>NC_060125.1:448388568-449667068 GCF_021461395.2 Schistocerca americana | reverse complement strand
CATTAGCGCCGCTTCGCATCACATACTCATAACCCGCTAGGTTGGCCAGTGGGCGCCTTCTGCCTGTGATTTGCGACAAGCAAAACCACTACGTATACTCTTTCAGCAATTTGATGGCCCTGTCGCCTCTATTCTGCTTTGCACGGTTAGTATGTGTAACTCCCTGCAATCTGGCCCGCACCTGGCTGTAACTTGTGCTCAGAATATTGCACAAAACTAACTTTCCCTATCCTAAATGGTGGTGCCGCTACAGTATGTTCATAGATACCTGTACCTTTATATCTTCTGTACTCGTGTCACCCCTTGAAGTCATGGTTGTGCTATGTAGTACCACTTGTACCTATACTGAACTTCTTCACCGTCTGCAGGAAAGTGGTGTGCTAATGGAAGATTATGTTTGCTATTTGCTAGCTACAAAATCACATAACCACTCCTTTTCAACACCTGTATGTATTTAACTGTCTCAAAAACATTTCAGCATATCAGTTAAACATTCACATTTAAGCTCTTAGCAACCAAACTTGTTGACAGATAGATCATTAGTATCCCAAAATCAAGAAGTACGTAAGTAATCCCACATCATCTTCTTTTGTTTTTATTTTCAGAACAACGGCAATTGTTGTTCTGACCTCTTCCTCTTTGGCATCCACAGCACCACCAAGTTACAATGTCAAAGTGTAAATAACTCCTGCCCCTAAATTAAAACACTCACCCTCTCCATCGCATCTTGTGGCTGTACTATGTTAACGTGTGCATTAAAAAAAAAAAAATAAATAAATGCGTACACAGTATGCATATTTTCCTCTACCACTATTACCATGAATTAAGGTTTTTGCATAATCTTCTGCCACTGGCACATTGGAAAGGAAGTGGGACATGTTGCTACCTTGAATAGCAACATGTACCACCACATTACCCATTCCACTTTTGAAATTCTCTAACCTACCTACCCGATATTTCATACCCTGACTTGTAGAATACCAGCTTCTTCTTTTTTTCTCTTAATGATGAGAGGGACTATTTTACCTAAGAGGATGCCATCATCATTTAACCACACAGAACTACATGCCCTCAGAAAAAGTAATAGGTGTGGCTTCCCCATGCTTTCATAATTTATGCAATATAAAATCAAAGAGTACACTCACCATTATCAGTATTTCATTTTGCTCTAAGGTTGTGAACACATCTGCTGACTACAGCTATACAAGCTTATAAATGGGGGCAATTCTGTTGTTTTCACCTATGTTCAGTAGAGTGAGCCTTTCTGTTTTGTTTGGTTTTCTTAGTGGGACATCATTCCCCTTCTGTCCTGCTGTCTTTGGTTTGCTGATTCCACCTTTGGATTCACAAACTGTGTTGGATTTGTTGTTGACAACAGGTATGGTCAGTCTATGAATAATTTACAACATTCTGCATTCTCTGAAAGTTCATTGAAAAGTTTAGAAATTAATATATTTAGAAACAAAAATGCTTTTTGCAAAATGTTTGGTGTGTGTGTGGGGGGGGGGGGGGGGGGGCGTATTAGCCCACGTCCCCCACTGCCAACACTGGAACTGCATTTGTATGCAACTAAGGTATTTGGCTTGTTGACAGTTAATTCACTGTATTGATGATGGCTTAGGTTGTGAGGGGGCAGAAATAAACTGCCTCATTGTGTGTGCCTTCATACATAAATTTACAGGAAGATATAAATGACAAAGTCTGCCTCCACACCTGAGTGACCAGTGAAGGTGGCTGCCATGCAGCACGCAGAGGACATCGGTTTGATTTGCGGTCCTGCTAAGGATTTTTCTTTGGTGAGAGGTCAGGTATAGAGTGCAGTCAGCCTCATGATGCCAATTGAACACATGCCCCTCCATACCATATCTGCATGGCACCACAAGACAGAGGATGAAACGGCAATCAGTTGCCATCCCTTGGACGAGGAGCTTGTTTTTATAAATGAAAAGCCTGTGCATAAATTTCTGTATCTTATATTGTTCCTTGGATACTAAATGGATGATGATTCTTCTTAGTATTGAGGGATCTGTCTCTGTGACAGATAAAAGGTTCCTTGCTTGTTTGTTTGTGTAACAAATTTTGCTTCTTGTCTTTAAAGCATTTTTACACAGGCAGATCCCAGATACTAATAACATAGACATAATAGAGAGCCTGTTGTAGTTAGTGAAAAATCCTCTGCAAAGCAACTGCAGTAGCCTTCACTCCCTCTGTTAAGGGTATTGAGGCAGGTCAGTTCACACACTGGTAGTGTTAATGTAAATATTCCTAAGGTGGTGGTGGTGGTGGTGGTGCTGGGGGAGAGAAGATACCAAAATAAGTATCATTCCATGTTTGTGTCATCCTGCTTCTCACCTTTCCTCACTTTCCACTTGATAATATGTTATCACACACGCACCTCTGTTTCATATGTCTGTCCATGATCAACTTGTGGAAAAAGATTAATTTTCAACATTTAATTTTACTACAAGATTTATCTTTAGAGTAAGTGAGAATACTTCATTCACAAAATTTGTAAAATATAGCATTTCATGTAACAGGCTGGAGCAAATTATACTATCAATTTCATAAAACTCTATGTAGTTCCACTACAAGATGGGTGATTTATCATTAACAGTTATTGCCCAGTGTGCTGTAACTATTCTGACATGAAGACAGAAGGAGCACACTAAATTCAAACTTAGAAGGAGTAGGTTTCAGATGCTGAAATGGGCACCGTGTTTTCAGTAACTGTGTTAAGCAGTTCTTCATACCAGAACATTTTGAACTTATGACCAGCTGGCCTATAAAAATATCAGTGTGATACTATTAACCTAACTTTTTAATTATTTGATTTCTTGCTCTTATACTCACAATTACAGGGTGTTTGCATATATGTCAGACTAATATAAGATGTTGAGAATTTTGAAACACATTCTAAGAAAACATCTTAGAGGTGGTCTCAAGAGAGAAAAAAAAGGGGGGGGATGTTAATTGTTGGAAGTAATAAGGTGGAGGCTGGAGAAACTTGTTGGGCTATTCAGATGTCTCCTGGTTTGCCGATCAGCTTCAGTCTTGTTCCCAAGCTGTAAGGGAAGTTCCTGGCATTCAATCTGAAACATGGTTTCAATCTATCTAGATTTTTCATGAGTGTGTACAATCTGTTGTACTGAAAGTTTAATTGTGGAGGGAGTTAAGGAGAAACAAAATAATCTTTCTGATCACTTTTAAGTAAAATACATATTTTACTGACAATTTTTTACATTTTATTTTTTCACATACAAAAATATATATTAAAATTTAAATCAAGAATTTTGACAGTACATGTACATGATGATATAAATACGTTAATTATAAAACAAAGTGAAATGTGAAAATAATGGTTCAAAACCGGGATTCAAGCAATAGTTCATTCCATATAAATATGTTTGAGTTTCCAACTTAACAAAATACTGGAAGTCAACACTACAATCAATTAACATAATCAGAAATCACAACCAGTGTGGTGAAGCAATATATACCACCACCATTTATCAATTTGCAACGAAACAAGTAGGCCTTAAAATTCATCTGTTTATATACATTGTTTTGTTTTTAAAAATTTTACAACAATCATACATTCAAAACAAGCAACGATTCAATTAGGATCACATTATTTAACAAGCACAATTTTCTGAGCAGTAAAATAGAATGCATTTTGTTCTGAATAGTGAATCACAGAAAAAGGAGCATAAATATTTATAATATATACAGCGTACTCAAATTCTTCCTGAAATGTGAGTGAGGCATTTGTAATTATAATTCAAAGTACATTATGCTTACAAAAATATTTTTGTGATGTTTGCGGTTTAGAAAAACACTTTCCATTTTATTAGCTCTTCTGGATTTAATATTGTCTACAATATAACATCAAACAGTCTTTATTCAGTTGCAGGTACCATATTAATGCAATTCTCTCTCGTGTTGGAGAGAGACTGCAGATACCATACTGGAAAGTGAGGCCACTGCATTTAAAATCCAAAAACTCAACAAGTAGCTGCATATTTTTGCAGAAGCATAAAAATATCTGCTGCATTTGGTGCACCAGAGAACACACATTCTTACATTCTCAAGCCTATAAGATTAAAATATTTTAAAAACTCTGCACTGCTTTGCCAAAAGCATAGCAGAAAAATAGTTTGGACATCAATATTTTGAGTTAACCCAAGTCAAATTTTTACAGCTCCTTCTCAAAAAATTTTTACATGTCATTGTAAATATGTACTCAATTCTATATAAAAATGCTGCAAAGTATGGTTAATCCTCAGCAGGTTATACCCAAAATTGTTCATGGTGGCGGTGTAACATCACATTAAGTTATGGACCTGAAAAGAATTGTGAATTTCAATGTGGAATCTTGTCGGGCAATGAACTCAAGGTAGTGCAATGCTATCTTAAACTAAAGACTAAATTCAGAATATTTCATTTCTTAAATATTTGTATGCATTGGACAAAAGCTTTCACAAAAACTGACGGCAAAACATGGATAGGCGCATAAGTATGTTAATTTGATGATACAGAATATAGTTCACTACTTAATGTTGCAGTATGTGGTTCTGGAGAAGTTTAGATGTAAATAGATGCAGCATTTTGCAACTACTGCAGAGCCTATTATTTATTGCGTATATGCCTGGATCAGAATAACAAAGTGATTGACAGTTGAGCATAGAAGGGGGCAATGTTCTCAGTTCACCATTATATGGATGTATGGTTTCATACTGGTTTCACTCAAATGGTCCTCTGCTACTTGTACATTATTGCATTAGTTTGGTGTGATTATAATAGCCTCCTTGCTTTTCTGTTAACTATTACAGCTAGTTTCAGATATTCTGTTGTGTAAAATGCATGCTGCAGAAAAACAGTGAAAACTGATCAACAATTAGTTGTTTACAACTGACTGTGGTAACTAAATCTTGTAGTAGCAAATTAAAGTGACAGCAGTGAATAGAAGAGACAGTGTGACAAAGCTCCTTTCCTGTTTGGTAGGTTGTTATTCTGATACAGGCATACGTGACAAGATCAGAGACCAGATAGATCATCTTTGGGGCCTCATGGCAAAAATGAAGATTAATTTATGAATATATTTTTAGGTGTTTTATGACACGAAGTACACATTTATATTACCGGGAGACGTAAGAGCTGGCAAGTACTTATCTCCCTGAAGGGGTTGTGGAAAGGTTGGAAAAAGGAAAAAAAAAAATAGGTGGGGGTGGGGGGGGTGGGTGTAAGATACGAGAGAGAGAGAGAGAGAGAGAGAGAGAGAGAGAGAGAGAGGGGGGGGGGGGGGGCAGGTCATGCCAGAATATGGTTAGAGATAAAGGCCATGTGTGCTTGCTTGTGCAAATGTGTGTGTGCATGTTCTTATCTTTTGTGAAGAAGGCATTGGCTGAAAGTTCATTTGTAACAGTCTTTTCATTGTACTTGCCTACAACTCAACGTGTCATCTTTATGGTGAGCAGTGATCTATCCTCTTCATAATATTGTTGAAATTACAACCTGGTCTTTCCATTGTTTGATTTTGTTCAACTAATATTACCTTTAGTCCACTTTTGTTCATTTTGTGTGTTATCAGTGCAGCAAGCAGATAAAATTATATAAATTTTATCACATTAGTTTTAACTGCAAGTCATGCTTGGTCAACATTAAATCTAACAATACAAAACACCAGGATGGAATAAACCATATGTTTAGATATATACATGCAACTTTAATTAATATCCTATTAACAGTTCAAATTACAATGTTCAAAACGGAAGGAAAGATAACTTTGAGTGACTTGTAACTTCCAGGGTTGGAAGATGACTGAATCCAACACCAAGCAACTATGAAACAGCAAAGTTAGCTGGTGAAAGAGGGTCAGCAGAAATAATAGCAACAGGGTTGAAACGAACATTTAAAATTAAGGAACTGTGGACATCTTTCTGATACTAACAAAATGCAAATTTTTGAATGTAGCTTGTCAAGTTAAGTAACTTTAAGATGGTAATGCATTGAAGGAATGTTCTATATCAAACACAATGTATTTGTTAGTGCTGTCAGTTAGGAATGAGTATTATGAAGGAGTCATTAGGACACTTCATGCTGAATAACTCATCCACAGCAAACAGTTTTTCCAAAAAGAGTAGTGCAAGATGTGTAATGCACTCAGGGGACAAGGTTTCAGACTGCAACAAAGCCTGAGAAAGGTATGACGTAATGAAGAAACAGTTTTAAAACAGGGAAAATGTCACATCACAGAAAATCCTTAGCCACTACAAATAATGAATATGAACTTTTTAAGGGATTTAACACCTGAAACCAATGTTACATCAGTAAGAGGTGGAGCTTTGTATCAAATGTTAACTTAAAAGAAGAAAGAAAATACTTACAGTGATTTGCTTTTAAGTGCTTCACATTTAGTTACTATCTAGGTCATAACTCCAATTCTTTGAAGTAAAGCCTGCAGAAGAGTGATGCTGGTGTAAGAGGCTGATCACATTTACTGTATAATTTAAGTTCCCTCTCGGACAAACGATCATATGCTGTCACATATTCCTTATCAAATGCACCTGTAAGGAACAAAAAAAAAAACTCTTTATTTATGTCGTACATATAAAAGAAATGATAAGTCATCTCTACTGCTTGATAGCTTACTTTGGTCAATATTGTCCCTGCCCATGGCAGTGAAGGCCAAAAATAACATTTCTCTGTATAAAGAATGGCCTCTAATGACACCTCGGCCTTTCAGCTTGTGTCTTTCGATTGCTAGTTTTTTGAGTGGCTCCAAGAGGTCACTGCATCGAACTCCCAATAGAACGTGGTCCATTACTCTGAAAACAATAAGAAAACACAGAGTTAGCTGTAATATAAACTAGGACAATATAAAAATATAAAGAAAGAAAATCAAACAGATGGTATTGCCTTGTGACATAAGACTGCTTTCTAAATATATACCTACAATTACAAAGAACATTTTGAATCTCAAACTTTTAAGACCAAGAGTTCACTGCTGTGAGACAACCTTACAGAAGGAAGTGTGGAAAACAGTTAACAGTATGACAAATAGGATGAGTGGCATCTAGTAAAGAGCAGAATGCTATTTAATGTGTACTACATTAACAATAAGATAAATAGCTGCTGTGGACTCGTAATACACTGAAATCTATTGCTCACACTATAAATGACTACTGAGAGTAAAAAAGAGAGTTAGACTCACCAATACAATTTTTTTGTATTGATAAAAAAAACCTTCCTCTCAAAGAATAATTTTAGGAAATTAATGTCAAAGACAGGAAAAAAATACAGTCGCACACAATATAGATATTTTTCTTAGTTCTTCAGTAACTGAAGAGATGCAACCGTATATTAATTTGGGATGCTGGTATTTCTCATTTACACCAAACACCTGCTATTTATCAACTACTATTTGTTCAATGTTTGTAGCAGTACACAAAAGCTGCAAAGAATAACATGTATTTGTGTAGGAATGGAGGCATTTTTATGTCCACATTACTAACAGGGATTTTCACCACCACCTACTACAGTCCGGTCACAATCGCCACCTATCCCATCCTGTGAAACCAGTCATGTGGTCTACAATCTAAGCTGCAACCACTGTGCTGAATTCTACGTGGGCATGAAAACCAACAACCTGTCTGTCTACATGAATGGCCACTGTCAAACTGTGGCCAAGAAACAAGTGGACCACCCTGTTGCTAAACGCACTGCCAAACACGACATCCTTCATTTCAATGACTGCTTCATGGCCTGTGCCATATGGAACCTTCCCACCAACACCAGCTTTTCTGAACAGTGCAGGTGGGAACTTTTCCTGCAGTACATCCTGTGTTCCCGTAATCTTTCTGGCCTCAACCATCGTTAGTCACTGTCCTCACCCATCCAGGAGCACTACACAGCCATCATACCACCACCACCATTACACTCAGTCTCTATTTCTCTCCTTTTTTGCTACTTCCCCTCCCCTGCCCTCCATCTAACCTGCAGGACTTCACTGTCTGCCAACCCACTGTACTACCCTTCCCCCTTCCCACCCCAGCCTCCTCCTTACCCCCACCAGTTGCCACTCCCATCACGCACTGGTGTTGCTGCTCACAGTGTGGTTTCAGTTGCCCGAGACTGCAGTTATGTGTGTGAGTAGCGTTTGCGTGTGTGTGTGTGCATGTGTGTCTGTTGTTGATGAAGGCCTTAATGGCCAAAAGCTATAATTATGAGAGTCTTTTTGTTGTGCCTATCTGTGACTCAGCATCTCCACTATATGGTGAGTAGCAACTTTCCTTCTCATAATATTGCTACAGGAAAAATGAATTGATATGTAGAATATTTTGGACAAGACTAACTACCGAGGACAGGCAAAAGGTTTTAGATTAATCCTTCTGCTAGACCCCAGACATATCTGCTGCTGTTAATGAAAATTTGAGAGCATGAATGACCCCTAATCAAGCCATAATACTTGGAATATTTAACTATCTCATACTGATCAAGGTGACACAATAGTTACGGCACTGGACTTGGTTTCGGGTGGAACAGGGTTGAAAATCCCATCCAGTATGCTGATTTAGGTTTTCAACAGTTTGCCTATATTGATTAACATGTATGCAAACATGGTTCCTTTGAACTGAATGTGTCCATATTCCATATAGTTTCCCATCTGGTCACCCTATGGTAGTCCCATTAGGGGCTCATTCCACACACTTAAGCAGTATTCTTTATGATGTGTCCCATGGGTATTTTGTATGCAGTTTGTTTTGTAGATCGATTGTATTTTCCTAGTACTCTACCAATGAACTGCAGCCTGCCACCTGCTTTAATTATGACTAAGTGTATAAGATTGTTCCCCTCATATTCATATAAACTGTTACACCCAGATATTTACATGAACTGACTGATTCCAATTGTAACTGATTGATATTATAGCCACAGCATACTTCATTTTTTTGTTTTTATGAGTGCACAAAAATTTACACTTCTGAACATTTAAAGCAAATTGCCAATCTTTGCACCACTTTGAAATATTATCAAGATCTGGCTTAATATTTGTGCAGCTTCTCTCAGACAATGCTTCATTATAGACAACTGCATAATCTGTGAAAAGTCTGAGGTTGCTATTAAAATAGTCTGCAAGGTCATTAATATACCACATGAACAGCAAAGATCCCAACATCCTTCCTGGCATGCACTCGAAATTACTTTTATCTCTATTGATGATTCCCCATCCAAGATACTAAGCTGCACCCTCCCTATCAAAAAACCCTCAATCCAGTCACAACTTTTGCTTGATATCCAACACGATTGTACTTTTGATATTAAGTGTAAATGCGGTACTTAGTCAAATGCTTTTCAGAAATCGAGAAAGACTGCATCTACCTGACTGCCTTGATCCACAGCTTTCAGTATGTCATGTGAGAAATGTGCAAGTTGGATTGCACAAAATCAGTGTTTTCAGAATACACCCTGTTTCTCTATTCAAGATACTGCATTATGTTGGAGCCCAGAATATGTTCTCAGATTCTACAACAAATGGATGTTAGGCATTTAGTTTGTGGGTCACTTCTGCTACTCTTTTTGTGGACAGGTGTGACCTGTGCTTTCTTCCAGCTACTGGGCATGGTTTTTGTTCAAGGGATCTACAGCAGATTATTGTTACAGGAGAGGCTAACTCAGCAGCAAATTCAATATTCCAATGCCACTTACACTAATGACTATGTCATTCACCTATGCAGTGGCACAAGAATTAAATTGCAACAATATTCCTGCATTTTCCTTTGGGATGGAAAATTTGAAAATGTAGTTAAGTTCACTACTGGCCATTAAAATTGCTACACCAAGAAGAAATGAAGATGATACACGGGTATTCATTGG
The DNA here is from genome assembly GCF_021461395.2 of Schistocerca americana. NCBI lineage: Eukaryota > Metazoa > Arthropoda > Insecta > Orthoptera > Acrididae > Schistocerca > Schistocerca americana. Next base: position 449,657,195 of record NC_060125.1, on the reverse strand, counting down.
ACAAACATATTATACTAGAAGTGACATGTGATTACATTTTACACAATTTAGGTGCATAGATCCTGAAAAATCAGTACCCAGAACAACCACCTCTGGCCGTAATAACGGCCTTGATACGCCTGGGCAGTGAGTCAAACAGAGTTTGGATGGAGTGTACAGGTAGAACTGCCCATGCAGCCTCAACACGATACCACAGTTCATCAAGAGTAGTGACTGGTGTATTGTGACGAGCCAGTTGCTCGGCCACCATTGGACCAGACGTTTTTAATTGGTGACAGATCTGGAGAACGTGCTGGCCAGGGCAGCAGTCGGACATTATCCTGCTGAAATGTAGGGTTTCGCAAGGATCGAATGAAGGGTAAGCCATGGGTCGTAACACATCTGAAATGTAACGTCCACTGTTCAAAGTGCCATCGATGTGAACAAGAGGTGACCGAGACGTGTAACCAATGGCACCCCATACCATCACGCCGGGTGATAAGCCAGTATGGCGATGATGAATACATGCTTCCAATGTGCGTTCACCGCGTTGTCGCCAAACACGGATGCGACCATCATGATGCTGTAAACAGAATCTGGATTCATCCAAAAAATGACGTTTTGCCATTCGTGCACCCAGGTTCGTCGTTGAGTACACCATCGCAGGCGCTCCTCTCTCTGATGCAGCGTCAAGGGTAACCGCAGGCACGGTCTCTGAGCTGATAGTCCGTGCTGCTGCAAATGTCGTCGAGCTGTTCGTGCAGATGGTTGTTGTCTTGCAAACGTCCCCATGTGTTGACTCAGGGATCGAGACGTGGCTGCATGATCCATTACAGCCATTCGGATAAGATTCCTGTCATCTCGACTGCTAGTGATACGAGGCCGTTGGGATCCAGCACGGCGTTCCGTATTACCCTCCTGAACCCACCAATTCCATATTCTGCTAACAGTCATTGAATCTCGACCAACGCGAGCAGCAATGTCGCGATACGATAAACCACAATTGCGATAGGCTACAATCTGACCTTTATCAAAGTCGGAAACATGATGGTACGCATTTCTCCTCCTTACATGAGGCATCACAACAATGTTTCACCAGGCAATGCCATTCAACTACTGTTTGTGTATGAGAAATCGGTTGGAAACTTTCCTCATGTCAGCACATTGTAGGTGTCGCCACCAGCGCCAACCTTGTGTGAATGATCTGAAAAGCTAATAATTTGCATATCACAGCATCTTCTTCCTGTTGGTAAAATTTCGCATCTGTAGCACATCATCTTCATGGTGTAGCAATTTTAATGGCCAGTAGTGTATTTCAGCTTTCGCTTTGCTACCCAAAATTTCAGTTTCTGTCACAACCAAGAGTGTTTGGAGCCGAAGTTTGATGCCATTAACAACTTTTACATATGACCAGAATTTCTTTGGGTTTTGTGAAAGAGCTTTTGACATTATTCTACTACAGAAACCATTGAAGGCTTCACACATTGCTCTCTTGACAGCTAAATGCATTTCATTTGGCACCAACCTATTTATAGTACTATGCTTTTTTCATAAATATTATGCAGTAGTATCTGCTTCTTTACAGCAACTGTGTACTACAGAGGGTCGCTACCATCATGAACTGTTTTACTGTGTACATATTTATCCAGTGCGTGGTCAACTATCCTTCTAAACTTGAGTCCTGAGCTAAAAGTTACAATTTCCTCATTGAGATATGACACTACTCCTCCTTCATTTCTTTTCCTTCTTTCTACTTGCTTCATTGCCCTTTGTACTTTGGTAACCACTGTTGCTGCAACTGCCACATGTTCACTAATATTAGTATTGGGGCGGACATCCTCAAAGAGATCAAGTCTATTTGTTGCTATTACATCTAATCTATTTCCATCATGAGAGGGTTTCTGAACTGTTCTAGGTAGTTTTCACGGAAGTAGTAATGTTACACAGGAAATTATCACACCCAGCACTAAGAAAAACACACTTTAATTACTGAAATTGATTGTTGGATGGTTAAGTTTTCTCTGATGATTACAGTGTGATTGAGGAACTTCCATACCAGTGAAATGAGGTTTCCTGTAAAATTTTTCATTACACCAGAAGTGAGTCAGGTGGTTGGTAGGATTCAGTTATAATTTAGTATGTGAGCTTCATTACTTTTTAGGAGCACGTTGTTATTGCTTCAACATTTACTCACTATGATTTTAATTCTCCCGCATATACAGGGGGGTGAGAGTGGAGGGATTTCTTTGGATCTAACAATGATAGTTCCTGGTCTCCTACAGATATCATTATCTGGATAGGATGGGGAGTTGCCCAATCTAAGAAACCCAACACACCTGACTCAATAAGGAGGACCCTACTGTTCTCAGCTAGATGGCACATGTCTACGAAGTTACAGAACCTTTGAAGTCTCTGGTTCAGGCTTGCCACTCGACTCAGGACCAGATCTGTTCTGAGCAAAAAAGCTGCCGGTTGTGAACGTCTGTGAGCAAGGATGGTATTCTCAACCTTCTCTGCCATTTGCTGTAATGATCCAAGTATGACCTTGAGCTAGATGACAAGCATCATTTGTCAGCATGTACCACAATCTGCACTTGGTTGTGCCTCGTCCCTTCAATGGCTGCCAGAATAGCCTCTTCCCACAATGCTGAATGAGGCCCCCAGGCATACACACTGAGTGCACAGTGTTCTTTCTCATCCCTTACAGTCATTTCCCTAAATGGTGCCATTATTAGCTGTACATTTCAACTGCCAAAGATAATGGACTCCCACCTTTTTGTGTTTGAGTCCCCTTGGCATGGGTTGTGTTTGAGTCCCCTTGGCATGGGATGCAGCATGTTTTTCAACAGGTAAAGCGAGTCTCACTGGCTCAGATTCAGCAGAAGACAGCACCTCAAACTTGTTGATTAGTGTGGTGGATGTAACATCCTGAGTTCTCCTGGTCCTTCTTTCCCCTGTACAGGACTTCTAGAACCACCACTGATATGCTATCAACAGTGAAGTGGAAAAGTAGTTACAGATTCTGTATTTCCTCCAGAAGTGAAAGTGTTCCTCCTCTCTCCCTCCCACTTAACCAACCCCCTGGTCACCTTCCAGTAATTCCTTACATCCAACTTGGCCTCACCATCCTTCTCCAGGTCTCTTCAAAGAACACAAATCTCCCCACGGAAGAAAGGAAAGCCACTTGCAACCACAAAACAGGTCCTGATTTAATCAACTTCTCTGTAAAAAAAGATGTACCACTGCTGTGATGAATTGCAATGATTACTAGACACCAGGCTTCTATCAACTGTCTGCCTCCATCACCTACGAACTACATGGTGCTCACGTCATTTCTACTAAGTACCTTAGGTCGATCCAGAATCTCTCCTCCGAGACCAAATCCCTCCCCCCTCCCAAAATCCATTCACCTTCCGCATGCTTCTCAAAATCCACAAACTCAACAACACTGTATGCCACAAATGCAGCTGGTCATTGCTTTCTGGCTGAAAGAATCTCCACCATTGTCAACCAAAACTAACTAACTGCCCACAGACTAGCCTCTCATATCAAAGACACAACACACTTCCTTCACTGGCTCTTGACCATCCGCACACCCCGTTATTACCTGGATCCCTTCACTCTTGATGACATTTCCCTATACACCAACATCTCTCACGCCCATGTCCTTACCACTATGGAATACTACCTCTCCCTATGTCCTTCCACCTCCACAACCACTACATGATTTCTTATACACCTTACCAACAAAGAATGGAAAAGCCAGGATGGAATGTAGAAATATTATGAGAAGGAAAGTTGCTACTCACCATACAGCGGAGATACTGAGTCACAGATAGGCACAACAAAAGAATCTGACAATTATAGCCTTCGTCAACAATAGACACACATAGGTGCGCGCACACACACACACTCACACACAACTCACACAGTTGTGTGTTTTAGTTGCGTTTGCTTAAGTGTGTGTGTGTGTGTGTGTGTGTGTGTGTGTGTGTGTACTGTTGACGAAGGCCTTAATGGCCGAAAGCTAGAATTGTGCCTATCTGCGACTCAGCATCTCCGCTATATGGTTAGTAGCAACTTTCCTTCTTGTAATATTGTTGTTAACTATATCTTTACACACAACTATTTTCCCTTTGAAAAGAAGGTACACAAACCATTCTCCTGTGCCAACCTGTTCATGGTCCTTGTAGAGGATATCTTCCTAGCTTCCCAAAACCCCAAACACCTTGTCTAGTTCAGGTTCAATGTTGATATCTTCATTATTTAGAACCTGGGCGAAGACAACCCTCTTCTCATTCCTCCTCCTCTTCCACCCACTTCACATGGTTTTCCTCTATTCAACATGCTACCTTCCTGACTTTGACCACCACCTCCCTGATGGTGCCATTCATACCTCTGTCCACTTTAAGCCTATGAACTGCCGGCAGCACCTGCACCTTGGCAGCTGTCACCCCTTGCACCCTAAAAATCAGTTCCATACAGCCTGGCCACCCATCGTCAACATATATGTAGTGATGAGAATTCCCTTGCCCAGTATGCTGATGGTCTCCCAGACAGGCACTACCCCCCCCCCCCCCCCCCGCCCCCAAACCTAGTCAATGAACACATTTCTGTGCCATATTCTCACACTTCCCCAATCCTCCCACCACCTCCAGGCATATCCCTGTGGAAGACCTAGGTGCAAGACCTGCCTGATCCCCCCATCCAGCACATCCTACTTGAGTCCTGTCACAGGCTTATTCTGTTCCATCAGAGGCAGGACCACTTGTGACAGCAGCCACGTCATACACCAGCTCTGCTGCAATTTATGCACAGTATTTTATTTGGACATAGTTATCAACTGGATGTCCATCCGACTGAATGACCATCACCAAACTGGGGTCAAAAACAGAATTGACCAACCAGTGGCAAAACACATTGCTGGGCACAAACTGTCAGAGACCAATAACTGCTTCACAACCCATGCCATCTGCATCCTTCCCTCCAGCACCAGCTTTTCTGAACTACATATATGGGTGCTATCTTTCCAACACATCCTACGCCCCTATAATCCTTCTGCCTCAGTCATCGATGACCCACTGTTCCCATACCGTCCACCCAGCAGTTTCCCCTTCCTTTGTCCTGTCACCCCTTCACAACCCATGCCTTCATGTCGCTGTCATGCACTGCACCTCGCTGGTTCCAATGCCCATGTATTGCATCCCTAGCCTGAGCACCTGCCACCTCTTCCTCCCACATTCCTATTCTGCACAACTGCTGCCTCCCTCCAAGTCACTAGCTACCTGTTCCAAACCCTTATTCATGCTTCCTGCTCCTTTTCGTGAGAGACAGCGCACGCACGCATGCATGCGATATCTAGCTTTTCAAAGGATTTATACCAAAAGCTAGCCAAGTTTTGTTCTTTTCGTGCACATGCCAACGACTCAACACTACTGCTATTCATTGAGTAGTCTCTTTTATTGCTAAATTATTTACAAAGATGTTATATTCAATACACATGATTCAACTTACCCTTTGGACACACTGGTAGGATCTGTAAGTAGAGCACTTACGAGAGAACTTGGTTCCTCATTTAGCTGCCACAACACATACATAGGCTGTCCAACCTGTAGATGGAAATGAAACAATAAGTGCTGAAACCCAGCATAAGAAACCATTCACTCTCTCCCTTGTCTTATCTTAACAGTTTCAGATACACTGTTCTATATGTGTGTGTGTGTGGGGGGGGGGGTGGGGGGGGGGTGGTAAAAGACAATAAAAGCTGGTTATTAATAAAAAGGAAAAAATTCAGTCCAGGCCTATAGTTCAGGGACCAAAGAGGAGTCCTGACACTTAATGTTGGCTCGGTGCAGCTGCTTTGTGAGTCCGCTGTGACGAATCACATAATGCAACAATGCAACATTGTTTACGTTCGTATGCCAACCAGAGTTGTGCCAAATTGATCCTGTTCCTTTGGCAGAACTGCCAAATTTGCGCACCTTGTAAAACTACTACACATCTGCAATTTTTTCTACATTGGTTTAGCTAATTTTATTATTTTGTAAGTAGGTTTAATGAAATGAAGCTTTATTGATAAATATTACTTACGTGAACTATACTGATATAAAATATTAGACACAACAAATTAAATGAGTCACCAAAGTAAATAAATCACAAGCAATATAAACTTTCTTTTAAAAAAGTGTATTTTATTGTTTATGGAGATACTGTACTTTAGTTTTAGTATGATGTATAATAAAGAAGTCCTACTAGGTTGCTTCAGCACACAATTTGACAAAGAAAAAGTACACCAAAAAACTATTTGCAATTTTCCAACACCCAAATGCGGCCAGATTTACTGTATTGCGTCAACAAGATAATTTGAAAATCGTGTCAACCTCCCAAACCTCCATTTCCAAAAGCAAAAGATCTGCAGGTACCTACTGCAATTGCTTGATGAGTATCAAACACATCATGTTGCCATCACATACTGTTCAATGAAAGAATTTAACAAAGTACAAGTTTGGCAGATGGGGCGGGGGAAGGGGTGTGTGTGTGTGTGTGTGTGTGTGTGTGTGTGTGTGTATATCTTGCCATACTTAAACTGATGGTAACACACCAGTGTTATCATAGTCTGTGTTGCAGGAGCCCTTTGTAATTCACAGTTGAATACTGGCACTAGCATTGCCAGATGCTGGCAATTTCTCACCTTACAGAGTATAGTACAGCATCACACTAGAAAACTTTTATACAGAATAAAAGAGCTCAGTTGTGAATAAAACCTGATTTGCCAATGTGGTGGTGTCATTAGCCAACATGTATTATACTTACAAGGCATTCAGTTTTTCTTTTAACTCTGATTTCATCATACCATCCCGTAAACGCACAAATTTTTTTAAAAAAGTCTTTCATTTACATTCTTTACAAGCACTCAAAACTATTTAAGAACTATTTTATCCATGACAGTTTGAGAACACTGTGGCTTTATTAGGATAAAAGCAGTGAATCATCAAACTGCAGTTAGCCATCCTTTCTTGAAGCAATAAATTTCCCTAATTATCCTAAGCCCATTAGACAGCAACAATGATTTCTTGTATGAATGCACACATTTTTATCCTTTAACAGAAAACAGTATAAGTGATTTTGTGTTTTACTAAAACTTTCAATCTGCTCATAGGGTCTATATGTTCTATTTACTTGAGGAAATGAAGTTGTTTTACTTATTTTTTTTAATTTGGGCTTTATTTATAACAAAACCATGTCCTATAGGCAGGTAAAATAGGCCACCCTAAATGAAGGGTGAGAAATGGTACATACCTTGAGGGGGTGATAGTATTAGTAATTCTGAACAAAAAATGACATATGAACATATGGTCCATTCTTCAGAGTTTTTGAGGAAACTAATGAAAACAACGCAGATGGTTCACAATCTGCCGATGATATGGATGGAGACCCTTCTCATGTACCATGCGTATTATTCATGTCTGTGGAACACCAAGCTGTGTAGCAAGTCACCTAGAGTAGGTAGCTGCACTGTGTTCTGCCATTTCAAAAGTGTTCTCAAATTCACTATGATCTTGTTGGACAGGATGTTCAGATACATCATGTATGCTGGCAAGCTTACCAGGCTTGCGCAAACTGGTCAACACCCTGCAAAATACTGTGCTATCCAGAAATCTGTAATCAGGAGGAAATCCACATTCGTATTTGCAAACAGTGGCTCTGGAATTCCAATTACAAAACCAGTAGACAAAGATCATGTGACCATGTTCTGCATGAATGAAGATGTGTGGCACCTTCACTACAATGACCTGATTGTTTCGACTATACATACAACACTGCAGTACACTGGTGCAACCACTGCAGTACTGACATGTGAGGTAAACAATGTGTACTCTTCCATGACCTGTCATCCCATCATGTGCAAGTGATGTGCGCATTGAAATAGTCAGTAAAGACAACACTACATGGCCTAATGTCACTTTGGTTGTATTCTTATGTGAGTGGTGGTGAAGGAGGATATGTGACTGACACCCATGATTTTCAAACAGCTGTATGTCGGAACAGTTAAGAAAAGGGCATATGTTCATTTGAAATTTTTTATTCAGAATCACCAATACTATCACCCCTCAAAGCATGTACCTTGTCCCTGAGTCACCCTGTATATTCAGAATGCGTAAATATATAAAGGTGAAGTTTTCTCTAAGTTATTATGAACAGTGTGGCGAATTTTATTACGTATGCTAGTAATCTTTAATGTTTATAGCTGCCCAATTACAACACTGACTGTTTTGCATCACTGGAGTCCTCTTTAAATGTTCTTTCCAATGCCACAGAAAAATACATACAGCTACAAAATGTGGGGTCATAATTTTAAGTTGTAAATGTTAAAAACCCGACGTGTGAAATTAGTAACAAAAAAATAAATTATTGTTTTTTTAAAACAGGGTACCACTCTACAGTTTTCTTCCTTACAGATATATGAGAATTAAGTGGAGTCTAGATGCCGTGCTATTTATTAATGAAAGAACTGATGATTTAGTGTGAATGTACAGTGTCTGAATACTAATCTTCACATGAACTGCAGTCAAGTATGCAAGAAAAGCAATAACTAATCCACATGGGAAAACAGAGTTATTAGTAAATTTTTGAGAATGTTGGATCACTGAAACATACAATAGTGCTTTTATCATCATCATAATCACCAGCAGCAGTAATATTTGGCACCCACTACTGGATAAAGACCACCTCCGGACCTCTTCATGCATTATGATCTTCAGTTATACAAATTCATGCTGCTATTGTTTTAATGACATCTTCACAACTTGCATTAAGTTTTCATCTCAATCTTCTCTTATCTGCTAAAATCCAGGAATGAGTTTCATTGGCCCATCTACCACCAATCTGCCCGACAACTGTTAAACTCTATTTCATTTTAAGTAGTCCACTCCAATCTGTACACTGGTTAATTTGTTTGTCTTCCTGCATCTCCATGTAACTCCCAAGATGTACATTTCTGCTGCTCATTGTTTTTGGATAGTTTTTGCAAAAAATGCCAAAGTCTCACTGCTATCAATTAAAACTGGTAATCCTTGCTGTTTGTAATTTTTTTCTTCCCCCCCCCCCCCCCCCCCTCCCCAAACACATCAGAAGCTTGGTTTCAAATACATTATTTAATTTACCAAAACCACTCCAAGATATTATACTATTCCGTTTATTTCTTTTGCTGTCCATGTAGTCATTGCCTTCAACTGTCTTAATTACAAAACAATCCAATGGATCTAAGATGCCTTTGTTAATTTTTACTATTTTTTTCTGTGTGCTGATTATACTGATCACAATATTTTTAAGGTTTACTTTCAAACTTGCTCTGTTATATTTTTTCATACATTGTTGAAAATGATTTGCAGTAGGAATCAACATCACGATGTCATGAGCAAAACAAAGCTGGCTACAGTATGTTTCATTAATGAGTATTCCTCCCTTTCTTCCAATTTAGAGATCTGAGAACCACCTCTAGGGCTCCTGAGAACAGCTGATGTCAAACTGAAGATCTAGTATTGGTGTACATATTCTTCATGCGTTGAATCAGTGCTTTATTTCTCAGTGACTGTTGTGCATATTTTTCTGACCCTGAATGAACAGCTTTTTCTAAATGTATGAATCTCAAGCATTTCTCTGTTCTCTAATTTTGTTCATAAATTGCAAAAGGAGCATTGTGCTACATTCTCTTCTACGTTTGTTCCTTTGTTTGAGTACAATTTGATGTTTTTTCATGCTGTTGGTGATAATTTTAATGAATATCAGTATATTGATGATGCTGACATATTCTAAACACACATGGTTCCTTACTTGTGAAGCAGAAATAATTCCACACTACCATTACCTCTCCTCTATCTTATTGGTTCAGCACACACTTGTAACCAGTCAGGAAGTTTCACAACAGTGCGGACACTGCTGCATAGTTAAAGATTCATTCTGGTACCATTACAGTGTTGTCAGTTACAATTAGTAACAGTTATGTTCGAGTAAAATGGCCACCAAGAATATGTGACATAAGTGTCTTTTTCAGTAAACTGAGGAACTCTCTCTTAGCAGTTGTGTAATGTTAGTGCAATGTTTAATACATATTTCTTGACTTTGGGGACATTATTATTCAGTAAACTGTCGATGTACACTTACAGAAGACAACAGTAAAGGGTATTCAAACAGTTTGTGGTAAACTAAATAATTACTACACATAATCAGCAATTATTTGTGGAGCAAGTTTTACCTCTTCATGAAGGCGAGGATTATCCCACATGCAGTGAATCAAAACATTATTGTGATCACTGTTGGCCCATGATGGATGAACAGTTCGGTTTCCTTTTTCTACAGACGCTGCATGTAAACACAAGCCAGGCAAGTGACTTACAGCTGTGATGCGTTGAAACACCCAGACCTGCAATATTCATGCAATACAAACTGCTGTATGACGAATTCAATTAATTATTTGAAATGTAATGGAAAAAGAATATTTTACCTACCATATTCCAGTATATAATTGGATGCTCATCCACAAATCGGGACTGCGTAAGACAGCTGTCTCCTTCATTGTACAAAATATTTTCAAATTCCTTTCTCAATACTAATGGATTGAGATATGGCACAGTAATTGGCTCAAGTGTAACTGGAAGATCTGCCGGAGGGTCTTCTCTCTGCAATAGAGATGCTTTTACATTTATATTGCAGTTTACACATGTTTTACAATCACTGTGTTCAGCTCACATCTATTATCCAGTTTAGTAATTAGTTGCTGGTAATGTTTTCCAGCCACTCTTGTAATATCCCTTTATAATAAATTCATGCGAGCAGCCAGAACATGATGCAGATATAAGCAAATATGTGAAACATTAGCATATCTTTATGTTAAGTCTTTTGTCCAATTACTACAGGTATGTTAATATTAGACAGCTGATGAAAGCTATGAAACACAATAGTGATTAATGTATGTGTTCTGGTATATGGGCAGAAAATGTGTTATAGATAGAATTACTGTAAACTTAAATCAGCTAGTTTCATTGTTCTGATTGTTTTGTTACTCTCCCTCTTGAATGCTGAGGGACTTTCCTCATAAGTTGTGTATTTTTTCTGAATATGCCAGCAGATGTCTTATCAGGTGACTTACCCCTTATTCACCAGCCTACACACTAGGAGTCGCTCGAGGATGTTTAATTTTCCCTATGCCAATTTGAGGTGAATGGTCTTCACAATTTACCACTGCACCTATCTTTGGCACAGAAATATGTAAACCATAGAGCTGCATTATTCTTTGGTAACATATCTTTGGATATAAGTTAAAAACATATTAAAAATTGTGTCTGACAACTCCTCCTATCCCACAGGTGATTTCTTAAATAAAGTATATATCAGCAAATGCCATCATACAACTATACACATTTTTCATAAATGTCTATTTACCAAGTACACATAGATGAATGAACGAACAAAAGCAGAAGGAATTTCAGTTTTTAGAATCAGAAGTTTTTTCATTTGGCAAATGACATGACAAGATCGCTGGTTTTTAGCTTTTGGCATCAGGTAGTTTTAGTGGAGGATTTCATTTATGGTCACCACTTCTTGAAGATCCTGTTCAAAACCTGAGCAGGGCCTCTTTGTTGCTATGTTGTATTATGTACTCTGCATTCTCTCTTAGGTTTCTAACTTCCTGCTCAGGCATTTCTACTCACTGTGAGGCATTCTGCTGCATACAAAGCCTCTGATTAAATGATTGCACAGTAGTTTGTAAATACTTCTTGACAGCTTCTATGCCATTTACATCGAGTTATTCCCAGATGTAAAGGCTACTTTCTCGGAAATGCCTGGTTCTAATGATTCTCCTAGGTACTTGATTTTTTTTCTGCCTGCCTGATTTTTCCATCATCTGCATTTACCTCTCAGGGTGGCGACTTAATGCCTGTTATAAATTTTGGTTTCTCAAATGACCTCTGGAGGCTAACCACTGCCATGTTGATTTTGAATTTATTGATTTGTTTTGTGGCTATGCCTAGGTAATCAGAAAAGATCGCAAAATCATCTGCAAAAGCTGAGCAATCAGTGTCAGACCAATGCTGCTGTACCAGTTCTGTATGCAGCAGAAGACCTGACAGTGAATAGAAATGCCTGAACAGGAAGTTAGAAGCCTAAGAGAGAACGGAGAGTGCAAAAGAACATAGCAACAAACAGTATTTTTGATATCTTCACCATGTACTGCTTTGAGCCACTGCACGAAGGGAAAAGTGGAGGTGACACGCCATCTCCTAACTTAACATCCATCCCGACCTCATAGGCACTGAAATCTACCTTCTGAATTTCACTTATGGTGCCAATCACGGTTTTTTTGGATAATTGTTTATTTTTTGTCTAAGCTGACTTATTTCAGGATTTGGTTTAGTGTATTTCAATCAACAGGGTTGTGATCCTTCATGAAATCAATGAAGGTAACTAAGAACTTCTTATCCTTAAACTTCAGGTATAAAAGAACACAGATGTAACATTGGTAACACGCACATCAAAAGAGTAGTCTTTCCTAAATCCTCCTTGATATTTCCCTTTTGTGAGTCAAACTGTTCTGCAGCCACAGAAGGCTTTAGGGAAAATCTCATACTTATCAAGGTAAATGGGATGCTAAAATGGTTGTTCATATTTTATTTTTTCATTTCTTTTTAAAGATGACAAATTCGGGCAAATGTCCAGCCACTTGGCAGTCCTCTTGTTTCCAGATCTTGTAAATGATTGCTGTCTGCTTACTGACTACTTTCTCACCTGTGTGTTTCCAGAGTTTAGCAATTTTGCATTTTTGCCAGTTTCTTTGTTGACCTTAAGGGACTGGGCGAACAGCACTTTAGTTTTCATTCACCTCTAATTCTGACCTCTCCTTTCTCTAATTCCTCTACAATTATCTTTTGACACTGCTGACACACTGAGCAGGTCAGTGACTTTTTTTAATTTGGTGAACACTAGTGGTCTACCTTGTATACATACATGTCTGGCATACAGCTTACTGTTGAGAAGTTTCACAAGAGGCCAATTTCCATGTAAACTTAAATATTTACTTTGGAAACAAACTGTAAGTTGGCACTAAGCCATTCTCTATGATATCTCTTCTCCCAGGAATGCTAGTCCACAGAGTTCAGATAGCTCATTTGGTAAGAACAACGTCCATCACTGTCCATGAAAGGCAGGCATCCAGGTTTGAGGCCTGATTCAGCACCCTTTTTATTGGTCAGGAAGCCCCTCCTATTACGTAGGACAAATGGGAAAAGCATCGAAACTCAGATCAAAGTGCATGTAGATGCGATGTGGTTGGACAACATATCAAAATCCATATTGGCAATATGGACAACTTTCAACAGACAGGACAACTCTCAACAGACAGAGTGAAAAGCACTGAAGACTGCATCCAGATATTGCACCATGCTGAGAAAGATAACCTATGGACCTATTCAAGGAGAAAGATATATATGTACATAAACGCAAATCACCACATTATATTCTCGATGAACACACTGAGTTATGCAACCGTCCTTTCTTCAAAATTTCATTCACTTGTTTTCTGTGATAAAATCAAATTGCATACACTAATGCAACATGAAATACTACACTAAAATACACTCCTGGAAATTGAAATAAGAACACCGTGAATTCATTGTCCCAGGAACGGGAAACTTTGTTGACACAATTCCTGGGGTCAGATACATCACATGATCACACTGACAGAACCACAGGCACATAGACACAGGCAACAGAGCATGCACAATGTCGGCACTAGTACAGTGTATATCTACCTTTCGCAGCAATGCAGGCTGCTATTCTCCCATGGAGACGATCGTAGAGATGCTGGATGTAGTCCTGTGGAACGGCTTGCCATGCCATTTCCACCTGGCGCCTCAGTTGGACCAGCGTTCGTGCTGGACGTGCAGACCGCGTGAGACGACGCTTCATCCAGTCCCAAACATGCTCAATGGGGGACAGATCCGGAGATCTTGCTGGCCAGGGTAGTTGACGTACACCTTCTAGAGCACGTTGGGTGGCACAGGATACATGCGGACGTGCATTGTCCTGTTGGAACAGCAAGTTCCCTTGCCGGTCTAGGAATGGTAGAACGAAGGGTTCGATGACTGTTTGTATGTACCGTGCACTATTCAGTGTCCCCTCAACGATCACCAGTGGTGTACGGCCAGTGTAGGAGATCGCTCTCCACACCATGATGCCGGGTGTTGGCCCTGTGTGCCTCGGTCGTATGCAGTCCTGATTGTGGCGCTCACCTGCACGGCGCCAAACACGCATACGACCATCATTGGCACCAAGGCAGAAGCGACTCTCATCGCTGAAGACGACACGTCTCCATTCGTCCCTCCATTCACGCCTGTTGAGACACCACTGGAGGCGGGATGCACGATGTTGGGGCGTGAGCGGAAGACGGCCTAACGGTGTGCGGGACCGTAGCCCAGCTTCATGGAGACGGTTGCGAATGGTCCTCGCCGATACCCCAGGAGCAACAGTGTCCCTAATTTGCTGGGAAGTGGCGGTGCGGTCCCCTACGGCACTGCGTAGGATCCTACGGTCTTGGCGTGCATTCATGCGTCGCTGTGGTCCGGTCCCAGGTCGACGGGCACGTGCACCTTCCGCCGACCACTGGCGACAACATCGATGTACTGTGGAGACCTCACGCCCCACGTGTTGAGCAATTCGGCGGTACGTCCACCCGGCCTCCCGCATGCCCACTATATGCCCTCGCTCAAAGTCCGTCAACTGCACATACGGTTCACGTCCACGCTGTCGCGGCATGCTACCAGTGTTAAAGACTGCGATGGAGCTCCGTATGCCACGGCAAACTGGCTGACACTGACGGCGGCGGTGCACAAATGCTGCGCAGCTAGCGCCATTCGACGGCCAACACCGCGGTTCCTGGTGTGTCCGCTGTGCCGTGCGTGTGATCATTGCTTGTACAGCCCTCTCGCAGTGTCCGGAGCAAGTATGGTGGGTCTGACACACCGGTGTCAATGTGTTCTTTTTTCCATTTCCAGGAGTGTATAACAGCTTGCTTAGTCATACATTAATACAATAGTTAAATCAATGTCAAATTTCAAGTAGGTATTATATATTAATGTAGTGTCCTGGCACTATTTGTGTAAATAAATACAGTTATTAAAAGTGGTTGACTGCTGTTTTCTTCCTTTCAAGAATCATCTGTACCTTGCACACAGCCATGGTCTCAAAATGTGTTTCCAACATATTAGCCATTCAGTTACAACTGGTGTTCTATAAATTACCTTGGCAAAGAAGCAAATGGCACATCTCAAAATAGTCAATATCCAGCCCTGTTCTCACCACCTGGCATAGACCAGATCCATGTTCCTTAAATTGATATTAATTTATCTACATACTTCCCCTTCACTAAATGAAGGTGATTTTGCAGCAAGAATGGATACTGAAGTGGGTAACAATCATTTTGCAACTGGATATTCCTATGCCAATTCCTGTAACAATGTTACACTGGTGCTGTTCTAACAACATGTCAATAGTTGTCTCTTCCAGTCAACATATCAAATAAATTCTTGAAGAGATAGTTCAGCTAAATTTGCTCTATGTATATCATGAAAGCACTTTGCATACTGCAATTTGTTAATGTCATATATCCATTGCATACTAGTGTGCTGTAAGGACATCACCTGGTGTTCACTACCAGACCCTGTACAGCTGCAGTTTAAAAAATAGGTGTACAAACAACAGTGTCACAATATATTTACTGTTTTACTTAGTTTGTTGTTAAGAACTCATCAAAATATGAAAACAGTTTTAAAAAATAAATTGAATTTCTTGGCAATTTTTATTATTTGCTTGGTGAATTTTTGTTATTTACTAAATTTATAGGTAGGCAAAAATTAATTGAAAAGTGAATCGTGAACATGGTGAGCATATTCACTGATAAACGTATTACTTTTATGAACAACTGAAAAGTTCTACATAATAATTAATTTCTACAAATATAATTAATTGAAGAAACATAATACAAGTAACAAACTAAAATCACTTTGACTTAACAGTTTCTTCTTCTCTGAATAGACTCATTTATTACACTTAAATGTAGATTAACTTCAGTTCCAAAGTCAGTCATGTGACTGGTGAGCATACACATTCATGTTTACTGAGAAAATGTATTATATTTATAAACTGAATGACATGTACTATACCATAATGAGTTATCAAAAACATGAGCCACAGAAAATGTAAGAAATACTTTCACTTAGTTGCTTTTAATCTTTACCTTCCTGTTACATGCAGTCAGAGGATCTCCTTCTGCTGGACGAAGTTTACTGACATCTGTTTCAGCTGCACTGCTGGAATCTACTGATGAATTACTCAGACCTGTAATAAAGTAATTCATCAGTTTCAACAGCTGTAATTATACCAATGTAACTCTCAGGTTTTGTTGACGTGATTGATAAGAAGTGAGATTTTGGGTTTTCAACTGAGTTGTTCAACTCTCTGCACAATATTTCGAAGACCAACCCAGCTGTCTTCTTCAGTTGCTGCGAGTTTCGCTGTTGTACTCACTGCCTGGACTCCAACCAGACATATGCAAAAGGCATTGAGCAATAAAAATGAGATGTACCAATATCCTTATTAAATCTTCAACAAGATTAAATATATGCTAAGCAATGACATCAAGAGTATTAAAACTTTCAAGGTCACCAATACTCTTGATACCTCCATTGCAAACAATACTCATGGTAAGCCATCCAGTACCATGACTAAATTTATCATCCTTTAATCACTTCTCAGTACATTGATGTCCCTAACTAGATGTGGCGATGATGATGGGAATTGCACTTGGTTATACACAGCAGTGTGAGACCAACACTAACTCTCAGTCAGGCAGTGAGTAAATATAATGGCAATACTCACAGCACCTGAAGAAGATGGATGGGTCGGTTGTCTAAATATTGTACAGGAAATGGAAACTGAACATATGGAAGATTACAATCACACAAAATTATTTTTATTTCAACAAAAATCTGTGATTGGAGGACTCTTAAAAAATAAATAAATAAATAAATAAATAAAAATTGCACAGTGCTAATTGGTCATCCTAGTAGTGAAAGACATTGTTTTCTATCCTAGTAAGAGTGACCACAACACACTGTAATGCTTCTCAGGTAAACAGCTACTTATGTGAGATGTCTTTATGGGTTTCCCTTTGTTCAGCAATTAAAAAAAGTATTTTGATAGATGGATTTTATTCATTCGTTCCTGCTATAGTTCAGTTTTATTATAGGCTTGCTGAATTTGAATTACACACACAAATCCACAATATGTAATTTCAAAACGTGCACACAGTGCCTTAAAAAAGGAAAATTAGAAAGACAAGTCACAGTTCTGCAAGTGAAAGTTCATTATGTTCTACCCTCAGAGATATCCAAATACAACAAAATTGTTTTCTCCCCATTAAGTGAGCCATTAGCTCAATGCTGTTATTTATAATTCCAATACATGTGTTAATAGTATTCTCCGTCACTATTTTTTAGCTTGTATTTAATACTATTACAAACATTATTTTTGTTCCATATAGTGATATTCATTTTCATGCCAATACTTTTCTTATCCACGAGCCTTATGGTGCAACTTGAGTAAAAAAAAAGATCAGTTGATAGGACACCACCTGACGCATCAAGGAAAACTTGATTTGGTGTGGAGAGAAGTGTGGAGGATAATAATTGTAGAGGAGACAGACCAAGGCCTCTAGTTCACAAATCCAGGTGGATGTAAGGTTGCAGTAGTTATGCAGCATTGGTGAGACTTCAGCAAGATAGAGTAGCATAGAGAGCTCCATTAAACCAGTCTTCAGACTGAAGACCTAAAAAAAACACAGATCACTGAAGATAAGTGAGAAAAGTGGGATGACCTGAAACAGCACTTTCAAACTGATGCGTATTTACTCATCTATAAGTCAAATAATTTCTGCCAAAGGCCATGTAAGCCAGAAGAAATCCTGCACCATGGCTAAATGATGAGCTGAAGAGAGGGCTGCATGTATGACATACAGACGATGCCTCACCCTGGAAAATCATACTGCCTGTCAGTAGATGCTGAAGTGTGTCAGCAAATCTATAGGAAATGCTGAAATAGACATGCCTGTACATTAACTGACAACAGACAGATTAGATGTCATTGATTCTAGACGGAAAATACTCTTTCATAATCATGTTACCAAAAATATTGTTGAAAAATTCATGCATGATGTGTATTAAATCAGCACCCAATGGACATGATGCCATTACACTGTAAAAGGTCACACTTATTACTGACTCACTACTGCTCACAATGAAGGATATCTTCTATTACCACCAGACTGCAAGCTTTTTTCCAGTGACCTGGAAACAAAGACTTGTCAAACTACTGCCCAAAAAGGAACTGCCGCAGCAGTCTCTGATCACTGCCCCATTTGTGTTCTTTCATTGCTAGCTAAGTCCTTACAATATAAAGTCATGATCAGTATATTGACTACTTGATGACAAATAACCTAGTAGATAAATACCAAACAGACTTACATAGGCATTGCAATGCCTCAACAGTTTTACCAAAAATAACACATGACCTGAAGCTAGTCATGGTGGTGACTTTAACCCACCCAGTATTGGCTGGAAGAACTAAACATTACTTTTAGCGGTAAGGGAAGCCATGAAGCTACTAGAGTATGATGGTCACCAAAAGCAAAAAGGACATGAAAAAAGCTAATTGAGTATGTGTGTCCAGTCCCTAGCGAATGAGACAGGAACTGAAATTGAGGGTAGCAAAGCAAAAGCTCAAATCCTTAACTCTGCTTTCAAATGTTCCTTTACAAAGGAAAATGTTCCAGCATAAAGTCAAGCACCAGCATGCCAGTTGGAAACCACAGAGCAGAGAGGGCTGTGAAGAAGATGTCAGCCAATAGCACTCTGACCGACCCCTCTAAGATTACAACGTGACAGCAGCGGCCTCTAGATGAAGCAAACAAAAGCGCTGCTCCCGACTGGTCATGGCCAGTTCTACAAAAGCATCAAAGACCAGCGACTTGGATAAAACCATCCACTGTATTCCTTCACTTGTGTAGGAATCATTATACTGAAGGACATAGATTATATTGCATGTTGCCCTTTGCTTGCAACACATCTGTGTACATCTGTAATTATAGGTTATCTGTTTTGAGCTGACTGCAATGTAACTAAAAAGAATCACACCAGACGCATTTCACTTTTATTCTGTGGCATTCTGAAATTGGATACATACACTTGTAAATTTATTTTTTGATTCTTTTAGGTTAAAAACAGCGTTTTCTTTGTGAAGTTAGTCTGTAAGCTACTTACGGTGTTTCTTTACATAGTCTGCACCTTCCCCTCTGGCTAGCAGTGGTTGATGTCGACAGGCTTCATTTCACATCTGCAGTTTTTGGCATTTTGCGTTATTTCCTGCACTGCACTGCACTACTTATAATTGACTTTCTTAACTGTTCTTCATTCTCATCACTGCTACAGTATTTATGTCTACTCTCTTGTTTTCATTCACATTGTGAGTGTTGACAACCTATGAAACAATTTTGTGTGTGTGTGTGTGTGTGTGTGTGTGTGTGTGAGAGAGAGAGAGAGAGAGAGAGAGAGAGAGATAGTGAAATTGTCTTGTATGTAGATAGAGACATGAGAGGGGTGTCCCCTCCCCTCACCCCTTCTAAAGAAAGGGGGGGGGGGGGGGAAGACAGGGATTGCCGAGACACTGATTATCGGATAGAACTGGGAGAAAATGGTAGTGGTAAATTGAACCTGTGGTTATATTTGTACTTTTAATGTTATATTAAGTGGTCAATCCCTTTAAAGAGTGTGTGGCTTACCAAGGTGATCTGATCATTTATGAGTTGTTTCTTTATTGTTATGGTTTTTTGGATGTGGTAGTCTTCTTGTAGGGTGAGGAGGTGCTTTTTGATTTTGTTTATCCTTATGATTTCCATGTCTGTGTGTCTGGTTATAATTTTATGTTGGTGTTGGTGTAAGTGTTCTGCAAATGTTGAATGATTTGTCCTATACTTCCATGTTCTTTGTATCTGGTGTCAAATACCCTCCTGGTTTGACCTATCTTCCATTTGCATTTTAGTTGGTATATTCCTGATTTCTGATACAGATCAGGTTTTCCTTTTTTTTTTTGGAAGTATTTCTGAATTGAGTTGTTGGTTTGGTGAGCTACTTTTATGCCTTGTTTTTTGAAAATATTGGATATTCTGTGTGTGTATTTGTGGTTGTACGTCATCGTGCACCATCTTTTACTTTCTGTTTCTTTCACACTTTGTGCTGTTTCTATTCTTGTATTTTGTGTGTTTCTTTGTGTGTGATTTTGTCCTTGTGTTGATGGTAGTTGGGTGTTTGTTCTTTTCTGTTTCTTCATTTTATTGTTCAGCTTTGTTACTAAGTTCTCTTTGTATCCATTGTTTGTGGCTATTTGTAAATGGAAGTTAGGTATTGTCATTGATTCATTTCATAATAAAATTCTTTAATACGAATTTGCTTGAATTGTTGTCTAGCGATCTGAGAAGCCAGTTTCCTAGGCATCCCATATTTGATGAGTAGGCAGGACACAACAGAAAACCCAGGAGAATTGCCCCAATTTAATCCTTGTGCCAACAAAAAGATGATTGATATAAGTACTAGTGTCGATAGTGTTGAGAAACAGCTGAAATCGTTTAAACTGAACAAAGCTCCAGGCTCTGATGCAATCCCTGTCAGACTCTATTTTGAATTTGTTGCTGAGTTAGCCCCTCTTCTAACTATAATCTGTTGTAGATCACCTGAACAAAAAACCATCCCCAGTTCTTGGAAAAAGACACGGGTCACACCCATCTACAAGAAGGATAGTAGGAGTGATCCACAAAGCTACCATCCAACATCTGTGACATCAAATTGTTGTAGAATCTTAAAACACATTCTGAGCTCAAACATAATGAGGATCGTGAATAGTGTTTCCTGATTTCCAAAAATCTTCCAACTCAGAACCACACCAATGTTTATTGTCAAAAGTATGAGATCATATAGGGTATCAAGTGAAATTGGTGACTGGGTTGAAGACTTTTTGATAGGGAACACACAGGATGTTATTTTGTATGGGGAGTCATCGTCAGATGTAGAAGTATCTTTGGGTGTGCTCCAGGGAAGTGTGATGGGACCCTTGCTGTTCATTTTGTATATTCATGACCTTGCAAGACAATATTAATCGTAAAATCAGGCTTTTTGCAAATGATGCAGTTATCTATAATGAAGTACTATCTAAGAGAAGCTCCATATAATAGAGGGAAACACTCCACATGGGAAAAATATATCTAAAAACAAAGATGGTGTAACTTACCAAACGAAAGCGCTGGCATGTTGATAGACACACAAACACACACACAAAATTCAAGCTTTCGCAACCAATGGTTGCTTCATCAGGAAAGAGGGAAGGAGAGGGAAAGACGAAAGGATGTGGGTTTTAAGGGAGAGGGTAAGGAGTCATTCCAATCCCGGGAGCGGAAAGACTTACCTTAGGGGGGAAAAAAGGACAGGTATACACTCGCACACACACACATATCCATCCACACGTACACAGACACAAATGTCTGCTTGTGTCTGTGTACGTGCAGATGGATGTGTGTGTGTGTGTGTGTGTGTGTGTGTGTGTGTGTGTGTGTGTGTGTGTGTGTGTGCATGGGCGAGTGTATACCTGTCCTTTTTTCCCCCTAAGGTAAGTCTTTCCACTCCCGGGATTGGAATGACTCCTTACCCTCTCCCTTAAAACCCACATCCTTTCGTCTTTCCCTCTCCTTCCCTCTTTCCTGATGAAGCAACTGTTGGTTGCGAAAGCTTGAATTTTGTGTGTATGTTTGTGTTTCTTTGTGTGTCTATCAACATGCCAGCACTTTCATTTGGTAAGTTACATATCTTTGTTTTTAGACATAGAAGCTGCATATATACCCATATAATAGAGGAAACATTCCATGTGGGAAAAATATATCTAAAAACAAAGATATTTGTATATTTGTGTCTCTATCAACATACCAACGCTTTCGTTTGGTAAGTTACATCATCTTTGTTTTTGCATATATATTCAGATTGATTTTGATAAGATCAACATGGTGCAGAGAGGGGCAAATTGCTCTAAATGTTCCAAAATGTAAAATTTTGCACTTCACTTGACAAAATTAAAAATTTAGCATCCTATCACTATAATAACAATGAGTCACTGTTGGAATCGGCCAGCTCATACAAATACCTGGGTGTAACACTTTGTAGGGATATGAAATGGACTTATCACATAGGTTCAGTTGTGCATAAAGCAGTTGAGAAACTTCAGTTTATTGGTAGAATATTGGGGAAGTGCTACCAGTCTACAAATGAGTTTGCTTACAAACCATGTGAGTGAGCCATCCTAGAATATTGCTCAACAGTGCGGGACCTGTAACAGAAAGGACTAACAGGGGATATTGAACTTATACTGAGAAGGGTAGCACAAATGGACACAGATTTGTTTAATCAGTGGGAGAGTGTCACAGAGATACTGAAGAAACTGAACAGGTAGACTCTTTGAGACAGACATAAGCTAACCTGAGAAAGTCTATTAACAAAGTTTCATGAAACGGCTTTAAATTATTACTTTAGGGATATACTAAAACCCCCTACATAATCACACACACAGGGATCATGAGGATAAGATTAGAATACTTGCTGCATGCACAGAGGTAGTCAAACAATTATTCTTACCGTACTCCATACCTGAATGGAACAGGAGAAAACCCTAATAACTGGTACAATGGGACATATCCTCTGCCGTGCACCTCACAGTGGTTTGCAGAGTATAGATGTAGATGTATATGTAGATGCAGATATTTGGTCAAACAGACGGACAGTCATTACTGACTTACTTAAAGGATGCCCTGAGAATCTTTGATTTAGATCTAGCAAACACAGAGTAATTGTAGTTAAAGCTGAATAATATTATAAATTGTGGTCTAGATAAGTATGTAGCCAGTACCATTCAAGACACTAAAACACTCTCACTACAAAAGGGACTGTAGGGAAATTGATACAGTACATTTAATAGAAACTTATGCACCCATAAGAATAGATATGTGTGAAGCCCGCAATAACTTTCAGTCAGTCCTGGCAAAAGATCTATAACAAAATTTTAGGAAGTTCTGGTCACACGTAATGACAATGAACAGGTCCAAAGCTTCCATCTAATCTCTCAAATGTCCTCCTGGTGTTGAAAATGAAGGCAGCAGATATATTAAATACCATATTTAAAAATATTTTTGTGTGCGAGGATATTACCATATAAAGGCTTGATATTAAAATAACGGTATCCCCCCCCCAACTCCCTCCTCAATATTGCAAACAAGTAAACCTACTTAAAGTGATCAAGGAACTAGGTGCTAACTGGACACCAGTTATATTTTACATTCAATGAACTGCACTGTTAGCCCCCTCCCTAGCTCATATTTATCGAGAATCTCTTGCACAATAAATACTTCCATGTGACTACAACAGATTGGAGCCACTGAATTAAAAACAAATATCTATGATGTCAGTCTGTTGCAGAAACCTACAGCCTATTCTAAGCTCAAATGTTCCTGGAGGACAATAAAGATCTCTAAAAGAATCAGTTGCAAACAACAGATGTGCATGAACAGGCAAATTATGCTTTACTAAATTATTTAAAGGCATTCAATACTCTACCTCATTATTGACTGCTAACAGAGATATAATTGTAAGGAATATTGTCCCACATATTTGATTAGCTCTATGAACATTTGGATAATGGGACACAATAAGTTTACTGGGTCGGGAATATTTTACTGAAATAAAAATAACATTTTGTCATCTTTATTCTTTGGTCTCTTTATCCACAGCTGCAATTATACACATAATTTAGGTTATGTGCCATCAATTTTCAACTGTAATTAAGAGTCTTATTTACACTGTACATATTTTGCTTTATTTTGAACACCTTCAGTGGTCAGAGTTTTCGTTCCCTATTTCCTTTAGTAAAGTTCATCCACACATAGGTGCTCAATTTTTATAACGATACACTTCAATGACAGCAGATGAATTTACATAATCATGTTGTTTAGCTGCACTTATACCATGTGTATTTTGTTTTCTTGTTGTGAGACACAAGCTGTGCAACAATAAAAAAAATTAACTTGGTGTAAGTGCTTATACACAACATGATAATGTAACAACGGAAAGTCCGGAATGAAATAACGACAACATTATGAAAAGGATAGATTGCCCCCTCACCACATACAGGAGGTTCTGAGTTGCAGACAAGCACAACGAAACAACTGCTAAACATTTAAGTTTTCAGCTATAAGGTCTTCTTCGGAAATGGAAAACACGCTCACACACATTCACAAAAGCACAACTCACATGCACTGGGCCCTGTCTCTCACCATTGTGGCCCTATTGTGGATTGTAACTGCATCTGGCATGAGCATCAAACTGAGGTGAATGATTATAATAAGGAGGAGGTATGGGGTGGGAAGGGGAAGGGGGAGGGATAGCAGGGTAGTGCTGGGGGAAGATGATGTCCTGCCTGTGAGATGTGGTGGGGACATTTTAGGACCACTAGGGGAGCACAAAAGGGAAAGTGGAAAGGAGAGAAGAAAAGTAAGGAAGGGGAAAATACTAGTGGGTGCAATGGCGGAACAGAAGGCTTGTGGAGTGGGAGTAGGGAAGGGGATAGGTAGATTGAGGACTGGAGGTAGCAAAGGTTGACTTTAGAGGGTTACAGGAATGCAGCATAAATTGTAGAGAGAATTTCCACACACGCAATTTGGAAATGCTGGTGTGGGTAGGAAGGATCCCGGTGGTGCAAATTGTGAAACAGCCACTGAAGAGAAGCATATCATGTTGGGCAACATTTTCAGCAACTGAGTGGTCTGATTGTTTCTTCTCCACATTCTGGAGGAAGTCATTCATGCATACACACAGCTTGTTAGTTCTCATGTCCATCTAGAAAGCAGCGTAGTGGTTGTAGCTCAGTTTGCAATTCATGTAACTGGTTTCACAGGTAGTCTTGCCTTTGACGGGATAGGAGATGCTGTGATAGTACAAGAATAGTTGGTAGTGGAAGGATGCATCGAACAGGTCTTGCATCTAGACCTATTGCAGTGATATGAGCCATGAGGTATGAGGCAGGAAATAGGGGTGAAGTAAGGGTGGACAAGGATATTTTGTAGGTTTGGTGGGTGGCGGAATACTACTGAGAGGCGGGAGGAGGGTGGGGGGAGGAGGGGGGGGGGGGAGGACAGTGGGTAGGCTATTCTTTACTTTAAGGCACGACAAGAGGTAGCTGAAACCCTAGTGGAGAATGTGATTCAGTTGCTCCAGTCTTAGGTGGTACTGAGTCACGAGGCGAGTGATTCTTTGTGGCCGGACAGCGGACCGTGGGAAGTGGTTGGTGACTACATCTCCCATGCCCTCTCTCTCCAGTCACCTACTATTTTCCACATACCAACTGTCTGTCCACAAAGGAGCACTCGTCTCGTGACTTGTTAACACCCTGGACTGGAGCAATTGAATCACATTCTCTGCCTGGGTTTCAACTATTTCTTGTTGTGCCCTGAAATGAGGAATATCCTACCCCTCCCATTGTGGTATTCTGTAACTCACTGAACCTACAACAATATCCTTGTCCATATCTACTCCAAACCTGCTCCCAACCCTTTATCTCATAGCTCATACTCCTGCAGTAGACTTAGATGCAAGACTGTCTCATACACCCTACTACCATCAACACATCCTCTAGTCCTGTCACAGGTATCAGTTATCCCTTCAAAGATATGGCTACTTGCGAAACCGGCCATGTGATCTACAAACTAAGCTGCAACCCTGTGCTGTTTTCTATATGGGCATGACAATTAACAACCTGTCTGTCTGCATGAATAGTCACCGTCTAACTCTAACTAAAAGACACATGCTGCCCAACACGATGTGTTCACAACCTGTTCCATCAGGATCCTTCCTACCAACACAAGCTTTTCTGAATTCCACCGATGTGAACTCTCCCTACAATGTATCCTTCATTTTCATAACCCTCCTGGCCTCATCCTTTGCTATTTCCTGTCCTCCACCTACCTACCCCCTCCCCGTTCCCACTCCAGCAGTACACACAATGTATGCCTTCTATTCTGCCAACACACCAACTAGTCTTTTCCCCTTCTCTACTTCTCTCCTATTCCACTCCCCTAGGAGTCCCAACCCTGCCCTAACACATCCCTACATGCTCTCACAGGCAGTGCAACACTTTCCTCCACCACTACCTTGAAATCTTTCCTCTTCCCTGTGCCATGCCTCCTCCTTGGCACCACCACCCACCCCAGATTTCTGCTCATGCCTGACATCTGACACAGTTGCAGTCCACAGTTGGGCTGCAGTGGCTGGAGACAGTGGCATTGTTTGTGTGAGTTGAGCTTAAGTGAATGTATGTCAATTTCCAATGATGGCTTTTGGCAAAAAAATTTAATGTTTAGCAGTCTTTTCATTATGCCTGGCTGTGTCTCAATTCCTCCTCTATGTGGTATGTCCTTTTCATAATGATTCCATCCTGGACTTTTTTGCTTAACAGCTTTTCTTCCATCACACAACCCAGTGCTGTTTTCCTGTGTTGTTATTATCTAACAAATTTTATTATCTCTTGTCCTTTTCTTTCTCTTATTTCCTGTGTTTTACTGTTGCTTTCCAAACTCCACATGCACTGACTTCTGAGCTACATTGTATGAACAGCCTCATTCAAATTCAACACATGGATATGTGACTATGTGGATTGTTGGGGCAGTATCTAATGACCCACACTCTGCACACTGATACAATCATTTCTATGCCTTCCTTCATCATTTCTATGCCTTCCTTCAAAGTTATTACACCCCCTAACTCCCTGTGCCTCATGAACTCGCTGAACCTCATAACAACCCCCCCCCCTGACCCCCCCTCCCACCCCACCATTCTTCTCGCATATTCCAGCCTGCACATGCTGACCTCACCCAATCCATTTTTCACCTGCTGTCCCTTTCTCCACTCATATACACCTATCAACCTGCATGCTACCGTTATCACCTTTTTATTTTTATGTCAATTTCACACAATGGACCTCGCTCCTTCCATCAGCAGAAATACGGAAAAGTTCCCCTATTTCTAGCCTGACGTACTGTTCCTGAATTGTTGCTTGGCTCGTGGAATCCCACCAAATGGCCTGACTGTTAGTTTACCAATCTCCAGCTGCAACCTGTCCTTACACAATGACCTCTGTCTCTTCAGATTCCATCAGTCCATAAGCTTCACCAACCTAGCCCTGCAATACCATGTAAATCAGATCCAAACCTCCTTGTAATATCTGTTTTCCATTCTTACAATTCTCCTGCTCTAGACTCCCAAATTCCTGCTCCCCATTTCTCAGATTGAAATTATAGCCCTCCATAAACTAGACTAGTTTGCACACCACCACCTCAAGAAACTCTCCAATCCACTCAACTCATACTCCCACCTTGGACCACCACTTCTGCAAGAGCCTCTGGAACTCCTCCACATCCTCTCATGCTCAATTTACCCTGTCTTGCAGACGTACTACATTTACCACACCATCAGACTCGCTTCCACCACCAAACAGAATCGAGAAATTAAAGAGACCCATAACAAAGTCATGAACATGTCCTCCAAAAGCCTCAGTCCCCCTTTCCAAAGGCCTTACCTTTTCCCCCCACTACAGAATTCAATCACTCTGGAGGAAGACTTACATCTATTGAAAGGTTTCTGGGAAAGTGCAAGGTATCTGTAAAGGCAATCACATAAAGACACTACTGCAACCAATTCGAGAGTATTGTTCCAGCGTCCAGAGTCCGCATCAAGAAAGCATGACAACAGACAATGAATGAACTCAGAGGTGCACAGCTAGGGTCATA
Organism: Schistocerca americana; assembly: GCF_021461395.2. NCBI lineage: Eukaryota > Metazoa > Arthropoda > Insecta > Orthoptera > Acrididae > Schistocerca > Schistocerca americana. The sequence continues at coordinate 449,629,237 of NC_060125.1, read as the reverse complement.
ACAGGTTAGTAAAGTTCATGCAAAAGTGTAATAGAAATCCCTGGGAAACTTAAATGGGAATTCTTGAAAGAAAGACAACAATTCACACGAAACCCTGTTATGTAAAGAAGACTGTGCAACTATTATGCTGTGACCATTGGACTATTTTATGTGAAAGGAGTACAGTTTTTTAAATCCGGTGTTCTGCTTGCAGTGCATGATTTCTGAAATTGCAAAAACAGAAGGGAGACTGCACATGCCCCTCAGAGATCGGTAAAAGGTTTTTTACTCTTCTCATTGTATGTCAATGATAAGTCATCAGTTCTGTCCTATTGTAAATAGCAAAAGTAAGCTAATGACTTCAGTTAAGTGCAAAACCAAATAGCTTGGAAGGCAGCCATCGATAATGTCAATGTAGACTTGTATGCACTGCATTCCACTTAAAATCCAACTTCTTCTGGTTCATCACTCTATCCTAGTTGGCATGAAATGTTAGGTATTCTTTTCATCCTTATTTTTAAGCAGGATAAATATAAATTTCTTCCACTAAGCAAAGGGTCTAAGGGTAAAATTAGATAAAAATCTGAATTAGGCCGAACATACAGCTACAACATGCAACGAAACATACTACTAAAATATAATTAGCTCTTCCTGAAGCTGAAAAACAAACTTGCAGAAATGGGTGTGCTTCCAGTTGCTAACTACAGTGATACACTACAAAGATTTTCTCAAGAAAGCTCTAAGTGCTTGGACTTGGTGATGGAATGCCTGTGTAATGATGTATCTATGAGGTTTACCATTTTGATAATATTTTGCAGTTCATGCACAGCAATCCTGGCTGTATGAAGAACAGAGTATAAAGAGATTCTGCTTTACTGTCAGGTTACTTTATTCCACGAACAATTCTTTCTTTCACTCATCATGACACAGTCATCTTCCTTATATAGTGTCCAAAAGCTTCACTGCTTAAAGCCATGAACCATTTCTTCAGTCATCTGAAGCCTCAGTGTGTTGCATACCCACCCACACTGCTTTATTTACACTCTGTACATGCTACTTCTATGCAAAAGTTTACCATGCAGATGGTCTGATTGCTTCAACATATAGTGAACAAATCAATGAAAAAAACAGACACTGAGCTGGAGAATGCTTAAGTGGTTAAATACAAACATTCGAATTTTTATTGTGATACTAGAGTTACAAAGCACACTGTCAACAGACTGAGACCAGCTGTCATAGGGAAAAGTCAGTGCAAAAGCCAGAACTGAACTACTGGTCTCTGTTGAGGAACTCAACCTGTACTTGTTTATAAAATCAACTATCTGTCCTTAACACCACAGGGTCTTTTCCTTTCTTTACATGTAAGTAGTTACTAATTGTGTACTGTCTCGGTGGGGTTTGGTTATTTGAATCAGAATTGGGAACCGGAAAATTTTTCTAAGAAAACTATAGAAAATTATACAACAAAGAAGAAAAGAAAGCTGTGGTTAAACATTCTGTTGATAACAACATTATTGAAGACAGAGCATTTGATTGGACTGGATGGGAATGGTACAAGAAATCAGCCACACTTTTTATAGAGGAGACGTCCTATTAATCACCAGAGATGACTTAAACAACAGGAAACCTATTCTAAATGGCTCGAAGGCGATTCACTAATATGAGTTCCACTCTTAACCAACAAGTTCCCTGCTCAGTAAATCATCTTTTTACTTTAATTTAAAATAGTCAACATTTGTAAAAGATTTTCTTCACATTTAAAATGTTACACTTCAAGTTCAAACTTGCAATTTTTAACTTCTACATATGTTTCTATGAGGTCTTCCATCTTGATAATACATTGCAATATATGCAAAGCAATCCTGACTTTTCCTTCATCCACCTTCCTTCCCCTTCAACCCCTCTGCCAGAAGATGGAGCCACCGGCTCAGAAAGCTCACACGTTTCCTCATTTTTTTTGTGTGTGTTTTGTGTGTCACTGTTTGGTGAGTAGCTTTCTTTTATCTATCCTATCACATTATATTTTCAAACACTGATTATATTCATTGATTTACTGAGAACTGAGTTTGATTGGTACTTTTATACTTAGTAATGGAACATGTAACTTTCCATATTGCTGTTGTGGCAATATTTTTTAAGATTCCCTCCTGAACCTCACTAAATAATCTACATCTGTTCACAACAGCATCCAAGCATATTTCATAGTGAATACATACAAAGATAATTCAACTGTGTCCAACAGAATTTTTTCCCTTTTTGTATTTTTATTTTCCTTACAATTTATTACTGCAGTTGAAATTATTACTGCAACTTTCAGCCCAGGTTTGCTGCTTACATCACATGTTTGAATGTATGTTAAACTTTTGTGCTGCTTAAATACTTCAGTTAACATATACCAAAGTACATTTATCATGTACACATCCTCATGTGGGAGAGACATAAATTGTACAGTAATAAATGAGCACTTTAGATGATAAAATCACTAATAGTAGGGTTTTTCAACAACTCATTATAACTGCTGCATAGGCAGACTCTGCTTACCCAGATAAGAAAGCCGATTCAAGGAAGTTTTACTTCTGTTCACACTTTCTTGACTTTGTGCTGAAGCCATTTTTGGCTGAGACCGATAATCAAGTATGGTAACACTAAGAAATGGAACTGTGGCTTTCCCACAAAACTGGCACCTGAAAAAGGAAAAAAAAAAAAAAAATCTGTAAAGTATATAATTTGTGATAAACATGTGTAACAACACATTTCTATCCTTTATGTAATTCCAAAAATTTTATGAAATAGCGGTAATCGTGAATTGATTGCAGGTCAGTGTGACTTCCTTGAGTAATACCTGATAAAAGTGCTACGATCAAGAACTTTTCCTGTAAGTTCGCTAACAAATGCGTAATGAATTATATTTTTATGGTAATGATTATAATGATAGTACTTACAACTATGGCAATGTTGTATTACAAAAAATGTAAAAAAAAGTCCCGCCTGGAATCTGTACCCATGTGCGCAATACAAAATTCTTATCCGTATTTTCATCTGGCTTCAGGACCCAATGTCCTGTTTTGTCGAGCATGGTAGGCAGAACAGAAACTAGCCCCACTGCATTTCATTATGATCTGTTTCAGTCACATGCTTTGTAATTTACAGCTAAGCCCTTCTCATTCCACAGGAGATGTAAAAAGGATGGATAACATGGCAAAATGTGAAACTTAAAAAAATCTGAACAAAACTAAAGAAATGTGGATGAGATATATATCAACTTAAGAAACAAACAAACTAGGATGAAGCAGTTAATTTGGAACGCATTTTAATATGTTTTGTGACATCACATGAGCCACAGCTATTCTATGAACAACGAACGAGGACTAAGATTTAACAACCCATTGCCAACTAGGTTATTGAGGCCACAATATGCGCTTGAACAAGGCTGGGGAAGGAAATAAGCTGTCTCCTGTGGCCATTTTGGCATTCATCTTCAAGGATTTGGGAAAAAATTGGGGGAAATCTAAATTAGGATGACTGAACAAAGCTCTGAAACTCACTAATTCCAAATAAAAAGATATTAAGTTGTAAAATGAGCCACTAAATATGTAATTCACAGAAAGGAGATTACATAGGCCTGCAATGACAGAATTGCTTATAAAATGATAGGTAATTGTTATAGATTTCTGGATGCTCCATTCAATAAAAATCACAGAAAATTCCATCATCCTCAGTTTCTCATATAACAACTTTTTACATTTATTGTGTACAAAAATGACATAGTATTAACAAGGCTTATTCTTTTGAGTCATCAGTCTTAGGACTAATTCTATGTGGCCTTTCACGAATTCCTCTGTTGTGTCAACCTTTTCATCTCAGAGTTGCACTTGCACCATATGTTCTCACAATTGATTTTTGATTTATTTCAATCTCTGCCTTCTGATAAAATTTTTCCCTTCTACAGCTCTCTTTATTACCATGGAAGTTATTCCCAGATATTTTAACACATGCCCTATCATCTTGACAGTGTTGTCCTCGCTGATTCTGTGGAGAACTTCCTCATTTCTTATCTTATCAGTCCACCTAATTTTCAACATTCTCCTGTTGTTGTTAATGTTGTTGTTGTTGTCGTCTTCAGTCCTGAGACTGATGTGATGCAGCTCTCCATGCTACTCTATCCTGTGCAAGCTTCATCATCTCCCAGCACCTACTGCAGCCTACATCCTTCTGAATCTGCTTAGTGTATTCATCTCTTGGTCTCCCTCTACGATTTTTACCCTCCATGCTGCCCTCCAATACTAAATTGGTGATCCCTCGATGTCTCAGAGCATGTCCTACCAACCGGTCCCTTCTTCTTGTCAAGTTGTGCCACAAGCTCCTCTTCTCCCCAATTCTATTCAATACCTCCTCATTAGTTATGTGATCCACCCATCTAATCTTCAACATTCTTCTGTAGCACCACATTTCGAAAGCTTCTATTCTCTTCTTGTCTGAACTATTTATCATCCATGTTTCACTTCCATATATGGCTACACTCCATACAAATACTTTCAGAAACAACTTCCTGACATTTAAATCTATACTCGATGTTAACAAATTTTTCTTCTTCAGAAACGCTTTCCTTGCCATTGCCAGTCTGCATTTTATATCCTCTCTACTTCGACCATCATCAGTTATTTTGCTCCCCAAATAGCAAAACTCCTTTACTACTTTAAGTGTGTCATTTCCTAATCTAATTCCCTCAGCATCACCCGACTTAATTCGCTACTTTCCATGATCCTTGTTTTGCTTTTGTTGATGTTCATCTTATATCCTCCTTTTAAGACACTGTCCATTCCATTCAACTGCTCTTTCAAGTCCTTTGCCGTCTCTGACAGAATTACAATGTCATCGGCAAACCTCAACGTTTTTATTTCTTCTCCATGGACTTTAATACCTACTCTGAATTTTTCTTTTGTTTCCTTTACTGCTTGCTCAATATACAGATTGAATAACATTGGGGACAGGCTACAACCCTGTCTCACTCCCTTCCCAACCACTGCTTCCCTTTCATGCCCCTCAACTCTTATAACTGCCATCTGGTTTCTGTACAAATTGTAAATAGCCTTTTGCTCCCTGTATTTTACCCCTGCCACCTTCAGAATTTGAAAGAGAGTATTCCAATCAACATTTTCAAAAGCTTTCTCTAAGTCTACAAATGCTAGAAACGTAGGTTTGCCTTTCCTTAATCTTTCTTCTAAGATAAGTCGTAGGATCAGTATTGCCTCATGTGTTCCAACATTTCTACGGAATCCAAACTGATCTTCCCCGAGGTCAGCTTCTATCAGTTTTTCCATTCGTCTGTAAAAGAATTTGCATTAGTATTTTGCAGCTGTGACTTATTAAACTGGTAGTTCAGTAATTTTCACATCTGTCAACACCTGCTTTCTTTGGGATTGGAATTATTATATTCTTCTTGAAGTCTGAGGGTATTTCGCCTGTCTCATACATTTTGCTCACCAGATGGTAGAGTCTTGTCAGCACTGGGTCTCTCAAGGCTGTCAGTAGTTCTAATGGAATGTTGTCTACTCCTGGGGCCTTGTTTCGACTCAGGTCTTTCAGTGCTCTGTCAAACTCTTCACACAGTATCATATCTCCCATTTCATCTTCATCTACATCCTCTTCCATTTCCATAATATTGTCCTCAAGTACATCACCCTCTATATACTCCTTCCACCTTTCTGCTTTCCCTTCTTTGCTTAGAACTGGGCTTCCATCAAAGCTCTTGATATTCATGCAAGTGGTTCTCTTTTCTCCAAAGATCTCTTTAATTTTCCTGTAGGCAGTATCTATCTTACCCCTAGTGAGATAACCCTCTACATCCTTACATTTGTCCTCTAGCCATGCCTGCTTAGCCATTTTGCACTGCCTGCCGATATAATTTTTGAGACGTTTGTATTCCTTTTTGCCTGCTTCATTTACTGCATTTTAATATATTCTCCTTTCATCAATTAAATTCAATATTTCTTCCGTCACCCAAGGGTTTCTACTAGCCCTCGTCTTTTTACCTACTTGATCCTCTGTTGCCTTCACTACTTTATCCCTTAGAGCTACCCATTCTTCTTCTACTGTATTTCTTTCCCCCATTCCTGTCAATTGTTCCCTTATGCTCTCCCTGTACAACCTCTGGTTCTTTCAGTTTATCCAGGTCCCATCTCCTTAAATTTCCACCTTTTTGCAGTTTCTTCAGTTTTAATCTACAGCTCATAACCAATAGATTGTGGTCAGAGTCCACATCTGCCCCTGGAAATGTCTTACAATTTAAAACCTGGTTCCTAAATCTCTGTCTTACCATTATATAATCTATCTGAAACCTGTCAGTACCTCCAGGCTTCTTCCATGTATACAACCTTCTTTCATGATTCTTAAACCAAGTGTTAGCTATGATTAAGTCATGCTCTGTGCAAAATTCTACCAGGCGGCTTCCTCTTTAATTTCTTAGCCCCAATCCATATTCACCTACTATGTTTCCTTCTCTCCCTTTTCCTATTGTCGAATTCCAGTCACCCATGACTATTAAATTTTTGTCTTCCTTCGCTACCTGAATAATTTCTTTTATCTCATCATACATTTCATCAATTTCTTCATCATCTGCAGAGCTAGTGGGCATATAAACTTGTACTACTGTGGTAAGCATGGCCTTCGTGTCTATCTTGGCCACAATAATGCGTTCACTATGCTGTTTGTAGTAGCTTACCCGTACTCCTATTTTTTTATTCATTATTAAACCTACTCCTGCATTACTCCTATTTGATTTTGTATTTATACCCCTGTATTCACCTGACCAAAAGCCTTGTTCCTCCTGCCACCGAACTTCACTAATTCCCACTATATCTAACTTTAACCTATCCATTTCCCTTTTTAAATTTTCTAACCTACCTGCCCGATTAAGGGATCTGACATTCCATGCTCCGATCCGTAGAACACCAGTTTTATTTCTACTGATAACGATGTCCTCTTGAGTAGTCCCAGCCCGGAGATCTGAATGGGGGACTACTTTATCTCTGGAATATTTTACCCAAGAGGACGCCATCATCATTTAATCATACAGTAAAGCTGCATGCCCTCGGGAAAAATTACGGCTGTAGTTTCCCCTTGCTTTCAGCCGTTCGCAGTACCAGAACAGCAAGGCCATTTTGGTTAGTGTGACAAGGCCAAATCAGTCAATCATCCAGACTGTTGCCCCCTGCAACTACTGAAAAGGCTGCTGCCCCTCTTCAGGAACCACACGTTTGTCTGGCCTCTCAACAGATACCCCTCCATTGTGGTTGCACCTACGGTACGGCCATCTGTATCGCTGAGGCACGCAAGCCTCCCCACCAACGGCAAGGTCCATGGTTCATGGGGGGCCATTCTCCTATTGCACCAAATCTCAAATCCTTTCTTCTCTTCTCTTCCAGCTTTCCCAGTCCATGATGCACTATCATGCAACACTGGGCTCCATATATACATTTTCAGAAATTTCTTCCTCAAATTAAGACTGATATTTGATACTAGTCGACTCCTCTTGGCCAGGAATGCTCTCTTTGCCTATGACAATCTGCTTTTTATGTTCTCTTTGCTTCATGTGACATGTGTTATTTTGCTTCCAAGGTAGTGGAATTCCTTAACTCCATCAAGTTTGTGCTCCACAATTTTTGATGTTACATTAATTGCAGGTTTCATTTCTGCTACACGTCATTATTTTCATCTTTCATGGTTTACCCCCAATCCACATTCCGCGCTCATTACACTGCTCATTCCATTCACCATATTCTGTAATTCTTCTTCACCTTCACTGATGGTAACAATGTTATCAGTGAATCTTATCATTGACATCCTTTCAGCCTGAATTTTAACACCACCCTTAAACCTTTCTTTCTTTCAATTACTACTTCTTTGTTGTACAGATTGAACAGTAGGGGCAAAGACTGCATCCCTATCTTACAGCCTTTTTAAGCTGAGCACTTTATTGCTGTACAAATTGTATATTATCCATCTTTCACTATAGCTTACTCCTATTTTTCTCAGAATTTCAAACATCTTGCACCATTTCACATGGCAGAAAATTTTTTCCAGAGTCAGTTTGTTGTTAATTCTTATGAGAAGAGCCCTGTCACTCTGCCTTGTGTTCCTATTCCTAACAAATCTTATTCCCATTACATCATTTTTTGTTGCTGTTGATATTATATTATATTTGTCTGAGTGGAAATCCTATTTTCCTTTCCAGATTTTTCTAGCTTTCCTACTAGGTTCACACTTCTGACATTCCATGTTCCAACTCGTAGAATGTTTCCGCTTTGTTGGTTATTCCCATCTTTTCTCATTGGCACCTCTCCCTGGGCAGTCCCCTCTCAGCGATTTGAATGGGGGCTCATCTGGATTCTTGTGACAATGGAGAGGTCATCTTAACACATTTTCAAATAGAGGTCACATGTCTGTGATACACACATTGTGTCTTTAACGCAATGGTTTCCACTGCATTCTGCATCCTCAATGCTGTTGATCATTGCTGATTCTTCCACCTTTTAGGGACAATTTTCCACACTAAGGGCAAGATAGTGCCCTGAACTTCCATTCGCTCCTCCATCCCCTTTGACAAGTTTGCTCGCAGAACGAGGGTGACTTATTATATCGAAGTCTTCAGCTCTCATTGCCGATGATTTTTATCCACACTTTAGGCACTTGGTGGATGAAAATTTTGGATGTATTGATAATCAGACAATGATGCTTAACACATTCCGGTCGTTGCCCGTAGAAACTACGAGCGCGCATTTATTGCCATAACAGTCGGCACTCGGAGATTCTCCGAGCGCCGCCTTCTCGATTATTATTTCAGGTTGCGGCGCATTATATCCATGCAGTGACATCTGGAGTTGAGTGTTTCGGTCTTGTAGTACATCGGACGACCGCTAGATGGTGTTCCTGCATCCTCTAAGCGCTATGTCACTCAAAAAAGGCGCCAAAACAATTCCTGCGCATTCACTCTTGCAGTGTGCTTATGTAGTTGTCTTTATCGCAAACGTTTGTCGTAAAATGGGGGACAGTTTGACTGAAGAGGAAATTCTGAGGCTGCTGGAAGAATCTGGATCTGAAATTGACGATGATGGATTTCAAACTGAAAATAGTTCTTCTGAAATAGATGGTAATTATAATGGTCAGTCATTGTGTTTACGAATCACAATTATAATCTCGGCAGTTTCACTGACTTATGTCATTTATTTCGATGGTAACAACGATTGGTCCGAAAATGAAAATGAGCCATCAGACGTATTAGAAGAGTGTGAAGCTCCCATTCAAAAAGGCAGAGGCAGAATACAACAACAGCAGTCCCAAAACAACGTTGTTGAATGGGTAAATGACGATGTCCTACAACAATTACCGCTCTTTGAAGGCGTAAGTAATGTCTTGGCACCTTTGAGCGCCGAAAGCACTGAATTCGACTGTTGGAGCGTCTTTATTGACACAAATGTCATCAAAAATATAAAGACAGAAACAAACCGCTACGCTGCAGCAACAATTTCCAAATTGCGGATGCAAAATAAAATAACTTCCAGGTCGCTTTGGGCCAATTGGTCTGCTGTGAAGCTACATGAGATGTATCAGTTTTTTGCTATAATTATTCACATGTGCCTTGTACACAAACCAAATATTACGGACTATTGGAGCAATGACCTAATGCTAGATTCCTCCTTACCTGCAAAAATCATGAAAAGAGACAGATTTAGGTCAATTTACTTTATGCTTCACGTAAATAACAACGACAATTATGTACGAAGGGGTCAACCAAACCATGATCCTATACACAAAATCCGACCTTTTTTTGATAACTTTGTACTGAAAAGCAAGAACAGTTTTTCTCCTGGCGAGAATCTCACAGTTGATGAAGGTTTATGACCATTCAGAGGGAGAATTCGATTTCGAGTATATATCAAGAACAAACCGAGCAGGTATGGTATAAAATTTTTCATTCTAAGTGATTCAGCAACAGGATATGTTTTGAACTGTGAAGTGTACACCGGTGCAGGTGAAAAAGACAACAGTGCAGATTCAGTGGTGCTACGTTTGTGCAACAGTTATCTACGTAAGGGTCATACATTGTACATGGACCGCTTTTATACTTCTGTAAAATTATTTGAAAAGTTGTTTGATGAGGGCACATCTGCTGTTGGCACAGTAATGAGAAACAGAAGAGGCCTACCACAGGAATTCAAACAGAATAAACTAAGAAGAGGTGAAATCGTATTCAAGAGAAAAAATTCCGCGCTAGCACTTCACTGGAAAGATACTAGGGATGTGTTTGCCCTTTCTACCAAACATAGAATGACAAGTAGTGTTACTAAGACAAAATCCAAGGCTGGAATGGTAGAAAAACTGAAGCCTGATCTCATACTTGATTATAATAAAAATAAAACTGGTGTTGATCATGGAGATCAGCTGGTGACCTACTATTATTTTCAACGACGAACAATGAAATGGTGGAAAAAGGTATTTTTTCATGTATTTATGATGTGCGTGGTCAATTCTTACATTCTGTACAAGAAACTTCGGCCTGTCTCTCACAAACGAACCAGCTTGTTTACTTTTATGGTGAACCTGGGAAAACAAATACTGGAGAAATCCGGCGAAGTTTTCAACGAAAATGAAAAGCAGGGTTCAGCAGCAAACAGGCTAACAGCAAGGCATTTCCCCACTCACGTCCCATCAACAACAAGCAAGAAATATGCATCAAGATATTGCATTGTTTGCTCTGAGAAGAGCGCACGGAGTACTGGCAAACGAGTGAGAAGGGAGACGAGATGGTGGTGTGAAGAATGTAATGTAGGATTGTGTCTACCTGACTGTTTCAAGCAATATCAAACAAAGACAAATTTTACTCAATGAAAAGAGTTGTAAAAATTCAATGAAATAATTTTGTACATTTATTTTATAATAAATTCTGATTTCTTGCAATTTCAAACTTTTTTTCTACCTCTGAATCATCTAATTTTCAAAATATAATAATTCTGTAAATATATGACATCTTACAAAAAACTTTAAACAAATGTTTAGATATAGGATGATAACACACACATCAGTTAAAAGGTTTTGCTTTCCTTCATTACCTTTTGGTCAGGAGCCATGTAAAAAAGGTGCAAAAGTCTACGACTTCTGAGGGATTGCAGTAGTATCTGTGGCCCGACTGCAATGTGTTAACCCTACAGCACAGATCTCACAATATATATACATTGCCTTATTAATAATGACACTAGATCAGAAATAATGTGGCTTCAACACCAATTCTTAACAATCATTAAAAACAAAATTAATTTCATTTGTGATCTTTGGTGCATCACATTTTATTATGCAACAACTCTTAACATAATTTAGATCCACAGTAATTTTTATAAATTTTAATTATTTTTACTTCTTTCTAACTACCAAATAATGGTTATGGTGTACAGGGTGTACATAAAGTCCGGGAACACTTTCAATTATTTATTGCAGAAGAATCAAACATTGTACTGATATCATACAAATGTCATTTTGAAGAGAAGCCCTGAAAGTTTTTTTTTTCACATATATCGCCACAGTATAGTTTGGTGATTTGCTGATAGTCAGCACTAGTTGCAAACATGGTGAGTTCAGGTGCGAGAGCACTGTCAGTGGATTTTCCTACTTGGACATGTTGCTGCTGCCTCAAATGCAATTGGACTCTCCTTTCATCGTCCAGCAGGATGGGGCTCCACCCCATTTTGATCCTGAAGCTTGTGGGTATTAGAGCTCGGAGCTCCCGCATTGATGCATCGGCCGTGCTACAAAAGGGGACAGCTGTTTCATGAAATGGCCTCCCCGATCACCAGATCTCACTCCGTGTGACTTTTATCTGTGGGGCCACATGAAAGATCTGGTGTATGTACCACCTCTACCACGTGATGTAGCAGAGCTCTGGGAGAGAATCGAAGGAAATTGACGGAGATCCGAAATGTGAAATAATTTGGGTGAAGGTCACGGTTAAAGCAGGCTCAGACATGGTAATTAGATGTCTCTATAGGCCCCCTGGCTCAGCAGCTGTTGTGGCTGAGCACCTGAAGGATAATTTAGAAAATATTTCGAGTAGATTTCCCCACCATGCTATAGTTCTGGGTGGAGATTTTAATTTGCCACATATAGACTGGGAGACTCAAACGTTCATAACGGGTGGCAGGGACAAAGAATCCAGTGAAATTTTTTCAAGCGCTTTATCTGAAAATTATCTTGAGCAGTCAAACAGAGAACCGACTCATGGCGATAACATATTAGACCTTCTGGTGACAAACAGACCCGAACTATTTGAAACAGTTAACGCAGAACAGGGAATCAGCGATCATAAAGTGGTTACTGCATCGATGATTTCAGCCGTAAATAGAAATATTAAAAAAGATAGGAAGATTTTTCTGTTTAGCAAAAGTGACAAAAAGCAGATTACAGAGTACCTGACGGCTCAACACAAAAGTTTTGTCTCAAGTACAGATAGTGCTGAGGATCAGTGGACAAAGTTCAGAACCATCATACAATATGCGTTAGATGAGTATGTGCCAAGCAAGAACATAAGAGATGGAAAAGAGCCACCATGGTACAACAACTGAGTTAGAAAACTGCTGCAGAAGCAAAAGGAACTTCACAGCAAACAGAAACATAGCCACAGACTTGCAGACAAACAAAAATTACGCGAAGCGAAATGTAGTGTGAGGAGGGCTATGCGAGAGGTGTTCAATGAATTCGAAAGTAAAGTTCTATGCACTGACTTGGCAGAAAATCCTAAGAAATTTTGGTCTTATGTCAAAGCATTAGGTGGGTCAAAACAAAATGTCCAGACACTCTGTGACCAAAATGGTACTGAAACGGAGGATGACAGACTAAAGGACGAAATATTAAATGTCTTTTTCCAAAGCTGTTTAACAGAGGAAAACTGCACTGTAGTTCCTTCTCTAGATTGTCGCACAGATGACAAAATGGTAGATATCGAAACAGACAACAGAGGGATAGAGAAACAATCAAAATCGCTCAAAAGAGGAAAGGCCGCAGGACCTGATGGGATACCAGTTCGATTTTACAAAGAGTACGTGAAGGAACTTGCCCCCCCTTCTTGCAGCGGTGTACCGTAGGTCTCTAGTAGCATTCCAAAGGATTCGAAAAGGGCACAGGTTATCCCCGTTTTCAAGAAGGGATGTCAAACAAATGTGCAGAACTATAGACCTATATCTCTAACATCGATCAGTTGTAGAATTTTGGAACACGTATTATGTTAGAGTATAATGACTTTTCTGGAGACTAGAAATCTATTCTGTAGGAATCAGCATGGGTTTCGAAAAAGACGGTCGTGTGAAACCCAGCTCGCGCTATTCGTCAACGAGATTAAGAGGGCCATAGACATGGGTTCCCAGGTAGATGCCGTGTTTCTTGACTTCTGTAAGGCGTTCGATAGTGTTCCCAACAGTCGTTTAATGAACAAATTAAGAGTATATGGACTATCAGACCAATTGTGTGATTGGATTGAAGAGTTCCTAGATAACAGAATGCACCATGTCATTCTCAATGGAGAGAAGTCTTCCGAAGTACGAGTGATTTCAGGTGTGCCGCAGGGGAGTGTCGTAGGACCGTTGCTATTCACAATATACATAAATGACCTTGTGGATGACATCGGAAGTTCACTGAGGCTTTTTCCGGATGATGCTGTGGTATATCGATAGTTTGTAACATTGGAAAATTGTACTGAAATGCAGGAGGATCTGCAGCGAATTGACGCATGGTGCACGGAACGGCAATTGAATCTCAATGTAGGCAAGTGTAATGTGCTGCGAATACATAGAAAGATAGATCCCTTATCATTTAGCTACAATATAGCAGGTCAGCAACAGAAAGCAGTTAATTCCATAAATTATCTGGGAGTATGCATTAGGAGTGATTTAAAATGGAATGATCGTATAAAGTTGATCGTTGGTAAAGCAGATGCCAGACTGAGATTCACTGGAAGAATCCTAAGGAAATGCAATCCGAAAACAAAAGAAGTAGGTTACAGTACGCTTGTTCGCCCACTGCTTGAATACTGCTCAGCAGTGTGGGATCCATACCAGATAGGGTTGATAGAAGAGGTAGAGGAGATCCAACGAAGAGCAGTGTGCTTCGTTACAGGATCATTTAGTAATCGCGAAAGATGATAGATAAACTCCAGTGGAAGACTCTGCAGGAGAGACGCTCAGTAGCTCGGTACGGGCTTTTGTTGAAGTTTCGAGAACATACCTTCACCGAAGAGTCAAGCAGTATATTGCTCCCACCTATGTATATCTCACGAAGAGACCATGAGGATAAAATCAGAGAGATTAGAGGCCACACAGAAACATACCGACAATCCTTCTTTCCATGAACAATATGAGACTGGAATAGAAGGGAGAACCGATAGAGGTACTCAAGGTACCCTCCGCCACACACCATCAGGTGGCTTGTGGAGTATGGATATAGATGTAGATGTAGAAGTGACTGCCACAGTCGACGATGCCATGCTGGGACGGGTATGGCAAGAATATGATTACCGAATTGACATCTACCGGGTCACTCACGGTTCGCATATCGAATGTTTTTAAAAAATACTTTGAGAGTTTCTCTTCAAAATGCAATATGTATGACATCTATATAATGTTTAGTTCTTGTGCAATAAATAATTGAAAAAGTTCGCAGACTTTATGTACACCCTGTACTTTGAAACAATATGATGATTGCTGCATCACAACAAATTGTTTCTGCATTGTCTGGAATACAGAAAACTCTACTTCTTTTTTGTTACACACTGTGACAGCAAGAATAAAGCACTCAGGGAAGTTGAACTGCTGAATATGATATCTGGTGAACGGAAATCCTATTCATACCAGTTTAAAATATTAAATGGGAACCAGTTTCCTGGCATCCTGCAAAACTTTCTTCAAGAAAGTGTTTTTTGTTTAATATTGCTGCCATGTTCTGTCAAGCACTCATGAAAAATTCATTTAATACATGAGTAATACGGGAGAGCAGAGAGGTACAGAAGAGGAAAAGACTTGTAGGAACGTTGGTGGGATAAAAGGCATGTGTACAGCTGGAGTGAGAACATGGCACAGGATAGGTGGGTGGAGAATAGGGATTAGTGAAGGTTGAGGCCAGGGAAGTTACGGAATTCAAAAATGCTGGTGTTGGCAGGAAGAATCCAAAAGGCATAGGCTGAGAAGCAGTGATTAAAGTGAAGCACATCATGATGGACAGTACATTCAGCAACAGGGTGGTCTGACCGTCTCTTGCCCACAGTCTGGCAGTGGCCATTCAAGCAGACAGACAGCTTGTTAGTTGCCATGTCCACACAGAAAGTGGAACAGTAGATGAAGCTTATTGTTTAGATCACATGATGCTCTCACAGACAGCCCCACTTTTGATGGTAGAAGATGCTTGTGACACGACTGGAGTAGGTTGTAGTGGGGCGGATTTATGGGGCACGCTTTTTCATCAAAGTCATCTTCGGGATATGAACCATAAGGCAAGGGGTTTGGTGTAGGGATGGACAAAAATATTGCTTAGGCTTGGTGGGCAGCAGAACAACATTATAAGAGGGGTGGGGAGAATAAAAGGGAGGATATTCCTTACTTCACGACATGGCGAGAGGTAGTTGAAATCCTGGCAAAGATTGTAATCAAGTTTCTCCAGTTCTGGGTGGTACTGGGTCATGAGAGGAATGCTCCTTTGTGGCCAGACAGTGGATACTTGGGAGATGGTAGATGACTGAAGAGATAAGGCATGGGAGAACTGTTTCCGAACAAGATTGGGAGTGTAATTTCAGTGAGTGAAGGCCTTCATGAGACTCTTTATCATATCTGGAGAGGGCTACAATTTAAGCTGTCAAATTGGAAGTATAGTTGGAGGGGGGTAGGTTCGCTGTGGAGGAGGTAATGATGTAAGGTGGCTTGTTGGGTTGAGGAGAGCCAAATAAAGCAAATTTGATGGGGAAAGTGTTGAGGTTCTGGAGGAATGTGGATAGGGTGTCCTCACCCTCAGTAGATCACAAAGATGCCATCAGTGAACTGGATGGAGACAAGAGGCTTGGGATTATGGGAAGTTAGGAAGGATTCCTCTAGATGGCCCATGAAAAGGTTGGCATAGAGTGGTGCCATTTGGGTGCTCATTGCTGTACCGTGGATTTGTTTGTACGCAATGATTTCAAACAAGATGCAATTGTGGATAAGGATATAGCTGGTGATGGTGACCAAGAAGAAGGTTGTATGTTTGGGGTCAGTCAGGCATTGGGAAAAATAGTGTTCGATAGTAGCAAGCCCATGGGCATTGAGGATGTTAGTGTAGAGCAGGAGTTTCGAAGTTTTTCCCTGATGGAACACTGAGAATCCTGGTACTTTGTTTGTTTACAAGGTTAACAAAATTTTAAAGAATGAGAAAAATTTGTTATATTCAGTGATTACTTCAATTTCAAATCATAACTAAACGCAAATCATCACAAATGTTTTTGAAAAAATGATGATAAACTGCCGTATTATTGTTTTTTGCGGAGCACTTTACTTCCTGTGGAACAGCAGTGTTCCACAGAACACAGTTTGGTAAACCCCGCTGTACAGGAAGGTGGCATCAACAGTGACAAAGAGGGTACTGGATGCCAAAGGAACAGAACTGTGGAGTCAGTTTCCTCATTCTTTTATATAGGATGGCAGGTTACAGTTAAAAGGCTTAAAGTGTTGGTTCACCAGAGCATATCGTATTTACTCGAATCTAAGCCGCACTCGAATCTAAGCCGCACCTGAAAAATGAGACTCGAAATAAAGGAAAAAAAAAATTCCCGAATCTAAGTCGCACCTGAAATTTAAGTCTCGAAATTCACGGGGAGAGAAAAGTTTTAGGCTGCACCTCCAAATCGAAACAAAGTTGGTCCATTGTAGTATGAGACACAATTTAGGTCGAATGAATGACGATACAGCTACAGTAGTTTGGTTCGAGTCGTGAGCTAAGCAGGTAAGCTTTACCACATAGCCATTGCTATGTGTCAGGTGCTCCGTCCGTATTTACACGGGTACCCTTCATTTTACACGTGCTTCGTCTGGTTTGAATCGATTGCTTATTTTGCTTTGATCTGATAAGTGCCGTTTTCTTTGTTATAGGTGTTTACGTCACTCTAAGCTGAAAATGCATTACTGTACTGTGTCATGCATTGTTTGTCGCATTCTGATACTGCATGTTTACTGCCTGTCGCCGCTCGCGGCATGGCTTGCTTTTGTGTGCGCTACCGCCGCGTACAATTTTTTTTAAAAATAAAGAGAGAGAGGAATCGTCTCATTAGCGAAACAATGGCAAGAGACTGCTATTTTTTGTTACTTACACTGCTGCTTTCTTTGATAATGATCAACAAGAACCAAATAATAGACTGCGTATGATACAACATGTTCTGAACGAGAGTTAGGCGAAAATTTTTCTCTGTTTGAAAATCTTTGTGGACGCTTCTTTAATACATCAAATTCTGCACAGAAATTAGAGTCACCTTAGATTTTAAAATCTAGTCAGTTGCTGTGCTTCATTTCTGGCTGTATCACTATTAGGCATAAGAATAATACGAATATAAACATGACACGATACGTATATTCTTCCGCATTTGCTGTTGTCTCACTCTAGTTTCGTAGTTTATTAGGCAGACAGGATTTAAAGGAGATAGCAGCAAACACGAGCGCTACATATATTCGACGGCAGAAGTTAGTTGTGGCGGCACCTACCAACATTTTTCAGAACTTCCGCATGCTTTGCACTCGATTCTAAGCCGCAGGCGGTTTTTTGGATTACAAAAACCGGAAAAAAAGTGCGGCTTAGATTCGAGTAAATATGGTAGGGTCTCTCTGTGGGGGCACAGTCATCAGGCACAATGAGGTGTCCTGGATTGGTGGATTTAAGGATTTTAGGAGAAGCACGTAGAAGGTAGGAGTGTGGGGAATGGTGAGGGTGAGTAGTGAAATATATACTCTGGAGAGCCATTCTGGGATGGGTCTAGGGATCTGAGGAGGGACTGAAGGTCCTGCTGGATTTCTTGGAAGGGCTCACTGTGACAGGGTTTGTGGGTGGATGAATCTGACAGCTGGAGGAGTCACATTGCCAGGTAATCCTTGCGATTCATAACCACAGTGGTGGAGACTTTGTCGGTATGTAGGATTATAAGGTCTGGATCAGCTCTTAGGTGATGGATTGTGGTTATTTCCATGGATGTAAGGTTAGTTTTTACATTGCGGGATTTGGGTGCTGATGGTGAGGTATGGCTCAAGGTTAGGAAATTCTGGAAAGTTGATAAGTGCTGATTCGGAGACAGTGGGGGTGGATGACAGTTGGGTGGAGGAGTAAACCGAGTCAGGCAGGGTTCAATGGTGGTTTTAGGCTGGGTCTGATTAGCAAGGTTGGTGGTGAAAAAGTGTTTCCACTGTTGAGGGAGAAGGTCTTTGAAAATCCTAGCATTATTGAATTTAGGAATTGGGACTGAAGCTTTTTGAGGCTTGCGTTTCAGGTCTGTTTAGTTCCTGGGTTCCGCATAGTGGTGGGAATGAGTTTCTGAGGGTGTGCTATGTTCTTGGTCTGTGAGGCAGGGTTTGGTGGTTATGAGGGGATAAGGAAGGTTTGATGGAGCATCTTATACCTGTAGAGACGGTAAACAGCAGTAGTCAAATGTGGGAGTAGGTGGTGAACAGGTTGGAGAGTTTATCAGGTGGTGTCGTGCATGCTGACTAGTTTCTAGATTCAAAGAGTTTCACTCTTTTGGCACTGGAGAATTTTACAGATGCATAGGAGATAATGCAGGGAGATTTGAGCATGATTTTATGGATGCATAGGAGGTTTTACAAGGAGATTTGGGCTGATTTATAAGGTTTTGCAAGACCAGGTAGGTGAAGGCTATGGACTAATGGAATTTGGACAGACAAGAGGCCACTGTAGAAGGAAGGGTTGCAACTGGAGATGTGTAATCTGATGGTCAGATCATTTGAGTTGATTCCATGAGCAACAACACAAACAGTATGTGAGACTGCATTATAGTTAGGGATATGGGATATTCCCCCCCCCCCCCCCCCATCCACCCCCATGAACCACGGACCTTGTCGTCGGTGGGGAAGCTTGCATGCCTCAGCGGTACAGACAGCCATACCATAGGTGCAATCACAATGGAAGTGTATCTATTGAGAGACCAGACAAACGTGTGGTTCCTGAAGAGGGGCACCAGCCTTTTCAGTAGTTGCAGGGGTAACAGTCTGGATGAATGATCTGGCCTTGTAAAATTAACCAAAATGCTCTTGCTGTGCTGGTACTGCGAACTGATGAAAGCAAGGAGAAATTACAGCTGTAGTTAACCTAGGTTGACACTCTAGTTGGCAGAAAGGACACTCAACAATGAGACACTTAAAGTAATAGATGAGTTTTGTTATTTGGGGAGCAAAATAACTCATGATGGTTGAAGTAGGGAGGATATAAAATGTAGACTGGCAATGACAAGAAAAGCGTTTCTAAAGAAGAGAAATTTTTTAACGTAGAGTATGGATTTAAGTGTTTGGAAGTTTTTTCTGAAAGTATTTGTATGGATGTGAAATGCGGACGATAAATAGTTTAGACAAGAAGAGAATAGAAGCTTTCGAAATGTGGTGCTACAGAAGAATGTTGAAGATTAGATGGGTAGATTATGTAACTAATGAGGAGGTACTGAACAGAATTGAAGAAAAGAGGAATTTCTGGCACAACTTGTCTAGAAGAAAAGATTGGTTGGTAGGACATGTACTGAGGCATCACAGGTAATGAGGAGGTACTGAACAGAACTGAAGAAAAGAGGAATTTGTGGCACAACTTGTCTAGAAGATATGATTGGTTGGTAGGACATGTTCTGAGGCATCACAGGATCACCAATTTAGTACTGGACGGCAGCATGGAGGTTGAAAATTGTAGAGGGAGACCAAGAGATGAATACACTGAGCAGACTCAGAAGGATGTAGGGTGCAATAGTTACTTAGAAATGAAGAAGCTTGCAAAGGATAGAGTAGCATGGAGAGCTGCATCAAACGAGTCTCTGGAATGAAGACCACAACAACATCAACAACAACAACATGGGAAATTTTCAACCCCCCCCCCCCCCCCCCCTCCAGCACAGCCTTCAGACATTGCACCTAGCAGCACTATCCTGCCTCTAACAAGTCCCTACACATTCCCAGAGGGAGTATAAACACCTGCCCCAAATCCTACCCTGCTGCCCCTTCCTCTCCTACCCCATGCTATCTCCTTACCTGCACCACCCATCCCGGCAGACTGTTTCATGTCAGAGACAGTCACAGTCCAGTCAGCTCCAGTGCCCAAAGGCGATGACCGTGTGGTCTCAGTTGTGCTCGTGCAAATTTGGGTGTGGTTTCTATTTCGGAAGAAGGACTTCATCCAAAAGCTTATTTTAATAGTCTTTGTTTTGTTTCTTTAAGCTACAACAAATGATACCACATCGTGTTTTTTTCTTGGTCTGGTACTTATGGCACAAGCAATACTGCTCGTATCTACACAAGTTCTTCTTGATGTACATTGCATACTGCAATATATATACACAGAGACGTCAGAGTCATAATCTTTAGTTTTCTGTAGCTAAGTCGATAAGTTCTGAGTGCCATGCTGCATATTATCCTCATTGTCTTTTTTTGTAATTTAAAAGCATTTGTCACGTTCTTTTGGTGGCCGCACAGAATGGTACCATATGCTATATGACTATATATTAAAGCATTATTGACAATTTTCAGCACTGGAATACTAACAGAAAGACGTTGTTTTCTAAGTGCAAATGATCTTTTCTACTTTTGCATAACACTTTTTTTGCAATCATCCTGTGATTCTTTGGAATCAATTGTTATCTGAATGTTACGATTTCATGTAATATGTAGTTCTTGTGCTTTACCTTGATTGATTCAAGGGGAGTCTGCATTACACCACACTTCAACATTATTGGCAGTCTGATCTATTTCATATTTTACCATCTCTGTTGTCTCAGTATTATACAGGCAGATGGATTATTGCCAAATAAATAAATAAATGCATTATATGGTCCCACATTATGTTATATGGCCAGTCATTAATATAAATAATAAATATAACTGGGCACAGTATTGAACCTTGAGGGGTGTTCTTATGCACTTGTACACCATTAACAAAAATTTCCTGCATTCTGCTACTTGAATAAGATAATATAACAGTGTTTTCTGTAAAGCTGTAGAACTGCAGTTTATTTAATATCATCTCTTGGCTAGTGTAAAAGCTTTTGACAAATCAAAAAGTCTGCTTTTCAGTATCTATCAGTAGAAGTATTGAAATGTGTCGCATTCAGATTGCTACATCATGTCTGTTTATCCCTTTTGATGTTACACTCACTATTAACTACCTTCCACCTGGCCTGTGTCTTGTTTTCAGATGTGAGTTTTTTTCCATCATTGTTTTTTACATGCTGTTTCTCTTAACGCCAGGCAAAATCCCCTTCCCCCCCCCCCCCCTCCCCCCACCCCACCCTTTTTTTTTTTACGTTAGAGCCTGCTCTTCTATACCAATTACAGTACTGATCACTTATGTTCTTAGTCCTCAGCATCTTTTCGTCTTACATCTGTATGCTGTCAGTATACCTGCAACCAGTTACCATCACATAAATGAAACTTAAACATATTCGGGATCCACTTATTTACTGTAAACACCTTTTCCCCAGGCAAATAAAAGAGTTTTACCTTTCTTGTAATATTACTTCTCAGAACTGACACCCAGTATCAAAGTATTTCTTCATAAATATGTTTTAGCTTACGTAATTTAATTTGATTCATGTTTTTTTTAATCTATGTTTCGTTATTTTACAATCATATATGACTCCTGATATAAGTCTAACAATAATGTGGAAAGCACAGTGGCGGGGGAGGGGGTAGAGTTGAATTATGTATAGCCTATAAGTAATAATTTGTAAATCACATAGAAATGTGGAATATAGCACTATAGAATAATGCTGAAGATTAAATGGGTGGATCAAATATTAAGGAGATGGTACTGAACCAAACTGGAAAAAAAAAAGAAATTTGCAGGAGAACATAGCTAAAGGAAATGACTAGTTGATAGGACACGTCCAGAGGCATCAATGATTCGTAAATTTGGTTATGTGTGTGTGTGTGTGTGTGTGTGTGTGTGTGTGTGAGAGAGAGAGAGAGAGAGAGAGAGGGGGGGGGGGGGGTCGTAAAAATCGTTGAGGGATACCAATGTTTGAATACAATAATCAGTTTCAAATGGATGTTTGTTTGCAGTAGTTATGCAGATAGGCAGAGATTTGCACAGGATGGAACGGCATGGAATGCTTCACAAACATGTCTTCAGACTACTAAAGGCAAAACAACAACAACAACAACAACAACAACACAGAGATCAGCCAGATGGCAGTCAAATGGAAAAAGTGTTCCAAAAGAAGCTTTGAGGTGAAAGTGGAAATAAATTTAAAAACCTGCAACCTGCAAGGACACACACAAAATATGATCCTTATTTTCTGTCTAAAAGCAATACACATATTTATTTTAGTTTAATTTTTAGGAAAATATATTCAGTCATTATGAACAAAAGTATTTTCTCAAATTTGTGAGTGCTAGAGAAGAACCACTGATATATTTGAACTCAGCACTACAATGATATGATATTTTAAAAATTATTTTCAGTTATTCATCTCCCATAAGTCCAACCCCTCGTCCAAGTCGTGGCAGATGGGCAACGGCACAAAGTAGGGGACTGCCTATAGGGGCGATGTACAGCGGGGACTTCGTGTGCCTCAGGACCACTATGGTAGCTGGGAAGGCCCTATGGGAACCCTGAAATGTGACGGCTAACGGGGCTCTGGTGAAGCTGCGATAGGCCTAGCAAGCCAGTAGTGGATAAATCAACTGCTTTTAAAAAGGGAACATGCCTCAGATCTCGGAACGGATTTAAAGGAAACCGACCAAGCAATGGAAAAGGATTACGAGATGGTTTAAGACTGGGCACCTTAAACGTAAGGACTCTAACTGGGAAGTTAGAAGAAATTGTAGAAATGATGGAAAGGAGGAAATTGGACATCTTGGGACTTGCTGAGACTAGGTGGAGAGGAGTTGGTGAAAAACCACTAAGTAAAGGATGTAAACTGTACTGGATAGGGAATGAGAGGGGAAGAAATGGAGTGGCAATAGTGGTCAGAGAGGGTCTGCAGGAGGAGGTGGACGGTATCAATGATCGAATGATAAAAGCCAGAGTACGAGTGAAAGGAGAAAGCATTGAAATCATCCAAGCATATGCCCCACAGGTGGGGTGTACAAAAAAGGAGAAGGAGGAATTTAAAGATGACATGCAAAAGCAGCTAAATGGAGGTAATCAGATTATAATAGGGGACCTCAATGCACATGTTGGCACAGACAGGAAAGGATTTGAGGAGATAATGGGACCAGAGGGCTGGGGGAACCGAAATAGAGAAGGAAAATTGTTGCTGGAATTCTGCAAGAGGAATGGGCTGGCGATCGCAAATTCCTGGTACAAGAAGAGAAGTAGCCACAAAATAGCTTGGTACAGTGGAGACTGGTCCCAAACTTCAGTAGTAGACTATGTACTAGTGGATAGGCAGATGATGAGCAGCCTCATAGATGTTAAGGTCATTCCATCTGAGGCCTTAGACAGTGACCATCGGCTGTTGGTAGCCACCCTGAGAGAGAAAAAAGATAGGAGGGCAACAGATATACAGGAGAAAAGGTTAAAGACATGGATGCTGAAAGAGGATGAATGGAGGACCCAGTACCAGACACTGATCAGGAAGAAGCTGCCAAAGGAAGATCAGAGAACAGTGGAAGAAGAATGGGGAGATTTTAAGAGGGCTCTAGTTGAGGCAGCTGAGACTGTGTGCGGAAGAACTAGCACAAAGAGGAGAAGTAAGGAAACCCCATGGTGGAACAACATATGTAAAGAGGCAGTACTTCGAAAGAACAAAGCCTTCAGAGAATGGTTCCAGACCCAAACAGAGGAAGCTAGGGTAAAATATAAGGAAAACAAGAAAGCGGCACAGACCATAGTAAGGGCGGAGAAGAAGAAGTGGATGGAAAAATGGACAAGAATGTTAGAAGAGGACAGTGAAGGGAACAAAAAAGTACTTTACACCATGGTAAGAAATAAGAGGAATGACAGAAGCGAGTGCAAAAGGATCATGGATAATAATGGAAGAGTTGTGGAGGAAATGCATGAGCTCAAAAAGATTTGGAAGGAGTACTTTGAAGATCTGTTGAATGCCGCCAAGCGGGTAACTAACAGCGATGGAGAGCCTAAGGCAGCAGACGATTATAATAGTGGGGAAATTGATGATCTAACTTGGAATGAAGTGTAAGAAGCCATAAAGAGGATGAAAGGGGGCAAGGCACCAGGTTGGGACGAAGTAACAGTGTATATGATATGAGCAGCAGGAGAAGTAGGAACCCAGTGGCTATACAGAGTGCTGAGGGTGGTGTGGAAGGAGAACAGAATTCCTGAGGATTGGAAGAAAGGAATTATAGTCCTGATCTTCAAGAAAGGGGATAAAAGGAGATGTGAGAACTACAGAGGAATCACCCTGCTATGCCACTGTGGAAAAATCTATGAAAAGATCCTGAAGAAGAGAATAAGAAGCAGTATTGAAAGTAGACTGCAAGAGGAGCAGTATGGTTTCAGACCGGGAAGATCAACAACGGACCTCATATTTGCGGTAAGGCAACTGCAGGAAAGGCACTATGAGTACGGGAAGGACTTAATCATGGCCTTTTTAGATATTGAGAAGGCGTATGACAGTATCTGTAGGGGCAAGCTCTGGGATGTGCTGAACGCAAAAGGGATAGATGAAGAGATAACACGAAAAGTCAGAAAAATGTATGAGGGAAGTGAGAGTTGTGTGAAAGTGGGGAGGGAACGTACTGCGTAGTTCAAGCTTGAAAATGGGCTGCGACAGGGAAATGCACTTTCGCCTTTATTGTTTATTATTGTTATGAATGAAATCCTACAGCAAGTATCAGATGCAATTGGAGATCATAAAATGAAAGCAATGCTTTTTGCCGATGACCTGATGTTATGGGGAAATTGCGAGAAGGAGGTGCAAGAGCAGTTAGATGTATGGGAGGCAACGGCAGCACAATATGGAATGCATTTCTCTGCAAAGAAAAGTGAAATAATTGTCACAACAAGGAAGAAGAATAGGCCAAATGTGGATATAACTTGTGGAGGGGAAAAACTACAAGTGGTAGAGAACTTCAAGTACCTGGGAAGCATGATTGAAAGTAAGGGGGGAAACGCAATGGAAATAAATGAAAGGTGCAAAAAAGCAGGGCAGTTCTACAAATGCATTAGGGGGCTTATTTGGAGCAAGGAGGTGCCACAGAAATCCAAGGGAATTATATACCGAACCTACTTTGTCCCCATATTGGCATACGGAAGTGAGACATGGGTAATGCACAAAAGCGACAAAAGTAGAATACAGGCTAGTGAAATGAAGTTCCAGAGGAGCAGGTTGAGTGTAACAAGACGAGACAGATTGCGAAATGTGTATGTGAGGGATAGACTAAAGGAGGAACCAGTACAGGACAGGATAGAAAAATCAAGACTGCAGTGGTATGGACACATGAAGAGAATGGATGAGGGAAGAATTCCAAAGAGGATGTTTGATCTGCAACTGGAGGGAAGAGGCCCAGAGGAAGACCAAGAGATAGATGGGTGAAGGGAGTGAAGGAATGTGTGACGAGAAGAGGAGAGAACTGGACGAAGGTGGAAGAGGGGGAATGGTGGAAAGACAGAACACGATGGAGAGACTTGTGTTCCCGACAGACCCAGCCAGTGGCTGGAAACTGTCCAAAATGATGATGATGATTTTCAGTTATTCAAATTCTGCTGACCTGTTCTCATTAAGAGAGAGAAATAGTTGCAGTGGCAGGGGACAGAGGGGTTATAGTATGTAGCGGTGAATGGGATGCATATTCAAAAGTCAGGTGCCTCCAGTCCATAGACGGAAGTGAGTGTGGTGACACTTTCTACATCTACATCTGCATATATACTCCGCTAGCCACCAAGTGGTGTGTGGTGGAGGGCACAATTCGCGCCAAACTCATATTCCCCCCCTGTTCCGATCGCGCGAGGAAAAAACGACTGTCTGAACGCCTCAGTACAAGCTCTAACTTCCCTTATCTTTGAATGTTGATGATTGCCTGATTTGAAAGTTGGTGGTAATACATGCTCTATATCCTCGGTGAAGATTGGATTTCGGAATTTAGTGAGCACCCCCTTCCGTTTACCGTGCCGTCTATCTGCAAGTGTGTCCCACTTCAAACTTTCTATGAGATTTGTAATGCTCTCGCAATGGCTAAATGTACCAGTCACAAATCTTGATGCTCTTCTTTGGACCTTCTCAATCTCTTGAATCAGACACAACTGGTAAGGGTCCCATACACATGACCAATACTAGAAGACTGGGTGAACTAACGTATTGTAAGCTATTTCCTATGTTGAAGGACTGCATCGCTTCAGGATTCTACCAATAAACTGCAATCTAGAGTTTGCCTTACCTGTTACTTGTTTAATCTGATTATTCCATTTGAGATCATTTCGAATAGTCACACCAAGATACTTGACAGATGTTACTGCTTCCAAAGACTGGGCATTTATTTTGTACTCGTACATTGATGAGAAGCTAGTGGTAGTAAGTCAGAGCTGCTTCAGTGAGATTTTAGTTACTGAGTTATTGTTGGATTTTTGTTCCATTATAAAATTTTCTAAGAACATATTGAATTTCTAAACTTAGTAAATAGAAAATTGCTGTTTTAATGTGAGCCAAAGTGCCTAATGATATTCCAAGCTTCATTCGTTGTACGTTCTGCTTCAAATGTGTTCAAAACAAAATGGCGCAACCTGGGATAATGGCATGCATTCCAAAGCATGTTGCTCTGTATCCCACACATACTTAACAACTGTCGGATTTTTAGGGATTTTTTTTAACATAAGCAATATCTGAAATTTACTGTGCTTATAACAATGTAAGGGAAATACTTACTGCAAAGATGACACGTTAAGTTGCAGACACGCCCAACTAAAAGACACTTACGCATTAGCTTTTAGCCACAGCCTTCGCCAGAAAAAGAAAAAAACACACACACATACACATATACACACACACACACACACACACACACACACACACAGATTCACACAAGCAAGCACACCTCATGCACACATCCATCTATGGCTACTTGGACCAGAATGCAACAGTCATGTGTTGTTGTTGTTGTGGTCTTCAGTCAAGAGACTGGTTTGATGCAGCTCTCCATGCTACTCTATCCTGTGCAAGCTTCTTCATCTCCCAGTACCTACTGCAGCCTACAATCCTTCTGAATCTGCTTAGTGTATTCATCTCTTGGTCTCCCTCTACGATTTTTACCCTCCACGCTGCCCTCCAATACTAAATTGGTGATCCCTCGATGTCTCAGAATATGTCCTACCAACTGATCCCTTCTTCTAGTCAAGTTGTGCCACAAACTTCTCTTCTCCCCAATCCTATTCAATACTTCCTCATTAGTTATGTGATCTACCCATCCAATCTTCAGCATTAGTCTGTAGCATCACATTTCGAAAGCTTCTATTCTCTTCTTGTCCAAACTATTTATCGTCCACGCTTCACTTCCATACATGGCTACACTCCACACAAATACTTTCAGAAACGACTTCCTGACATTTATATCTATATTTGATGTTAACAAATTTTTCTTCTTCAGAAACGCTTTCCTTGCCATTGCCAGTCTACATTTTATATCCTCTCTACTTCGACCATCGTCAGTTAATTTGCTCCCCAAATAGCAAAACTCCTTTACTACTTTAAGTGTGTCATTTCCTAATCTAATTCCCTCAGCATCACCCGACTTAATTCGACTACATTCCATTATCCTCATTTTGCTTTTGTTGATGTTCATCTTGTACCCTCCTTTCAAGACACTGTCCATTCCGTTCAGCTGCTCTTCCAAGTCCTTTGCTGTCTCTGACAGAATTACAATGTCATCGGCGAACCTCAAAGTTTTTATTTCTTCTCCATGGATTTTAATACCTACTCCAAACTTTTCTTTTGTTTCCTTTATTGCTTGCTCAATATACAGATTGAATAACATCGGGGATAGGCTACAACCCTGTCTCACTCCCTTCCCAACCGCTGCTTCCCTTTCATACCCCTCGACTCTTATAACTGCCATCTGGTTTCTGTGCAAATTGTAAATAGCCTTTCGCTCCCTGTATTTTACCCCTGCCACCTTCAAAATTTGAAAGGGAGAATTCCAATCAACATTGTCAAAAGCTTTCTCTAAGTCTACAAATGCTAGAAACGTAGGTTTGCCTTTCCTTAATCTTTCTTCTAATATAAGTCGTAGGGTCAGTATTGCCTCACGTGTTCCAACATTTCTATGGAATCCAAACTGATCTTCCCCGAGGTCGGCTTCTATCAGTTTTTCCATTCGTCTGTCAACATCTGCTTTCTTTGGGATTGGAATTATTATATTCGTCTTGAAGTCTGAGGGTATTTCGCCCGTCTCATACATCTTGCTCACCAGATGGTAGAGTTCTGTCAGGACTGGCTCTCCCAAGGCTGTCAGCAGTTCTAATGGAATGTTGTCTACTCCCGGGGCCTTGTTTCGACTCAGGTCTTTCAGTGCTCTGTCAAACTCTTTACACAGTATCATATCTCCCATTTCATCTTCATCTACATCCTCTTCCATTTCCATAATGTTGTCCTCAAGTACATCGCCCTTGTATAGACCCTCTATATACTCCTTCCACCTTTCTGCTTTCCCTTCTTTGCTTAGAACTGGGTTTCCATCAAAGCTCTTGATATTCATGCAAGTGGTTCTCCTTTCTCCAAAGGTCTCTTTAATCTTCCTGTAAGCAGTATCTATCTTAACCCTAGTGAGATAAGCCTCTACATCCTTACATTTGTCCTCTAGCCATCCCTGCTTAGCCATTTTGCACTTCCTGTCGATCTCATTTTTGAGACGTTTGTATTCCTTTTTGCCTGCTTCATTTACTGCATTTTTATATTTTCTCCTTCCATCAATTAAATTCAATATTTCTTCTGTTACCCAAGGATTTCTACTACCCCTTGTCTTTTTACCTATTTGATCCTCTGCTGCCTTCACTATTTCATCCCTCAAAGCTACCCATTCTTCTTCTACTGTATTCCTTTCCCCCATTACTGTCAATTGTTCCCTTATGCTCTCCCTGAAACTCTGTACACCCTCTGGTTCTTTCAGTTTATCCAGGTCCCATCTCCTTAAATTTCCATCTTTTTGCAGTTTCTTCAGTTTTAGTCTACAGTTCATAACCAATAGATTGTGGTCAGAGTCCACATCTGCCACTGGATATGTCTTACACCTTAAAACCTGTTTCCTAAATCTCTGTCTTACCATTATATAATCTATCTGATACCTTTTAGTATCTCCAGGGTTCCTCCATGTATACAACAACTGTCATGTAGAAGTAGCAATATGGAGAGGTTGGGGAAGGGGAAGAGTTGCAGTGCACAGGTGGGGGGAGACAAGAGAGCTGTCTGGCATAATGTGCAGGACCAAACTGCAAACAGGAACGGTGTCAGGAGGCTGTGGGGCAGGGAGGTGTGGAGGGGATGGGGAAACAGGGAGCAAAAAAGGAGAGGAGTGGGAAAAGATGGGTAGATGCATTGGCTGAGTGGCATGCAAAGAGGGTGGGAGACAAGAATAGGGAGGATGTGATAGGACAGGGGAGGTGGAAACTGTTGCGTAGGGGGTGTGGGGATAATATGTTGTCATATGTTGAGGCTGGGATAATTTCAATAGTGGACAATGTGTTTTAAGTATGACTCCCATCTGTACAGTTCACGAAAGCTCATTGTGGAAGGGGGAATCCAGATGGCTTGGGTACTGAAGCAGCCATTGAAATCAAGCATGTTATGTTCAGATGCATCTTGTGCCACAGGCTGGACTACTTTGCTGTTGACCACAGTTTGGCAGGGTCCATTCATCCTGGTGGGCAGCTGGTTGGCAATAATATCAATATAAAAAACTATGCAATGATTGCAGCAGAGCTTGTATATGACATGGCTGCTTTCTCAGGTGGCCTGGCCTCTGGTAGGGTAGGAAAGCCTTTGATATGACTGAAATAGGAAGAGATGGATGGCCAGGCTGTATAAGAGGGATTTTCTGGTGTGGAAGAGACGGAAAGCTGTCTAAATGCAGATAATGTAGGTGTTTGGTGGATTTAATGTGGACAGAGAGGTGGATGGAGCCATCAGAGAGGAGGTGGTCAACATCCAGGAAGGTGGCATGCTAGATTGAGGAGGACCAGGTGAATCTGATGAGAGAAAATGTGTTGAGGTTGTGCAGGAATAAAAATAGGCTGTTTTGACCCTGTGTCCAGATCATGAAAATATCATCAATGAGTTAGGATAAAGTTGGTAAGGTGTACGAGGAATGAGGTAGTGGGTTCTGGGAAGAGCCTAAGGCTTTAAGCAGGGGTTGGAGGTTATGCTGGACACCAAAAAAATCCCTCCCATACAGCTGGGCCACCTTGGGATGGCATATCTGCAGTGACAAGAACTACCTTGCCCGATACGCAGGACTCACCAAGGCCTTCACAGACAGACATCATCACCCAGACTTAGTCCACAAACAGATCTCCCTTGCCATTTCCTCTCACATCCCCAATCCTTCAACAACCCCCAAGAACCAGCTACAAAGAAGTACCAACCCACACTGGAACAACTGAACCACATCCTTTGCCAGGGTTCTGATTACCTATCATCGTGCCCTGAAGCGAGGCACATTCTACTTAAAATACTTCCTACCCCTCATAAAGCGTTGTTCTGTTATCCACCCAACCTCCACGATGTCCTAGTACAAGGTGGGGCAAACAAAAGTGGCCTGAAGAACATAGTTCCAGGGTACAAAGAAACACAGCAGAGGAAATGAAATACAGTATTAAAATGACTATAGAAGATGTTGAAAATGACCACCATTCATCTCTTGGCACTTTTAGGCACTGATCAGCAAGTTGTTGAAGGTGGATCAAAGCTGGACTGATGGAATTGCTACAGCATCATCTGAAGTGTTCTGCTGCAGTTCTTGACGACTATGGAGGTTGGTGCAATACACCTTAGACTTGAGGGATCCTCACACAAAATAATCAGACATTGACAGATCAGGTGACCTGGGTGATCAGCCAGAGCCACAATGAGACTGACATGTACTAACAACTCTGTCAGACATGAGGATTGTGTGAATGTGCTCCAAGGTTTGGCCATCCATATGGGCAGTTGCTCCATCCTGTTGGAAGTAATTGTAGGTCTTTTCCTCTTCTGTTAATGCTGCCACAAGTTTCAAAATGTTGGTAATGCAATGCGCTGAAGTCATCGTATGATGAAAGCAGATGGGTTCAATAATGCAGCGTGCAGACATTGCACACCAAACCCCAACCTTCTGATCATGCAATGGTGTTTTGTGGAAGTTATCAGGATTCTCTGCTACCCACAACCTGTGATTCTGTGGTTGACATAACCACCCAGGTGAAATTAGGCTTCACTAGACATAAAGAACAGATCCATGTTCAAGCCATTCACTGTTATCACAGTGAACAGCCACAACAACCTCTCAAAAAGCTGGAGGTGCTGATGAGCATCTGCTGGTTTTAATGTATGAACAACAGACACTCAGTAAGGATGCATGTGCAGGTTCTGGTGGAGTATTAGTCCACAGGATCAACATGATATGCTGTTCTCTTGTGACAGCTGTCAGGCTGATTTGCTAGAACTCTGAAGCATTTTCTGGTGAACTGCATCCACACTTTCTGGTGTGCAGGCACGTTTCAGAATGTTTTTTTCACTTGTTCAAAACATATCCTGTCCTACACTATTTTTGGAGTAAGTTGCAAGGCACTATGATGCCATTAAACTTCTCAACAAAGAACTGACCACACTGTTTCCATGACTTTGTTGTCACGTAAATTTCCACAACTGCTGCTCCACTGTGAGTAGCATCGTCCTCTTTGCACTGCTCCACTCACACTGACACAGACTGTACTACGCTCTGAATCAGTGTGGACCACGTGGCAGGCATACACATTGTGTGTGTATCAAGGGGTATGGATATATGCATAAATTCACATCCAATCGTACAAAGTATCCACTCATCCAGCCCACTTTTATTTGTCCCATCCTGTATATCCATATGCCACTACCAACCCCAACCAATTGCGACAAGGATAATATCGCTGTGGAAGACCTAGGCCCAACCCACCCACCCAGAATTTCCTATTCCAGCACTCTCACAGGCTTATCGTTCCCCATCAGAGGTCAGGTCACTTGTGAAAGCAGCCATGTCATATACCACCTCTGCTGCAATCATTGTACAGCTCTTTATATTGGTGTGACTACCATCCAGCTGTCCACCAGGATGAATGGCCACCACCAAGCTGTGGCACAATACGCAGCTGAACATAACATGCTTGATTTCAATGGCTGCTTCACTACCTGAGCCATCTGGATCCACCCCCCCCACCACCAGCTTTTCTGAAATGTGCATACGAGAGTTATCCTTACGACATATTCTTCACTTCTGAGATAATCCTGGCCTCAATACAGTAATGTACTGTCCCCACACCCTTCACCCAATAATTTCCATTCCTTCTGCCCTATAATCTCCTTCCTATTCTCGTCTCCCACTCTGTGTGGCATCCTCTACCAATGCATCCATACACGGCTATCCCTTCCCCTTCGCTGCCCTCTCCAGATTGCTGCTTCCATTCTATTTGACACTTGCATTCTGGTCCAAGCTGCTGGAGATGGAGGTTATGTGGGCGTGAGGTGTGCTCGCTTGTGTGAATGAATGTGTGTGTTTCTTTTTTTAATGAAGGCTTGACCAAAAACTAATGTGTAAGTGTCTTTTGTGTGTGTGTGTGTGTGTGGTTTGAGGTTTTAGGGCGCTAAACAGCGTGGTCATCAGCGCCCAAACGCATAGAAACAGGAACACATGCAGTGAAGGGACGAAGACGGACAGCGAACAAGGAGAACGGCTAAAAGACACAGACCTGACGCAGTTACAAATCTTCAGATACAGAGGCAAAACAAGAGGAGAAGAAACGCACTAAAAAAGGAAAGAAAACACAAGGAAAAGAGAACAGAAATCGAAGTGAAACAAGTAGGTAATCGTGACTGGCGGACCTCTTACCTAAAGCCTGGGTGAGCCAGTCACCCAGCAGCACATTAAAATCCTCTCGCTAACATCCGAGGCAACAAATTGGACAGGACACAAAACCGTAAGACCTTAACCACAGTCGTTGCGTCGTCTTGCAAAATAGAGGGCAAATCCGGTGGCAAGGAAACCACCGCCCTCTGGTCAAAGAATAAAGGACAGTCAAGTAAAATGTGGCGGACAGTAATCTGGACGCCACAAGCACTGCAGATTGGGGGGTCCTCCCGCCGGGGTAAAAAACTGTGCGTTAAGGGACTGTGCCCGATGCGGAGGCGAGTGAGGAGAACCTCATCCCGCCTGCATGACTGGTAGGACGTACGCCATGGCCGCGTGGTGGCCTTGACCAGACGCAGCTAATTTTCACCGACTGCCAGCCACTCCTCTTCCCATTGATGCATAACACGAAAATGCAAAAGGGAGGTAACAGCATGGAGGGGGACGGCACATTCAACAACGTGAGGTAGGGAACATGCATCTTTGGCAGCCACATCCGCCAGTTCGTTTCCCCTAATGTTGGGCCTGTCTGCGACTTGAGGTGTCATCTTTATGGTAAAGAGCAATCTATCTTTTCTTTACATTGTTGATATTCTAACCTGGAGTTTCATTGTTCACTGTACTTTTAGTAAGGGAAATGTTTTATTTCCAGATGGTTTTGAATTATGAACAAAAAAAGAAAAGTAAAGCTTCATGGACAGAACAATCATTAACTGCAGCCGTGGCTGCAGTAGTTAGGAATGGAAAGAAAATTAGACAAGCTGATACGGCTGCTTATAACGAAGAATGCACTCTGTTTATGAGAAGTCATTCATATCAAAGGATCTGCAAGGCAAACATCTCTGTATTATTTCATGCTGCATACACCAAGGTTTCAGGAATCTTTCCTTACAATCTATATGTGTTCCCAGAGGAGAACTTTATTCTGATGAATGAACCACCTGTGGAGGTACAGATGGCAGAAAGAAGAGAGAAAACAAATGCAGATGATGAACATTGTCGCATCGGAGCATTGGTGTCTACTCTAGACCTTTCTCCAATACCTCGGATGGCAACAAATCTATTAGAATCAAGCAAATCAAGGCCTACACAATATTCAGGAATTCTAACACCCATACCAAGAAAAAGTATTTTGAATAAGCAAAAACTGACAAAGGACTATAAGAAATTTTCTGCTACAGCAACAGCAGAAACACAATTTCAAAAGGGAAAACAAAAGAATTAGAAGAAAAAGAGACTCATTCACAATGACAGCAGTTTCTCAGATGAAACTGATAATGAACTGGAATTGTCCCACACAAATGAAATGTCTGAATGGATTCATGCAGACTGTAATGTAGCCAATTCCCCAACAAATTTCAAATGTGGCTACTGCCTTAGTAATAATTAAACTGTAAAAGATGTATACAGGATTTATAATTAGAATGATTTATGAAAACCATATTTCATATAATGGAAAATCCAGTATGGAATGTACAATTTTATGAAAGGGATAGTTGTTACCCATTACATAGTGGAGATGCTGACTCACAGATAGGAACAACTACAGCACTGTCAGAAAATGTGCTTTTGGCCTACCACACGCACATGCACACCCACACGCACACCCACACCAACAACTGCAGTCTCTGCAGCAATGCATGATGGGGAATGCAATCGTGTGCTGGATGTAAGGAGGCAGCTGTAGTGGAGAGGACGAGGGATAGCAGGGTAGGAATGGTGAACAGTAAAGTGCTGCTTGTGGGGGCATACAGGGACGAGGTGGAGAGAGGGTAGGGCAGCTAGGTGCAGTCGGGACGTTAGACAATGGGCGGGGGAGGGTTAGTGGAAAAGGAGAGAGATAAAGAAACTATGTGTGCATTGGTGGAATAGAGCACTGTGTAGTGCTGGAGTGGGAACAGGGAAGGGAAGGGTAAGGAAAACGACTAACAAAGGTTGAAGATTACAGGAACCATATCCATCATGCCCAAGCCATCTCGCAATACCTCCTCTCCATCCATAAAATACTTCTGCTACACAATCCTAAATTTCTGGATGCCCTCCAGGAACTAGAGCAACATGCACAACATCACCTGAAAGTAAACTCTCCACCCTGTTTATTTCTTATTCCTGCCTTGGATTACCATATACACCACCTCTACAACAATCTCTAAATCTCCCCCACATCCCTTCCCAGCTGCAAAACCCTGCCACCCAGACCTAATATATTCACTTCACCCTCAAAAACTCCCTCCCACACCATAAAGAATCACGAATCTAAACAGACCTAAAACACAATCATGAACCTTTCCTCCATAAGCTTTAGTTCTGCAGAAGTATCAGTCCTTTCCAGCATGCTCAGCAACCGGGTGGTCCACTTATTTCTTGGCCACAGTTTGTCAGTGGCCATGGTTGTCGTGCCCAAATAGAATGCTGCACAGTGGTCACAGCTTAGCTTGTAGATCACATGTCTGGTTTCACAGGTAGCCCTGCCTTTGATGGGATAGGTGATGTCTGTGATCAGACTGGAGTAGGTGGTGCTGGGAGGATGTATGGGACAGGGCTTGCATCAAGGTCTATTACAGGGGTATGAGCCATGAGGTAAGGAATTGGGGGCAGGGGTTGTGTAGAGATGGACGAGTACATTATGTAGGTTCAGTGCGCGGCGGAATACCACTGTGGGAGGACTAGGAAGGGTAGTGGGCAGGACATATAGGGCATGACGAGAGGTAGTCGAAACCCTGGCAGTGAATGTAGTTAAGTTGCTCCACTCCTGAGTTACAAGGAGAATGCTCCTCTGCGCCGGACGGTGGGGCTTTGGGAGACTGGAAAAGCAAGGAAAGGGAGATTTGTTTTTGTACAAGGTTGGGAGGATAATTACAGTCTGTGAAAGCTTTAGTGAGACCCTCGGTATATTTTGTGAGGGACTGCTCATCACTGCAGATGCGACAACCATGGGTGGCTAGGCTGTATTGAAGGGACTTCTTGGTATGGAATGGGTGGCAGCTGTCAAAGTGGAGGTATTGCTAGTGGTTAGTAGGTTTGGTATGGATGGAGGTATTGACGTAGCCATCTTTGAGGTAGAGGTCAACATCTAGGAAGATGGCTTGTTGGGTTGAGTAGGACCAGTTGGAGCAAATGGGGGAGAAGTTTCTGAGGTTCCTGAGGAATGTGGATAGGGTGTCCCACCCTTGATCCAGACTGCAAAGATGTTATCACTGAATCTGAGCAAGGTGAGGGATCTAGGACTCTGGGTGTAAAGTAAGAATTCCTCTAGATGGCCCATGTATAGGACAGTGTCATGCAGGTGCACATAGCTGTACCTCGGATTTATTTGTAGGCAATGCCTTAAAAGAAGAAGTAATTGTGGATGAGGATATAATTGGTCCCAACAATGGGGTATCCTGGATGGTTGAGTTTATGGTTTTTAGGAAGTATGTAGAAGGTAGGTATGCGGGGAGTGGTAGGGGTGAGCAGAGAGATGGACTCTGGGGAGAGTTTCTGGGATGGGCCTAAGGATTTGAGTAGTTACTGTAGATCCTGCTGGATTACTGGAATGGGGTCACTATGGCAAGATTTGTAGGTGGATGTACCTGACAGTTCGCAGAGTCCTTCTGCCAGGTAATCCTTGCAGTTCGAAACAACAAACAACAGTGGTGGAGCCTTTGTCTGCAGGTACGATTATAAGGTCTGGATCAGTTTTTAGGTGGTGGACTGCGGTTCTTTTGGCAGATGTAAAGTTAGTTTGCTTGTTGAGGGACTTGGGGAATGATGGTGAGGCAAGGTTCGAGGTTAAAAAATTCTGGAAAGTTAACGGGGTGATTTGGGGGCAGTGGGGGGTGGATCATGGTTGGATGGAGGATTCACTAAAAATTGATATCCATAATTATCTCATATTCCAAACTAGGCCACAATTGTAGTCTCTTGATCCCTTTGTCATCACTAGTAACTCTGTTGGATCACAATGGAAAGCTCTCAGAGGGCATTCTTGAACGATATGGTGAACAGTCTGTTTTTCAGCACCATAGTCACAACTTGTGGAAGTTATTTTCTTCCACTTGTGCAGAGAATTGGCACACCTGCCACAGCTTGTACTTATTTGGCTAAAAACCAACCATATCTTGTGTCACAATTCAAAGTCAAGTGGCTTGGTCAATATGCATAGCATCTTCATTTGTTCCATTGTAGCATTAATCTACCATCTGAGTCTCCAGCAGTCATTAGAATTAAAGTTATTGCCAACTAACATCCTTGCAGTTACCAGGAGTGGGTGAGGAGATGAAGCTTTCCTTTACTGATGGTTTGAATGTCTGCATGAACAGGAAGGTGAGGATTTTAGAGCAGTTTTTTGTACTCCCGTACACATGCACTTTCCCACCACATAGATGGCAGTGGTATGTGGATAAGTATGGGTAGCCAGGAAAAAGTTGCAGGTGTGATTGGACCAGTTATAAGACACATGGTATGGATGAGCTGTGTTGACAACTCTTGTGTCAGTACTATTAATCAAAGCTGGGTCCAATAGTCCACAATAGTGTAAGCCAATCCCAGAGCTGACGTACACAGTGTAGGTGCAGAGGACTCCCACAATGTGACTTAGAGTTTCTGGAGGATGGCACTTCGAGTTTTTGTTATGGCAGCTGTTCTTGACAGATGTAGTTGGTAACTGAGTGTTCTAACAAACATGACCACTAGATATTTTTAGGTTTCTATTATGTCCGAGTAGCCTTCCTTCAAAGAAGACCCACAGCTCTTTGATAACTTGTTGTTTAGGTGAAACCTTGAGACTTATGTCTTAGCGGCACTTGGGTGCAATCTCAATTTGAGGAAACATTGACCAATTTAAAATATACAGGGTGTTGCAGGAGGAATAGATAATATTCAGGGAAATTACAGGAATGATAATTTGAAGCAAAAAGTTTAGTAAACATAGGCTCTAAAATACATAGCTCAAGAGCTACGAGCACTTGTACAGTAGAAGAGATGTGTTTCACAGAAGCAAGATGAATAAC
The DNA here is from genome assembly GCF_021461395.2 of Schistocerca americana. Taxonomy (NCBI): domain Eukaryota; kingdom Metazoa; phylum Arthropoda; class Insecta; order Orthoptera; family Acrididae; genus Schistocerca; species Schistocerca americana. The sequence continues at coordinate 449,590,989 of NC_060125.1, read as the reverse complement.
TGCTCATGGCTGCACATTAGAGTTCATGCTCTTTGAAAATTTTTCCTTGTTTTGGTCCATACTGTCACCTCTCAAAATATAGAAAGCAAAGAGTTTGCAGTAAATGAGATTTGTCTCACATTATTGAAAAGGATACCCAGGAGGATACACGAGATGAAACTGGAAGGAAAGATACCAAGAGGAAGACCGAGAGACAGATGGCTGAAAGGAGTAGTGGAATATGTCCAGAAGAAAGGAGAAGATTGGACCAGGGTGAAGACGGAGAGATGATGGCAAGACAGAAGACAATGGAGAAGCCTATGTTCCTTACAGACCCGGCCAGAGGCTGGAAACTGTCCAAGATAATGATGGAGCTCACAGCTTTTATGGGCTGTGCACCCGATGTTTACTGGACTTTTTTGTTTTCGCTTCCTGTCATATTCCTGAATACTGGCCATTTCCCCTGGGATATCCTCTACACAAACAAAATTCAAAACCATTTGTATCAGTTCAAGAAGTTCAACATTTTCACAAAAAACATTAAGAGAAAAGAATATAGACCTTAACTAACATTAAACAATGGAAAATCCAGAATGGAATAATGACAATATTGTGTGTGCGTGTGTGTGTGTGTGTGTGTGTGTGTGTGTGTGTGTGTCTTTTGGACACTCAATGGCAATGTTATCAGTGCCCATCCACACACGAAAAGAAGTGAATGGGGATAAAATACACAAATGTTTACATACATACTAAGACAATGAAGAAATACTAAAATATGCTACACAGGAGATTAAAACACAAGTAAAACGACAGAGGAGCTAAAAAAAAAAAAAAAAAAAAAAAAAAAAAAAAAAAAAAAAAAAAAAAAAAAACCCTGGGTGAGCCAATCACCCTCTGAACACATTAAAACCATTACGGGAAAAGTATTGGACAAATTCACAAAACTTTAAAATTTGAACCAAATTCGTTTGAGCATTACTTACAACAAAGGGCAGATCCATCTGCAAATCTGCCATGGCCCACTAGTCAGAAAATAAAACGCAGTCCAATAAAATGTAAGGCACAGTTATCTGTATGCCACAAGCACCACACACTGTACACACACTGTATGGGCTCTCGCTGAAGCAACAAGCCACGTGTCAGAGAGCGGTGGCTTACGCAAAGACAAGTAAGGAGGACCTCGTCCCGTCAATGTGGTTGGAGGGAGGTATGCCACAGCCACATTGTGGGCTTTACTACACAGAGCTTACTGTCTGTCACTTCCACCCACTCACTTGCCCACTGACGCAAGACTTTGGATCCCAACAGTGAGGCTATAGAATGTGTTGGGTACAGTTTGTGAAGGGCACTCAGAGAATTGGAACAGGCAAGAAATGTAAAACTGGAATAATGTCTCATCTGCTGTAGTGCCTGCAAGATCGCTTATAATTCTGCATTGAAGACAGTAAAGCCGTGAGGCAGTCAAAGCTTGAAGACATGATCTAAGAAAGCAACCAAGCAACCAGTGGGTTCCCCCGGTTTGGACCCATCTGTAAAGACAGCTACATAGTTGTGGTGATCATATAAAACGTCTGAAAATATTGCATTAAAAACAGAGGAAAAATCAAACAATGGAAACTCCAGGTAGGAATATCAGCAATGTAGGAAAAGACAGATTGCTACTTACTGTAAAGCAGACCATTAAGTTTCAGATAGGCACAATCAAAAGGCACTTACATAAAGCTTTCAGCCATAGCCTTCATAAGTAAAAGAGACACACATTCATCCACACAAGCAAGCACACCCATGCACACATAACTGCCAACTCCAGTTTCTCAGGTTGGAATGCAACATCATGTGGGATGCAAGCAGAAATCCGGAGAGGAAAAGGGGGGGGGGGGGCGGCGGCGATTGTAGAGTACGAGTGAGGAGAGAGATGAAAGCTATCTGGTGAAGTGTGCAGGGACTAGAATGCCATAAGTGCAGTGTCAGGAGATTGCAGGGCAGGGGGATGGGGGAAAAAGAGCAAAAAAGGAGAGGAGCAGGGTAAGATGGGTGGATCCATTGCCAGAGTGCAGCAAATAAACAGGGTGGGAGATGAGAATGGTGAGAAGATGACAGGACAAAGTGGGTGGAGGGTGAGGGGACAGTATGTTACTGTAAGTTGAGGCTGGGATAAATATGGGAGCAGAGAATGTGGTGCAAGGATAACTTCCATCTGTGCAGTCAGAAAAGCTAGTGGTGGAGGGAAGGATCCAGATGGTTCGGGTATTTGAAGCACTCATTGAAATCAAGTGTGTTACATTCAGCTGCATGTTGTGTTACACGGTGGTCTACTTGGCTCTTGGCCACAACTTAGTGGTGGCTGTTCACCCTGGTGGACAGCTCGTTGGTAGTTGTACCAATATAAAAACCTGTGCAATAACTGCAGCAGAGCTGGTAAATGACATGGCTCCTTTCATAGGTGGCCTGGCCCCCCATGGGCTAGGATAAATCTGTGACAGGACTGGAATAGTAAGTACTGAGTGGTTGGATTGGACAGGTTTTGCACCTGGATCTTCCACAGGGATATGATCCTCGTAACCAGGTGTTGGGATTGGGAGTGGCACAGGGATGGACTAGGTTGTTGTGGAGTTTGGGTGGGCGATGGAACACCACTTTAGGAGTATCTCAGGTAGGATTTCCCTCATTTCAGGGCATGATGACAGGTAATCAAAGCCCTGGCAAAGGATGTGGTTCAGTTGTTCCATTCAGGAGGGGTACAGGAAGGATTGGGATAGAGCCTGTCTGTGGTGGCTTTAGGGAGATTCTCAGCATACTGCGTAAGGGAGTTTTTGTCACTGCAGATACACTGCCCCTGGGGAGACAGGCTGTATGAGAGGGACTTTTTGGTGTGAAAGGGATGACAGCTGTCCAGATGCATACTGTTGGTGATTGGCGGGTTTCATGTGAGCAGAGGTGCAGATAGAGTCATCAGAGAGGAGATGGTCAACATCTACGAAAGTGGCAAACTGGGTTGAGGAGGACCATATAACGAGGATGGGAGCGGAGGTGGTGAGGTTGTGAAGGAATGAAGGTAGGGTGTCTTGGCCCTGAATCCGGATCATGAAAATATCATCAATGAACCTGAACCACACTTGGGGTTTGGGGGGGCTAGGAAGGTTTCCTCTACATGTTCCATGAAAAGGTTGGCATAGGAGGGTGCCATGTGTGTGCCCATGGCTGTGCCACAGATTTGTTTATATACTTTCCCTTCAAAGTAGAAGAAGTTGTGGGTTGGGATAAAGTTAGTAAGGTGTATGAGGAATGAGGTAGTGGGTTTGGAGTCTGAAGGACATTGGGAAAGGTAGTGATTAATACTGGTAAGATGATGGGTATGAAGGTTGTTGGTGTATAGGGAGGTGGTGTCAACAGTGATGAGTAGGTAAAGGGGTGGGTATGGTGGAGTGTCGGTGTAGGAAGTGGTTGGTGTCTTTGGCATGGGAGGCTAGATTACAGGCAACTGGTTGGAAGTTTTGGTCAATAAGGGCTGAAATTCTTTCATTGGGTGCATAATAATGAGTGACAATGGGAAGATTGTGGATTTTGGGGAGCATACAGAAGGTAGGTGTGAGTTGTGTCACAGGGGTGAGGAGAGAAATGGATTCAGGGGAGAGATTCTGGGAAGGGCCTAAGGCTTTAAGAAGGGATTGGAGGTTGTGCTGGACTTCTGGGATGGGATCACTCTGGTAGAGTTTATAGATGTAGCATCAGATAATTGGTGGAGGCCTTCTGCCAGGTAGTACTGTAATTCATAACAACGGTGGAATCTTTGTCTGCAAGTAGGATAATTAGGTCAGGATTTGTCTTGAGGTTGTACTGAAAGGTTGCTGTTCTGGGGAAGGGACTTGGGGAAGGATGGTGAGGCTACGTTGAACATAAGGAACTCCTGGAAAGTGACCAGTGTGTGGTTATGTGGGAGGGGGGAGGATCACGGTTTGATGGTGGTATGAACTGGAAGAGGCAGGGTTCAATGTTGGAATTAGGGTGGTTTTGGTTGGATGGATATTTGGCGAAGAAGTGCTTCTATTGCAGGGATTGGGAGAAAAAGAGTAGGTCTTTGACAAGTCCAGCATTGTTAAACTTGGGTGTAGGGCTAAAGGTGAGGCCTGGATGGTATGAAACCTCTGTGGAGCTGAAGGTTTTGATGGGAAGGTTAACAACAGCGTTATAGGAATGTTTTGGCTCTGGATTTGGTGGACAGTCAGTAAGGCATTTTGGGGATGTGACAAGCTGAAAAGGTCAGCTAGGTAGGGTCTAGCTGCTATTAGGGGTGGACGAGGAGGAACATTGTGGGTGCGACAGGGGTTGGATAGTGGCAACCCAAGGTGCCAGTAGGATGTCAGCAAGTTGGATAACTTATGGAGGTCAGCGGGTTGGACATCTTATGGAGGTGGTGCCTAGAGTGCAGCACCAGGTGCTGGAGAGCAAGGATTCAGTTTCACAGATGTGACATATGGAGTAGGGATTGCAGACTTGTATCTGGAGCAGAAGTGATTCTGGGATCCTGGCCTCAATCTATGGTAACATACTGTTTCCACATTGTCCACCCAACAGTTTCCACCCCATGTGTCCTATCATCTCCTCCCAATTCTCATCTCCCGGTTTGTTTATTCGCCACCCTCTGCCATCACATCTGCCCGTATTTCCCCACTCCTCTCCGTTTTTGCTTCTTTTTTCTCCACCTCGCTGCCCCACAACCTCCTGATGCTGCACCTATTGGCATTCTAGTCCCTTCACATTCCACCAGACAGCATTTGTCTCTCTCCCCACCTGCACACTACTATCCCTCTCCCTTCCCCAACCCCTCTAGATTGCTGCTTGCAACCCATGTGATAGTTGCATTGTGGCCTGAGGTGCTGGAGTTGGCTGTCATGTGTACATGAGGTGTACTTGCTTGTGTGTACGAATGCTGTGTGTCTCTCTTTTATTGACGAGGTCTTTGGCCGAAAGCTTTATGTAAGCGTCTTTTAATTGTGCCTGTCTGCAACTTGCACTCGCTCCTGTACAGTGCTCAATCTAAAATGACTGTGGGACTCTGCAAAGACCAGGGTGGTAGACAGTTAAAACCCTGGATTTGATGCTGTAATTGCTCCACTCCAAGTGTCTCCAGCACATGCCGAATGTGGATCCTAAATGACGTTGTCGCTTGTGGAAAATGGGAGAAAAGGTGTTCCAGAGTGGGACAAGCAACAGGATGGTACGCGTGTGAATACAGAGCTGTAAGGAACTTATAAGCCTGATGCCCTAAGACGAGTTGCCGTCAAATTTTAAGTGGCAGTTCACCAGCCACAGCTGAGAAACTGAGTTTGGGGCTTGTCCTATAAGCACCCATGGCCAACCTCATCCCCTCATCGTGGACGGCGTTAACGGTCTTCAAATAACAAGGCCTCGCCGATCCATAGACCGTGCACCCACAGTAGCCCTATAAAACTGGAGCAGATGCACCCTGTCTGCTCCCTAAGACCAATGGCTAAGGCACTTTACTATGTTCAGTGCCATGAGAATTCTGGTTTTCAGGTCTCACAGGTGTGAAAACCACAACTCAGTGTCAAAAATTAGGCCCACAAACCTCACGAGCCTCTAAAATATAGGATGGTGTCCCTCATATGCAAGTCAGATAAATTAAAAATGCGATGGGAATGATTAAAATGAACACACACACACTTATCTGCATAAAACTGAAAACTCTCTTTGCAGCCCGCTCCTCTAACCTCAGTAGTGTAAGTTGCAACTGATGGCTCACTGTTGAAACACTGGAGTAGTAACAGAAAAAAAGCAAAATCATCCACATGTAAGGAGAACTGTACAGGACTCCTTACCTTAGATGTGACACTGTTTATGGCTGTGGCAAAGAGGGCAACACTTAAAATACTGCCCTGAGAGACACCATTCTCCTGCTCAAAACGATCTGACAGTGTGTCACTAGCTCAGGTCCTAGAAAACCACTCACAGGAAAGACCATATGAAGATGGGGCGGTGGCCATGAAAGCCCCATTGATGCAGTTGTGTGAGAATACCATGTCTCCAAGTAGTATCGTATGTCCTACTGATATCAAAGAATACCCTGATACAGTGATATTTACATAGAAAAGCCTGCTGACAACTGCCTCTAGCAGTGTCAGGCTGACAACACTGAAAATGACTAAGGAGTTGCATGGTCTCTAACAACCAAACCAAATGACAGTTAACGATTTGCTCTAGGGCCTTTCCTACACAGTTCATTAAGACAATACTCCGGTAACTACTGGGACATGTGATGTACTTTCCTGGTTTGACGATAGTACCAAAATTGCTTCCCTCCATGAGTTGGGAAATTGATTGATTGCCCTATCAAATCAATGTGTTTGAGGAGGATTTCCTTTGACACTGCTGGCAGTCAAAGCATGCAGTATTGGATTTGGAAGAGATTGGGTGCAGTATCACAAGACTCAGACAATGCCATGTCCACCTCCCACATGGAGAAAGGGCAGTTGTAAGACTCAGAATCGTCGGATCTGAAGTCCAACCTGCCCCTCTCTACAACTGCACAGCAGCGGTGAAACGCTGAATCTTGGCTGGCACTGGCAGTAGTTTTCACAAAATGCTATGAGAGCATCTGAGCAATGTCTCCGGGTGTTGTTTGGTGACACTCCTTTCTGCACTGCTGCTATCAGTAAATGACTCTGTCTACTGGAAATCTTCTGTATGGTTTCCCATACTTTTGTAGAACAAGCGGAATGATTTATGGAGTCCAGGAATGCTTTCCATGACCTTTTCTTGCTCTCCTTAATTACATGTCGAGCCTTGGCTCTTGCAACTCGAGAGGCTATGAGGTGGTCTGCTGTTAGGCAGCATTTAAACCAGCTAAGAGCCACACGCCTGTTCTGGATTGCTGAACAGCACTCATCTGTCCATCTAGGTACAGGTCACCTCGTAAGATGACTGGAGGACTTTGGGATCGACAGGTCAGTGGCGTGATGGATCACTTGTGTTACGTGATCCACCTATTCCTGGATGCCGCTGCTGCTGCTGTGTTCAAACACAGCCAACTGGCTGAACAGCATCCAGTTAGCACTGATGACCATCCATTTTGGCGGCTTCTCTTCATGGAGTGGTCCACCCAGAAGATGGTTGCGGAGTGGGAAATGGACACTAAAATGAAGGCTGTCAATGACTTCCCATTGCACAGAATCTGAAAGGGCTGGACAGCAGTTAGAGAAGTTGATGGTTGAGAATGACCCAGCAGCATCACAGAAATGAGTTTGAGTACCCGGTGTTGAGGATGCACACCTCGTGAGACATCATGAGGCTCTCCAAAACCCTGAGGGTAACGAGAGGTCAAGCCCCACAAGACATGGTGTGAGATTGAAGTCTCCCAGTGGGAAGAATTAATGTGGACTTGTGCCAGAAGATCCACAAAATCTATGACAGCAGAGGAGTGATGCACATTTTTTACAAACATAGCAACCCCTCCCTTGGCTCTGACTTCAGTCAAGTCATCCTTTCTTTGAAGGGTATAGCCCCGTAGCACGGGGGTGTCAGTGATTTTAAAATGTATTTCTTGTAAACCCAGGCACAGGGGGGATTCCTGTGCTAGTTGTTTCAGCTCTTCCACATACGTCCTGAACCCATTAATGTTCCACTGTAATGTGGGATCCATCTATCACCAAGGTTATACTTTCACTCAGTCTTTCTGCCAGGGAGGGGAGCCCATAATGGCTGGGGGCTCAGTCTTGGGGTGAGATGATTGCCCCTGTCCAATATTGAGGTCCATTAGCTCTACTGAAGAATTGAGAGACATCAGATAGGATGACATAGACATCAGTGGACTGTTTACTTCCCAACACTGTTGGTGGTGGACGCTTGGCCTTCAATTTCTTGTCCTGGGTAGCCTTTGGAGCCACAATTGCGGCAGTGGTAGTGGCAGCATTGAACCTACAAGGGAGCAGGGAGCTCCACAGTGTTGGTGACCACAGATTTTTGTGATGTTTTGGGATGAAGTGTAGGCTGTGAAGAAACCACTGCAGCACAAGTGCACTGATAAATGCAGGTACTAGTGCTGAAACTAGCTACCTCAGTTTATGTAGCAGCATTGGTTTTCTGTACTGGCTGTTTAACAACTAAAGCAAAGAATGTGGTAAATATTGGGGGCTGCATGGTCTTGTAAATCTTCTTGGCCTCACCATAGGGGATTGGCTTTAATCTCCTGTATCTTCTGTTCTTCAAGGAACAGAGCAGACTCTATTCCAGAGAAGGCAAGCCCCAGAGTAATTCACACATTTTGGAGAAGATGAACATCTGACTACTCCGTAGACAGCCTTACCACATCTGCCATAAGTGGCTTCTCCCCTACATCCGAGAGTGGTGTGCCCAAATCGCTGGTATTTAAAACAGCTTGTTAGTTTGGGGAAACAGGGCCACATGGTAACTGAAGAAAACCTGCCTTAAAATGTTACAGGTGTTTTGTGCTATTAAAAGTGAGGATGAAAGAGTTGGATTTAATCAGATCATCTTCCACCCTTTTCATAACATTCTGCACATCTACAGTGCTTTCTTGGACTCATTCAACTTTCAAGTCTTCTTTGGGAATATGCATCAGGTCTCTGCATGTCACACCACCTTTAGCGCAGTTTAATGTGGTGTGGAGCTTAGTCTCAATGGGACACTTCCCGAGAGTTTTGGCTTTCTGCTGGTTTGTCATTTGTTGGAAACTTGATGTTTCCACCAACAGTGTCCCATTTTGTAACTGCTTAACTGGCAATATTACAAAAAGAATAGATTACTACTCACCACACAGCTGAGACATTGAGTCACAGACAGCCACAAGAAAAAGATTACTAACCACATAAACTTTTTGCCAGAAGGCCTTCTTCTGAAATAGACAACATAAATACACACATTCTAGCAAATGCAGCCCACGGACACATAACCACTGTCTCTTGTCTGGCCTTGGCAACCAGACAGTAGTCATGGGTGCAAGCTGCGTTTGCATGAATGTGTGTCTGTGTATGTTGTCTATTTCAGAAAAAGGCCTTCTGGCCGAAAGCATACATGTTTAATTAATTTTAAATTTTTATCATTGGTTTCAACCAGCAGTGTGGATCGTTTTCAGTGGCTTTCCATAAACATTCACGAGCTCATAGGAAGTATAGAAAAGCACACGTTCACAGTTGGTCAGCTAGATCACAGTTATTTTTATACTGGCAACAGTTATAATTTTAATTTTTTATGTAATAACTGGAAATTTTAATACATTAAATATTAAGAAAAACAGCTATTACTTGAAAATGTTTTCTTGCTTATTCATTAATTCTTAACAGCCTCTTCGATCAACAAACATATGCTGCGGGTTATGAGACAAATCTGTATTAGAAACGACCATAATTAACCTTTAGCAAAAGGTATGTTTATAATTAATTTGTTTCTGAAAGAGCAGTTATTCAACAATATATCAAATCTGGCTAGTAGATACAGCAGGAGTCGGATTGCAACTAGGCATTAATGTAATGATTCCTGCCAAAATTAAGAAAAAATGAATGATCTAAAAAAATGGTCCATTTTAAGTGATATGCATGATGAAACCCAGTACTTACTTTGTGTTCAAATTTGAGTCTTCAGGTTCCCAACCAGCCATTATTTCCTCATCATACAGCACTGATGAACAATTATGGCACTTTGAGCATGTTGTCATGCTAATCTCCAATGCAACAGGAGCATTTGGATCTCTGTAGAAATAATACAGAAAGTTCAGTAATTGAATCTCCTTAGTGGAGTACAGATAACAGAAAGAATAAAGACCAACTCATTACTGTAGAAGTGAGGCACTGCTGACATGCACATAAACTAGACTGAGAATGTTGCTGAGCTTACAGATGAATCCTTACAAACACAAACACACACACACACACACACACACACACACACACACACACCAACAAGGCCACACTGTCTCAGCCAACTATCTCGTGCTAGAAATGCCAGTCAAAGCGCAGTACCAGCACAATGTAGATGGGTGGGACAATGTTGTGCAGGTCCATGTGCACGTGAATATCAGTAACTCAATACTGAGGAGAAAATATGTAAAAATGAAATTCTATATTCCATTGATGGATAAGGAAGAGTGAAACAGAGTTTGGGAGACAAAAGTTGAGAGGGAGGGTGAGGGGAAGGTAAGTGGAGAAGCAGGCACAGGGAAACTAGAATAAGAGGAGGAGTTGGAGAGTAGGAAGACGAGATGGAGTAAAGAGGGGCGGTAGAGAAGAGTAGAAGGGTCAGAAGAGAGGAGTGGGGGAGCAGTGCAGGACAGAAGGGGGGCCAGTAAATTGGGGTGGGAGAGTATTGGGAGAGTACAGTAGAAAGGGCAAAGCACAGCATGGGGTGACCAGAAAGAAAGACAGGTGTAGGGTGAAGGAAGGGAGGTGGCAGGGCATTGGTAGGAGGGGGGGGGGGAGGGGGCACCAAAGGGTGCAGGCCATATTAAGGGGGTGGATGTCAGAGCATAGTAACGGGAGTGGGGAAGGGTTTGGTTGCAAGGGCAGGGTTTGGTTGCAGGGGCAGGGTACAGTTGCAAGGGCAGGGTGTGGTTGCAAGGGCAGGGTTTGGTTGCAGGGGCAGGGTACAGTTGCAAGGGCAGGGTACAGTTGCAAGGGCAGGGTACAGTTGCAAGGGCAGGGTACAGTTGCAAGGGCAGGGGACAAGGACAAAGCACCATATTTGGGAAGGGGAGGGGGGGGGGGGGTGGGCAGCTGTGCAGAGTGTTTGTTGCAGCTGTTGCAGCATGAGAGGAATGAGGAAGAGTTGTGAAAGTTGGGAGAAATGGGGGAGAGATGGGGCAGTGGAGGAGAGATGGGGCAGTGGGGGAGAGATGGGGCAGTGGGGGAGAGATGGGGCAGTGGGGGGGGGGGGGGGGTTGCCAGACGGGCAGCAGGGGAGAGAGGAGCAAAAGATGAGGGCAGTGGGGGCAAGATGAGGGAAATATGGGGCAACATGGAAGGAGAGGAAAGTAATGTGATTAGAAACTGAAACAGAATTTAAGAGAAAGTGAGAGAGAGTAATAATAAATGTATTCGTAGAAGATAGAAGTGAATTGTATTTCACAATATTTGAAACTGAACAATGATTTACTGTCAAGAAAGGACTTGTTACGTTGTAATTATGTAGATGCTGAAGTTTTTTTATACAATACTGGCCTTGTAAATATACTGTAATAATGACTGACCAGTTGAATCAATGTGTGCTTACAATGTTGTAATAACAGGCAGTATTATCATAGGGGAGTGGGAAAAAGAGTACCATGCATTCAAGAAAACACCGCATTGATGTAATTTTCTCTCTGCTTTTTGTGTGCCATTTCACATCCTCAACTCTTCTGAATGTAATTTTGTCACCATGTAGCATTCAGGTCTATTTTCCTTTCCAAGTTATTCATTCCCATGAGCACTGTTACAATATATTACATTTTACAAAAAGTAACTATTTTCTCATATTATTTTTATTCAAGCTATCCTTGTAGCTATGATTTCTGACAGAATGTTTTCCTTCTAGCATATCTCACCTGGTATGTGTTTCTTTAGGGTACAAAATCTCTGGAAGGAGCTGCTGCTGAGATGATGCTGCCGAACCTAAGCAAAGAAAAGATCAGAATAAATAATGGGTACAAGTAATCCCTTAACACCACCTAATCTGAAAAAAACTTAATGTGTTAAACAATGCGTTCACACATCTCTATAAGTAACTCAGTATAACAGTGAAAATAGTTTAAATTTCCTATGTCAATCCAGATAATGCCCATATCAACATCAGTTTTAATTCTGTACAAATTTTGGTACATTGCTAATAAAGGACATACTAATGCAGAAGTGTAAATAATAGTTTCTCATGCGCAAAGTCGGTAGCACCATTTAACAACATTTTAGCTCATTTCCACTGTGCTGCTGGGAAGCATACTTTGTAGAGGTTACTGCAAAGTTTCCATCATGTTTCATATGCAATTCTTTATGTTAGATTATTTCACTGCTTAGACCAACTGCCACATTATGTGGGATCATCTCTATTGTGCAAACCATCTGTACCCATTCAGTCTTCATTATTACATAAACAATACCTAATAACTACCAAAATCTGTGTCTACTTTGTAGAGAGTATGATTCTCTATCTCTTCTAGGATACATATACTAAGCTTGATTAACTATGCAGATTAAGAGTTACTGAAAACTTTACTTGCAGCAGTCCTAATAACAATATCAGAAAATGAGCTGATGAGAAAAAAATGGTGGAAGTTATAGCTTCTCCTGTTTCTACTTAAAATTCATATATGGTTCTGCATTGTCAGAGCGCCATTTTGTTTATTTTTTTAACTCAGTTAAGTATTTAATTCAATAATTGACATTAGGGTGCATCTTTGGCAGCAGTGGGATGTCAACTATACATCACAAATGGAGGTACTTTAGGCATGAGAAATTTGTATGTTATATTTTAAAACTTTTGATTCTCATACGTAATTTTGATGCTCTATAGATGAGTGCACACAACATCTGAAAGCTATTAAATAACCACTAGAGACAGATTTATTGAAGCTTGCACCATGAGATGTGTAAAAACAAATGTACTGCAGACAATGTACTATGCTATCCCCATGGCAAGTGCATTTGTGGATCAGAGAGTCTTTATTAAGTCAGTGCACTCTCAGCCACATACTGTGCAGTTATTTGCAGAGTACAGATGCAGATGGATCATGGCAAAAGCAATGAGGAAAAATGTAGCATCAGTTGCAATTTCAACATTACTATCATCCCACAGCTATGGGCTGGTTTGTTGTAACGTCAAGTTTAACACATATATTTCAGAACGACACAACACATATAAATCACAGAGTAAGTTGACAAGCAAGACATGTGTACACGTTAGCATTCAAATGAGCACTGAGTCCCAGTCTAGCGGCCGTTGCTTGGCTGGCAGACAGCGCCGCACGTAGAGGACGCGCGTAATTGCGCGGCGGTGCTTTGAATGATCGGCGAGTCACAACACTTTTCCCCCCTTTGAAATTGTTGCACTGGTCCTGATGGAGGTGTCCTGGAGATGGCTATTGTCCATAGGCGTTGTTTGACTCACCGTAGTCTCGAGGAGGAGGCTTCCCGTACGGACAGAAGTGTCCCTGATGATAACAGGTCGAGATGACAGGAGACGTAGGGGTCAAATCTGCAGGTGACCCATGCACCAATCTGCCCATTGCGGAAAGCCCAGTTGATATGACAGGAGACATGGGCGATGTGTCGGCGTCCGTTGGAGGAGGAGGTGAGTAGATTTGCTCTGACAGAGGATGGTCATCCGGTTCCTGCATGGGCACGTCTCCTGGTGGCGTCCGTTCTTGTGCAGGCATCACGATGACGGTGAGAGGACTGCGTTGTGAGTATTGATAGATACCAAGATCCCGAGCAAAGCGTAGTAGTTCCGCAACGGATCAGAAGTCTTAGCGGACGGGCGATCTGGCCAACCCTTCTGAATACAGCGTAAAACCAGGGGAGAGGGTAGGGTCAGAAGCCATAGCAGCCGCCAGCCTGTCCCGAGTGATGGGGAACCCGTCCAGAACCTGCTGCTCGGCAACATCCAGGTGGAAACACAAAAGTTCATCCCTATCGAATGCCAGATCAGGACCCATGGGAAGGCTAGACAGAGCATCAGCATTCGCATGTTGAGCCGTTGGCCGGAAATGAATCTCATAATTGAAACGAGACAAGTAAAGAGCACAACGCCGGAGACGGTGTGCAGCCTTGTCGGGAAGTGATGTTGATGGATGAAACAAGGAAACAAGTGGTTTGTGATCCGTAACAAGACAAAATTTTGAGCCATAGAGAAAAACACCAAACTTATGAAGAGCATAAATAATGGCCAAAGCTTGTTTTTCAATTTGAGAATACTTTTGTTGGGCATCCGTGAGCGTTTTGGAGGCATAAGCAATGGGTTGTTCCGAACCGTCAGAAAAACGGCACGCAAGGACTGCACCGACCCCGTATTGAGAGGCGTCTGTGGCAAGAACAAGATGTTGGCCAGGTCGATAAGCAGCCAGGCACGGAGCCTGTTTCAACATAGTCTTCAATTTCTGGAAAGCCGCATCGCATGACGTGGACCAGTGAAAAGGCACGTTTTTAAGCAACAGGCGATGCAACGGCTGAGCCACCGAAGCTGCAGATGGTAAAACTTGTGATAGTATGCTATTTTCCCCAAGAAGGCCTGCAGTTCCTTTACAGATGTAGGGCGAGGAAGGGCACTGATCGCAGCGACAGTTTGCTGAAGCGGACGAATACCATCCTGAGACAGTTGAAACCCCAAGTACGTGATAGATGCCTGAAAAAATTGTGATTTCTGAAGATTACATATAAGACATGAAAAAGTGTGTGGAGATTTTGAAGATGTTCTTCAGTGGTGGAGCCAGTGACAACAATGTCGTCCATGTAATTGATACACCCAGAGACAGGGAGCAATAATTGTTCCAAGAACCGCTGAAAGAGAGCAGGGGCACTAGCAACCCCAAATGGCAAGCGTTGGTATTGATAGAGGCCGAAAGGTGTGTTAAGGACCAGAAACTGCCGGGAATAAGCGTCGAGAGGAAGTTGATGATAAGCTTCTGACAAGTCCATTTTAGAAAAATATTGGCCTCCAGCAAGTTTAGTGAACAGTTCTTCAGGACGGGGCATAGGGTAAGTGTCGATGAGGCATTGAGCATTTACAGTGGCTTTGAAATCACCACAGAGACGAATATCACCATGTGGCTTAGCAATGACAATGATAGAAGAGGACCACTCACTGGAAGTGACAGGAAGCAAGACCCCTGAAGTAGTGAGACGATCCAGCTCCCGTTTTACCCGATCACGAAGGGCCACAGGAATGGGCCAAGCCCGAAAAAACTTAGGCCGAGCAGTGGGTTTGAGCGTGCTATGAGCTTCAAAGTCGTTTGCACGGCCTAACCCAGGAGAAAAAAGGGACAAAAATGTCGTCGAAAAGGAATCCAATTGGGCATAAGGAATAGAATCAGAGACGATATTGACAGAGTCATCTATGGAGAACCCAAAAATACAAAAGGCATCGAAATCAAAAAGATTCTCTGCGTTACTCTGGTCGACCACAAATATGGGAACAGTGCGAATGACGGATTTGTAAGATACCTCAGCATTAAACTGTCCCAAGAGAGAAATCTTCTGTTTATTGTACATCCGTAATTGCCGAGTGACAGGTGACAGGAGTGGAGAACCCAACTGAAGATACGTCTGAGAATTAATTATAGTGGCAGGAGAACCGGTATCCACCTGCATGCGAACATCTCGACCAAGGATTTGGACAGAGAGGAATAACTTCCCTGAAAGGGAAGAAGTGCAATTGACAGACAACACAGAATCAGAATCAGCGTCACGTTCATGAACATCATGTATGCAGTCAGATTTGCAAACGGAAGACACATGACCTTTCTTTTTGCAATTGTGACACACAGCCCAACGTTGGGGACAATTCTCGCGTGAATGTTTCGTAAAACACTGCGGGCATGAAGGAAGTTGCCGCGGGTTTTGCTGCAGTTTTTTAGCGGGTTGTTTACGGTTAGGCCGAGGCTGCGCGTGGGAGCGCACTGCGGCCACGTCGGCCAGCGGGGACGTGCCGCACGCGTCGTCAACAGCGCACAGAGGTTGTATTTCCCCGACATCACCCCATGCCTCTATTTGCGCCCCAGCGGCGCGAGAAATTTCAAAAGACTGTGCAATGGAGAGAACTTCATCTAGAGTTGGATTTGCCAACTGAAGGGCACGTTGCCGAACTTCTTTGTCGGGCGCCGACTGGATAATACTATCCCGTACCATGGAATCGGCATAGGATTCTTTGTGAATGTCAGTAACAAATTGACACTTTCGACTGAGGCCGTGAAGTTCAGCAGCCCAAGCGCGATAGGATTGATGTGGCTGTTTTTGACAACAATAGAAGGCAACACGAGAGGCTACCACATGCGTTTGCTTTTGAAAATAGACAGACAGAAGTGAGCACATTTCAGCAAAGGACAAAAACGCAGGATCCTTCAAAGGAGACAATTGCGACAACAACCGATACATTTGAGGTGAAATCCAGGAAAGGAACAGAGACTTACATGGTTGTTCGTCCATGACATGAAATGCCAAGAAGTGCTGTCGAAGACGTTTTTCATAATCAGACCAGTCTTCCGGCGTCTCATCGTAAGGAGGAAAAGGAGGTATAGCCAACGCCTAGAAATGCCCCGCATTTGACGCCGCGACGGAATCGCGAATCGCCGCTGTTAGAAGTGTTTGCTGTTCAAGGAGATTTTGCAATAGTTGCTTGACAGTAGCCATGGAAACCTGTGGGTCAACGGTGAAAAGAAAAAATCCACTACCTCGTCACCAATTGTTGTAACGTCAAGTTTAACACATATATTTCAGAACGACGCAACACATATAAGTCACAGAGTAAGTTGACAAGCAAGACATGTGTACATGTTAGCATTCGAATGAGCACTGAGTCCCAGTCTAGCAGCTGCTGCTCGGCTGGCCGCTTAATTGCGCGGTGGCGCTTTGAATGATCGGCGAGTCACAACATGGCTCTTATCCTGAACATGCACAATCAGAACGATGTCTGCACAAAGATGTACGGAGATCTGAATAATTTTTTCCAGTGGAGTGGGTATTACATTTTCCACATATTAACATACTGTCATTATGTCACTGGATTACAAAGGCATAAGTGACTTAACTGCAGAATCCAGTGAAAAAGCAATTTAATAGATATGTATTGTTTCTGGTCACGAATGCTCGCAGAATGAGACAGAATGCTAGTAAATGCAGGTAACACATACTTTATTAGTGACAATGGACGTAGAAGAGAAATGCAAGTGCACAGTACAATTGTTAATAGTGAAATGAGTGCACTAGAATGTCGAAAACATTCCTCCCAGCAGGGGGCCTAAACTCACATCACTACCAAAGAGTATTATGTAGTGGACTGGCCAGACAGCCAATCCACTAGGACCGGTAGCCGAAAGGCACGTGTTAAGCTCACGCAGGCTGGCGTGAGGTCTGGAACATTACAAGGAAATGAGAACTTAGAAAAACGGACGTAACTAGTAGAATACTTAACTTTAATCCACAATTGGTGAACATCTCTCTTGGCTGTACATGCTTCACAAGATAAATATCAAATGCTATGGCGCCTTGCTAGGTCGTAGCAAATGACGTAGCTGAAGGCTATGCTAACTATCGTCTCGGCAAATGAGAGCGTATTTGTCAGTGTAGCATCGCTAGCAAAGTCGGCTGTACAACTGGGGCGAGTGCTAGGAAGTCTCTCTAGACCTGCCGTGTGGCGGCGCTCGGTCTGCAATCACTGACAGTGGCGACACGCGGGTCCGACTTATACTAACGGACCGCGGCCAATTTAAAGGCTACCACCTAGCAAGTGTGGTGTCTGGCGGTGACACCACATATTATTTATGTCGTATTTTATACAGTTGGCGGTGACATCCCCACTGATGACAAAGTCCAAACCTATGTACTCAATCTTAAAGTAATAAGTGACTGCAAGAGCCACAGCAATAATTTGGAAACAATGTGTTTATGGATTACTTAACACTTCTGATTCTGATCCTTTACTGTGTATTCATTCTCTCTAACTAAAAGGATGCAGAGTGTTCTGTACAGAAACTCAGGAAGTGTACACAATGAAACTGCATCTTCTGAATGAAGAATAACCATTACAGGTATACCTCAGGGATCAATATTGGATCCACTCTTATTTTGTTATATGTAAATGATCTACCATTACTTATTCAAGGAGCAAAAATAGCTCTGTTTGCTGCTGATACAAGTATTATAATTATGCCTAATGGAATATCTTCAACACTTGAAAATTAATAACTGTTTGTGGACAACCTTGTAGGTAGGGCAACCACAGCTATAAGTAATCATCTTATATTAATAACTGCTTCAGCTGTATTCAATCCTTTATTACTGGTTTCATGGCA
This sequence comes from Schistocerca americana, assembly GCF_021461395.2. Classification (NCBI taxonomy): domain Eukaryota; kingdom Metazoa; phylum Arthropoda; class Insecta; order Orthoptera; family Acrididae; genus Schistocerca; species Schistocerca americana. The sequence continues at coordinate 449,573,003 of NC_060125.1, read as the reverse complement.
CTAAAAGACACGGCTTCAGGTGAATAAGTGACAAAAATATTAGAGCGGAAAAACTTGAAACATTTTTATCCAACATTTGTTGTCTGTCAGAACAAAAAACTGCTAAAAAGCGGTATGTCATAGAATAAAACAACCGGATTCCAATATAGTGGATGGGTCCGCATCTCCGACCTAAAGGTATACAGAACCACGTACAAGAGATGCAGCCCTGTGCGTGGTCATACTGACTGTATTCTATGACATACTGCCTTTTAGCGGTGTTTTATTCTGACAGACAATGAATGTTGGATAAAAAAGGTTCCGAGCTTTTCCGCTCTAATGTTTCAGTCATATGTTTTAAGATGTAGTTTTTAGGGCCTCAAAACTGGTAGTGATCTAGTAATAATGGACTAAATACAGCTGAAGCAGTTACTAACATCCAAGATAATAACTGTTTCTCTGTGTTGATTGCACAAAAGCATATAATAAGAATAATGTCTGATATCTACTCTAGAACCTTTTGTAGATATCTCTTTAAATAATTGGGCATACTGACAACAGCACCATTGTACATTTACTCCCTTACGAAGCTTGTTTTCAACAACCGAAGACAGTTTGCATCTTTGATCAACTATCCATTGGTATAAAGAATTTAATGGGTAAAAAATTAACTTCAAAGGGAAACTAAAATAATATCTGCTGACAACTTCTTTTACGTCGTAGAAGAATTTCTGAATGTGTGTGTGTGTGTGTGTGTGTGTGTGTGTGTGTGTGTGTGTGTGTGTGTGTGTGTGTGTGTCAGAGAGAGAAACTGAACATAAATCACTGGATGCATATTTTCCTTAATAACAATGATAAGCTTAAGAAATTATCAAAATGGTCAGCATGTTGCCATATTTTCTGCTGAGAAGATATACTATAATCATAAAACTGCCTTGGACCATATCACATAGAGGAGTCAAAATTACTATCCAAAGAACATGCTGAGTATGCACGTAGCTCTTAACATGGTCTGGTATTTTATGTGATTGGTTTTATTGATGTGGTTGGTTGGTTGGTTTGGGGAAGGAGACCAGACAGCGTGGTCATCGGTCTCATCGGATTAGGGAAGGATTGGGAAGGAAGTCGGCCGTGCCCTTTCAGAGGAACCATCCCGGCATTTGCCTAGAGTGATTTAGGGAAATCACGGAAAACCTAAATCAGGATGGCCGGACGCGGGATTGAACCGTCATCCTCCCGAATGCGAGTCCAGTGTCTAACCACTGCGCCACCCCGCTCGGTTTTATTGATGTGACAAAGGCCTTGATTCTAAGGGCCTTAATTTTTACTTACGGATGTACAGACCATTGCCAACACATTTCATGTGGAGATAGCTTTATTGACTGTTTGTAATGTGAAGTTTGTTTCTTGTCCTTCTGAGGAAGACAGTTTTAAATCCCATGAAACCATGGTAAAGGTTAACTGCAAACCACCATTTATTGCAACTGGTTGGGTGTCTACTTCAAATGCTATTCTGTAACCATTGCTGATGTGCAGCCATGTTCAAAATATTTAACTAATAAAATTTCATATATGGCACAGAAGTAAATGTCAAGAAGAAATACTTGACATTTGCTCTTACATCTGGATAAGAACGACAAAGTGACTAACAGCTGAGCACCAAGGAGCATGTAAGGGTCTGATGTTATTGGTTCATAGTCGCTTGTGAGCTAAATATAAGTTTGGCAACAACAGTTCATACTGAAGACATCTGCACACATCCTGTTAATATGCAGTGTCAAGTATGCTTTGTGGTGAATTTTTTGTTGTAAAGCACTTTGTTGTATATAGTGAGATTATTGTAGACTCCAAATGTGAAATAATATGCATGAAGTTAAGGATCAAATGAGGGTCAAACATGGTAATGGGATGAATTTATAGGTCAGTTGCACCAGGAGCAGCTCAGAGACAACTTGACAAATACCATGAGTAAGTTTTCTGACCATGCTACTGTAACAGAAGGAGAATTCAACCAGCCAGCTATAGAATGGGAGAGTCAGGCAAATTAAAACTGATGCCAGAGAAAGGGATTCATGTGGGGGTTGTTCTGAAATGTCTTGTCTGAAAATTGTTTTGAGCAGATAGTAAGTGAACTGACATGCGAAGGCAATGACTTAGACCACCTAGTAACTAACAGACCCAAACTTTTCGAACCCTTTAGAGTCAATTGATTATAAGACTACGATCGCATCAATGCCTATGGTCCTTGCCCATCTGAATGCAGATAGCTTGGAGCAGCCACTTGGTATTTGCACCCAAAACGTTCAGTCAAGTACTCTCAGGTTGTGGAGGGAGCTCTGGTCATTGTGTATGAGGTCATCAAAATTCACATTTTCTTATATGGCACCAAATTTCAGCTAATAATGGGCCACAAGCCCTTAATTTTGTTATTTAATCTACCCACCTGGGTGGGCCACAAGTTGCAGCTGTGTCCCTTGTTCCTCTCCAAATACAGCAATGACATACCTTTTTACTCTATGGAGCACTGTGCCAATGTGGATGCCTTATTCCGGCTACCTGTTGGCCCAGACCCCAGGTTGGATTGGGAAGAGCTCAAGTGTTTTCATTTGGATGTCTCCAAACAGTACATGGTTTTCTGATCACTAGTACCTGAGTCACCAAGGCAACAGCGGCCAACCCCATCCTCAGCCAGACAGGTAGTCTGCCTTGTCCAACAGAGTTGGTCTTCTCATCCACTGGGATGCTGTTCCAATTTTCTTTACAACTACTTTGTGTTGTGCCATCATCTCTTGGTCTTGTATGGCGTCGTCATCATTTCCATGGTTGGTGCAGTTCCCCAGGTGGTCATTCCTGAGAGTTTGTGGTGGTAGATTTTACAGGAGTTACATGAGGGGGACTGGGGTGCTTCCAGCACTAAATCCTTTACTCACAGGCATGTTTACTGACCTGGCTTTGACAGAGAGCTGGAACAATTGGTTGCTGTGTGTCCCTCAGTGTCTTAGTAAACAGGCAGCACCCAGGCCGTTGTTCTCCCCATAGCCTCCAGCAACCAAGACCTGGGAATGCATCTATGTCCATATTGCGGGTATGCTTCTGGATGTTTTCTGGCTGATTGTCATTAACAGAGCTTTCGTGTTTTCCATATGTGGTCCACTGCCCTTTGACCACTACTGAGGACACTACTCAAGCTCTCTTAAAAAATTTTTCAGTAGGTCTTCCAGTTACCCTCATTTCTGACAATGGAACCCAGTTTCTGTCTCAGGCGATTCATGATTTCTGTGTGTGGTCAAATGTTCACCACATTTGCTCCCCTCCCTTTCATCCACATGCTAATGGGGAAGTTGAGCACATGGTTCGCACCTTTAAGGCCCAGGTGAAAAATATCCGCAAGACTTCCCCACTGAAGAGGCATTAAATTTTTTTCTGATGGCCTATTGCGCACCATCCAAGGATACTGCACGATCTCTTCTGTCCTAGATCTTGCCCACCATCATATTCCTGCACATAGGTTTTACACAAGGGTCAGCAGTCTGGATGTGTGGTTTCGTTTGGTGCCCATGCTGGATACCAACAGGCATTGTTGCAAGAAAGGCTGCTACATCTATACCGTATGCACAAGGGACTACCTGCCACAGTGCCTCGGTCAAAGAACCTATGCCTTTGCAGCCTCTGCACCAGCTCCGTTGGCGTTCCAGATGGCGTACATACCTTTTACTGGTTCGATGTCACAGGATCAGCCTTAGCTTGCGGCAGTGGGGCATTGGGGATCTCCTCGTGCCGGCCTCTTTTGCTGTATCCTAAGGTCTCCAGTGATCATGGGTTGCTCACTCCTCTTGCTTCCAAAGCCTCCATGGATATGGATGCTGTCTCCACATTGCAGCTGTCCACATTTCAGCTGTCCACATTTCAGCCCAGGGATCAGCAATGCCCCCCCCCCCTCCCTGAAGGGGGGTGACAGGTGTAGTGACCCCACATAGATCCAAACCAGAGATCTGGGTGCACACTTATAAGGTGGGCCACAGAAGTCGGCAGATCAACTAGAAGTTTAACGACCTCTGGAAGCCACCACTCATGGATGCATGTGCAGCGTCTCATCCATGCACTCTACAGCTGGCTAACAGCTTTTAGAGATGGTACCCACCAGTTATAACTCATGTGTGCTATCAGACTGTTATTGTAGGTCACTCCACGACTAGTGTACGCATTATAATAAGTTGTTTTCTAGACTTAATAAAGTTTGTTGTGTCAGTCATTGTGTGGTGTTCTCTTCTGGGACAAGAACAGTTAAGTTATCCTTGCATGAATGAAAATTAATGCAGAAAATAAGTAGACCTCAATTTTGATTGCAGTCAACAAAAGGAAGACAGGCTACAGGTAAATATGTTTCAAGATGTAGCATAAATTTTTTGAGGTGTACGATGCGCAGCTGTCAACATTTATTGTAATATTACGACGACTATCAGTTTCAACCAATTTCACAGCATCTACATACAGAAAATAAGAGCATAAAACAAAAAGAAATTAATAGAGTACACTCAATTGAAATTTAAGATTGCACAAACCAATACATACATAAAGTGTATATTAGTTTTGTGCCATATCAATATTTTGACATGGCAAGGATATTATTAAGGCCTGATGTCACAACATAACTGTTGAATGTGAGAGAGACAAACCTTGTTGTTAAATGTTTTAACTTACAAAGTGGTTATAAGATGTTTTGACTTATTACAGATCATTTGGAATACTCACAAAAGTGGATATCCAAGAGATAATATGTACTGAAATAAAAAGACAACGGTGGTGTGTTAGATGTAAGGCAGTGTTACAACCGTTTGTAAGGTAAACCATAATGGAGTCAAAGAGTATCAGACAACAGACATATGACATAAAGCGATCCAATGATTTGTCACTTTCATGTTCAGCAGTTCTGATGCAATATGAGGCTGTATGGATAACTTTGCCATGTCGAATACTTACATTACACGTAACAAATATATCACTTTTTGTAAGTACTACTTCATGTAATCTCTAATTTTAATTGAATGTAGCCTATGCATTAGTGTTAGTTTTATGCTCTTTATTTGCTGCATACAAATACTATGAAAGTCACTGATAACTGAAACTGGCTGTAATAATAAAATAAATATAGACAGCTTTGTGTCATGCACTACCTAGGGCATGTAACAGCTGTTGGCAATAATCTACAAAACATGTTTATAGCATACAGACAGAAGACTGTATTTGTAACCAAGACAGCTGACAGTAAAGAGATAATTAAATCAGAAAGAATAACCACATGGAAAAATACACCACAATTCAATCAGTTACAATTGGGTATCTATATTGTTACTGTTCATTTACAGAAAATGCCTCATAAAATGCAAATGAAAAAGGAACAGGTGTTTCATATATGTAAAAATTTAGATAGAAAAAATATTGGTAGACAAAGAATGGGAGCAGCGCCTTACTGAATGGGAGTTTAATAAATGGAATAAAATGCGTTCAGCAAGAGAGAAGAAAATTGCAAGCAATGAAGTATCTGAGAAGAGAGATATAAGATTGTAAATGTAGATAGCCAATGTGACAGGAAGGGCATAGAAAATTATAAACAAGAAAGTAAAAGTAGAAAAGGTGGAAACAAAAGGAAAAGTTTGGGGGGGGGGGGGGGGGGGGGGGGAGGTTATAGAGTGAGAGAGACAGGGAGGAACGAGGGCGGGGGGGGGGGGGGGGGGAGGGGGGCAGGGAGCGGGAGCAAGTGTAGAGGATTCCCTCTTGAAATGACACATAATATATAATTTTCATTAGCAACATATGCAAACAACATACTCTTCCTATTTCAATATAAAGTATCTCCCATTTTTATTAATTACTTTCCACTTTAATCATGATATCTGAAGTGCTTGACTTACTTTCAGATAAATTAAACCAGGCAATTTTCTTCTAGGTTAACCCCATAATTTTTTTTTTAACACTGACACACTGTGTACTATTCATATAATTTAAGTATCTTGGTTTGCTCTATACCCAATAGAAGTACAAAGATGTTATAAATAAAAGTCAACAGGTACATAATGTATTACATGAAATGAATCTAAACTATTCAAACTGGGTTAATTACAACATGGAAAAACATTACAGGGATTTAAGTTATGTGGCGAATTATCTCTGATAAATTTGCAGCATAATGTAGTACAACACAAAGTACAATTTTAAGCCCAACTCAATAATAAAATGAGATTACAGAAATGGATATTATTTGTAAGGGAATCATATAGATGAAACATGTGACAGCAGTTGATGATTTCATGGCAAAATCCATTATGTTTATACGCCCACAAGCTGTAAAGAACAAAAATTAGCTAGAATTTCCTTCCGATATAAAAATCAATAAGTAAAGCATGCCTGAAATTGAAAAATAATGAAATTTTTAAATAAATTTGATTTTTGAATGCTTTATACAGGGTGTAAATTTTAAGTTGACAAACCAGAATAACTCGAAAAATAAGCTTCACACGAAAAAATGTGTAGAATCCAAAGTTGATTACTTTTGAGGGGGTGGGGTGGGAGGCAACTTTAAAATTTCAAATGGGAACCCCATTTTTTATTGCAGAATCAGATTCTACATAAACAACTACATACATTTTGTCTCAAATATTTGTTTTGTTTCTTGGTAGTTGGCGTTGTAATTCAAGAAAATCCATGTTCTCATTTTTGCTTGTAAAATGGTTATGGATGAATAAAAAATACTTATTTACTTAATAAATTTTGATTTGTTAAAACTAAAACTCTCCCTATAGGTTGGGGTTTGAGAGGGAGGAATTAGAGTTTTACAAATGTTGACCCAAATATTAATGTTTTCTGCAGATTTGGATAAGTTTTGTTTGTTTCGTGGTCATGTGGCCACACAACTTTTAATTATCAAACAAATCATCTGACTAGCTAACTAACTAACCAAACATCCTACTTACTAGTGAAGTCATTAACTAAAACTAACTGACTAACGAATCAAATTTTTTATTAGATTAGGAGTAATCACTCTTGTTTGTCGAGAAGTCTCACAACTGGGGTGCTTGCTTAGTTTGAGTCTTTTAGTTTCGGGTGGAAAAACGTAGAAAACGTTTTCACAAATTCACTAACTTAAATCACATTGTTCACACCTTTATTTTATTTCGGAATACCGCGGCTGTTACGTCATTTACATTTATAGAATTATGTACGATAACCGATATCCCAAACAGCCCTGATTGATAATCGATGCTCTTATCCAGCCCTTGCTGATGAGCAGTGTAATTCTTCTGGAGTGCTGCTGATAGGTAGCGCAGGGACGAGAAATTCGCTCTTTATCGTAAGAAGACTGGGCTTTAGAAATTGTAAGTATTAATGTAATAGATGCACTGTTTCTTTTACCTGTCTGAGCATACAGACAGCACTGCACCATTTATAACGATTGTCTTTTGGGCGACTTATGTTTGATTACGCTGTGTGACTGCATTCGTGGTTTTTGCTCGCTACCAGTCACATTTGACGTGGAGTTAGTATTGATAGGCGGAATTGTGCCGAGCGGGCCACTTCTCGCTCATAGAAATTCTAACCTTGCCTATCTTAACACCCCCTATCTTTCCTCTCTTGAGAGTAATAGGTGGCATATGACACTATGAACTATCTTTCCGTGGAAGAAACAATTGAGATGGTGTACATTTATGGAGAAAGTGGCAGAAATTTTAACGATGCAGTAGTCGCACTTTATGCGCAGCATTTTCCTCACCAAGTTCAATCACGGTCCTCTTTTGTTCGAGTTATTAAACAATTTACTCCGGAAGGTAGTGTGAACCTGAAAAAAAGAACCCGTGCAGCTCTGTTTGTGGAGAAAACAAACAAGTGGCAGTCCTAGCTGCTGTGGCTCATAATCCACATGCAAGTATAAGAGAAATATCAAGGCAATCAGGAATTTCACACATGAGTGTTTGGAAAATCCTGAAGCTCCACAAATTTCATCCATACCATGTATCCATGCATCAGGAACTACTTGGTGATGACTTCCAAAACCACCTAATGTTTTGTCACTGGGAAGTTCAGTGGATGCAAACAAACCAAAACTTTTTTGCCGAAGTTAATCGCCATAACATGCATTACTGGAGTGATCAGAACCCACACTGGATTCGAGAAGTCAACCATCAGCGACCTTTGTCAGTTAACGTTTGGTGAAAGTGAGATGCAAGGGGACTCACTGGAAACAAGCACCCCAAAATTCATTTACTTGCAAGTACTTGCAGATAATCAACAATAAAATGAAACCAACCATTCCTTTTCAGGATCACCAAATTTTAAAGGGGAATACTTTTAGTCTTTTACTTTGTTTACTCTGTGGGTTAATGAGTTCACTCATTAGTAAGTAGGATTGTGGTTAGTTAGCTAGTCAGATGATTTGTTTGATAATTAAAAGTTGTGTGGCCTCATGGCCACAAAACAAACAAAACTTATTTGAATCTGCGGAAAAAATTATTATTTGAGTCAACATTTGCAAAACTCTAATTCCTCTCTCTCAATCCCCACCCTATGGGGAGAGAGGGAGAGTTTTAGTTTTAGTGAAGTAAGATTTTTCATTTATCCATAACCATTTTCCACGCAAAATTGAGAACATGGAATTTCTTGAATTACAGCGCCAACTAACAAGTATCAAAACAAATGTTTAAGACAAAATGTATGTAGTTTTTTTTACGTAGAATCTGATTCTGCAATAAAAATGGGTGTTCCCATTTGAAATTTTAAAGTTCCCTCCTGCCCCACCCCCAGGGGGCTGGGATGGCGTGCTAATTTTAGCACCAGCAGATGTCCCCCTAAAAAATAATCAACTTTGAATTCTACACATTTTTTCGTGTGAAGCTTATTTTTCGAGTTATTCTGGTTTGCCAACTTAAAATTTACACTGTGTATAATACCAATGCAGCTAGAGTTATTCATTTCATTGTAAAGTATTTTATATTCTGGGCACCCGCAGCTGTGAAAGGGCATGATGTTCAGAATAATTTGGCTGACAGATGATAAAATTGTTATTTTATTGAAACACAAATTGGTTCATGGGCTAAAGCAGCACCATCAGATGCAACAGTGTTAAAAGGTCATACGCATACTCACTGCCCCTGTCAAGAAATATTATTCAGTGAATATTGTCTGCATTACATTAGCAAACAAAGGATGACAAAGATATGATCCATTAATTTCATTAAAATTGCAGGTGCATGGATACTGTCATTATAGAACCTTGTTTTAAAACTTGCCTGCATCGGGGTGATGGCACAGCAAGGGTGATGGCAGGGCAAGCTGGTGTTGGGAAGAGTAGAAACACCCACACAGCAACTACGATGGACTCATCGCTTGTGTGGACTGCTCCTACTCTTCCTGAACACTGGACGACCCTGCCATCACACTGATGCTGGTAAACCTTAAAACAAGAGACTATGTGATCGACACAATAGCAATTTTCACAAAATTAATGGATCACGTCTTTGTCACCCTTCGTTCACTAGCATAATGTTGATAATAAACAGTGAATAATGTATCTTTACTAAGAGCAATGGGTACATCGATGACCTTTTAACACTGTTGGACCTGGTAATGTGGCTTTAGGCCATGAAAACAGTTGTGTATCAGTAAACCAACAAGTTTACCATCTAGCAGTCGAATTCTTCTTAACATCACGCATTTTTCTCATGGGGTTAGCCATCATCAGGGATTGCACTATACAAAGTTGAAATTCTGTGCATTATCCACGTTAAGTGACTATTTATTTTCCGAGAACCAGTTAATAACTGCCTAGAAAAGGGTGTTGCTGTTGCCAGTGCAAATGCAACAGCTTGGTGTTTCACATGACTGGGATGTTATCCATATACTGGCAACTTGTATGACATGAACAGGATAGTACGACTCCTAGATCATGTAGGCACTACACCACAACCCCAAATCCAAGTGTACTGCGAGAACCTTTATTTAGGGAAAATCATCACTACCTGAGTTACCTATCCATCAATCATGTATTGAAGACAGGTTTTGCTATCAACTAGCACAGATTGTAACAATGGATTGATGGATCACAGTGAAGCAGAATACTCACTGATGGACAACTAATGAGCAGCCATGTCACCCAAAACCACCACCTCATTGTGGGGACAGAAGCCTCTGACCCCCTTCTTTGCTCAGCCCATGCCAATAGACACAGAGATTAGTGTGCACAGTGGATGCACAAAACATGGATTGTGTGGTCTGATTAGTTGCAGTACATATTGCTATATATGCTAAAAGAAAGGCATACTACGCAGAAATCTCATGATGTAATGCATTCCACTTTCCAAAAGGCACTGTTCCAGCAGGTTGTAGAGATGATTTTTACAAGGGACAGAACGGATCCTGGGATAGTTTGTTATTTTCTTTCATATGTGAATACTACAGGGATCTATGCAACTGTGTTTCCAACTGCAGCACTTCCCAGGTAATCTGACCTTGAGCAAGAAAAAACAGTACAAAGGCAACGTTTGTGCAATCTTGTTCCACTGATGTCAAACTTATTCAGCATATCTAGGAGACCAGTGAACTAGATATACATTCCTTGGATCCAGCTTTGATTAATGCCTTTGAATGTGGGCATCAAACCTATTCAACACATTTAGAACTCCAATAAGCTAGATGTACATATCTTGGATCCTGCTTTGATTAAAACTTATCAGCTAGTGCAGTGGTCTAGTGGTCAAGGATCAAGATGGTTATTCAATACCTTATTGTCTCTCAGGGCCATGCTGTGATAAGACACCAATGAGACTGCCATCGTCAGGGCAAAAAGGGGATGCAATTCAATGCTAGTAGATGTGTCTTACTTAACAAATCACGAGTGTGAAGCTTGCATAATCAGCAAAAAGAATTATTTTGGTTTTCCGCAAGAGGTCATTTAAACATCATAAATTAGAGGAATATGCCTAATACTACCAAGCTCTGGTTAAGCGTATGAAGAAATGAGCAAATGAATATATGAACAAAGATACATAGAACAGCTTATATAATACTATACAGAATGATTTTAATTCAAAAGAAAAAAGAATAAAATTAAAAATTAATCTCACCAAGTGGGTGAAGATTCGTGGAACTTCCTTTCCTGCTGCCATCACCAAATAACTCCCATAAATTACTACGTGAATCAAGGTATGAGAATTCACTAGATATCCTCCTGCTACTCTCAGGCACAGCAGCTGTTACGTCAACTGACTCATCCTCAAGATATTGGTTCTCATATTCAGGTTGATATCCCTGCCTGTCATAAAAATATGAAATGGAAATTTTTTTACTCAAACCAGGGTGTAACAAAGCAGGGGTATATCACAATGCACTGAAACTTAAGATAGAATTCAGAGCATAAATCAGAAATATGTAATTCCTATCCATTATATACCTGATCAATAAACAAAATCTGTGATTACTACAGAAAGAGCATTTCTTGGGAAGCTTCAGGGAAATGAGAAACAATTAATAACTGCAAGAAATTAGTTGAAGAGTAACTGCTATCAAAACTCTGAAGGGTTGTGAGTGTTAAAACCAATATCCACAATAAATTATAGAATACAGAAGCTAACTGAGATTAAGGAAAGTTTCACAAGTTGGCAACAGAGAAGCATACTGGAAACATGCACATATTGAGTGATATAATGCAGTGGTTAGTTATTGAAAGCTAGTTACAATCACAAAGAGACCACTACCACACAAACATACCTACTCTGGTGAACAGAAAATTCGTAACATTCCATGATAGGCTATAGACATTATACAGTATACAGTATAATACAACATACAGTACATTTATAAACAGGATGTTTCAGGAGGAATAGTAAATATTTTAAGAGGTGATAGTATACACTAATTCGAATAAAACACTTAATATAACATGTGTCCAATTTTTATTGGTTACAGAGAAAAGCTGTTACAATGTGACCTACACAAATACTCACAGATGGTGTTAAGCAATAGCAAATGATTAAGTCTGAACTTTATGTCTGTATGTAACTGGTCTATTATAAGGTGCAATCAAAAAGTTTCCATACTGTCCAGAAGCAGTATGCCAATCAGGCAAAATATCCTTGAGCGCTGAGGCAATCATACCACCGATGACCAGGTTGATGTTTCCCGTTTGGTCAAACACAGTGTCCTCCAGTGCAAACAAGTTCACAACTGCCTACTGCACATCCTCGTCCAACAGGAATTATTGACTCTTCAAGGCTTTTTTCAAGGGGCCAAAGGCTTGATAATAGCATGGTGAGAGATCAGCATTGTAGGGCACGTGCATGAGTGTCTCCCACTTGAGTTGGTATAACTTCTGCATTACGACATTTGCATCCCTTGTTGCAGTTGTCATTCCACAATGGTGGTTTTCAACAGATATGTTGCCCCATACAAATTTTTCGTTCTGCAATGGAAGTCTACTGGTGTTTGTTCTTCAGCAGCTAAGAAAAGAATAACAGCATGCTGGCCTATTTGTGTACATTAGGTAAGAATGCTGCCGTAGTTTGGGTTTTTGCATTTACTATGTGCATGTTGGAAAGACTTAAATGTCACACTACTCCCATGTTTATTTACCTGTTTTGGAGTCATGCTATGATGCTTATACACTGCGGCAATAGCCTCAAATGCAAACTTTTTGATACCCGCTTAATAGTTTAAAGAGTGTGTGGTTTGCCAGGTTGGTCTGATCATTTATGAGCTATTTCTTTTACATTATGTTTTCTGAATGTGGTAGTTTTCTCACAGGTAAGAAGGTGTTTTTTGTTGTTGTTTATCCTTATGATTGTCATGTCTGTGTCTTCAGTGGAAATTTTGTGTTGGTGTTGTAAGCATTCTGCAAAAGTTGTTCTATACATCCATGCTCGGTGTAAAATGTTCTCCTGGCATGATATACATGTCTTCCATCAAATGTGTCACACTTCAGTTGGTATATTCCTGATTTCTAATATGTATCTAAGTGCTGTTTGTTTGTTTGTGTGAGTTCGGGTGATTTGATGCCTGGTGTATTATTGTATCTGTTGTTGTCAGTTTTCAGTATATGTGAAATGTGTGTAGACAACAACATAGGAAAAAGATAGACTGCTACTGACCTTAAAGAAGATACAAATTGCAGACAGGCGCAATTAAAAAGACACTTACATAAAACTTTTGGCTATAGCCTTCATCTGTGAAACACACACACACACACACACACACACACACACACACACACACACACACACACACACCTCATGCACACGCGCGACCGCTAACTCCAGCATCTCGGGCTGGAATGCTGAAGTTAGTGGTCATGTGTGCATGAGGTGTGCTTGCTTGTGTGTGAGTGAGTGAGTGAATGGTGTCTGTGTGTGTGTGTGTGTGTGTGTGTGTGTGTGTGTGTGTGTGTGTGTGTGTGTGTGTGTGTTAAAGGAGCAACGGGGCCAGCTGCAACACTGCACAAACAGAAGAACCAGAGACATGGAGATGGAAAACGAGCCCCTGACGGACTGCCAGGAGCACCAGACCGAAGATGGAACACCCAGAAGTGGGACTGGTGGGCGTGGACCGCAGAGGGAACATCCAGAGCCGCAGTGGACGAAGAACGGAGCGGCAACGCTCCAACAGGTCGTGGTGAGCGGGCGCGGACCGCAGGGGGAACGCTTGGTACCCCAGACCGTAGATGAAACCCCCAGGAGTGGGGTTGGTGGGCGCGGACCGCAGAGGGAACACCTAGAACCGCAGCGGACGGAAAATGGAGCAGCAACGCTCCAGCAGGTCGCAGGGAATGGGCGCGGACCACAGAGGAAGTGCCTGCAGCCGTTGGTGGAAGGGGAAGGCCATAGGCATAAATACTGGACCAGGTCCACTCGAGGAGCAGTCTCAGGTCGCACCTGATGAAGGTTACGAGCTACGTGACCAAAATATCGTGCAAGTACGACGCTGATATCCGGCAGAACACCCGACAACCCAAGATGTCATTAGATCGCCGGGAAAGCCTGAAGAGTTACAACAACACACGTCTTTCTGCAAAGTAGTTTATTTATTCATTTCTGCAATCAAGATTAAGCAAGGTGTTATAATTACTTTTCCTACTTCTGAGTATCCACAAACAGATGAAAAATATTGGTGTCAATCATGCGAAGCAAATATTATGTCTTGTTTACAAGATATCGAATCATATTCTTAATACACTTTATACTTCCAAATTGTCTAAAGTTCAATACTAAAGCAAAATTACACTGCTCAGGCTGTAATATGAAATAATTTGAAAAGGGAAGACATGGCTGCAAAGAAGCTGCAACATGACTTGACTTTATTCAAGGATTAGTTTCAACATCATTGTCCTCACCTAGTCAACATAACTAAGACATTTTACCAAGTCACTGGCATCATGCATCATGAATCACTTGATAAGTAATTGTATATGTACCTGTATAAATCATTTAGTCTATGAAATCCATAAGCTTTGCAAGAGAGAGGTACAAAAAAAAGTCCAAATGAAACTGTGAGTTGCAGTGCACATACAGAATAGTTTACTATCATGGGTACAATGAAACACGTTCTTGAATGACAAAGAAACAAGCAAATAATCCTAGTAATCATAGGTACAAACCAATGCTTTCCCCAGTATGATGTATTGTGATCAAGTACACAATCACCATACAACAGAGTCCCTGAGGACCCAAATTGCAGATACGCGCTTGAGAACAAACACTTTACAATAAGTGTACCACATGGCCACCATTCATGTGCAAGCTGGCATCAGCACATCATCTTATCGATGCCTGTAAAAATTAAAAAATCCCAGCCATATTTCAAAGGCACTGACAACCATCCACAACGTGTTCCCCAGAGTTCATCAACATTATCAAGAGATCTGGAATACACCAAAGCTTTTAAATACTGCCATACAAAAAAAGAGCCAACAGATTCATGTTGGGGGACCTGGGAGGCCATGTCATTGTTCAGCCATGATCAATACACTTGTTGACAAAGATTCACGCTATTTATTCCTGAATAGTCACACGAAAGTGTAGCAGCACATCATTTATGTACCACAGACTAATCTTTTCACCATAAGGTACATCATCAAAGTAGTACATCAGCTTGTGTTTATTACAATATTTGCTTGTTTCACTGTCCTCTACTCGCACCTTTCATTTGTGTCTAACAGTCAAACACCCTATATACAGTATATGATGTTTCACACCACACAACAAAATCAGGTGATGATAATGCTGTAGCAACTAATTATTGAATAAATTAAAGACAGGACGCAGCTTCTCTGTGGTAATATCTCTTTTCTTCCCCTCAAATACTTCAGTGTTGCAGAGTACCACGTGTACACAATATGTCGAATAATAAGAGAATGAACAGAAACTGAGCACCAAAGCTGAGAATCAATTCTCAATTTTTTGCCACATATTGAAGAGTTTTTAAAATTATTTATTTACATTCAATGCAAATGTCAGGATATGATTGGCCACTTTGTTTCCTTTAACGATTGTAGCCATCAGATGTAATCTGAATAATCAAAGCTTTTCCTTTCTACAAGTTTTCTTAGCTAGAAAACTGTCTTCTTGCATGATAAAGTCTGATATCAGTTAAAAGCTAGAAGTCAATTTCATACATATGTGGGCAGGAAAAAAGCTGAATTATTGTTAAGAAGTTTATTGGCAAGTCTACCTAAAAGCCAGGTTAATGTACACACCAAATTCATTATTTGTAACAAGTAAGATTATAATTTAGATACCTGAAAATAAGAAACAGTTAGCCTCTGTAGGTTTAACTTCAAAATACATGAAAAACTATGTTACATTCAAAGAATATTCAGAAATGTTGTAATTCACCATACCCAACTACTCCTTTTACAGGTGTGGAGTTGGCAGATATTGCTTCTTTAATTTCATCAAATTTCTTAGCAACTGAAGTAGCTGCAGACTTCAGGCTATTGAGGCCTCCAATTAATAATTCATTTGATTTTTTGGAAGTCAAACTGCTGGGACTAGAAAAAAATAATAGTCAAAATATGAATCCATTTTTTCCAAATATACAGATACTAAAACAGTAATACTTTTAAATTACAGACTTATGCAGAAATAAATCAAAATGTACCTTTAGATGAGGGATAATTGTTTGCATATGAAAATTAGTCACTGCTAGCTTGCATATGAACAGTAATATTATAAGTAAGGAATCCTTACAACGGACCATCTAAATTAGTAAATACCCAAAACCAAGATGATGATGTGAAGTGATGTGATGCACTCTCCACACTAATCTATCCTCTTCATCTATGCATAACTTCCACTATCTACATTCACTGCCCATGCTTACCGAGTCAAGTCAGCCTACCTCAACAATTTGTAACATCTCCCCCCCCCCCCCCCCCCCCCCACCATGAATAACTCCCATTACCAAATTGAAGATTTGTTGTTCCACAGGATGTATTCTATCAACCTGTCCCTTCTTCTTCATCTCTACATAACTACTCCAGTCTAAATCAACTTGAACCTGCTTACTGCAATCAAGCTTGGGTCTCCCTTTAAAATTCCTCTCAGCCCCCTGCCCCTGCTTACTTCTCTTCATTACCAAACTATTCCTGGATGCTTCAGGGTGTGTGCCATCAAACTATTCCTTTATTAGCAAGGTTATATCATAAATTTCATTTTTCCCTAATTCAATTAACTATCTTTAAACTCGCAATCTGATTTACCCATTAAATCCCCAAAATCTTCTCTAGCACCACATATCAAAAGCCTCCAGTTTCTTCTTGTCTGCATAGCTTATCACTCATGTCTCATTACTGTACAAGGCTACACACCAGAAAAATATCTTCAGAAAAATACTTTCTGATATTGAACTTTACATTTGATGTCAATAAATTTCTCTTTTTCAGAAATGTTTTTCTTGTTATCGACAGTCTGCATTTTGTATCCTCCCAATTTCAGCCATCATTTATTTTGATGCTGAAACAGCAGATTTCATCTATTGCTTTTAGAATCTTGTTTCTTAATATAATTCCCTAGCATGACCTGATTAATTTGACATCTCTCTCTTACCCTCCTTTGGCTTCTGTTGATGTTTGCCTTGCAACCTCTTTTCTAGATACTTTTCATTTAATTAAATTGATCTATCAGATCTTTTACAGCCTATGACAGAATTTAAATGTCATAGGTGTACCTCAAGGTTTTATTACTTTTTATGAACTTTAACTTCTTTTTCAAATTTATCCTTAGTTTTCTTTTTCACTATTTGCTTTGTATACAGATCTTTGGTTAGAATATTTCACAATATTAAAAAATATCCAACCACTGTTGTTTCTATTACATGTGATTCAAAATTAAACATTAAATTCCACTTTCAAAGACTAAAGTTTGCGTTTCTACAGTTTACATATGCTTCAGTTTTCCACATAGGTTTTTTTTTTTTTTTTTTTAAAAAAAAAAGGGACAGTCATTAATTTTGTGAGAATGGCTTCATGGATGAAACAGAATGCAAAAAGTGAAACAAAAATTACGAATATGAATTTATAATGATTACCTCATCTCTGTCTTTACACTTGCACCATTGAAAAGGGACTTCATCTGCATTCAAACACAACATTAGTGATACTTGTCATAACATCATACATGACTCCTTAGCAACCTTACAACTTCCTATTTTTCATTACACATATTTTATCTGCACAATTATGGATGTTATTGAGTAAAAATACTTTTTATTATATAATTTTACATCCTGACTTCTTATGTTAACGATTTAAGAATATCTTGGCAGGTAATATGGACAATACACAAATTTAGGAAAAAATCTGTACAGATGACAAAACAGTAATGCATATTAGACTCCAAATAATTTGTCACACTGAAAGTTTAACATCAAACCATGTGAAGATAATGTTCAAACAAAATGACAAATACCAGAAGAGTTTTAACTGTTGCTCAAAAATCAAGGCTAACAAATGAAATAAGTTCACTTTACAAAATGACCCATCATCTCAATGGGACAGTAGTATACGCATTGTAACTGCAGCTTGGCACATATATGCACACTGGAATACAAACATATAGAGAACTTCACAAGAGATAAGCTGTTCATTTTAGCAGAGAGGATAAAACAAAATCACAACAAACTTATGAAACTGTAACTACAATATTAAGTAAAACTGATAAATAAAAATCCCAAACTTCTGTACTCAACACAACTTGTATTTGCTTTATAAATCACAAAATCTCTGTGCTTTGTACATGAAAGTATCTGACCTAAATTGTATCAACAAACCATGGAACATATGACTGCTGTGGCTTCCAAGCTAGGCTTTAACAATCTTATTCACTCACGCTAAAGGAGAGGAATGGTTCAAATGGCTCTGAGCACTATGGGACTTAACATCTATGGTCATCAGTCCCCTAGAACTTAGAACTACTTAAACCTAACTAACCTAAGGACAGCACACAACACCCAGCCATCACGAGGCAGAGAAAATCCCTGACCCCGCCGGGAATCGAACCCGGGAACCCGGGCGTGGGAAGCGAGAACGCTACCGCACGACCACGTAAAGGAGAGGAAGACAGCAAAAAATCATTAGGAAACTAAATGCTTCCAGAATGAGATTTTCACTCTGCAGCGGAGTGTGCGCTGATATGAAACTTCCTGGCAGATTAAAACTGTGTGCCCGACCGAGACTCGAACTCGGGACCTTTGCCTTTCGCGGGCAAGTGCTCTACCAGCTGAGCTACCGAAGCACGACTCACGCCCGGTACTCACAGCTTTACTTCTGCCAGTACCTCGTCTCCTACCTTCCAAACTTCATATCAGCGCACACTCCGCTGCAGAGTGAAAATCTCATTCTGGTAACATCCCCCAGGCTGTGGCTAAGCCATGTCTCCGCAATATCCTTTCTTTCAGGAGTGCTAGTTCTGCAAGGTTCGCAGGAGAGCTTCTGTAAAGTTTGGAAGGTAGGAGACGAGGTACTGGCAGAAGTAAAGCTGTGAGTACCGGGCGCGAGTCGTGCTTCGGTAGCTCAGCTGGTAGAGCACTTGCCCGCGAAAGGCAAAGGTCCCGAGTTCGAGTCTCGGTCGGGCACACAGTTTTAATCTGCCAGGAAGTTTCAAACTAAATGCTAATAATGTGATAATATTGAAAGCAAAACTGTAATGCATCCATCCCAATGCAGGTGACTGGGTACGTGCAAAAAATTTTCAGAGGTCCATCGAAGAAGCCATGAAGAACAGTAACTATATTTTACTCAGTAAGGAAACTAGGGATATGATAAGCACAGCACAAAATTCTTAAACCCAGAGTTGAAAAGGATTGCAGTCCATTAAGAATCTCTGTAATTCCTGAAAAAGGGGTACATATCTGAACACAACACAACCATAAAGAATAGCAGAAAATTCACCAAGCTAATTACAGAGACACATACATCTAGTGAAGACAGCAGTCAGTTAATATTGTAACTCTACAAGGAACTGTAGCAATGCAACAAACTTTAGACATAATTAACAAAAACTTAAATTAGAAAAACTTATCAAAGCTGAGGAATTAAACTTACTTTTACCATACAAATCCTTATTCAGTGTCACTTCATGACATCTACCTCCACTTTGTAATAATATATAGATCATGTTGTCACATCATAACTGTGGATATGTACAAATCCAAAAGTATGGTCGTCAATGAAGTGCAACACTTACCACTGAAAGGATGTTTATTATGAACACCAATATACAGATAGAGCAGCACCTAACTCCTGGATGGAGAGCACGGCTACTCATACAGACACCGAATATTCCAGAATAAGCAAATATTACAAACATAAGAAATTTTCAGAAACTTCCACTAATGGTTAACACTTATTACCGAATAATTCCTGGTGGTTGGGTTTTAACTAGTGATCCGCAGCATGCCAGTCATGGGGCTAACCACTACACCACATTGTATGCAGCACAGCACGTGGCAACATAATATAAATGCATACACTGTACAGCTAGAAAATTATCTTCACTTAATAACATCCATGAATGTACAGCAAAAATAAGCATAATAAGGAATAACAAATTAGGAAAATGTCAACTTTTACGATGAGCTAACGCAAACCTGGAGAATTTTTCATCAATGCAGGAAACAGTTTTGGAAAGAAAGAGCCAAGTTAAATGACACCAATTTTTATTCAGAATTTTACATTCAGTTTCAACTGGGATGCCATTCTCAAAAGTTTTATAGTTCTTTAATTTGATTCAATGCTTGCTTGGAAAAGTGAAACAAATGTAAGGCAAAAATTGTAGATACTGGAAATTGACTTTAGTTCATGAATGCATCAGACATAACAAAAACAACAGTTACAATTAAAAGTCTTCTGGGTGTGGTACCTTGTCATTGCATAAAATACTTTACTTATAAATTGTAAAACCAATGTTTCAACCGTACTGCATTGTCTTGCCCTGACGAGGGCCTTTGTAATTCGGTCAAAACATTGGTTTTGTAGTTTATAACTGAAGTATTTTATACAATATTGTGAGAAGGAAAGGTGCCACTCACCCCCATATAGTGGAGATGCAACTTCCCTTCTCATAATATTGTTACATTCCATCCTGGATTTTCCATTGTATTTCATACAATGATGCAGTACAATATTCAGAAGAATTTTAATAATCATGACACTAACCGCAGAAGCCTAAGTAGTTATGTTACAAAAAACAGTGACTAGAGATATTTTAATATTACTAAATACTAAAATAAAACAGTTATAGTTACCAGCAATGAACACAAATACCAGTTACTATAATAGAATACCCAATGTAACCCAGTTGGGGGCTATGTTGTGGCAATATTTTATTTGTGTGTGTGTGTGTGTGTGTGTGTGTGTGTGTGTGTGTGTGTGTGTGTGTGTGGTGGGGTGGGAGAACACACACACACACAAACACACACACAGTGAGAGAGAGAGAGAGAGAGAGAGAGAGAGAGAGAGAGAGAGAGAGAGAAGGGGTGGGGGGAGGAGGAGATGATCCCTAGGATGTAAATGGAACATTATCTTTATTCATTAAATTAACTGTCAAGCGAAACAAATATGAGTAGGAATCATGCATAAAGTAAATATTGCATTTCTTGCTGAGGTCCCTTCAAAGCCTTTGGAATTTTTATACTTATAGCCGGGTACCCTTGCCCCTTAATGGATTTGTTGATAACAGTCAATTTCACATGAATTGTGATTTACGTAACAATACAACATACAAAAGTATAGAGTTGGCTTCCTTCGCTTCCTCATTTTAGAGATAAATTCTGTATTCTGGTGCAAAGGTTTTGATAAAATATCAGCTGCCATACAGCTAAAAATTGAAAATAATTGCAAATTAAAAACATATCTTAGTGGACATTCCTGTTACCAAAATGACAAATGACAATGATGTTACCAGGCCTCTGTTCTGACAGCATTTATAAGATCTACTTTCTGATCATTACACTAGGAGCTAAACATATGCTGTACAGTATAACTGATGTTAAGTAGTGGCTTTCTGACAACTATTGTTCATTTATAGCCCATGTAAGCATTAACTGAACATAACATAACAGTTTAATGACACTTAATGGACTTAATGTTAATATAAACAGGTAAAACTGTCATCCACCTGAACGTTGGCTTTAACACTGCAGTGCTTTGCTAGGCATGATCCTGTTGAAGGAATTGACATTCCTAATTATGGGGTAATCTACAGTTTAACACTGTCTCTAAATTACAGAATAACTTCACATACATAAATTACTGAAAGAAGCAAAATAAGCGACAGGAACGACTGAAAAAAATCGTAGAAGCAAATTGGCAGGTTTCTGAAAGTTACTTCTTTCTGGTAATGAATAACCTAACTTATCCCACACTTCTGAAACTGCTTCTTTATGATGGGATCTTTTGAACAAGGTTGGATGAATGAAGCAGTACAACATAATATTTTAGGGAAGATGTTAATGTTTTATTTATTCAATGTGAATATGTCACAGTATGAGATTTGAAACTACCATAAAGAAATGGTGGATCAGGAACTTTACATTAAACATCCCACCTTGAAACAAAACAAATGAGACTGTTTACATTACTATTAACTCTTTTTATAACACATTAGTACAAAGTTGTTTTGATCTCGCACGTGTTCCTATGCTGCGACATATTTAATGGTGTAAACTGCTGGCAGTGGATGAGTAATTTATTACAGTCACATTTTGATGCTCTTCAGAAGGAATGTTGCTTACAATGACATAAAAGGAAAGAGAAGGATACCACAAATTTTTTATTCCTACCATGTATAGTCACTTTCAAAGTACTGTGAGTACACACACTTTGCAGTCTTTTCTTCAACTGTTTGAAAATTTCTGCATGTTCCTTTCAATAAGGAGCCACACAGCTTTTGCCTTCCAGCGGAGTGCAAGAACATGTTTGTAAGAATCTGCTCTGTCCCTCACACTCTGATTTATATCTTGTGCCTAAACTTTTCACTGTGTAAGCATGCAGTTCAAGCCTGAAAAATAGCCATGCAGTAATGTGTCATGGTAAACAGTAGTTACTGTTTGTAACATTAAGAGTATCATTTCTTTTGTGCAAGATAGTAAACTGCAACCCAGCCACTGTAAATTTCAATATTAAACTCATACCACCCTTCATTTAATGATATTTTCATGTAAACGTTCAGTTCATAACACAACTACAGAATTGTTGTATGCTCTAATTCATAGTGCCTCATCGATAATGCACTCTACAATGTGCTGACAAGCTGAAATGAATTTAAGAATAAATTCTAAAATTTACATTTGTGTTACTAGTGGTCATGAGCCAACAATACTTTCAAATCTGTACTGTTCATTATAGTGAGTAAAAACAAGCTATAAAAACATTACGTATATGTATTAAAGATGTATCTGGGTTGAAACAAACAACAGCAACACCGTGATAATCTACCAGGTATGCAGTTAATCTGATCAATATACCTGTATTAGACTCATATTATTGACTCAGTGCTATTCTAGAATGTGGTGTAACTCGAAATATTCTGGACGATTCAATGACGGTGCACAGAGAAAATAATGCAATAAATTATACTGTATTTATACTACTGATTAGTGATAAAATTTTTGAATTACTAAAATATATGGCATTAAGTATTTTTTCTGCACATAAAACCATGGTCCTGTGAGTAATAAGCCCAACATCTACAAGGACAGTTCAATATAGAGTGAAAATAAATATTTTCATCTCGTGTAGTTTACATATGGTGCTGATGTTGTGATAATAGGGCACATGAGATATCTAAACCAAAATGAATGCTTCTACGTAACAATAAAGCCATAAAAATGTGACATAAAAATAAACAGTGCACATTCCAGGAAGGACGGTAACACTATTATGAAAAGGATAGTTGTTACTCACCACAAACTGGCGATGCTGAGTCGCAAATAGGCACAATGAAAAGACTGTCAGAGAATGAGCTTTTGGCCAACAAGGCCTACATTGGAAATAGACAACATCACACACACACACACACACACACACACACACACACACACACACACACACGACCGCAGTCTCTGGATGCATCAGCAGCCAGAGACTGTGGTCATGTGTGTGTGAGTTGCATTTGTGTGTGTGTGTGTGTGTGTGTGTGTGTGTAGGCCTTGCTAGCTGAAAGCTCACTTTCTGACAGTCTTTTTGTTGGCCCTATCTGTGACTCAACATCACGGTTACACAGTGAGTAGCAACTATTCTTTTCCCAATATTGTAACCGAAAAGCAAATAATACTTATTTCTAGAAAATAGGGACAATTTCCAGTACGCATTATATGATATCAAAATGTCTGTCTGCAGAAATCCACTATGAAAATTTATTAAGTGCTATAAGAGCAATATGATGACAATCTTCCGTGATCAATTGCTAGTTAATGATATAAAGTTTCAGGTAGATCAGCATTTTGTGTTCAAATCAGGATGCTGTGGCACACTGATCAGCTGGGAAAGAGGTCACAACAAGCACACCCCCTGTACTGCACAGCAATATCACCAAATAGCAATTAAGGCACAGACAGAGTCATCAAGTATTTGCCAAAGTGGTGTGGTCACAATTTTGTACAGGCAGCATGAAGAAAGGTTCTACCAAGATTACTAGCTCTTCGACATGAGATGATGTGACTGGTGATCAAAAGTTGGTTCATTATGATCCTCAAACCAAAAATGCAAGTATAGACCAAAATCAGCCTATTCACTAACATGAAACTGAGCCAATGTTGTTCTGCAAATGGGTAAGATGATAATGGTTCTCTATTCCCCCAAATGCTATGGAGTTATCTATCAGTATGAATGACCTCTGCATTCAGTATTTACACATGCAGATTTTCATAAAGTCTTTGAATGGATTAGAAACAATTTTTTATGAGATAGATACATAGATCCACAAAATCTTTCACAGACAACTAAGAGTTTCGAGTCAGTAAGGTGTTGCACAGATCACTTTCATGATAACTGTTATGATGTGAAACATGTCAACAGAACAAAAACACACACACACACACACACACACACACACGAGATATGATATATAGCTATACACTGGCCATTTACTGATTTTTCTGAATGAGTAATTATTTCTATTCAAGAATTTCTCTACAGTGTAGAATGAATTGTTAACGGGGAAAAACACCTTTAATCTACATCTGAAACCACTTCTACTATCTATCAG
Organism: Schistocerca americana; assembly: GCF_021461395.2. Taxonomy (NCBI): domain Eukaryota; kingdom Metazoa; phylum Arthropoda; class Insecta; order Orthoptera; family Acrididae; genus Schistocerca; species Schistocerca americana. The sequence continues at coordinate 449,548,281 of NC_060125.1, read as the reverse complement.
ACATTTTATTTCCACGGGGAGATTATGAAAGAGTTTTATAAGTGCATATTTCACCCGTTTCTCTGCCAAAGTTTGATTCATTAAAGGGTGACGTAGATAATTTATCCTCCTAGGTTTGTACTTGTGAATATCTATTATTTTCAAACTGTGCTGAATTGCTGATAAATTTTGTAGGTGAATTAAACTGAGCTGAATTGCTGATAAATTTTGTAGGTGAATTAAACTGAGCTGAATTGCTGATAAATTTTGTAGGTGAATAAATGTAGTTTGAGACTGTGGTTACTGTTCCTAACTGCTTAAAAAGATGCATGCATGAGGTATGTGAATAAACCTTGCACATAATTCTAATTACTCTTCTTTGTGTAATGAATTCTTTTTGCCTAAGTGAGGAGTTACCGCATAAGACATCAGTAAATGAAGATATCCGTAATACATCGATAGAAAAAAAAAATCACAACACCAAAAAATAATTGATGTAGAGAACGAAAGTTTACGAATACATTTGTCTTGGTAACATATTTAAGTTATCACCATTGCAAGATCACAGGTTAACATAAGTGCGAGATAAGCCACTGCAAATGTGAAATGCTGGTACATTAATAACCGGTATAACCACCAATATGTTGAATGCAAGCATGTAAACATGTATGCATTGTGCTGTACAGGTGCTGGATGTCAATTTGTGGGATGGAGTTCCAAGCTTGTTGTACTTGGCCGGTCAGTAGAGTGATGGTTAATGCTGCTTGTGGATGAAGCTGGAGATGTTGTCCGTTGATGTCCCATATGTGCTCAATTGGAGACAGATCTGGTAATTGAACAGGCCAAGCATCATGTTGACACACTGTAGAGTATGTTGGGTTACAACAGCGATATGTGGGCGAGCGTTATCCTGATGGAAAACACCCTCTGGAATGCTATTCATGAATGGCAGCACAAGAGGTTGAATCACCAAACTGACATACAATTCTGCAGTCATGGTGTGTGGGACTACCACAACAGTTCTCCTACTGTCATAAAAAATCTCACCCCAGGCCATAACTCCATGTGTAGGTCTGGTGTGTCTAGAATGCAGATAGGATGGTTGCAGGCCCTCAACTGGCCTCCACCTAATCAACACAAGACCATCAATAGCACTGAAGCAGAATCAGCTTCTACCAGGAAACACAACAGATCTTCACCCTGATGAGTTCTCACCTGACACCAAAGTACTGAAATCACAAATAGTGGTTATTTGGGGTTAATGGAATGCATGCTACTGGGCATCTGTCTCAGAGCTGTCCTTGATATAACCAAAATGTAACAGTTCGCTGTGTCACTGTGGTGCCAACTACTGCTCTAATTGCTGCTGCAGATGTAGTACAATGTGCCAGAGCCACATGCCAAACACGATGACCTCCCATCTTGGTAGCAGCATGTGGTTCTTTGGACACTGGTCTTCTCGTGACTATACATTTCTCATAATCAAAATATCCACGGGTGTGCTGCCGGTCTATAGTGTCCAACGGGCACAATATTTCATACATGTCACCATCATCAGGTGAACTGACGGACTGAGCTCCTGTGAACGTGCCAGCACGGAGATCCGTACGCTATGGCTGATCAGAGGGAACTGGGTTCGGTCGCGGCGGCGGCCGATATAAATACCCTCCGACCGCGGCGCGCTCCCTCCGCCGTCCGCGCCCCGCGCCATGGTCGAGCGGTGGAACAGATTGCGACGGCGTCTGAGATGATGTCGGTGTGATGGCTCTGTCCGCCGTGGTCGTCACAACTATATGTTTGCTCGACTTACTCTTGATTAACCCAATCGCTGGTTCCCAAGCCTTGCTAAGATTATAGCCACAGTCACGGTTTATGAGGTCGTCATTGGTGCGAATTTCGATGTCCTCTCTAACAACGCTGTCCCAGTATCTCGACGTCTGTACCAGAATCCTCGTGCGGTCATACTCCATGGCGTGATTTTCTGACAAACAATGTTCAGCGACCGCCGACTTGCTCAGATACATCAGTCGAGTGTGCCTCTGGTGTTCACGGCATCGATCCTCGACGGTACGCATCGTCTGACCAATATACGACTTGCCACATTGACACCTAATCTGGTACACGCCGGCCTTCCTCAAACCGAGGTCATCTTTGGCGCTCCCCACCAGTGCACGAGTTTTATTTGGAGGACAAAATACAGTTCCGACCCGGTGTTTCTTCAGAATGCGGGCGATTTCCCCGTAGAGTGCACCTGTGTATGGAATAAATGCAGTGCCTACCTCCTCCCTCGTGACTTCATCCATCTCAACAGGTTGTGCTGCAGTGGTTGGGCGGAGAGCACGTTGAATCTGCCACTCTGAGTACCCATTTTTTCGAAATACAGTTCTCAGATGTTCCAATTCCTGGGGTAGACTCTCTGCGTCAGAGATAGTGCGCGCCCTATGTACTAGAGTTTTAAGTACCCCATTCCTCTGTGAAGGGTGGTGGCAGCTGTCTGCATGCAAATACAGATCAGTGTGCGTTGTCTTCCGATACACCCCATGACCTAGGGTGCCGTCAGCCCTTCTCTTGACCAAGACGTCAAGGAAAGGTAATTTACCTTCCGTTTCAGTCTCCATAGTGAATTTGATGTTGGAGTGTATGGAGTTTAGATGTGTAAGGAAGTCAAGGAGGTTATCTATACCATATGGCCAGATGACGAACGTGTCATCCACGTAATGGAAAAAGCAAGTAGGTTTCCATACGGATGACGACAGGGCTTCCTCCTCGAAGTTCTCCATGTACAAATTCGCTACCACCGGTGAGAGTGGGCTACCCATGGCGACTCCCTCCGTTTGTTCATAGTATTCTCCATTAAAAAGAAAATACGTGGAAGTCAAGACATGCCTAAAAAGTTCAGTGGTCTTCTCGTCAAACTTCTGACTAATCAATTCTAGTGACTCTCGCAGGGGTACCCTCGTAAACAAGGAAACGACGTCAAAACTCACCATGATATCTGACTCATCCAACCTGAAGTTATCAAGGCGCATTCTGAAGAAACACCGGGTCGGAACTGTGTTTTGTTCTCCAAATAAAACTCGTGCACTGGTGGGGAGCGTCAAAGTTGACCTCGGTTTGAGGAAGGCCGGCGTGTACCAGATTCCGTGTCAATGTGGCAAGTCGTATACTGGTCAGACGATGCATGCCGTCGAGGATCGATGCCGTGAACACCAGAGGCACACTCGACTGATGTATCCGAGCAAGTCGGCGGTCGCTGAACATTGTTTGTCAGAAAATCACGCCATGGAGCATGACCGCACGAGGATTCTGGTACAGACGTCGAGATACTGGGACAGCGTTGTTAGAGAGGCCATCGAAATTCGCACCAATGACGACCTCATAAACCGTGACTGTGGCTATAATCTTAGCAAGGCTTGGGAACCAGCGATTGGGTTAATCAAGAGTAAGTCGAGCAAACGTATAGTTGTGACGACCACGGCGGATAGAGCCATCACACCGACGTCATCTCAGATGCCGGCGCAATCTGTTCCACCGCTCGACCGTGGCACGGGGCGTGGACGGCGGAGGGAGCGCGCCGCAGGCGGAGGGTATTTATATCGGCCGCCGCCGCGACCGAACCCAGTTCCCTCTGAGCAGCCATAGCGTACGGATCTCCGTGCCGGCACGTTCACAGGAGCTCAGTCCGTCAGTTCACCTGATGATGGCGACATGTATGATCGCCGAAATATTGTGCCCGTTGGACACTATAGGCCGTCAGCACACCCGTGGATATTTTGATTATCAAATACACCAGGAGAAACTGAAGAATCACATAATACATTTCTCATGACCACAGCTGCCAGCAGTCATGTGGGTGGCTACATTCTTGCCAAGTCTTAGTGCAATATTGCAGAAGGAACATCCGCCTTCTTGTAGCAGTTTTACACACCTCGTCCACACTCAGATGTTATTAATGGTGTCTATGTCACCTTAAAGGTATTCTTCACTAACAACAATCAACGCATCCAATCTCAAAGGTAATTAACGCCCATAACCAATACAGCATCCATTTGAAGGAAAACTGAGTTGCATCCTCATAGTGGCACATGAAATTTGAATAGATTTCATCTCCTAGTTGTAGGAACATGCCTACCAACTTCCGTTTATCTCACACAACTCCTCTTTGATGCTGCAATTTTTTTCCATAAATGTATATTAAATTACTGATTTCTAGATCCCTACAGAAGCCAATTATTCTTACGGCAAAAGTTGACAAATCTAAATGTTTTCGCAGATCTACGATATGTTTTCTCCTCTTTTAAGTTTTTGCAATAAGCACACTTAACAACTTAGAATTTTCTCCCTTGATTATTATTTCTAGTTGATATAATAGATTAATAGGAGATGGGATATTCTGACTGTACAAAACTGGATGAGCTGTGTTTTTTACAAAGTTTAAAGCTAGCCCATTTGTGCAAAACTAATCAGTAACTCCACAAAAAAATATCATTTAGTTCACTAATTTCTGTGTTGGTGCTTCTTTGCTTGGCTTCACAGCACTGTTCGTATCATCTGTAAATAGGACTAATTCTATTTATTTCTGTCCATCATGTCTCGGGCACACATCAAGGATGGTATTATTTCTTCTTCTGATATTTCGACTGATGATCTTACAACCAAGGTATGTTGCTGAAAAAATTTAAACCACTTGACACAATGCTGAAGAGTAAATGTGCATTCATCAAAGATGTACACCTGAAAGACAGTAGAATATTCTATTTGCTACAGAAACTTCAAGAAATACAGGCCTAATTCTGCCTCCTGATTCAAATAAAATAGTAGATCATTAACATAAAGCAAGAACAGAAGTGGAATGATGATCAAACCTTGTGGGACTCCCACTGTAATTGCTCACCACACAGATAATGTGGCATCCCTCTCTGCATTATTCAAACAGCTTAGTATAGCTTCTGTGATACTGTTTCTTAAATAAGAATAACACCAGGCATGTGCTGTGCTAAGTATTCCTTGAAAACATAACATCTCTAATAAAATATTGTGACTGACACAATCAAATGAATTCAATAAGTCACAAAAGATCAACTGATGATATTTTATCATTTACAGATTGTGTTATGTGCTCAGAACACATTGGACAGAATAAGTTGATGATTTATACTGGTGCCGCCAGTAGCGGAGAAAATCGACACTATTTGGAAGATATTCATTTGCCTCTGAGTGTTACCAATATTTCTGGAGTATGTCATATCTGCCTTCATTCAAGCACAAGAAATGGAAATTGATGTCAGCATTGCGGAAAGTAGTCAGCGTTGCCTTCCCTTCACCTCTCCACTCACCTTGGCAGTCCTAATTCAGGGGCAAGGGATACCTCCTACTGTTCCTGACAGCCAGCAAGCAAATCGTCAGTGTATCATGTCAAACAGGAATTGTATAAATAGCTGACTCAGTATTGGGTCCATGTTGAAAGCCAAACTATTACTGGCTATGTATCACATCATGACACGCTTATGTCACAATTCTGGAGTTCATTACCTTCTCAAATATTTTAGAAAATGATGCATGGAGTGAGACTGGATGGCAGTTATTGACATCTGTGGAGTCATCCCTAATATCCAGCTGGATCCTTCTCTGCATCAATTGTGCAGATGGGAGTTATCCTTACAATATATTCTCTATTCCTGCTGCCAACACATCCACCAGGGCCTTTTCCCCTTCTCTGCCATTTTTCTTTTCACTCCCACCCCTCTCCTCACAAGTCTCATGACACAGCTCCTGCCACTAGTACCCTCTCGTTCCGCCTACTCCCCTGCCCCATTCCAGATCCCTGCTTTTGTCCAAAGCACCATTCAGGCTGTAGCAGCTGGAGATAGTGGTTGTGTCTGTCAGGTGTGCCTGCTTGTGTGAATGTGTTAGCGATTCCTGTTCTGTAGAAGGCTTTGGCTGACAGCTCAATGTGTAACAATCTTTTCAATGACCCAAACTGTAACTTAGAGTGTCATCCTAACAGTCAGTGAGTTTGGCAGAATCTTCTAGTAATTTTAACTTACGCCATTGTTGTCTTCATAATTTTAAAATTCACCTGGATGTAGGGATAAGGTTTTTAAGATTTCTGGTCTAAAATTCTTTCGGCAGGTCTACGATCTGGCTTGCTCACGCTGATGTTTTTAAACTACATACTGTCATTGTTTTGCTATTTATGAGTGCACGTCATAGTATGACTACAGCTAATGGGAATTTGTCACCGTATAGATAGGGTAAACATAGTCATGTGTAGGGACTGTGGTTGTTGTGAGCGGACGCAAGGAGAATTGGCCACTCTTCGGGGGCAGGTGGAGGCTTTGTCTGTTAGGCTCATCGAGCTCGAGGCGCAGGCGTCGGCTCGTAGTGGCGTTGGGGCAACTGTGGTGAGACCTATGCCTACTTCGGTGGCCTTGGAATCACATGGAACCCCTGATGTCGCTGCGTCTTCCGGCAGTGAGCATCTTACCGGTCAGCCATCACTCCAGGGTGAATGGCGGACAGTGGTGGGCTCGCGTGTGCCTGGCCGAAAGGCAAAGGTGGGATCTGGCCGCGTGGCAGCTGCCTTACCCCTTTCCAACAGGTACGGGGTGCTTCCTAGTGGTGATGACATCGTTTCCGAGCCACCACAGGATGCCTCGCCTGTTGGGCCAGTGGCCGATTCTCCAGCAAGGTCCCGACAGTCACAGAGGGCGGGCCTATTAGTTATAGGGAGCTCCAACGTTAGGCGGGTTATGGAGCCCCTCAGGAAAATAGCGGGTAGGTCGGGGAAGAATGCCAGTGTGCACTCGGTGTGCTTGCCGGGGGGTCTCGTCCGTAATGTGGAGGAGGCCCTTCCAGCAGCTATTGAACGCACTGGGTGTGACCGGCTGCAGATAGTAGCACATGTCGGAACGAATGACGCCTGCCGCTTGGGTTCTGAGGCCATCCTTGGTTCCTTCCGGCGGCTGGCTGATTTGGTGAAGACAACCAGCATCGCACGCGGAGTGCAAGCTGAGCTTAATATCTGCAGCATAGTGCCCAGAGTCGATCGCGGTCCTCTGGTTTGGAGCCGTGGGGAGGGTCTAAACCAGAGGCACAGACGACTCTGCGACTATAATGGTTGCAAATTCATCGACCTCCGTTATTGGGTGGAGAACTGTAGGGCCCCCCTAGACAGGTCAGGCGTGCACTACACACCGGAAGCAGCTACTAGGGTAGCAGAGTACGTGTGGCGTGCACACGGGGGTTTTTTAGGTTAGAGGGACCCCCCCTTGGGCGAAACGATAAAATACCTGACGGCTTACCAGAGAGGACATTATCATCGTTGATAAAGAACGTCCGTCCTCAGAGACCAAAAACAGGAAAAGTTAACGTAATATTGGTAAACTGCAGGAGTATCCAGGGCAAGGTTCCTGAATTAGTATCTCTTATTGAAGGAAATAGTGCGCATATAGTATTAGGAACGGAAAGTTGGTTAAAACCGGAAGTGAACAGTAACGAAATCCTAGACACAGAATGGAATATATACCGCAAGGATAGGATAAACGCCAATGGTGGAGGAGTATTTATAGCAGTAAAGAATTCAATAATATCCAGTGAAGTTATTAGCGAATGGGAATGTGAAATAATCTGGGTTAAGTTAAGTATCAAAGTTGGGTCAGATATGATAGTCGGATGCTTCTATAGACCACCTGCATCAGCAACCGTAGTAGTTGAGCGCCTCAGAGAGAACCTGCAGAACGTCGTGAAGAAGTTTCGTGATCATACTATTGTAATAGGGGGAGACTTCAATCTACCAGGTATAGAATGGGATAGTCACACAATCAGAACTGGAGCCAGGGACAGAGACTCTTGTGACATTATCCTGACTGCCTTGTCCGAGAATTACTTCGAGCAGATAGTTAGAGAACCAACTCGTGAAGCTAACGTTTTAGACCTCATAGCAACAAATAGACCGGAACTTTTCGACTCCGTGAATGTAGAAGAGGGTATCAGTGATCATAAGTCAGTGGTTGCATCAATGACTACAAGTGTAATAAGAAATGCCAAGAAAGGAAGGAAAATATATTTGCTTAACAGGAGTGATAGGGCACAAATCGCAGAATATCTGAGTGACCACCATCAAACGTTCATTTCTGAGGAAGAGGATGTGGAACAAAAATGGAAAAAATTCAGAAACATCGTCCAGTACGCCTTAGATAAGTTCGTACCGACTAAGGTCCAAAGCGAGGGGAAAGATCCACCGTGGTATAACAATCATGTACGAAAGGTACTAAGGAAACAAAGAAAGCTTCATCATAGGTTTAAGAGTAGTCGAATCATAGCTGATAAGGAAAAGCTGAACGAAGCGAAAAAGAGCGTAAAGAGAGCAATGAGAGAGGCATTCAATGAATTCGAACATAAAACATTGGCAAACAATCTAAACAAGAACCCTAAAAAGTTTTGGTCATATGTAAAATCGGTAAGCGGATCTAAATCCCCTATTCAGTCACTCGTTGACCACAATGGCACCGAAACAGAGGACGACCGAAGAAAGGCAGAAATACTGAATTCAGTGTTCCGAAACTGTTTCACTGCGGAAAATCGTAACACGGTCCCTGACTTCAGCCGTCGCACGGACGCCAAAATGGAAAATATTGAAATAAACGATATCGGAATTGAAAAACAACTGCTATCACTTAGTAGCGGAAAAGCATCCGGACCAGACGAGATACCCTTAAGATTCTACAGTGATTATGCTAAAGAACTTGCCCCCTTTCTATCAGCAATTTATCGTAGATTGCTGGAAGAACGTAAAGTACCTAGCGACTGGAAGAAAGCGCAGGTCGTTCCCATTTTCAAGAAGGGTCATAAATCAGATGCGAATAATTATAGGCCTATTTCGCTTACGTCAATCTGTTGTAGAATAATGGAACATGTTTTGTGTTCTCGTATTATGACGTTCTTAGATAATACAAATCTCCTTCATCATAACCAACATGGATTCCGCAAACAGAGATCATGTGAAACTCAGCTCGCCCTATTTGCCCAAGAAATTCACAGTGCCGTAGACACTGGCGAGCAGATTGATGCCGTATTCCTGGACTTCAGGAAGGCATTTGATACGGTTCCGCACTTACGTTTAGTAAAAAAAATACGAGCTTACGGAATATCGGACCAGGTTTGTGATTGGATTCAGGATTTCCTAGAAGAAAGAACACAACATGTCATTCTTAACGGTTCAAAATCTGCAGATGTAGAGGTAATTTCGGGAGTACCGCAGGGAAGCGTGATAGGACCTTTATTGTTTACAATATACATAAATGACTTAGTTGACAACATCGGTAGCTCCGTGAGGCTATTTGCAGATGACACGGTTGTCTACAAGAAAGTAGCAACATCAGAAGACTCGTACGTACTCCAGGAGGACCTGCAGAGGATTAATGCATGGTGCGACAGCTGGCAGCTTTCCCTAAACGTAGATAAATGTAATATAATGCGCATACATAGGGGCAGAAATCCATTCCAGTACGATTATGCCATAGGTGGTAAATCATTGGAAGCGGTAACGACCGTAAAATACTTAGGAGTTACTATCCGGAGCGATCTGAAGTGGAATGATCACATAAAACAAATAGTGGGAAAAGCAGGCGCCAGGTTGAGATTCATAGGAAGAATTCTAAGAAAATGTGACTCATCGACGAAAGAAGTAGCTTACAAAACGCTTGTTCGTCCGATTCTTGAGTATTGCTCATCAGTATGGGACCCTTACCAGGTTGGATTAATAGAAGAGATAGACATGAACCAGCGAAAAGCAGCGCGATTCGTCATGGGGACATTTAGTCAGCGCGAGAGCGTTACGGAGATGCTGAACAAGCTCCAGTGGCGGACACTTCAAGAAAGGCGTTACGCAATACGGAGAGGTTTATTATCGAAATTACGAGAGAGCACATTCCGGGAAGAGATGGGCAACATATTACTACCGTCCACATATATCTCGCGTAATGATCACAACGAAAAGATCCGAGAAATTAGAGCAAATACGGAGACTTACAAGCAGTCGTTCTTCCCACGCACAATTCGTGAATGGAACAGGGAAGGGGGGATCAGATAGTGGTACAATAAGTACCCTCCGCCACACACCGTAAGGTGGCTCGCGGAGTGTAGATGTAGATGTAGATGCTTCCAAATGCATGGTCACCACTTTTTTATACTCTGAACAGTACGTTACATAATTACAAGCATTAACGTATTTTGTACTCCACTGTTAAATGGATTTGTCAAATTTTCACTTTTGCTATTAGAATTGACTCCCCATTATATTTTTTGGTCAGTTTTTATATCCTACTTGCCTGTGCAAAATTTTCTTAGGCTACTTTTTCTCCATTTGTTTGTTTACAGATCTCAAGATGGTTGCAGATGCAACAGAAACTAGCTTTCATACTGTATTTTAATACAAAACTGCAGTCTAACCATTAACAGAGTTTTACTTTAAAATTATTTTGCTAAATGAAACACATTGAAACTACTATCTCCCACCTGAGAATGTCCGACTTCACTTAGCTATAATAATTATGCTGTGTCAAAGACGGCTTGTACAGGATTAACTAGTGTGGGGAACTGCATCAAACCAGTCTTCAGACTGAGGAAGGAAAAAAGGATAAATAAATATAAAATTAAAAAATCTAAAGAAACTATGTATTTATAAATGTGAGAACACTCTGCTAAAGTCAGCAGTTCAGCTCCATCTGCACTTTTGTGCATGTGCTCAATAAACATGCTTTCAGTGTGAAGGCTTATTCTATTAAGGTTATGCAAAAGGACAAGAACACTAAATAAAAACAATAAATTCATCCTATTGGTGTGAATTGTTGTGCTATCAATAGATACACAAGTGTTGGCATGATAAAAGCACGTAAGGCATCCAGAACTTCTTTCAGGATGTGCTGTCCAGAAGCTGAATAAAATTGTTAAAGGGACCAAAATATGAACAAGAGATGACGCAATTTGTCTTGCCAACATCCTACTTTTACTTGGATGCCAGAGTCCATCAGGGGCCTATCAAAACAAAGAAAAGCTCAAAAGCTGCGATAAATTTCTGATGGAAATAAAAAAATTTGTTGACAACCATCAGCAAGTCCACATGGCCAGAGAACAATTGAAGAACATAGCTCAACAACATCTTGTGTGCTCCTTTCTGTCCATTCCATTCCACTGCTCTTCCAAATCCTTTGCTGTCTCTCACAGCATTACCATGTCATCAGCAAACCTCAAAGTTTTTATTTCTTTTCCCCAAACTGTATTTCCTCCTCCAAATTTTTCTTTGGTTTCCTTTACTGTTCGCTAAATGTAGAGGTTGAACAACACTGGGGATAGACTAAAACCCTGTATCACTCCCTTCTCAACCACTACTTCCCTTTCATGTCCCTCAAATTTTTATAGCTGCCAACTGGTTTCTGTGAAAGTTGTTAATAGTCTTGTGCCACCTGTATTTTAACCCTGCTATCTTCAGAAACTCAAAGAGAGCATTCCAGTTAACACTGCCAATAGCTTTTTCTAGGTTTACATAAGCTAGAAATGCAGGTTTGCCTTTACTTAATCTATCTTCTAAGATAAGTCATAGGGTCAGTATTGCCACATGTATTCCCACATTTCTATGGAATCCAAACTGACCTAACCTGAGGTCTGCTTCTACCAGTTCTTCCATTCTTATGTATAGAATTTTTATTGTATTTTGCATCCGTGACTTATTACATTGATAGTTCGGTAATATTCTCAGCTGTCAGCACCTGCTTTCTTTGGAATTGGAACTATTACAGTCTTCTTTATGTCTGAGAATATTTTGCCTGTCTCGTACAACTTGCACACCAGGTGGAATAGTTTTGTCACAGCTGACTCTCCCAAGGATATCAGTAATTCTGACAGAACTTCATCTACTCCAGAGGCCTTGTTTCAACTTAGGTATTTCTGAGCTCTGTGAAATTCTTCTCCCATCACATATTCATCTACGTCCTCTTCCTTTTCTATAATATAGCATTCAAGTTCACCTCCACTGAATAGACTTTTAATATGCTCCTTCCACCTTTCTCTTATTTTCTTTGTACTGGTTTCCCATTTGAGATCTTGATATTCATACAGCTGTTTCTCTTTTCTATACATATATATATGCTTCTATATCCTTACCTTTGTTATCTAGCCATTCCTACTTAGCCGCTTTGCACTTCCTGTCAATCTCATTTTTTAAATGTTTTATTCCCTTTCACCCTCTGCTTCATTTGCTGTATTTTTATATTCTCTTCTTTCAGCAATTAAATTCAATATCTCCTGTGATATCAAAGGATCTTCGACTAATCTGTCCAAGGATTATTCAGTTCTGGGGCAACATTTTCTGTGATACAGGATGCTTATTGTTTCCAGCTAAAATGATTATGTTCAAATATTCGAAGGCCATCATGCTGACGGTTGCAATGGAAAATAGGTAAAGCTGACAGGAACCTGGGTTGAAACTTGTCATTTCACCACAACACAACCATAGTTGGACCCATACTCTTCATGTTACATATTAAAGCCTGCACACAAAATTAACAGTAATCTCAGAAATTTTGGAGATTTTGCAGTTATCTATAGGGAAGTACCCTTTGAAAAAAGCTGCACAAATATTCAGTACAGTGCTGTAACTATTGAGAAATTGCATTAAATGTTAAAAAATGTAAAAGTGTGTACTTCACAAAACAAAAAAAATGTAATATCCTCTGAGTACAATGTCAATGAATACCAACTGGAATCAGTTAATTCACATAAATACCTGTTTTAACGATTTGTGGGAATATGAAGTGGAATGACTGCATAGACTCAGCCACAGTTTAAGCAGATGAGAGATCTTATCTCTTTGGTAGGACAATGGGCCACAAGACCAATCCACAAAGAAGAATACTTACGAAACACTTGTGCAGGCAATCCAAGAATAGTGCCGAAGTGTCTAACAGCCAGATACTGAATGTAGACAACAAAGAGGAGCACAAAAGGTTACAGGTTTCTTTCACTAGTGGATAATTGTCATGGAAATGTCGAAAAGTCGAAAATGTTGAAAAATCCAAAATGGTAGACACTTAAACACAGATGTCAACTATCTCACAAAAGCCTATATCCAAAATTTCAGCACCAAGTGTTAAGTGAGGGATCTATGAATATACTAAAGTCCCCTGAACATCGGTCCTGTAGGGATAACAAAGACGAGATTAGACTAATTACAGCATACGCAGAGGTAGTTAAGCTGTCATTCTTCCTGCACTCCATACGTGAAAGTAACAGTAAGAAACCCCAGATCTCTTAAAGAAACCCTCAGAAATGGAACAATGATAAGTCATGCACAAAAAATGGTAAACAGAGTGTGGATGTACATGTAGAATAATTTTAACAGATGACTTTCAATTTTCACAACAGCAGTACACGATTGCTAAGATTGGTTGGTTGGTTTTGGGGGAAGAGACCAAACAGCGAGGTCATCGGTCTCATCGGATTAAGGAAGGACAGGGAAGGAAGTCGGCCGTGCCCTTTCAGAGGAACCATCCCGGCATTTGCCTGGAGCAATTTAGGGAAATCACGGAAAACCTAAATCAGGATGGCCGGACGCGGGATTGAACCGTCGTCCTCCCGAATACGAGTCCAGTGTGCTAACCACTGCGCCACCTCGCTCGGTCGATTGCTAAGAAAATCCTAGTATGGTGAGTGCACAAGATGATGGCTGGTGAGGGCAAGTATTTCTAAATCAATGACAAAGCACATCTCTGCAAATTTTTTCCTCAGTAGACAATAGTCAGTATGATTGTACTGAAAAGGGGTGGGGGGGGGGGGGACACCTTCACTCCATACTACTTCTAATATAAAGTAATTCTTGTAAACATTATTATATATGGAACAACCAGATAAGGTGGCAGTTCTTGTCACAAGATCAGCATCACAGGAGAGTACAGTGTACATTTTTCAATTATTTGTAAGAGCTTCAAACAGCAGTGACTTATTTTCTTTTACTTGTGTGCTTAGTAGTTTAGTTTGTAAATTTATTGTGTGTTTGTATGCTTAGGAGACACACTTTTGCAATTTAATAACTGCCTAGTGCAGAATTCCACCAATTTTAGCATGGACACCAACTGTGATTGCTGTGTTAGGATGCAGGCTGAAATGGAGACCCTTCTTTCAGAGTCCAGGTTATGCAGCTTGAGGCTGTCATTGGGCCCCACAATGGACAAGTGCATCCAAGGGACATCTAACATGTTCCATGTGTCCCCTGATCAATCCACTGGTGATGCCACCTGATTTACTGCCTGCACTGATGTTGAGTCTCACCTAAAGCAGAGTGGGAGGTCACTCCAAGGTGTGGCTGGCAGTGAAGACTTGCAGTGGGGCTGACCATAACACACACAGTTCACCTGAGAAATAGGTTTCAGTTGCTATTTGTGGCTGATGAAAATCCTGAGGCAGATGCAGTCACTTGTCTTGTTTCACAGGAAGCCGCTCAGCCTGCAAGATCCAGAGAGCCATAGAGGGTGGGATTACTGTTAGTTGGGAGCTCCAGTGTCAGGCGCATAAAGGGTGCCCTTAGGGATATGACTGCCAAGGAGGGAAAGAAGTCCAGTGTGCTCTCTGTGTGCACACTGGCGCAATTCATCCCAGTTGTGGAATGGGTCTTTCCTGATGCCCTGAAGAGGACAGTTTGCAGCCAAGTGCATGCGGTGGCTCATGCTAGTGCTAATGATGTATGTCACTTTGGACTGGAAGAGATCCTCTCTGGTTTTGACAGCTATCTGAAATGGAAAAGGCTACCAGTTTTGCATGCAAGATGAAGACAGATCTCACCATTTGTATCAATGTCAAGAGGATCAACTGCCGACCATTGGTACAAAACTGAGGGGAGGATCTGAATCAGAGGCTCAGATGATTCAGCGACCATGTAGGCTGCAGATTCCTTGACTTGCGCCATAGCGTGGTGATGTATCAGTTTCCGCTTAATAGATCAGTAGTCCATCACACAGGAGATGGTTACATAGGTAACAGGGGCTGTGTGGAGTGAATTGGGCATATTTTAGATTAGAAGACTCACAAAAGACCAAAAAGGACTTCAATCTCAAAGGGAGCAGTTCAAAGACAGGACAAAGGTAGACCTAGGAAACAAAGGTATTATAATAGTAAGGTTTGTAGCTGTGTTGGGAAGGAACCAGAGTTCTAAGTGCTACTACAAAGCAACGAAGCTCAAATTATTATAGGTACTGAAAGTGGGCTAAAGCCAGAGATAAGTTCAAGCAAACTTTTGTTGGTGGCCATGTGTTTGTTGCTGTTAGCAAAAATCAAACAATGGAAAATTCAGGATGGACTGTGACAATACCAGAGAAGGAAAGTTGCTACTCTTCTCACCATATAGCAGAGATGCTGAGTCGTGAAAAGCACAACAAAAAGGTTAAAACAATGATAGCTTTTTATCAGAGAACAGAAACCACACTGCGAGCAGCAGTACCAATGCATAATGGGAGTGGTGACTGGGTGGGGGTAAGGAGGAGGCCGGGGCAGGGAGGGGGAGGGATAGTATGGTGGGAGTGGCGGACAGTGAGGTGTTGCAGTTTAGACGGAGGGCAGGAGAGAAGGTGCAGAGAGGGTAGAGGGTAAGTAGTGGAAAGGAGAGAAATAAAAAGAAATTAAAAGACTGGGTGTGGTGGTGAAATGACGGCTGTGTAGTGCTGGAATGGGAACAGGGAGGGGGCTGGATGGGTGAGGACAGTGATTAACGAAGCTTGAGGACAGGAGGGTTATGGGAATGTAGAATGTATTGCAGGGAAAGTTCCCACCTGTGCAATTCAGAAAAGCTGGTGTTGGTGGGAAGGATCCATATGGCACAGGCTGTGAAGCAGTCATTGAGATGAGGGATATCATGTTTGGCAGCGTGTTCAGCAACAGTGTGGTCCACTTGTTTTTGGGCCGCAGTTTGTTGGTAGCCGCTCATGCGGACAGACAGCTTGTTGGTTGTCATGCCTACATAGAATGCAGCACAGTGGTTGCAGCTTAGCTTGTAAATCACATGACTGGTGTCACAGGTAGCCTGCCTTAGATGGGATAGGTGATGTTAGTGACTGGACTGGAGTAGATGGTGGTAGGAGGATGTGTGGGACAGGTATGAGTATGAGCCATTAGGAAAGGGATTGGGAGCACGGGTTGTGTAAGGATGGACGTGTATATTGTGTAGGTTCGGTGGATGGAGGAATACCACAGTAGCAGGGGTGGGAAGGATAGTGGGCAGCACTTTTCTCATTTCAGGGCACGATGAGAGGTAATCGAAACCCTGGCAGAGAATGTAATTCAGTTGCTCCAGTACCGGATGGTACTGAGTTACGAGGGGAATGCTCCTCTGTGGCCGGACTGTGGGACTATGGGATGTGGTGGGAGATTGGAAAGGTAAGGCACAGGATATTTGTTTTTGTACAAGGATGGGAGGATAATTACAGTCAGTGAAGGAAGGGTTCCCCAAGATGGCCTTCCTTAAAACCCAGTATCCTAAACCCCTCACCTGGTTCAGATTCATTGAGGACATCTTTGCTATTTGGATTGAAGGTGAGGACACCTTATTCACATTCCTCCAGAACCTCAATAACTTCTCCCCCATTTGCTTCACCTGGTCCTACTCAACCCAACAAGCCACCTTCGTCGATGTTGACCCCCACCTCAGAGATGGCTACATACTCACACAATATACTCGTCTATCCTTACACAACCCCTACTCCCAATCCCTTACCTCGTGGCTCATAGATCCTCCTACCACCACCTACTCCAGTCCAGTCACTAACATCACTTATCCCACCAAAGGCAGGGCTGCCTGTGAAACCAGTCATGTGATTTACAAGCTAAGCTGCAACCACTGTGCTGCATTCTATGTAGGCATGACAGCCAACAAGCTGTCTGTCCGCATGAACGGCCACCGACAAACTGTGGCCAAAAAACAAGTGGACCACACTGTTGCTGAACATGCTGCCAAACATGATATCCCTCATCTCAATGACTTCTTCACAGCCCGTGCCATGTGGATCCTTCCCACCAACACCAGCTTTTCTGAATTGCGCAGGTGGGAACTTTCCCTGTAATACATCCTACATTCCTGTAACCCTCCTGGCCACAACCTTCGTTAGTCACTGTCCTCACCCATCCAGCCCCCTCCCTGTTCCCATTCCAGCACTACACAGCATTATTTTACCACCATACCCAGTCTATTAATTTCTTTTTATTTCTCTCCTTTCCAGCACTTACCCTCTACCCCTTCTGCACCTTCTCTCCTGCCCTCTGTCTGAACTGCAACACTTCACTGTTCACCACTCCCACCATACTATCCCTCCCCCTCCCTGCCCCAGCCTCCTCCTTACCCCCTCCCAGTCTCCACTCCCATCATGCACTGGTGCTGCTGCTCGCAGTGTGGTTTCAGTTCTCTGAGACTGCAGACGTGTGTGCAAGTTGTGTTTGCGTGAGTGTATGTATGCATATGTGTATGTGTGTCTACTGCTGACAAAGGCCTTAATGGCCAAAAGCTATAATTGTGTGAATCTTTTTGTTGTGCCTATCGCGACTCAGCATCTCTGCTATATGGTGAATAGCAACTTTCCTTCTCTGGTATTGTTGCTGTTAGTAGTAGTTTATCTCATAGCAAAATAGAATTAGATAGTTCCAGTGAGTTAGTATGTGTAGAGGTTATGCTTGACAACCAGCATAAGTTAATAATTGGTTCCTTTTACTGATCTCCTGATTCAGATGATGCTGAAACTTGAGTATCATCTCAAATACATACCCTACTCACACAAGTTGTAGTTGATGATGAGTTCCATCTTGTCATGATATATAGGCATGAATACATGTTGAAAGCCATTGGTAGGTATAAAACATTTTCCAAAACTGTAATAAATGCTTTCTCTGAAAGTTATTTTAAGTAATTATTTTAGGGGCTAGCTCAAAGTTTAATGGTTGTGAAAACATACTTGGGTCTCTTAGAAACAAATAATCCCAAGCAAACAGGGAGCATCATGGCAGATGATACAGGGCTTAGTGACCACAATATTGTTGTAGCGAGACTGAACCCCACATAACATTCAAACCCACCAAAAATAAATGCAGAATATATCTATTTAAAAATGCACATAAAAATTCACTTGATGCCTTCCCTTAAAAAACCCATCCCCATTCCTTCCAAATTAACTTGATAATCACAGACCAAATGTGGCTTAAATTCAAAGAAATAGTATCAACAGCAGTTGAGAGATTTATATTGAATAAACTCATAAGAGATGGAACTGATTTCCCATGGCACACAAAACAGGTCAGAACACTATTGCAAAAGCAATGAAAAATGCGTGCTGAATTTAAAAGAACGCAAAATCCCCAAGACTGGTGAAGTTTCACAGAGGTCAGAAATTTAGTGCAGATTTCAATCTCAGATTTTTTAATAGTCTCCACGAAGAAACTCTGTCTCTGTCTCAGAAAAGCCAAAGAGATTTTGGTTGTATGTACATTACGCCAGCAGCAAGACACAATCAATACCCCCACTGTGCAATACCAATGGTAATGTTACCAATGACAGTGCTACTAAAGTTGAGTTATTAAATACAGTTTTCCAAAATTCCATCGCCGAAGATGACAAAATAAATATACCAGAATTCGAATCAAGAACTGCTGTCAACATGAAATAGAAGTACATATTCTCGGTGTACCGAAGCAGCTCATATTTCTTAATAAAGGCAAGTCTTCCAGTCCATCTTGTATATCAGTTGAATCCTTTTAAGATTATGCTGATATAAAAACTCCATAAAGTGCTGGTTGAGAATGGAGCACTAGAGAAAGTGTGTGAAAGTTGTTCAATAAACTCTCTGTCAGGTACTTGAGTGCAAATTGCAAAGAAGTTATGTAGATATAGCAAGTTTTCAAACTATGTAGCAGATCAAAATCCAAAAAATGAGATGCCTCATAATCAAACTGAAAGCTTCAATCTGCAATCAATGTTCTCCTAATTTCTCAGTGCCTCCAAAGACTCACCTGAATATTTTATATTGGATACTGCTCGTAGGACAAATGTCTCAGCTGCAGCCCAAGTACTGGATTCACAAGAACTATATGCAAAAATTATTATTTCTTTGAGTATACGGGAATGATATTCCAAGCTTAGAGATTAGGACCCCATTTTTAATCCTGATGGTTTTAATCCTGGTAGTTGGTTTGTTGGCTCCCAGTGGCAATTTACCTTTATTGATATAGTAACTTAACTCATGATTTAAGATGTATAGTAACACAACATTATTTTATCAGAAGTATTATAACATAATACAAAGAGTTAACACATTGAAGTTTCACAAACAATTATATGCAAATACCTCTACAATTCTAATATACTTGCTCACCATGCAGACTACCTCTAAAGCCGTGCGTAATGAATATCTGACCTGAAGTTAGTGAGAGCATTCTCAATGATCTGAGTGCCGATGCGAAGGTCTGCTTTACGCAGACTGAGTCGAGCAGGAGAATAACGGCTGCAAAGAAGCGAGATATGGGTGTTGTTAGCACACAAACTACACAAAGGGTGAGCAACTGGCATGCTGAATGATTGATAGGAAAAGGATACTACATATAAGCTACAACTAAGGTGACAAAAACACTGCTTCAACACTTATTCTTGAAAAAAGCTTACATCAGAGAATTGCTTATACAGAAGTGAGGAAGCACTGAATAAGTACAAACTTACAAAAACCACATTACACTTTTTCGACAAAAATAAAAATATATCTAGAAACAACAATTACAGTAAAACTAGGCTCCTTAACTTGTAAATGTGAACAAAAAGAAACTGCAAGAAGAAGCAAAAAAATTATGTGAAAGAAATAAAAAACATACAGTAACACTTTAGGATCTTGGCCTACTACAGTTATTAGTTTAACGTTTGGGAAGGGATTATGTGCTTCGTAGATCCACTGGTCATTCAAATAACATGTCCTTAGTTTTATAAATGTTTCACAAGTTATCAACCAAAATACTGGCTAAAATGTTTGATTTTAAACTTTGACCACAATTTTGGTTGGAAATAAACGCTGCTTATACACACTCTTTGCGTGAATGACAAGTGAGATGAGTATCTGAATCTTATTCAGTTTTATAGTGTGCCAGAAAAGATTATATGAAAGATAACCTCAGTCACTCAAGGACAATAAAATGAAATAAGAACAAAGGGAGATAATTAACTGAACTTCCACAAATGAATACTTCAGTTTGACTGTATCAAATGAGCAGTACAACAGAAGATACAGAAGACCCAGTTTACTGATTGTAAACCTCTTTATTTTGTTCCCACCTAAGCAACACAGGTATCTTATTGTCATGTATTTCTATGTGGTCAGCAGCTCTATATCACATACAGTTTGGCTGCTACTACTTTTTGAGACAAAGTCAAATGCACCATTAATTTATAAGAATGAAAGTCACATCCAATGAGAGATAAAATTGTATAACGAAAAAGTAGAAAGATTTCTAGTTTCCTTCAGCACAATAAACAGAAAGAGACATTTAAAGAAAATGTAATGAGAGATAAAAGAAATCAACAGTAGTCTTCAACACAGAGAGTGAATTTTTATAGTAAACAAAGGAGTGGTACCTCGAAAGTCTGTGATGTTAATTGCTTCTGTGCATCAGTCGGCTTCCCCCAAGTACACATAAAATTACAGCTAAATTTTTTAAAATAATAATAAGAAGGAAAATGAGTCTTTCTATTGATGCTGGACATTATATGAAACACTATAAAACTCAACAGAACAATCCACAGATGTGTTAACAGCTGTTGCTGAACACTGTCTTGATACAAGACATGGCATGAACTATGGAGAGAGTAATATCCTCTCATCTGCCTACACATATTAAGGCTCTGTCAGTAAACAAGCAGTTGAAATACATATAGCTAACATATTAATAAACAGAGTCTCAGGATTTCAGCTCAGCAAATCATGGGAATCAGTGTTGGTTGCGTATAGGCATCGTCGGCCACCCAAATGAATTCAACAAGATAACGATGTGGAATCCAGCCAGGACAGCTAAGCCAGGCTTCTTGTGCCATGCGTGCAGAATTCACGGCTTGTTTCTCCTGCAGAGGGCTCTGGATCGTCCCCCGCCTTGACATTATACTCCTGCCTCTTAACACCTGCTTTATTATGGTGAACCAGTGTTTAAATTGGTGAGATGCAACAGCCGGCCGCAACTGGACTTGAAGATAACAGGCAGTTGCCTTGTGTAAAAATTGTGCAGTTTAGACAATGAAGCTTCACAGCAGAGCCTTTAAATCTTGTTGTTGTTGTTGTTGTTGTTGTTGTTGTTGTGGTCTTCAGTCCTGAGACTGGTTTGATGCAGCTCTCCATGCTACTCTATCCTGTGCAAGCTTCTTCATCTCCCAGTACCTACTGCAACCTACATCCTTCTGAATCTGCTTAGTGTATTCATCTCTTGGTCTCCATCTACGATTTTTACCCTCCACGCTGCCCTCCAATGCTAAATTTGTGATCCCTTGATGCCTCAAAACGTGTCCTACCAACCGATCCCTTCTTCTAGTCAAGTTGTGCCACAAACTTCTCTTCTCCCCAATCCTATTCAATACCTCCTCATTAGTTACGTGATCTACCCACCTTATCTTCAGCATTCTTCTGTAGCACCACATTTCGAAAGCTTCTATGCTCTTCTTGTCCAAACTGGTTATCGTCCATGTTTCACTTCCATACAAATACTTTCAGAAACGACTTCTTATAAATAGATATAACATGGTCTTGCAGAGTTCAGAAAGCAGAGAAGATACTTATGTTGATCTTTGGGAGCTCTACTGTTAGATGGGTAATGGAGTCATTAAGGGACATTAACTGGCAGGTTGGGAAGGAATGCTAGTGTGCACTTAGTATGTTTGCCAAAAAGTCTCATATGGGGTGTGGAGGCAGCTCTACCTTTGAGTACAATGAGTACAACTGGCAGTAAGTAGTCAGTCATGGTTCATGTATGCACAAATAGTGGCTGCGGTCTGGATTCAGGGGTCAATTTCAGCTCCTTTATATGTCTGTCTGAAATGGTGATGATAGTTAGCCTCACATGCAGGGCTCATATCCAGTAGTATTCTGACTTATTATTAGTAATAATATCCACATAGTACTATGAACAAAAAGCTGGATGAAAGCAGAAGTGAATGACATTCAAACTAAATGTATTGCAATGATAGGCTAGATACCAATGGCGGCAATATATTTACTGTCATAAAGAACTTGAGAATTTACAGATTTCAAATTCTACATGATCTGCACAAAGGTAAGTTTCAAACGTAGGTCTACAATAAAAACTGGATGATTTTATAGACTGCAGACCTCAAGAGTGGTGATGGAAAGAAGCTTCAGGGGGAAAAAAACACTTCGAGAATATCGCTGGTAGCTTTCCTTATCATGTTGTGACAGCAAAGGGAGATTTTAAATTACCAGCTACAAATGTGAGAGTTGTGCAACTTAAACAGGTACCACAGATAGGGATTGTTAGAAACTGTATTGAATGTCTTACCCGAAAATTAGCTTGAGCAGCTAATTAGAGAACTAACATGAGAGGCAATATTTCCTACTAATGAGTAAACCCAAACTTTCAGTCCAATTGCTGTAAAGAAAGGAATTTGTGACTAAATTATGAAAAGGGTAGATTGTTACTCACCTTTTAGTGGAGATGTTGAGTCGCAAATGCAGCTCACATACACATGATCACTGTCTCTGGTCTGGCCATGGCATGGTTGTATGTTGTCTATTTCAGAAGAAGACATTTTGGCTGAAAGCTTACGTGTTTTGTAGTCTTTTTATTGTGCCTATCCATGACTCAATGTCTCCTTTATATGGTGAGTAACAATCTATCCTTTTCATAATTCAAGTAAAGAAATGTGAAAATATATTTTTACTTAGAAAATGTGACCTTGAAACAAATCACTGATTCTCTAAGCAGTGGGCATCGAATATTATCTCTCTGGGGCTGAAGTTCTGGAGAATCAATGGATAAAATTCAAAAGTATTGTACAATAAGCTTTAGACATGTACGTGGTATGTGTAATGAGGAAAATGGTGAGGGATATGAATGACCTGCCATAGATCAAGAGCAGTATTGCAAAATTATTATGAAAGTCAAGAGATTTAAACAGAATTAATCAAATTCAAAGCCTTAGTGAAAAAAACAGCTGAATGAAGTTAAATGTGTGTAAGGAGCGAACAGTGTGAAAGCATTCAATGAATTCAAAAGTAAAATTTCACCATTCAATCTCATCTTAATCCATTAAGTACCAGTGTCCTATTTTGAGGTCAGAGCTCATATTTATTTATAAATACGCAATAAATTATTAATTTGCAACTATTACTGTTCTACGTCATTTGTTGATGCTTTTTATAACAAATGCATGCTTACAGTAAATTAAAAGCAATAAATCCTACCATAAATTGATTATTGAATACTAAGGCACACTTTTCGTTATTACAGATATTTATTTTATCTACAATTTAGTAATATTTGAAATATGTGGCAAAGATATTTTTGTGATTATTTATAGTCAACAATGTGTCTTTTAAACTACTTGCATTGTTAGCTCAATTGGAGTTATATTCATTGTTTTCCATTGTTATAAAATTTGGTGTACTCGAAATAGGACACTGGGACTTGGTGTTATCATTTCACTTATTTGTATTGCTGCACGTTGGAATATGAAACACTGCTACTGCTGATGTATTTTCTTTTTTGAACATGGTAATTTTACCAGATTTTGTTGCTGAGGTAAGTAACGACCCCTCTTTTTTTTTATTTATATGTATTACAGGATATGAAGTTACTTTGAAATTTACAGCATTTTATGTAAGTATATTTATTAATATGTTACCCATTAGTAAATAATACAGTTCCATATGGACACAGGTATTTACACATTCCCTTTTCTGTAGTTTGTGCTAATGTATTAGTCTTTCATTTCACTTTATTTTATTACATTTTATTTCATTTCATTTTATATAGATTATAATGGCCCTCAGACGAGATAGATACCTCACTAATAAAGAAATAGAAGAAATAATAAACAGTGACGCATTCTATAATGTGGTGTCAGATGATCAGTACCATATTGATATCACTGTATGTCCTCCTGAAGTAGACTGTATGACCGACGAAGAAGAAGGTCCAGACGATGTTACTGAAACCGTGGAAGTCTCAGATGTGCCAGTTTATACAAAGCTGTCTCAAACTTGTGAGCATGACATCACCACAAAGAGAGAGGAATTGAAGGAACAACTTTCTTCCTTGACTCCGAAGGAGATGTTTGAAGAACTGATGAACAAAAACATATACGAGTTCATAGTGAAAGAAACTGTGAGATATGCAGTAAATATGAAGAATATGCAGGATTTTATCCTCACAGCTGAAGAAGTGAAGGTCATTGTCGATTTCTTCTTTTTGCTGGCTACCGTAAGCTCCGTGCTGAGAAGCTATACTGGTCTGAAGATGAAGATGTGGGCATACCAATTAGAAAGACAGCTATGTCAAGGAGTAAATATCAGAAACTGAAAACATTGCTTCATTTTCAAGACAATGACTTAGCCAATGAAAACAAACACGATCGTAGATTCAAAATTAGACCTCTCTTGAAAATGATAAATGAAACTTTTCAAAAATTTGGAATATTTGAGAAAAATTTGTCAATTGACGAAATGATATTCAAATACTATGGATAAAGTGGGTTGAAACAGTTTATCCGAGGCTAGCCTATTAGATTTGGCTGTAAGTTGTGGTCTCTTTGTGTAGCAAGTGGCTACTGTTTCAAATCTGATTTATACTGTGGAAAGGATCCAGAAGATACTGCAAGGGATGACCTACCATTGGGATCAAGAGTAGTCCTAAAAATGCTGGACTGCATTGAAAAACACCAGAATCATTGTGTGTGCTTTGACTATTTCTTCACTAGCTGAGATCTTCTGATTCATCTGGGAAATTTGGGTTTTCGAGCAACTGGGACTGTCAGAGAGAATCGAGTTGGTGACTGTCGACTACTGAGCAGCAACGAACTGAAAAAGACAGTTTGAGGAAACTATGACTACCAGTTCGACAGGAATGGTGAAGTCTTATTTGTTCGATGGCATGACAACAAATGCGTTACAATTGATACAAATTTTGACAAAGTTGAACCTTTGGGAGCAGCTACGCGGTACAATAGACAAGCAAGTAAGAAGACACAAGTGCAACAACCTGCCGTTTTGAAGTCGTATAACGCGTACAGGGAGGTGTTGACCACCATGACTGGTTAGTTGGAAAATATGCGATGGTAATTAAAGGGAAAAAATGGTACTGGGTCATATTTATACGTACGCTGGAAATGGCCCTCGTAAATGCCTGGCTCTTTTACAGACTAGTACATGGGAAAAATGCACTGGATTTACTGGATTTCAGACGTGCTGTTACAGTTACATACCTGAAATTGGACACTGGAAGACCGAATATTGGACGTCCAATGGAATACCCATCAAGGCAGTTGAGAGTGATACCAGACGTAAGGTTTGTTGGAATTGGTCATATGATTGACAAAAGAAGCACGTAAAGAAGATGTGTAAGAGCTAAATGCAATGGGAAACCAAAAACATATTGTGTTAAATGCCATGTAACACTGTGTGTGAAGTGTTTTGTACCATTTCACAAGAAATAAATAATTAAGACTTGAATACAGTTTAGTATACTATATGATACTGTTAGATCCCAGCGTCTTATTTTGAGGACGGCAATTATATCAGCATGTATAAATATTCTTTGGCTATTTTTGTACTTATTGTGGTTCATACACTATGTACATTATAATTAAGGAATAAAAAATTCAATTTAAAAAAAAAATTAATTTGGGACTTAATGGGTTAAGTAAAGTCACTAAACAGACAAAAATCATCAATACAAGTGCTCATTGGTTATCAAATTAAGGACAGAGACAATCCCAAAAAATTGAATTCAGTCTTCTGATATTGGTTCACTGTCAAAGATCAAACACTTGTTGTTCCTTTCAATCATCATACGAACAATGAAAGGGCTGTAATGACAGGTATTGAAATAAGTAATCACAGACCTGAAAATCAACCACAATCACTCAACATAGGAATGGAAATTTCACCAAATAAGATTCCTTTATGATTCTATATCTACTAGGCAGATGTACTCATACCCCTTATAGCAGCAATTTACCACAGGTCATTGAAGAACAAAGTGATCGGGAAAAATCAAAGTCATAATTATTTTCAATAAGGGGACATAGCCATGATGTCCAAATCAGAAAAGTTATGGTTCAAACAGAGCCTAACCAACAGTCGTCCTTCCCGCACACCTTTTCGGAATGGGACAGGAAAGGAAGCAAATGATACTGGTATCGAAAGTACAATCTAGTACACATTATAAGGAAGCATGATGAATGTAAAACCAGATTTCATTGTAGTTCCTCAGAAAATAACAAAAGGGAAATAGTTTCTACAATGTGTCCTTAGTTTTCACGACCTATTTTATTTCAATTCCAACTAAGTTTTACTGTCTTTTCCCTCTTTTTTATGGTTTCTTTTTCTTATATGTAAAACATTTTCGGTTTTCTTGTGCGCCAATTCGAGATAAAATATCAAGTTTTTGACTATTACCTCCATCGTCATCGTCAGGAGCAACTGGAAAAAAAAAAGGAAACCTGGAAATGCTGCACACTCACAGGATGAAACACCGATTGCAGTTCTTTCTTTTTGTGGTGCTATTTCCAGCCAAATAGGAAGAGTCCTGCGTAGACGGGGTATAAGACCAATTTTTTGTCGTCCTAAGAAAATTAAGGAGATGATGCGCCCTGTTAAGGACAATCTCGGCTTCAGGGTCCCTGGAGTATATAATATCCCCTGTGAGTGTGGAAGCAATTATATAGGTCACACCATTCATTCATACTGTTTCCGACTACTGCGCAGAACAGCGCCATATTAAAAATAGAGAACTGGAGAAATCGGCAACTGCAGAGCACAGCCTCACAAACAAACATAAAATATTGTTTGATGAAACAAAAATTCTGTCCCATGCCTCCATGTACTGGGATTCTGTTATTAAGGAGGCTGTTGAAATAAGAATGAGCCAGAATAACTTTAACCGCGATAGCGGATACCATCTGGGCTGTGCATGGAAACGAGCGCTTGATGCAGAGAAGCAACAGAGACGTTCCTTCCAAGGTTTACGCCCCAACGGCAGCGGTGGCGCCACTGGCGCACACATTGCCACCGTCTGCGACAGCAGTACGTAATCACTGACCAATCACAAGCTGACCAATCAGAAGCCATCCACAGGCTATAAAAAAGGCTACCACAGCAGCAGTGAAGACAGTCAGTTGCTCCTGATGATGACAATGGAGGTAATCGTCGAAAGATTGAGATTTTATCCCGAATTAACGTGGCAAGAAAACTGAGAATGTTTTACACATAAATGCCATCACGAAAGACTTCGTTCCCATTTCTTTTTCTTGTATTACCTGTTCATTTGTTTTTTTCTCTGGGTCTACAATTTTTTCTTCAACCACCCTCCAATCCCATTCCTATCTAATCAGGTTTATGATGCAATTCCACTCACCTTGGTCTTATCTACTAACATCCTGCCACTTGTAAGTTATTAAAATTACAAATTTTCTCAAATAGCAACAACACACTTTCCCTTAACATCCCAGGCAGACAGTCTTCCCTTACAGGATATTGTGGACGACTTTTCCTGCATGGTCAAGTCTTGTCAGTCTCTTCTCCAAATCTTTCCTCTCTACTGAAGACCTCTGCTCCCCAAAGCAATATATTTCATGTCTTTCTATATGCTTCCATCTGCTGCCACCATGTGTATTTCTATGCATTCAAATAAAAAATTTCCAGTTTACTGATCACTTTTCTTAATATCTAAATCTTAATTTCAGTATTAAACTTTTATGCCCATGGCTCAGTGGTTTGCACAGTTTAGTGACTAGTATTCACCACAGATAATAATGACTGATTACAGCTACAACTGAAGAGTGCAAAAGAGATTATTTAAGATGTTTTATACTTTGCACCTAAACTGTGTGAACAGTACTCAGCACCAAAGACGACCAACTTGTCATACAATATAGATTTGCAACTGGTGTTTACTTACTTCAAGCTGTTGAGTTTGTGTGCCCACTGGCAAGCAAATGGACAAGCACAGGCATGTACGGGCAAACAACTAATATGTGGGCAGTCTAGTAGCTGCCCCATAACATAGGTGATCGTACTCCATTGCCTGCGTGCTTCAGGCACGGGTGGCCAAGCAACTCGTGCATCCACAGAATGTACTACTGTTGTCTGTTGTGTTGCCTACACTACTTGCATCTTCTCAGAGGTATGATTAGGGGCAGACAAGGAGCCCATGCTGCAGTGTTGGAACAACATAATTTACTTAGCTATATCTGGAAGGATGGATTGTATTGCCACATGCTCTGGTGCCATCAGCATTGTGTAGGCTTAGCATCACTGCTTGGCATGCTGCTGGTCGTTGCTTCACACATTATTTGTTATTTATTATTTATCATTTCTGGAAGGTTCTTGAAATATATTACATTTGAAATGTTTGCATGTATGCAATATTCAATGGTTGTAGGAATATTAGCTCATTGGAACATTTGATGTTTGAATATATAACTGCACTCACTGTCCAAAGATCAGTATTGTATTGACAGTACATCAGTGTCAGGAATAAACTTACTTTCATTTCTAACTGTTGTGCTTTGCTGACGAACCTGCCTTTGGATTTGGATGCTAATGAACCTGCCTTTGGATTTGGACTTGATTGTGATTTTGACATGACATTGTTTGGTGGAATGGGTATCCTCAAGGCATCTTCATCACCATTGCTTCAATTAGGCAATGTAAAATCCTCAACTGCACAGACAGGAACCAAATGCAAGCAATACATCAGTCCCACAGTCTGTATATTCAGGAGACCGCTGCACATCAGACGCCTACTCGTGATTTCTGGAGATACTGGTCACAACCTTACAAAAGAGCTGAAAGGATTTGACTGAGTTGCCAGATACAACAGGTTGTATGACATGATGTGTTTGGAAAATGTGTACTTTTACTTGGATGGTACAGCTCAATAGCTCGGAAAAAATTCCCTGCTGAACTGAAGAAAATTTTTAGTGACAGTTGATAGCAAGTCCTTTTAACAGAAGAACAATATCAAAGAATAGGGTTCAGTGTCATGGTGCAATGACAGTCATTGATAAAGAAAGTTTTGACAATTTACAGCACTGTAAATCCCAATATGACAGGCACCCGCAAAATCTCACAGTTGATGATAGGAGTTGCAGAGGACATGTACCAAACTCTTCTGGTAAAGAAGGCCACAACAACAGAACAGTCATCAAGTGACACCAGTGTATCTAGGAAATCCACAGAAAAGAGGAGTTTGGGAGAACCACCATGACCTTGCTCCTCCCATATGCCAGAGAGTAAGAGAAAAGATACAGTAGAGTAAGGCAGCCAGAAATGTTGAACTGAGTTCACAAAGTAACCATAAACATCAGGAGGTAACAGAGAATGTTGAAGAAGAGTTGTATCAATCTTTCACACCAAACTCCACCAGTCAAATGTGCGATGGAGAATCGACTCGGCCAACTTGGTCTTATGCCACCACCATCAAATGACAACTCAGCATCTAATCAAAGTGGGTATGACCAATTCCACCACCAAGTAAAACGTCCCATGGGAGGACAGACATCTGAAGGATGGAAGACAACACACTGCTCTGTTTTCACTGTGGAAACCCTGGACATGTCATATGCCACTGCAGAGGTGGAAGACAACACGCTCTAGCCATTCCCTGTCGCTCTACAGATGTACCAGCCACTTACCTATCTGCTGAATTCAGGAAATCTAAGTGAAGTGGCCATTTATGGAAGTGAGGTAAAGGTAAAAATCCTTCATGGATGACAGTTACAGAGGTGACAGGATATCCTGACAGCCAACCAGTTTGGGCAATAATCAACTTGGGATTCTTTTTCTGTGATTTGAATGCTTATCATTGTCAGCTAAAGAAAATTGTTTTCTGTCATACAAACGTGATTGTATATAAGGTTGCATATGGGGAATATATCCAGCCGACAGGAGCATGTATTGTAAGAATAACTATCACTGACAGACCAGAGACATTCAAATCTGTCATTTAAACGGAATGTAGTCATGACATTACTCTCAAAGGGGCTTATTTAGGCATCACAATCAATTATAGGTTGTGGAAGACAATACCTCCAGACCAGCGAACCTGTACCAAACAGCACATATAACAGCAGCCACAACTCATCCCTAAAGGTCTGTGTGCAGGGACAACCAAACCAGTCCAGGGAGGGTAGCTTAGTGTCACTGATGAAGAATCATGCTCCGCTACCACTACAGACAATGCAGGGGTGGAAGCTACTATTGAGTTGCCAGCTGACAGAGGAACAACACTGATGATCACACTCCCTGCTTGATGCAGCACTGTTTGGTGTCAATGCCCCCACATGCTACAGACAGCATGGCACAGCTTCTGCATCACACACAGTGCTTCCTGCACAACTCACAACTTCTTTGACTGTGTCCTGCTTGCCCAATGTCCCACCTGTGCAGGAATCAATGCCGCTGCCTTCGCTTTTTCAGATTCTGACAATGCTTCCTCACCTCTAGCCCAAAAACTGCCAGTCCACACGGTCCTTCCTTCCTGCCTGTTGCCGGCAATCCAGGCCCTACTTTCTTCCTCAGATATTTTCTTTTTTCTTTTTCAATAGGCGCCTTCACAGCATGCCATTTGCTTCATCTCCACCCCATTCTGTGTCATCTGCCCTGGATGCAGGTGCTGGTCATCTCTGATTGTGGTCATGTCCTGAGGCCCCCCTCCCAGGAGTCTTTCTCTCTTTGCAGAGAGTCAGACTCTTTTCAGCTTCTGACTGAATTTCAAAACACCTGCTACTTTTTTCAATAGATTTCTTTTTATAAAATGAGGACACCTTTCCTAATGCAGTAACCCAAATATTGATCATTATTTATTATGTATTCAATCAGTTTACTACTTGCCATTATTACTCACTTTTTGTCAGAAGGAATTTAGTAAATGAGGTCTGTTCTTCCTTTATGACCCACTAAAATTAAGGGGAGTTTATGCACACTAAAGTAACTGAACTCCTTTACCTAAGATGCTGTCGCCTCAGTGACAGTGGAAACTGCAACTGTTAGTAGGTGATTTAATGGGCATCACCCACATGTTAGTAATATTCACTCTATCCTATTTTCGGGATGATAGTCTGTAAATCAAAAACAGCTAAAAATCACAGGTCCATATGGAGTGTGACTTTCAAACAATTACTCACTGTATGCAATAGTAGAGAAAAGAAAATTCTTTTACTCAGCACTTCGCAATGATCTAATGTTATGGTCAAATATAACATATTCTGCATTATCTTCCATGCATTCTGCCAAGCATACATTAAACTGCAACTTCATCTGTTATTCCTTATTTGTAAAATTGGTGTCTTCTTATGGTACAAGGATGTTAGACAGAATAATTCATTAAAAAAAACATTGTTGATATGTGAGGAATCTGGACTGTTAATGAACACACAAAAATTATCACAACCAATCTCTTTAGTTGGTATTTCCATTACTGACTAAACAAAGATTATATGTTGTCTCCGTATGCATATTTTGTTTAATTCAGGTTATATACAGTGTTTTTAATCCCAATACTTTTCTGTGATCACTACCAGAAAGTGGATCAGACTGCTCAACAATTTTTTACAAATTTGGTGTCTTGTTAATTTATGCAAATATACTTGATGAGAGGTGTATAATTTGCCAAAATGTGTAATGGAACAATCAATATAATTGACTGGTTAAAGTGATTTGTGTTATTGAATTCAGGCCAGTTTAAGGCAAGGATAAGTGAGTAACAGTAAGTTTCCCTCTACAGAAACACAGAAACTCTTAAATTCCTTACCAGCTGCAGCAAGTGTGAATGTGATGGCTAACATGATGCAAAACATTGCCACCAAAAGTATAGCGTGTGTTGCCATAATAGAATATATTTTAACCCTTCAATCTTTAGCGTCACCATGCCTAAACGTAAAGCGGGAAGGAAGTGTTGTGACAATTGTGTGCGATTTATTTCTGGTTCTCTTCTTTTCCAGTGATGAATCTGTAGCCTGTGATTTCATAATGTATTCTTACTGCCCACAAAGCTTACTACCATCATTTACTCCACACAATTTTCTTTCCCTCCTGTCTAATACAGATTTATCTGGGTTACATGTGATATATTGTTAACCATTTCTCAGAACTTCGGGTTTGACATTGTACATTTTACAACATTTTTAATAGTTTATAAAAGGATGCATGTATTCTCAATATCTTCTTGCAGTAGAGTCTTCTATGTATTTAGTATCCACACTGAAATGTTTGTTTCAGGGGCACAGAGAAGAGGATGTGTATTATCAGAGGGAGCAACTGTTCTCACTTATGTATTCCCCCTTCATCAGTCCCCCCTTTTGTCTCTCATTCATATTCCACCCTCCAAGTTTTATGACACACACAAACCTTTCAGTACTTCCACACACGCAACATGCCTTGAGTTCCCTTATTATTTTAATTAAATTCACAGCATTTTCAAAATAACAAAATTAGTAAAACTCAGGGGATAATAGAGTTACAATCAATAGAGGCTTAATAAGAGTTTATTTTCACATAATCTACAATATGACTTATGAGGGATTAATGGCAGTGTTGCACGCATGGGTACAGATATAAAAAAAAATTTCTCACATTTTGCGCTGAAGGCAGTGCTTGAATAATACTATTTAGTGGAGTGTGGAGTATTTGCTCTAGTAGTTTATTTTCATTAAGTAGCAAATTGTAGAAGCTCACATAAGAGAGACTAACAAATATAACAACAAAAATAATCAATTATTGACAAAATAATTTAACTTGATATATAAAAACTCTAGTAGTCACCAAGCGGCGGCAGAAACACAGACACCAATTTCTCAGAACTCCGCAGGCGGGAACCAGCACTACAACATCCACCTGGCCTTATTTTATATTAATTTCTTCCATCTCAGTATTTTGCTTCACTCCATTTTAGTTTTCTACATCTGTCATTGTCTTACACATCTATTTTTCACTGCTCCCCTACCACCTCTGTTAAATACAATGCACTTAGCTTTTCACTTTTATTAACTCATAGATGATGTTTAAGCAGTAATCTCTGCCTGCATATTACCCTGTCTTCGACCTTTAAGCTCTCAGGTTTTCATATCTTGTCCAATGCAGTCCCCAACAGTCATTCCTTCTCATTCCATGCAGTCTCTTCTGATCTGCTGTTCTGGGTGACCTTCCCAAAACTGCCCCTTTTTCCTAGACCTCTCCAGTCCTTTCCCTTCACCCCTCTTCCTTTCCCTTCAACCATTCTGCCTGAAGAAGGAGCCACTGGCTCCGAAAGCTTGTCAAATACAACCGTATTTTGTGTGTGTGTTCTGCTGCCGCTTGGTAAGTAGATTTTTTATCTATCCAGTTAAATTATTTAGACTAACAAATGTGGTTTTTATCATTGACAGAGCTTTTACTGTTTCTTTCATCTATCCACAAAGTTTTAATTACTGAAAACACTCTTTTGGGAGATGCATTAGAACCTGGAATAGTTAGTGAAAATTCAACCAAGTGTTTAAATGTATTAGATACACACTCATTGCAAAGAATGAGTAAAATTTTCTCTCTGTTTTTCACTGACACCAACATTACAGTCCAGCAGTTTACCTTCACTCAGATTACACAACAGCACTCATCAAATAGTTCTCCCTTGTCCATAGTAAAGTTCACGACACTAGATTTTACAAAACTAAGCAATTCTTGAACACTAATACAGCTGAAGGTTTTACATAGGGTGGTCTTCTTCATCAGTTAAAGAATTACCAGTAATGGTTCACATCATTCACGAATCCATCCAATGCAGGTACCAGAAAGAGCTGTGGTGATATTGTTAAACTGGTGATGTGTCACTAGCCCCTCACTTTTCAACTAATGTAACTATTGTTTTACTACAATCAAACAATGGGAATACCCAGGATGGAATGTAACAATACTATGAGAAGGAAAGTTGCTACTCACCATATAGTGGAGATGCTGAGTCACAGATAGGCACAACAAGATGATTTTCACATTTAAAGCTTTCGGCCAATGGCCTTTGTCAACGCACACACACAAATGCAACTCACACACACCACTGCAGTCTCAGGTAACTGAAGCCCTACTACGAGCAGCAGTATCAGTGCATGATGGGAGTGGTGACTGGGTGGGTGAAAGGAGGAAGCTGTGGCTGGGAGGGGGAGGGATAGTATGGTGGGGTTGGCAGACAGTGAAGTTCTGCAGGTTGGGATGCGGGCAGGGGAGAGGTGGGGAGAGTAGCGGAAAAGGAGAGAAATAAAAATAAATAAATAAATAAATTTAAAAAAAGACTGGATGTCTTGGCAGAATGACGGCTCTGTAGCGCTGGAACGGGAGCAGGGAAGGGGCTAGATGGGTGAGGAAAGCGACTAATGAAGGTTGAGGCCAGGAGGGTTACAGGAATGTAGGATGTATTGCAGGGAAAGTTTCCACCTGCAAAATTCAGAAAAACTGGTGTTGGTGGGAAGGATCCATATGGCACAGGTTGTGAAGCAGTCATTGAAATGTTTGGCAACATGTTCAGCAACAGGATGGTCCATTTGTTTCTTGGCCAAAGTTTGTCAGTGGACATTCCTACAGACAGACAGGCAGACAGACAGACAGACAGACAGCATGTAGGTTGTCATGCCTACATAGAATGCAATACAGTTGTTGCAGCCTAGCTTGTAGACCACATGACAGGTTTCGCAGGTAGCCCTGCCTTTGATGGCATAGGTGACGTTAGTGACTGGACTAGAGCAGGTGGTGGTGGGAGGATGTAGGGGGCAGGGGTATCTTTCCAGTCTCCCACCACCTCCCAAAGCCCTACCGTCCGGCCACAGAGAAGCATTTCCCTCATAACTCAGGACCACCCAGGACTGGAGCAACTGAATTACATTCTCCACCAGGGTTTTGATTACCTCTTGTCGTGCCCACTATCCTTCCCAACCCTCCCACAGTGGTATTCCGCCGTCCACCGGATCTACACAATATATTCATCCATCCTCACACAACCTCTGCTCCCAATACCTTACCTCATGGCTCATACCCCTGTAATACACCTAAATGCAAGATCTGTCCCATACATCCTCCCACCACCACCTACTCTAGTCTGATCGCTAACATCACCCATCCCATCACAGGCAGGGCTACCTGTGAAACCAATCATGTGGTCTACAAGCTAAGCTGCAACCACTGTGCAGCATTCTAAGCTGCAACCACTGTGCTGCATTCTAAGCTGCAACAACTGCTGCATTCTATGTACGCATGACAACCAACAAGCTGTCCGTCGGTATGAAGGGCCACCGACAAACAGTGGCCAAGAAACAAGTGGACCACCCTGCTGCTGAACGTGCTGCCAAACATGATATCCTTTATTTCAATGACTGCTTCACAGCCAGTGCCATATGGATCCTTCCGAACAACACCAGATTTTCTGAATTGTGCAGGTGGGAACTTTCCCTGCAATACATCCTATGTTCCCATAACCCCCTTGGCCTCAACATTTGTTAGTCGCTCTCCTCACCAATCCAGCCCCTCCCTACTCCAATTCCAACACTACACAGCCGTCATTCTATCACCACATCCACTGTTTTTTAATTTTACTTTATTTTATTATTTTTATTTATTATGAAGTTGCAAGAAGATGGAAACAATATACAGGAAAACTGTACAGCAGACCAGACCTGTCTGAAAGCATCATGGAAGAAGAAACAGAAGTAGATGCACACAACATAGGTGAACCTATATTAAAGGTAGAGTTTGAACTAGCTCTGAAAAAATTGAAAAACAACAAATCGCCTGGTATAGACAATATCCCAGCCGAACTTCTGAAATCTGGAGGAGCAAAACTGAATCAGGAGTTGTATAATCTTGTTTTCAACATGTACGAGCAGGGTAAAATTCCTAAAGACTTTGAGAAAAACATTATGAACCCCATTCCAAAGAAGGCAAATGCTACAAGATGTGAAAATTATAGGACACTCGGCCTAGTTACTCACGCCTCTAAAATATTAACCTCGATTATCCTAAAACGCATAGAACAAAAAGTCGAAGCTACACTCTCCGAAGACCAGTTTGGATTCCGGAAAGATAGAGGAACCAGAGAAGCAATATTTGCTCTAAAACTAATAATAGAGAAACGACTAGATAAGAACCTGAAAACATACATAGCTTTCGTAGATGTAGAGAAAGCCTTTGATAATGTTAAATGGGATAAAATGTTTGAGGTACTCAAAAAAGTAGGAATAGACCATAAAGATAGAAAAATGATATGGAACCTATACAAAAACGAGACAGCAGTTATCCGTGGACGGACAAAACAAGAAGAGGTGCAGATACGGAAAGGTGTCCGACAAGGTTGCGCACTATCCCCTGTTATCTTTAACGTATACATTGAAGAGGCGCTGAAAAAAGTAAGGGAAAATTCACAGACAGGTGTAGTAATTCATGGCCAACGAATAGATATGATAAGATATGCCGATGATATAGCTGTCCTGTCTGAAAGTGAAGAAGATCTTGTAGTCCTACTGAATAGAATGGATAAAGTTATGGGTGAAGAATATAATATGAGAATTAATAAAGCACAAACAAAAGTAATGGCATGCGACAAAGAAGATCAAGTGAAAGTCCAAGTTCATGTAGGCAATGAACTGCTTGAACAAGTTGATAAATTTACTTATCTGGGCAGTAATATTACCAGGGATGGAAGGAGCAAGGCAGAAGTGAGAAGTAGAATAGCTCAAGCAAAGGCTGCTTTTAACAAGAAGAAAAACATATTAACATCTAAGAGCATCAGCCTTGCAACCAGGAAAAGATTTTTGAAATCATATGTGTGGAGTGTGGCATGCTATGGGTGTGAAACATGGACTCTCGGGACAGAGGAACAGCAGAAGCTAAATTCTTTTGAAATGTGGTGCTATAGACGCATGCTCAAAATAAAATGGATCGACAAGGTCACAAACGAAGTGGTTCTGGAAAGAGCAGGTGAGAAGAGAAGCTTCTGGAGTTTCATTGTTAAAAGAAGAGTGCAATTTACAGGCCATCTATTAAGACATAAAGGACTCCTGAACACAATCATAGAGGGATATGTCGAGGGAAAAAGACCAAGAGGAAGACCACGACTGAGGTACATGGATCAAATCATGAAAGATGTGGGATGTGACACCTATAAAGAAATGAAGAGAAAAGCTGAAAGACGCACAGAATGGAGACAAGCTGCCATTGTAGCAGTTGCAAACCAATCCTTGGATTGACCACTACAGAAGAAGAAGAAGAAGATTTATTTCTCTCTTTTTCCATTACTCCCCCCCCCCCCCCCTCCCCTGCCCCCCACACAGCCTGCAGCACTGCACTCTCTGCCATCCCCACCATACTATTCCTCCCCTTCCCTGCCCCAGTCTCCTCCTTTCCCCCACCCAGCTGCCACTCCCATCATGCACTGGTGCTGCTGCTTGCAGTGTGGTTTCAGTTGCCTGAGACTGCAGTCATGTGTGCGAGTTGTGTTTGCATTGAGTGTGTGTTTGCATATGTGTATCTCTTGTTGGCAAAGGCCATTGGCCGAAAGCTAAGTGTGAAAATCTTCTTCTTGTCCCTATCTGAACACAGCATCTCCGCTATATGGTGAGTAGCAACTTTCGTTCTTGTAATATTGATTTACTACATATGTCAAAAATCTTTTGTCTGCAACATCAGTTACATTTACATTTTCTTTTTCTATGCACAGAATACTGTTGGGGAAAATACTGTAACTAGCTTGAAGAAACTGAAGAGTGATTAAGGAGAGCAGATGTTTTGAAGGGGGGGGGGGGGGGGAGGAAGTCTTCAGAGTGACAGGATACTTGTTAAGGGATGGGAAGTAGGATTCTAATGCTTGGGAAATATCAATGACACTTTAAACAGCTGGTAGAAGGTATAACCATCTTATTTTACTCCAGCCTAAGAGTTTCTTGTATTTTACTTCAGTGAAGTCAGAGAAGGATTTTAGTTTCTCAACAAGTGGGCAGTACAGGCATGGAAATGTTGGTAGATTTAATCAATAATGATCTGTATATCAACTAGTGTGCAATCTGTGCCAGTTTGGACAATGCCGTGTACAATATGAGCAGAACACCCTACACCAATCAAATTATTTTCACGCTTTCACTGCAACTTAAAATAAAATACTGTTTTAATCTTTCCATTTCTTTACTCCATATTTGCTGTGTATGTCGTCAGCAGAAACTGTTACGACATTTCTCTTAAGATTGTACTTCTCCAACATCATCTGTAAGACATACGGAGTCAAATGCTCTGGACTTCCACAACCAAAGTTCACCAACTACGACACTCTCATTACAATGCCTTTATCTGGGCGGTAAAACCTAACCACTAAAGGGCTAGTTTGAAGTCTATGTGGCTGGAAGAATCTGTCATCACTGAAATAGACTTTACTGCTTTCAGTTCCTTCATTATTTGTTAGAAAATGGCACAATCACATTCATGGTCACTAATTTGGTTTTCATTTGTGAGCATGAGAACTTCTTGTTGAACAATGATTTAATTAATTATCTCATTGAAGCTGTCCATGGACTTGAAACTCTGGTTGAATATGTGGTACACAAATAAAGCTTCTTGGACCAGAAGTTGCTTATCCATGTCTGAAACTACCTTCTGCAAAAACTAGTTATCAAATTTTGACCTTGAAGAGTTAACCTGGAACTCAGCTTTATGTTTGTCAGACTTCATGTGAGTTACTATTCAATGTGCATTCCATGTCCAGTGCCACATTTTGGACCACAAAACTGCACCCACAGCATTCTTCTCACTTCTTTTAATTAATGGGAATTCTTGCAGTGCCTTACTGTTTAGTTTACACTTGCATTTTCCCATAATTAACATAAGCAATATTTAGATAATCAGAATCCCTGCTGCAAGCACTGGAAACACTGAACTACTCTACACAGTACAACACACCGAAGTTAGAACACATGCACCTGTTCACATGATCACAATAACATCAATTTTCTGAATCAATCAATATATTATATGAACTTGACAACTAAAACAGTTCAGTTTTTTCATGCAAATGACACACAATGCTAGTGTTCAGAAACTTCAAACAAACAAACCATTGTATCAGGATAGGTAATAAGTGTAAAAAGGTAAAAAGTCACACTAAGAGGGAAATGCAGGACATTTCACTGTTCCCAAAGAGGGTTTGGGGACTCCGGGACATTTAATTAAAAACTGGGACTGTCCTGGAAACATTGAGACAAATGGGAACCCCAGGCTTGCCCCACACATTTTCCCTAATTGTTCACCCCCATCCTCTCCCCCACCTTCTACACATGTGTCTGCTTGGGCAACCATTCATTAACAGGCAATGTTCGGGGGGGGGGGGGGGGGGAGAGAGAGAGAGAGAGAGAGAGAGAGTTAGAGTTAGAGTTAGGGGGCAGGACAGGAGGAAGGGTGGGGGGTGGGGTGAGGGGTCACACGCGCATGCGTATGTGTACTGTAACTCAAAAAAGCATTCATCCCAAAGCTAGCAAAGATCTCATTATTAACATTACTATAAACTGCACTTACTTAAATGCACTGATTAAACAGAAATTCAACAATTTCTGTCATTTTTTCTGAAATTTGTTCACATGAAACAAAGTATCTTCTTAGAATATTTTAGGTTATTGAAGCCGGCCATGTAGTTTACTTTTTGCTGCTGTTTCACAGTGTGCATGCTTTGCAAGAAGTAATAAAATGGCAGTGTAAGTAGGCCATTGCAATGCTATACAATTAGTCTGGTGGTTGATATAACTTAAATTTTTGCTATATCACAGAGTGAATGACACAGTGGAGCCACGTATGCACACAAGCACTTCATGCATGCAACCACACATGCCACACATCCTCACACACACACACACACACACACACACACACACACACACACACCACTTAGCTATATGCAGCAACATGGTAAAGTTGAGTGTGTTGATGTGCAAGCCAATATACATATAAGCAAATTTCTGGTTGAACATTTACTGTAAAACTGTTTTTGGATTTTTCTCTGCAAATAAATGAAGTCCAAATTCATTCATGGAAATAAAGCAGTGGACTTTAATGCTTTAAAGTCACATTAGTCAGTCATTTTACCCCAGATGTAAAGAATATCTTTTACTTTGTTAGGAGTTTAGTTTTGTTTACTAGCAAATACGAAAACTAACAGACATCACTATTTTATGAAGCAGGATGTAGTGCAAAAAAGATTAATGAGTGAACTTTGACTGGAAAAATGTCTTGATATACTATTTAACTGTCCAAAGGTTTGTATAATATTACTGTCAAAGTAGAGAATTTTTTAAAATTTTTTTCATTTAAATTGTATCAAAAACTACCTGAACTTTGATGCCTTGCAGTGTAATCTGCCCAGTTTCTTGATGTCAATAATTATATAAATGAAACTCACCTGAATGGTAACTTGAAGCTTGAACCAAGGCTGCTTATACTTGAAGTT
The DNA here is from genome assembly GCF_021461395.2 of Schistocerca americana. Taxonomy (NCBI): domain Eukaryota; kingdom Metazoa; phylum Arthropoda; class Insecta; order Orthoptera; family Acrididae; genus Schistocerca; species Schistocerca americana. The sequence goes on along the minus strand of NC_060125.1, from coordinate 449,507,571 downwards.
ACCCCACCAGACGTAACCGGAACATCAACAGGCATTGTCGATGATCGTTGCATCGACTTTCCTTGCACAGAGTGAGTTTCTCCCTCTCCTTCTTCTAATTCATCCTCATCTCCAACCTGAGAACTTTCTTGAGTAAAAGTTGCACTACGAGACACACCCTGAGTTCGTCCCCGACCACCAAAAAGCACCGGGCCTCTCTCACTGTCTGACAACTCTAACACAACTGCTGCAGCGTTTGAATTATACTGAGATGCACTGGGATGATCTTGAACGTTAGGTGGTTCTGGTGACTCTGTGTCTTGGGGTATGTCATCTTCCATATGTAGAGCCCCAAGGGGGTCATTCTCCGTAACAGGTGTCCTTACGGGTGAGGTCTTCTGGGAATGAGCAGCAGAATTCTTACTAGGAGAATCTAGTGGTCCATTTACATGATTTGGGTCACACTGAAAATTCTCTCTTTCCTCCTGTGTCTGATGTGTATCACTTGCAGTAGTTGCAGAGTGCAAAACTTGGGGAGTTTTATTTACCATAAAGGAGGACGAATTCTTAATATTCTTATTCTTCACATTATTATGATAATCAAGAAGAGAATCAGTGCTGCTTTTCTTAAGACTACTGTCACTGTCTAGCTTCTTCATACCTACACGATCCCACATTTCATTTCCTACCCGACTAACTTTTGAACCCCAGGCAGACATTAGTTTACCAAAGTGTTTGGGTGTGTTACTGCCAACAGAGTCCAAATCATCAGTACTGCCAGCTGAACTTCGCTCTTCCAGATGTTCTGACGATGATTCCCGGCTTTGACGCCGTAATGTTAGGCTGTTTCTACGACCAAACAGAGCCCTGCCAAAATATACAACACGAAAATTAAAAGAAAATACTGCATGGAGAAAAAGACTACTACAATGGTTGATGTAATTTACCTGCTTGGAATGACTTTAGAACTTGGAGATTTTGTAGTTCTGGGAAGTTCTGGAATTGAAGGCACATTATTGGTGTTGTTATGAAGTTCTGCCTGAAGACCAAGTTTGTCCAAAATTTGAGCATCATTGGCAAAACTCTCTGACCTGATCAGAAAAAAAGTAGAGAATAATTTGAAAACTCTAATTACAAAAAGCTACTTCTTAATGTCTGTTGTGATCAGTACTCTACACTGACAAGCACAATAATGTAACTGGACAATAAAATATGCAATGTGTGTCCATAACTGTAATGTAATATCATGTGTCGAATAGTAAAATTACAAGGAGACAGGATGGCTGACCAGTATTTAATCTTTAGGAAGCACAGTTTCAACAACTGAGAGTGACACATTTAAAAGTGGAAAAAAATTATACCTGGGTTTTTGAACTGATAATTTCTTCCTCAGGAAGGGGAGAGGGATGGTTAGAAAGGAGGGACAGGTCATCTGACCAACAGACTGAGATAAAAACATTTATTGTGAGGACAAGGGATGGAGGCATCAGAGAGAGTAAAAGATTAAAGACAGTATATTCATAAGCATTGTGCCAGCTTCAGTACAGAGATGAATTAATCCATCTTTATGTCTCACTCTGATTGTCTATCATCCCTTGACTGAAGCCGACCCACTCTTTATCAAGTGTTTTCAGTCAGTCTCTTTCATCTTTGTCTCTCCTGTCCTCACAAAAGGAGGGTTCCTCTAAACCCGGAGCCTGAGCTAACGGTACCACAGGTTGGTGTAGTTTTTTCTACTTTTAAGTGTGTTCTTGGAACTGCAGCTCAAAGTGAGTACTGCCTGGCCAACCATATATCTCCTTTAATTACTCTATATTGTGTTACAGATAATCATGAAAACGTCGTACTACACACTTCAGGCAAAAAGTTTAAACTGTTCTATATCTAGTAAGCAGTACTTACAAAATTTGGGTTTTGGGAAACAGGTATCGACAAAAATGTAATACGACTCCTTCCTGTGGTCACTTAGACAAATTTCAGAACTTGCACACTGACATCAGCCTGTCTTAATTTATTCATTTGGGCTAACACACAGACAGCTTACAGCATGGTACTTCAGAGTCCTTAAACACGAAGTTAAGCCTAATACCTCTTACCCTGGAGTGCAGCGTGTATTCCAATGCGTTCACTGCTTCATTTCATTACACTATGGCACCACTATCAAGATACAGCAACACATGACGAACAGATTATGCATTAAAGCCAATAACACTGTTTTTCTTACATTCATCAATAATCATAACAAATTAATAGAATTTTTAAAATTAAGTAGCAGTAAAGTATATCAGAACATAGAAAATAGCTCACGAACAGTACTGAAAGGATAACATTTTTTATACTTGTAAAGGACAGAAGTATAAGCAAACAGATCTCTAAATAACTTTATAGAGTTGAAAATCAGCAACCACCTGGGTGCAAGGTGCTCACAAGTTTCGAAATAAGCTATGCAACAGAAGATGCAATGGAATGAGACATATTCAAATGAAAGCCAAGTTCAGCACAAAATGCGTTACAAGCTTTAACAGGGTCCTAGTTGGTGTACTTAATAGTCTTATATATATCACTTACAACTGAAAGTCTTTCATGTGTTATGACAACATTAGTGCAAAGGAAACCAGCTGTTCCTGAATTAAGGCTCTGTTAAACAGTCAGCTGCCCGCATGGCAGAAGGAACTGCTGCCTGTCATGGTCAGTGATGAATACACAATGAGCAGGGTTCAGTATTCAAGTAGTTAAATAGTGCTTCCTCTGAGTTTATTTGTAGCCATGCAGCTCAAACACTGAAAGTACTTTGTTGGGTCAAAATGCCAATGTCACAATTTGCACATAAGACTAATATCAAATGAAAGAAGTCGGCACTAAGGAATGAAGTGTCAATTAGCAGTAATTTTAACATCTATAAATAATAATAATAATAATAATAATAATAATAATAATAAATCTGGCATCATACTCACCAATAAAAAGAAGAAATTAACACAACTAATCAAAATATCCATACCCAATACAACAAATATACAAAAGAAAACAGGAGAAAAAATTGAAAAATACATCCAACTGGCTGAGGAAGTCAAGGACATGTGGCATCAGGATAAAGTTGACATTATACCAATTATACTATCAACTACAGGAGTCATACCACACAAGATCCACCAGTACATCAATGCAATACAGCTACATCCAAACTTATATATACAACTACAGAAATCCGTAATTATTGATACATGTTCAATTACACGAAAGTTCCTAAATGCAATATAACATATACTGTACAGTTACAAGGAAGTGACGCTTGATCGAGGTCCGCATCACTTTCCATTTTTAACCAGACTTAACGTCTGAGAAAGTAAAGAAATAATAATAATGTTTGTAGTGGGTGGTTGTGGTGCTGTCACTATAGGTTGAGAAAATCTGCTCTCATACAAGTATACACATATGCATGGAGATACCATAATTAAATAAAATGATTAAATTGATATACAGCTTATGCCTTGTTGAATTGCGAGCAAGTTGCCAAATCTGAAACACATTAAAACAGTAACCTTATCTATTTATAGAAGATTTTAAATAACAAAGAATATACAGGGAAGGGCAATCCTTAGACTTTGTTTTATCTAATGTTGTGGTAATCAGATGTGAACTTGACTAGTGTGTAGCACCCATAAGTCTGTTGATACTTGCAGTCTGAGGTTTGTTGTTTGTTGTTATCTGACACAATGAATAGAAAGTACACATTTGTTTTGCAAATATGGTGGAAACATGACTAATTAAAGTGATGTTTTGTTTGCAGAGCATTTTCCAGACATCCAGCCCCCATTAAAATTAAAGATTTGAAAAGAGTGAGTTGGTAGTGAGATCTGATATTCAGGTAGGCCAAAGTCTGTTACTGCAGAAGAGAATATTAACACTGTTGCACTTTGTTAATGCAATCACCTAATTAAATCTCAAAGACAAGCATCCAAGGAGTATGGAATAGCAAGAACAAACCTACAAAGTATTCAGAAAAAGCAAAAATTAATATCACACAGACTTCAAGGGCTAAATGTAAGTGATCCAGACAGGCACATGGAATTCTGCTATTCGTACACAATCAGGCAAGAAGTAGATACCAAGTTTTTTTTAAAAAAAAACATTCTTTTGAAGTGGGTAGTTGAAGTCAAATGGCAGAGTGAACAGACAAAACTATCTCTACTAGGATTCTACAATGGAGACAGAGTTAAACTCTCTTGGCATGAGTTTATGGGTAGGGATTTTCAGTGATAGATCACTCAAGACTTATTTTTTTAAATGGACTGACAATTCTGTAAATTACCTACTTATGATTCAAGATATGTTGGTAGAACTGGAAAATAGTCAACTTTTAAAAGCCTTCACTATTCTCATATACCACAGTCTGGTTATAGTCTCGAATATACTAAAAGATGAGGTTTATTCTGCGAAGATTTGTGATATTTAGCATTTGCAGGAATGAATCCAATCAAAATTTGAAAATCTACAGTTTTGGAAGCTTTGTGACAAAATTTATAAACCAATGTTGAAAACGAAAAAGTGGAATGTTTGCCTAGCACAGCATGGAAACTACTTTGTATCTTTTGTAGGTTCACAGAACTCTTCATGTATTTCTGTGCAGATAATAAATTTTTCCAGAATGAGATTTTCACTCTGCAGCGGAGTGTGCGCTGATATGAAACTTCCTGGCAGATTAAAACTGTGTGGCCGACCGAGATTCAAACTCGGGATCTTTGCCTTTCGCGGGCAAGTGCTCTACCAACTGAGCTACTGAAGCACGACTCACGCCCGGTACTCACAGCTTTACTTCTGCCAGTACCTCGTCTCCTACCTTCCAAACTCTACAGAAGCTCTCCTGCGAACCTTGCAGAACTAGCACTCCTGAAAGAAAGGATACTGCGGAGACATGGCTTAGCCACAGCCTGGGGGATGTTTCCAGAATGAGATTTTCACTCTGCAGCGGAGTGTGTGCTGATATGATTAATCTGCCAGGAAGTTTGTATGCGTGCTCTTTCAAGGAAAAATAGTTTTCTGTGTGTATGAAACTGACCAAGAAGAACAGGAAGATTATGGTCTATCAGACCATACATGTGGGAAATGATACTGTACTGGAAACACATACTGTTAGCGATTAACAGGGTGTAAGGTTGACATATTTTAGTTGGCATCTTAGTACAAAGGTGAAACTTTGCTCGCAAAGTACGGTGCTCAATCAAAGCAGAGAAATACTACTACTTTTTGTTGTTTTACGTAGCAAGGGCCCTCTGGGATCTAGAAAGCATTCAGATTTTCATTTTGTTTTTATACGACTATCTTCAGCATTTGAAATTCTTAGAGCACTTGACTTATTTTTGTAGAGAAGACTTTTTGGCCTCTTTCAACAATTTCATGCCACACCCCTTGGTATTGATTAGTAGTTAAATATCTTTCCGTGAGTTATGCTCATTAATAAACAGGTATCCTTTTACTTTCTGTGTATTATGCTTTCAACACATAAGTTTCGGTATTCATTGTAAATATCTCAGTTTCAATACTGACTACCATCAAATAAAGAATGTGCTTCACTTTCTCTTTTAACCATTTGCACAAATAGAACTACAGGCTCTTGATGAAAATAACAAAGAAATGTATCATTCTTCACACAATACTATCCTAGTATTCTTCTAGTATGCCTCTCCAGTGCATATACCTGAAGATCTACAATGACTCATAACCAGCTTCAAGAGCATATATGGGCAATTCAGTCAGACTAAAAATACCAAAAAGCATGCTCAGTCTGCTCTGGAATCACTCTGATAGGGTATGATGATATGATCTCCAACACATATTCAAAACACATACGAGATCTGTTCAAAAAATTCCAAGAACATTCATAATTTCGTGCCAATGGTGTGTTGGAGCAAAATGCAGTTGAGATCGCTGCACACACCTGTGTTTAATGTGTAACTGCCGGAAGTTTTGTTGTTGTAAGTCTGTTAGTTATTGCTCAGTGTCATATTGAGTAGAACGCTGTGTTTCGCAGTATGTGCGCAGTTTGCGGATTTCGAGACGGCAGAGTTAGAGAAGTGATGCGTCTGCATTAAATTTTACATGGAACTAAAGAAAACCTTTACAGAGACACACCAAATGATGCAGGAAGCCTATAGTGATGAGCGCTTAAGATGGACTAAGTGTTCGAATGGATCACAAAGTTTAAGAATGGGCGGATGGAAGCTAAAGATGACCCTCTATGTCTACCAATGACACACGCCATGAATGTCAACAAAATTGTGCATGCCAATTGAAGACAGACTGTGTGAGAGATTGTAGAAGAATGTAGAATTTCAGTTGGATCATGTCATGAAATCCTGACACAGCATTGTGTTGCCGCCAAGTTCGTACCACAGCTCATGAGTCGAGACCGGAAAGACGTTTGCCTCACAATCTGTGATGAGCTTTAGGACTGTGTTAATGAAAATGAGATGTTCCTTACCAGAATCATACCTGGTGACGAGGCGTGGGTCTACAGTCATGATCTTGAGACCAAGGTTCAGTCTTCACCATAGATCGGGAAAGGTTCTCTAAGACCAAAACAAGCTCAACACATCATGTCAAATGCCAAAGCGATGCTGACAGTTTTCTTTGACTTTGAAGGATTAAATCATGAATTCGTGCCACAGGGACAGTGTGTTAATCGCTGGTACTATTGGGACGTGATGTGACACCTGCAAGAAAATGTGAGAAGGAAATGGCCAGAAATATGGCAAGGTAATTCATAGCTCTTGCATCATGATAAGGCACCTGGACATTCATCATTGTCGGTGTGTTACTGCACAAAAAACAAAATCACTGTGCTGCCTCATCCTCTGTACCATCCAGACCTGGTCTTGTGGACTTCTTTTATTTCCGAAGTTGAAAACCCCATTGAAAGGGTGAAGATTTGCAATGATAGATGAGATACAAGAAAATTCGCAGACAGCATTTCGAGCGATCTAGCAGGAGACATACAAAGACTGCTTCTGGAAGTGGAAATGGTATTGGGAGGGAGGGAGGGGGGAGGGAGGGAGGGGGGAGGGAGGGGTGGTGTATCAATTGTGGAGGAGAGTACTGCGAAGCGTAGCATTCACAATAAGTAAAAGGTAAGCACAGAAAAATTTTGTGGATAATGTTTCAGAATTTTTTGAACAAAACTCCTCAGTCACTTTGCCTACTAACGAAACACACTCTCTGAATGTTTCACTAACAAGAAAGACATGCAAAACAGAATTCCATTTACCCATCCAGTCGTCACACATCTCGCCAACTTGACAATGGTTGTCCCGCCTCTGCTATATGGCTATGAAATCTCGAAACTTTACTACCACGAAGGCAAGAATTCAGAACACTTTAAACAGCAGAAATTTTTCTGTACTGCAAATATCTAATGGGACCACTACGTAATGAGTGCTACACATTTCTTGCACATCATAACTCCACCTCGCAAACTCTACAACACTGCCATCATCAGACAATGTTTCTCCTCAACACACCTGGATTTAAAATCAATAGCTTCATTATCGCCACTGCTGCAAAACTTAACTTCCTACATAATCACAAAACTGTCAAACAGGATGCATAATACCATTTGGAAAAGATTATTCTTCCTCCAGCATCAGTACTTCACAATTTTACAAATGGGAACTTGGTCTGCAACATGCACTTGTCCCCATAACAGTTCTGACCCTACATTATGCTAATTAGTTACTTCAAATATTGCCAGAAAATGGAAAGTCCGGTGACAGTAGGGCATTAGTGCCTGGAGACAGTGGTCATGTGTGTGTGAATGCGGGTGAGTTTTCTACTTCTGAAAAAGGGCTTTGTCTACAAGCTGAAATATTTTTAGCATTCTTTTTCACTGTGTGCCTTCTCTGTGTGGTGAGTAGCAGTGTATCCTTTCCATATGGTTGGTATTCCAAATTTTGTCTCAGATTTGTTGCTCTCTCACCTATTCTTAAATTGTAAGATTCTCGATTGTCGTACTATAATAATTTCTTTATTAAATTCACTCTTAGGCAATTTCTGTTGTTTCCCTCGACTGACTATGCTGAGTAACAGTACTGTTTAATGTTGAATTCATATTGTTTATTGTGACGATTGTCAGTGTTTTACTGAAAGAAGGTTTCTTGGTTTCGAATAGTAATGTTTTTGTGTGATTTACTGCCCAGCTCTGGTGTCAACTGATAAGAAGAACTGTTTCTTATGTATACTTCTAACATATTAATGCAATGAGCAATGTATCAACAATACCTGCTAAGAAGCTTCCAAGCCTCAGTCTCAGAAGCTCGGTTTGGCTTTGGGCTGGCAGGCTGACCATGATGTCGCAGATTGAAGACAAACTCAGAACAACTACCACTCCGAGCACGTCTCCTCTGTGATCCTACTGTAGGGGAGTCACCTCCAAAAGCTGAGTCAAAAACGTCTGTCTCCTCTTCTGACAAAGATGGTCCATTGTACAAACCAGTCATCAATAGACCAGCACTGCTTTCAACTGTGTAAAACAATGTATGTACTTTAGCACAAAAAGTATTTTATAACTGTCATTTCTTTCAATAGAGCACACATTTATCTGGTTCCACATTCTAGCATCCCAAATTTCAACCAATTAACCTCAGTTGTATTAAATGTTCTCAGCACATTTGCAGCATTACTTCTTTATAGGGTGGTAGGTTGGACTTGATTTTGCAAATTGTAGAAAGTTACATAATCAAAGACAATGAAGAGAATTAACCCAATAAGACTATCAAAAACATTTAATACAACAGTTTCATTGTGAAAGCATGTGTGTTTATTCTAAACTTAAGTTCTAGGATTTTGAATTACAATTATGACACAGTTACGTGTGTTATTTACTATACCTACGGGAGTTAATGATAACACACAACTAATGCCTGTGGGAATTTGCTTAGCTACAGAGCGCTCCGCAACATAACCCAACATCAAGCAACACACCCCTTGCAATAAACTGCCATTAATAAAACAGAGATACAACTAGCTGCTTCACTTCACGATGTTCAATTTTGCTGTAAATATACAGGGGATATGCAGAATAACGTGAACAGTGGTAGTAATGGGGTGGTTGTGTTTGACGGTCAACAATGCAGGTACGGCACGTGTCATGCTGGACTGTGCATGTTCAGTACCAATTGCGCATTAGTAGAGGTTGTTTACGAGTAGAGCACATTTTGTATTTGCATTCAGAGCCTGAGGTTGACGTGCAATGAAAAGATCTAACAGAGTTCCAAAGAGGGCAGAATGTGGAGGCTCGATTAGCTGGAGCATAAGTAACCAAGACAGCCAACTTACTGAATGTTTCAAGAGCAACTGTTTGAACAGCATGACAGCCTACACAAAACATGGAAGGACATCATTGTATGAACGTAACAGTGGGCACAAATCAAAACTAAATGACAGAGATTGCCATACACTCACATGAATTGTGTCAAAACAACACAAAACTACATTGGCTAAAGTGACTGCAGAGTGAGCTGCTATACTGAAACCATCAGTGATGACAACCAACACAATGAAGTGTAAAACAGGGTGTCAGGAGCATAAATCCTGGACAGCCGATCAGAAGAAACATGTCATATGGTCCGATGAGTCAATGTTTTAGTTATTTCCAACACTGGGCCAGGTTTATGCCTGGAGAACGCCAAAAGAAGCCTGCAATCCTGATTGCTTGATTCCAATAGTTAAGTGTGGAGGTGGAAGTGTGATGGTGTGGGCAGCCATATCATGGCATTCTGCTGGTCCCATCATTACTCTCAAAGGCCATGTTACATCCAATGATTATGTGAACATTTTGGGTCATCAGGTGCATCCCATGTTTCAAATGTTATTCCCCAACAATGATGCCATATTTCAGGACGATAATGCAACAATTCACACAGCCAGGAAAGTACAATCATGGTATGAGGAGCATGCAATTGAACTGCAGCATCTTCCCTGGCCAACACAGTCCCCAGACTTGAACATTATCGAGCCCTTTCGGGCGGTACTGAAGCGCAGACTGCGGAGCTGATTTCCGCCTTCCTCTTCACTACAGGAGTTAGAAGAGGTTCTGATCAAAGAGTGGCACAACATTCCACTGAGGACTATACAATCATTATATACCAGTATTCCAAGAAGAGTCGCAGCTGTATTACGGGCAAATGGAGGTCCAACCCCTTATTATTACTAAATGATTCCCAAATAAGTACAGGTGTTCACATTATTTGGCCATTCCCTGTATCTTTGCCTTATGGGTCATTTTTGACAGACTACACATTGCCAGGATTTCGTTTGTGACACACTCTGGAAGATTGCATGTAGTGTCTTTGATGTTTTTTGATAATACATCTGATTGTATCCCAACATGCTTAATATCAGTGACTGAACTGGCACATTCATGGAATAGCATTTGGAATTCAGTACTTTCTTTATTTGTGCTTTGTATACTCAAACGATGTGAGTATCCAATAAACAGTAGTTCACAGTTATTATGTGATATGTCTGAAGAATGAAATGTGTGTCTTCTTTGTGGTTATTACCAGTTCCATTTTCTTGAAAACAGTTTTATTATAAAATAGTCTCCAGTATTCATTTACTTGGTATTATTTGTTTATGCACATTCTGATTATTCAACTTTCTAACTTAAGTATTCTATTTATTTTTGCAGTGTTTCACTTATGTATGTTATTTTTGGTAGTCAAACATTTTTAGAAGTGTAAGTTAGGTTCAACGCCACAAAAGATCCTGGATCAACAGATTAACCATATCAAAGGCATTTCACAACTGATACAGACCCCTCATCATAATTTTTTCCCACCCCTGCTTCTATCCCACATGTTCAACTTATGTGTTCTTATAACAGAGCCTTTTTCAAGTCTCATTTACTTTATGATGCTACTTCATTGATGCAACAAAAAAGTTAATTATGCCTATAGTGGGCATGGGATCATCGAGCTGGGACCTCGAATCAGTACTAAAGTGTTTCTTGTTTATATGAATAACATTATTATTACATCACAATAATAGTTGTGTCTACACCATTATCCAGATGAACAGCTGCTGTGGATGCAGGCCAGTGGAGACAGAGGTATGCTGGAGGGTGGGGGGTGGGGGGGCACTCATTCGTCTTAACTTCCATGGGACCTGCGATAACAATCAAATGTGGCGTCACGAAAGCTGTGGACAGGTGAACATTATTGGACACCCTCTGACAGTGATGGCACCTTCTAGTAGATCCAGTAAACCTCCAGGCCATGATTCTTTAAAAGGGGCGAACACCTATGTATGAGACCGGTTTGATAGATCAGATTTTGTAAACAGCTCGTCTTACTTCTCCGCATAGACTCCATTGAGGGATACACACTTTGTCCATGTATCCTCCAACTTTTTCATCCCATTGGAAAAATATTTTCTGTCAAACTCTGTAAAACACTCATTGACTGCAACTATCACTTTCTCATTTGATGTAAATTTCTTCCCAGTGAGTCAAAGCCTCTGGTTAGGGAACAAGAAGACGTCACTTGGGGCTAATTAAGGTTAATAGGGTGCACTTTCACCATTGTTATTGCTGATGTGTGGGAGTGTGCATTATCATGGTGAAAGAGAACTTTTCTGGGTGCCCTCCTTGGTCTTTTTTCACCCAACACAAATTTCAAATGATCCAGTTATGGATCTGCCTTTTTAAAGTAATCGATGAGCATTATTCCTTGGGGATCCCAAAAAGAGTACAGCCATCACCTTACTAGCTGACAGAATGGTCTTTGCCTTTTTTGGTGCACTTTCACCCACCTTTGTCCATTGTTTTGACTGTCATTTTGAATCTGGTGGGCAATGATAGATCCAGGTCTCATCAGCAGTCACAAATCTGTGCAAAAAGTCTTGCTGATTGCAATTTAACATTGCCAGACATCGTAATGAAATGTTGTTTCGGATATGCTTTTAGTTGGCCTTGAGCAATTGTGGCACCCACCTCGCATACAGCTTCTTCATACCCAATTCTCCATGCAGCATATTATGTACTGCTCAGTTGAGATGCCTACAGTCTCAGCAATACCATGAACTTCAATTCAGCGGTCTTCCACTACCATATCATGGCTTTTGTCAATGGTTTCGTGATGACGTCAACTCAAGGGCCGGAGTGCCCTTCGTTTTCAGTGCTTGTCCGACCAAGTTTAAATTCATTAATCCAAAAGTAAATGGTCTTCAATGATGGTGCAGAGCCCGCATGAAATTCATCGTAGCCTGTTTTGATTTGTGTGGCGGTCCAACCCTTCAAATGAAAATGTTTAATAACAGCACGAAACTCTGTTTTCTCCATTGTCAATCACAGTTGACAATTTATCAATTCAGACAGCCATCAACAACGAACTGTACATTGTATATTGTCCGAATTCTTCATAAATCCTTGGAATAATCAAGCTTACCAACCATGAAGATGCATCAAAAATGTTCTGTTCTTTAATGGAAATTTACCGACTTATCAAAACTATCTCCTGTAAAATATTTTACCTCCTGAACTATGTAGCATACATTCAGTGGTATACATGGATACTGCCTGCAAAATGTGCTGTCAATAGAGTAAGTAGTAAAGAAGTAATAAATTAAAATGTCATGCCTGACACTGAAGTTTTACTGCACGAAATGTAGTGAGCAACAAGCGTTTTTTTTTCCTTTCATTATTTTGTGTGTGTGTGTATGTGGGGGGGGGGGGGGGGGAGGTAGGGGGGGGTATCACAGAGTAAAAGTTTGTAAAATATATGAAATTATATTTAAAGTTCGTTGTAAGTCAATAAGTGCTCTCATTCTCAAATCCTGGATGACTGTAGTCTGGGTAATTTGAGCACCACGAGTTACTCTATCTCAACACATATAAACGGTTTCTAGTTTTAATACTTGCCTTATTGTAATAAACCTTTAGTAATATACATGAGTGTCCATGCCACAAGGCTAGAACTATGCTACTGTGGCTTGAGGAACTGATGTTGATATCTTGGTCACCAAATTCGCCTGATGTGAACCCATGGAACACGTTTGGGAAACCACTGGGCCCCTTTCCCACACCCCCAAGCCACCAGCCCATAATTTATGGGAATCCTGTTACCTGTGCATAGATATCGGTTGCCACATATCTCCAGAAACCTGTCAAAGACATACTGAATTTGCATCTCACAGAATTGCTGCTGTATCACGTTTCAAAGGTTGGCCAACAAGTTATTAAGCAGGTGTTCAACATATTTTGGCCTGTCAGTGCATTTCTGCACTTCTATATTTTTGACAAGCTAAAAGTACCTTTGATTAAATACTTTCCCCAGCTTCCCCTTACCAAGTATCATTCTCATCTACTCCTATAACTTAAGTGTTATAGAGTTTATTTTCACTTGTTTTTACGATTAGGAGAAATTTTGTTTCATGTGGATTACAAGGCATATAATAAACATTTTTAACTTTTGCAAGAATAGGGAAAATTTGTCAATCTGACCATACTGTGGTCCATGTTTTCGTTTTTTACAATGACTTTTCTGAAATGGCAAAAAGTATATCAGATTTCACACAAGACACATTTAAAATTGCCACAATTTAAAATGTTGTATAGTGAATATACACTAATGGAAACTCAACTTTCTTGCCAATTTTCAATTACAACAACAACTTTCAATTACAGTGGCTGGTTGAAATGCCACATATTATAACTTACATGGCTGTTGATGCAGGGGACGCACTGGTGTAAGCAAGGAAGTGCCTGAGGGTCTCACAATGCTGCCGTGACGTGAGCGGAAGCGGTCAAATTGTGCGAAGCCTGAGTCAGAAGGGTTTGCCTTGCTCGCACATTTAACATCTGTAAGCAATATACATGCCACAACTTCAACAGTGTATCTTCTGAACACTTGTCTATTTATTACAATTACAAATATGTAATTAAAAAAGAGATACAAGGAATTCATGCTTAAGCACAGTTTTATTTAGTCTTCTACTTGCTACTAGCTAAAATTATTGATGCAGTAATTTCTGTCCCCTTCACTTCCCGACTGTTCTATTCACATTCAAACTTGCATATCTGCTGTGAATTCCTGATTGTATAAAATATGTAGAGTATAATAGCAACTGTTTGGTATACAACACTTTTCTTTCTCCTGCATTTACATTCCAACATCACATGACAAAAGATATGAAGGGTATTTGTTTGTTGTAGTGGTCTTCAGTCCAAAGACTGGTTTTATGCACCTCTTGATGCTACTCTGTCCTATGCAAGACTCATCTCCGAATAACTACTGGGTCATTCCATGTCAAATAGCCTAACTTTGAACATTTTCCCCACTCGATCATCATGGATTTCGACGAAATTATATGTCAACATTTGCACATGTGTCTGATGAATATTGGTAAAGTTTAACATGTGTCAAAGCAATACTGGCCAAGATATAGTCACTTGTTTGACTCTGTGCATGACTTTACACAGAGCGAGCATGAATTTCTGGTGAATTTGAGCTGTTATGTTTCATGCAATATGTTGTTGAAAGATATCAAATTTGAACACCTTGTACAACTAGACACATTTTCTTAATAATAATAATAATAATAATAATAATGATGATGAAAAGAATTTTACCAGACATATACACTCAGAAAAATTTAGACAAAGTCATCAAAAATTTAAACGTTTTGCTGATAACATCTCAAAGATTATAGGTGAAACTTGGTGTGCAGTAACCTAACACCACAAGGGTCTCAAAGATAAAGCTTCATTTATGTAACACTTTGCCATACTGAATAAAATCCGTGCAAACTTGAATATTTTGTAAGAACAAAAAATGTGGTATTTTCAACCTGATTTTGTAAACCACTGTGTTCCATAAAACTTTTCAAACTGGGCTCATTAGGAAGACCATTGTTTTAACCACCTAAAAAGTGTATTTGATTACCCAACGCACATTAACTATGCTAGATAATTTGAATCAAAGTTGTCCACGAAAACTGCAGCATGAAAACAATGTAAATTTTGGATTCTTATATCTTGTACAGTAAATGCACATTGAACATGATAATTAATACACAACAGCTCTGTAGCACAAGGATGTGGAGCACAAAATTTTATTCATCTATTTTTTAATATTCTACAAACTCATCAAAAATATGACAATTTTTATGAAAAGGTAGAAACAGTGAATATCCGATACTTGTTTTTCAAATTCCATTTTCTATTACAATTTCAAAACCAGTCTCATCCAAAATAATGTATTTTCAGCCCCCCCCCCCCCCCCCACAAAACAGTTGATTTAATTTCAAACATGGGCTAACAATGCTTAGTAAACTGAGGCAAACTGGTTGGAAAAATCACTCTGCAAATAAAGTTTCTATATCTTGTTGATTACAAACATGAAACTTTGGAGACAACTTAGTAACATAATGTTTTCCCAGATAAAATGTCATTCACTTACTGCTTTCTAAATTTCCACAAAATCAGTTAAAACTTGATTTTTGTAAAAATTCCAAAAATAGATCATATTCAATTTGCTTTTAGTAAATCTGTTTTATAAAACTGAATTCAAACTAACCACAGTTGGAAATCACATGTGATTTTCCAATGTCCACTAACAAACATGGAAATGATGGCAAATGTGATGGAATGTACCACACCAACAGGCTACACTGCGGCCACCTGTTGTCCATGTTTTGTTGCATGTGGTTTTTATTTTTAAGTTGGGAAGCAATATCTCACTGCATTGCATTGATCCATGGTGAAACCGTCAGGAATGGCTGCAGAACATGAACCAGCAACCCCATTGCAATAGGGGTCAAGTCTGACAGCTGTGTAATACCGGCCTTAGGTGGGTTTCTTCATTCAAGTTCCCAAGCCTCCAATTTCATTTCTTAACTTAGGTTCTAAAGCCCTGCTGTGGTACAGCCTGTCTGCTTATAAAGTCACTTGATAAATACCTTATCTCCAATTCTAAAATATGTAGGAGTATCTCTTGTATGTGCCAAGCAAACAACAATATCAATTTTGATTTTAAACTTCTGAACAGTGCAACATTACTGAGATCAACTGAACGAAATGATGCACTGATAAAATTTATGCATCCTCAAGGCCCAGCTCATTCATTTTATTGGCACTAGAAACAAGATGCTTGTTGGGTAACACAACAACATCTCGTTTTCACACGTTCTGTTCCTACAATATCATCATCTGGCTGACAGTATCAATTTCCAGAAAAAGAACAGCAGAAAATGGTTCAAAAATTTCGAATTAAATAAAAACCGCAAAGTTGATAAATTTAAAATAAAAATTTATATTACTTTTTGCTTGCCACATATGTGAGATACTTCTACAGATTTGAGGATCACAGATAAGGTATTTTGGATGGCTATCAGGCATGACCCTATTGGAAAGGGGTTGCTTGGTCATGTTCTGCAGCCATTAGTGACAATGTCACCATGGAGCAATGCAATATAGAAATATATTACTCATCACTTTAAAAATAAAAACCACAAGCAACAAAACATGGACAACAGGTCGCTGCAATATAGGATGTTTCTGCGGTCCATTTACTACGATTTGCCATCATTTTCTGCTATGTTAGCGAACAGCGGAAAATTAGACGCAATTTTCTGAATGCTTGAAAACATGCTTTGTCCAACTGTGGTTAGCTTCAGATCAATTACATAAAATAGATTCACAGAAAGCACACTGAATGTGATCTATTTTTATAATTTTTACAAAAATTAAGTTTTAACTGATTTTGAGAAATTTAGAAACCAGTACATGAATGGCATTTTATCTGGGAAAACCTTATGTCACTAAGTTGTTGTCTGAAAAGTTTCATGTTTATAATGTCTTTAATCAACAAGGTACAAGAACCCAAAGTTTTCATTTGCAGAGTGATTTGTAGGACTATTTTGCCTCAATTTATGTAGCATTGTTGGCCCATGGTGGAAATTAAACCCACTGTTTTGTGGGGTTTAAAACACTTTGTTTCGGATGCGACTGGTTTTGAAGTAATAACAGAAAATGGAATATGAAAAAGAAGTATTGAATATACACTATTTTCCCCTTTTCATAAAAACTGTCATCTTTTTGATGCATTTGTAGCTTCTTGCAAAATAGCAGGTGAGTGAAATTTTGTATTCAACATCCTTGTACTACCAGGCTACGGCATATTAAGTTTTATGTTCAGCATACGTTTACTCTAACGGGTGTGAGAAGCCAAACTTTACATTTTTTCATGCCGTGTTTTTCCTGAACAAGTTTGATTCAAATTATCTAGCACTGTTAGCTCACTTTGGATAATCAAACATACTTTTTTAGGTGGTTAAATCCATGGTCTTTCTAAAGAAGACAGTTTGAAAAGTTTCATAGAACACAGTTGTTTGCAAAATCAGGTTGAAAATACCACATTTTTTTGTGTTTTAACAAAATATTCAAGTTTGAACTTATCCTGTAAAATTCTCTTCATTATTATTCTTAAGAGAAAGTGTCCAGTTGTACAAGGTGACCATCACTTCGACAAATGTTAAAATTTACCAATGTTCCATAAACTTTTGTCAAAATCTGTGATAGTTGAGCAGGGAAGCCTAGGAGAGCTGACACAGAGTGACCCTACTGTAACCTGCATCCTTCTTAATCTGCTCACTGTATTTGTCTGTTGGTCTTGCTTTCCGGTTTTTAACCTGCCACACTTACCTGAAATACTAAATTGGTGATCCTTGGACAATGTGCCAATGTGTCCTATCAACCAATCCCTTCTTTTAGTCAAGCTGTGCCACAAATTTCTTTACTCCCTATTTCTATTCATACCTCCTCATTAGTTATGCAATCTACCACGCTAATCTTCAGCATTCTTTTGTAGTGTTACATTTCAAAAGCTTATGGAATTCTCAACACTTAAATCTATATTCAATGTTAAAAATTTATCTTCTTCGAAAATGCTTTTCTTGCCGTTGTCAATCTACATTTTATATCCTTTCTACTTTGGCTGTCCTCAGTTATTTTGTGTCCCATATAGCAAAACTCATCTACTTTAAGTGTCTCTTTTCCTAATTAATTCCCTCGGCATTATATGATTTAATATGACTACATTCCACTATCCTTGTTTTGCTTTTGTTGATGTTTATCTTACATCCTCCTTTCAAGACACTCTCCATTTCATTTAACAGCTCTTTCAAGTCATTTGCTGTTTTTGCCAGTATTACAATGTCACTGGCAAATTTCAAAGTTTGCATTTCTTCTCCCTAACTTTAATTCCTACTCCAATATAACTATCTTAAGTGAGGACTGTAATATGTAACTGCTCCTAAAACTGAAGCAGCTAATGCACACCAGTGAGGTGGCACAAGACTCAAAAGTAATTGCTTTAATTTGAAATGCTGAAAAAATTTTCACTGCCAATATCTGGGCAGCATTGGTAGGAAAGGAGTTGCTAGAAAATCACCAGATCTTGTGCCAAAGACCTGTATTATAAACAGATCACAATAACAAAGTGAATGACAATGGTTCACAAAGGAGCTACCACTGCAACAAATAACCAGCGAACAAAGTTTGATTGTGCCGTCTGTTTTGTTCGCTATTGTCATATTACTCTGCGACAACAATTACAGCCACTGATGTGACTGTTGATTTGATTTTATCATGTTCAATTGTCAGTCACTTTGTTATTCTGATACAGGTAAAGACCCCAAATTCCAAACCTTTTTGCAGTGTCTCAAGAAATGAGACTATGCAACACTATTGATGGTGATATGTCCTTGGGTTGTGAACACTAAGCTTCTGTCTTGGTGCTATTTGATAGGAATCGGATATATGCTAGCTTACATCTGAACCCTCTCTCTTCTACCATCACAGTCGACATCATAACAACAGCAACACAAGCATGAGTACACTGCACATTTACTCATCTGTCACAGAAATGAGAAGTTATAGTTAAGACACCTGACAGAGACATTGCCCGAATGTTGACAATAAGAAAGCCTTGTGTCAGACCTTGAGCTGTATGAGTAAATAAAACTGCTTTAAACTGCATGTTCTACTAAATTCTTAAATTAGAATTCCCATTTCACAATTGCTTTTATGTAATTTAAACAATTTTTCTGAAGCTACATAACCACTTCCCCTATCTGTTCTTAGAAAATCAAGAAATATATATCCATATCCATCTCACTTATTTTCAAAGTATTATATAAAAAAGATATCTGAACAGATTATAAGCACCTATGAGAATGAGTCTGCAAGTAAAAATATCTACCTAGTACTGAACTGAAACATCAGTCAGTCATGTGGAGATACAAAACAACATACAATTAGAACATTACAGTAATATTCTTAGTTGTTACAATTTGTTTTAAATTTATCCCCCTACCCCATTCCCATTTTGTCCTTAGTAAATAACTAGACAGCATAATGCACACAGGCTCAGTTAAATTAGTTTATCACACATGAATAAAATGAATCAAAGGAAAGAATATAAGCATGCTGAAGAATTTATAATTAAGAGACCAAGTAATGACATATCATACAATGCAGCAAAAACAGACTGACAAAAAATTTATACCCAGAGCAAATTATACATGATTTTACTTACACTGATAACTAGGGTTAATTTATTTTACAACAGAAATAGCAATGCTAAGTTAATTAACTATATTGCTACATACTCAGAAAAGCTTCCAAAGTCAACTACACATACCACCAACAAGTTCTGTTTGCGTATCTGAAGTCACTGCAGGCTGAACTTCACGTGCATTGACACTGACACTTGAGCTGTTGTATCCTGTGTCGGTATCTGTCTGGTTGCCTAAGCAATAGAAGAAGCCAGCTACAATACTGAATCAGCAGTGCACGAAGAAGAAAAGTACTACAACAACTAGTGTGCAGAGAAATGAAATGAAATAAAACTGCATAAAACTACAGAACAGCCACATTCATACAACCAAGGATTATTGCCAAAACTACAGTGCTACCACAAATATTTCAAGATTACATTTTCGTAAGCCTTTTGAGGACTCATACAGAATCACAATACACAGTGGGATGTCTAATTTAATTACGCTGTGGTTGTTCTACAAGGAGATAAAAGGCATTTGAGGAAAGAAAGAGAGAGTCCTAATAGCAATAGTGTGTGTGTGTGTGTGTGTGTGTGTGTGTGTGTGTGTGTGTGTGTGTGTGCGCACGCGCGCGTGCGCACTTGGGTTTGCCAACAATGACCCACTATTTGTAGGGAGGAAGGGAGGCAATGATTAACAAAAAATGTCAGAGTGAGCTGGATGTAAAATAAAGTAAATTAAGAAGGTTGGTGCAAGCTTCAGTACAAAATAACAGAAAGGACAGAGGGAGAAGTAAACTTGGATTACCAAAGCAAAACACAATTAAAAGAGAAAAGAATAATTCAGTTAAAGAATAAAAAGAACAAAAGAAAGAGAGGAAAATAAAGTAATAAATGATAAACAGGAAATAACCACAATATAATAAAATGGGGGGCAGGGCAGATAGTCTCTACACCAGCCGAACAACCACACACTAGAACCAGCAACATCATTCCAACAATTTACCTGCAGCACTGTGACACTACCTACAGAGAACTGCCAGTGGGCACCTAGTGTTTGACCCGGTCAGACAGTAATGCAAGTCTACATGAACACAAACTCTTCAGCAGGTAATTGGACAAATAAATCAGTGAACCTACTATAGCATAATCATGTTTGTTCATTACAAAATTGTGACTTGTGTGAAAGAACGGAACTTTCATGCATACATAAAACAAGTCTCAAAAGTCTGTAAGATGTGAGTATCGAAATCTGCAATATTCAATGGTCTGCTATCATCAAATCAATTTGTGTCAGTTAAGAGCACAGGTAAATCACTAATAATTGTAGAATCAGCAACTCCAAGAGCAGCAGAAAAAATTTCTTCTGGGAGTATGTGCCATAGCATCTGGATGTGTTCATCATCTCACACAGGAAACCTTGCAGCATACATCACGTGAATACTACTGAGGTAAGAATTTCCTTACGGAGACAAACTCTGTTACAAAACTCTCTCAGTGTTCAAGCTACATAATGTCTGGCGATAAAACTCAAGCTATGGAAGATGTGCACTATATTTTCATCAGCAACTTATTGACTACCAGGACAAGACCTGTGTGTGTGTGTGTGTGTGTGTGTGTGTGTGTGTGTGTGTGTGTGTGTGTGTGTGTGTTTTATAAAATAATGGCTTAGCTTATTATTGACAGAATGACAGCACCAAGAATGAGATTTGCGTGTGCAAATGGACAAGGTTGCGAGTGCAGCCTTTGTTATCCAACAGGGCAGCTTTGCAGGGTAAGGAGAAAACTGTGGACTGCTTGCAGTCTCACCACTTCCCCTTGAAATCAAGTTTTTACTTATGATCCTTTGTGAAGGCCCCATTTCTAACAACCTGTCCCACACTCCAGTAAGATTATAGACACTACCTCTGTTAGATTTGCTGACGCACTATGAACTTTTAACAATGGGTAGGAAAATTTTGATTTTTGTAGTAGTCTATATCAGTGTTTATAAGGCATTCTCAATACTAACTCGTATCTGAACTACACAGTAAATGTGATCACATGTAAATAATTATTTTAACAAGCAGTGCCATAACTAGTTCAACATGTATGTTGAACATATAGTAATGATGGTTTGGCATCGTATCATTTATTTAAAATATAGGTAATAGTCAAAAATAAAAAGGGGAACTAATGACCCAAATAATGAATAAAATTATATATTTATTTTCTGGTATTTTATAAGTAACATGTAATCAATACGTTCCAGAAATAGTGTGGTGTGTGTGTGTGTGTGTGTGTGTGTGTGTGTGTGTGTGTGTGTACTACGGGCAGGGAGGCAATTTTAGACTGCTTAGAACCCAAGATTTCGGCAAAATCTTTTTCTTCTTATCTTCCCAGAACTACTTATGCACTGGCTGGTGGCCTGCCTCTGTTTATCTGACATCACCTTCTTACATTTTGGCTCTTGTTGTGCATATGAAATTTGGCTGTATGATCATTAGCTTGAAATGTTCCCTGTCATTTAAGGTGTTTTCTGTGACATTAAGTTTTCTCAAATGCCTTCTTGTCTCTTCCAGCCATCGCATGGTGTGTCTTAATTTGGAAATGAAATTAAAAATTTTCTTCATTAGCTTATTGGTATTCATTCTGTAAATGTGACTGCAAAACTTTAATCCCCTCTTTAATAATTGCATCTGTGACCGCTTCTATGTTTCTGTGTAAATCTTCTTTCTCCTCTTCATCCAGTTGTTGTCTTTGTTCTTTTGTGGTCTTAAATTTTTCCTGTGTATTTACCTTCATTTTATTCAAAATGTTTCGCATTACATTTCATTATTCAGAATTTATTTATCAGTTTTCTAATCGTAATAGTGTAGTTAGTTTCATTAAAGCCATTTTATTTACAGAAATTTGATAAAATTACAATACCTACAAACCATGTATGGCCTAAAATTTGTACAAGAGGAATGTCATTTGTATTAACCTTGACATACCTAAATTGAAACCTTCTTTACTTCACTTTTGAAAGAATAATTTTCTTTTTCCAAAAGTTACTATATTTCTGTAACCATAACTCTATGGTTTTTTTAAACATACAGTTTCACAAAAATTAATGTGTTGATTATAAAATTGCTGTAACTAAAAAAGTTTGCCTTGCGAAAATTCTCATGAGAAATGTGAGATTTTAAATATGGACATTGCACACAGGTTCAGAGTGTCTGTGTGTAGCTTTTGACCTGTAAAGAAACATAGCTTGAAAGATGCAATGCCACTCATCTGAAGATGTCTTTCATTTGTCTCACTTCTCTCCAGAAGCTGTGTTGTGAACAGTCAATCTGATGTTAATAAATAATTAGAATGGCAAAGAAATGTGTTTCATTCATCACATAACTAATCCAAGCTTTGCCAAAGAAATGAGCAGAAAGCGAAGCGATAGAGGAAGATAAGTAAAAAGTATTTTGTTTGTAATTATGAAAAATATCCCTTTCGCTGCAATGCCAGGAAAGCAGGTACAAGACATGTGCACGGTGGCAGAAACAGACTTTCTCATAGTCGATTCTTTTTTCCTCTTTCTTTTCTTTTTGTAAAGTCATACAAAGGAAATGTAACTCGTATGTATTACTTCCTACAGTTTTACAAAAACAATTACATAGAATTTCCACAGGTCAGATAGGTCAAGCCGGCAATATCAGGTGAGAGGCCCTGCCCACCTGGCCATAATCTTAACACAATTCCCGCCCAGGACAGATGGGCTGCAGTTATCGTGGCTGAAGGGTGAATAAATTATTTTTTAACTAAGAAAGTACGTGGGGAAGTGTGGGCAGGAAACGCTGCACAGGAAACACCCCATTGGGAAAGCAATAATGAATTTCACAGTACAACAGTGGAATTTTTATGAGATTAAAGTGATGCAACCAGACCGAACAAAGAACAGTACTTATCAGGAAAAAGCAACATAAGAATGATTTGAAACAAGTGTGGCGTGTGAAATTGAAAAGTAAACCTGTATTCTTTTGCGTGCAGCACCTGAGACATGCAGCAACTACCATCCACATGCACACAGGCATAGCTGTGAAAGGGTTAAGTTGTTCAAAAATGATGAATATTTATACTTAGAACGTACTTTATTTGCTTAGTATTTAATTTCGTTGTATATTGAATAGGGTGGAATAATACATCCAGATTTCTACCACTTCTTTTATTACAGAGTCCCAGCACAATAAGGCACAACATAGGATCTCTGTATTTTCAGAGGAGATTTTTATGTCCTTTTGTACAGCAGTGTTCCACTATCACATACTTTTCTATTTTTTTTTTTAGTTTGGTGTGATACTTATGATCACAACAGTGACCAGGCATACTATGGAATGCCTGCCTTACGAAATTTTCAATGAATTCACTCAGAACACTAAAAATACAAGACCCTCTCAAACCATGGCAGTGTTTTACTGAGAGAGAGAGAGAGAGAGAGAGAGAGAGAGAGAGAGAGAGAGAGAGAGAGAGAGTAGCACTGGCAGGTGGATAGAGGCAGTATATAGACCAAAGGTGTATAAGATTAGGAGAACCCTCAAAGACAAGCAACATCCTGTTGGCACACCTTTTTAATTGGTGCCTTTTTATTGGTGGAGCTCTCTGTAAGAGTGCATGGTAAGAAATAATGGAAATATTTCCTAGAGGAAGCCTCTGGTATACAGTTATGTGAAGACATTACTTTTGTACAGCCAAAAGTGCTCCAGAATTATGTCATCATCATGTATAATGGCGACCAAGGGTCCTACAATTATTTAACAGCCAACTTCTATAATGATGAAATGGACACCATTGGTCAGCTTGGTATTGTTAATTGTTAACAGCACAAGGGAGGCAATGACTTAAATGGAATCACAAACACTGAATAATAATATCTTTTGAAGTTGCTGCAGTGGGTAGATTTAAGCAGCATGTGTCAGACTGCAAAATAATGAGATACTGGACTTCAGAACTTTTATAACAAGTGTAGTGTTGAACATTGAAAGCATTCACAAGATATTATTACGTGCAGTCAGGTGCTTTTGATTTGTAAAGCCAAACTCTTCTCTTGCATGTGTGAATCATATCAATAATCATTTGTGTAAAAAGTGCCATCATTGTTACAGGTTTTTATTCTTCAGTCTGTGAACGAATCTCACTACTCTTTCTGTTCTATTTTCTAAAATATGTTCACATTTCACAGTCTGTCACACTAATGATGGTATAAGGTAAATGACAATATTTAGAATTGGGTTTATGCCAAAAACCACCTTCCTGTTAATGTGTATATGATGTGGGTTTAAATACTTCAGCAACTCTGACTGTTACATACAACCATTTACATTATGCTGAAGCTAATCACAGTGAAGATATTCTTATTAGTTTTGTGTGTTCAAATTGAATCATTTAGTGACCAATACTTACAATTTAGCGGCTCTTTTTGTTTAACTTCTGTTTACTATGATATAGCTATCAGGAAAGCGCCAATATCAATAACATTATTAACGATTCTAAATGTTTTTCATTCTGTTCCACAAATCACCAGCCACCACAATGTACATTGCACCTTCTGTAGAGTGTAGATCATTAACATCTTACATTAACTTACTGTGTTTCTTTTGCACAATTACTATTTCATGGTGTATGGTGTATACTGATAACGTGTGCAAGTGTGTCTAGCAGTAGGCAGTGTTATTAATAATAGTGTCTCCTTCCTATGGTATTCCTTCCCACCCCAGTCATCTCAACATTGGAGTGCAGATTACAGTGTATTTAGTAATTTGTTTCTTCCTCTCTCCCCACATTTCAACAAAAATAATCAGTTTTTGAAAATATAATGTAATTGTAGAGATAAAAGATCTACTCACCAAACAGTTGCAAGAAAATACATACAGAGGCATAGAAATTTGCAAGTTTTCGGAGCTAGCAGTTCCTTCTTCTGGAGGAAGGGTAGAAGGGGAAGGAAGAGGGGTGAAGGAAAATTAATGGTGAGTTTTAGGTGTTGTGGAAAGTTCGGAAAAGTCATCCAGAATCCCAGGTCAGGAGAGACTTACCAGGATGAGAAATAAAGACTCAGTATATTTTTTATCTATCCGGTTCCATTATATCCCTCCACAAACTGTATTTCAATACAAATTTCGTAAGAGTAGGAGCTTGAATGCACTGTATTAATGTAAGATACATATTACAGAATCGCATTTCAAGTAACTACCACAGGCTACTGCTGTTGTTTCTGTCTGATGCCTTACAGTCAAGTCAAGATCATTCCCAATTAGGAACAGACAGCATAACTGAAAAGAAGTGATGGCATCATAGTTAGGAATCTCAAGTTCTGTTTTACATGGTTTTGTTGCTAATCCTGATAGTTGAATTTCCTGGCTGTACCTAATGGCCAGCTTTCCTACTCTTTGCGCACTTTAAAAAAAATTCTGTTCATTAAATCCATTCTAAAGTATGGGACCACCTCAATGGGTATGAAGGGCACTTGCAAGAAGTATGACGTAAACTATATCTTATCCTCTCCACACATTTTGTAAATGACAGATATGTCTACTTCTAGCAATAACACTATTCTTAAACAATATATACGAGTATATGGATGCTTAGCATTTCTGTAGTATCCAAAAGAAGGTAGTATTATTCTGGACTTCAAATAACTTGAAACATCCAGGCTGATACAAATTAATTTAAAAACATGATTTTTCTTGGCATCTACCTTGCTTTGTAGATTAAGCCCACTGCTCACTACTCCGGACAGATGTGTGAGATCAGTCATTGGACATGATGAATCAAAGAAGTCAAAATTAAGGAAACAGCAGGTAGGGGTAGCAAAAATGCAACACTTAGAGTAACCTATTGTTGACAATAAATGCACAAACCATAACATTTTCTTTAAGTTAGAAGCATAAGTCCAGTATTCCTTGTCAATGAATGGCAAGTCTTGCAATACCTGCTACCATTCATACATAAGGACATTGGCAATAAAATCATAAGATCCCCTTATTCTCTTGGGGGGGGGGGGGGGGCGGGGGGAGAGTAAATACTGACTTCTACTACGTGACTAGGGCAAAAAGTGATTTTGCATGAGGAGAGTGGAATAGAAAGGATGGGGTTAGAAGAGACCGTGCAATGGGTCGGAACATGTAGGTAAATGGAGGGACATGTAAGATATGCAGCAGTAATCATACTGAATGAAAAAGGGAGACTGGAAGGTAGAGGACTCAGATAAGAAGAAAAGTATGTGGAAAGGTTGTGATGGGTGACCTAGGTTGGGGTAGAAAAATAGCAGAGGGACTGAAAGGCTGATGTGAAGGCAGGAGGATGGAAGAGGGGTGGGAGAAAGGTTGGGGCATGGAGAAAGGAAGCTACATTGAGAGCAACGAGCAGTGGAGATTTGAGGCCAGGGATGCGAGAATGAAGGACAGTTGCAGGGAATGTTTCCAACTACATAATTAAGAAAAGCTAGTATTGAAAAAGGGGAGGGGGCGGGGGGGAATTCAAATGGCCGGAATTGTTAAGTATCTTTTCTTTATGGAATAGCATGGGAATGAGTGACAAGTGATGTATGGAAGTACTAATGGAGAGATGAAATGGGGGGAGGGGGAGAGGAGGGAGGAGAGCTTCCACAAATTGGGATTACACTGATTAAAACCCAAGTTACACAATAAACCCAACATAACACTTGCATACACTGGGCTCCCTCCCATAGTTTATTCCACAGCTGACAGTTTTATTAAAGCTGTTATGAAATGTATCTATTAATACAAATAGACCATCAGTACAATATCAGTATAGGGTGGGGCAGGTGGAGTGTGAGGGACACACTGTGCACCGATCAGGATGGTCCCTAAAAGTATTAAGAAAAGAAAGCTTCGTACCTTAGCAATATATATACACGAAAATTCAAAACAAAATATTTGGTAAAAAGGTAAATTGTTAACAGGTAACACACACTTTGCAAGTTTTGTTTCTAACCTCTTCAGAAGTTGGCATAAAAACAAATTTGCACACGTAGTGAGCAACAGAATACTATTTGCTGCCCAGAAGGTATAGTCAGCAAAAGATGTTCGTTTAATAACCAAGAAAGGATATAAGACCTGAAAGCAAACATGGGTCAACCTTGTTGCTATGTAGTCTGAAGTTCCTGCCAATACTTGAAAAGTCCCATCACATGCCTTCCTAATAATCGTCACTGCCAAGTACTGCTAAAAATATAGCATAACAAATGTGGCCGGCAGAATCTTATGCAAGACAAAATCATGGTGAATACGACGAGGTGTTCGGTGTTGATTCTCAGAGTAATTACAAACAGGACAAATAAAACAGAAGAAAGTAACAAATTTTATTCAGTACCCACTTATAACTAACACTCTTAATAACTTTACTTTATTTTTCTGAAGTAGGTATTAATATTCATCTATCACTTATACTACAAAACAACTGCAAACAAAGAAGCAAAATGTAAACAGTGAATTATAACAATATGTTGGGTATGGCAAATTTCACAAAGGTTTCTTTAACTGCTCCACATATTCTGGCAATAAGGACATTAAGGGAAGTAGTGACAAACACTAAAAAGTGAAAATTACGAAGGAAAGCAATCAGAGGCAGGTAACTGGTCAAGAGAAAGGAACTGAGGAGAGGAACGAAATATCTGCTTCTAAAATCTCAAGACTCACTTATCTCATTTTCTATTTTTTAATCAAAATAAAAAAAAGAAAAGAAAAGGAAGAAACTATCTAAACCACCTCTGGCCCACCCCAAATAAGCTGTATCAGGAAGATAGTTTGTGTGTCATGCAGCTAATCTGGTGTGGTATCACTAGCAATCTGCAATTCACGTCAATTAAATTGGAAATGAAATGAACTGTACAGGATTCATAGCCATAAAAGCATGTAAGCCAGATACCATTCGTCAGATAATCTCTAAACTACACCAGCACCAAAAGTAGAGAAATACTATATTTTTATAATATTTTAGCATTGGGACTTACCACCAATGTGTTTGCTCTTTACTTCAGATAAATCAGATGATGGAGGAACCTGTGCATATTCATGAGAGTTTCCACTGTCTACAGAAGTGTGAGACAAACCATCCATGGCATCAGCAAATGAAACAGCGTCCTCTGAAAGACGTCTTCTTGCTCCAGAACGACGAAACAGTGCAACACCAATAATGACATTCCTAACACAAATAAATAAAACAATACAATTAAAACAATGAATCATAAAGTATCATCTGGTTTCAGTTTATAGAAACAGTTTGTTGTTTATTGTTATTTAAGGCAGCAGAGCAAATGTGCTCCAAATTAATGCCACACTGTCTGTAATTGTTATTTACATAAGCTCAATGAACAATATATTTATTAAAATAACATAATGACCATTTTCATTTTCAATCATTGTACTTGGTGTAGAAATGGTACTAGGTGACATGTGAGCCTCCACTAATGACGTAAGTCATGGCAGGGACACAGTGAGTATATGTCAGCCAGTTGTACAGTATCAGTGCAGTAGCATGGGTCAATAAGGAGGTGTGACAGAATGGCAAAACAGGGCTACTGTGCTTGGACATGGCACTGACAAAGCCACAAATGAAGTTGCCCAGTTTGGTGTTGGATCAACACAGCTGCTTAGTTTGTCTGCAAGGAATGCCACGTAGCATTACATAAGAACAAGTGTTATGCCTTGTTAAGGACAACTGGTTTGAAATCCTACACAAATTTCTGCTGTCTGTGAATGCAGACTGATCTCATCCAGTTTCTGAGCAAACTTTGTGGCAGGTCTTCTATGGTCCAAACATCACACAAGCTGAACAGCACCTGACTGGAGGTGTTAAGTGTGGTCCAACAGAACATGGTTTTCACCATGGTTTTGAATTGTTTAAAATGAAGCAGGGCATCAAGTGCACTAACTGCCCAATGAGGTGTTTAACCTGCAGTGTGTGAAGGGTGTAGTTCAGGCCAGAGGTGGTTCTGTGATGTTTCGGGGGTTGGTTTCCATACCATGACTTGGGCTGATTCATTCAAATTTCTGTGAACATGAACCAACACACAACAAGAATTTTATGTGATATGAGCAGCCTTTTGAAGCATTCGTTCTACATTAACTGCCAAAAAAAAAAAACCTACAAATTGGTTATTTTGTGTTCGTAAACTGCATTCATAAACTTGATTTTGAGGTGGTTTGGTTTTAGTTATATTATCATGTAAATAAATGCTGATGAAAATAAAAAGTGTCAATATCACAGCATAAATCTTAAAGTCTAGAGATGTCAAACTTAGGTAAACACGAAAATCACTGAGAGATCAGCACATCTATGAGAGATCTATCTGCTCTGAAGGATACCTATTACACTTTATACACAGGGTGTATCATAATTAATGGTGTAAAGGCATACAGTTGAAAGTACATGATACTAGAAGCAAAAAAGTCGCAGTAAAGGTAGAGTTGGAAATGCGTGTCTTAAGAGCAACAAGCAATTTTTCGACTTCCATACCGTGAAGCAAATATCTTCTACTGCAAGTTCATTGCTTTCCATATTTTGGGAAGTGATAATATGGACCAAAACAAGAAAAAAATGTCCAGTAAACATGTGCTCTAAAATGCATACCTTAAAAGTTATGAGCACTTGTTCATTATAACAGTTGTGTTCCAAAGCACTGCAAATGAACACATGCTAGTAGCTCTTAAGGTATGCATTTTAGAGCACAAGTTTACTGGACATTTTTTCCTTGTTTTGGTCCATATTATCACTTCCCAAAATATGGAAAGCAAAGAGATACTAACTTTAGTTGTCTTGAATTTCGTTTTTTCCCCTTTTTTTTAAAGATATATTTTGGGCATTGTTTGAAATGGTGTGTGTGTGTGTGTGTGTGTGTGTGTGTGTGTGATTATCATGTCTGATGAAATGCAAAATAAAAGGGGTAGTCCCAGGATTCAGGAGACAAACACATCAAGAAGGCAAGTCTGACAAGGTACGGTAAGAGAACTGAGCATTTGCTGTGGCACTTTGGCAACAGCGAATACTTTGGGCATGAAGGAAACAATCTCCAAAGTGTGATGTGTAAACTAACAAGTAATTTTAATCAGACTGTAGCATGTTATTGGTACACAACACAGACTTAAATATGACCATAATGAGAATGAAACAGAAGTAGACATATGAAATGATGGTAGATGTACCAAGAAATTCTCTGCCACATTACAAAAGATTAGAAAAGACTGAGATAAAAACTTAATGGAAGACAGGTACCAGTTTTAAGAAAAATAAATATGCATAAATGTGGAAGACTGGTTGACGTACGAGCACAGGCTTCCACAATCAAGAGTCCCTGTCAATACAGTTATACTGTGTGTGTGATCGTGTCATCGTATGAATAAAACTGTCATCATATTGGCAGTCTCATCAGCACGTGTACTCAAGTGCGCGTCATTTATGTTGGCGGTCGAGTTTAGGTTCGTTCTGCGCATCTGACATCACAAAACACAGTCAGCCAATGAACAGAGAACGACGTTGCCACATCTCGATTGCAGTGCAGAGCATGGACGAGTGTCTTCAGTTTTAGAAACGTTCAGTCATAAATAAAGTAATAGAACAAAAGTAATGTCTTGATAGCAGACATTCTTTTATAGAAAGTTTGGAAAAAGCATTCTTTATACAAATTGCTTCATATTCTATTAAATAATTAAACCAAACAAGCAATAAGACTCCTAATTCAGGTGATAGCAAGGAAAGGTGTTTGTATCACTCTCACGAACCGTTTTTTCGCAAGAACAGTGGTAATTGTTTATTTCCTATTGTACTTCGACGAAGCGTGAGTAATTCATAGTCATACCAACAGTGTTTGTCACTATTTTGCGTGAGGTGCTATAGTCCTCATGGCGCTGTGTAGTCGGACGAGGTGCCTTAGCGTAACGGTTAAGGTGTTGGGCTGCTACGCAAAAGGTAATGAGTTCAAACCTTATGCGGTGCTTTATATTTTCACTATTTAAAAACAATATCGAAGTGCCTTACTTCACGAATTATATTCGTCTGAAAGCAATTTTTTGAAATTTCTAGTGCTTTGTCTCTTCATTAACCCTTTCGCTGCTGCAGACACGTGCTCGCCGCATTCCGCGCTGTGCGCGATTTTGTCATCACTGCACTGCTCGCCTGTGCAGACACATGGTGTTCCCACTGCTTTGACACACTTATCATTCGATTTCACAAAAACTATTTGGCCCAAAAATTTGATTTTTACACGTCTTCTTGACTGATACCTTCCCCCCATAAATGACTTAATTTTGTTTCGATATTCAACGCAGTTATTATGCAGCATTAAATGTAGTAAACCATTGCACGAAATTTTGAAGAGTTTGCAGAGGTAGAAGTCCACAGCGTATACTTTCCGTATTGTCAATTTTAGTTGCCACAATGTTGAGAATGAAATGTGGACAAGATACCTAAATTTCATATAAAATTTACTGTATAACAATATCTCATTTAATTTAATTATGACATAGGTGTCGTATGTAATATTGAGAAATATTCCGTCTTTCGCGACTGTAACAAAAGTATTATTTACACCGGGCGCGTTTGGCTTTATTTTAAAGAACTTCAATCAAGGAAAGGTATGGCACATACACAATGGTACTCATGTTCTCTTTCTTGTTTTTGTTCCACAGTCGCAGTTTTACCAATGGTACTGAAATATATTCCTCTTCTGCAACTGTAATAAGGGGCTTATTTAGACCAGATGCGTTTCTCTCTTTTGAAGCATCTTCAGTGGACAGTATTTTGTCTCCTCCACTGCCAAGTCACCTTTCGTAGTTTTGTGCTGCGGTAACACAATATTCAACATTTGTGTTGGCAGATCAGTGTTTTAGCAAATAAATGATGTTTGTGTGTGCCACACACAAAAATTATATTTGACGTAGCTCAGAGCACTTCACTGATAGACGGTATATTCAAGTCCTAATGTTTTTGTAAGTCTACAGTTTTGTTTAATGTATTTTGTATACTTCCTTTTGATTGATTGAAGTGCTTTAAAATAAAGCCAAACGTGCTCAGTGTAAATAAAACTTTTGTTACAGTCGCGAAAGACGGAATATTTCTCAATATTACATATTGACACCTATGTGGTACTTAAATGAACTATTGTTATACAGTAAATTTTAAATGAAATTTAGGTATCTTGTCCACATTTCATTCTCAACATTGTGGCAACTAAAATCGACCATACGGAAAGTATACTCTATGATCTTTCACCTCTGCAAACTCTTCAAAATTTCGTGCAATGGTTTACTATATTTAATGTTGCATAATAACTGCGTTGAACATCGAAACAAAATTCAGTCATTTATGGGGGGAAGGTATCAGTCAAGAAGATGTGTAAAAATCTAATTTTTGGGCCAAATAGTTTTTGTGGAATCGATTGATAAGAGTGTCAAAGCAGTCAGAACACGATGTGTCTGCACAGGCGAGCAGTGCAGTGACAAAATCGTGCACAGCGCGGAATGCAGGGAGCACGTCTTTGTAGCAGTGAAAGGGTTAATGCGGCCGTGGTGGCTTTACTTCATGAACTGCGCGCTCCCCCCCTAAACGTAAGCTTGCGAACTATGCTATACTATGGCGCTGCTTCTATTGGCGCGTGCGTCGTGTGCAACTAGCAACGCAGCAATCTCCCGCATCTGGGCGGGCAAGCGCGAGCCGCCAAGATAAAAGAATTGAACTATAGTAAGATCTCATTATAGTGATTATGTGCCATTCTATCAAGGCTGAGGGAGAGCTGAACTGTTTCAGGTGGAACCCGGATGTGCCTAATAATCATTACATAACGGCAGCAGTTGCTGCTTCATTCACAGAAGACAAATAATAAAAAATAAAAACCTTAAACAATAAAGTATCTGATCTTCCTCCTCCCTCTCCTCTCATTCCAGTAACAAATGGATGCCAACGTGCCCATGTCATCTGAAAACTTGAGGTATAGGGACCAAGTAATACATTATGAGGTATGTGCCCTCTGAACATATAAAGGGTGTTTCAGCTCAATGCTGTGGTGATGCCATAAAAACACAAGAAAAGAAGGAATCGAGTAGGCTGAGAAACATTGTTTATTATGTGTAGTACAGAAGAAACCGAGTAGTAAGAACAATAATGGACAATGATCATCGTCCAAGAAGGTATTCAAAATTACGACCCTGGACCATGCCGCATGCTTCACATCTCTGGTGCATGGAAGACCTAATGTCTGGGAAATACTGGATGTGTTCCAGACATCCCCGGCAGTTGCCATAATGTGCGCAACGAGGTTCTCAGCACTGTGAAGGGGAGTATTGTACACCAATGTCTTGGTGTATCCCTAGAGGAAGTAATCAAGGTAAGTGAGGTCTGCCGATCCCATAGGCCAATGCACCTGATCACTCTGGCTGACCGATGATGATGTTACATTGCATTCAGATGGTGACGCACATCAAGACTGTAATGTAGGGGGCCCGATCATGCTGCAACCATATGACAGAACACTTCACAATGGGAATGTGTGTGTTGTTCAATAGGTGCAACAGTACTTCCTGAAGAAAGATGCCAAATGTTGGGGTAACAAGAACGGGCTAGCACAGTGGATGTAGCACTGGCACATGAAGTTGTCATGCAGGATCCGCCAGACACTGCCTGTACTGACACCAGGATTGTTGTGTATCAGCCCTAGCACAGTCTCCTCGTTGGCTATCATTGTCAGGCGTTTGCTTACCTTGTTGTCTCCTCTCATTGAAGGATTCCCTTTTGGACAACCTCCTGTCTGTGTGTGCAAAGAACATGTGGCAGGGAGTTTGCCTCATGGGGTAACAACGGGCGTACAACCGCTGTGCGCTTCACTCATTGCAATGAGCGGGATTATATACCAGATGTATATCTGTCAGCTCCACATTTGTGTAACGTGCCATCCTACTTCCACTGTGTTGGCAGACAAAGCGAAGCTTCACAGCGAGTGTGGTCACGATGATCACGCATATGATGTTGCAGGCATCTACTGCATACACCAGCCCAAGTCATCCCAGCATTTTAGCTGTATTAAGCATAATAAACATGTTTTCTCACCCTTTTAATGTCCTTCCTTTCTTACATTTTATGTCATCCCTACTATGCCACGAATACATTTATGACCATGCATTGCTCTGTGATTTTCCATCATCTAGGTGTCCTCTATCTCTTCTGAAAATTTGTGATTGCTGTGCTGAGACACCCTGTGCAACTGTAGTGACATGTTGTATGTGGTCCATCCATTGAAGGGTGCTCATGACAGTGGACAAAATACTGGAATTTTTATTTACATAAGGACACAGCCATGCATCCATAAGAATTTTATTGAAATGGTTTGTTTATTAATGAAAAGATAAAAAAAAAAAACTGGCACTGTTTTACAATACTGTAAACTGTTCTTGCAATATTATTTGACTAATTCCAATACTTGAACACTGTTCTCCTAAAGTGAGGTCAATTACAAAACTGGTCAACCTTAATTCATTTTGAAGTTGATTTGGTTGACAAAGCTAACTTATTTCAAGTAGAATAGCATAAAGTGCTGATGGCGTCAACATCATGTGTGAATATTAATTAGAGTAATTAAAAAATATTCCATGGCACCCAAAACGGAGGAGATTCATCAGGGCAACATTTGGTGTTCAAAAATATTGTCCTCACGTATTAAATAAATAAGAGTAGTAATGGAGGTGAAGATTCAACAGTTGATGGTTAAGTGAGCTAGGGGGATGAAGGTAGAGAAAAGGGAGTGGATGATTTTAATTTAAATATATTCCATCATCATATGATATATTCTATCACCTTTCGACAAACAAGTTTGTTTATTTTCCCGCTCACAACCACATACAGGATTTCTCAGGTTTCCATTGCAATGTAGCTCTGTTGGCTACTAAGCACGATTATTTACTTGCATCTCCACACAATAGATTTTCTTTATGAGTGCACATGACATTAAAGTTAAATACTGCTGACAGCAAATAGAACTGAAGGCCAAGTTAATGTGACGACATTTCTTGAACACTGTCAAATAACTACTACAACTTCGGTGTGTTCTTTTACATGCTATAGATTAGAAGACTCAAGCGATTACAGTGGGTGGCAGGAACAAGGATTCTACAGCTCATGATTACTCTATAGTTTACAATTAAATGTTTGACAGGGGATTCACAAAACTACTTTCAGACTGATTGTCCACTGTACCACTGTCGAACAGCCTTTTCTGTGTGGGCTCTGATTTATCTTATTTCATTACAGTGGTCATTTCTCCCTATGTAGGTGTCAGTCAGGGAAATATTTTGGTGTTCGAAGGAAAAGTTTGGGATTGAAGTTTTGTGAAAATGTCTTGCCAGAATGAAAAATGTCTATGTTTATCAAACAATGGAAAATCCAGGATGGAATGTAACAATACCAGAGAAGGAAAGTTGCTACTCACCATATAGCCGAGATGACGAGTCGTGATAGGCACAACAAAAAGATTCACACAATTATAGCTTTTGGCCATTAAGGTCTTTGTCAACAGTGGACACACACACACACACACACACACACACACACACACACACTCATGCAAACACAACTTGCACACACGTCTGCAGTCTCGGAGAACTGAGTGTGGTTTCAGTTCTCCGAGACTGCAGACGTGTGCGCAAGTTGTGTTTGCGTGAGTTTGTGTGTGCGTGTGTGTATGTATGTATGTGTATGTGTGTCTACTGCTGACAAAGGCATTAATGGCCGAAGGCTATAATTGTCTGAATCTTTTTGTTGTGCCTATCGTGGCTCAGCATCTCCGCTAAATGTCTATGTTTTATAGATTGCCACCCCAACTCACATATTGATAAACCCTACCTTGCAATAATGTGATACAGCTCCAAATGCTTGAGCCCTCAACAAAATATTTATCTCTGACATAGAAAATGATGAGTATCAATGGAAAAATACTATTATTGTACACAGATCAAATCCATCTACTAAGTCACTTACTAGCCATCATCGCACTGAAACAGATGATTCCAGAGAGAAGGCTGAAATACCAATTTTTGTTTTTTGAAATTGTTTCACTGACAAAGGTTGCATCATGGTTCTTCCATTTAAAGATATTACCAACACTAAATTCACAGATCTTTAGATTAGTCACCGTGGGATAGAAAATTACCTAAAATTGCTCAACAAAGGAAAGGCAGTTGCACCTGATGGAACATCCATATGAATTTACACACAGAATGCAAACGAACTTTCTCCTCACTTCTAACAGCAGTCTGTTATATGCTCTGATTGAATGAAGTTTGCCAAGCAATTGGAAAACTGCATAGATCATTTCCATTTTCAACAATGATTGTGAACAGTTTGCACATAACTACAGATTTCCATGAAGTGTTAGCGAATAACACTGTTGTATACAGAGAAATTACAATGCTGGATAGCTGTAACAAAATGCAGGGATAACACTGGCACCTTGTGCTGGGATTGGAAGTTAACCCACAACATAAACCCGAATGTAACATGTTGCACATTAATAGGTAGAAAGATCCATTATTATTTGATTACCATTGCCAAACACTCACTGGAATCAGTCACTTACATTACATATCTAAGCACGCATATGAACAATGCAGGAAAATATAGAATGCTACTTACCATAAAGAAGACACGTCTCTACTTTACGGTAAGTAGAAATCTATCTTTTCCTACGTAGTTGATATTGCTACCTGGAGTTTCCACTGTTTGATTTTAGCATGCATATGAAGTGATTTAAAGTGAACAACCACATAATAATAATAGGAAAGGCAGGCAGATTCATTGGAAGAATCCTCAGGAAGGAGATAGCTAACAAAACTCTCATTTGAACAAAACCTGACTAGTACTTTCAGTCTGGTAACTTTACCACGTAGGACTGATGGCAGAAATAGCAAAAATCGAAAGAAGAGCAGAGCACACATTTGTTTAGTAATTGAAAAAGCATCATAGGGATGCTCAGCCAAGACTGGTGCAAAATATTACCAGAGAGGAGTTGTGCATCACAGTGTGATTCAGTGTTGAAATTACAGCAGTGTACATTCGTCATCATATTGTTCCCTCCTACAAATGTCTCACAAAACAAGATAAAATTAGTGATATCTTATACCATATGGAGGCTTATGACAGTAATTCATCCCACACACTATCACGGCTAAAACAGTAACCTCATTTCAGATTATACGTATATGTAAACATAGAATATGACAGCCAGTATTTCACACTATTCCTCAGTCTATACCTCAAAGGTGCACAAACCTTAACTTGTTCCACAGCAGCTGACTAGAATTAGTGCAGTCTGAGGGCCAAGTGGCCTCCAATACAGCTCTGTTATAAAAGCCGTACGTAATAGCATTTGGCTGTATACCACTTCGTTTCATCTGAAAAAGCAGTTTCACTGCAAGGACTGGTTGGCTGTACACGCCACACAGCTGCATCATCACACGGTAACAAACCTGAAACAAGCGTAAAAGGAAAAAGATTCAAATAAATTAATCAGTAAAAAAGTTACCAGTTTCTGCCTCTCGTGATTTAAATGTAAAAAGTGAGTCTAATGTCATGAATCACACTTCCTTAACTCCACACCACATTTTAACTATCAGTGATACTGCTAATGTATAATACACACAAAAAAATTAAATAACAAAGACAGCAATTCACATGCTGATGAATGGTAGGTGGCATATGAACACAGTGAAGAGATCAGAAAGTACACTATCACATTATCACGTTAGTTTCTAAGTTTACATTAGTTTTTAAGTGTGTGTGTGTGTGTGTGTGTGTGTGTGTGTGTGTGTGTGTGTGTGTGTGTTTAACAAAAACAGTTTGAAAGCTGGAGCAATGATCTGATTTTTTTAAATGCGTCTATACATTACCCATCATTTACGGGAAAGTGTGTGTTGTCTTTCCTAATTTTTGTTAATTCTCCATCCTGAAATTTCTAACAACAAAATACAAAATAATTGTGTGTGTTCATCTTGCCTTGAATTACGGAATGAGTTTCTCTTTTTTGTGATTTTTTGTAGCTGGTAGTACCTTCCATTTTCCATCAATTATCTAATCAATATCATTATGGATTAAGGAGAATACTTGCAAAAAAATTAGAAACAATAATGAAAATATTTATGGAAAAAGAAAATTACCTAAAACTGTAACAGTGATGTAATTATTGTACTTCACAAGAAGAGACAAACAAGACAAAAAAAACTAAATAATATATGCCTTGTATCTGCTAGCTCAAGATATTCACTAAATTTATCATCAAATCACACAGAAAATAAATTAGTTTTTCATCATAAAATGGGGGAAATTTGCTTTATATGTAAAGTACAATGGAACATTTGCAGGTCACTGATTCAAATCTCTTCTCTTGTCTGTTATTTGCAGATTTTGAGGGGGCTTTTCATTCAGTTTTGAACAAATCTGCACTAACAGCCTTTAAGAAATACGACACTGATTCAACCTATGTTAGTATATATAAACTCTTTGCCTCTATATATGTCCGCTTGTGTCTGTATATGTGTGGATGGATATGTGTGTGTGTGTGTGTGTGTGTGTGTGTGTGTGTGTGTGTGTGTATACCCGTCCTTTTTCCCCCTAAGGTAAGTCTTTCCGCTCCCGGGATTGGAATGACTCCTTACCCTCTCCCCTAAAACACAAATCCTTTCGTCTTTCCCTCTCCCTCCCTCTTTCCTGACGAGGCAACCGTTGGTTGTGAAAGCTAGAATTTTGTGTGTATGTTTGTGTGTCTATCGGCGTGCCAGCACTTTCGTTTGGTAAGTCACATCATCTTTGTTTTTAGATATATTTTTTCCCACGTGGAATGTTTCCTTCTATATAAAAAAAAAAAATCGTGGAATGTTTCCTTAGTTCATCCCTATGAAATCCCCAAACCACCTTCCCTACCCTCTGGCTCCTACCCTTGTAACCGCTCCCGATGTAAAACCTCTCCCATGCACCCTCCCACCACCACCTACTCCAGTCCTGTAACCCGGAAGGTGTACACGATCAAAGGCAGAGCCACGTGTGAAAGCACCCACGTGATTTACCAACTGACCTGCCTACACTGTGAAGCTTTCTATGTGGGAATGACCAGCAACAAACTGTCCATTCGCATGAATGGACACAGGCAGACAGTGTTTGTTGGTAATGAGGATCACCCTGTGGCTAAACATGCCTTGGTGCACGGCCAGCACATCTTGGCACAGTGTTACACCGTCCGAGTTATCTGGATACTTCCCACTAACACCAACCTGTCAGAACTCCGGAGATGGGAACTTGCCCTTCAGTATATCCTCTCTTCTCGTTATCCGCCAGGCCTCAATCTCCACTAATTTCAATTTGCCGCTGCTCATACCTGTGTGTGTGTGTATATATATATATTGTGTCTGTATGTGTGGATGGATATGTGCGTGTGTGCGAGTGTATACCTGTCCTTTTTTCCCCCTAAGGTAAGTCTTTCCGCTCCCGGGATTGGAATGACTCCTTGCCCTCTCCCTTAAAACCCACTTCCTTTCGTCTTCCCCTCTCCTTCCCTCTTTCCTGATGAGGCAACAGTTTGTTGCGAAAGCTTGAATTTTGTGTGTATGTTTGTGTTTGTTTGTGTGTCTATCGACCTGCCAGCGCTTTCGTTCGGTAAGTCACCTCATGAGGGAAACATTCCACGCAGGAAAAATATATTTAAAAACAAAGATGATGTGACTTACCATACGAAAGCGCTGGCAGGTCGATAGAAACCCAAACAGACACATACATACACATAAAATTCAAGCTTTCGCAACAAACTGTTGCTCATCAGAAAAGAGGGAAAGAGTGGGAAAGACGAAAGGAAGTGGGTTTTAAGGGAGGGGTAAGGAGTCATTCCAATCCCGGGAGCGGAAAGACTTACCTTAGGGGGAAAAAAGGACGGGTATACACTCGCACACACACACATATCCATCCACACATATACAGACACAAGCAGACATATTTGGTCTTTAAATATGTCTGCTTGTGTCTGTATATGTGTGGATGGATGTGTGTGTGTGTGCGAGTGTATACCCGTCCGTTTTTCCCCCTAAGGTAAGTCTTCCCGCTCCTGGGATTGGAATGACTCCTTACCCTCTCCCTTAAAACCCACTTCCTTTCGTCTTTCCCTCTCCTTCCCTCTTTCCTGATGAGGCAACAGTTTGTTGCGAAAGCTTGAATTTTGTGTGTATGTTTGTGTTTGTTTGTGTGTCTATCGACGTGCCAGCACTTTCGTTTGGTAAGTCACATCATCTTTGTTTTTAGATATATTTTTCCCATATATATATATATATATATATATATATATATATATATATATATAAGGTTTGGGTGCAATGACTCTTTTAACATAGGTGGTTAGGCTTAACTTATGGTAATCAATTTTATTGTCTCTTCTCTTCCCATCCATCTTACTATTCTATGATACACTCTTTCTCCACCTTGACAAGCAAATGTTGCCTGTGAAACAGTTATAAAACATCTGACCATCCCCACCCAAAAACTTTTTGTACAGAAGCAAAATACAAAA
This sequence comes from Schistocerca americana, assembly GCF_021461395.2. Lineage (NCBI taxonomy): Eukaryota > Metazoa > Arthropoda > Insecta > Orthoptera > Acrididae > Schistocerca > Schistocerca americana. The sequence continues at coordinate 449,466,483 of NC_060125.1, read as the reverse complement.
TGTTTGAAACAAATGTTGTTTAGCTACCAGGGTAAAATTAATCAGCATGATTACCTTCCTTGTAAATTTCTTTGTTATGAAGAGATAAGCAGCAATGAGTCTTTTTTAAATAGCACCATATTTGTTTTATTCAGTAATACACTTCCTCCATCAAAACCTATTCAAGATGTGTCACAAAACTTACTGACTCTCCTGTACTAGTTCACAGTGCAGGTAACTGGGCAAAGTAACCCATCCACTTGTTGCAGTTGACAGTAAACAAATGGAAATACAAGGAAAGTGCACACCTGTATTTCAGTCAACCATCCTAAGTTAAATGTTTGTGCTAGTGCAACATACACCAATGGAAAATAGGTAGAAATGCTATTCATCTATGGAGCATGTAAGTTAACAGAACAGTAACTGCAATGTTTTACTTACAATACAGATACACGCTGTTATTTGAATGATATATGGTGTACAGCCAAGATAGCCCTCATTTAAGAACTGAATGGTTACAACATTGTGGTTGAAGGTAGCTATAATGTTACTAAGGAAGAGGAACTCTACAGAGAAAACTATCCTGACAAGAACCCACCTTCCAAACAGATGTTTTATTACCTTGTTGTGGTGTTTTTTACCCTGAGCACTTGAATTGTTTTCTAATACAGGAAGTGCAGGTGAATTTTGTTTTCTGTTTTTAATATAGTCATGTTTTTGTGGATGGTACACTGTGATATATTTTTGAACTGGCATTGAGGAGACAGACAGTGGTATATTGAATAAAAAATATAGAGAGCTATTTCAAGAAAGATGTAGTGCTGTTCGTATCTTCATAATGAATGTAGTTACTAGAAAAGGCAATAATGCTGACTGATATCACCCTGATAGCTAAACAACATTTGATTGGTATACTTTTTATTTTGCTTCTAATATACCCTGTATATAAGGTGAAATTCCAGTTCTGAGCTTATGAAACCATTACTGTCATCCACAGAAAGAAAATATTTGGAAGGTCACAATGGTGGGTGTAAGAGACCAGACAATGAGAAGTATCCACCTGGTTGGAATACGCAATAGACAGGTTCTTCTCATTCTGGGGTCTTAGTTCCCCCCTCCCCACCCCCTTCTAACAATTTATCTTCTCTGAGTAACGAACCAACAGTCCCGAAAACTATGAAAATACATTTACAATTTTTTATTGTTGACAAAGACTCTGAAGAATATGAAAGAGTTGCCTAGCAATTGCAAAAAGTTGTAACATACCTCATCCATAGGCTGCAACTTCATTTTCTGTATTTTTACTAAGACCTCATAAGCAGTACGTAGACAAGTAGCCGCTTTGCTTCGGTACATCATAACATAGCTTGGTAGGTGTATGAACCAGATACTGTGGACAGAATGAAACTGTAAGGCCAAGCAATAGGGATACACGTTCACTATAAAAATAAACAGAAATCTGAGAATGTAGGCTCTCTCGGCATATACTGTTGGTCAAAGCTCTCGGGTACGTACCAGGGAGGCAGTGTTAAAATGCCATGACATTTCAATGAATGTCATACTCATAATCTTCTGGTGAAGTGTGAGATAAAGTGAGATATGCAGAAGCCGTTGAGATAAGCAGATACTGTATACTTACACCAATAGAGTGGTCCCCTCCACCTGGCTACAGGTGGACATGTATTGTCTGGTTGACAGGTGTGTAGGGCTGTGAGGTTGCAGTGGTAAGGGCAGTGGGCCCTCTACTCACATTTCTCTGCGAGCATTCTGGATGTGTCTTACAAGTTGAATGGGTTTGTCACATTCTTGTCTTATTGCTGCTAACGCTGGATTCCATGCACACTTAGTTGGTGTTCTTCATCTCTGCTGACAAGATTGTTGTGAACCCATATTTCAATGGCTTCCTTCGTGACATTGTCCCGAGAGGCAACTGTTCGGCAAAGCACCTTGGTATTCTGGAAGTCAAGGTGTGGTCTTCCTTGAGGATATGCTCGGATACTGCTGAATTTTCTGTCTGCCCCAGGTGCACAAGCCTGATGTGCTCTTCATAGCCTATCGAAATACAGCATTGTGTTTGCCAAGTGATGGTTATACTCTTGCTACATTCACTTTTAATGGGTCTTTTGCAAAGGCCAGCCACTCTTTCATCTTCAGTAGTGGTTGGAAGATGGTTTTTAGAGTGTACATCACCTGTGATAAAGGAAACCTTCTCAACGAACTACAGCACCTGAAGGAAGTATTCTGCAAAAATGGGTACAAAGAAGTGCAAATTAATAGGGTATTCAAGAAGAGACAAGATGCTGGAAACTGGTAAGAAGAAGAAGAACAAGACAAGAGGTATGCTTGCCTTCTGCACCTGGGACTACTCTCAAGAAGTTGCAAGACTATTCAAAAAATCCAACATGCAAACTGTCTTCTGATAACCAATGAAGATGAAAGAGCATCTAGGCTCTGTGAAAAACTTATTAAAAATGAATGTACCAGGAATGTATAGCATCATCTGTGATGTGGCCAACAGTACATCGGGAAAACACAACACTGTATTTCGAAATGTTGCAACGAGCAAATCGGGCATGTGCCCCTGGGACAGACAGAAAAATCACTGATAGCAGAGCATATCTTCGAGGAAGACCACACCTTGACTTCCAGAACACCAAGGTGCTCTGCTGCGCAACCAGCTATTGAGAAAGCATCATAAAGTAATCCATTGAAATACGGTTCATGACATTTTGTCAACAGAGATGAAGGATATCAACTTAGTGCAACTTGGCATCTGGCATTAGTTGCAATATGAGAAGGGTGCAACCAGTACCATACAACTGCAAGACACAACCAGAATGCCCACACAGAGATGCAAATGGAGCACCTACTAGCCCCATCACTGCAACCTCAACCCCTTCTCGCCTGGGGTCCAGAGAACACACAACCACCCACAGCTTGGGGGTGGGGGGTGGGGGGGGGGGGGTGGGGGGGGGGTGGGGGGTCGGGGGGGAGGACACTTGGCCTGTATAATCACGGCATCCGCATATCTTGACACTTTGCCAGAAGATGACAAGGATGACACTCATTGAAATGTTGCAATACTTTTAACACTGACACTGGCTGGAAACCCGAGAGCTTTTCACCAAACAGAAAATGGTTGTACATTCAAAACATATATCATTTTTTAGGATTTTGAATTAGTATTCCTTTTCCAATACACATACTTTTTTCATCAGCTATATCATGATAACAGAGAAAAAACTTCGCACATATATTAAAAACATAATGCTGATTATAACAGTGATTAACTTGACATGGTCCTTATGCCCTCACCTTCCTCCAATATTTTAACTGATCTACCTAGTCAAATTTAAGGGGACTTACAAAACTTTTTTGAAAATTTCTAAGTATGATTCCATCCATAATGCATATTTTAAGGTACATTTGTCTAGAGAACTGTGAAAGATACCGTATGTACATATAGGGCGAGTCAGGAGGAAAGATACATGCTTTGAGGGGCTTATTAGTGATTCTGAACAGAGTGCAGATGTTAAGTCTGCTATATGGTGAGCTGAAACCTATCCCTTTCATAATACTATCATTCCATCCTGGATTTTCCATTGTTTGATTCTGAACAAAAAACTTCATGTGGACATATGACCTATTTCAAATGGTCCCTACAACAGAACACAATTAATATCACTTTTATACATTTTTCATGAATAATTCTAAAACCACACCCTCTAGCGAAAATTTGCCACAGAACAAAATTAAACTACACTAAATTTCCTACAATAAAGGTTCAGTTCTTTTTTCTCTAGTATTAATAGTTTTTATGAAGGAAAAATACTGAAAATTTCACACAACGTGAACGAGCTGAAGTTTAGGTTACAGGTTCAGTGATGCTTCAAACACCAAGGCATCAACACATGCAAAAAAAAGCCCACAGCTTGGAAGTTTGTGTGACCTTTACGGTGGGTTAATGATGTTACACTGGAACCAAATTTCATCACAATTCTACCCAATGCCACCATGGACATGTCACATGACAGGAAGGTCATAACAGTCCCAGTTACACACATTTCACCCATTATTTTGCTGCTTCTGTGATGGGGGTCACAACAGCGACACAAAGCACTGAAATTGCGCAGTTTTCTCATGGGTGGTCAAGGGGAACATTTCAGACACACAGAAGCTCAAAATTGATACAGAAATGCCTCAGGGGGTGACATAAAGCGTGCCAATTAGACCACTGCTTCCCTTGGGGTGTTGACTCCCAGATACTTGCAGTACGGTTAGCAACAGGACACTGTTCAACACTGCTGCCATACTGAGCTTTCAGTCCTACTCTAAGGACATTGCGGAGTTGTGACCACATTGAACATTATCTGACTCCTTTGGGATGTTGTGAGAGTGCAGTTTTTGTTCTGGTATACAAGGCATAAACACTAGGCACTGTTCAAAACCATTTAATGAAATTTGAATATGATCCAAAGCAGTGAGGGGGTTTCGTGCTTTTTCAGCACTTTTGTTTCATGCCCTCCTGTGGTGTGTGTGTGTGTGTGTGTGTGGGGGGGGGGGGGGGGGGGCAGGCACACGCGCACACACGTGCATGCGTTACATTATCACACCCATGAATAAAATGGCATTGGGTCCATCTAAGACCTCCCCACCTCCCCCTCGTTCGGCAACAGCCTCGGTGCCACTGCCTTATCTTTGTTGAACACTTTAAAAATATACCTTTCAGAAACTTTGATACAAATTTAGTCTCCCAGTTGCTCTAGAACATGGAGGTAGGCAAACCAAAGCTAAGGTGTGTCAAACAGGTTTCCTAACTCCTGTGCATTGGAATGAGAGACAATTACAAGTTCTTGAAAAAGTGACCCTTTAATTCAGTTGCACAATGTCTAATGATTAACTGACTAGTTAAAAATAATTGCTTATTTACAACTGTTAATATACATTTTATTACTTTTACATTTCTAACTAATCTGCTGCAAAAGAAGTCTCTCTGAGCTTGATGTTCCTGATCAAAAATGCCAGCACATTACTTTCTAAATGCAAAGCTAGTATCAGTCCATCATACCAGTATCACTGACAGGCACCTTTAAATGATAACAAGATTAAACATACCTGAAGCATGTTCCCAGAAGGTACTTAGCCCAGTGCTCAGGAGAAGAAGAATATTTTCTTGCTAATTTTTGTGACAACTTAATTTCATGCTTTGTTCTCCGAGCCATTGGACTTCCTGGAGCACCTCCACTTAGACGATGTGCTGCATTTAGAAACCCTTTAACATCCTTTTGTTTGAAGAGTAAAGGATTCAAATTAAAGCCCTGTTGACAACAGAAAATTAATGATGTTTGGAAAATGAACCACAAAGCTATGTGAATTGTATAAAAGTACAACAGTTAGGTACATAAACAAGATTGAAAACTTTGCTATGCTTCTGGGTTATGTATACCTTCAGAGCTAATTAAGCACAGAAGACAAACACACACATCTGCATGGCTACACCGTTTTGGTTGAGAACTATGAACTTGCAATGCAGCTCGACTAGAGTGAGTAGTTTTAACTGTTGGAGTGGACTACGGGAGATCGGAGGGGTAGAAGAGGAGAAGAGACAGTTGGAGGGAAGAGTGACTGGTGGCTATGAGAGAGAGACCAAGGCAGGTAGGAATTTAACAGGTAGGCCACCCACAGTTAGCAGCTAACATTGGTCAGTGCCCCAGATGTCACTGAGGAGACAGCAGCACTGGGGACTCCAGTTCTGTATTGCAGTGTGCACTAAACTTGATGTTGTTTCTGGGTTATTTCTTGCACCAATTGTAAACTGTTGCATTTTCTAGCTCTGGTACATTTTAAAACAACTACTGTTCAAATCAGTCAAACTGGAAGTGCTAAATAGTAAGATGATTAAAAATAAAATGACACTGCTCAAATTAGCAGAATGTTGCAGAAATAGTTTTACCACCCCATAGGGTTGTGTACATTTACCTAGTAAAATAACTGTCAACAACAATATAAATACCATTTTCACAACAGTAAAATTTCAAATCAGATATTCTGTGAGAAGGCATGGGATGGGGAGGGGACATTTAAACGATAGTAGTGCAAGGTGTTTAATCTGTAATACTAAAAGAGAGACAGTCCACAGAACGTTTCTTCTTGCTGCATTCCTCTTAACAGCCACCCTTTCTGTCAGCTCTCCTGTCTAAATGCCTTATCCAAATAAAATTTCTTGCCCCCACATACAAGAAAATGACCTCTTCTGTTAATTTTGTCAAACTGAGAATGTATCAGTGTTTTCATCACCTTTTTGTACTTCCAAATATGTTACTTGTGAAAAGTGGTGAAAATACGCTTGAACTCTAAGAATATAGTCAGCCACTGAGGTGTTGGATATGTAATACCTCCTTTAATAATCACAGTAATCCAGATTAAAACTGTGTGCTGGACCGAGACTCGAACTGGGACCTTTGCCTTCAAGGTCCCAGTTTGAGTCTCAGTCCGCGCACAGTTTTAATCTGCCAGGAAGTTTCATATCAGCTCACGCACTGCTGCAGAGAGAAAAATCTCACACAGTAATCCAGTCTTTAACAGCAATTTCTTTTACAGCAGACTGACACTTCATTTGAAGGCAAAGCCATGTACTGTGTGCCACATCTTCAGTGAGTTATGCTGAACTGCTGTTAAAGTCAATATTTAGAGCCCAGCTATCTTCACTTTTATTTTGTCAATTGTTGTCATTGTTGTTGTGGTCTTCAGTCTAAAAACTGGTTTGATGTGGCTCCGTGCTATTCTGTCCTGTGCGCCCCCCTCCACACACACACACACACACACACACACACACACACTCTTCATTCCAACACTAAATTGGTGATGCCTTATGTCTCAGAATGTGTCCTATCAACCAATTCCTTCTTCTAGTCAGGTTGGACACACATTTCTTTTCTGCAAAATTATTTTCAGTACCTTCTGATTAGTTATGTGATCTATCCATCTTCAGTAGCAACACATTTCAAAAGTTTCTATTCTCTTCTTGTCTAAACTGTTTTCATCCATGTTTCACTGCCATACATGGCTACATTCTACATCTACATCTACATCTACATCTATACTCCGCGAGCCACCTTACGGTGTGTGGCGGAGGGTACTTATTGTACCACTATCTGATCCCCCCTTCCCTGTTCCATTCACGAATTGTGCGTGGGAAGAACGACTGCTTGTAAGTCTCCATATTTGCTCTAATTTCTCGGATCTTTTCGTTGTGATCATTACGCGAGATATATGTGGGCGGTAGTAATATGTTGCCCATCTCTTCTCGGAATGTGCTCTCTCGTAATTTCGATAATAAACCTCTCCGTATTGCGTAACGCCTTTCTTGAAGTGTCCGCCACTGGAGCTTGTTCAGCATCTCCGTAACGCTCTCGCGCTGACTAAATGTCCCCATGACGAATCGCGCTGCTTTTCGCTGGATCATGTCTATCTCTTCTATTAATCCAACCTGGTAAGGGTCCCATACTGATGAGCAATACTCAAGAATCGGACGAACAAGCGTTTTGTAAGCTACTTCTTTCGTCGATGAGTCACATTTTCTTAGAATTCTTCCTATGAATCTCAACCTGGCGCCTGCTTTTCCCACTATTTGTTTTATGTGATCATTCCACTTCAGATCGCTCCGGATAGTAACTCCTAAGTATTTTACGGTCGTTACCGCTTCCAATGATTTACCACCTATGGCATAATCGTACTGGAATGGATTTCTGCCCCTATGTATGCGCATTATATTACATTTATCTACGTTTAGGGAAAGCTGCCAGCTGTCGCACCATGCATTAATCCTCTGCAGGTCCTCCTGGAGTACGTACGAGTCTTCTGATGTTGCTACTTTCTTGTAGACAACCGTGTCATCTGCAAATAGCCTCACGGAGCTACCGATGTTGTCAACTAAGTCATTTATGTATATTGTAAACAATAAAGGTCCTATCACGCTTCCCTGCGGTACTCCCGAAATTACCTCTACATCTGCAGATTTTGAACCGTTAAGAATGACATGTTGTGTTCTTTCTTCTAGGAAATCCTGAATCCAATCACAAACCTGGTCCGATATTCCGTAAGCTCGTATTTTTTTTACTAAACGTAAGTGCGGAACCGTATCAAATGCCTTCCTGAAGTCCAGGAATACGGCATCAATCTGCTCGCCAGTGTCTACGGCACTGTGAATTTCTTGGGCAAATAGGGCGAGCTGAGTTTCACATGATCTCTGTTTGCGGAATCCATGTTGGTTATGATGAAGGAGATTTGTATTATCTAAGAACGTCATAATACGAGAACACAAAACATGTTCCATTATTCTACAACAGATTGACGTAAGCGAAATAGGCCTATAATTATTCGCATCTGATTTATGACACTTCTTGAAAATGGGAACGACCTGCGCTTTCTTCCAGTCGCTAGGTACTTTACGTTCTTCCAGCAATCTACGATAAATTGCTGATAGAAAGGGGGCAAGTTCTTTAGCATAATCACTGTAGAATCTTAAGGGTATCTCGTCTGGTCCGGATGCTTTTCCGCTACTAAGTGATAGCAGTTGTTTTTCAATTCCGATATCGTTTATTTCAATATTTTCCATTTTGGCGTCCGTGCGACGGCTGAAGTCAGGGACCGTGTTACGATTTTCCGCAGTGAAACAGTTTCGGAACACTGAATTCAGTATTTCTGCCTTTCTTCGGTCCTCCTCTGTTTCGGTGCCATCGTGGTCAACGAGTGACTGAATAGGGGATTTAGATCCGCTTACCGATTTTACATATGACCAAAACTTTTTAGGGTTCTTCTTTAGATTGTTTGCCAATGTTTTATGTTCGAATTCGTTGAATGCTTCTCTCATTGCTCTCTTTACGCTCTTTTTCGCTTCGTTCAGCTTTTCCTTATCAGCTATGATTCGACTACTCTTAAACCTATGATGAAGCTTTCTTTGTTTCCGTAGTACCTTTCGTACATGATTGTTATACCACGGTGGATCTTTCCCCTCGCTTTGGACCTTAGTCGGTACGAACTTATCTAAGGCGTACTGGACGATGTTTCTGAATTTTTTCCATTTTTGTTCCACATCCTCTTCCTCAGAAATGAACGTTTGATGGTGGTCACTCAGATATTCTGCGATTTGTGCCCTATCACTCTTGTTAAGCAAATATATTTTCCTTCCTTTCTTGGCATTTCTTATTACACTTGTAGTCATTGATGCAACCACTGACTTATGATCACTGATACCCTCTTCTACATTCACGGAGTCGAAAAGTTCCGGTCTATTTGTTGCTATGAGGTCTAAAACGTTAGCTTCACGAGTTGGTTCTCTAACTATCTGCTCGAAGTAATTCTCGGACAAGGCAGTCAGGATAATGTCACAAGAGTCTCTGTCCCTGGCTCCAGTTCTGATTGTGTGACTATCCCATTCTATACCTGGTAGATTGAAGTCTCCCCCTATTACAATAGTATGATCACGAAACTTCTTCACGACGTTCTGCAGGTTCTCTCTGAGGCGCTCAACTACTACGGTTGCTGATGCAGGTGGTCTATAGAAGCATCCGACTATCATATCTGACCCACCTTTGATACTTAACTTAACCCAGATTATTTCACATTCGCATTCGCTAATAACTTCACTGGATATTATTGAATTCTTTACTGCTATAAATACTCCTCCACCATTGGCGTTTATCCTATCCTTGCGGTATATATTCCATTCTGTGTCTAGGATTTCGTTACTGTTCACTTCCGGTTTTAACCAACTTTCCGTTCCTAATACTATATGCGCACTATTTCCTTCAATAAGAGATACTAATTCAGGAACCTTGCCCTGGATACTCCTGCAGTTTACCAATATTACGTTGACTTTTCCTGTTTTTTGGTCTCTGAGGACGGACGTTCTTTATCAACGATGATAATGTCCTCTCTGGTAAGCCGTCAGGTATTTTATCGTTTCGCCCAAGGGGGGGTCCCTCTAACCTAAAAAACCCCCGAGTGCACGCCACACGTACTCTGCTACCCTAGTAGCTGCTTCCGGTGTGTAGTGCACGCCTGACCTGTCTAGGGGGGCCCTACAGTTCTCCACCCAATAACGGAGGTCGATGAATTTGCAACCATTATAGTCGCAGAGTCGTCTGAGCCTCTGGTTTAGACCCTCCACACGGCTCCAAACCAGAGGACCGCGATCGACTCTGGGCACTATGCTGCAGATATTAAGCTCAGCTTGCACTCCGCGTGCGATGCTGGTTGTCTTCACCAAATCAGCCAGCCGCCGGAAGGAACCAAGGATGGCCTCAGAACCCAAGCGGCAGGCGTCATTCGTTCCGACATGTGCTACTATCTGCAGCCGGTCACACCCAGTGCGTTCAATAGCTGCCGGAAGGGCCTCCTCCACATCCTCCAGACAAATATCTTCAGAAACAGACTTCCTAACACTTAAATCTATATTCAATCTTAACTAATTTCTCTTATTCTGCTAATGTATTTAGATACTTGTGTTAAGAGCAATCTTTTTTAAAGCATGTAACTATTTGAGGAGACAGAAGCATCTTTTACCCTGATGTGCAGTTCAATGTTCCAATGAAGAACGAAGAACGAAGCAACCCGAGTACAGTAAAAGAGGTAACAAACTAAATTAGAACTGTAGAAAAACTTTTCAAAACCTTTGATGGGGTAACTGTTCTTACCTTCAATAAAATGAATACTGACAGTCGAATAAGTTACGTTTACGGGGAGGGGGGGTCCGAGGAAGATCCCTATGCCACATGTTGTGAAGCAGCTATTTCAATCGGACATGTTGTAGTCAGTGGAGTGTTTTGCAAATGGGTAATGAATTCTGCTCTTGGCTGCAGTTTGGTGGTGATAATTCATTTGGGAGGACAAATGCCCGTATAAAGGCTGGGCAGAAGTTACAGCAAAGCTGGTATATGACGAGAATGGTTTCACAGCTGGCACTGCCTCTGATAGGCTAAGATATGCTTCTGATGGGATTGAAATAGGATGTCCCGAGCGGATACATTGGACAGATGTTGCAACTGGGACTTAAATAGAAGCATGATGCATGTGGCAAGGAGGTAGCAGTATGTGTGGCGTAAGGCTGGACCAGGATACTTTGTACATTGGCAGCAGAATCCCGGTTTGGGTGTGTAGTAAGGATTATGGGTGTGATGTTCCTCATTTACAGGTGTGATAAGTAGTGAAAGCAACGTTGAGGGACATGGTTAAGTTGTTCCAACCCAGAGTGATATTGGGTAATTGAGGAGTTTGGGGGGGGGGGGGGGGGGGGGGAGAGGGGAGGGTGGAGGCGCTTCTATGCAAATGGTTCATGGAGTTGGTAAGGGGAATACTGGCGTGTTGGATATGGCATGGGAGATCTATTTGCGGACTAGATTTGGAGGGTCAGGAGTGTCAATGAAGTGTCTGTTGCCTGTCGCCCCCCTCATCCCAATAACAGGTAATCACTCTCACCCGGGGTCTCAGTGCTCTGTCCTCCCTGTTTAACCTTCCCTAACCCCCCCATGAACCATGGACCTTGCCGTTGGTGGGGAGGCTTGCGTGCCTCAGCGATACAGATAGCCGTACCGTAGGTGCAACCACAACGGAGGGGTATCTGTTGAGAGGCCAGACAAACGTGTGGTTCCTGAAGAGGGGCAGCAGCCTTTTCAGTAGTTGCAAGGGCAACAGTCTGGATGATTGACTGATCTGGCCGTGTAACAATAACCAAAACGACCTTGCTGTGCTGGTACTGCGAACGGCTGAAAGCAAGGGGAAACTACAGCCGTAATTTTTCCCGAGGGCATGCAGCTTTACTGTATGACTACATGATGATGGCGTCCTCTTGGGTAAAATATTCCGGAGGTAAAATAGTCCCCCATTCGGATCTCCGGGCGGGGACTACTCAAGAGGATGTCGTTATCAGGAGAAAGAAAACTGGGGTTCTACGGATCGGAGCGTGGAATGTCAGATCACTTAATTGGGCAGGTAGGTTAGAAAATTTAAAAAGGGAAATGGATAGGTTAAAGTTAGATATAGTGGGAATTAGTGAAGTTCGGTGGCAGGAGGAACAAGACTTCTGGTCAGGTGACTACAGGGTTATAAACACAAAATCAAATAGGGGTAATGCAGGAGTAGGTTTAATAATGAATAAAAAAATAGGAGTGTGGGTAAGCTACTACAAACAGCATAGTGAACGCATTATTGTGGCCAAGATAGATACGAAGCCCACACCTACTACAGTAGTACAAGTTTATATGCCAACTAGCTCTGCAGATGACGAAGAAATTGAAGAAATGTATGATGAAATAAAAGAAATTATTCAGATTGTGAAGGGAGACGAAAATTTAATAGTCATGGGTGACTGGAATTCGATTGTAGGAAAAGGGAGAGAAGGAAACGTAGTAGGTGAATATGGATTGGGGCTAAGAAATGAAAGAGGAAGCCGCCTGGTAGAATTTTGCACAGAGCACAACTTAATCATAACTAACACTTGGTTTAAGAATCATGAAAGGAGGTTGTATACATGGAAGAACCCTGGAGATACTAAAAGGTATCAGATAGATTATATAATGGTAAGACAGATATTTAGGAACCAGGTTTTAAATTGTAAGACATTTCCAGGGGCAGATGTGGACTCTGACCACAATCTATTGGTTATGACCTGTAGATTAAAACTGAAGAAACTGCAAAAAGGTGGGAATTTAAGGAGATGGGACCTGGATAAACTAAAAGAACCAGAGGTTGTACAGAGATTCAGGGAGAGCATAAGGGAGCAATTGACAGGAATGGGGGAAATAAATACAGTAGAAGAAGAATGGGTAGCTTTGAGGGATGAAGTAGTGAAGGCAGCAGAGGATCAAGTAGGTAAAAAGACGAGGGCTAGTAGAAATCCTTGGGTAACAGAAGAAATATTGAATTTAATTGATGAAAGGAGAAAATATAAAAATGCAGTAAGTGAAGCAGGCAAAAAGGAATACAAACGTCTCAAAAATGAGATCGACAGGAAGTGCAAAATGGCTAAGCAGGGATGGCTAGGGGACAAATGTAAGGATGTAGAGGCCTATCTCACTAGGGGTAAGATAGATACCGCCTACAGGAAAATTAAAGAGACCTTTGGAGATAAGAGAACGACTTGTACGAATATCAAGAGCTCAGATGGAAACCCAGTTCTAAGCAAAGAAGGGAAAGCAGAAAGGTGGAAGGAGTATATAGAGGGTCTATACATGGGTGATGTACTTGAGGACAATATTATGGAAATGGAAGAGGATGTAGATGAATATGAAATGGGAGATATGATACTGCGTGAAGAGTTTGACAGAGCACTGAAAGACCTGAGTCGAAACAAGGCCCCAGGAGTAGACAATATTCCATTGGAACTACTGACGGCTGTGGGAGAGCCAGTCCTGACAAAACTCTACCATCTGGTGAGCAAGATGTATGAAACAGGCGAAATACCCTCAGACTTCAAGAAGAATATAATAATTCCAATCCCAAAGAAAGCAGGTGTTGACAGATGTGAAAATTACCGAACTATCAGTTTAATAAGTCACAGCTGCAAAATACTAACACGAATTCTTTACAGACGAATGGAAAAACTAGTAGAAGCCAACCTCGGGGAAGATCAGTTTGGATTCCGTAGAAACACTGGAACACGTGAGGCAATACTGACCTTACGACTTATCTTAGAAGAAAAATTAAGGAAAAGCAAACCTATGTTTCTAGCATTTGTAGACTTAGAGAAAGCTTTTGACAATGTTGACTGGAATACTCTCTTTCAAATTCTAAAGGTGGCAGGGGTAAAATACAGGGAGCGAAAGACTATTTACAATTTGTACAGAAACCAGATGGCAGTTATAAGAGTCGAGGGACATGAAAGGGAAGCAGTGGTTGGGAAGGGAGTAAGACAGGGTTGTAGCCTCTCCCCGATGTTGTTCAATCTGTATATTGAGCAAGCAGTAAAGGAAACAAAAGAAAAATTCGGAGTAGGTATTAAAATTCATGGAAAAGAAATAAAAACTTTGAGGTTCGCCGATGACATTGTAATTCTGTCAGAGACAGCAAAGGACTTGGAAGAGCAGTTGAATGGAATGGACAGTGTCTTGAAAGGCGGATATAAGACGAACATCAACAAAAGCAAAACAAGGATAATGGAATGTAGTCTAATTAAGTCGGGTGATGCTGAGGGAATTAGATTAGGAAATGAGGCACTTAAAGTAGTAAAGGAGTTTTGCTATTTGGGGAGCAAAATAACTGATGATGGTCGAAGTAGAGAGGATATAAAACGTAGGCTGGCAATGGCAAGGAAAGCGTTTCTGAAGAAGAGAAATTTGTTAACATCCAGTATTGATTTAAGTGTCAGGAAGTCATTTCTGAAAGTATTCGTATGGAGTGTAGCCATGTATGGAAGTGAAATATGGACGATAAATAGTTTGGACAAGAAGAGAAATTGAAGCTTTCGAAATGTGGTGCTACAGAAGAATGCTGAAGATTAGATGGGTAGATCACATAGCTAATGAGGAAGTATTGAATAGGATTGGGGAGAAGAGAAGTTTGTGGCACAACTTGACCAGAAGAAGGGATCGGTTGGTAGGACATGTTCTGAGGCATCAAGGGACCACCAATTTAGTATTGGAGGGCAGCGTGGAGGGTAAAAATCGTAGAGGGAGACCAAGAGATGAATACACTTAACAGATTCAGAAGGATGTAGGTTGCAGTAGGTACTGGGAGATGAAAAAGCTTGCACAGGATAGAGTAGCATGGAGAGCTGCATCAAACCAGTCTCAGGACTGAAGACCACGACAACAACAAACAACCAATTTTTTGATAATACTTCGGCATTCAGGACAAGGGATTATCAATCACTGCAGATGCATCATCCATTGGTAACAAGACTCTTTATTGAGGATGGTGTGGCAACTATCAAAATTGTGGTACTTTTGTCGATTAATGAGCTTGATACAAAGGTTTTTATGGAGACACCAAGAGAGGTGGTTTTCGAAACAATCAAGAAGATGGAACACTGGGCTGCAAGGACCATATGAAAGGGATGCAAGAGAAGGTGTTGGTGATGTGGAGGTATGAGGATAGAATGCCTTTATCACAGGATCAGATCATGACGATCTCATTGATGAACTTGAGCCAGACAAGGGGTTTGGAATCTTGGGTGGCTAGGAAGGTTTACTCTAGATGGGCTATGAAGATCACCTGCAGATTTATCTTGGCTAATTATCTATTGGAAAACCCTACAAAGCTATGGTCCTGTGAAAAGTGAATTATAGTATCAAAACTTTTCATATAGTCTCTTGTAGATCAGTTTGTTTTTGAAACAGAAGACACTAGACACAAACCAAAATTCTACGTTTAAATATGCATTCATTCACGAGGATCCTACTACCATGGCACTGTCCAACCAGCGCAAAATCTTATAATGGTTGACACTGAAATAAACACCCCTAGTAATGGAAAACAATAACTACTCAAACTGAACAAGGTATCAAAACTTACTGAAATCCCCACTAGATTTTATATTAAATATTTTATGTTAGCAGAAGAGCCAACACCGTGTTACGATCGGAGGCCGATATGCACGCGTTTTAGCTCATGCAGGCTGGTGTGAGGAGGGAAGAACTATACTGACATGAGGTCTGGAACATGACAAGGAATGAAAATTCAGAAAGCGGACGTAATTAGTTTGATACTTAACTTTAATCCATTAATGATGAACGTCGCTCTTGACGGTACATGATTCACAATATTATCCGTTCAGAATACATTCTTGAAGATAGTAATTATAGTAACTGAATTTGGTGCCTTGCTAGGTAGTAGCAAATGACGTAGCTGAAGGCTATGCTAAACTGTTGTCTCTGCAAATGAGAGCATATGTAGCCAGTGAACCATCGCTAGCAAAGTTGGCTGTACAACTGGGGCGAGTGCTAGGGAGTCTCTTTAGACTAGACCTGCTGTGTGGCGGCACTCAGTCTGCAATCACTTATAGTGGCGACACGCGGGTCCGACGTATACTAACGGACTGCGGCCGATTTAAAGGCTACCACCTAGCAAGTGTGGTGTCTGGCGGTGACACCACAAAATATTGTCCAGAATTAATACCTTTCCTAGTGCATCATGGATTGTACAGAATTACTGATTATTTTTAGGTGTAACGTATTCTAAAACAGTGTTCTCACCATGGTTTAACCAAAATTCATTGTAAATTAATTAAATGGAAGGTATTACTTTCTTGCCATTTTTAGTATTTACAAAGAAAACTAAATGAAGAATGCCCTCTCAGGGAATGTACAACATGCCTGAAATAATAAATACAATATATTGAAGAGTCCTTTAGCGTGATTTAAAAGAATCATGTTATTAAAATACCTTTCTTTTACCTCGAGTATTCTATATTATCAATACAATGTCACATACACAACCAGTATACAATGATTTTATACACATAATATACCTTTGAAAGGGGAAATAATATATTACAATATTACTTGGCAATGCGTATAGCGATCGTGGTCTTCAACATTAATATGATGACCATCAGGTATGCTATAAAATGATATTGATCTCAATATATATCCGTAAAATTCTCAGTCTCTTCCAGATTGTTGCTGCTAAGCTTTGGCTAAAAACACTTATTTCTGCTCATAAGTGAGACATATTCTCTCTCTCTCTCTCTCTCTCTCTCTCTCTCTCTCTCTCTCTCTTTTTTTTAAATCTATGGCACATGAAATAAGGACACAGAACATATACAGAGTTAATAAATATCAAAATAACACAGACCTCATATGAATATGTCACTCCTGGTGATAATCCAGTTGGCTCTGGTGGTGGAATGAACACAGTGCGTTCACTATGTTGAGACTCATCCATTTCTAAGAGGCGACACTCACCATCATCATCAACCTAACACAACCAAAAACAGACTTGAAACAGATGGTACATTCATTATTTCAGCATGCTCTGTGGATCCCATAATCAATGAGAAACTACAGGGATGCTCTTAGAAAATACGCTGATAGACAAAAATCATGGTCATGCGGAATGAAAACATATGTGAACAAGCAAATACACCATTAATAGTAATACAAGAACAAAAGTCACCTTCTCTGTACATTCATCAAAAAATGCCCAACTTGCATCCATATCCGAAACGAATGAGCGCTCTTCTATAAACCGTATGAACATCTGGGTTTTCATCACATAGGTGAAAAATTTATGATTATTCTTATCTCTGGAGCGAAGGAAGCCTTTAAAAAGAAAACAATTATTTCAGATAAAAACAAGATAATAAAATTTCTGAAATATGTATACAATTTAACTTTATGAAAATTTGCCTGCCCACCACAAAAATTGCACATTTGATTAAGTATCTTGCTGCATTTATTTACTGTAGAGGCCTGTTCAAAAAATTCTGGAACCATGTCCACAAAATTTTTCTGTGCTTATACTTCACTTATTGTGCATGGTCTCCTTTGAAATACACTCCTCCACAACTGATACACCACTCCCAACACCATTTCTTCTTCTGGAAGCAGTCTTGGTATGCCGCTTGCTGGATTGCGTGAAGTGCCGTCTGCAAATATTCTTTTATCTGATCTACCATTGCAAATTGTCATCCTTTCAATGGGGTTTTCAACTTTGAAAATAAAAAAAAAAAGTTCATAGAGGCCAGGCCTGGAGGGTTTGGAGATGAGGCGGCACAGTGACTTCATTTTTGTGCAACAGTCAGGCACAATGGGGAAGAATGTGCGGGTGTGTTATTATGATACACGAGCCATGAACTGTCCCACCACATTTCATGCCATTTCCTTCTCACATTTTCTTGCAGGCTTCGTAACACGTCCCAATAGTACTATCCATTAACAGTTTGTCCCTGTGGCATGAATTCTTGATGAGCTAATCCTTCAAAGTCGAAGAAAATTATCAGCTTGGCATTGGCATTTGATGTGACGTGATGCGATTTTTTTTAGTCTTGGAGAAACTTTTCCAACCTACTGTGAAGATAGAGCCTTGG
The DNA here is from genome assembly GCF_021461395.2 of Schistocerca americana. Taxonomy (NCBI): domain Eukaryota; kingdom Metazoa; phylum Arthropoda; class Insecta; order Orthoptera; family Acrididae; genus Schistocerca; species Schistocerca americana. The sequence goes on along the minus strand of NC_060125.1, from coordinate 449,448,479 downwards.
CCTCAACATCATAAACATAGACTCGTGTCTCATCATCATAGATTGCAATGCCTTCCTGGTCTTGGCTCATGAGCCGTAGGACGAACTTGATGGCAACACAATGCATTCCAGGGTGCTGTCTCTGGATTCATGACATGATCCAACTGGAATGCTATATTTTCCTGCAACCTCTCTGACAGTCAGTCTTCGATTGGCAGGCACAATTTCATTGACATTCCTGACATGAGCATTGACGATAGATTTTATGGGGACTTTGAATGAGGGTCATCTTTAACTTCTGTTCGGCTATTTTGAAACCGTGTAAACCATATGTAAGACTGATTACAGCTTAACCACTCATCACAGTAGGCTTCCTGCACCATTTGGTGTATCTCTGTAAAGGTTTTCTCAAGTTTCATGCAAAATTTAATGCAGACGTGTTGCTCCTCTAACTCTGTCATCTCAAAATTCACTAACTGTGAGACACAGCTCTCTACACAATACAGCACTGAACAATAAACAGACATACAACAATGAAACTTCCTGCAGTTAAACATTAAATACAGGCATGTCCAGGGATGCCAACTGCACTTCGCTCCAACACGCCATTGCTGTGAAATTACAAATGTTCTGGAATTTATTGGACAGACCTCATACACAGCAATATGAGAGATTGCACAAGCAGCGTGTAGCTGCCTGGGCAGCATTAGAAAGGCCGCTAAACGAACTTCTAAAACAGGAGAAGCACTACTTACTTCCACTGAAGATTCATCTCATATTAATAACTACTACTCTGTGAAGCAATCATGACAGGGGGGGCTAGCTGATGAAACTTCTTAATGTTAAATTACTGTTCAAGTTTTTTAAGCTGTTTAATTAGTGTGTATTTTGCAAAACAAATAAATAATATGAGTACACAAAAACAATTTGTTTTTATCAAACTAATATGTGAATTACAATTTGTGCTTCTCAAGATGTAAATCTGCACTGTGTACTTTGTATATGGGAGATATGTCGGAAATTTACATCATAGTCACAATAATTTTTAAACTAATAAAGAATAATATATGAGTAAAATGGTATTTATATATAAGTAAATGATATATATTATTATCAGTCCACCCTACATGAAGCCATCTATTTCTGTAGTGGTGCTTCATACAGCTTTATTTTCAGTGGAACGAACTTCATTTGCATTAGCGTGGTCCCTTTTAATAAGCTACACACTTTCATTTGAGGAGCCTGGGCATACAGATTAAGATGGATACAAAGCATAAAGTTTTTTTTTTCATTTCTGTTGACATGTATATGAACAAAATGATTTTCCTCAATCAATTCATATCTGGTGTAAAAAAAAGATGATAATTTCATAGCTATATAGTGATTGGAGAGTTAATAGTTGTGGGGTTTTAAATAATGGATGATATAGTTCTTTGTTATGCACAGTGCACATATTCTGAATGACCTTTTTTGGTATGTTTAGTACTCATATTATGTTAGCATAATCTCCCCAAAAAATAATACAACATTTAAAAATAGATTTTTAAGTACCTTCTATATGTGCCTTTTTGTGTGACCATGTTAGTTGCAGTTGATCTTACTTGCATGAAAAATGCAAAGTTGCTTTATTTGTTTGCTGGATACTGTTGTCTGTCTGTCTAAATTCAGTCCTATGAATTTCTTCTATGTCTTCATTGTTGTGAATAGTATTTGATTATTTGGTTCTGAATTGTACCATGTGTGTTTTAGATGTGTTCACATCGAACGAATTTAACTAAAACACATTTTTGTGAGCTGTTGTGAATACTAAGCACTGATTCGGGATTTTTTTCTGCATCTCAGTTTTCAACTAACACATAAGCATTGCCTGCAATAAACTGATAAGAAACCAATATTTATTAGTACTGCTTGCATTTTGATTATATGGTTCTGAATTGTATCATGTGCGTTTTAGATGTGTTCACATCCAACGAATTTAACTGAAACCATTTTTCTGGGCTGTTGTGAATACTGAGAACTGATTCAGGAAACTTTCGTGCATCTCAATTTTCCACTAACACATAAGAATTGCCTGCAAAAAAAGATAAGTAACATGTTTACTAGTAAGTGATCCAGAATAGAAGCAGGACTAGGTCTATTATGGAAGCTTACGGGGTACCCTGAGATAATGTCCTACAGCCTGAACAATAATTTGTGCAGTTTAAAGTAATGGTTCCTCTTTACTTTTTGTTCCATAATATGTTGGTGTGCTGGCATACTTCTACTTGAGGTGAGCAGACAGTCTGCAACGAGTGTTCGATGAAGTAGGTTATGTCACAAAGGACAGTATTACAATTTTTGAATAAAAGACCATCGAAATGCATAATATTGAACAGATATTATTGCAATAGCAACATTACCATTAACTGAGGGAATTAATCTTAATGTACAGGAAATTGTGACATAATGTAACATATGTTCTGTAATTCTGCTGCTTGATAACTCAAGGACATATGATCGACTTTTATAAATGGAGGCAATAAAAGTATATAACACTTCAACAATTTCATATTAATTTTCAAGATTATTACGATACTGCTTAATTCCCAAATAACTTGCACTTGGGGTAATCCAAGAGCCCAAAGTCACTGGATTAGAAGATGGGAGGACTTTATACAGATGAAATCAGCTGAGTGGTCTGTCAGCAACAGAGCAGAATGTTTAAAGTGCATCTGGAATTTGGATAAGATCCCCACATCATGGATTATCAACCAGTCTATATACTTACAATAACAGTTGTAAAACTGGGCAATGTTATACCCTGTTGTGTCATTGACTCACTTGTGATTAATTATGCAATATCTTGTAGTCTGCAACAAGAGCCACAGTGTGATGACATGGCCGAAATATAACTATTTAATTACATTTTTCAACTGTGCTACTTTGTCAAAAACCGATTTAATATTTATTTATGTATATCCAATCCAAACCATATACTTTGCTGCCGATGTATGCCACAACAGTTACATAACATGTCCACAGTTGTAATATTTATTTATGTACACCTATTTCTTATCATTTACTTTGCTTTCAATGTATACCACAATATTTACATAATATCACTCCAGTAACACTTTATAACAAACTGGCTGCTCATTTGTTTATCTTAATTTTAATAAGTTCTTTGTTAATATAAAGAGTAAGTAATTGAACAACAGTAATTTGTAAATTCCTACTGTCACATATATGTATATATCGAAATATCTGTGAGAGTGGAAGTCTTTGGCATTGTTATTGTTGCATTATCACCATCTTTGTATATACACTTCCATATGGTGAAACTTCTTGATGTGTAAGATTATGTGTATTCACATACGTGAAAAAAAGTGCATCATACAGCCATCACTGATGCATGATCACAAGCAGTCAGCACTGGAATATAACAGCGTGGATTTTTCAACTAAGTTACCAAAAACATCTTTACTTTAATAATTTGTTTACATCATTTAAAATCATTGTGAGGCCAAATTACACTTATAAGACACTGTCTATCTTGTTTCATTTGTAGGGCACCACCACCCCAAAGAAATTTCATCATTTGGGAAAACAGAATGCCAAAGCTAAGGGTAAAATGTATCACAACATGAACCAGTTGTCTGAAGATGAACCTGTCAGTTTGAAACCAATAATAGCGCTATTTAAATAAACAGCACTGTAGAAAGTGACTGGTTGCTGTTGTCTTCTTTGTTAAGACTCAACCTGTATTTTTAAACTAGTTTTACTGTCTTTTTAAATAAGACTGACCGCTGCAATTACAATTACCATTACCATACTGCACTGTGGTCATTTGTTGTTTACTGGTATTGTCTGGTATTGTTCCTAATTAGCAGTGATAAGTATAAGGGGAGCTAAATTTATTAAACTCCTTTTTGGGTTTGCCGCGGTGCTTCAGGACATTTTAAAATTAACTCACACTGCAGTGAAATTTATTACTAAATACAACTGCTGTGATTTTGCAATTAAGACTGATTTAAGTCTGCTGCTGATGCTTAACATCCTACATTTTGCTCACTTAAAGTGTAATTTTGCTTACTGTTACGTTACCAGATTTGTAGAGATATTGCATAATGTAATTGGAGGGTATTCACTGAAGACTACATAATTTTCAGTAAATGCCTCTGGTGCTAGCATAATAAAATGTTCTTTGAACTATAGTGCTAAGCTCATGTATTTTTCACCACTTTCACTGTTCAGTAATAAAAATGTCAGATCTTCTGAATCAAATTACTATGCAATGAGATTTTATTACTTGCATGATTCATTCATTAAATGTGTTCAACAGACCCCTTCAAAAATGAGAACCTACAGGGATGGGGAATGACTCATGGCACACAGTGTTGTTGGGGACTTCAGTCCAAAGACTGGTTTGATGGGATTCTCCATGCCACTCTATCCTATGCATGCCTCTTCATCTCCGAATAACTACTGCAACCTACATCCTTCTAATCTGCTTACTTTATTCGTTTCCTTGTTTCCTTCAAGGACCCCCTCCCCCTCCAAACTTCCCTCAAATACTAAATTGGTGATCCTTCAATGTCACAGAATGTGTCCTATCAGGCGATTCTTTCTTCTCATCAGTTGTGCTACAAATTTCTTTGCTCCCCAGTTCTATTCAGTACCTCCTCATTAGTTACGTGATCTACCCATCTATTTCCAGAATTCTTCTGTAGCACCACATTTCAAAAGGTCTAATCTCTTCTTGTCTAAGCGATTTATCATCAATGTTTCACTTCCATACATGGCTACAAATACGTTCAGAAAAGACTTCCTAACACTTAAATCTATATTTGATATTAACTAATTTCTCTTATTCAGAAATGCCTTTCTTGCCTTTGCCAGTCTACATTTTATATCCTCTCTATTTCGGTCATCATCAGTTATTTTGTTGCCCAAACAGCAAAACACATATAATTCTCTGAGTGTCTTGTTTCCTTATGTAAAATCCCCTTAGCATTGCCTGATTTAATTTGACTACATTCCTCTACCCTTGTTTTGCATTTGCTTAGATTCCTCTTATATCCTTCTTTCAAGATACTCCCCATTCCATTCAACAGTTCTTCCAAGTTGTTTGCTGTCTCTGACAGAATTACAATGTCATTGGCAAACCTCCAAGCTTGTATTTCTTCTGCCTGAACTTTAATTCCTTCTCCAAATTTTTCTTTGATTTTCTTTACTGCTTACTCAATGTACAGATTGAATAACATTTCAGATACGCTACAACCCTGCCTCACTCACTTCTTAATCTCTGTTCCTCTTTCATGCCCCTCAACTCTCTGTAAATAGAGAGATATTGCATAATGTAATTGGAGGGTATTCACTGAAGACTACATAATTTTCAGTAAATGCCTCTGGTGCTAGCATAATAAAATGTTCTTTGAACTATAGTGCTAAGCTCATGTATTTTTCACCACTTTCACTGTTCAGCAATAAAAATGTCATATCTTCTGAATCAGATCACAGGATTTTTGGTAACCGTGATAGCGTTAGGCTGCGTTCACACTGCCGGCCGGGCCGAGCCGGGCTGACGCGAGCTGGCTCGGCTCGTGCCTAGCCAGCTCAGGCCGACGAGTAGTGCATTCACATTGCGCGCCGCGCCGAGCCGGGACAGCGAAATGGGGGAAAATCCACTTCTCCGATTTTCATGTTTTAAAAATTCTTAGCGGTATATAAGACTTCGCCACATCGTTTTATGAACTTATTTTTTCCTTAAAAGCGTTACTTACGTCGTGAAAAAAGAAAAAGTCTACTTTTCGTTTCGCGTGATTTCTTAGTTTCGTAACACTTCCCAACCGATTTTGAAGAAAGTATGCGGCTAAAGAATCTGGTTTTTGTACACGTGCTAGTGTAACATCTTAGCTTCGTATTGAATCATTTGTCTTTTCATATTTGTTAACAGTCATTGTGAAATGGCGCTATTTGTCAACGTTGTGCACTTGATTTACAAATCTTGTAGTGAAAAAGTTATGTAGCGGGTAGCTTACTGTTAGATCCGTTTTAGACCATACATTGTTGCGAATGAAATGTAGCTAAAAGTACCAAAAAGTTTTTGAAATGATAATGACACTGATATCTGTCTCTGGTCACAAGGAATGCGAGATATTCAGTGGCGTCAGTGCCGCGTCCGCAAGCCACGGAGTTCGAGCGGTTACAGCTTGGCTTAATGCAGTCATATAATGCAGGACAGAAAAAAACTAATTACTAGTGATCAGTGGTGTAAAACTAATCACAAAAACAAACTGGAGATTTGTGATACGTTTACTGCAGAAACTGAAGCGCAATTCTGTAGTCTCGTTGTCTACTTTGACAGAAAAAATAATGGAGAGTTAATGAAACTACTGTACATCGACACAGATGTGCGTTTCATTGTTCTTCATTGTTTTTTTTTTTTTCTTCCTTGGCGGGCTGCGCTGCACTGTCAAGGTAATCCCCACTCTTTGGCTAAATGGATGTCAGCTGCCGGAGGCCAAATAAATAAATTTTAAAAAATCCCCACCCTTCGACAGCTGACAAGCAAGTCAGTAGAAAACGCAGCTGCAGCCAACAGCTGCTCGCCTTTAGCTAGTCTGTGCTGTCGTGTAGAACAATGTCTTCACTCCTTTATTCGTATTGTTTTGAATCTGCTGTAACTCGTCGAGTTTTGAAGTACAGAAGAACTAGGAGGTTATGGATTCATCCCATAAATAGCGACAGACATTTAGGAGAGTTTTTTTCTTTACATGAAGAACTTAAAAACTATCCTGAAAAATTTTATTCATATTACAGAATGAATCATAATACATTTTAGTATGTGCTGCAGAACATTCAAGACAAAATTTCGAAACAGAACACAAATTTAAATGTAAATACGGTAGATTAAATAAATGAAATAAAAGTAATTTCTCATGTATCATTATAATAAACGTAATTTTTCCTCACTGATTGTGAAATGTGAGGTAACATTTTAAACTGAAGTCGTGTGCAGTCACACTTGTGATGAAAGCAGAAGGGAGACGTGTGACGCGTATACTGCAGAAGCAGTAGTGCTGCTCCACAGGCTCGCGCCTGCGGTCGGCTCGCGCCGGCAATATTAAACATTCGAGATGTCGCCGGCTCGGCTCCGGTAGGCTTACGCCGTGTCGGCGCGGCCCGGCCGCCAGTCTGAACACCGCAATTCAAAACCATGTGTTTGATATCAAAGCGGGCGGCGGCCCGGCCAGGCTCGGCTCCGCCCGGCCGGCAGTGTGAACGCAGCCTAACGGAGATGTTTAACAAACTCAAGTGGCAGACTCTGCAAGAGAGGCGCTCTGCATCGCGGTGTAGCTTGCTCGCCAGGTTTCGAGAGGGTGCGTTTCTGGATGAGGTATCGAATATATTGCTTCCCCCTACTTATACCTCCCGAGGAGATCACGAATGTAAAATTAGAGAGATTAGAGCGCGCACGGAGGCTTTCAGACAGTCTTTCTTCCCGCGAACCATACGCGACTGGAACAGGAAAGGGAGGTAATGACAGTGGCACGTAAAGTGCCCTCCGCCACACACCGTTGGGTGGCTTGCGGAGTATAAATGTAGATGTAGATGTAAATGCTGTACAAGTAATATATGATCAGGTTGCCCTCCATGGGGTGGGTGCACGCAACGACTGTGGTTATATTGGGTTAGATACAGCAGCAATCAGTCGTAGAATTAAGTTGCTTTAATATGACATTTATAGTCACAACGCAGATCAGATTTCGACCTGTGTCAGGTCATTATCAATGCTAAAACAAATACAAGAGTATATATTACAATGTGATTTACAAAAGTTAGAAGTCCATCACATCGTTGTCTTTTAATGTTAACATTACATACCAGTGCGGAATTGTAGCAGCTGTTCGTGCTCAAGTGAATGCTTACACAGTTCAACTATTACTGTCATAAAATTATATGTTAGTTTCACAGCACACGATCTGCGTTGTGACTATAAATGTCATATTAAAGCAGCTTAATTCTATGACTGATTGCTGCTCTATCTAACCTAGTAATATATGTTCTTTTGCTCTATATATTTTACCACTTCTACCCTCAGAATTTCAAAAAGTGTATTCCACTCAACACTGTCAAGCATTTTCTCCAAATTTACAAAAGCTGTAAACATAGGTTTTTCTTTCCTTAACCTACGTTCAAACCTGCCAGGAGTAGAAGTATGAAACTGGAATTTGACTGCAATAATTATGTCTGTATTCTGAAACTGATAAACAATATTTTATTTAAAATAAATTCCATTGTTATTTATACATTTCTCCACCTCTATGCAGGCTATGAATGCCATGCCAGAAAACAGTTTTTTTAAGCGAACCAGTCAATGAGCCGTTTTCATATGAATTGAACCGTTGTTCAGCAAGAGTGCATCCCGGTGATGCAAACACATGATAATTGGACGGAGCCAAGTCTGGAGAATAAGCTGCAGGCCCTAGTATTTCCCAACTGAACACTTTGATCATTTCCCTGACCTGTTTTGTTGTATGTTATGGGGCATTATCATGAAGCAATATGACTTTGTGTTGCCCTTTTTCATGTTTCAGTCATTTGTCACATAACACTCAATTTAAATGGATCATTTACTGTTGGTAGTGATCAGTGCTAATGGTTTCACCAGGTTTTAGCAGCGCATACTAGATGACATCCTTCTGATCCGACCATACACAGAGAGATGTCTTCTTTCCAAAGTGATTTGGTCTTACAGTGGATGTTGATGGTTTGCCTGGATTCACCCATGATTTAGGACACTTAGGATCCTCAAAATATACCCATTTTTCATCAAATGTCACTGTTCAATGGAGAAACAATTTTTCTTTGTATCTGGCAAGCAGCATTTCACAAGTGGTGTTTTGATTTGCTTGCTGTCTTTCATTCAGTTCATGTGGAACCCATTTTCCCACTTTCTGCACCTTTCCCATAGCTTTCAACTGAAGAGAAACGGCTTTCTGCATCACATTCAATTGTTCCATGAGTTTCTGTTGAGTTTGAGTATCGTCTTTATCCAATAAGGCCTGCAATTCATTGTCTTAGAACTTTTTCAGTGGTTTCCAGCACTCATTGTTTCTCATGTCAAAATCACCACTTTTGAATTTTTTCAACCACTCGAAACACGGTGTTTCCCAAGAGCATGTTCACCGAACGCTTTGACAAGCATTCAATGCAATTCTGCAGCAGTTTTCTTCAAATGATAATGGAAAACCAATGCTGTCTGCAAATAGTAGTTTGTAGGCACAAAAGTAGTTGTGTTTACAGGTTTGAAACAGACATAGATGTATGGAACTTGGGTTACTGTGTGTTGACATTTGTTGTCAGCCATTACAGGAAACAGATGGTGCTGCAGATGCGGTCTCATGGTCCCTACACAGAGACTAACATCACCTCTAGGGAAATTCCAGTTTCATACTTCTACACCTGGTATGCTGTGGGGTCAGTATGCCTTGTGTGTACCCACATTTCTCCAGAATCGGAAATGATCTTCTCCAAGGTCAGCTTATGTCAGTTTTCCATTCTTCTGCAAATAATTAGAGTCAGTATTTTACAACCATGACTTATTAAACTAACAGACTGGTAATATTCATAACTGTCAGCACCTGCTTTCTTTGGAATTAGAATTATTACATTCTTCTTGAAGTCTGAGGGTATTTTGTCTGTTACACATATCTTGCAGACCAGTCATGGCTGGCTCTCCCTAGGATATCAGTGCTTCTGATGCAATGTTGTCTACTCCAGAGACCATGTTTCAACTTAGGTCCTTCAATGCTCTGTCAAATTCTTCTTGCAGTATCTCATCTTTGTCTACGTCCTCTTCAGTTTTTATATTATTACCTTATATTATTATTATTATTACCTTATATTATTACCTTCAAGTTCATCTACCTAGTATAAACCCTCTATACAGTCCTTCCACCTATCCCTTCTCTGTTTAGTACTGCCGTTCCATCTGAGATTTTGATACTCATACAGCTGTTTCTCTTTTCTCCAAAGGCATCTTAAGTTTTCCTATAGGCAGCATCTATCTTTCCCAGCAGCATCTATCTCTCCCCAGCAGCATCTATCTCCCCCCTAATGATATATGTTTCCTTACGATTGTCCTACAGCCATTTCTGTTTAAACATTTTGCACTTCCTGATGATCTTATCTTTTAGGTGTTTGTGTTTGCTTTCATCAGATTTATTTGCTGCATTTTTATATTTTCTTCTTTCATCAATTAAATTCAATATGTCTTGTGATATCCTAGGAATTCTACTTGGCACTGTCTTTTTACCTATTTTATCCTCTGCTGCCATCACTATTTCATCCCTCAAAGCTACTATTCGTATTCTTCTGTATTCCTTTCTACTGTTTCAGTACATTGTTGCCTAATGACCCCTTTGAAACTTGCAACAACGTTTGATTCTTTCAACTTATCCAGGTCCCATCTCCATCATTTCCTACCTTTTTGCAATGTCTTCAGTTTTAATCTACAGTTTTTAACTAATAAGTTGTGGCCAGAGTCCACATCTGCCCCTGGAAATGTCTCACAGTTTAAAAACTGGTTCTGAAATTTCTCTCTTACCATTATATAATAAATTTGAAACATTCTCCAGGTCTGTTTCTGACATACAAAAGTCTTTCATGATTCTTAAACCAAATGTTAACAATGAAGATGAGGTGACTTACCGAACAAAAGCACTGGCAGGTCGATAGACACACAAACAAACACAAACATACACACAAAATTCAAGCTTTCGCAACAAGCTGTTGCCTCATCAGGAAAGAGGGAAGGAGAGGGGAAGACGAAAGGAAGTGGGTTTTAAGGGAGAGGGTAAGGAGTCATTCCAATCCCGGGAGCGGAAAGACTTACCTTAGGGGGAAAAAAGGACAGGTATACACTCGCACACACGCACATATATGGGATATGTGCGTGTGTGCGAGTGTATACCTGTCCTTTTTTCCCCCTAAGGTAAGCCTTTCCGCTCCCGGGATTGGAATGACTCCTTACCCTCTCCCTTAAAACCCACTTCCTTTCGTCTTCCCCTCTCCTTCCCTCTTTCCTGATGAAGCAACAGCTTGTTGCGAAAGCTTGAATTTTGTGTGTATGTTTGTGTTTGTTTGCGTGTCTATCGACCTGCCAGTGCTTTTGTTCGGTAAGTCACCTCATCTTTGTTTTTATATATAATTTTTCCCACGTGGAATGTTTCCTTCCATTATATTAAATGTTAACAATGATTAGATTATGCTCTTTGGAAAATTCTATCAGGTGGTTTTCTCTTTTATTCCTTTCCCCCTGTCCGTATCATCTACTATTTTTCCATCTCATCCTCTTCCTACAATTGAGCTTCACTCACTACTCATGATTAAATTTTTCTATACCTTAATTATCTGAACTACAGCCATTATTTTTCCTGAGTGCATGCAACCCTACTATATGGTTAAATGTTGATGGAATTCTCTTGGGTAAAATATTCCGGAGGTTAAATAGTCACACATTCATATCTCTTGATGGGACTGACATCACCAGGGAAAACAGACCTCCAATCTACAGATTGGAGCATGGAATATTAGATCCCTTAATAGGGCAAGTAGGTTACAAAATTTAAAAAGGGGAATGATTAGGCTGAAGTTAGATGTAGTGTGGATTAGTGAAGTTCGATGGTAGGAGGAACAGGACAGCTGGCCAGGTGAGTACAGGGTTATAAACACAAAACCAAATAGGGGTAATGCAGGAATAAGTCTAACCATTAATAAGGAATTACAAATGCAGATAAGCTACTACAAACAGCATAGTGAACACATTAATGTAGCCAAATAGGCAGGATGCCAACACCTACCACAGCAGTATAAATTTTTATGCCAACTTGCTCTCCACAGATGGTGAAGAGTTAGAAAGAACATGTAATGAAATAAAAGAAGCTACACATTGTCGTAAGAGAAAGACATTATGGAAACTCAATCTGTGAATTTTCTTCTTCTTCTGCAGTTTCCAGTCTTTTTCTCAGTCTGCCAGGATCCCTTTTTGTTTTAAAGCTCTTTATCTGACATAGTTGTTTCTGTAGACCCACTGATTGTAGATGTTCATTCCATTTCTTTTTGTTTTCATTCCATTTATCTTTTATGTTCCAAATTTTCAACTCTTTTAGAATATCTTCATTTTGTATTTTATCTATTCTTTTACATCCCTTCACTACTCCGACAAATACAATTTATAATCCTTGCATTTGTTTTTCTTGTCTTTTCTTCCATATGCGTGGTTTACTTCTACATAAAAATGTTGACAGTGCAACTGTTTTATAAATTTCACTAACTACAAATCTGTTCAACTTAATCAGCACAACTTCTGTATATTTATGTGATATTTTACATCAAAGATTGTTAAAATATTTTACCTGTTTAATTGTTTTTTCATTTACTACCACCTTAGTTCACATTGAATATTTTCTGCAAAATGCCATTGACTTAGGTTTACTAAAAGATCTTTTCGTGTTATATTCTGTGCATCTCATCATCATCATCATCATCATCATCATCATCATCTTCTTTCTTCTTCTTCTTCTTCTTTCTTTTGTCTATATCCCATACCTACTAGGGGCTGCACAGCTACTATCAGATTTGGCACTGTTAATGTCAGAGAATGACCAGATGCCCTTTATGTTGCCACCCCTTTATACTCCTCTCCTCATCCCACCTGGGAACCAAATTTGTGTACCCCAACAGTCTGCATGTAATCTTACCCATGTGAAAGTGTGTGAATGCTTCCTAAATGTTTTGAAATAGTGCTAAACTAAGGTGGTATGCGGGTGGCAGCCTGGTATTAACCTAGTTGAATGTGCGAAATAGCCTGCCTAAAACTATATCCAGGCTGGGTGACACGCCAGCCCTTGTCATTAAGGGGCTGGAATGACCGCCCAAACCTCGGAAGTGGCATTCAAACCTTGGAAGTGGCATTCTAACATACACAGTTCTCGAATGGATTTTTGTAAATCATTTTCTCTTGAAAAAAATCTGTGTAACATCATCAGCATATGGGAGCGATTTTAGTTTTACCAAATCATTTAATTGTGCTCCAGTATTTATCCAAGAATTCAATCTGTGAACTGCATCATCAATGTAAATATTGAACAGTTTGTTCTCTGTAACTTTTTCCAACTATATTATCAACAGCTTCCCCAAATTTTATGGAAGCAATATGTGTCTCTGTTAAATTCTCTCTGTTTTTCAATACGCTGTTGTGTGGGCACATTTTGATATCAGTGGTTCCCGCTTCTTGAGCAGTTTGTCTCCTGCAGAGGGCAGGTCTGTTTTAATTCACTTAATAGCTCCGAGCCACAGAAATCCATCTTGTTTTCATTGGACGTGAGAGCAGTAAACAAAGAGGAAACACAAAAATCACTAAATGTAAACATGGGTCACATGGAGACTAGCCCCCCTAACTCAGACTGCTCTGCACACTAGAACATCAAAAATTAATAAGAACTTTTCAAAAATAAGTTCATTTTGTGGCGAACACCTTTCTGAAGAGTATGATACATAAAACACATATCTTCGAGGAAATGTAAGACATGTTATTTGGCCTTAAGTGTGCCTGCAGTGTCATGCCTCTTCAAACAACATTCTTATACCGCATGTCACTTGATTTCGCTCTGTGAAACTAAAACGTGTCCCCCCCCCCTCCCCCCCCCCCACCTCCCGGACAGTAGAAATTAAAATGTCCTAGAGAGAGAGAGAGAGAGAGAGAGAGAGAGAGAGAGAGAGAAAACCTTGCAATTAATACTGGATAGGATTATTTGTAACCAGAAGAACAAGAACTCTTCAGAAAATCTGGACTCTTTATTGCCTATTAGCTAGAAACTTGATCTGTTTAACATAAAATTAAATATAGGATACCTAAAACCAGTAAAAGACAAGAGACAGGCTATACAGTACACACTTCTTCAATCCTTAAGTCCTAGCCATTTTTTCCCTAATCTTGCTACAGCTTTACAAGCTGTGCTTTCCTTTCTGCGAAAGAACTATGACCTAACCAAATTTTATCAAACGTTTTGCTGCATGAAAAATAGAAATGTCATTGTCTAATACTGAAAAAGCTGTTAATACAAATAGTACCCAGACTGGTTTGGTTTCTCAATCTGATTACGTCTATTTTGCCACTGTGTGCTGGATAAAACAAATTAGGCCTTTCTAATATTGCAGCAACTGTAACACACACACCAAATGAATGAGACTGTTTTGGCAATTATAATTATTTTCATAATACGACAGAATATAATTCACGAAGTACCAATACGAAATACCTATTTGGCCTACTACAAGCAAAAAGCTTTACGTTAGGAAATTGTTTCATATTTCATTCATATGCTCCAGTTTCTCATGGATGAGACTAAAAAGTAGAAAAACTAAATTTTTGTATAAATTTGGAATCGTCATATTCTTCCATAATTTGTGTGGTGTCCCCGTTTCTTCTCCTTCCTCAGTCTAACAAACAGTCTTGTCATCACAAATTCTGTAACTATTCCTACCACTGTCAAAACTCATTCTCCGGTTAACTTTACTAACCCTGCCACAATCACCAGTTTAATTAACCAGCAATTATTCTCCGGTTAGCCGTTATTACATGTTCGTACAATGCATTTCCCGGAATGGAAATTAAGCAGCTGCCAGCCGAAGACTACCATAGGCCCTGTCTAGTGTAGCGATCTGGCCAAAAATTTTCTGTAAAAATTTCACTTTCTTGGATACACCGAGAAGATAATGCATAATCTTTCTTTCTTACCTGTTATTCCTGTTAGTCGTGTATTTCCACTCTGGTAGTCTGAATATATGGATTTCGCTAGTAATTATAACATTGCTGAACATTCACAAACCGAATCAATCACATAAACAAGCACCAGTTGGCATTCAACGGTTCGGCTTTATTCCACTCAGCTCATATAGCCCTGTCCCGTTTTGTCTGCAGGAAAGTTTATTTCTAGATGTGCCGAGGATTCCCCTGGCAGAGACATCATGTACACTATGCACTCATTCAAAAATCAACATATAATTCATTCAGAAATCAACATAGAATGTGTTCAAAAACCAGCAGGGGTGCATTTCAAAATCATATGAATAATCGATAGACCCACGTGCACTGGATGCTAGGTGCTTTGTGAAACAAGGTTTTTTTTCTGAAGAATATGAATTTGTCCCCTCCCCCCCGAAATTGCCGGCTGGTTCAGATACCCCGGTTTGCCCTCACCCCCCACTTGACCTGGGCCTGCTGCGCTCGCGTGAATCTGACAGCTTGGGCGCGCCAGTAAAATTCTTCCGAGTAGCGTGTGGCTGGTTGCTGCTACTGCTGCCAGCCAACAGCCACATTTCTGTAGCCACAAGCAGGAGAAGGTACTACTCATACGCGACTGAACTGCGCGTGTGCATGAGGCCAGTCGTAACTGATTAAATGAGACTAATGTAAACAGTGGTGGCATCATGCTCATAGGAGGCAATTTGTTGCTATGAAGCATTGCATAGCCTTCTGAAAGCCTTTGGTACATTTTGCTGGTTGCAGACGCTTGTACGAGTACTGTGTTTTTTATATGGCGGATTTTCTTTGCAATTTAAGTTTTATTTTCGTGGTTTTTGTTTTTTTTTCCCTTTCTCGCTCTCTCGTTCATGTTTTAATGCTGCAGTATTATTCTGCAATAGCTGGACACAGTAATATCCTTTGTTAGAGTATCGGTTCTTAGCAGTCAAAATTACAAAAATTTAACTGAAAACTAAAACAATGAAAAATTCCCGGGATTCTAAAAAATTCCCGCCTTTTTCCTGGTTTTCTACTGGATGAAAAAATTCCCGCATTTTTCCCGGATCTCCCGGTTGTCCCAGGTCACATACACCCTGTAACTACATTCTGAAACCTGGACAAGGAGAAAAAGTCTACATGAAAACTATTTTTGTGTCTTGTACAGCTATGGTATTCTATTTATAGTAGAATGTTGTTATTATTAATTCATTTCCAATTAATTTTTATCATCAGCAACAAAAGCCAATAAAGAGTAAATGTAATGAGAACTGAGGGTAAGAATTCCAAGATCCTTAAAAAGGCTTCGGCAAGATGTAAAGTTAGTTACTTTACATGATATTCTTAATGCTTACATCTGCTGAACACACATTTTATTTATTTTAAGTGCACTGCCTCACACAATAATTCCGTAAGATAACAGGGAATGAAAATACGCAAAATAAGACAACACAATGGGAGATGCAACTAAAGGCATACCATGCTGGACTGAAATTGATCAGTTTATTCAAGTGCTGACTCATTTCTTATATCCAATGTGCCCCTAGGAGTTTTGCACACAAAGTTTCATTTAGAGTATGGCCATTATGTCCACTTATGATGCTAACAGGTCATGTTTACGTTCTTGAAATTGCATAATACAAATCTTTGTGGGATTAAGGCATAAGCTATTTGCTGTGAACCATTTGTGGCCTATTCAACTATCATCAGAGGTGTGTCTGCTAAAGCTGAGTTTGGGCCCCTCTATTAGTATGCTTGCAACATCAGCAAACATTACGGTTTTTGAAATGTCCTCTAAATTCACTGGAGGGTAACTTATGTAGGTTAGAAACTAGATTAAGAGCAAATTTTTAATGATGTTACAAATGCCACCTGATTTGTAATTATATTACC
Organism: Schistocerca americana; assembly: GCF_021461395.2. Classification (NCBI taxonomy): domain Eukaryota; kingdom Metazoa; phylum Arthropoda; class Insecta; order Orthoptera; family Acrididae; genus Schistocerca; species Schistocerca americana. The sequence continues at coordinate 449,431,819 of NC_060125.1, read as the reverse complement.
TTGTAGGTCAAATAATGAATTAGGGTCAGTGGTTCCCACAGTTGGTGCTTTGGTAATTGGCAACAAATATGAACGATATCCCTTCAATATTGTTGCCATAAAACGTAGAAATGCTTCTTGAATTTCCAGCTCTAGTGTTTGCTGAAACAAAAGGCAAAGTGTTATTGTCTGCCTATATGTCACACATTTAAAGATACCAATAATATGAATTTTTCTAAAGGTACTTATTCCTAATTCTCAATTTCAAGTGCTAGTTCAGCAACTGATAAATATGCTGTAAAGATTAAGGAAAATACAAGAAATATATTATACACAAAATCTGTTCAAAAAATTCCAGTACATTAGTAATTTCATGCCAACGGTGTGTTGGAGGGTTGGCATCCCTGCACACGCCTGTGTTTAATGTGTAACTACTACAAGTTTCATTGTTGTATGTCTGTTAGTTATTGTTCAGTGCTGTATTGAGTAGAACATTGTGTCACACAGTTTACGACGCTCATGTCAGGAATGTCAGCATAATTGTTTGTTCCAATTGAAGACTGACTGTCCACGAGATTGCAGAAGAATGTAACATTTCAGATGGATCATGTCATGAAATCCTGATACAGCATCTTGGAATGCATCATGTTGCCAACAAGTTCGTGCCACGGCTCATGAGTCAAGGCCAGAAAGACCCTTGCCTAACAATCAGTGAAAAGCTTTTGGATAACACAGATGAGAACCAGATGTTCTTTAAGAGAGTCATAAATGGTGATGAGACATGAGTCTACAGTTATGATGTGACCGAGGTTCTACCTTCACGAGTCGGGTAAGGTTCTCCAAGACAAAAGCTCATCAGGTCAGAGCAAACGTCGAACCCACACTGATAGTTTTCTTTGATGCTGAAGGATTAGTTCATCATGAATTCAGGCCACAGGGACAAATTGTTAATTAATGGTACTATCAAGATGTGTTGAACACACCCGCACATTCATCCGTTCATCCCTGTTGGTGTGTGACTATTGCGCACGCGTGCGCCCACACACACACACACACACACACACACACACACACACACACACACAAAAAAAAATCACTGTGCAACCTCATCCTCTGTACCCTCCAGGCCTGGCTCCTGTGGACTTTTCTTATTGCCAAAGTTGGAAATCCCATTGAAAAGACGAAGATTTACAATGATAGATGAGATAAAAGAAAATTCACAGACGGTGATTCACGTGATCCAGCAAGAGGTGTACTAAGAATGCTTCTGGAAATGGAAATGTAATTGGGAACAGTGTATCAATTATGGAGGAGACTATTTAAAATGAGACCTCACACAAAAAGTAAAATGTAAGCATAGAAAAATTTTGTGGAGAAGGTTCTATAATGTTTTGAACAGACCTCACATTATAATTTTTTATTCCTCCTGCACAAGTTCTATTGGCTCGTTCCATGTTAGGATAAAGGTACTTACTTTTCTGTACTCTCTTTTTCATATGATTATGAAATACCTAATGAGAACACTAATACATTCACCTCAATTACTTTTAGTCATATCTAACTCATTTCAGAGTGGGAGTAGTATCTATCCCAGCCTAGAAAGAAAGACGTAGATTTTTCTGTCAACCGACTTCGATCTCTCATACTGTGTTTGTAATCTTTAAAGTTAATAACATACGTTATGAAACATTACAAAACACAAACCATTGCATTCTAGTCGAAGGCAGCACCTGAGCACAGAAAAGACTAGCTACGACCAACAATATGACTATATTGTGGAGTGGCAGCTTTCTTTGAAAAAAGTGCTGGAAGCTGTGAAACTGTGCAAAAGTAAACAGTTCAGATGATATACTGACTGTACAGTTCTATTCTGTGAGTCTTTGCTAGTTGGCTGTAGTCACAATTCTGTCTTATTTATTTTTGTTTATGCGTACAGGGGTCATCTTAAAATGATATAGGATTTATCATCACAACGCAATGAAAATAAACAGTTGAAAAACATGCAAACATGATATGACCACATATTGTAATGTGGCAGGGTATTGTAATCACTCCCCTTCATTATTAACCACTACTCTGTGTTCTCTAAGTAGTCTTCAATTGTGTACTAGTTAGCTAGTTTCATGTTACATGGATCATTTGCAGGATAAATTGTTATGATATGGTACGAGTCATTTTATATTTACATCTCAATTTTTTTATAAATATGCCTACATGCTGATCACCGACAAGGGCTTTTTTCCCTTTTCTTTCCATAAAAAAGAAGACACACATATGTAAGTTCAAGAAGACATTTTTTCAGTTAACTTTCAAATCTTACTCTGCTGTCTGTCAGACATTTTGTATCACTGGAAAAGTGATTAAAAATTGTGGTGGCAGCATTGTGCAGACGACAACCTTAATATGGTGTAATGAATGAATAGAAACAAAATTAAGACTTACCACATTTAAAAAACTCAATATACTGCATCTCGTCAGTCCACATGTACAACTGTACCATGACTAGTGCTGTTCAGTGAGGCAGCCTGCCTCAAATAATACTCTTGTCGACAATAGGTGATGTTAAAGGACTTGACCATGTTAAAATTCAATTAATGTCCACAAATTAAACACAAGATAAAAAGTAAAAATTGTCATGGTAAAATTCAAAATAATGTCCAACAACTGAGCATACAGTTATTTCATAAAAAATAATATGTAAAAACAATGAATAGGACTTGTCATGTAAAAATTCAAATTTACATCACATATTGGGCATATGGCCATTTCATAAAAGTCAATATGTAAAAATTCAAATGGACAATTATATTGATAAAACATTTTAATGTATAGTTATAACATTACACAATGTAGAGGTTAATGTAACTTTATAAAGGTGATAAGGATGAGGTTTGCAGTATAGCCAAAGAAATGAGTGCGATTCAAAAAAAATTAAATTAATGGTGGAGTCCAAAACAGACTGTAGTATAAAATATTTGGACCTAACCATCACAAGAGACATTTATTTTCAGTATTCAAAATACCGATAGACACAGATACAATTATGAAAGTCATCTCTAGCCATCCAAATTGACAGGAATGGGCTTATTTTACATCAGCCACCCATAGGACCTGTAGTGTAACAATCATATATGGACATATTAGTGTCAGCCTGAGTGATGTACGGCAGCAGCACAGACAACAGGCGAGTGTGGGATGTCACCGTAATAAAGGCCAATGCAATGTTGGGAGCCAGGTCAGCTTGCTGAAAACAAAGAACTCTATGGTACAGTACAAACTAGTGCAGCAAGGAGTAAGGCAGATTTCTACATAGACAGTGGCAGTAGTATTTTAGAATAAGTAATTGGTAGTGGCACAACAAGCAAGGCGCTGCCAACTATAAGTATTGGTCATTTTTGTAATACGATTATTCTGAGTCTCACATCCCAACCAGCATCACAGGGCTGTGCAGGATGAGAATGCCACATGGACCTGCCAGTAGAAGGCAACAGTTTGCGGCCATGGCAGGGCAGCTCTGTGCACCAGATCTTGCCACTGTGGGATGGGCATCTCCATGTGATGTGCATCCTCCACATTGACACAGCCATGCATCACCAGGGGCTGGAGTGGATGCAGCAACATCGAGAATGCAAGCCAATGGCATGGGGACCGTATGGCCACCGTACACAATGAGTCTGTTGGTACTCTGCAGTACCGTGGCAGCATCGCAGGATGTGCAGACAACCAGCCTAGCAGAATTTAGCTACCAGTCAGCCGCAGACCTGCTGTATCAAGCAGCCCAGACGTGTCAATAAAAGAACTTGTTACATTTGCAGCAGCTTTTCTCTGCAATCTCTTGGGCTTCCACTTTGCCTACACCTCCTGCTCGCATCATCCTGGCTCATAGCTGCCCCACCCTGCACCAGGGGCACTATAGATCTTAAGCTACCACAAAAAAGTAATGAAATCAAGAAAGAACGCAGGATAATCACGCAAGTTGTAAGGGCCAACATATACAAAGAAAATGACATGAGGAAAATGTACAAGCTGAGGGGGGAGAAAAGGGGACTAATGACTGTAAAGAGGATGTTCATGATAGAAAGTATGTGGTAATGACATATATGGTGCACACTCTGAATAAATCATGCACTGCTTTAAAAAAGAAACAGTGAACATAGGCTTTTGCATGAAAGGGGCCTTGGGAACAATATGACACTAAACTACTGACATTATGTAATAAATTCGTGGATTCTGGTGTTTATAAAATAAAATGTCATGACTGCAATAAATTTTATGTTGGCTAAAATGGCCGGAACTTAGCAGTTAGACTTAGAGAGCACACATATGATCAAAACAAGAATGCCCTCAGTGATCGTCTGAAATAAAACAGGCCATTTGCAAGATAATTTAGAAATTTTATACAAGGCATCTAAAGGCTACACCCTAGACATACTAGAAGAAATGGAAATCTTTGTTCATGGCAAGAAAGAACCACAGCATGTGCTCAATGAACAAAATGATTTCAGACTGAACTGGAACTCTGACATTTTCTGAGACTTACTAGTGAAGCAGTGGTGCTTGCCTGTTGTCCATTGTGTGTGCATCTGCCATGGGCTGAGGCAGATATAGCCAAGTTTGAAGTGTCAATGGCGGAAGTAAACACAACAGCCACCAGATGGTGACAGTACCAAAGCCTATAGTTCTTTACATGTCATACATTAATATAAACCCATTACATTTTACATCCTCAACCTACGAAAATAAAAAGAGGTTGTAATATAAGTTTATATACCTTATAGTAGCATAAAGTTGCATTAAGCTCTGCCTTGTATAATGTTATAACTATATGTTAAAATGTTTAATCAACACAATTGTCCATTTTAATTTTTGTGAAGTAACTGTACACTTAATATGTGACAAATTTGAATTTTTAACATGACAAGCCCTCGTCATTATTTTTGTACATTATTTTTCATGAAATAACTGTATGCCCAATTTGTAGATATTATTTGTAGATATTATTTTGAATTTTATTGTGACAATTCCACTTTTTTTCTTTATTTAATTTGTACATGTTAAGTGGAAATTAACATTGTCAAGTCCTATTGCTTTTAATACCAACTAAGAGCCACAGAGTGTTATTTAAGGCATGCTGCCTTACTGAAAGGCCTTACTGGAAGCTCTTGTCATGGTATAATTGTAAGTGTGACCTGCAAAGATACAGGTATGTCTTATTTTTATTTCTATACAATGTATTACTGTAATTATCCTAGAAATATTACTTCTCATTTATTCTATTTTTGAGAATATAATGTAATTGGATAGATAAAAAATTGACTCACCAAAGGCAGAAGAAAACACACATATAGAACGAATTAAACTCTGTAAGCTTTCTGAGCCAGTGGCTCCTCTTCCTGGCACGAGGGTTAACGGGGAAGGAAGACGAATGAAGGAAAAGAACTGGTGAGGTTTCAGAAAAGGGGTAGAATTTTGAAGTCAACCAGAACCCCGGGTCAGGGGAGACTTCCTGGATGGGATGAGAAGGAAAGACTGATTGTTGGGGACTGCACAGATGAGATTTGAAAACATGAGAGCTTAAAGATGCAAGATAAGGTAAAATGTAAGAAAGAGAATACTGCCAAAGCATCATGACGAGTTCAGTTCCCACCAGCGGAGGGCTGAGAAACAGGTGTCTGGGACAGAAAATCAGATGACACGTGCTGAAAGAGGCACCAAGGTCATGACTGTCATGTTGTAGAACACACTCTATGACAGGATATTGTGAATTGCCAGTACACATCCTCTGCTTATGCCGATTCATCCTAACTGATAACTTGGTGGCGGTCATGCCAAAGTAAAAGGCCGAACAGTGTTTAGATAACAGCTGGTATATGACATATATCATTTCACATGTGGCTCTTCCTTTGACAGTACACGTTTAGTCTATTACAAGGGTGCATAGGGCAAGACTTACAGTGGGGACAGTCATAGGGATAGGAGCGAAGGAGTACACGGTCTGACAAGATTGGGAGGGTGACGAAAAGATATTCTAGGTATAATTGGGAAAATGTCTGACAGGATGGACCTCAAGTTGCCAATTGGTCCCTCTGTCAGGTGTTCAGGAGGTGTGACCTGAGGCGGGTGCAGGGTGCATCCCCCTCTGAGGGGGGGGTTTGAGTTGGAAGGAGTACACCATTGGAGATGCTGGCTATCGTCTTTCAAGGAATTCCTTGACAGCACACGGAAGCAGGGATGAAATCTCAGTCATCACTGTAATAAATAGCATTGCTGCCGAACACAGGGAAGATACAGCATTGCTGAAAACCATAGAAGCCTTGAAGAATGAAGAACTGACCAAAGGAGAATTCTAATTAGAAATGGAATGATGTATGTGACGAACTATGATTCGATGGGTGGGAACAACTGCTAGTCATCCCATCTCATCTGCAGTCAACAATCCTGAAGTATTTCCATGGTACTCCAATATATGGTCACCTGAGATTTATGAAGACTCTAGAGCAAATCAGATGCAGACATCACTGGCCAGGTCTCCATCATTAGACACTATGTGAAGCAGTGTAAGGAATGCCAATGATGGAAGGAGGTGCCACAGTCATCTCTGGTGCATCTGGTACCAACCCATCTGCAGCAACACAATTTCACCGAATTGGAACTGATGTCTTGGTGAGGTTACCAAAGTCAACAAATGGGAATTGATGGATAATAGACTGCACTGACAGCCTCACTAGCTGTGCTGTCAACAAAGATGTGGAAGAGGGCATTTAGAAGCAAGAAGCACCCCATATGATGATCTCTGCTGGTGGAAAAGTTTTCCAGTTGAAATTAATATCAGGGATAATTTCATGTTGCAACACTACCCACAGGATGGCAACTGCCTAACACCCACAAACGAATGGCATCACTGTACATTTTAATAAGATGTTGGCAGATATGCTCTTGATGTACACTGATGTCGAACAATACTGCATGCTGTTACGTTCACATACAACACAGCGAAGTACCACACTACAGGCTTCACACCATTCACTCTCCTCATGGTTGCATGACTGCAAAACAAAATGGATACGCTGCTCACATTCCAACTGGATGATACTCAGGATGACTATGTGAAACATCTGATCACCAGGACTGAAGAAACATAGCAGCTAGCACATGTATTGATCCTGGATGTTTAAGGAGAAAGACAGTAATGATGCAAAGCCAAGTACCAGCCAGTGAGATACAGCCTGGGTTAGTTGGTATGGATTTTTATGCCTTTGCGGAAAGTGGGACTACAAGAAAAGTTACTAAAGCACTACTTTGGGTCATATCATAACGTGTTGTTTGTTGGACATTGCAAATGAAGTCGAGGATTATGTCCCTTCATGAAGAAGACAAAAATGCAGACACATCATCCACATCCTCCATATGAAGCCTTACTACTGTTCAGAGGTGCAGATCAACAATGGGGGAGGTTCAAGGATACTGAGACCCACTTGACAATTGTAAAACTGATGGGAGGGACTATCCCCGATGCTCATAATAGTGAACAGGATGTAACAACACAACCAGAACATAAGAATACGCCAGCACAGCCACACAGATGACAACTGATCAGATCTCGATCCAGGGTGCTGTAGTCTCTTATAATAAGGATGCTTCCAGTTGTGAATGTTGTATTTCACTGACAATCTGGTTTTGGATTTGGACTTGTTACTGGTTGGCAGGGCAATATGTAATGTCCAATTTAGAAATGCTTGTACACAACTGTTTCAACAGTTGGATATACTGACATCAGCTTCACTGAACATTTACTTGCTTATGAAATAAATAAAAAAAATAGGAGTGCAGTAAGCTACTACAAACAGCATAGTGAACGCCTTATTGTGGCCAACAAAGACACGAAGCCCAAGCCTACTACAGTAGTACAAGTTTATATGCCAACTAGCTTTGCAGATGATGATGAAATTGAAGAAATGTATGATGAGATAAAAGAAATTATTCAGATAGTGAAGGGAGATGAAAATTTAATAGTCATAGGTGACTGGAATTCGATAGTAAGAAAAGGAAGAGAAGGAAACGTAGTAGGTGAAGCAGGTTTTAAATTGTAAGACATTTCCAGGGGCAGGTGTGGACTCTGACCACAATCTATTGGTTGTGAACTGTTGATTAAAACTGAAGAAACTGGAAAAAGGTGGAAATTTAAGGAGATGGGACCTGGATAAACTGACAGAACGAGAGGTTGTACAGAGTTTCAGGGAGAGCATAAGGGAACAATTGACAGGAATGGGGGAAAGAAATACAGTAGAAGAAGAATGGGTACCTTTGAGGGATGAAACAGTGAAGGCAACAGAGGATCAAGTAGGTAAAAAGATGAGGGTTAGTAGAAATCCTGGGTAACAGAAGAAATATTGAATTTAATTGATGAAAGGAGAAAATATAAAAATGCAGTAAATGAAGCAAACAAAAAGGAATACAAATGTCACAAAAATGTGATAGACAGGAAATGCAAAATGGCTAAGCAGGTATGGCTAGAGGACAAGTGTAAGGATGTAGAGGCGCATATCACTAGAGGTAAGATAGATACTGCCTACAGGAAAATTAAAGAGATCTTAGGAGAAAAGAGAACCACATTTATGAATATCAAGAGCTCAGATGGAAACCCAGTTCTAAGCAAAGATGGCAAAGCAGAAAGGTGTAAGGAGTATATGGAGGATCTATACAAGGGTGATGTACTTGAGGACAATATTATGGAAACGGAAGAGGATGTAGATGAAGATGAAATAGGAATGATACTGCGTGAAGAGTTTGACAGAGCACTGAAAGACCTAAGTCGAAACGAGGCACCGGGAGTACACAACATTCCATTAGAACTACTGACAGCCTTGGGAGAGCCAGTCCTACCATCTGGTGAGCAAGATGTATGAGAAAGGTGAAATACCCTCAGACTTCAAGAAGAATATAAGAATTCCAAACCCAAAGAAAGCAGGTGTTGACAGATGTGAAAATTACCGAACTATCAGTTTAATAAGTCACGGCTGCAAAATACTAATGCAAATTCTTTACAGACGAATGGAAAAACTGGTAGAAGCCGACCTCGGGGAAGACAAGTTTGGATTCCATATAAATGTTGGAACATGTGAGGCAATACTGACCCTATGACTTATCTTAGAAAATACATTAAGAAAAGACAAACCGAAGTTTCTAGCATTTGTAGACTAAGAGAAAGCTTTTGACAATGTTGACTGGAATACACTCTTTTTTTGAACGGAATGGACAGTGCCTTGAAAGGAGGATATAAGATGAACACCAACAAAAGTAAAACTAGGATAATGGAATGTAGTCAAATTAAGTCGCGTGATGTTGAGGGAATTAGATTAGAAAATGAGACATTTAAAGTAGTAAATGAGTTTTACTATTTCGGGAGCAAAATAACTGATGATGGTCGAAGTAGAGAGGATATAAAAAAAGTAGACTGGCAATGGCAAGGAAAGTGTTTCTGAAGAAGAGAAATTTGTTAACAATGAGTACAGATTTAAGTGTCAGAAAGTCGTTTCTGAAAGTATTTGTACGGAGTGTAGCCATGCATGGAAGTGAAACATGGACGATAAATAGTTCGGACAAGAAGAGAATAGAAGCTTTCGAAATGTGGTGCTACAGAAGAATGCTGAAGATTAGATGGAGAGATCACATAACTAATGAGGAGGTATTGAATAGGATTGAGGAGAAGAGAAATTTGTGGCACAACTTGACTAGAAGAAGGGATCGGTTGGTAGGACATGTTCTGAGGCATCAAGGGATCACCAATTTAGCATTGGAGGGCAGCGTGGAGGGTAAAAATCGTAGAGGGAGACCAAGAGATGTATACACTAAGCAGATTCAGAAGGATGTAGGTTGCAGGAAGTACTGGGAGATGAAGAAGCTTGCACAGGATAGAGTAGCATGGAGATCTGAATCAAACCAGTCTAAGGACTGACGACCACAACAACAACAATGAAATTTGTCATAAACAATCAGTCACACTCCGAAAACAGCAAGATTAATAAATGTGATGCTAGAGGAAGAAATGAATTACACAATCCATCATACAGCCTTATCCTGGCACAGAAATGAGTGAAGTATTAAATTATAAATATCTTTACTATGAAAAATGTAACAATATTATGAAAAGGAAAGTTGCTACTCACCATATAGCGGAGATGCTGAGTCGCAGATAGGCACAACAAAAAGACTGTCACAAATAACTCTATCAGCCATTAAGGCCTTCATCATCAACAACACACACACACACACACACACACACACACACACAAAACTGCAGTCTCAAACAACTGAAGCCACAATGCAAGCAGCAGCACCAGTGCATTATGGGAGTGGCGACTGGGTGGGGTAAGGAGGAGGCTGGTACAGGGCTGGGGAAGGGTAGTGTGGTGGGGGTACTGCACAGTGAAGTGCTGCAGGTTAGATGGAGGGCAAGGAAGAGGTGGGGAGGGGAGTAGCGGAAAAGGAGAGAAGTAGAAAGATTGGGTGTGATGGTGGAATGACAGCTGTGTAGTTCTGGAATGGGAACAAAGAAGGGGCTGGATAGGTGAAGACAGTGACTAATGAAGGATGAGGCCAGGAGGGTTACAGAAACATAGGATGTATTGCAGGGAAAGTTCCCACCTGTGCAATTCAGAAAAGCTGGTGTTGGTGGGAAGGATCCATATGGCACAGACTGTGAAGCAGTCATTGAAATGAAGGATGTCATGTTTGGCAGCGTGTTCACCAACAGGGTGGTCCACTTGTTTCTTGGCCACAGTTTGTCAGTGGCCATTCATACAGACAGACAACTTGTTGGTTGTCATGCCCACATAGAATGCAGCACAGTGGTTGCAGCTCAGCTTGTAGATCACGTGACTGGTTTCACAGGTCGCCCTGCCTCTGATGGGACAGCTGCTGTTAGTGGCGGACTGGAACAGGTGGTGGTGGAGGGAGGATGTATGGAACAGGTCTTGCATCTAGGTCTATTACAGGGTATGAGCCATGTGGTAAGGGGTTGGAAGCAGGGGTTGTATAAGGATGGATGAGTATATTGTGTAGGTTTGGTGGACAGCAGAATAGAACTGTGGGAGGGGTGGGAAGGATAGTGGGTAGGACATTTCTCGTGAGAAATGTCCAGCCCACTGGCCACAAACTGTGGCCAAAAGAAACAAGAAGACCACCCTGTTGCTGAACACACTGCCAAAAATGATGTTCTTCATTTCAATGACTGCTTCACAGTCTGTGCCATATGGATCCTTCTCACGAACACCAGCTTTTCTGAATTGTGCAGGCGGGAACTTTGCCTTCAATACATCCTACATTCCCGTAACCCTCCGGGCCCCAACCTTCGTTCTCACCCATCCAGCCCCTTCCCCGTTCCCATTCCAGCACTACACAGCTGTCATTCCACCATCACATCCAGCCTTTTTACTTCTCTCCTTTTCTGCTACTTCCCCCCACTCCCCTCCCTCCTGCCCTCCATCTAACTTGCAGCACTTTAATGTCCGCTACCCCCATCATACAATCCCTCCCCCCTCCCCACTGACGTCTCCTCCTTACCCCCACCCAGTCCCCACTCCCATCATGCACTGGTGCTACTGCTCGCAATGTGGTTTCAGTTGTCTGAGACTGCAGTCATATGTAAGTGTGTGTGTGTGTGTGTGATCTATTGTTGGCGAAGGCCTTAATGGAAGAAAGCTTTATTTGTGACAGTCTTTTCATTCTATTTGAGACTCAGCATCTCCACTGTATGGTAAGTAGCAACTTTCCTTTTTATAATATTGTTAGATTCTATCATGGATTTTCCATTGTTTGATTTACTATGAGAAATGTAATAGATAGTAAAATTAATTTTAAACACAAAATGAAACCATGAGAGAGAGAGAGAGAGAGAGAGAGAGAGAGAGAGAGAGAGAGAGTGCAAATACATAGTCATGGGGAGGGGGGAGGGGAAAAATAATAATAATAATAATAAACCACCGAAGGAATAAAAAGCTTACCATAAATGTAAAAATCAATAATGTAAATGGTCAGGTTTTTGTCAATAAAAAAATTGGCACATTCCATATTACAGCAAGAGATTGCAACTATGATCCGTAGAACATGCAAGTAACTAACTAACTCCCTGAATGAGGCAATGGTGTCTTCAAATTATGAGACAATGATGTCTTCAAATTAGTGTGTCCCTGTGCCATCAGAAGATGGCAGCTGAGGGTATACGGATTCAGGCCTGCATGCATTGATTTACATGCTGAGGTTGAAGAACTCAGTGCATTTACAATGACCACCATAGTTGAGGAACAATTGCAGGCCATACTTACCCCTTACATTGTAAATCTGATAAAGCAAGGAATATGCATGTGTTCCAAGCAGTTACCAATATTTTTCTCATACATGGAGCCAAAAGACAAATGTGTTGACACTTCTTGGCAGATTAAAACTGTGTGCAGGACCAAGACTCGAACTCAGGACCTTTGCCTTTCGCTGGCAAGTGCTCACCAACTGAGCTACCCAAGCATGATTCATGACTCATCCTCACAGCTTTACTTTCGCCAGTGTCTCATCTCCTACCTTCCAAACTTCACAGAAGTTCTCTTGCGAAATTTGTGGGACTAGCACTCCTGGAAGAAAAAATATTGCAGAGACATGGCTTAACCACAGCCTGGAGAAAGTTTTGTAAAATGAAGTTTTTGCTCTGCAGTGAAGTGAGTGTGTTATGAAACTTCTTGACAGATTCAAACAGTGTGCTTGGTCGAGACTCCAACTCAGGACCTTTGCCTTTCGCGAGCAAGTGCTCAACCGACTGAACTATCCAAGTAGGACTCAGGACCAATACTCACAGCCTTACTTCCACGAGTACCTCATCTCCTATCTGAGTAGTTGATGCACTAATAAGAACAATTACACTTTAGTGGAGCTGAGTCCAAAACAGACTGTACCAAAATAATGGTGAGTGATGAGAGCAAATCACATGTTAAGTGCAAAAAAGCAGATAAACACAAAGAAATAGTTTTAGTGTGTGGAAATCCTTCCACAATGACTGTGTAGCACTCAGTAACAGTGAACTTCATGCTATGATGTGTTCAAAAGAGAGAATTAAATTTTATTTCGAAGCCTGCATAAAGAGTTTCAATACCAAACTTTTCTTTTCAGGAAAAGGAAGAGTGGTGATTCGATGGAAGCACAGCAACACAGTGTTGCGCAAGCCGTAGGCAGCTGGTGAGCACAAGCTGTTGGCATGCCTGTTACAGCAATGAGGCTGTTCAAACGTTGAGAGACAGATCAGACCTGGCACTGTGAACTTGCCAGTGTGGTGGTAAGATGGGAGTCTTACAGAATGAGTCAAGCAGTTTTTCCACTGGCGGGCCAAGAAAATGTTGTCAAAAACATGACTAGGTGTGGTGCATTGTCACAGCAGATGAGCTGCAATCTTGTATAAATAGCTGTGAATTTTCAGCATAGATGTCCACAGCTTGGCAGACTGACTACAATAAGGGGGCTACGCCGGGCAAAATGCAGCAGGGATCAGGGGCTGTGAAACTTCTGGGTATTATGGTGGGCAGCAAACTCACTTGCAAGTACACACTGTACATGTGTGTGTGACAAACTTTCATGAATCAAATACGGACTTGGAAAACTGAAACATGTGATAAGTGATCAGTATCTGTTAATGATATATTATTCACTGTTTCACAGCCATATCAGCTATGGCCTGTTACTATTTGATCACTCTACCAGCAGCAAGGAAGTACTGTTACTAAATAATAATAACAATAATAATAATAATAAAACGCAATAAAGATCATAATATCAAGCAGGAAACTCAACCACTGCATGTCTAGAAGTAATGACAATTTGCTGTCAATGTGTCTTCAACTGTCTCATGTATGTGAAGGAAAATCATTAAACATTCAGCAACAGGAGTGATATCCACAATTATAACACACACAATAAGAAAAAGAGACATCTCAAACTGTTACCTGTCAATGACGTGGAACAATTTTCCAGCAGGACTATTAAAATATTCAATCATCTAAATATCAGTGAAATTTTGAGGAAATATTTTGCACAATATGCGACAAAAACCACGGCGCAGTTTGAATTAATTCTTTGGCAGTGAAATAGCAAATTGCATTGCCTAAACAATGCAGTATTATGTGCAATTAATTATTGTTTAATGGACATGTATTTGTAAAAATGTTCTCACTCTTTGTTATTAAGTACTATACTATACTTATGTTAATTTGTTATTGTTTGTGTGATCTTACCTATGTTAATACTGATACAGTGCATTCAGTCATGACTGACAAATGCCTTGGCTATGGTACTAAATGGTAGTGTTTTTATAAATTTACATAAACGAGTTAACTTGGGATGTAGCCAATTGATTGATATCACTAAACTGTCCATTTGGTAGTAATATTGTCTTTCACAAGGGAAATATTAAAATGTGCAATAGGCTGACGGTACTACAACAAAGGAACAGAAAGAGAGTGCAGAAGTATAGTGTCTGATGGGAGCACACATGAATAAGGGAGCAAGATGAAAAGTTCTCAGTCTGTTACAAAGATTGCATTGATATGAATGAAAACAGGTTTCTGTTATGTTTGTACATGGAGGGAGAGGGAGAGAGAGAGAGAGAGAGGGAGGGAGGGAGGGAGGGAGGGAGAGGGAGAGAGAGGGAGAGAGAGAGAGAGAGAGAGAGAGAGAGAGAGAGAGTTTTAAGTTTTAACAAGGACTTTGTCCACAATTTTTGCAAGTACAGGAATTGAAGTGACCAGATAACTAAGGTGGGCAGCAAGATATGCAGAATGGATATAAACATATCAGAAGTGAACTAAAAACTTTTAGAAAGGATGTTTTAACATTAGTGGAAGAAACCAAGATACCGAAAGACACACTGCCCTACATGCCATGTCAGTAAACAAGAGATACAATCTTCTGTGATGATGATAGTGCAATTTACAGACAAAGAGGGCTAAAAACATTGTATTCCAACAATTCATTCAGTGCATGTGGAACCTTAAATAATTTGCTGATGAATATGTTAAATGGAAGTGTAGTGTGGTAGTGTGTTACTGGCATCTTCATATAACAAGAGGTTATAAAAATCGTGAACTAACAGAAGTGAAATGATCTGAAAAAATGTGTAGTATGATTGCAAGGGACAGTTTTAATGGAATGGAAAAAAATGTCAGAGATTTTCCAGCTCATCAACAGATGTGTTCTTAAAAGGCCAAGTGAACCTCTCTTATACTCCCTCTCTCTCTTGACACAGACCAGTGAAGAAATTACCCTTCTTTTATATTCAGAAGCTACATAGCTCTGGCGCCACACCAATTGTGGGAGGCTGAATGGTTCGTCTAAGATACATGCAGTGTACTGCAACACAGGAGTCAGCAATGAGATCTAGCATTTTAGAACACAGAAACATGCAAGTTTGTCAGTTAGCTGAAGTTAAAAATTGTTATAATGCAGATACTTCATGTGGAAGTTTTAGGTGGTGGGTGTTTCAGACTGTAATTGTGTACAATGCAGCTAGAGGTTGGGCCTGAACTACCTTGTTTACAATACTTCCAACTTCAGACAGCAATTGTGCAAGAGCTGTTACCGAACACTTTGACTATGCATTGGTTGTCATATTTTTTTCTTATATGAATTGAGTGCAGAGACTGATCCTGGTCCATCATGGGATTCCAATTATGATTCTCTCACAACACCAAAAGGGTTCGACAATTCCTATGACAATGTGTTAGTTCTGCTTTTGCAGAAACAGAACATGAGTATAGGCTGGTTGGCTGCCCTGAGAGACAGATGTGTGGCTTGTTACCCTATTCTGTTCCTCTCCCCTCTAGAGGTCATAATTCTTGTTTGTTTATTCTCATGGCTGACTGCCAGTTTATAGTGTCTGCACTCTGCACTGTAGTGACCAGAAAACAGAGCCTATAAATATATTTTGAACATGCCAAAAGTTTTCCCCTAAGGTGCGAACAGAGTTATTTTCAGTTACACTTTTATGAACGTAGCTTGTCACTTCTGTACATAGTGTTGTCTCATATGGGTCACACAGCTATGAATGCTCATGAAAGATTGAAACCAATATTCTGCAGATTTTGTAGTTATTGAAATGAGTGGGGAAAGAAAAAATAATGTTGAGAAGCACATTATCATACAAACACACTGTTCACTTCCACGAAAATGCTCCTGCTTCTCAGCAGAAACAATCATTTCCCGAAAGCTTAAATAGAAACAAAACATTCCAGTCAAAAATCTCTCCTTTTTTATGGTTCATTTCAAAGTACTATGGCTTCATCTTGAAGAAAGTAGCAGGACAACCTTTTAAACAACAAAAAAGGAAAAAATGTGAATTTCACCAAAAGCAGATGTGACTTCACAAAAAATTGGTGCAAATTTCACCCAACAGTGATGCAAATTTTGCCAAAAACAGATGCACATTTTAGCACAAATAGATGCAAATATTGGAAAAAATAGATGACACTACTGTCAAAAACATGCAAAGTTTGCCAAAAATAGATGTTACATTTTCAAGTCCCTAGTAATTAATGTTAATCACGTATGTTGAAATGGACAAACTCAGCATCAGGATGACAAACAAGAATTTTATTCCAGTCCTCTCATCTGCCCCCAAGACCTGCTCTAGACATATCTCCTAGTCCCACCCACCACAATAAAATGTAACAGATCCAACAGAAGTTTGCTTGATGATATGAAAAAGCATCTCTAATATAAATTCATTCAGCCGTCACTGTCAGTTGCTTTCTATTATAATGATGAACAGCAGAATGTCATATTAACAATTATAAATGACTTATCATGCTGTTATAATCTTATATTACCTCCTTCCTCTTTAGTTGGAAATCTCTATCAATGTTATTTTCTTTTGATGTATCTTGAGCCAAACTGTTCACAGTTCTTATGTGCAACATCACTTTCTGTTGCAAATTCTCAAGGCTGTTCCGCAATATCCTGGCTGGTTTCTTTGGGAGCAGCTTTGTACTGAGGCTTCTTCTATCTTCACAGCTGTAATTTCCAAGATTTTAGTAGTCTAAGATTCAACAATCTTACAGTTGCAAACTATACTGGCACTGATTTTATTAATCACTTTGTTATGAAATTACTGAAAGATAATGGAATAATCAGTACACTTTCCTACATATTATTTACAAAGTGGCTTATTTTGCTAAGTTGCTGCAGCCATGATCACAAAACTTAAAGATCCACTTGAAATACATTTGAAAAGTTACAGAAGATACAAGATCAGCTGGCAAAATTCCTTGCAACAGCCAATAATTAGTGATGGAACTTTTCTTGAATGTAAAATGAACTGACTCTGGAGTTATAGTCCTTTACACAGAATTCCTCTAGGTTTCAGCATGCATAATTTAAGAATATCCACATAACACACACTGAGTGATCAAAGCTATATTACAAGCAAGAACATCAATACTCTACTAAAAGTTCCATAAATAATATATTGTCATAGTGACAATAAGAGATTAATGCTCCAGTTAGTGTATCTAAAAACATATTAACAACAAGATCCTTTTGCTTGTGTTATTGTACAATGAAAGCACAGAAAAAGATATTATCATAAGTCACTCTTTTGAGGTTCAACTGTCAAACAACCATGTTGTGCCAGAAATTTGCATTTGTAAATGGTCACAAATTTTCTTTACCAATTTGACAGTACTTCTCTGAAATAAAGAAAAAAACAGAAAACACAATGAATACACTGATCAGCACAAAAATAATTATTATTATTTCTTGCATGAAACCTAGGTCCTATGGCCACATGATTAAACATCTGACCAACTTCACGTGCATGGAATTAGAAAACCTGCTGATTTAAAGAGCCCTTGGGACAGGGCAAATAGTGATGGCTGGAGCTAAATGTGATAGAAACAGAGCTGCTTATTGATGGTTCACGTAGTGTTGTTATAACAGTCAATAGAAAATAAAAAATTACATTGGTTCAAAACCACAGTATGTCAGTTCAGTACTTGTGTGCTACCTTCTCATAATTGACAAGTACTGAGAGACACTGTCATTGACATCCCTTGACACCAACTGTAACTGAAACCCATTTACTAAGTCATATACTAAGTCCTTGTACATTATGTGACTCAACGAATTCTTGTAATTCTGACTATTGCTGGTACCAAACCACGTAAAATATTTATATACATATGTGATCTGGGCAATTCTGTATTTAAGTGTAAAATCAATTGGGTTTGGGGTTACTCTGCTAGTTATGTTGGGGTCTGTAGTTCAAAGACCAGTTTGATGCAGCTCTCCGTGTTACTCTTCCTTGCTAGCCTCTTCATCTCTGAATAACTACGGCTCCCTACACTATGTGATCAAAAGTATCCGAACACCCCCAAAAACTTAAGTTTTTCATATTAGGTGCATTTTGCTACCACCTACTGCCAGGTACTCCATATCAGCAACCTCAGAAGTCATTAGACATCTTGAGAGAGCAGAATGGGGCACTCTGAGGAACTCATGGACTTCGAACGTGGTCAGGTGATTGGGTGTCACTTGTGTCATACGTCTGTACGCAAGATTTCCACACTCCTAAACATCCCTAGGTCCACTGTTTCTGATGTGATAGTGAAGTGGAAATGTGAAGGTATACGTATAGTACAAAAGTGTACAGGTTGACCCTGTCTGTTGACTGACAGAGACCGCCAACAGTTGAAGATGGTCATAATGTGTAATAGGCAGACATCTATTCAGACCATCACACAGGAATTCCAAACTGCATCAGGATCCACTACGACAGTTAGGCAGGAGGTGAGAAAACTTGGAGTTCATGGTTGAGCGGCTGCTCATAAGCCACACGTCATGCCGGTAAATGCCAAATAACACCTCGCTTAGTGTAAGGAGTGTAAACATTGGACAATTGAACAGTGGAAAAATGTTGTGTGGAGTAACAAATCACAGTACACAATGTGGCAATCTGATGGCAAGGTGTGGGTATGATGAATGCCCAGTGAACATCATCTGTCAGTGTGTGTAGTGTCAACAGTAAGATTTGGGATGTTTTGGAGCACCGACTTTGTGCCAGGCCTCACTGACCGACATCGATACCTCTCCTCAGTGCAGCACTCCGTAAAGAATTGGCTGCCATTCGCCATGAAACCTTCCAACACCTGATTAAATGTAGGCCTGCGAGAGTGGAAGCTGTCATCAAGGCTGAGGGTGGGCCAACACAATATTGAATTCCAGCATTACTGGTGGAGGACTCCGCGAACTTGTAAGTCATTTTCAGCCAGGTGTCTAGATACTTTTGATCAAATAGTGTATGTCTTTCCGAATCTGCTTACTGTATTCACCTCTTGGTCTCCTAGAATTATTAACTTGCACACTTCTCTCAAACTTGAATTTGTGACACCTCACAATGCGTCCTATTAACTGATACCCTCTTTTAGTAAAGTTATGGTACAATATTCTTTTCTCTCCAATTCTATTCAGTTTCATTGACTATATGATCTACCCATCCGATCTTCAGTATTCTTCTGTAGCATCTCATTTCAAAAGTCTCTATTCTCTTCTTGTCTGAACTGTTTATCTTCCACATTTCACTTCCGTACAGGGCTACACTTCAGATAATGGTCCAGAAAAGTTTAGCTAACACTTAAATCTATATTCAGTGTTACCATATTTCCATTCTTCAGAAATGCTTTTCTTGCCACTGTCAGTCTACACTTTTTATCCTCTCTGTTTCCTCATAATCAGTTATTTTACTACACAAATATCAAAATTCTTCTAATACTTTTAGTGTCTCATTTCCTAACCTAATTCCTGCAGCATTATCCGATCTGAAAATTTTTCTTTGGTTTCTTTTACTGCTTGCTCGATATACAGATTATTGAACAACATTGGGGATACACTCCCTTCTCAACCACTACTCTCCTTTCATGCCCTATATCTCTTATAACATGTCTGGTTTCTGTACTAGTTGTATATAACCTTCTGCACCCTGTATTTTATTACAGCCATGAGGTTAGTCTGCCTTGTGTGTTCCTAACTTCTCTGGCATCCTAACTGATCTTCCTCAGGTTTGGCTTCTACCAGTTTTCCATTCTTCTGTAAATAATTCACATCAGTACTTATTAAACTGATAGTTTGGTAATATTCACACTTGTTAGCAGCTGCTTTCTTTACAACTAGAATTATTACATTCTGAGGGTATTTCGTCTGTCTCACACATCTTATTTAGCAGATGGAATAGGTTTGTTATGGCTAGCTCTCCCAAAGCTATCAGCAGTTATGAGAAAATGTCATCTATTCTTGTTTCAATTTCAGTCTTTCAGTGCTCTGTCAAATTCTTCTCACAGTATCATATCTCCTAACTCATTTTAATCTATTCATCTATATCTTCTTCTCTTTCTATATTATTGCCTTCAATTAAAATTCCATTGTATAGTCCTTCTTACATTTCTTCCACCTTTGAGCTTTCCCTTCCTTGCTTATTACTGGTTTTCAACCTGAGCTCTTGATATTCATATAGCTTCTTTCCTTTTTTTACAAATGTGTCTTTAATATTCCTGCAGGCTGTATCTATCTTTCCCGTACACATATATGCTTCTATACCCTTAAATTTATCTTCTATCCATTGCTTCTTAATCATTTTCTGCTTCCAAGTCAATCTCATTTTTAGAAGTTTGTATTTTCTTTTGCCTTCTTCATTTGCTACATTTTTATATTATCTCCTTTCACCATTTAAATTCAATACTTTTGTGACATCCCAGGATTTCTACTAGGCCTCATCTTTTTACCAATTTGATCCTCTGGCGCCTTCATTATTTTATCTCTCAAAGCTAACCACTCATGTTCTACTGTATTCCTTTCCACTGTTGCAGTAAATCATTACCTAATGTATCTTCTGAAACTCTCAGCAACCTCTGGTTCTCTCAAATTATCCAGGTCCAATCTCCTTAATTTACTACCTTTTTGCAAGCTCTTAAGTTTCAGTCTACAGTTCAACCAATAAATTATGGAACGAGTTCACAATTGCCCCTGGAGATTTCTTAAAAGTTTAAAATATGGTTCCAAAAGCTCTGACTTAGCATTATATAATCAATCTGAAACCTTCCAGTGTCTCCACATCTCTTCCATGAATACAACCTTTTTTCATGATGGTCTTTTTTCATGATTAAATTATGCTCTAAGTAAAATTCTACCAGGTAGCTTCCCAAAGACCATATTCACCTACTATTTTTCCTTCTTTTACTTTTCCTGCCATTTTATTCCAGTCTCCCATCATAATTACTTTACCTCAGCCTTAAATATCTGAATCATCTCTTTTATCTCACCAGACTTTTTTTTCAATCTCTTCATCATCATCTATTGAGCTAGCTGGCACATAAACTTGGCAGTCATAATTTACAAACTAGTCTCTTTGATCTACAATTAATAATCAATCAATAATAGATTCATATCTGAATCATGACCTGATAACTATTATCAGACATCTGCTTATTTTCAGTAACTATTGGATAATAAACATTGAAAATCATTTAGCCTTATAGAAGTATAAGAGATTGCCATTCAGTGCTGCCAGAAGTCATAATAAACACTGAAAATCATTTAGTCTAATAGAAGCATAAGAGATTGACATTAAGTGCTGCCAGAAATCATGCCATTTTCTAATGCTACTTCGAAGATTGACTTTTCTGAATTGTATACTGCTGTGTGAATGTGAGCATGAATTGCTCTTTGTGTCTGGTCTCAAAAATAGGCCTGATTTGGAGCATGTACTGTGAGTGTTACACAGTAGTATGCATGAGAGTGGGCCCCTATATGGATGTGTGTCTAGCACGCCACACTGGTGTATAACGTTTACTGAATACTATGCTTTATATTTTACATGCAGGGCTGGCTGTCTGGTAATGGCCCATGGCTATAAGAAATCAATAACTGTCAAGACAGATGTTTTGTGGAACCAATGTATTCTTTGTTCTGCTTTGGTCGACTTCATGTGTTAGCCTGCAACTGTCAGAGTTTCTGTGAACTTGGATCCTACCAATAAATGATACAACGCAGGTTTTCACAGCCAGTATTTGTGTTTTTTGTGATATTTGTTTCATGGGCATTTGATTCTCATCCGGCCGGCCGGAGTGGCCGAGCGGTTAAAGGCGCTACAGTCTGGAACCGCACGACCGCTACGGTTGCAGGTTCGAATCCTGCCTCGGGCATGGATGTGTGTGATGTCTTAGGTTAGTTAGGTTTAAGTAGTTCTAAGTTCTAGGGGACTTATGACCACAGCAGTTGAGTCCCATAGTCCTCAGAGCCATTTGAACCATTTGATTCTCATCCAAGCTATTTTTCTCTGCCTAACATTTCATCTCCCAGAGCTGCAGACATTGTCAGCAACTATAACAACTCAGAAAGTAGTTACAACATCAAGCGACCTCAGCACGCTGAAGAGTTTATATGTCAGGCTGCTGGGTTGCACCGACATGCATTATGGAGCTTTGTTTAGTACTATGGCTCACAACTTGTGACTTTATGAATGGGAGGAAGACTTTCCCTTTAGTTGGCTCTTTTTCACTAAGCTCTCCAGATCTTTTAAGACGTAGTGCCCTATTTATTTTTTGTCACAATAGCTCTTTTTTCTGAAGGCAATTTTTAAATGATCAAATGTATCCTCCAAGTACTGTAGCTCATAGATTCTCTTAGTATGGTCCATCCCAAATAGAAAAGAGGAGTTACCAGAACACTAGTGGAGCAGGATTAGAGAATGTGTGAGCCACATTACTTGGAGGATGATCAGACTTCAGAAGAAATAGCTACTGTGACAAAGAGACAAATAGTTCACTACAGTAAAACACCGGTGGACCAGGATTAGAGAATGTGCGAGCCACAGTACTTGGTGGATGAGCAGCCTTCAGAAGAAATGGCTACTGACAGTGATAAATAGGTCACTAAACCCTAAAAAATCTGAAGATTCTAATGAGAATGAACCATCTAAAGGGAAATCTCTCCTTCCATAAAATTGGTCACAGGTCACAGCAGAGTTCTTGGAAGGCTTGGTATTGACACAATGTTTAAACCTGCAAGAAGGGTGTGTGAACATTTGGACATTACAAAGAACCTACACCTGCTGCTTGCCACAGCTGGAGTACTAAAATCCCTTGCATATGCAGTCAAGTGTAAATAGGAACTACAAAAAGAAGCATTAACACCTGCTTTAAGAATCAAAAGAAATATTATTGTCTGGGCAACATGGATAGATGAGCAATAGCTGAACAATGGTTCTCAGATACGGGAGTGACTCAAAGACTTCTTAAGTAACAGAACTCAGTAAGTGGTCCTTGATAGTGAGTGTTCATCAGAGACAAGGGTATCATCAGGTGTGCCCCAGAGAAGTATGATAGGACCACTGTTATTTTCTATGTATGTAAATGAACTGCCTGACAGGTTGAGCAGCAACCTGCAGTTGTTGGCTGACTGATGATGCTCTAGTTTACAGGAATGTGTCTGCACTGAGTATAACAGACAAAATTTCAAGTTTCTGTGATGAATGGCAACTAGTTCTACAAGTAGAAAAATGTGAGTTAATACAGATGAGTAGGACAAACAAACTCATAACATTTGAATATAACATCAGTAGTGTGCTGCTTGACACTATCACATCATTTACATATCTAGCTGTAATGCTGCAAAGCAATAGGAAATGGAATGAGCATGTAAGGATTGTAGTAGAGAAGGTGAATGGCTGACTTCGATTTACTGGGAGAATTTTAGGAAAGTGTTCATCTGTAAAGGAGACTGCATGTGGGTGACTACTGTGACCCATTGTTGAGTACTGTTCAAGTGTTTGGGACCCGCTCCTGCTCGGTTTAAAGGAAAGCATTGAAGCAATTCAGAAGTAAGTTGCTAGATTTGTTACCAGTAGGTTCAAATAACATGCATTTATTATGAGATGCTTCGGGAACTCAAATGGGAATCACTGGAGGGAAGACAACAATCTTTTCGTGGAGCAGTATTGAGAAAATTTAGAGCACCGGAATTTGAGGCTGACTGCAGAATGATTCTACTGCTGCCAATGTACATTTTGCACAGGATCATGAGGATAAGAGAGATTAGGGCTTGTATGGAAGAATATAGACAGCCATTTTTTCCCCCCTTGCTGTATTTTGTGAATTGAACAGGAAAGGAAATGACTAGTAGTGGTAAGGGTACCCTCTGCCACACACCTTATAGTGGCTTGTGGAGTATGTGTGTGTATTTGTGTGTAGATTTAGATGTAGAATGCACTGGGACCATGGAATTATCATACCATGGTTTTATCAAGAGTGAATCATTGCTATGTAAAGATGTAGGGAGATGCCACAGAAATTCAAAATCAACTTTAACTGAATAGAATAAGGAGTGAATTTAGACAAGTTGTAGATCTTAGAACCAAATAAAGCTTCATAACACACACATCAATGGACTCTGTGATCTTAGGCAGTGGTCTGACGATCTCATGAACCAACTGTAGTCTGGAAACGTATGAACAGTTCAGCTTTTTGAACTGGTTTGAGACTGTAAAAGTTTTCTGAATTGTTACAGCCACTAGTAGATGACACATTACGCAGAGAAATGTGTCTTGGACTATGACCTAATGCTCATAAAATAATATCACCAAAAACCTACCATAAAGTTTACAAGCTCACTCCCTAAGCAACTTGCACATCAGGAGAAGGACAAAAATCATATTCAGTGAGAGTATAACAGGGGAGGTGTTTACAACATAGAGTTGCATGGCTGGACAACGTGCAGTTTTTGGCTGTGGCAGATTCAGATGATGGCAGTTATACGGTTAGTACTGCTGTGTTCCGAAACAGTTTGGTGCACAAATTGTAAATTTTTAAAAACTTTTTTCCAGTCATGACCAGACAATATAGGCCAGTGTGGCTGATGTGCTATTGTTGACATTACATCAAAACACTCCAGAGACACGGGGTTTGTGACACTGATCATGGCTGAGGTGTCTGGTGCCACTAACACAGTGTGACCAGCAGTTAAGTAACATTTTGTAACTCAGAGCACTTGTATGCTACTGAGGAACTCTAGCAACCTAGCAACCCTTACTCGGGGCAAAGTGAGCTAGGAAAAGCTGACAGAACAACTACATGGCAATCCTAACCCCCCCCCCCCACCACCCCCAGTACGACTACATCACAGGCACAGTTGTAAGGTTATAAATATTCGAACTTAGCGGCTCTCAAGCATTTGGTTGTGCCGCCATTCTGTCTGCATCTTTAACTGGTGAGAATATTGGGCTTTTGAATTTCAGATAAGCCACAGCTAAAACTGTGTGATGAAGATCGGTTTGCAACCTGTCTGCTGATTAATTCATCCAGTTGCACCACAAGGTATGCCCTACCTGTGGTATAACAGCTGTGGAACTCTGGGAAACTTCACCGAAGTAGGGAGTGGGTGTCTAGCTAGCCACCACCCCCTCAGGGATTTCGGTTGACAGACTGCAAACTATCAGTGATTCACATCTGGGGTTGGGATGGGGGCCAATAGCAAGATCACTTACATAACGTGAATACATAAAGAGCTCGTGATCACGTTCTCACTTCCTGAGCACAGGGTCCTGGGTTTGATTCCAGGTGGGGTCAGGGATTTTCCCCTGCCTTGAGATGACTGGGTGTGTGTGTGTTGTCCTCCTCATTTCATCATCATTCATGAAAGTGGCGAGACTGGACTGAGAAAAGGTTGGGAAATTGTGCAGGTAGTGATAATCACGCAAACGTCATCATCGTCGTCATCATCATCATACATAAAGAGGAAAAGTTAATGGTTTACATTAATATACATAATGCAGCAACAAGAAAAGCTAAGCTTACACACACAATATTGGTCTCAAAGATTAATAAGCTACAAGGTACGCCACACAAATGTGCCAGTAAATTTAAAATAATGACGTAAATGTCTGGTCTTCTGGGCTTGAAATTCTTCAATGTGGCTGGTCCTCACAGAGTTCAGTTTTAAACAAGAGTCAAACGCTCTGTGATTTAAGAAATTCATCCCACTTTCTCACACGTAACAATTCATCTTGCGTAAAAGGAAATTTACTTTGAAAGTAATGCTTTTCAAAGCACCATTCGCAATACTATCTCGAGACTGTCAGAAATAGGTTCGATTTAGCAGTTGCCAGAGAGAGCCAGAAAACAGGCAAAGTGGTGCATGCACAGCTGCAGTGATGTACGAAGACCGCTTGTTTGTATGTATAAAGCATAAAGAGATATTACATTACACCATAAGAGAAACCAGACATCAGAGGATACTCCAAAAGCATCAGAATTTCGTAAACTATACTAAAATGCATAATTTGGCCAGAAGTGCACATTGGTTTGTCCAGATTCACAATGAAGTAGGTCCCACCTGATATTAAGAGTTTCTGTGTGGTTTTTGGGACGTAAATTTTCTAGGAGTAGCAGTACTGTACTATCTCCTGTTTGGTTTTTTATTATGGAATAATACCATACATGGCAGAAGATGAAAACATGCACTTGAAATTCAGTGAATAATTGAAACTAGCCAATACTGTGGAATGAATCACTTCGTTTCAAATAAGTTCACTGCCTCAGCGGGAAAGATTAATAAAGCCAAAGTTCTTTAGCAAACTGACAACAATAACTTCATTGTTCTGCAAAGCAATTAATGCTGGACTGCTAAAAACTTGGAAATAAAATAAAATCAGGAAACTGAAACTAATAATATACTTTTGCCTTCTGTAATTATGTGAATGTATTTTAACTCACTTGACAGCTCCTGGCCATAGAAATTCGTTTTGTTTTCATTTGGCATGGGGGCTGTAAGCGAAGAAGAAACAGCGATATCACTTAACACAAACACTGGTCACATGGAGACTACCACCCTCCCAACTACAACTTTGTGCATGCGCGAATCTGGCAGCTTGCTGCTACTGCCAATACAACTAACAGCCACACTTCAAGAAGCCGGAAGTTGTGAAGGTATTGCTCATATGCAAGTCAACTGCGCATGCGCATGAGCCTGCTGGCAACTGCTCAGATGAACCTAATGTAAACAGTTGTGACGTCACACTCATAGAAAGGAGTTTATTGTCACGAAGTATTACATAGTCTTTGCCCTAAGGCCCTTGACATACTTTTGCTGTTTGCAAATGCTTTTGCCTCCACAGTCTCTTTTTGTTGTAAATTTTTTCCCTCTCATTTATGTTTTACTGTTGTAGTATTATTCTCCAGTAGCAGGATACAGTGGCATTCCTTGCTAGAGAATCAATTCTTACCAGTCAAAATCACAAAAACAACGAAAAATTCCCAGGTCTTTCCTTGATTTCCCGAGTCATATACACCTTGTATAACTGTTTAATTGCATGCCCTGGCATGATTCTGCTCTCTCCTTCACTATTTCTCTTGCCCATCCTGACACACAGCAGCCCGGAATAGGCCGGGTCATTACATAAAGTCCACAAAATGTGTAGCAGCGGCTCATAAGATGGCAAATTTTAAATTTCATTGGATGTATTTAGGAACCATTACTAACTTTGTCGAACTTAAGTGAAGTGGATAGACAATGGCTAATGGTACAGACAACATTGAATCTGAATTTGTATGAAATGTAATTAATTATCCTAAGCCAGAAAAAAGTACAGAAAATTTTGAAATCAATCAAATTAGTGATAATGAAAACGTGAATTTGCCAACAACAGTCCTGGCTATGCGACTAGAAACTGCATGTGAAGACATAATCAGGCATTACTTGAATTGCTCCACAGTTTAAATAAGAAAATTCGCCCAAGAAATAATCTTGTACAGGGAGTACAAGCAGAATTAAGAGATACAAAAAGTGAACTTGATTTAATTTCACAAAAGCACGATGTGCTCAAGGTGGAATTACAGAGTAAATGTGATAATCATTAGAGTGAAACCACCACAGTATAAACACAGTTCAAAGAGCAATAGATTCAGTGAAAAAAACCTCTAGCTGAAACTTCCGATTTGGTCTGACAGTACAATCACGGAACTGCAACCATAAAGCAAAAGTGCACTGATTATGTGAACGCTGCAATGAAACTGCTTGGTGGTGTACAAGGTCATTGTACAGAGCTTGAAACAAAACATAATGACATTAATGAAGTGAGACACAAATGCATCAACAATACGGCAAAACCTGTGCTCATGTATGGGGCAGTAAAGCACCAGTAAAATGTGAAACTTTTAAAGAATTTGAAACAGCTTCTTTGAACAACCATTCCTCATGCACCATCAGTGGGTTATCATAGCATCATTGTGCAACAAATTGTACCAGATATGGACAAAATGGATGTGTCGGAAAATTCATTGTACAAAGTGTTGATTATTAAAAACAGAACTTTCTGGATTTTGGGCCCACAGAAAGAAGCTTTCGATCTTTAAAAAACTAAATTGGGTGATGCAAAATTATTGCATCATTCAAATTTGCCAGTGGATTTTTTATTTAGGAGCAGACTCCCGTGATTATATTATAGGTGTGCAATTGTATCAGATGTTTTGTCAACAGAGTTATGAAACACCAGTGTTTGCTAAAGTGTGTGTCATTTATGATGGTGGCCGAGTTTAGGTTCGTTCTGCGCATCTGACGTCACAAAACACGGTCAGCCAATGAACAGAGAACGATGTTGCCAGAGCTCGACTGCAGTGCAGACCACGGACGAGTGTCTTCAGTTTTAGAAACATTCAGTCATAAATAAAGTAATTGAACAAAAGCAGTGTCTTGATAGCAGACTTTCTTTTATAGAAAGTTTGGAAAAAGCATTCTTTATACCAATTGCTTCATATTCTATTAATTAATTAAAGCAAACAAGCAATAAGCCTCCTACTTCAGGCGATAGCAAGGAAAGGTGTTTGTATCATTCTCACTAACCGCTTTTTCGCAATAAAGAACAGCGGTAATTGTATATTTCCTATTGTACTTCGACGAAATGTGAGTAATTCATAGTCGTACCAACAGTGTTTGTTGGTATTTTGCGTGATATTTTAAAGCCCTTTGGGAGATGTATGGAAAGTCGAGCTGTGTTAGCGTAATGGTTGAAGTGTATGGCTGCGAAGCGAAAGGTTCTGAGTTCAAACCTTGTTCGGTGCTGAATATTTTCTTTATTTAAAAACAATATCGAAGTGTCTCACTTCATGAATTTTAATCGTTTGAATGTAATTTTTTGAAATTTCTAATTGCAACTATACGCTATGGACTTTTACCTCTGCAAACTCTTCAAAATTTTGTGCAATGGTTTACTACACCTAATGCTGCACAATAACTGCGTTGAACTTCGAAACAAAATTAAGTCATTTATGGGGAGAAGGTATCAGTCAAGAAGATGTGTAAAAATCTAATTTTTGGGCCAAATAGTTTTTGTGAAATCGAATGATAAAGTGTGTCAAAGCAGTCGAAACACCACGTGTCTGCACAGGCGAGCAGTGCAATGATGACAAAATCGCGCACATCGCAGAATGCAGGGAGCACGTCTCTGTAGCAGCGAAAGGGTTGATGCGGCCAAGGTGACTTTACTTCATACACTGCGCGCTCCCCCCGAAACATAAGTTTGTGAACTATATTATGGCGCTGCTTCTCTTGGCACGTACAACTGGCAATGCAGCAATCTCCCGCGTCTGGGCAGGCGTGCGCGAACCGCCAAGATAAAAGAATTGAAATATAGTCGATCCCTAACTGTGTTTTAGAAAAAGCATACAGAGAGAAGCATTAGTCATCATCACGGGAATTGATAAGTTCTCATTTTATCTCTTGGGAAAGGATACAACAGTAATGGTTGACCACAAAGTGCTATCTTTCTAGTGAGCTGACATCTTGTGCCCATTTCTCTCATGTGCTAAGCAATAACATTACAAGAACCTGACTCTGAAACAAGATATGTACCTGGACAGATTAAAGTCATACCAGAAACATTATCATACCTTTCTGGAGATGCAACAGCGTTAAACACAGCCCACCCTATGCAGAAAGATAAATATGCGTAAATTTTATCAAACCTGTTGAGGGAGAAAAGTTTGTCCGGAAAATGTTGCAGAATATCATATGTTAGCAAGATGCAGATGACGTTATAATCTGGACGAGCAAGGAAATTTTATTTCAAAAATGGAACATTAATTTTGATCAATGGAGAGTCTGTATACCGTGACGTGCTATTGATGATCTTGCAAGGTACTGTATATTCACAACAGCTTTGCCAATTTTGGACATGCAAATGTATGCTAACACTACAGGAGTATTGTATCTTTAACAACATGGTGAACAGACTCAGCACTTTTTGAAGACATACAATGTATGCCAAAAAAACTAAAGTGTCAACTGAGCAGCACAAAGGACTAATGTATATATCATCACATAAACCAGGTGAGATGCTTTCAATTGACTTGTATTGACCACTTCCATACTACAGAGTAAATTTTGTAAGAAATTTTTCTCAATATATTTACAATATTACTATTTTATGCTTAAGAAATTAGAAAAAGACTATTCCGTAAATGTTATTCAGCCTCAGTACATTATTAGTGATAATGGTCCATAGTTTAAATAAAAATTATGGAAGAAACCTATGGAAGACAGTAACATGAAACATATTCCTACTTTTCCCTACAGACAAGCTTTCAATCCAGTGAAGCATGTAACATGTGAAGTTGGTTGTTTATATTGTCTATTTTGGGAAACAACACAACATTGGTATGAAAAGTCATCAGACTTTGAGACTTATTAATATGATATTCCCTGAAGACTGCAGAAAGTCACCTTCAACTGTTCTGTTGGATAAAAAGCCACCTAGCATTTTTGGGTAGCTTATAAGTTTTCACTGAGACATGGGTTGAGAGAAGAATTGTATCAAGTCCAAGAACACATGAACGAGAAAGCTGATGCAAGAAAGACGAAGCATGACCAGATAGTGAAGCCTGTTGTTTACAAAGTTGATAATTGGGTTTTAGTGAGATTGTGTATGAAGTCTTCTATGTAATATCTGACGAGATTAAGAAGTTTCAGCATTATTTCACCAGGTCGTTTCCTATAAGTAAAACTGTGCATCCAAACTGTTTACATTTGTAATACATTAACACTCTCTCTCTCTCTCTCTCTCTCTCTCTCTCTCTCTCTCTCTCTCTCTTCACAAAAACCTTTCCTGTGGCAAGAGTGCACAGGTGAATGTTGCTGGTCCATTTTTGCAGCCTATATAGTTCACCTACACAAACACACTACCACATTTTCTCTATATTGTCAGGATGGTTCCACAAACATGGAGGTTACTACAAAACTATTGGTAAATATCGCTGTCATCGGAGGAGACTGCAAGCCCTTGTTGCAGAAAAATGACCATGTTTCATGGCTTACCAGACCTAGAATTTCTGTTAGTAAAACAGAGTGAGCATCTGATTGTTTCTCTATTCCACTCCCAATCAAAAATAGAATCAAACCAATGGTCAGAATCTTTAAACAACAGATATAGAAGACCATCACACAGTTGTCAATCGAAACATTAATCCTAAGCAATAAATGGAAAAAAATATCAGTTGAAATGTTACATGGGCAGCCTCACCATACACTGATAGTTCTGTTTTGGTTAACACCATGGAGCCCTAACTCAGTCCGTACCCAGGAAATACTGTGTCGATGGAAATGTGTGAACCCACACCTTCAGGCAGAAGAAAGGAAAGATACACTCTCCACAACCATTGGCCAAAGAGGACAACAGAAACATTTCGTCACTGCTAAAGGCAGCCACCTCGGCCACCACGAAAACCAACTGTATCCCAGGTGGCTGGGCCAACAGCAGCCAACATACCAACTACCTGACACATTTATGGGGCACACTGCAACCGCAACTGCAGGTCCTTCCATCATAAAAACACCAACTGTAGTAAGCCCCACCTCACTCCATGTAACCCTGAACACCAACTACTATTTAATGTAACATAGAGTGACTGATGATTAAAATCAAGCTGGCAGCAGCTATCTCAGCAGCCAAATCAGCGCCATTCCCTGTGGCCTAGAGTGACTGATGATTAAAATCAAGCTGCCAGCAGCTATCTCAGCAGCCAAATCAGCACCATTCCCTGTGGCCTAAGAGGCCCGGCCATCTCTGGCCATCAAGATAGCAGCTACCCACATTTGGAAGGTCCAGCTTTGCTGGCCACAATGTCCATCATCCCTCTCCCTGTCCCTCTGCGATGGGTGAGCCCGCACATGGTCAGACATCTTCCACAAATTAAAATGAGAATGCATACCTCTTATCTACCATCTAGATTCATACGACATGCCACAAACAGCTGGCACTTCAATCCTGCAGCTGTTGCAACACAGTATGCTAATGGCACACAAGCAGTACATGTCACAGAAGAAGTACATGTGAGTTAATCCCATGGCCTGTTGACTGTCATTAAGGGGTGATCACCTTCCTCTGAAACGGTCTTTTAACTACATTGTGGTGAGTCGTCTTTTATGTTTTATTACATATATGCATGTCATTGAAACAGGATCACTCAGTGATTATGATATTACATTTAAATCAGTTTACGGAGAGTATGATAATCTGCACTAGACTCTCTGATGCAGTACACAGCTTGAGCACATACGAGATAAATCATCATTGTACAACAACACTATCATATCCAACTTACACTGATATGCTGACAGTATCAAGATCAACACAATTAACATCTACTGGTGGATCGTAGAGATCAAAAAATCTTGAATCCACTCCAATAAGGAATGGAAGTGGAGCATGAAGAACTTCTGCCAAACCAAGTGGACAAAGAGGTATATATGGACACTGCCACTTGAAAGGAAAAATTATCTGTAAAAAAAAAAAAAAAAAAAAAAAAAAAAGTGAGAAGGTAGTAATGTTAGCAAGAAAAGAAACAAAATAATATCCTATTTATATATTTTACAATTATTTAGCACAAGACTGCAAATGAAATTGCATAGCACATACCATAGAAATTGCTTCAGCTACTGCTGTTAATACATCAGGCCTAAGAGAATGCACCAAAAGTTTCTGTTCTGTTAGTGCCAACAGCAAAACAAGAAGGCAATTATCAGGTCCCAGGCTCATCAAAAGTTCTCTAAATCCTGCACCACTGAAAAATAATATTTAAGTTGAAGAATACGTGATGCTTTGCAAAAGAGTAAACATATACATAAATAAGTAACCATAATACTGAAGTCTGCTACCACACCTTCTGGGAAGTGGAAGATCTTCTGGCTGTGTCAGTACAAGACGGTCAGAAGCTGAAAGCTGTATCAGAATTCGTGGCCTCTGAGGGGATGGAAATGGAATGTCTTCCAAGAAATATGATATGTACCTAAACATATTTCAATTAATATAAATACAATATATTCCTACTTAACAAGCAAAAATAGAGAAATAAGTGCTTATAGATAATAACAACATTTCTAGATTCATCTGGGAAATTAGAAGAAAAATGTTAGAGGAAATGAAAACTGTAGGGATGTATTAGGAATGGCACACAGTATTCGAGGGCAAGCTGCAGCTCATAAGGAAATCAATAAAAAAAAGTCTGCCAGGATCAAGGTAAGTATAAACAATGCATTAAGTAATGGCACACAACTGCTTATCATAATTTTTTTACCCATTGTATGAAAATATGAAATATCTAAAAGAAAGGAATTTATTGTAATGTAGACAAAACGTAAGAAAAAACATCATTGCTGTTGGTAATTCTGATACTATACTGTCGTATCGGCCGCCGCACAGCAGCCGTCAACTCGGTGCGGCGTGCTACAACATGCGCAGCACACAGCGAGTACCGCTGGTGCCGCACACGATGTCAACAACTGGCGCAAGTGAACGCGTTGTCGCGAGGTTAGCAGCAGCGTACACACCACTATCGATACTGATTACCCTGGCGGCACTGCCCTTGCCACCAGAGTGAGCAACCGTATAAGGGCGCCATCTATCAACACACTGATTGACCGGACCTGCGGATTTAAGCGAGCTCCCTGAGCCCGTTTAACCAGTTCCAGCTGCTGGATTCACGACGACTGAACCGTACTGTTGCCTCCCTGGCTGGAAACTTGCGATGCGTCGGTATCGACTGGTTGGCAGTGTTTTGGACTTGTATTCTCTACTAGTGACTCTGATTTCTCCTTGGCGCTACAGCCAGCGAAGTGTTGTGTAGTCGAACTTAAGTTTTGTTTTGAGTGACAGAAGGTCAAATAAATTTGGTTATCACGGAATATTTGTTGTGTTATAGTGCGGACATAACACAACATACACAACTACTGTACACATATTGTTGAAACAATCTGCCCATCTTGTGGCTCTGTACTACAGTGTGCTCTCTTATTCAGCATGAATTTTCTGTTCATATTTGGCACCTCGCCTAATAAAGAAATAAAAAAATAAAGGAATGTGACTAATGAAGTCACATATCAGCATGTATCTTTAATCAGAATTTTTTAAATTTGTTTAAATCACCTCTGAAACATATCTTGGGACCTTATTCAGTCCTCCAAGGCATTGATTCCCACTATGTCCTTGACTATCACCTCTGCCATGGCAGCTATCTATGCATAGAGATGGCTTCACCATATCCCTCCAAAGGGAAGAGGAATGAATGTCCTTGGCTGTTGCCTATGCCATGGCCACTGTTTACACACAGAGATCGGTCAAAAGGAAGAGCAGTGCAGTGGAAGGCTGGTGCCTCATGACCCAGCACACATGCCACACAGCATTGCCCTGCAGGTTGCTGCCATGCCAGATGCCTGCAGCTGATGCTGCTCCACTGCACTGAGACATTAGCTGCAGTAGTGAGGGTGCTACGATCACTGGACACTGCTGGCTCTTCTCACATCTGTGAAGACCTGTGATGCCAGCCACTTCCTGGTATCCAAACTCCAGGTGGCCTTTATAGGACAGCTGCCTGCAGCTCTTCTGCAGTCTGAATATCTGTTAAATGTTTATTTGACAATACAATAGTCAAGCCACAGTCATGGAACTGTGACTGTGGTTTCACTATGGTAGTGTCAAATAAACATTTAACTTACTTTATTGTCACACTCCTCTACAACAATTATGTTGGAATATAGAACTCTGAATAGGAGTCTGACGCCAAATCTAAAAGCAATCGTGAATTCGATTGATGTATGATGAGTCTCCGGTACTGCGCATCAAGATCAGGACTAGGCCTAGGACTATGCCACAGCAACAACAGATTGTTACACTGACCAATTCCTACCAAGCCTACGGAAGTGTAACCTATGGTGAAAAACTGTGTGCTTTCTCTCGCGTCTTCCTGGGACTGTGTTTGATAGAGTGACAATTCTTCTATCAGGTCAAGAAAATTATTACATTTTTGTCATAGAGAATAGGTTTTCTGATGTTCATATTTCTTGTGATTCTTCATAGAAATAAACTTCCATTGGTCAATGCTACTCGGGTAACTTTTAGTTTTCTCTGAGCACCATCTCACAATGGATACTTTAGTGGGTGGCAAGGGTAAACTTTTCAGGACACCCTTGTCTTTGGAACTTCCTTCCAGTATCTGTGCTCAACCAGGTCCCCTTCTTTCAGCATTTGTGTGTTTCCACACATGTTCTTCTAATGCTCTTCAGGTCTCTTTTCACTTACTCTTTCCCCATGGCTCCTTCTGTGCCAGAACATTTGCTTATCTCTCTTGCAATTTCATAATGTTTATTGTAACTTATTCTCATTTTGAGACTGACAATTCAATAACAGCTTTCTGACTACTCTGCTGCTACCCACTACTTCCCTACACTTACCCTTCAATTCCAGTTGCCAAACTACTCTACCCCCAATGCTTCCGAAACTGCTCTTTAGCAGACAGTGTAATTTGTGTGTGTGTGTGTGTGTGTGTGTGTGTGTGTGTGTGAGAGAGAGAGAGAGAGAGAGAGAGAGAGAGAGAGAGAGAGAGACTGACTACAAAAAGCTAACAATGTAAGAGTCAGGGTGAGTTCCTGATCAGTTACATTTCTCCAGGTCACACCAATCAGTCTGCTGACATTGAGTGACTGCCTTTCCTTATTTTTGTCTGTTTCCAACAACAGAAAAATTTCTGGGTTTTCTGTGG
This sequence comes from Schistocerca americana, assembly GCF_021461395.2. Lineage (NCBI taxonomy): Eukaryota > Metazoa > Arthropoda > Insecta > Orthoptera > Acrididae > Schistocerca > Schistocerca americana. Next base: position 449,395,739 of record NC_060125.1, on the reverse strand, counting down.
ATTTCCCAGTTAAAAATACACTTTTCCTGGGTGAAAATACAAATTTTTCTGGCTAAGAATATACATTTTCCCGGGTGAAAATACATTTTTTCCATGTTCAAGTGATAGTATACTTCCCCTCGGAATTGTAAAATGTATCAATCTTTTGAATGTTAAAATTTTTACTCAGCAGCTTAGAGCTTCCCAGCCATTTAGGGAACGACTGGTTGGTTGGTTGGTTGGTTGATTGATTTGTTTGGGGTATAAAGGGTCATCAGTCCCTTATTCCTGACACGAGCAAGGCTCAAGGTACAAAAAAACCCAATGTATGTTTGAGAAAGTAAAAGGGGGAAAAGGAATGGGGAACCACACCTAAAAAGAAAACGAATGGAACGAACAAAAAAATGGGGAAAACTTACACCACAAGGAAAAGTAGAAGAAGGTATTAAAACCATAGAGCACATGGTCTGGGCTGGCTGATTACAATAATAAAAGAGGATGAGCCAGCCACTTTGCAACACATTAAAATGTCCACCCCAATAAGTCAAGGCGAACACATGTAGGGAAAAGACGACCACCAAGACAAACAAATGCAAAGAAAGTCCGACAGAGTTAAAACGGAGGGAGGGTGGTGGACTCAGAGAGAAGGCTAAATGCCCACCCTTAGATGGTACGATAAAAAAACCCATCACGAATAAAACATAAAACTAAATCTGCTGTTGAGGAATTGTCGCCCAACACCAAACATACGGTGCTGGGAAGGTTAAAAGTCCGCTGCAGAGGGGCTAAAGGTGAGCAGTCCAGCAAGATGCGGACGACAGTCATATGTGAGCCACAGTGATACCGAGATGGGTCTTCGTGACAGAGGAGGTAGTCATGTATAGCCAATATGGAGCTGTCAGAGAACCACAGCGTCCATGCAAGAGACCCACATGGAGGACTCCACACAGTCTTAGTCTTCTTAGTGGCATGCAGTTTGTTGTGCGTACTGAGATTATGCCATTCTGCCTCCCAAAGCTGAAAAACCCTGCAGCGTAATAATTATCGCAGGTCAGTTACGGGGATGCCAATCTCCAGAAGCGGTTTCAGAGTAGCCTGTTGGCACGTTCATTTCCTGGGATTCTGGCGTGGCCTGGGGTCCACACAAACACCACGGAATGACTGAACCATTCCAGGGTGTAGATGGACTCCTGGATGGTTGCTACCAAAGGAAGGCAGGAGTAGCACTGGTCGATAGCTCGTAGGCTGCTCAAGGAGTCAGTACAGAGAAGAAATGACTTGCCAGGGCATGAGTGGATGCCCTCAAGAGCACGAGCAATGGCTGCCAGCTCTGCAGTGAAAACACTCAGCCATCTGGCAAGGAGAGTTGTTCAATATGTCCTCCATGAACATACGCGAAACCAACATGACCATCAGCCATCAAGCCGTTGGTGTAAACCACTTCATGGTCCCGGTACATGTCAAGAATTGAGAGGAAATGACAGCAGAGAGCCGTGGGGTTAACTGAGTCCTTAGAACCATGTGAAAGGTCCAGACGGATCTACGGCCTAGGTGTACACCATAGAGGTGTACGTGAGTGGTCGTCGAGCATTAGTGAAACTAAACTTCTAATTGTTGTTGTTTATAGGTCCCCTAACTCCGACTTCAGAGCATTTCTGCTCAAGCTAGAGTGGGTTCTTGATTCACTTTTTGGGAAGTTCCAGAAACTAATTATATGTGGTGACTTCAACATAAATTTTGTATATGATGATCCAAGAAAAATGATGTTGATAGATCTAAATTCATATTATCTGATGCAGACTGTGTTTTAACCAACTTCGGTGCAGGGGAACAGTAGCACAGCCATAGACACTATATTTATTCATTCTTCATTATTAGATGGGCATTCTGTTAGTAAAAGCATGAATGGCCTTTCAGACCATGATGCACAAATTTTAACACTAAAAGGCTTTTGTACTCAAACCAATGTCATATTTAATTACAAACTACGTAGGAAAGTTAATCCAACAGCAATAGAGAGTTTTTTAAACCTTGTCAAGGAACAAGAGTGGCAGGATGTTTATAGTGCCAATAACATAGATGATAAATACAATGCTTTTCTTAACACATTTCTCATGCTCTTTGAGAGTTGCTTTCCACTAGAACATTCTAAATGGGGTACTAGTAGTAATGGGCTGCCTGGGGTGGCTGACTAGTGGGATAAGGATATCATGTAGAACAAAGCAGGAATTATATCAAAATGTTAGAAGTTGTCACAATCAAGCTACAATAGCCCATTACAAACAGTATTGTAGGGTGCTTAAAATGTTATTAGGAAGGCAGAGAGTATGTGGTACGCAAATAGGATAGCTAGTTCACAGGATAAAATTAATACAATATGGTCAGTTGTGAAGGAAGGTTAGGTTAGGTTAGGTTAGTGTTTAACATCCCGTCGACAACGAGGTCATTAGAGACGGAGCGCAAGCTCGGGTTAGGGAAGGATTGGGAAGGAAATCGGCCGTGCCCTTTCAAAGGAACCATCCCTGCATTTGCCTGAAACGATTTAGGGAAATCACGGAAAACCTAAATCAGGATGGCTGGAGACGGGATTGAACAGTCGTCCTCCCGAATGCGAGTCCAGTGTGCTACCACTGCGCCACCTCGCTCGGTGTTGTGAAGGAAGTGTCTGGTCAGCAGCACAAGGTTGACGATATCAAGTCAGTTCGCAGTAAAAATATTTCTGTTACTGATAAATCAGTATTTAACAATCTTTTCTAAGCATTGCTGGTGAATTAAATAAAAATTTAGTTTCTACAGGAAATCATAACTTTCTTGGCAAAAGCCTTTCCGAGGTTGATGTCTGAAATACTCCTCTGTGATACAGACAAGAGGGAGATTGAGTCAACAATTAAATCACTGAAGATTAAGGACTCTTATAGTTATGATGGAGTGTCTAGCAGAATATTAAAGTACTGTTCTGCATGTTAGCCCTGTATTTAGCCATATTTGTAATTTTTCCTTTAGGAATGGTCAGTTTCCTGAGTGATTGAAGTACTCAGTAACAAAGCCACCTTATAAAAAGGGAGAAAGGGACAATGCAGATAATTTTAGACCTATTTCTATACCATCAGTGTTTGCAAAAGTTATTGAAAAGGTTGTGTATGTAAGGTTAATTGATCATTTTATATCACATGATTTGCTATCAAATGTACAGTTCGGCTTTAGAAGTCGTTTAACAGCTGAAAATGCTATATTCTCTTTTCTCTATGAGGTACTGGATGGGCTAAACAAAAGGTTATGAACGCTTGGCATATTTTTTGATTTAACTAAGGCATTTGATTGTGTTGATCAAAAAATATTGCTCCAAAAGCTGGACCATTACGGAATACGGGGAGTAGTTCACAATTGGTTCAACTCTTACTTTAGCAACAGGCAGTGAAAGGGCATTATTCACAATGCTGATAACGGCTGTGATGTGGGGTCTGAGTGGGGTACTGTCAAGTGGGGGGTGCCCCAGGGACCAATGTTGGGGCCACTCCTGTTCCTTATTTATATAAATGGAAGCTCAGAGGGCCCACTGTTCACGGCACAGAGTGTGGTATGACTGGTACTTGTGACAGTGATGGTAATGTAGCTGCAGCATATATGGATGTCAACCGAACGGGGGGGTAATCGTTCAAATTTACGTTTACCCTCTTGGTAAGACAACTGGTCCAGGGTCTTGTACTCCATGATTTTCCACTCCTTTTGGAGTACTGTGCAGTCTGGCGAGCAGGGGGAGTGCTGCTCTCCACAGTTGATACAAGAGGGAGGAGGTGCACATAGAGTATCTGGATGCAGCAGACGTCTGCAGTCACAACATGTGGCGCTGGAAGTGCAGCGGGAAGATGTGTGCCAGAGTTTCCAGCACTTAAAGCACTGCATAAGGGGAGGGACATATGGTTTAAAGCCACAGTGGTAAACTATCACCTTGACCTTTGCAGGCATGGAATCACCCTCAAAGGCCAAGATGAAGGCACTGGCAACAACATTATTGTCTTTGGGTCCCCTCTAAATGCACCGGATGAAATGAACACCCCGCCATTCTAGATTGGCACGGAGCTCATCGTCAGACTGCAAGAGGAGGTCGCAATGGAAAAGAAACTCTTGGACCATACTGAGGCTTTTATGGGGAGTGATGGAAACAGGAATATCACCCAGCCAGTCATAAACGAGTAACACCTGGGATCGGGCTGAGGATGGTGTCTAAATCAAGACTGCACTGTTTGGACAGCACTGTCACTTCCCCAAACTTATCGTCAAGATGTTCAACAAACAATTGAGGCTTAGTAGGTACAAAGGAGTCCCCATCCATTCTGCTACAGACTAAATACTGAGGCAAATATGGCTCTCTTCTTTCTGTAGCACTAGTTCCTTCCATGGTGTAGCAAGGGAGGGAAACGATTTAGGGCCATATCTGTCAGCACTGAACTCGATCTTGCCCTTCTTAAAGACTACTGGTGCCGTATGGTCACCAGCAAGAGATGATTTAGTCTGCTTCATTGTGGGTCATCCGCCCTGATGCCACCCACTCCGCTCATGGGCTCTCCCCATGGGCACCACCCAGCCACAGCAAAGGCCACATGGCATGATGGCCACTGCCGGGAGTCCTGATGCCCCAGGAAGACAGGCATCTACTCCTTGGCATACGTGTGGAGTTTACAGCTCAGGCATCAGCAGTGCGATCCCTGTGCTGTCAGGGTACTACCCGCATATAGGTAAGGGTACTACCCACATATAGGTACATGATGGCCCCACCACAACAGACTGGTTACCGTGCTGGATATTGGGTGCAGAGGAATCCAATATTGTCATGGGGGCGAGTGAGGACAGGAGGCAACGGAAGAAAACGACCTACCACGGGAAGTGTCCTCACCCAAGTAATTGAATTGCAGGTGGAGATTCAAAGTCATGACAAGAGGTTCAGGAGATCAAATCTAAGGGCACAATAGATAACTCATGCACCATGTAAGGCGTCCTTCCCCAAATGGCCCGCACTTCTGCAGAATTTGGAAAGTGGCAGGTCAAACCATAAAATGGGACCTGAACTTACAGGGTCAAAAAGTGCAAGAGTCCTTTTAGTCACCTCTTATGAAAGGCATGGATACCTCAGGCCTATTCTAACCCCCGGACCCCCAAGGGGGTCATTTAGTAACCAAAACCCAGCAAAGAAACAATGCATATTGGAAAGAACTTTTATGCGCAACAACATGTACGCTGCATATTTTCATATTGTGAAAGTATAAATACGAATCCCACAAAACACAGCAAGCTAGCCTCCAATGCTGCTGCTCACAGTGTGGTTTCAATTGTCCAAGACTGCAGTCATGTGAGAGAGTTGTGTTTGCATTTGCGCGTGTGTCGCCTATTTTTGATGAAGGCCTTACTGCTGAACGCTTTATTTGTGACAGTCTTTTTGTTGTGGCTATCTGTGATTCAGCATCTCTGCTATATGCTGAGTAGCAACTTTCCTTTTCATAACACAGATAAATGATGTATTCAGCCACCAATAGCAACATCACTGTTTAGTAGCACAAACACACAAATAGGAAAAGTTAATGGTTGAAATTAATATACATACAGTACAGCTACAAGAAAAGTTAAGCTTCCACATATAATACTGGTCTTTTTTGGGTGTGTTACCCTTTAAGATGTATAAAATGCAAAAGAGCCAGTATAATTTTAAATAGTGACCCTTCTGGGCCTGAAATTTTTCTAAGTGGCTGGTCCTTAAATGTAACATAATTAATCTCACATAAAAGGAAATTTACTTTGAAAATAAAACTTCTCAAACCACTATTTGCATCTGCCAATGAGTGCCACAAAACAGGCGCTACTGCATATGTGCAGCTACAATGATGTAGGTAGCCAGTGCTTGATGTTTGCTCTGCTCATATGCCTTTTGTTGCATTTTTTCTGTGTACTGGAGCATCATGTGACACCGTTCAGCACTGTGGCATGTTTTTTGTAGGGTACATACAGAGTTATTGTCTTTAGGGCAACTGTTTTATCATATCCTATCTAGATTACGAATGCAAAATAAGACAGCAGTCCTTGGCACATACTCATTTCGAAACTAGACTCTACATTATGTCATATTACATTATGTCATACAAGAAACAAGATATCACAGAATACTCCAAGAGCATCAAAATTTCATAAACCATACTAAAATGAATAATTCAGCTTAAAGCGCACATTCATATGTCCGATTCACAATGAAGTAGGTCCCTACCCGGCCTTAACCTTTTCAGTATGGTCTTCGCATTCCCAATTTCCTTGAAGTGTCAGTACTGTATTATTTCATGTTTGGTTCTTTATTATGGCATAATGTCATATGTGGCAGAAATGAAAACCTGCACTACCAATTGAGTGAACAGTTGAAACTAGCCAATAGTGTGGAATGAAACACTTTGTTTAAAATAAACTGACTAGCTCTGAGGAAAAGATTACTGAAAGCCAAATTTCTTTAGCAAAATGACAAAAAAACTTCATTGTTCTGCAAGAGTATTAATGCTTGATTGCCAAGAATGCGGAAATAAAATAAATTCAGAAAACTGAAACTAATAACATATTTTGGTCTTCTGTAATTATGTGAACGTATTTTAAATCACTAGATAGCTCCCAGTCACAGAACACAATTTTGTTTTCATTTGAAGCAAGAGCTGTAAATGGAAAGAAAATAGCAAAAATCACAAAACATAAACACACCCCGCCCACCCCCACAACAACCCAGAATATTCTGTGCACATGCAAACCTGGCAGCTTGAGCACACCAGGAAAATTTTTCTAGCTAACATCTGCTTGCTTGCTGATACTGCTTTTACAGCTGATAGTGACATTTCCAGTAGCCAAAAGTGGGAGAAGGTGCTGTTCATAAGTGACTGCAGCTCTGTGCATAGGCATGAGCCCACTGGCAACTGCTCAAATGAACCTAATTTAAACAGTTGTGACATCACACTCATCAAAAGCAGTTTGTTATTACAAAGCATTGCATAGTCTTTATTGCTACTGGCAGACATTTTGCATGCATTATGCTTCGTTAGTGTAAATGACGCAATTTTTTTTTTTGCCATGTAAATTTTATTTTTGTGTTGTTCTCTTGTTTATGTTTCATTGCTAAGTATTATTCTGCAGTAGCAGGTTAAAGTAAAATTCTTTGTTGGAATGTCTGTTCTAACCAGTCAAAATTACAAAAATTTAACTGAAAACTTAAGCAATGTAAAATTCCTGAAATTCTAAAAAATTTCTGGGTTTTTCCAGTTTTCTCCCAGGTGAAAAATTTCCAGGTTTTTCCCAAAGTTCTCAGTTGTCTGGGGGGGCATGTACACCCTAAACATGGCATGTAAAGAATTTTAGTATGGCACATAATAATAACTGTCAAGGGAAAAACACAGGATTTTTGCAAATGAGTTACTCTGCTTATCACTTTGGTCCATTCCATTACTGGACAATGGTATACAAATATGTTACCAAGTGTTTGATGCAGTACTGTACAGAGTGTATGCCATTAGTGACTAGTAATGTGAAACAGCACTTTTGAAACTTAACATATACTTCAGACTGAACATTTTCTGTTTTAGACTGGTAATTTTTTTGTCATCTGTTATCAGGTATAATTTTCAAACAAAAAAAGAACATTCAAATGTATTTTTTCTTTATAGTGTATTTAATGTAATTTGAAGTCAATGTCTAGCCAGAACTTACCTCTCAATGGGTACATTGTGAGAACCTTCACATGACATGTTGTAAAGGTACCCAAGAAATTTTTCAAATGTATCGAAGAATGGCCAATGTGATAGAAGACAGATACATTTATTGATATTCACAGTTTTCTGATCACCATCATTCAACTCCAGCTCTTCCTGTTGTTTTGAAGAAAGTGCATCCTTAGGAATTCTTTCATAGAAAGTTACTGCTGATCCATACACCTGAAACACAAGAAATGTCTATGTACTCATATTTGCAAACCTCTGATGTTAGAGGACTCTTCATTGAAGAAAAAGTGTTATAATTGTGAAATGTTTGTTCTTTCTCACTGCTACATCAACCCTTTTCAACTCTTGCATGATGCTACAAGATATTCTAACACACTCCATTTAAATATATTTTAACTAGAAAACCTCAGAAATTCAGACTAACCTTTTCAGCTGCATCTGAAACTGTAAGCACAAATGTAGAGAAAACAGGCCGTGGTTGAGTTGCTGAAACTGGCCAACATTCTATTGTAGAGCCCATAGGTAAGCAGAACATTGGCACAGATGGAGGGAATGGAAAATCTCGACGATCTGCATATGGATATCGAGACAAAATACCTGAAAAAGAACACCAGTTTCACTCCACTTTACAGTCTATTCCATGTCAGTACAACTCTCAAGAACAACAAATATATATCTGGGGCCATGAAATGAAAACGAGGCAGTTGGAAAAAAGTAAGTAAATTGTTTATTATTTCAGAAGTAATTGCCATAACTGTCAATACATTTATCCCACTGTGAAAAAAGCCTTCATGGGAAAAAAGTTAGCAGTTACATATAGAACCAGGATTGCACCCAGGCATGCAACTCTTCATCCAAAGCAAATTAACTGCCCTGAATGTTGTTCTTGAAAACAGTATTTGCATGGGGAAGATCAGGACTGTATGGATGATGTGTAAGGGCTTCCCTGTGAAACTTCTTCAGTGTAGTCTCAATAATTTGGCAACATGTGGGTGGGCATGATTCTGCAACAGAATGATGCTTTCTGTCAACAGTACCAGGTGTTTGGATTTGATGCAGTGCTTCCACTTATGCAAAAGTGCCCAAATATCACCATGTATTAATTGTAGAGCTGTGTTCCAGAAAGTTAATGAACAGAGTGTTCTTGCAATCAAAGAAAAAGGTCATTATGACTTTCCCGAAGCTAGTGTGCCTTTTGTTTCAACTAAGGAGCAGGAGTTTCACTGGGAAGCCCTTACACATATTCTCCACTCCATACAGTCCTAATTCCCCCTCCTTTGATTTCGATATTTTTGGAGCCCTGAAGAAAAGCATTTGTAGGTGTAAAGTTGCTTAGAACGAAGAGGTGCACACTTGTGTACAATCATTGTTCCATGGCAACCACAAATAATTTTGGCATTGACTCTCTTGTCTCAAAGTGGGATAAATGTAACAGTTATGGTGATTACTTCTCTACTGGGTCTGTATTCAGGGATATGACAGGAATATTCAGGGATATGGCAGGAATCCATATTTTAGAAGCAGACAGTATGGAGAGAAAGTCTGACAAACATGGGGTCTAAAATGCATACCATAGGAGCTATGAGCACTTGTTCAGTGGAAGAGATGTGTTACACAGTATATGAATGATTTAGCAGAAAGTGTCAGAAGCTCTTTCAGACTGTTTGCAGTTGATGCAGTTGTCTATCAAAAAAGTAACAATGCCACAAGACCATATTGATTTGAAAAAGCACCTGCAAAAGACTGATGAATGATCCAGTTTCTGCCAGTTGACCCTGAACGTGTTAACATATTGTGCATACATAATTTAGTGCCTCGAGAATTTCAGGGTAAATTCTAGACACACTCGTATTTCACCATCTCGAACACATGATATTTTAAAGGTTTATGTGTGTGCAGGACGGGCACATGTTACGAGATGACTAAAGTTGTGGCGGTCTATCGGCGCTGACAAGTGGTGACCGCGCACGCCTTGGAAGCTGTACGTCCAGTACAAGGAGTAATCAAGGGCTATTCTTTGGCAGTGAAATAGTAGTGACTGTTGGGAACAAATGAAATACGTTTTATCTAGAGACTCATATACTCTGTCATTTGACTTGATAGGAGCAAGAACTGTTTTGACAAGGGTTATTGAAACCAAAAGAGTCTGTAATGGTATATGTTAAGTACTAATGTTTTCCAGACAGGGTTGATTTGCGAGACTAGAAAGCAGACGTGAAACTTATGTAGTTGTTTTATTGTGAAGAAGAAAATATAGTGACGTTGATATGAAAATATTCTGAGAGTAAGAAATCATTTCAAAAGTAGAGAAGTAGTTCAGTATCATTTCCCTAACCAGCATGAAATCTTCGGAGAAGAAGCATTGTGAAGATCGATGCAGCCGTCTGTCCTGAGAAGAAGATCGGCTGCACACAATAATTAAATCACCCACGAGAGACGTGTGAGTCTTGCATCCCAGTACCACACAGTCTCCGGTCGTCCAGAAAACATTACGAGTAGGAAACGAAATCCACTGCTGTACAACTATACAACTGATGACAAATTGCTGGAAACACTATCTACCGTAAAATATCTAGGAGTAACTATCCAGAGCAACCTGTGCATTAGCACAGAAAATAACATAGAAAAAGCAGACGCCAGACAGATTCATACGAAAGAGCTTAAGGAAATGCAAATCATCCATGGACGAAATGGCTTACGAGGTGCTTGTTCGGCAGATTCTGACAAGGAAAACTCCCCATCACATACACTCAGATTTAACGGTAAGAGGCATCAGTGGACAGCTCATCAAAAACTGAACACAGAAGATCTAGCATGAAATCAGGAAGTGTGTGTACTGAACTGTGGGAAAAATAAATAAACAAATAAAATAGAAGCAACAGTGAATGGTCCAGGAATAATAATACTTCTGCCAGTATCTCGTCTCCTACCTTTCAAACTTTACAGAAGCTCTCCTGGTAGAGAACTTGCCCGCAAAAGGCAAAGGTCCCGAGTTCGAGTCTCGGTCCGGCACACAGTTTTAATCTGCCAGGAAGTTTCATATCAGCGCACACTCCGCTGCAGAGTGAAAGTCTCATTCTGGAAACATCCCCCAGGCTGTGACTAAGCCATGTCTCCGCAATATCCTTTCTTTCAGGAGTGCTAGTTCTGCAAGGTTCGCAGGAGAGCTTCTGTAAAGTTTGTAAGGTAGGAGACGAGATACTGGCAGAAGTAAAGCTATGAGTACCGGGCGTGAGTCGTGCTTCGGTAGCTCAGATGGTACAGCACTTGCCCGCGAAAGGCAAAGGTCCCGAGTTCGAGTCTCGGTCGGGCACACAGTTTTAATCTGCCACGAAGTTTCATATCAGCGCACACTCCGCTGCAGAGTGAAAGTCTCATTCTGGTTAAAAACCTGTTTTGACGGAGCACAGAGAAACTGTGTAATTGTGAAACTGTTGCATTCATTTCTTGCAGTTTATATGACAAACTATTACGTTCTCATCGTTTCCTTGGGAGTGATCACATTCACATTCATACAAACATCTAAATCGGGCAAGGAGGTATATCTCAGACACTTACCAGTTGTACCAAATAGGTGTGTCGATAAGAAATTCCTATCAAATGATACACATACTATCAGTAAGGCCATGTACGACACACCAAATGAATTTTCTGGTGGAGGATTCGGTTGCCTTGTCACCTTGTCGTCAAACATTTGTGGTTCCCATTCAAAAGCCACTTCCTTTCAGCTGCTAATAGGGTAGTTGTGCATAATCAACTGCCATTCCAGGTCCATAACTTACATCTCGCTGTTGTAAACAGACATTACAACACCACGACACAGACACAAATTTCAATAAAGTGAACAGAAAATAAATAAATAAAAATAAAAAATGCCAGGAGGGAGGAATGAACATAGCTCACCCGAATAGCAGTCCATCACCGTAACCACTTAACCATGACACCATTTCATTATTTCCCTGTTCTATATTGTGCTTCCTCTTCTTGAAGCATTCATCGTTCTATTTTGCCTTTTTTTTCCACACTCTTCTTTCTGTTTTCATACTTGATCTGTGTTCAGTTCCAGACCAGCTGTCCACTAGGCCAATTTACCACTAAATCTGACGGGGCTGTGATGGGGAGTTTCCTTTGTGAGTACCGTTCAAAAATCTGGGATCATTACCAGGTAGGATCGATGAGGAGGAGGGGGGGGGGGGGCAAGAGAGAGAGAGAGAGAGAGAGAGAGAGAGAGAGAGAGAGAGACAAGATCCCATGAAGGGCTCAACAATCTCTTGTGGCAGACACTACAAGAGAGGTTTTGCGCACAATGAAGCAGTTTAATACTGAAGTTTTGAGAGACTACCTTCTGGGAAGAGGCAGACAGTATATCACTTCCTGCCACATACATCTAATGAAATAACCACAATGAAAATATTTGAGAAATTACAGCAAATATAAAAGTTTACTGACAATAATTCTTCCCATGGGCCATTCACAAAGAGAACAGGAAAAAAGGATGGCAGTCAATGGTACCAGAAATACCCTCCGCCATACACTGTCGGGTGGCTTGCAGAGTATTGATGTATATGTAGATGAACAAGTGCTCACAGCTCTTGAGGTATGCACTTTAAAGCCCATGTTTACTGGACTTTTTTCCTTCTTTTGGTCTACCCCATCACCTCTCAAAATATGGAAAGCAAAGAGCATGCAGTAGAAGAAATTTACTTCCCAGCACCGAAACTAAAGAAGGCCTCATAGCACTTAAGGTATGCATTTTAGAGCCCCTGGTACTACTCACACATTGCAATGCAGGGAACCCTTAAAAGAAAAGAAGTCAAGCAGCTCATTACCTACAATAATATAATTATCATTTATATAGTCCATGGCCTTAATTAGATTTGTTTCTGAGAAAATACCTTCACAACACTGAAAAATCTGTAATGTGCAATCAGCAAGTAACATGGTAGGATCTGGTTTCTCATAGGCTTCAACATATAGATGCAAAACTACAATGATGTGTTTGCCTTTGCTGAAGGCACAGCACAGCATACCATCATCTCTTCCATTGGATTCAGTGAACCCATACGCAAAGTACATATTGGCTACCAGGAACCACAGTTCCCTTATAACAAAAGGCTCAAAAAATATCCCTCAACAGGCTCAAATTTTTCTTGGTGGAGTTCGAGTTAACTCTACAGAGATTGATGGCAGCATACCAGAAACAGAAAAGTGTAAGTATGTTATTACCTGTTGGGCAAAGCATTTAACACTGTAGGTGGGTACAACTGAAACATAAATGTCTGTCTGTTTACACTGTGTTCAATACGTGTCTGACCACTGCCTTCTGGGGTTTGCAGCTAAAGAGAATAATGGCTTATATCAATACTAATTTCACAGGGCACTGACAGACCTAAATGTAAACAAGACCCCCTGGAGTAGATGACATTTCCTCAGTATTACTAAGAGAGAAAGCCATGACAAAATTATTCCATCTGATATGCAAGATAAATGAGACACGCAAAGTACCCTCAGAGTTAAAAAAGAATGTAATAACTCCAGTTTCACAGAAGGAAGATGCTGACAGGTGTGAACACTGCCAGATCATCAGCTTAATATGTCATGGTTGCAAAACACTGACACGAATTATTTACAGAACAATGGAAAAACTGGTGGAAGCAACCACAGTGTAAGATCAGTTTGGGGAGAAATATAGAAAAATGAGAGGCAATACTGACTCTGTGACTTGTCTTAGAAGGTAGGTTGAAGAAAGGCAAACCTACGCTTATAACATTTGTAGATTTATAGAAAGATTTTGACTCTCCTGGCTGGACTATTTGAAATTTTGAAGGAAGTAAGGATACAATACTGGCTACAATAAGTTATTTATAACTTGTACAGAAACCAGAATCAAAGGGTCTGAAAGGCAAGTAGGAGTTAAGAAGGGAGTGAGACAGATTTGCAGCCTCTCCTCAATGTTATTCAACCTGTACACTGAGCAAATAGTAAAGGAACCCAAGGAGACATTTGTAATTTAAGTTCAGGAAGAAAAAATAAAAACTCCAAAATTTGTTGATGACAGTGTAATTCTTTCAGAGACAGCAAAGGATTTGGAGGAGCAGCTGAAAGGAATGGATAGTGTCTTAACATATCAACAAAGTTAATAAAAGAGTGTTCATGTGAGCTTAGTCGTATCTTAAGAAATTTGTGTAATCAATCACTTGTCACAGGAAGATTCCCGGACTGGCTTAAATACGCTGAAGTTATACCTCTCCACAAGAACGAGGACAAAGAAAGGCTGTCAAATTACCGACCGATCTCACTTTTGCCAGCTTTTTCAAAAATCTTTGAAAAGGTTATGTTCAAGCGTCTATGTAAGCACCTTAGTGAAAATAATATACTGTCAAAGTCACAGTTTGTGTTTCTTAAGGGTTGTGATATTGAGAAAGCTATTTACACTTACAGCAAAAATGTCCTTAATTCATTGGACAACAAATTAGAGGCAACTGGCATATTCTGTGAACTGTCAAAGGTGTTTGACTGAGTGAATCACAGCATTCTTTTAAGTAAATTAAAATATTATGGTGTCACTCGTACTGCTGCAAAGTGGTTTCAGTCATATCTTACTAATAGATAACAAAGGGCGTCATTACGTAACACTTCAGCAGCAGGCAATCAGACATCATCTGACTGGGGAGGAAATTACATGTGGTGTTCCCCAAGGATCCATACTAGGTCCACTACTGTTCCTTGTGTATATTAATGACCTGTCATCTGTTACATTACCAGATGCCAAGTTTGTCTTATTTCCAGATGATACAAACAATGCAATAAATAGTAAATCAAATATAAATTTAGAAAGGGCAGCTAATCAAATTTTTACTGACATTAATAAGTGGTTCATAGCCAATTCACTGTCATTAAACTTTGAAAAGACCCACTATATGCAGTTCAGAACTTCCAATAGATTTTCTTCTGGTGTGTGTATAAAATATGATGACATGGAAATAGGAGAAGTCGAGAGTGTAAAATTCTTGGGATTACAACTTGATAATAAATTCAGTTGGGAGCAACATACTAACGAACTGCTATAGCACCTAAACAAGTCTGTATTTGCAATGGGAATGATGTCAGACATAGGAGATATAAATATAAAAAAAACTGGCATATTTTGCTTATTTTCACTCCATTATGTCATATGGTATCATATTTTGGGGTAACTCCACAAACAGAGAAAACATTTTACAGAAGCATATAATCAGAGTAATGAGTAGTGTAAATCCAAGAACATCATGTAGAAACCTATTCAAAAAATTGGACATGTTAACCACAGCTTCACAGTATTATTCCTTAATGAAGTTTGTTGTAAATAATACATCTCTTATCCCAACTAACTGCTTAGCACACAGTATCAATACTAGGAATAAGAACAATATACATAAAGATTTAAAATCACTTACTCTTGCCCAGAAAGGAGTCCAGTATTCAGCAACGCATATTTTCAATAAGTTACCAGCAACCATTAAGAGTTTAGTTTCAGACAAGGCACAATTTAAACATAATTTAAAAGAATTTTTGGTGGCCAACTCCTTCTATTCCATCCATTAGTTTCTCAACAAGTGCAGTAGACCATTTTAATGAAAATTTATTATACTTTAATTTTTGGCAATACTTGGTTGTAACAGCCAAGTAACTACCTACTGTGTGAATGATGGATGTATGGAAAGCAGATGTAAGTCTTAAGACTGTAAATAGAGGAAGTGTAATTTTAAATCTTGTACATAATCAGGCTGTTCTTAACTGAGGACCCCTGAAATGAATAATTTAATTTTTGACAACACTTGGTTGTAATAGCCAAGAAACTAGCAAATGCCTGAATGATGGATTTAATGAAAGCAGATGTAAGTATTAAACCTGTAAATATTAGAAGTTTAAATTTAATTCATGTACATAATTTTACTGTTTATTGACTGAGGATCATTAAAATGAATGAAACTCAAGTTTTTCTAATTACATTTTTGTAATGTGTTTATCTGACATGTTCCACACCCAGGAGCATTCCCTCTTTTATGGGTCTATGGAATGAATAATCAATCTAATCTAATCTAACAGCATGCACCAGTTGACGAGCCTTGGCTTGTAAAACTTTCCTCATTTCACATATTTTCTGATGGTCAGGTTATGTCAACAATTCTGATCTCTAGCAAATGCGTGAAGTGAGTTGTGGGATGGAGTCAGTGGAGTGGCATCAGGTGCAAGAGTCAGGATGTAAAAATATGCAAATTTAAAGATGAATATGTTTAATAATTGCACTGAGGGGTGTAATTAATTGATATACGAACACTGAACAACCTGTGGTTTCTGGAGTGAATGGATTTGTATTTGTCAGTTTTCATCAATGTGAATGAGTGAGATATGGTTAGGTGGGTTTCTATTCTTGGAAGTTGAATAAACTACCATATTTACTTGAATCTAAGCCGCACTTTTTTTCCGGTTTTTGTAATCCAAAAAACCGCCTGTGGCTTAGGATCGAGTGCAAAGTAAGCGGAAGTTCTGAAAAATGTTGGTAGGTGCAGCCACAACTAACTTCTGCCGTCAAATACATGTAGCGCTACACAGGCTTGCTTTGCAGGCACAAAGATAAATACTGGCGCCAAAACCTCTGTGTCAGTAAATACATAAAAATAAAAAAAAAAAAAAAAAGGTTGAAGACGAGGTTTCTTCTCCACCCCGAGTTTCAGCCACTGCATTTTCATACATTATCCAACGAAGTAAATACAAATTCCGTATTGTTCATCATTGAATGTAGCAGCTTATCAATGTACTACGAAAATCCGACTGGCAAGACTGTTTGGGGTTTTTGTCAATATGGTCAACTCTACATTCTGAATTTTTTCCTACCTGTGAGAAGAGATGGTTGCTAATAACAGTATTCTCTTCACCATAAGAATAATACGAATATAAACATTTTGCGATGTATTCTTTCGTGTTTGCTGCTATCTCATTTAAATCCTGTCTGCCTAATCAACTACGAAACTAGAGTGAGACAACAGCAAACATGGAAGAATATACATACCATGTCATGTTTATATTCATATTATTCTTATGCCTAATAGTGATACAGTCAGAAATGAAGCATGGCAATTGACTAGATTTTTAAATCTAAGATGACTCTAATTTCTGTGCAGAATGTAATGTAATGTACTAAAGAGGCGTTTGCAAAGATTTCCAAACAGAGAAAAATTTTCGATAAATTGTTCAGCACATCTTCTATCATATGCAGTCTATTATTTGGTTCTTGTTGATCATTATCAAAGAAAGCAGCAGTGTAAGTAACAACAAATAGCAGTCTCTTGCCATTGTTTCACTAATGAGACAATTCCTCCCTCTCTCTCTCGCTGTCTCTCTTGTTTTCATTGTATGCGGCGATAGCGCGCACAAAAGCAAGCCATGCAGCGAGCGGCGACAGGCCATAAACACTCATTATCAGAATGCAACAAACAATGCATGACACAGTACAGTAATGCATTTTCAGCTTAGAGTGACGTAAACACCTGTAATAAAGAGAACGACACTTACGAGATCAAAGAAACATAAGCAATCAATTCAAACCAGACGAAGCACATGAACAAGGAAGGGTACCAGTGTAAATACGGACGGAGTGCCTGACGCGTAGCAATGGCTACCTGGTAAAGCTTAACTGCTAAGCTTACGACTCGAACCAAACTACTGTAGCTGTATCATCATTCATTCGACCTAAATTGTGTCTCATATTAAAATGGACCAACTATGTTTCGATTTGGAGGTGCGGCCTAAAACTTTTCTCTCCTCTTGAATTTTGAGTCTCAAATTTCAGGTGCGACTTAGATTCGGGAAAAATTGTTTTCCTTGATTTCGAGTCTCATTTTTCAGGTGCGGCTTAGATTCGAGTGCGGCTTAGATTCGAGTAAATACGGTAAGTAAATGAGAAAAATATTTTATTGCACAAGACCTTTCCATCACTTATGATTAATTTTTGCAGTAAATAATTACATACACACCACAGACATTTTATTTTCCATTATTTGTAGTGGTATGGTGTATGTCATCTTCTTTCAAAGTCTGATAGCCAAAACTTAAGTTCCGCATTCCTGAGGCTAAAGAACAAGGTATTTTTATTTGGAATTATTAAGGGAGAGCTTACATCAGGTAAAAAGAGATTAGAAGCTATTGAAATGTGGCTACAGATGAATCCTGAAGAATCTATGGGTAGACTGAATAACTACTAAGAAGTTACTGGATCGAATTGGAGAACAAAAAATCCTGGCACAACTTGACTAAAAGAACTGTTGATTTAATAATGGAGGGAAGTGTGATGGGTAAAAATTGCAGATGGAGACCTAGGGAAGAGTACAGTATGTAGATTCAAATGGATGTAGTCAGCAGTAGCTATTCAGAGGTGGCGAAACTTATACAGGAGAGACTAGTGTGAAGAGTTGTATCAAACCAGTCTTCAGCCTGAAGACCAAGACCAAGAAGACCGCCACCGCTACTGCCACTGCCACCGCCACAAGAACAACAACAACAACAACAACATTGTGCTGTTAGACGTTGGTAGTTCTGGTCAGTCAACATGACTGGTTCTGTTGGTACTGTCAGGAGTGAACTTTGACAATTAGTGGCAAATGGCAGTCAAATTGTTTGCTGTAGCCTTTGCTACTGAATGATGTCTTGTATTGATGAAGAGGAGTCATTTGTCAGTTACTACTAAAAAAGCTGCAGATAAAAGCTTTAATGACAGCAGCTGTGATAGTTGGCAAGACACGAGCAGTATGGGTAGTAAAAGGGGCAGGAATTTGGAACAATCTATTGATAGTAGAGCACTATGACAACCATCAG
This sequence comes from Schistocerca americana, assembly GCF_021461395.2. NCBI lineage: Eukaryota > Metazoa > Arthropoda > Insecta > Orthoptera > Acrididae > Schistocerca > Schistocerca americana. The sequence continues at coordinate 449,377,170 of NC_060125.1, read as the reverse complement.
CACCTATTTCAGTGTGTAGTAATTAGTATCATTCTCAGTTTTTATATACTGCTAAAAATGGCACAAATGAGCGACTAACAAAAAATTATGGGATGAATCTTATGAGTATTTTATTGCTGAATCTTTGAGCAAAACAATAGCTAAGCAAACGAACTTACAGGGTTTGTCCAGAAAATAATATCTGTCTCTCGCTCTCTCTGATATAAAAAATTCTCAGATAGGTTCAAACAACTTCAAATTCTTTCCATGCATCATTATCTTTCTGTAACTCATGAATCAGGATGCTCTTCGGAGAAGCCGTCAAAGTAGCTTGCATACTGGCCATCAACTTAAGATACTTTCCTTTGATTTCAGTTTTCAAATAAGGAAACAAAAAGAAAAAAAAGTCCACTGGAGCCATGTTGGGACTGTAAAGTGGCTGCAGCACCATTGACAAATCAGTACAGATCAGGCAGGCTGTGCAAACATAGGCAGTGTGAGCTGCTGCTTTGTCATGCAGTATCCATGAAGTGCAAATCTTCTGCAAGGCCAAGTCTTCAGATACAATCTCATAAAAATAAAAAACAGTTTTTAGCATGCACAATAATTCCGAGAGCAAGTGAACACTCATTTGACAGTATGAGTTCAGCAACAGGTTCACATAAATCTAATGATCATCCATTTGCGATGTTGACAGGCATCCTGCGCAGACCTCATCAGCTAGCTCCTACTGACCTACTCTAAACGTCTTGTGCCAGTTGTTTGACTACGATCTGGAAAGACAATCATCCCGAAGGCGTCCTTAAGCCAGGGTTGCCACAAGTTTCCCCAAGTGAAATTCCCTGATATTTCTCTGATTTCCAGACAGGTTTTAGCGTTTTTCCCCGGCAAATTTTTAGGTCTCAAGGGTAAATTAAGATGTAAGTTGACAATCTGCCTTTGCAGCTACGGTACAAGAAACAATAGCGCAAATGAGGAAATATCTAAAAAAAAACTTGCAAGCAGATGGCGTTTCCTATGTTAGCAAAAATCTTAAATGCTAACATCAACATCTTTTGCAATGAACTACTTTAGATGGAGAAAGCAAGCCAAATGGCATGTGTGTTTAATTACGACCACTGGCATTATTTTATTTCAATAAAACAAAACACATTTGGTGACGAAAACATGCATCTCCTTGGAGTTGAAAGGCAGATTTAAAATACCTTCACTGATTTCAGAAATAACCTCAGGAAAAAGTAGGCCTTTTAAAAGAAGTGTAGAGAAGGGGGGCAGCGGAGGTGGGGGAGAAGAACTGTGTAAACCAACACTATGGGTGACCGCTAATAATGTGGTGTCACCGCCAGACACCACACTTGCTAGGTGGTAGCCTTTAAATCGGCTGCGGTCCGTTAGTATACGTCGGACCCGCGTGTCGCCACTATCAGTAATTGTAGACCGAGCGCCGCCACACGGCAGGTCTAGAGAGACTTCCTAGCACTCGCCCCAGTTGTACAGCCGACTTTGCTAGTGATGGTTCACTGACAAATTACGCTCTCATTTGCCGAGACGATAGTTAGCATAGCCTTCAGCTACATCATTTGCTACAACCTAGCAAAGCGCCATTACCAGTTACTATTGATGCTGTAAAACATGTACCGTCAAGAGCGATGTTCACCAATTATGGATTAAAGTTCAGTATTCCTCAGCTACGTCCTTTTTTGCTAGTCTCATTTCCTTGACCTGTTCCAGACCTCACGCCAGCCTGCGTGAGCTAAAACGCGTGCCTTTCGGCTTCCTCTCATAGTGGGTTGGCTCTCTTGCCAATCCACAACAAATAAAATGTTGGTTCTAGTATGTTCATTATTATCAGTTATTACCCACTGTGTTATATCTATTATTTTATAGGTATTGTGCGATTTTTCTTTTGAGAAGTATATGAATGCATAGCATACAAGCTGCCAGGGACTGACAATTTTCTTCTTCTTATTGTTCATACTTTCTAACATATAATCCACTTTTGAAGTGCCAAAATGCACTAGAACAAATAAAATTTCTATAAAACACCACACTGTACAACGTACTTGCAGCGAGACAGTCTTAATTCCTGAAATCCATCGCCCATGGCCTCTGGCTTGCTGAGGAGCACCACAGTCCGGGCCCTATGGATAAACCATGAAAATCTGCTGCATTATACCACACACATTGACCCAGCCTGTGAGCAAATCAGTGAGATTAGATCCAATGGGCACAGTCTTCACATTAGTGGGAAATGAATGACTTCAGATCGAAAGACCCGATTCATTACAGATTCCTACAGAAACGGCCTGCGGTTCTGGCCTGTGGCGGAAATCCACTTGTGTGGCCAGCTATTCACGAGCCACAGACAGTATGTTGTGAAATGAGACCATGGTGATCAACCCATGCAACAGATAACTTGTCCAAATACTCTGAAATCAATAATAATGAGGATAGGTAGCAACTCACTAAAAAAATGATTGCAGAGCCACATACAGGCATGTAGAAAACACAACCACACTCTCACAACGAAATTTTCAGCCATAGCTTTTGCCAGAAAACCAAGGCACACACACATTCACACAATCACTCAGACACAACTCATGCACACATGACCACCATCTCCGGCTGCTGCATCCACTGTCTCTGAGAATCAGATCCAAACAAACCACTCCTCATGCCTCCCTGCCTCTCATCGGCAGCTGCTAGGCTAGCAGCAAGAAGCGGTGACAGCACTGACTGCAAGCTGAGGGGAATGGTAGGAAGGGGAAAAGCAGTAGTAATGAGGGAGTAGGGAAGTGGCAAATGTACTCAGTTGCACCCAGCCAATGACGATGCACGACACCTCAGTAAACAAACCATTTCATCCACCGAGACAAAAAACGAGATTTTTCCATTGTTTTTTTTTTCCAAATTTCCCTTGTATTTCCCTGATGTGTTTGAAATTCCATGATTTCTCTGATTTCCAGAACCTGTGGCAACCCTGTTAAGCATTCCAAAAGTTTCCAGCACTGTCTTCTTGAGATTCACATAAAACTTTATTTTCAAAAGCATTACTACAAAGTTTTCTCCATTGTAAGTGGCCTACCGCTGGAAGGCTAAGGTCCCCTCCCAACTGGTCTGAGCACTCTGTGATGTATAGTCGCATCACAAAACAATGTAACACATTACTTTCTAGGCATGACCTGTATGCGTACATCAGTACCCAGTATTTGTGCATCAGTACCCAGTATCTCATCCCAATCAGCAGCAAGATTATTTTGCAATTAGCATATCAACATAATACAGTGATTGATAAAGTGAAGGCTTTGACTAATTTTGTTCATGGTTCATGAAATTCTTTACAAGCCAGAACAATAACTGTAATTTTCTAAGAGTGGATCACTTTATGCACTATTCTTTTGTTGTTGAAGACACTAAAAGTTCTTAAGTATTGGTTGTACTGTATCATTCTAATGTAATCTTCTGACCCAACTTTCTGGCCTTCTTCCAGGAAATGACTCCACACTGTGGTACATAGTCCAGGTTGACAATTTATCAGTGTGTGTAGCCAGTTCTTGGAGCAATACATCACCAAGAGGCTTCAATGTCGGATCACAAGATTCTACTACAATGATACAGTAGAAATACCAAAGAACTGTTGATATCATCATTTCGTCTTTTGCTGAAGTTCCTTCATTCTGCAGACAATACACCCTATTACCCCTTAGAAACTGTGAGAGGGAGGTGGGGGGGGGGGGGGGGGGGGAGCTCAAAGTGCAACTGAAAACACAGCATCTGAGATGTAAAAGTTTGCATGCCAGAAAGAGGAACTGCTACTGACAATACTCTGTGGATATGGAAATCAAACAGGGAGGAGAGAGGGGAAAGAAAGGGAAGAAGGGAAAGTGGATTCAGTCACTCACAACCCAGGTTATGAAGCAACAGGCAAATGAAAACAGGGAGGGTAGCAAGGATGGAGGCATGGTTGTCAGAGGGAAGCCAAAGATATTCTACTGTAAGTACTGTGCCAGGTTCAAACCAAAGAGGATGCATACAGAAGTAAAGAGGTATACAGTATAAAGATAAACACAACTATGTACGATGAAAAGATGCATGAATGGCTAAAGAGGAAAGGGAAAGAGGAGCGGACTGAAGAGTAAATGGGAGTGAGGTTGTTTAACGTAGGTTCAGTCCAGGGGGATGGCGGGATGAAAGGATGTGTTGGAGTGCAAGTTCCCATCTCCGCAGTTCCGAGAGACTGGTGTTGGGTGGGAGAAGCCAAATGGCACATACGGTGTAGCAGGTTGACAAGTAAGGCTTCCTGTTTTGCGATTCCCTCAAGCCTCTGCCTGGGAACATGCAGCTGCTGTTGAATTGTCTGCTTGATCTATGATGCAAATCCTTCATGAAGAACTAAAATTTCATCCCTACAAGTAGGCTGTGCTGTAGAAACTTAATCCACGTGATTTTGTTGTTCAAACATATGCGTGGGGGGTGCTTCTCGGCATGCCTCAGGAGACATTTGCTTTCTCCAATGATGAGGTTCAGTTTCATCTTTTGGGATCTGTAAATAAGTTGAACATGCGCTACTGGAGCCCTGATACACCTCCTCCCCCAGATAACTTCATCAGCATCCCCTACATTCAAAACGATTGATTGTTTGGCGTGCACTATTTCAAGTTGGAATAATTGGTCCATAGTAGTTTGAAGAGAACAAACAGGTAGTTTCGTTGACTTCTGACTGTCATGTCCAAATGATTCAGGAGTTTTTCCCACCAACACTCTATGACGTAGATGCGGGAAGTGTATGGTTCCAGCAGGGCAGTGCCATGGTGCACGCAACACGTGTCAATGACTGTTTTGCAGCAACACTTCCCAAGACTTCTCCTTTAGGGGTGATCTGAACTGGGCAGCACTGTCACCTGATTTACCCTCCTGTTATTATTTTCTATGGGGCTATTCAAAATCACTTGTTTACAACAATCGTCTTTGGGCCCTGGCTCATCTGAAGAACAACATTTGTCAAGCTGTCACCAACACATCTCTTGATATGCTAAAAAAAGTTGCACAAAACTTCTCATTCAATTAACACAACGTATTGATAATAATGGATGCCATCTGCTTGATATAATGTTTAAACCTACGTAAACATAAACTTTAAATGTTGTTCTTGATGCTGTTCAAAGAATTAAATATACATCTAGATTATATTTTAACTGAATTTCTAAATAAGCAAATTGCTGTGCCCCACCCGGAACAAGGACAGTTATTCAAAATGTATGGAAAAGTGATTGCACAACTGAAAATCTACTGAACAGTACATATTATTGCCGCAGAACATCATGTTTTAAAGTATTTCACATACCAAATTATCTGTAAATATATAAAAATAAAATACCATTCATTTTTTAATGCAGTCTATTAATTTCTAACCCATTTTAATTTCAGTTCATAGACTAAAACTCATGAAGATATCTTCACAAATGAGAATGGCACAAGGTGTGAACAGCACCAACTTGTGCTGTGGAAATTTCTTCACTGCTTCTAAGAATGCAACAAAATGAGATTTGTGCAAACAAAAGAAGACTGGAGACTAAAACCCAGAATGCATATTACTCAGCATTTACTATCCATGTTTTGAGTCTTTCAATAACTAATCCCATGTGTAAAGTACACAAAATCATTTTGATTCTTTCTTTGTCACTGAAAATGGTACTAAATTTTTCATAAAGCACAGCAATAGAGGTCATATAACTATTGCCACACATTATGTAAAAGTAAAAAACGTAGCAGTCTTATGATATGCAATACTTTCCAAAATCAGCCACGCCACAAATACTGCAGAGGTGTTATACAATAGTCCATAAGTGACTGAATGAATGAACATGACAATAACATTCAAAAGGAAAAACTGATGTTCTACAAATTTTGTTTATTTATTTGGCTTGTGGTTTCTTAGGCTGTTGTTAGCTGACAATGGTGTAAGGAGATGAAAGCCAGTTCATGATTAAATACACAGAACATCAGAAGTGTAATTTTTTATGTTAAATTAGTGTCTGTTAATGCTTTATTTCCTCAGGGTATAAGAGGTAATAAGGCTCAATAGGAAGTTGTAACTAAATGAAAAAAGTGAACAGAATGTTTACACAGTAAACATTCTGAACATTATTATGGCATGTACTTAAAAAGTTTTGTGTAAAAAACTAACAATACAGAGATCTTATCATCTACTAACTGATCTACAGAGCCCTGGAAATCAGAAAAACAAATACAAAAGAGATCAATCAATTACAAACATACCTGGCTTATATGATATTGATGTTGCTCTGTTCATTGACTTTTTGTAACATAAAAATACATCAGAACCAACCTGGAAACAAAAATATACAATAATTTATGGCAATGAATGACACTGGAAAAGATAGTTATTTCATGGTAGAACTTACCATTCCCTTGTTAAGGTTTCTATTGATCATACAGAAGGCATGAGGTGCTGTTTCGCCTTTATTGGTGAGTATGACACATATGTCCGTCACAACAAGCTCATTGCATGGCATGCTGGGTGAAGCACGTCTGAAGGTGACAAATGTCTTTGCCCCAGAGTTGTTCACATTCGCTATTCTTCCTCCAGGAGTAGTGACTATTGGTTCTGAATCAGCCATAATGCGCTCCTTCCCTTCATACATTACACTGTTAAAATAGAAACATAAATAATCACATGAAGAATACAGACAGATACGTATTTATACTTAATTAAAATGGTTTTCACTGGTGTACCATATAATAAATACTAAACATTTGCAAAAAAAAAAAAAAAAGAAAAAAAAAAGCGTTGTGTGTGTGTGGGGGGAGGGGGGGGGGAGGTAAATTGTGACTCCCACCTCAGACATGAACACTAGTGGCATTACTAATTTCTGGTCTCTAGTGTGCAGTTCAACTGATAGTCTGCCACATGATGAAGGATCCATATTTTCTCTCCTCCTTACATCATCAGGGAAGTTGTCGTCATCCTGAGGTTTGAGTAACATACCCCTTCTTTCAACCTCCCAAACCCTACCCATCACTCATCCCTGATGAATGAAGTAACAGTTCTGAAAGTTAGGTACAGATTTTTTTCTACTCTTAATGTATTCATCATTTAGACTTACAGCTCTTGCGTTTGCCATGTTTGCAGTTAAAATTATTGAATACACAGACTGCCTCTTATGCAAAACACAGTTTTTTTCATGCAATTCAAAGATATTTCAGAGCATCCATGCAATCATCAGTGGGTTTTCTTTATTCAGATATTAATTTTGCATTACATGGTTTTGCAGAACCATTTGTAAATCATGCTGTACTGATAGCTGGTTATGTTTTGCTGCGGCAGATCCTATTTTTTTATGTATGTAGGTCATTAATGTACACAAGAAAAAAAAGCAATGGGCCCAAGATGGAACCTTGAGGAACACGACATGTAATTAATTCCCAGTCAGATGAAGACTGACTGCTTACTGCACAGGTATTTCACAATGACACCCTTTGTTTTCTGTTGGATAGATAAGACTCAAACCCTTTTGCAGCACTGCCGGTGACATCATAATATTCTAATTTACTTAAGAGAATGTTGTGGTTCACACAGTCAAAGGCTTTTGACAAGTCACAGAAAATGCCAGTAGCCTCTTATGTCTAGAAATCTTGCCTCTAGCAACATGTTTCTGAAATTCATCAATCTTGCTGATACACAGTGTAAGTCTTCTTTTTGAAATTTTTACTCCCACACACTTGTTACATTTTAAGAACATTGTCTTACTGGTTATGGCTCTGAAGAAAAGACCTAGCTTATCTCTGACAAATGTTCTGATTGAGCTTCTGATAAATTTCTTTATTTGAACAATCATTTCTAGCCGATTGACATCATCAGGTTCTAGTGGACAAAACTGAAAAACTACATAAGTAGCATTACAAGATTAAACTGCCAAAAATCTGTTAACTGATGTAAACGTTAATGACAACACACACATTATAAAATGTCACACATTTGCTTAAAAGTATTTAGAGCATCACATTATGTATGCACAAAAATGTTGATGTCAGATAATAAAACTATCAACTTGTCACTGAAAATGAAAGTGAGATACACAGTGATGTAACCCATTTTGAACGAATCATATCACATAAAAGTTTTTCGTTTATAATGTCACATGTTGTCACATTGTAATATAAATTACATCATCAATACTAGGTTCCCACAATTAAAACAGAAAGAGAACCACTGCCCAGAATGACGTCAAATTTGAACATCATATTACTGACACGGGAAATATAAAAAAAAAAAAAACCTAACAAAAATTCGACTAACGGATGGCACTGTGTCATAATACACACACCAACAGATGTGCAGTTCTCAGTTTGCATCCAAGATGCCCAACATTACTGTCTCCATGAAGGATCACACATTGCTAATATAGCCCTTTTACAAAAATGATGACTACGTGGCTGCCCTGCGAAAGTTCCAGAGACTCAAGGGTATGAAAAAAGCATTGGTCCAGTACCTGCTAAGGATCTGGAGAAAATGACTACAAAATTCATAAAGATAGGTTCTTTTGAAGTGCAATGTAGCAAAGGGGGGAAAGCAGTGGATCGGACATCTGTCAAAGATGTGGCCACAGCATTACTGGAGGTGTCAAGAAGTGGTGTGCAAACATGCAGTGCATGAGAAACTGCCCGAACATTGGGCATGCCTGCAAGCATGGTGCATTCAATCCTATGAAACATAATCCTACAAAACATCTGGTATTGTTATCCATACACAATTATCCATGTTCAGGAATTGCTTCCTGATGACCTGCTACTGAGACAAATGTTTACTCTAGAGTTTCTTACTTGCAAGGAAGTGGAAAATGAACAGCCATGGAACACTCTGCGGACAGTCAAAGCTCATTTCCATCTTCAAGGACTTGTCAATATGCAGAATTGCTGAGGATAGGCAATGAAAAATTCGTATGCATATCAACTGATACTCTTTCATTCTGCAAAGATGACTGTGTGGTGTGGGATGATAGCATCCTTTATCATAGGGCCATATTTTTTCAAGGAGATGAATCCTGCAGGTCCCGTTACCTGCACCACCACTAGTAAACACTATGAGGGTCTTTTAAGCACCAATTTCATTCCAACCCTTCAATAGCAGGGGTGTAGGCTCATTTTTAAGCAAGATGATGTTCCCCACACATTGCACAGCCAGTGTGACAGATACTGTAGAATAATTTTGGATATGCTACAATTATCAGCCATGATTTCCCTACAGCTTGGCTGTCCAGGTCACCTAATCTTAATCCATGTGACTTCTGGTTCTGGGATTATCTGGAAGGTGTAGTGTTCAGTGCTCCAATTATGAATGAAGTTGAACTGAAGGCATGCATTGCACAACACATTCAGAACATCTTGTTGCAGAGAATGGTGGACAGCATACTGAACAGTCTCGCGTCAGTCTTGTGACAATTAGAAATCAATGCCATTTTGCTTTTTATATTGTTTTTGGTCCCGGGGCGGTTAAAAACCCACTTTCCCCATGCAGCATGGTAAGATCTTTCCATGGTGGATGGGCTTTGCTACCTAACAGTGCCACAACTGTTGATGGCTGAACTTGCGCAGTCACACACACTGAACAGTACAGATGGTGTAATGTGCAACTCGAACCACAGCCATCATACTGCAATTCATCTGTCATCTGAAGCCAACCCCATTTATTTTAAGACACTTACAGTGCTATATATTGGTAAAATTTTCATGAATGTTTCCCCCGTGACATCACCCTGTCAGTGTGATGAACGGCAGCATGCTCTAAATGTAGAAAATGCTAGTTGATGTGGATGAGTACAAAAAACAATACTGTAATGTTTGAATACAGCATTAGTGGGATGCAGCTTGACACAGTCACAGCAATTAAATATCTAGGTGTAGCGCTGCAATGTAGTATTACATGGAATGAGCAAATGAGGTTGGTAGTAGGGAAGGCAAATGCTCGACTTCACTTTATTGGGAGAATTTTGGGAAAATGCAGCTCATCCATAAAGGGGACAATGTACACGACACTAATGTGACCCATTCTTGAATGCTGTTCAAATATGTCAGATTAAAAAAAAAACAAAAAAAAAAAACATGGAAGCAATTCAGAAGCATGCTGCTAGATTTGTTATACGCAGGTTCGACCATTTAGCAAGTATTACAGAGATGCTTTGTGAACACACATAGGAATTCCTTGAGGAAAGATGATTCTCTTTTTTGCAAGGCATTATTATGGAAATTTAGACAACTGGAAATTGAGGTCGACTGCAGAACGATTCTACTGCCACAAATGTACATTTTGTGTAAGGACCACAAAGATAAGATGTGAGAAATTGGGACTCGTATGGAGGTTTTACACAGTCATTTTCCCCTTGCTCTGTTAGCAAGTGGAACAGGAAAGAAAATGACATGTAGTAGTAGTAGTAGTAGTAGTAGTAGTAGTAGCAGCAGCAGCAGCAGCAGCAGGAGAGTAGTACAAGGTTCCTTCCGCCATGCACAGTATGACGGTTTGAAGAGTATCTACATAGATGTGAATGTAGATGTAGAAATGTGTTTCATTTCTCTTGACCTTCATACATTCCAATGTCTTTTCTTGGTATGTAAATGAAAATTAGAGATTGAAATGCTACGTTACCCACTATTGACCCCCATGTACTGGAAAATGAATGCTTAGCAGAAAGATTTTCATTTCTAACCCATAATTTAAAGATGTCACTCACGTTCCTTGAAATATCAGTGATCTGTGTTTTACTCACTTCAAAATGCACTGCTATATCTTGTACACTTAAGATTTTCTTCCCTCACAGATGTTGAAGATTTCAACTTTTTCCCGTAAAGTCAGTAAGATGGTATATTCCACAATCCTAATGATTACCTTCGTTAATGGTCTATAGCATATTTCTGCGTTACCAAGATGTGTCACAGGATTTTACTTTTAAAACAAAGTACATCAATGTGCTCTATCTCATTAGCAAGCGAATATCTGACATTCAGATGATTCTTAGCATGATAATGTGTATTGACAGATGCAACCATTGCAATAATTCTGTATGTATAGCAATGTCACAGTACACAAATACATTGAGGGTAGGATGCGGTAGAGTTAGTCCGTGTGTGCGTGTGTGTGTGCGTGTGTGTGTGTGTGTGTGTGTGTGTGTGTGTGTGTGTTCCAGAAAAAGAGAGGATGCATATGCAAGCACACTTGTGCCACATATCAGTCCACTAAAGGTGAGTAGCTATCTTTCCCTTATTTTATGTATTGTTCCATACAAGAATTTCCATTATTGTTAAACAAGTGCACTGAAAATAATAAGCAACAGTGTCCAGGTGTTACACATTTACAGAACAGTTACCAAATGCTATAATAATTTCAATACTGCATTTTAAAGCCAGTTTTAATATGCACATACAAGTATGTATGTCTTCTACTGCTCCATTTGGCAAACAAAGTATGAACTTACAAAATAAATTTTGCTTGTAACAATAATCTTTTGAACTGTTGGCATACATGTTAAAACTCAAACATTTTCTCCCACACATATGCCAATAATAATAACTAACTGTCAATAAATAGAACAGTTTACAAAATATAACAAATCAAAAAACTTGCCCGACATCCACAAGAGGTGGCTTGTCTCTTCCTCTACGATAGCACAGGTAAACTTCAGGACTGCGTAAGCTTCCATGATTCAAGTCTGCTGAGAAACCTGTGAACAGATTTGAAGGTATATGTATCCAGTAACTCAATTTGTGCAGCTATTAATTTTGTTTCTCATAATGACAAAAATAAAACTGCTCTTGACTGCCATGGGGAAAGCTAATTCCAGACTGAGTTTTACCGGAATTATCCTAAGGCTGTTCACTCACAATAAAGACTACTTACAAAGCATTCATTCAACCTTTAGTGCTCAAGGATTTTTGGTACCCTCCCCCCCCCCCCCCCCCCCCCCCACCCAAAAAAAAAAATATAGCACCAGGTATGACACAGCAAAGTGTGAGTACAACTGTTATCAGTCTCTATTCTAGAAATTTTCATATTTTAAGCTATAATATCCAGAGTCCGAGAAAGAAATTGTTAGACTTTGAAGTTGCAGTCAATGATGCCAATATTGACTGTATGCACAATATGGAGCACTCACTGGTGCAGAGATTTTGAACTGGGTATTGTTAATATTAATCATTATAATCTGGAGAGTCAGTTTTGTAGACATGATGTCAAAAGTGCAGGAGTTTGTACTTTTCTTAAATCTGATGTGGAATTAAAAAAAGGGTGTGACGGAGATGAAGCACTGAGTACTGAAAAGAGTTTTGAAGCTGCTGCTGTTCAATAGCAAGATGACATGGGTAATCTAATAATTATGGCACTGTATAAAACATCTTGTGGGGACTTAGACACCTTCTTTAATAAGCTGGAGTCTCTGGTGGATATTATGTTTAATGAAAAAGCTACAATAATTGTCTGTGAGGACTTCAACATAAATCTTGTGAATGATTCTATACTAAAAAATTGTTTCTTAATGTGTTGCACAGTTCCAACATGTTTCCTTTCATAAACAGCCCACAAGAATAACAAATACAATGACAGGGTGTCTACAAGGACAAGGAAAAACTAATTCCCGGATTTTTCCTGGTTGAAAATACACTTTCTCCCGGGTGAAAATACACTTTTTCCGTGTTAAGTGACAGTATACTTTTTCTCGGCACTTATCAATCCTTTTATGGTTTATGGTTTTATACACCGACATAGAATTTCCCGGCACTTTAGAAAATGAAACTCAGGGGAAAAAGCACGTTTTGGAAAGATCTTTGATGTGCAGCAACATATACACTGCATATTTCTGTGTTACGAAGCATTAAAATAGAGATTGCGACGCGCTTTTGTAAGCCAGTCACAGCTCATGTCACCTGATCTCGCCAGCTGATGACAGCATTTGACACGTGATGTAGTCAGCCAATAGCAAGATCACTATTAAGTAGCGCGAACACACAATTAAGAAAAATTAATCGCTTAAATTAATGTACAATTGTTGCTACAAGAAAAACAAAGCTATCACACATAATATTGGTCTCTAAGATTAATACGCTGCAAGAGAAGCTAAGCTTCCACATATATTGTTGATCTTTTTTGTGCGTCATACGTTACATAAATGTCCCAGTAAATTTTTTTAATAACGACGTAAATGTCTGATCTTCTGGGCTCGAAACTCTTCATATGGCCGTCCCCAAAGAGTTGATTTTTAAACAAGAGTCAAACGCTCTGTGATTTAAAAAATTCGTCGTACACCCTCTCACATAGTTTATCTTACATAAAAGGAAATTTTCTTTGAAAGTAACGCTTTTCAAAGCAATATGCGCAATATTTTTCCATGACCTATTACAAAGGTACGTCTCAGCAGTTGCCACAGAGCGCCAGATAACAGGTGTCACTGCACTTGCGCAGCTACAATGACGCAGGAAGCCCGCATGTTCGTACGTGTGAAACATTAAAAGATCTTCCATTAAAACGTATCTAATGTAAAAACTGTCACGTCACGCTCATCGGAGGCAATTTGTTGTTAAGAAGCACTACACAGTCGTCCTAAAGCCTTTGATACACTTTGCTTTTGGCAGACGCTTGTATGAGCACTGTGTTTCGTTGTTGTATATGGCGCATTTTCTTTGCGACTTAAGTTTTATTTTTGTTTTTTTCTCTCGTTCATGTTTTGTTGCTGCAGTATTATTCTGCAGAAGTGGGATACAGTAAATTTTTTTGTTGGAGTATTGGTTCTTACCAGTCAAAATCACAAAAATGTAACTGAACACTAAAACAATGAAAAAATCCCGGAACTCAAAAAGATTCCCGGGTTTTTCCCAGATCTCCCGGTTGTCCCGGGTCGTAGACACCCTGAATGAAAAATCTTACAGACAACATATGTTCAAATGTGGACACCACAGAGATAGAAAATATTTATTTGTTTGTTGCTTATTTAGCCCAACCGGGCCCCAAGGGCCTCTCTTCCACCTGACCAGGAACAACACATACTGGTACCAAATATATCACAAAACATTCACAAGAAAGAAAGAAAGAAAAAGAATAAGAAGAATAGTGGTAAAGGGCCCTTAGAACGGTATAGATTAACTTAATGCACCTGAAGCCATGTTTAGTATTATTAAAGACATGTTTAGTATTATCAGAAGTGTAAGGGATAAAGAAAGAGGAGAATATTGAAATTACAATGACACTGCCCTTAAGGAAAGAACAGAATATAAATAGAGAGCTCTGCCGACAAGCTGTAGAGAAAAGTTGTGGGGGAGAGGAACTGGCAAGAGTGAGCTGCACAGACATTGGGAGATATGACTATTGTGATGGAAGGTGTACCATTAGCTGTATTTTGAAATTTGAAAGGGGTTTAATTTCTTATATTTTCAGGAAAATTGTTCCAAAATTGGGTCCCTGATATAGAAAGGATTTTACTTTGATGAGAATGAGTGTAGTAGTATAAGAGTGTACGCAAATAAGAGGGAGTGCAATGACTGAAAAGAGAATAGAGCAAATAAAGTATGATAGTCTCTCTGCTTATCAGCATACACCTGTAGCAGTTGTTCGTAGGCAAGAATGATGTGGTCGAAAAAGCTTGTATCACTATTGTATTGTACAAAAGCATTAATTGTCAGTTCCGGCCTGTGTGAGTTTTTGTACGAAAGTCCTTGAGAATATCTAATAAGGGGAGTATTAGACTCTCTAAGAGCTTCCTTCTAAGCTCAAGAGGAAATGCTTTTTATATTTCTGTAGAGAGTGATGTGATGCTGACACCTTACAGACTGCAGTTTTGTGTCCAATCCAGTCTAAGTGATGGTCTAGAATTATCCTTAAGTTCTTTGCAGGAGGAAAAAAGGTTATTTCTGTGCAATTCAGCATTAATTGTGGAAGAGATTCTCTGAACTGAGGGGTAATAAGTCTTTTGTGGGTGACTAAGATTGCTTGAATTTTAGATGGGTTAAGTTTCAAACCCATGTTCTGTGCCTGCTCTGGTAGGGCAAGTAAATCAGCATTTACTTGCTGGATAGTTGTGGACATGTTTGTTGGACTTGCACTTAGATCATATAAATGAAGGCCGTCAGTGTATAGATGATATTTGCACTGGGAGAGAATAGTTTCATATAATTAACATACAATTAGAAGAGTATCTAAAAAGCACTTAATAGTCGCATGTTACTCCAGTTCATCCATCACTTTTATAAGAACAGTCATCATGTTACAATTTTGCCAGAAACGAGGCTGCTATTCATCTAAAATGCCATTAGATATTAAATAATTAGTAAGCTGTTTGTGAACTTTGTATTCCAAAGCCTTGGACAAAGTTGGCAGAATGTAAATGGGCCTGACTTCATACTGACTTAAGGCTATCTGATCATAATGGTCTCATCCTTGCAATTCCAGCTATGCCTATGAAAGAAAGGAATGTACTTCTATTTAAAGAAGAAATTTTTCTATGGAAAATTGTATTTTTTGTTACAGGTCTAGGTAATGAATCCTGGTTGGAAGTGTTTTCACAGTCAAGTACTAACAATGCATATGATGCTTTCTCTTCAATATTCATGGACAATTCTGAAATGTATTTTCTGACTAATCAGAGCCCATTCATGTCAGATCTCTAAATCTAGCTCCTGGATTATATCAGACATTAAGTTTTTCTGTAGGACTTTAAAAATGCTCAGTTCTCAAATTACATGATCTACAGAACCCCAGTTTATGGCATAGGTACAGACATTCAAGAAAATATATCGGCTGGTAACTGCAAATGAAAAAGTATTTAAAAACTATAGTACAATAAGAATGTTTGGCAATAAATCAAAATCTACATAGGATACTGTAAAAAGCGAAAGAGGGAAAATATATGAAGAGCACGAAATTACACTAACAATGCTGGTAATACCACTATTGGCAAAGAAATATCTGCCAAGTTACATACATGATTACTTTGTAAATGTTTGCCAAACACCCACCTTAAATTTAGCAAAATAGGGTAAACTTAGGTACTGTATACCTGCACATGGCATGAGTTTCATTCCAACCAGTGAACATGAGGTAGTGAAGGAGATTAAAAGCCTCAAATGCAAACTGTCAGACAATGTAGATGATGTACAGGTGTCATTTACAACACATAACTGCTTCACAAATTGCAAAGCCCTTGGCTCACATTGTTAATTTATCATTCACTGAGGGAGTGTTTTCCCACAGATTAAAAATCTTGCAAGCGATACCTTTATTCGAGAGTGGTAATAGGCATACAGTTGAAAATAATAGACCCATTTCACTCCTACTGGCAGTCTCTAAAGCAATTAAGAGATTAATTAAACAACAAACCAACAGGCAATTAAACAACCACAGTCCACTGAATAATAAACATCAGGGCTTTCAAGCAGATAGAAGTACAGAAACAGTGATAATGGATTACACAGATGAAGTAGTGAGAAACTTGGATACAAACAATAGTGTTGTAGGAGTTAAGGGGATACACAAGGGTAGAATTTATTAGGCATAATTTTTAATGGATTAAAATGTTCCTTAGAGAGAGTGTTTTTAAGATTCATTCACATAAAGTGTGCCATAAATATTAAAATATGTTAAAACTGCTGTTTACTGCATGGTAGTCTGGTGCATCAAAGAGCTTGAATACAACCGATGTAATACTATAATAGTTACTGATGAAATAGGGGCCCTGTTAGCTTCAGCTGGTGTCACAGTGAACATTAGTATCAACTAGAATACTATTCTCAACAAGATTTCTCTTCATAACAATTCATTTACAGTAAACAGTCTGAAAGCACATGCTTCTCTGATATCTGCATAACATGTCATTTCACTTGTCTTTTACATGAAGTAAAATGTGAGTGCTTGAAAATAACGAGCAAATGTATAGAAAATTTCAAAAGGTACTCTTAATTGTGCAAAAAATGCTTCAACTGGTAAGCAGAAGCCAGTAAATCAATATTAATTTCAAGATAAGTGTGTTTCGACATTGGTGAAAAAAAGGCTAACTGGGTGGTGTCACCATTGCTGACTGAAGGTCTGTTCAATTTCAATATTAAAAAACATGAGTTCAAACTTATAAATGCTATTTTTAACAACATTTTTCGAGTTTGGGAGCTATAACTCCTAAAACATACATGTAATTACAGTATACATTTTTGTAACTTGCAAGTCAACATTTTTTCTACTGTAGTAAGCAGTAATATTCCAATATATTTCAATTCAGATTTTCAGTGCAGGTTCTTATAGCAACTGTTTTGTCAAAAAATAGACTCTTATTTCAGAGTGCCACCATTTTGTTAAAAACAATTTTTTTAAATATCCCTACCTACTATGTTAGCCAATATCACCAGTTTCATGCAGTTTCTGAAATTTTGTTCTAGGACGAAAATTGCGGCATTCGATGTCGCACCAAGCTCCCTCACATTCCGCAGAGGCTTTCCTTCGATGTCATGTAGTGTCCTCTGTATGAAAGTGTTTTACTTAAAAGAAAACATAATACAATTTAAGGGTGTAAAATAAAGATCTAGATTCAGTTCTGTAGTTAGTTTGTTATTCTATTTTTTAAAATCATGATTATTGGTTCCAAAATCAAGTGTCATCAGTAATTTACATCTTCCTAGAGCTTTTATTCTGTTACTCATGAAACTCTTTTTGCAATGTTGGAAGTAAAAGGGCTAAAAGGGGTTGAAAACAAGTGGTTTCAATCATATTTGCATAGCAGATCAGAGATTATGGAACTCACATCAGCTCATTCTAATCATAAAAGCATATTATTATCTGATGCAAAGAAAGTGTACTGCAAGGTGGCCTGCTCTTTACTTATATAAATGACAAACACATCTCAGAAACTGCAGCTGAGTTGATGTTTGCAGATGACATTAGTGTAATAGTGAGCAATATTAAGGAATCTTTGTCCACAACAACTCATCAAGTCCTCAAGTCCTTCAACAGGCTGACCCTTAAAACACACACACACACACACACACACACACACACACACACATATTGAAAAGATGAATCAAAATTGATCAAGACTTAAACTGGAAAGGCCTTGTAACCAAACTCTCCTCGAGACACAGTCTGCATGTTTTGCTCTGAGAATTATTTCTAAAGTTTGCTCTTGAGATGCTGGTAGAATGGGTCATTTGGTTACTGCCAGTCCTTTGTAGCTTATGGAATAATTTTCTGGGGTAAAGTTAATGGATGATTAAATGAAATTTTTACATTACAGAAAACGGCTGCTTGAATCTTGTCACATACACTATGTAATCAAAAGTATCCGGACATCCCCAAAAACATACATTTTTCATATTAGGTGCATTGTGCTGCCACCTATTGACAGGTACTCCATATCAGTGACCTCAATAGACATCTTGAGAGAGCAGAATAGGGCACTCCGCGGAACTCACAGGCTTCGACTGTGGTCAGGTGATTGGGTATCACTTGTGTGATACGCCTGTACACGAGATTTCCACACTCCTAAACATCCCCATGCGTCCACTTTTTCCAATGTGGTAGTGAAGTGGAAACATGGAGGAACACGTACAGCACAAAAGCATAGAGGCTGACCTCATCTGTTGACTGACAGAGACCGCCGTCAGTTCAAGAGGGTCGTAATGTGTCATAGGTAGACATCTATCCAGACCATCACACAGGAATTACAAACTGCAACAGGATCCACTGCAAGTACTATGATAGTTAGGCGGGAGGTGAGAAAATTTGGATTTCATGTTCAAGCAGCTGCTCATAAGCCACACATCACGCTGGTAAATGCCAAATGACGCCTCGATATTAATTTCAAGATTAGTATTTCGACATCGGTGAAAAAAAGGCTAACTAGGTGGTGCTGCCATTGCCGACTGAAGGTCTGTTCAATTTCAATATTAAAAAAACATGAATTGAAAATGTTGTGTGGGGTGACAAATCATGGTACACAATGTGATCATCTGATGGCAGGGTGTGGGTATGGTGAATGTCTGGTGAACATCATCTGCCAGTGTGTGTAGAGCCAACAGTAAAATTTGGATGCGGTGGTGTTAAGGTGTGGTCATGTTTTTCGTGGAGGGGGCTTGCACCCCTTATTGTTTTGTGTGGCACTATCACAGCACAGGCCTACACTGATGTTTCAAGCACCTTCTGGCTTCCCACTGTTGAAGACCAATTCAGGGATGGCGACTGCATAATGCATGGTCTATGGCAGTGTAGTTACACGACCATAACATCCCTGTAATGGACTGGCCTGCACAGAGTCCTGACATGAATCCTACACAACACCTTTGGGGTGTTTTGGAACGCTGGCCTCGCGCCAGGCCTCACCGTCCGACACCTCGATACCTCTCCATGAAGAATGGGCTGCCGTTCCCCATGAAACCTTCCAGAACCTGATTGAATATGTGCCTGCGAGAGTGGAAGCTGTCATTAAGGCTAAGGGTGGGCCAACACCATATTGAATTCCAGCATTACCAATGTAGGGTGCTACGAACTTTTAAGTCATTTTCAGATACTTTTGATTACATAGTGTAGCTATGCTACGGCTCACTGCAAGCCCCTATTTAAAAAGTTGTGTTTGTTTACTGTATCCTCCTTGTGTATCTACAAATGTGTGTTGATGACAATAACTAGACTCAGTGGCCTGCTAACCAACTGCGATTAAAACAGTTACAATACTTGTAACTGTGAATCCCTGTATACAGAGTAAGTAAGAATGGCATTGAGTCACTTTGGTGTCATTATTTATAATGCACTGCCAAATTCCATAAAGAGATGGGGAAGGAAACTACTTTTAGAGCAGTTTAAATTAGTTCTTTTTTAGAAGTGTTTCTACAATGCAAGTGAATACAGTAGCTTACAGGAATACTAGGTCCTCATTTATTGTTGAGTTCTTTTGACTCTCTTAACTGATGACCCATCTATGCTGTATTTGTCTTTGCAAAATAATGTTTCTGCTGTTGGTTTTCTGTTTCACTCGTTTCAGATGCTGTGCAACACACCTCGGAGAAGGAATCTAGTATTGGATTGGTTGTGATGGATATAGTTGCAGCACATTTGTGTGTGTTATATGTTTCAGCACGGTTAAGTAGCATGTTCATGTGTTTTTATTTCTTCAGAAGTGTTTTACACCAAGATTTCACATTCTAGTTACATCACTGATTTACTTCTTGTACATGTTGCAACCTTAATGCTGACTATGTATTTGTATTCCCCTTCCAATTTCATATACCGAGAGAGAGAGAGAGAGAGAGAGAGAGAGGGAGAAAAAGTGGCTATGTCAGTCTTTATGCCCTAGATTCGCATTCAGGAGGAGAGAGGTTTATTCCCCATCCAGCCATCTTAATAGGGGTTTTCTCAAGTTACTGAGATAAATGCTGGGGTGGTTCCATTTACTATTCAATGGCAGACTTCCTGCACTATCCTCACCTAAACCTATCTTACTTGATTTTCATTTTATATATGTATGTATTACTTCTGTAATGTCTCTGACATATTTGATACTGTTGCTCTGAATGGTCTAAGGACGAGTAAATAAATAATATCAATAATAATAATAAATAACCATATCCAAGTATTGTTCTTTGGTCTCAGACTGTTACAAATTTGAATTATGGGGAGAGGGGGGAGGGGGAGGGAGGGAGACTGAGTGTGAGGGGGGGGGGGGGGAGGGGGAGGGAGGGAGACTGAGTGTGAGTGGGGGGGGGGGGGGGAGGGGGAGGATTCAGAGAAGCACTGCATGATTCATCACGGGTTTGTTTAATGCGGAATCATTATAAGCCTACTTAACAAAAATCCAATGGGATGTGCTATAAGAAAGACACTTGGAACTATGAACAATATTACTGTAAAATTTTTGAGAGTTTTCTTTCTAATGAAGAACACTTTCAAATTGCATTCAAAGTCCTTTAAGTTATTATGTAGTATTTTATAAAGAATTGCACAATAGTAAAAATATCTGTCAACCACTCCAATATCCTGAAGGTGCTGGAAGCCAATGAAGACAAATTTAAAAATAACCGAACACATGCGACATCCTTGGCCAATATTTTCTTCTGCTTCATACATTACTGGTTTCCTCTCTCAAAGCACAAGTATAGTGTTACACTAAGTGAGGAAGACACCACCTAGCACACTCTGCATCACTCCTCTCTCTGTGGTAGTCTATAATATGCTGGACAAAGCTTACTTGCTCTGCTGCTAACACTCCTTCCTATTTGTGCTTGAGAAAGTGTTCCAGATAGTACTCCTCTGTAAAATAAAGTGATACTACTGACCATATTATCTTCAACAGATTTGGTTATTAATATCTCCATTCTGTCTTGATTGATTATTGATGTTGGCAGTAGCACAAGCGTGGGTATAGGTACTGGTCACACACTGTACCTTGGCTCTCCTCTGATCAGGGGAAGTTGGCTGACTTTGTGCTGCTCTGAAATATGTATGCTCATTGCCAGCCTTATCAAAGTAACTGTATCATGTGGCATAACAAGTAGCTGCTGTTAATATAGTGTTGGTCCATGTGTAGTGCTGTGTCTACTTATTGCTATTATTATTATTATTATTTACTGAAGTGAGTGCAGGGGCTGAACCCAGTTCTTCTACCTGCTCTCCATCATCTCTCATGTTGTTCTACCTGCTCTCCATCATCTCTCGTGTCACTTCTACAATATATTAAACCATTATATATATATCCCCCCCCCCCCCAAGCCATAAGCTGGTTGCTCTGGTAAGAGGAGGCAGGGCTTGTCTCAGATGTCAATGTGCTACACGCCGATCGCAAGATTTCGTTTGTGCTGTAATCCACACAGGTACCAAGCAAACGTGTGCAATCAGTAGAACATTTCAACTGATGAGGTTTTTCAGAAATAAAAATAAAATGCACAGCGAGTAAACATATACTGCAACTGGAGTTGCACAACACGCAAAAACATAAATTCAGCAAATTAGGAAAACAAAACAATCAATGAAATTTAGTGAATTTCTACAACAAAATGGAAAGAAGTCAGTCTAAAAGGTTAAGAAACCCTTTAAACTGTAGGAAGGAAACAGCTACTGCATTTGAAAATCCACAATATAGAAATGCAGTGCCATGTAAGAAAGTTCTCCGATGCTCTGCACAAAATAACCAATAATACTCAAGTTAGTGATATGGCAAAAAAAAAAAAAAAAAAAAAAAAAAAAAAAAAAAAAAAAAAAAAAAAAAAAGTTCTTGAAGATGCAAGAAAAGGCACAATTGAGATTTTGTCATCTTTTTATAACTGATACAAACAATGTGGCACAAAATGTAGTTGATATTTGTATTGGAGATTTCACAAACTTTCTGGAAGAAAAAAAACTCAAAGTATTTTTGATGTTATCACTGGAATGATTTAATTTACAACATATGAGCCCACAAAAAATAAGGAAACAAACACAAGAATTAAAATAGTATATTCCCCATATATCAGAGATACTGAGTCGCAGATAGCACAATAAAAAGACTGTCACAAATAAAGCTATCAGCCAGTAAGGCCTCGGGCAAGATTAGACGACAGACACACACTTAGGCCTATATACATACATACTCTCACAAATGCAATTCACACATACATGACTGCAGTCTCAGGCAACTGAGGCCACAATGCGAGCTGCAGCACCAGTGCATGATGGGAGTAGTGACTGGGTGTGGGCAAGGTGGAAGCTGGAGTGGGGAGAGGGAGGGAAAGTAGGGTAGGGGTGGCGAACATTGATGTGCTATTGGGGAACACACACGGATGAGGTAGGAGGAGGATAGGACAGTTATGTGCAGTTGGGAGGTTAGACGGAGGGCAGCAGAGAGGTGAGGAGGGGCAGGGGATAGTGGAAAAGGAGAGAAGAAAAAATACTGGGTGCAATAGTGGAATGAGGGCTGTGTAGTGCTGGAATAGGAACAGAGAAAAGGGGATAGATGGGAGAGGACAATAACTACTGAATGTTGACGCCAGGACAGTTATGGGAATGTAGGCTGTATTGCAGGGAAAGTTCCCACTAGCGCAATTCAGGAAAGTTGGTGTTGGAGGGAAGGATCCGTATGGCACAGGTTGTGAAGCAGTCAGTGAAATGAAGGATGTCATGTTTGGCAGCGTGCTCAGCAACAGGATAGTCCACTTGCTTCTTGGTCACAGTTTGTCGGTTGCCATTCATGCGGACAGGCAGCTTGTTGGTTGTTGTGCCCACATATAATGCAGTACAGTGGTTGCAGCTTAGCTTGTAGATCACATGACCAGTTTCAGGGGTAGCCCTGCCTTTGATGATATAGGTGATGTTTGTGACTGGACTAGAATAGGTGGTGGCGGGAGGATGTATGGGACAGGTCTTGCACCTATGTCTATTACAGGAGTATGAGACATGAGATAAGGGGTTGGGAGCAGGGGTTGTGTAGGGTTGGACGAGTATATTGTATATGTTATGTGGATGGCAGACTACTAATGTGGTAGGGGTGGGAAGGATAGTGGACAGGACACTTCTCATTACAGGGCACGACGAGAGATAGTCAAAACTCTCACGGAGAATGTAA
Source organism: Schistocerca americana (assembly GCF_021461395.2). NCBI lineage: Eukaryota > Metazoa > Arthropoda > Insecta > Orthoptera > Acrididae > Schistocerca > Schistocerca americana. Next base: position 449,353,621 of record NC_060125.1, on the reverse strand, counting down.
TTTAGTTGCTCCAGTCCTGATCGTACTAAGTTACACAGGGAATGCTCCCCTGTGGCTGGACGGTGGGACTTTGGAGGTGGCGAGAGACTGAAAAGATAAGGCAGGGGAAATTTGTTTTTGTACAAGGTTGGGAGGATAGTTACGGTTTGTTTTTGTATGCTGTCTGCTAAGCCATTTGGAAATTGTTTGTGACAGTTGATGGGCCATGAGTCAGTCATCGAATACCCCGATGTTTTCATTGGACTCTAGGGCTACCTCTGAGGCTCCACATGTGGTAGTCGTTTGTGTTTTGCCGTTGTTCAATGTGAACGAGTGGCAGGTCGAATTTCAGATAGACACAAGAGTGAATCAGCCTTATTAATTTGGATATGTAGAGGATCTTGTGGTGCCCAGAAATGAATTTGATACTCCATCAGGATGTGTCTTACAGTAAACATTGTGCATTCTCTTGCAAAAGCAATTCTCCATGTCTGAGCCTTACAAGAATGTGGAATGGCACCTTACATTGTTTGTCGTCAACTCACCATTGGCGCAAAATATCTTTGGTCTCGACGCCTTTACCATTTTCAGCTTTCATGTCATGCATTTAGTGTCTCAGTACAACCCTGTGACCGATTTGAACTTCTTACTTGGTGCTATAGTCCATTGTTCAACAGTATCTTTGGAACCGCAGAAAATTTCAAGACGTGTTTCTCTTAAACTGTTGGCAGTCCCAAAATTGTCACCTCCACCCCATTCCACTCGCCAAGCACAACAAGGTAAAGACTGACTTGTTCCTTTGACAGGACTAGGATGTCATTTCTCCTACTTCATTGAGACAGTGGACCACTCCTATGGTGGTAATTCAGAAGCCTGACAGCACCGTGTGCCTTTGTGCAATTTTAAACAGGCGGTCAATGCACAATATGTCGCAGATTCTTAAACCAAATCCATGGCAGGCAGACTTGTTGGTGACGTTATCAAGGGGAGGGCTTACCTGCAGTTGCCATTGGATGCAGTTTCTTGGACTTTCTTCTTGGTCCTCAAGACACCCTTCGCACTCTATCAGTTTAATAGCTTGCCTTTTATAATCTTGCCTGCATTGGGAATTTAACAATGATATTTGAAACTGTTGGTTCAAGACATTCCCTATTGCGTCAATTCCCTTAATGACACCTGGGTCATGGGGCCTAATCGGGAAGAGCATTTATGGAAATGACAGCTGGTTTTCCAACGCTCCCTGGATAATGGCCTTTGTTAAAAGCTGGAAAAGTGCAATTGTCCTACCCAGAGGAGCTTTTTTTTTTTTAGTCATGTGCTCAGTAAAGACAGTCTCATCCCAATGGAAGGCCCCCTTTCAAGGCCATTGTCAAACTACCAGTGCCCAAGAACCTGAATGAGACACAGTCGTTTTTTGCTAATATTTCATATTATGCTCAGTTCACTCCCCAGGCCAGCTTCTTAACTGGCTTCACCAGAAGGGCATTAAGCTTATCTGGTCTGCAGATTGTAAACTGTCTTTTCAGTCTCTCAAGAAGCATACGTGCTCTGCTCCCTGCCTGACTTCTTTTACACTAAATAAGCCTTTGACTCTGGTCTGTGATGCATCCCAGTATGCCACTGGTTCTGTCCTGCCCATCAGAACTGAGACAGCACTGTACAGTCCATTGCTTATGCTTTGAAGACACTATCTGCTTCACAACAAAACTACTCACTGGTGGAAAAGGAGGCACTACCTATTATTATCGGGGTCAAAAAGTTCCACATCTTGCTGTATGGGGTGAGGTTCCTTCTCATCACTGACCACAAGCCGTTGGTTTCCTTATTTGGTCCTCATTCCAAACTGCTGGATAGGACTGCTCAATGGTTGCAGCAGTGGCCCTCCCTCTCAGTAAGTATTCTTATGATATTTGGTAATGCTCCACATTCTTATGAATTTCTTCATGCTCCACTGACCAGCATGCCAATGCTGATCCATATTTGCAGCTAAGGGTGGGACCTGGTCCAGAGTTTGAGTGGCAAGAAGCTCTTGTGTTCACACCAGATGTTGCTTTGCGGCAAACCTTGTTGAATTTGCTGTTGACAGCATGAGAGGTCATGACCGCCATGGCTGCTGACTCGCTTTTCTGGAAAATCATTTCAGCGGTCCTGGTGGGTGGGCTGGAGCACGTCTCTTCAAGTGTGGCTCCAGCATGACATATATTTTTTCTCCTCTATACTTCATTCAAAGGTGTCCAGGGATGCTTGCCACAGAGGACCAGTGCCGACAAGTGATTACCCCCCCCCAGTGTTGTGTCCTTGCATTTGCAGTTGTTGCATGCACTGCACTGGGGTATGTCTCAGATAAAGGCATTGGTGTGATGTCACAACTACTGGCAAAAAATTGATAGTGATATGGACATTTATTTCTTGTGGGTGATGGCTTAAACAGTTTTGCCTATTAGAACTATATAGGTTTAGTGGAGATGGACCTCCTTTCTATATATGGTATTTTTTATAAGGTTCTGATGACAAACTGAACAATACTACAGTCTGAGATCAAGGTTAAGGTCAAGGATGATAGTTTGGATGAGAGTTGGGGAAGCCAACAAATGAGTCACAACAAAAAGCTGTTTTTGTCAATTTTTATGGTGACAGACTATGCTATAGCATAGCCCACAGCTTAGGATTGTTTGTCAGATGACGATTTCGTTTGGAATTATTGAAGACAACAAATGTGTCATGGCTACCTTTCATTTTATATATAGGCCTACTACATACTCAATAGTTACATTAACGTGTGTGATCAAAACCCCAATTTTCCCCACAGTGTTCTGTTTTTAAGTTTTAAATATATCGGACAACATTAACAACAAGAACCCCATTAGTTTGTTGGATTTTATTTTGTTAATGTTTTTGTACTGTTAGTGATGTCAACCTCTGACCATTTCTTAAAGCTTGTATCACAGTCACTTTAATGAGGTCATCGGTTGATTGGCATGGTATCGCGTTGTTAACTGATCTCTGAAACAGATTAATCACTTGCTTGCAACATTCATTGTTACAATATGTATATCTGAGATAATCATCATATACGACACTGAGTAATAAAAGAGCTGTGGATCACGGCTCACTAGTTGCTGCATCATTTATCTCAACTGTTTTTCATGGAAATATGTTTCATGTAAAGTATATATTAGTAGTAGTAAATATTTATTTCAATATACCTTAACTACAGTAGACTAATATACAGTTTTTAGTATATAACCATAATATTTGTGCGTTGCTTTCATTGATGATTATTTAATGCCACAGATTACCCTTAGTGATATGTATCTGAAAGTGTCAGTGTAGAATATTATTGCAGTATAGTCAAGAATCTAACAAAGAAAGCAGCCTTTTGTTCGGTAAAAGTTACGTACTTGCCCTATCTTGCAAGTTTCATAATTGATGGACAGTGTTGTTGTTATCATCATTGTTGTTGTTTTTGTCATCAACTTTGGTCTGAAGACTGGTTTAACACAGCACTCAATGCTATTCTGTCCTAGGCAAGTCCTTATTTGTGCATAACTACTGCGACCTACATACATTTGAACCTACTTACTGCAATCAAGCCTTTATCTCCCTTTACGATTTGTACCCCTCAACACTTCTTCAGTTAACTATATCTCAATGTTAACTATTTCTTGTTCCTTAAGCTATTGATTCTTTAGTATGACTATGATACAAATTTCATTTCTCCCTGATTCGACTCAGTACCTCTTCACTATTTACATCATCTAACCATTTAACCTTAGGCTTTCTTCTGTAGAAACACATCTCAAAAGCTTCTATCCTCTTTTTGTTCTTTGCCAATGCATCTATGAATGTTCTGTTGACAGATATATAGGTCTATTTTCTGTCAGTGTAATAAAATGCATGTGTTGCTTCAGTCATCATTTTATTAAAAACTAATGTAAAGCAATATCAGTGAATGTAGTAAGGAATATAATATACAAAACATATGACTTTTCTATCCCCTTATACTTTCTTTTAATTGTACAGTGTAAGTTGATTTACTTCCACAAACAAGTCTACTTCTCTAGTGACCCCTATTCAGTTATAAATCTTGCAATTGTCTAAGCCAATCGATGAGTGCATTGTGCCAACAAAGTGTCATATACTTGTTATAACAGGAACATGTCATATTCTGCAATACAAGAAATCAAATCATAACAGTGACTGGATTGTGAGTACAGTGTGTTCAAAGACAGTTTCAACTATTACTCAAGAATGGAAAAAGAAGAACTTGCTAACAAGGATGCTGAGGAGTCAAATGCAGTGGTTTCTCAAAACAGAATCTGTCAAATAATCCACAAAATTGTTGTAAAATTTTTCTCAAAAATTGAGCTAGGGCCTATAATATAAATCAGGAAGCCCCTGCAACCACAATTTTTGGAAGAGAGTGGAGAGGCCAATTGTACTATCCCATACAAACCTGTTAAAGGTCTGTTATTGTAGTTGTTTACAATAGCTTACAGGGGTCACTATGCTTTCTCTGTGGACAGTGTCCCAGTAATATATGTTAATAATATATTTAATTCAGTGCATGTGGAATCACATAGGTACTCTCTATCAAATATATAGTTATTAATTTGCAATATTTAACAATTTCAGGAGTGTACGAAATACTTGTTGTTGGTTCTAGGGGGCCTTGATAAGTATTTGCTTCAATATCTCAAACAACTATCGTACATATCTCAAGTACAGAGCGTTGTCTTGGCAATGTTTGTTATCAGATGCCTTTCAAAAGCATACAAAAGGTGCACCTGGAAGGATGATTCCTTTCCTTTACAAATCTAATGTTAAGTTTGGTTTACAAGCCAATTTGTAAGTTACCTGTTGGTGTTCTGCTCAGGACAGTATATTCTGGTGGCACACTTTCTCCAAGGGTTGGAAAATATACAGTGATATCTGTTATTGGTGGCTGATTGTAGTTCGATTTCAGATGTGCACTGTCATGAGAAAATTCCTCCAATGGCTCAGGATTTTCAGGTAACCCGGCTACCACGAAGTAATCGGCAATTCTTTTCTCATCCATCGTTATTCAATAAAACAATAAACTTAGGTACAACACTGATTTAAACGTTCAGTACAGCAGAAAAAAAACACTTATCACATATGAGTTTTTTAGAAGCATAACTTCAGGCACTTGATTATCATAGTTTTTTGAGTGGGAACACACAAACAAACGGCACGGACTATAAAAGTTAATTTACACTTTTCCTTTGCGCACAAACGTTACGCCATGGTTATAACTTCAACGAAAACACATTCGAGTGTGGAGGTTATGTCATCTCTTCCTTCCTTGTCTCGTAAAGTTACGCATGATAGTTCTCCGTTCCTGCTTTTGCGCGCTGCTGACAAATCCAGCGCTTCGTGTGTACGAACTACATGTGCATTGCATGCGTCAATTAACGAAGAACATCGGCGATTCTATTTTCTTCACTCATCCACAAAACATCACAAACTAATGAAATCCACGGGATAACATGATAGTCGTGCATTTTGTTATTTTTTTTCCAACGCTGTACAACGACGCCGATCTCATGTAATCCCACAATTATTGTGTTGACGAAACATCAACTGTCGCAGTAACTTCTTGCGCTTCAGCAAAATGATTTCATCTCTGCCACTGCTGCCATGTTGACTTCACCAAGGTCGTGACAAGCGAATGAGTCAATAGCCGCTAAATTTAAAATTCGTTTTCCCTACACAGTCTCAGCGCTTGTCTTCATCGTAAGGTAACAGCTGCAAAAAACCAAACATACTTATTGAGAGGTGAGGACACACAACATGGCACAAAACATGATCACAGTTTTAAACTACAGAAAAAGACTGTAAGAATAATAATAATAATAAGAGAATAAAGTAGTAGTCGGTCTCATAGTAAACAGCTATTGGGCATTCTTACTGTGCCAAGTGAGTACCGGTACGTCTATCCTATCAATATGTGGTACACATCAGGGAAAACGTTACTATGTATTTCGCCAATAATTCTACACATAATCATGGAACAGCATTTACCCACGGAAACAAACAAAAAACCCAAAATAATATATCAGGTAGCAAAAATGAATAACAAATCGCCAAAGGAAATGAAAGAGACTATTAAAATTCATCTGTTTAAAAAGGTAGCCAAACTATTCTGTATACTGAATCCGCAAACTAAGTTGACACTCAGCGCTGTGGATGTTGGGGCGACCATAAAGGCATGTACAGTCGCGCCAATCAGACAACACGCCGAGTGCCAACTTTGTTTGCTCGTATTATAAGCAATGCATACTACGCAATTCTACTATTACTATACTACTACTTCTACTAATTAAAGATTACTAAGTGGACTCAAGAGTAGTGGGTAGTTATGAGAGTTGATAACTACAACACGCCGTTGCATTTCAGTACATGATCGCACTTGCTACTTTGACAAGAATAATTGTGTCTTGTCATTCTCCTGTGTTCAACATCTCACTCATCATGGGAGAAGATGCTCCAGTTTTCCATATGGACTGAGGAGTATAGTTCCATATGTGCAGGCTTGAGTCAACTTTGTGAACGGGTAAGGGTGGGGGGGGGGGGGGGGGGCAGGAGGGGGGGGGGGGCACATAAGCATCTTAACAGTCCATGAATCACCATTGAGTGTCCTTTAATGCAATGAAGACCGAAAGTATGCTGTATATAATGAGTTGGCTGGAACAAATTATCCACATCTACATCTATAGTATGCAAACCACCATGAGGTGCATGGCAGAGGGTACGTCCCACTGTACCAGTTATTAGGATTTCTTCCTGTTCCGTTCTTGTATGGAGCGTGGGAAGAATGATTGTCTGAATGCCTCTTTGCGTGCAGTAATTATTCTAATCTCATCCTCACAATCCTTATGTGAGCAATACATAGGGAAATATAGTAAATTCCTAGAGTCCGCAGTAAAATCAATAAAAACTTTGTTAATACACTTTCTCAAGGCAGTTTACACCTGTGTTCAAGACTCTTTCAGTTCAGTTCTTTCAGTATCTCTGTGATACTCTACCACAGATCAAACAAACCTATGACCATTCATGCTGCCCTTCTCTGTATATGTTTTATATCCCCTGTTACTCCTATCTGGTATGGTTCTCACACACTTAAGCAATATTCTAGGACTGGTCGCACAAGTGATTTGTAAGCAAACCCCTTTGCAGACTGATTGTGATTTCCCAGTATTCTTTCAATGAACTGAAGTCTACCACCTACTGTATCTACACCTGAATCTATGTGATCATTCCATTTCATGTCCCTACATAGTGTTACACCCAGATGTTTGTATGAGTTGGCTGATTTCAACAGCGACTCACTGATATTACAGTCATAGAATACTATGTTTTTTAGTTTTGTGAAGGGCATGATTTTACATTTCTGAACATTTGAAGCAAGTTGCCAATCTTTGCATCACTTTGAAAGCTTATCAAGATCTGACTGAATATTTACACAGCTTCATTCAGGCAGTACTCATCATAGATAACTGCTTCATCTGCAAAAAGTCTGAGGTTATTATTAATATTGTCTGCAGGGTCATTGATGTACAACATGAACAGCAAGGGTCCCAACACACTTTCCTGGGACACATGCGAAGTTCCTTCTACATCTGATGATTACTCTCCATCCAAGTTAACATGCTGCATCCTCCCCACCAAAAAGTCCTCAATCCAGTCACAAATTTCACTTGATACCCCATACGAGCATTCTTTTGACAATAAGCTTAGCTGTGGTACTTAGTCAAAAACTTTTCAGAAATCAAGAAACCCTACGTCTATTTGGCTGCCTTGATCCAAAGCTTTCAGTATGTTATGTGAGAAAATTGCGGGTGGGGTTTCGAATGTTCTGTCTTTTCAAAATCCATGCTGATTGGCATTGAGAAGGTCTTTCTGTTCAAGATACCATCTTTATGTTTGAGCTCAGACTATGCTCTAAGATTCTACAACAAATCGATGTCAAGGATACTAGATGGTAGTTTTGAGGATTGCTTCTACTACCCTTCTTGTATATGGGTGTGACCTGTGCTTTTTTCCAAGAACTGGGCATTGTTTTTTGTACAAGGGACCTACAATAGATTATAGTTAGAAGAGGGGGCAACCCAGTTGCAAATTCAGTATAGAACCTGATAGGGATTCCATCGGGCCCTGGAGCTTTGTCCAGTTTTAACAATTTCAGGTGTTTCTCAACACCACTGACACTAATACTTATTTCACTCATCTTTTCAGTGGTACAGAAATTAAAATGGGGCAATTCTCCTGGGTTTTACTTTGTAAAGGAACATTTGAAAACAGAGTTAAGCATTCCATCTTTTGTTTTGCTACACTCAGTTTCAGTGACTCACTGTTTTGCTAGAGCTACTAACAGCCTTTACACATGTCCAGAATTTCTTCAGGTTTTGTGAAAGATCATTTGACAATATTTTCCTATGGTAGTCACTGGAGGCTTCACGCATTGCTCTCTCGGCAGTGAAACATATTTCATTCAGAATTTCTGTATATGTATAAATCAAGGAACATTATACAGCAGGGACCAACAGAATGAGGCAATGCAGCTGTTAATATACTGACCTCATATTCAAGGCTCTGTCTGGCCTTCCTGATTGGAGTGTTCTGTGGTTTTACTGAATGACTGAGGCAAATGTCGGATTGGCTTCTTAATCAAGGTCACTGCCAACCACCTGGTAAATCATAAACTATCTGTCCTATCCTCATAAAGCATGTTAATCTGTGTGCTGTATATTTTGAGCTACTACCTTGATAATTCCTATATCGTTGTGAGAGGAACCTTGAATGTATACGGATGAATAAATAATTTCTTTAGACAGCAGCAAGATTGACAAACATTTCTAAAATAATACAGTTAAATACTGAATACTATTTACCACTGATGTTGGTGTGATCTGAACCATTATTCAGTCATATAACCCACAGAGATTTTGTTCATAAGCTTCACGTAGTAATGATCAGGGTTAATATTCTGACATATTTTGTTATTAAATTGTGGCAGCCATACCACAGGATCATTAGCAGCCATACCTCAGAATTGCACAGTTGGCAGCATGCCAATATTCACACACAAGTGCAGATTTTCTCCTTAGGCCAACTTTTGGCAATGTTACAGTGCCCACTGGCATGAAAGAGATGAAGTGAAAGCCAGTATAAGCTAGGCCTCTATGACATGTGGACGTTTATGCTGATTGCATATTATGTCAGCCGTAGATAACGTGGGTCATGTACAACATGTGCTCGCCTCCGTCGCATTCATGCATCTGAACAGGCACCGATCATTCGCTTCATTCCATTGCTTCCACGAATTAAACAGTGCCCAGTGAGCCAAGAGAGAATTTGTGTGTTCGGACAGACATGCAACCTTTGTCTCTCTGTGGCTGTGAGGTCATACTGCACATTCAATCACTGAGGAATGTGCACCCTCCAGGATCTGTGATTGAGCTATTTACTGCACTCACACGACCATGGCATGTGAACGTTCGGACACTACTTTACAAGTTTGTTTGTCTAACCACCTTAAGAAACAAATGTGTTATTATGTAATCAATTAACATCGCCTGAGCCTACATCCACAACTTAGTGTGTGGGTTTGACAGCAAAAGCTGGAACACTATGTGGTAGACTTGAAAGCAGTGAAAATAGCCCATTTCCTTCTTCACTGGTGACCCAGTTCTCATCTGCAAGCAAAAATGTGGTGACAGACTGGATCAGTGGAAGTGATGTGGAACCATGAGGGGACTCCTGGAAAAAAGTTTCTGTGTTGGCCATAGCCACACTCAGCATGCTTTGAATGTTTATTCTTTGCAACTCTGCTGACTTTGTCAATAGACTGAAGTCACTTCAACTCAGTGAAACTAACTTGCTAGTGAGCTTTATGTCATCTCAGATTTCACTAAGGTTCCTCTTATGGACGCTTTGTCACTCATTAGCAATAAGTTCACAGCTGATATAACAACACATTATCATCATGTGTTTTCCTCAACTTACTTTTTTATTTAACACTGAATATTTTGAGCAGAGTGATCATGTTGCCATGGGCAGTCCTCTCTCCACTCTTGTAGCCAACTTTTTTTATGGAAGACTTTGAGGAAAGGGCAGTTGATTCAGTAGAAATTAATCTGAGAGTCTTCTGGTGATATATAAATGACACTTTTGTAGTGTGGCCACATGGTGAAGATTAACTGTCATGCTTCTTGCAAAAGCTGAATTCAATCTACAACAACATCAGTACATGATGCAAATAGAGGAGGATGGCTGCTTACCATTTTTGGACGTCTCGGTTACTGGGAAAATGGAAGGGTCATTAGGGCATTCTGTCTGCCATAAGCCCACACATACGAAACTTTATCAGCAAGCGTCGAGCTACTATCACCCTTCACAAACTACTCACGTCCTTAGTACATACGCGCAAGGGACTCGTGTTTTTTCCTGATGCACACAGCCCTTCAAAGGAGCTATAACGTCTGCAGGGGTTGGTGTTCAAAGATAATGGTTATATTCCACATCAGATTAGTAGGGTTGCTAATGAGGAAGAAATGTGACAACCAAGGGCGTACCCAGGATCTGAACTGGGGGAGGGGGGGGGGGGGGAGGGGCCTTGAGACAAGACACAGCACTTCTTATTAAATAAAACAGTAAACTAGTGAAAAACTGTGAATATCTTCTGGGGGGGGGGGGGGGGGGGGGGGGGGAAGGCAATTGCCCCCCCCCCCTGCCCCTCGCTGGGTATGCCCATGGTGACAACCCACAACATCAAGAAGATAAGGAGCTATTCAAGTCCAGGACGTTCCTTCCATACATCGGCAACCTTTCATCTAAAGTAGGGAGCATCCTAAGAAAACATCATATTCAAGTAATCTTCTGGCCACTGACAAAGATTAGTGCCCTTCTTGTTTTGGAAGAGGATGAGCTGGGTCTGCAGTTTGCTGGGATGTACAAAATTCCTTGCCAGTGTGGAAAAGCATGCATAGGTTAGACGATACTCACAGTACACAAAATGTGCATTGAACATGAGCATCACACTCGCCTTTTGCAGCCCAGTAACTTGGCAATAGCTGAGCATAGTATTACCACAAGGCACTCTATGGATTATTCTGCCACAGAAATCTTGGACCCAGCGAGATCCTTTTGGGAATCAGTAATTAAAAAAAATCTGTTGAAATGCATCTAGCACAAAATCTTACAAATTGGGATGACAGCATTCTACTGGAATAGGTTTGGGACCCTGTGATCTCTTTAGTTTCTTCTGAAAGAAAACGTTTTATTTATAAAGACACATCTGGCAACATCTGACATTTGTTTTTAGCGATGTGAGCATTGTGATGGCGCAAACCCCCGTTACTAGATGAATATTTCTAGTATGCAAAGATTGCTTTGTGGAGAGCGAGCGCGCTACATGGTGCACGATTCGCGGAAGTGCGTGGCGCGCCCGCGCGATGTTTGCAAATGTCGGTGGGATGGTCTCCGGCGGACACCTGGACCGTAGCTTGGGGCATTGTTTGGTTTTTCGCGCATTACGCGAAAACTATGTAAGTTACGGTGAAGAGCGATGTGGCAGTGGATTGTCGTCAGCAATATACACCTTCTGAAAGATCGATCTTTATTTCAAATCATGAGACGCAAGAGTTATAGTAACCTCAAAATCGGTTAATATCAAGAATACTGAAAGATTAGTAAACATAGCAAATAACAACTTACAGGGATGAGCGAGCACTCATTAAAAACGTCTCGTCATAGTGGATCGAGTGCCGTAGTCATATGATAAGATTCATAAATAATTAAGCCCGTAAAGAGCAATAAACAAAGTTTGAGGGGAAATTGTTTATAAAATTCAATAGAAAATTCATGACGTAAAGAACGGCACTATATAATATTTTGGGTGGTATCACACGTATTTTAAACTCGTACTATACATGTAATTTGCAATAGTTTTTAATGTTTGCAAATTATTATTAACATATTTCGCCCATAATTAATTAATTATTATAGATATGAAGGTTTTGACCAGCGCAATGTGTAGATCGCTATAGATTACGTCTAAAAACGGTGCTATATGCAGTTCCATGTTAAAACTTTGCAGCACAGATGTAAACTAACAAATTTGCGCTAAGTGGCGAAATTTTGCAAAAACTAAAACTTGATTTATGGGCAATGGAATAATCCTAGAAATTAATGTAACATGGTAAATAAGATGTACTTTTTAGCGCGGTTCCGATGGTGTACTTATTTCTGCAGAGGGATGCGTGTATCAAAATTTGTAACCTTAACTGGTGAGACTGGTACTTAAATAACCAGGGGGTTGGACATCCAAACTTATACAAGCGAGCGGCCATCTTGGCCAGGGGACCTTGGCCTCACCATTGACCGTCACCTCACCTGGATCCCTCATCTCCGCTCTATCCAATCCAAAGCCCACAACCGCCTCCGACTCCTCAAACTCATCTCTGGCCGGACATGGGGGTTGCACCCCTCTACCATCCTCCACACCTACAAATCCTTCATCCGTCCCATCCTCTATTATGCCAGTCCCGCCTGGCCTGGATATCTGCCCCCCCCCCCCAAATTCTATAAGTCCCTCCAGATCCTTGAGCGTCAAGTACTCTGCCTCACCTTCCGTATACGCCTCCCGTCCCCCACGCGGATCCTCTATGACCTCATCCTTTTCCCCCATCTGCTCCTATTCCTCGAACATATCCGCATCCTCTACAACTCCCGCCGCCTTGATCCCCCTCACCACCTGGTTGCTCCTCTCCTCTCCCATCCCCGCCCCCTGCCACATCTTCACTGTTGTGTCCCCCCCTACCCTTCCATCTCTACATCCTTCATCTCTTTCCCCAAGGTGGTTTCCATCAACTCCCCCCTCCCAGATGATGCCCTCTCTCCCTCCATTTATCCCTCAAATCAACTCTGATCCTCACTCCCCGTCCTTTCCTCTGTCCTTTTCTCAGGCTCCCTCCCCCCCTTCCATCCTCTTTTTTCCCCACCTCCCCTCTCTCTGTCCCCTTCTCTCACCGAGTCCTTTTGCATTTCCCCCCTCTGCCTTTTCTCATTCCCTCTCGCGTCTGCCCTGCCCCTCTCCCCCCTTATGAGTCCTCTCCCTCCTTGGTTCCCCCCCCCTTTTCGTTTTTTCCTCTCCTCCCTCCTTGTTTTTTCCCCCTCCTCCAGGTCCCCCCCCCCCCTCTGCCTTTGGCTCGGGAGTGTTATCTTTGTGCCGTCATTTTCGTGCAGTGTTTTACAGTGAGTGTTTTTACAGTGAGTGTTCCATGTTGTGTCTTTTGAGAAGTGTTCCGAACGGCCATCATGCTGTCGCTGGGTGTGATTTTTTATCTCTTGCGAACAGAAACCAGACTGTCGCCATGTTTTTGAATTGTGTGTCTACTATGTTACTTGTCTGATTCCTGTGTGTTTTATTAACATTGCCAACCCCCTTTTGCTTTCTGTTTTAACTTTCCGCATTTTCCCGCCATTTTACACTTTAAGTCACCGTTTTATCGCCTGTTTTTCTCGTTTCTTTCTTCTTCCATTTCTTAAAAAAGTCTGTAGGCTGTAGAGCAGCCTGCCCCTTTCGGGGGAATTGAAAATCAGTAAGAAAATTGGCCAGGGGGTCAGTCGTTGGTCAGTCGTTTTGGAGGGTTGGTGACGAGCAAGCCCCACTTGAGTGTGGCCCATGTGGTCGTTTGAGAATTCTTTTTTGCACCGATTTATTTCGACAAAGAGTATTGTTTAAGTGTGCAAGCATATATTTGGTGAACTGGGAGTGCTACGATTATTTGTGTGAGTACGATTTACAAGGTATACTTTGTCGTAAGTGAACATGTGGCAAACTGCGTTTTTGCGCCAAAACTGTTAGAACAAAAAGGACAGTGGGACTTGTGTTTCTGTTCGAATTGTTTGAGTAATTTTAGTTTATAGCAGCCTACATTACTGCTATTGGGGGCTCAGAAGCAAATTATTATTAAAGTAAAACTGTAAACCATCTCACCAGTGCTAATTTCGTTGTGTGAAAGAAAAGAACAACGCCAATAAATAGTGACTGAACTGTGTCGCGAAAAACTGATTTTAGTATAACAATTGCCTAATTCTTGTTCCCTAGCATAAACTGTACTTATGTCTGAGTGAATAATTAATTCAAAAACTATAACAAATGCGCGGGTGTGGAAGTGTACTAATGCACCAAGTGTGGAAGTCATCCCCTGAGACTTACGTGAGAGCCAAAATTTGCAATAACATTTTTAACCATCATTTGTATATGCACATTCGCGTGTGAAAATGCTTCAACCGCACTTCTTCTTTATTAACCGCCCCGTCGCAACATGCATTCTGACAGAGGGCGGATATATAGTTTCACCTTTACGCTTTTGGCTGTGTACTGCAGATGGAGCATTATTTGCAGAGGGTGCGGTTTTTGATAGAGGACGCTTCTGCGATGGCAGCCAATGCACATGTGTTTCCATGCCAATTTTTTCTATAAAGCCAGCACCGTGAACTAGTGGTCCCCAATGGCAGACACTCACCTGAAGATGGCTGGATAGTTGCCAGCCAAAATATTGTGGCTAGCAGTCAACATGGTCCAGCTGCAATCCTGAAACCTCATAGAATATTCAGTATGTAGGGAAAACTTCAAGGATCACAGCAGAATGATGTTCTTTCCCACTACAAAGTTTGAAGTCAGGAAAACAATACAACAATTAGAAAGTAAGAAGTCAGCAGGCATATAAGAGGCTCCAGTCTCTGTTCTGAAGAACAGTATACAAAACCCATTAACAAACATATTAAATGGTTCTGTGAGAAAGTCACTGAAGTGTGCAGTAATTCAATGAACAACACTGATGTCATACTTTAACTCCTTAAATTCAAACACTCCAAATATGTCACAACATAGAGAATGGTTGGTAATTCAAAGAATGATGCCAGGGAGTGGTAGGTTTGCAACTGTTCAGGACTGAGGAAACTGGATAATTTTTTTTTTGTCCATCTCAGTTGAATTAATATACAATTTTTGGTGCAATTACTGCAATTTTCAGGCTTACATGCTCATTCTCAAATCACACATCTTGTTACTAACTATAACTAGACACACAATATGGTGCCAAAAGGCAAGAATAGCTCCTACACTGGTGGACGTCCTGTGTAGGATCTATTCAAGCCTTTTGGCACCATCTTTAATCACTGGTTGTGGTTAATAACAACGTGTTTGGTCTGACAATGAGTGTGTCAACTTGGCGGTAACCACTGCATCAAATATTGTGTATTAACACAATGGAGATGGACGAAATAAAAAATTATCCTATTTCCTCAATAGAGGATGGTACCAAGCTAGCTCACCAAAGCATGTCAGGTAACACTATGCCACACTCTATTCAGTTTGTCACTTGTTTGTTGATCTGTGTCACTACATCATCCACACCCCAATCCCCTTCTTTTTTATAAACCTGGAGCCCCAGGTACGTCAGGAAACTGGTGTTTTTTCAAGCAATGGGTACCACTGGTGGCACCTGATCAAGGCAGGGTCCTCTGCATGGTGCTGCTTGGAAGTGGCTGGCGGTGTTGTGAATAGTATGGTAGCAGTGCCCTCTGTAGCCTCCATGTACAAGCGTACAGGCATCAACCTCTCAGTGCTAACCATTTTGTCTTGTCCACTGCGTCAAAATTTAAAGGTGTGTGTCCTATGCTGCAGAACTTTGTATGGTCCACTGTACGGTGACATGAGAGGTGGGTGGACCGAGTCATCATACAGCCAGACAAGAGTTTCACTGTAGAGATCCTTATGTGTGAAAGTGTTCCTGTGTCCATGTAATTGTAGTGTGGAAGTATGTAGTAGGGCCATTTTTTCCTTGAAGGTATTGACCAAACTCAGTCATGGAAGCTGGCGGGGAGAGGTCTGAAGGTTTGTCAGTAATTAGTTATTCCTCTGGTAGGCATAGCTCCTCATGGTACATGAGGTAAATGTTGCAGATTCTCCTTAATTGCAAGATTGTAGGCCAAACAGGATGAACGGTAGTGCATCCGACCATGTGGAGCAGATGCATATTAATGCTCCTTCAAGGTGATCCACACAATCAAGGAAATGCTTGTCAGTGGCATAGATGACATACAGCTTACGCTCTACAGCACTACAGTTTCCTTTATTCTTTGTTAGCAGCAAGGAGAAGAATTCCATGGGCTGCCATGTGCGATCTTATCTTACCTTGTCTTATCATTACGCTCTTGGAGGATGATGCCTCCTGGCTTGCATCCACCATTATAGCTGTTGGCTCATTTTGGTGAGTATGTTCAACAGTATGGCTGATGAGGCATAGTCTTTCACTGACTCAAATGTGGCAATTTCTTTCTAACTCCAAGGCACCTTCCTATTTCCTGCTGCAAATTTTCCTCCAAGCAATCCACTCAGTGGTGTCAGCAATGTTACTATATGAGGTAGGTGGTAGCAGTAGTTCAATATCCTAAGAACCATTTAAGGTTCCTGAATGTTCTTGACAGTGTCACTTCCTGGACAATCCTGACATAGTCTGCTAGAGGCAAGATGGCTGCTGTTGCTACATCAAGCCCCAGGAACTTGATGCTGCCCAGGTCAAAAATCCACTCAGCTGCATTCACCACAATCCCTGCTAGTTGAAATTGCTCGAAAAGTAGTTGCAACTGCTTAATGTGCTATGTAGATGTATAGAGAAACACATGGCTATCACTCATATAACAATACACACCCTCTACACCTCAGAGGACTTGGTGGATGAAATTTTGCACGCCTGGGCAGCATTTTTTTTTTTTTTTTTAGCCCATATGGCATATACAAGTACTCATATAGCAGCTTGTACCTGTTGAGGATGGTTCTCTCATTCAGTACCCAGCAACAATATTAAAGAAGGAAAGTTGCTACTCACCATATAGTGGAGATGCTAAGTCGTGATAGGCACAACAAAAAGATTCACACAAGTCATCAGTACCCAGCAATCTTCACACAGTCTCCATGTGGAGGGGCAAGGCCCACAGGATGCCTGAGGAGAATGTGATTCTGTCCATAATTTGTCTATCCATGTCTGCCTTGACTACAGCCAACTTCTTGGCCCTGAGGTGACTGTGCTTCACTCCCTCTTATTGCCCTGTTGCTGAGGCTTTGATCTTCTTTTCTGTCTGTCACCTGATGGAGAAATGAGCTCAGGAAACTGCTCCAGGATCTGTTGAAACTTGTTCTCCTGCGAGGTGCTCCTGATGATGGTCTGAGATGCCAGGACTGTCTAAACATCCACAAGTAACTGAAAATGATATAAGATGTCTGCCCCAGTTGTACGTTGCCTGACATCTACAATTAGGAAATTCCATGTGATTGGTTCCTGTAGGCCTATGTTATTGCACAGTCTCTTCTTGCCTGGAACTTGTGCATAATATCAGTGCTCTGTACGAGCCAAAAAATATTGTGCTTCCTGTTTGCATGGACACCACCATGCTCTTCCTGTCTGTCGTAAGCCTGAAATCCCACTGCAGAAGATACATGCAGAAAATTTACCATGCCAGTGGAGCAAGACAGCAGTTTGGTTGTCAGTGTCAATATCTTTCTGCATCATGTGCCTGGGCAAGCACCATGGACAAAAACATGAGTGGGAAACTCCTTAGAAACCAATGCAACAGTTGTAACAGAGTGAGTGGCAGCTTGAATGTTGAACATGATGGCTAACTGTGCCATTTGGTGACCATCAGGGGGATTTGGGCACTGGCAAGGTGCTGAGCAGATGCAGACCTTGTTACCAAACTTGTAGTGGTATCAGCATCAACTGCTTTTGTTGTTCTGATGCTTGTTACATCATCTGCCTTGGCATATCTCTCCTGAGCGCTGCACTCTGTGTAGTACTGTCACCTGTGAGGTGAGCATTTTAATCTCTAAGGTGAGTTTATTAGTTGTGAGGCCAGTGCTTTCGCTGGCATGCTTGTGTCGGGGCCAGTTTTTGTGATGGCCGCTGAATTGCTTGGGGCGGGGCCATTGACACAAAAAATACTTTTTGCACTGTGCCTTTATGCTAGGTGCCATTTTTTCAGCTTTATCTGCCAGCACCGGTAGCGAAGCATTTTTATCCACTGTGAGGATAAGTTTCATGTCCTTTGGAGGCCTGATGAGCCATATTGTGTGGAGGGTCTGCTCCAAATGTAGGTCAGGTGCCAGTAGCGAATGCAAATTGTGCAGTAGTTGGGTGGCAGACGTATTTCCTAAGTTGTCATCCACCATAAATCTGCAGAGCCTGTATTCAGGTGACTGTGAAAAGAGGCTTTAAGTGCTGTGCAGCTATGCATGCATAAAGTATTCTCCTCAAAGGTTGTCTGAGCTTTGCTTAACTGGGTGATGACAGAAAGGAATTGTGATGTATCATTCTGTATGTTGTGTTGACAATTTGCACATGTAGGAACCAGAGATGTGACCTTGAGTTCCAAAACACTGACAGTTTAATGTTTTGTATGTTCCTACATTACAGAGCTGTTTGCTGAAGCTGTTGATCATGAGGAGGACCTGTTGCATTACTGCTGGGTGAATGGAGAGTGCTTTTGACACCCTCCATTTTCATGCCAGCTCCATCTCCGAAGCCATAGTGATGCATTTTGTGCAGGGTCATCACTGTAGGGAAGTTGCTGAAAGTTGGGGTAATCCAATGAAGAACACTGAATGCACACTTAAACAATTTTAATTCTTGCACTCAATACCAGACAAAATAAAACATCACAACACAGAGAACAGCGCAAAGCCAACTCACTGGAGCACTTTAGTTAAGGCTATTCACACTGTCTTTCATTTCTTGATCTGTGTCACTAAAAGCCCTTAGTTCAGATATTTTTCTGGAACACAAATCACATTTTGCCCTTACCAAGGAAAGGTAATTCAGCGAATTCTGAAAATTACAGCTCACATTCACTGCTGTCTATATTCGGAAAAATAATTGAATTACTCATGAAAGAAAAACTAATGACATATCAATTGATACAACCTCTTACCACAGACAGATTTATTTTAATAGTGAGAGAGCTGAATCAGACCAGTCTCTGGACTGAAGAGCACAACAACAACGGTGAGAGAAGTGCAATACTGGTTGATACAATGTTCACAAAAGTGGCACTTGAAGCCCTTGATAAGAATGGCTGTTATAAGCATATTTTTAGACTTGTCCAAGGTTTTTGATACTATTCATCATAAAATACCACTAAATAAGAAGAAGAAGGAATAGGTGTAAGATGAATGGCAAATGAGTGGTTCCAATCTTAAGTGGAAATCAAGGTGCAAATGGTGGAGATAGTTCACATGCCTGCTGATGATAAACTTTTAGTACAACAATTGCAAGACAAGAAACCTATAAACATACGTGTCCCTCAGGATAGCATGCTGGGTCCAGTTATGTTCTCAATATATATTAATGTCTTTCCAAACAGTGTAAGACAAGGAGAAAAAGTCCTCTTTGCTGATGACAGCAAAATCATAGTCACTGATAAAACAGCAAAACTTTTATTAGACACAACAAATGAAATGTTCAAAGATGTTTATGATTTGGTAACTGGTAATAAATTAACACTATACACGAGGAAAACAAACAGCATGTACATAGAATAAAGAGGGAAAATGTCTTTATCACATTAAGTGTAGATGATAAATAAACAGACAATGTAACAAGCACAATGTTTTTAAGTATGAATATTTATTATCAGTTAGCATGGAATGAACATATTAAGATACTGGCAAAACAAAATGTCATCAACAAGGTTTGTTCTCAGGGTTCTGTAATCAATTTGTAACAGCCAATGTCTTGTGGTGACATACTATGCCCAGGTAGACACAGTTTTTAGCTATGGGATTCTTAGCTGGGGAGTGAAGGCACAAAACATGGATACACGCACAACAGGGTTGTAAGATTGATAACTAGATGTAGTAGTCAGTTTTATAGCAAAAAACTGTTTAAAAAACTGAGTATCCTTGCTGTACCACATGAATGGTATAGCTGTTGTGCCAGTTAGAGAAAGCATTATCAATTTTCCATTGATAGTTCAAAATAATCAAGGAACAGGAGCTATTTTCAACTTACATTTACCAAGGAAAAACAAATGGAAAGTTCAAAAGAGCATTTTCTATAAGGGAATAAAACTGTATAATTAATTGCCAAAGGAGATGAAAAAGACCCCTAAATTAAATCTGTTTAAAAAGGCAACTAATACTTTCTTGGCAACTAATGCACACTACACAGTTAAAGATTACTCATAGGACTCGCAGTTACAGTTAACAATGAAAGGGGACAACTACAACACCCTGTCACGTTACACTAGAAGATCACATTGTAATGATGTAAAAAATGCACCAAGATCTATAGAGCATGATAGATTTATGCGTTTGCAATTTCAAATCATTGTTGATTTGATGTACTGGACACATATCAGGATTTTTAAGTTATTTTATATACATTTCCAAGATACTGCTATGCAATTACATATAACGGTTTCCAGTATACAAAAGTAAATGTATATCAATATAATGGAAGGAAACATTCCACGTGGGAAAAATTATATATAAAAACGAAGATGAGGTGACTTACCGAACAAAAGCGCTGGCAGGTCGATAGATACACAAACAAACACAAACATACACACAAAATTCAAGCTTTCGCAACAAACTGTTGCCTCATCAGGAAAGAGGGAAGGAGAGGGGAAGACGGAAGGAAGTGGGTTTTAAGGGAGAGGGTAAGGAGTCATTCCAATCCCTGGAGCGGAAAGACTTACCTTAGGGAGAAAAAAAGGACAGGTATACACTAGCACACACGCACATATGTGTGGATGGATATGTGCGTGTGTGCTAGTGTATACCTGTCCTTTTTTTCCCCCTAAGGTAAGTCTTTCCGCTCCCGGGATTGGAATGACTCCTTACCCTCTCCCTTAAAACCCACTTCCTTCCGTCTTCCCCTCTCCTTCCCTCTTTCCTGATGAGGCAACAGTTTGTTGCGAAAGCTTGAATTTTGTGTGTATGTTTGTGTTTGTTTGTGTATCTATCGACCTGCCAGCGCTTTTGTTCGGTAAGTCACCTCATCTTTGTTTTTATATATAAAGTAAATGTATATTTATTTTATTTTTTTATTGCCAATGAATGCTGTGATTTTTATCTTAATTTTATTGTAACTTTACGTGAATGTAATAACACACATAAATAGACACAAAGAAAAAAAAACACTATACACACATGATATGTTGCTATGTCAACTTACCTTACAGATATATTTTATTTTTATATAAACTCTTAGATGTTAAGCACTATTTTTTTGGTTTAAAAAAAAGCACACACAGTAAACATTGTATTTTACTTGCTCCACAGCTTTCAACATCCCCCCTTAAAGTACAATGTTTGTTTTTAATGACTCTAAATCACAAGCTCCACAAACTTAGGTATCACTAATTGTTCTTCCGTATTATAATATTTTATCTTGAACAAAGCTTCTCTGTATTGTTCGCTAAAATAGTGAAATTTTACATCTATATGTTTGCTTCGTCTAACCAAGTGTCCTGATTTGATCATTTGGATAGCACTTTGATTGTCTACATGAAGAATGATTTTCACTTTTTCTCTGGTTAACTCTTGTATTAGGGTATTGATGTGTTTTATTTCTTTGGTGCATTCTGCTGCTGAAATGTATTCTGCTTTAGTTGATGAAGTAGCTGTCACACTTTGCTTCTTGGAACACCAACTAATGGGAGCACCATTATAAAGAACTATGTATGCACTTGTACTTTTTCTGCCTCTTAAGTCTTGTGCATAATCAGCATCACAATAAACATTTAGATGAATACTGTCATCTTCTTCACTTTCTTTTTTCTCATAGAAAAGACCATAATTCTTGGAACCTTGTAGATATCTAAGAGTTCTTTTTACATTTTTGTAATCCCTTTTCTTGGGGTCTTCTGTGAAACGGCTCTCATAATTTACTGTAAATCCAAGATCTGGCCTGGTTTTACATGACAAATAAAGAAGGCTTCCTATGGCTTCACGATATGAAAATTCAGTGTGTCTGTTTTCTTGATTTTCTTCATTTGTCTTTCCCTCTGGAACTAATGGAGTCTTCATGGCCTTACAGTCAGTCATATTGAATTTATCTAGTACTTTCTTTGTATACTGTTCTTAGTGTAAAAGTATTCCATCCTCTGTCTTCATTATTTGTATCCCTAAGTACATATCTGGATTTTATACCACAAGCATTTCAAATTTCTTCTTAACTTTCTTTAGTATATTTTCAATTTTCTCCAAGTCTTTTCCTATTATGATTCCATCATCAACGTGTATAGCTACGTACATTTCTTCAGTTGCATCTTTAAATATGCACTGATCTGTTTTAATTGAATTAGTCCTTCTGATTTTAGGAAATCTGTCTAAGTTTTATTGCATCTGGATGGGGCTTGTTTACATCCATACAGAGCTTTCTTCAACACACAGATTTTTCCAGCTTCTTTGTATCCTTCAGGTATCTTCATAAAAATTTCTTCATCCAGTTTCCCAAAGAGAAATACTGTTTTGACATCAAACACTCTGCGCTGCCAGCGCAAACAACAGTCTCAATGAGCATATATCTACTACTGGGCTGAATAATTCCTTGAAATCTATATCCTTTTCTTGTTGGCAACCTCGGATAACTAGTCTGGCCTTATATTGACTTTAAAGATCCATTTGCTTGTTAATATTCCTTTCCCTTTTTCTTCCTCTGAACTAACACACTTTCATGTTTCACTCTGTTGAAGAGATCTCTTTTCTTCTTCAATAGCTTTCAACCAATTTTCTTTGTCTGGACCACTCAGACATTCTTCATAGATAGGTAAAGCTGTTTCATAATCATTATATTTTACAGGTTTTTTTCAAACTAGTTCTTTTTCTAAGGTTGTAGTTTCTTGTGTCTCCATTGCATGTTATTACTTCTTGATTTTCTTCTCCTTGATTATCATGGTCTTCTATTTCATTTTCTTGATTGCTAGTATCATTTGATAGTTCACCAATAACAAGAATTTTCTTTTGTCACTTTCTCCTCAAATTCAACATCTCTTGACACAACAATATTTCTGCTTTCTGCAACAAACAGTCTGTAGCCATTTGGTGCATAACCAACAAAAATGTATGCATTACTTCTTACATCTGGTTTCTTCAAATAGCGTAAATTTTTGGCAAAAACTCTTGATCCAAAAATTTGAAGTCTTGACAGATCTGTTTTTTTCCCAAACCACTTCTCTGCAGGTATGGCACTTTGATTGATAGTTGGGCTTCTATTGATTAAGTATGTAGTTGTGAGCACTGCCTCTCCCCATAGCTCTTTCTTTAGTTTGCTATCGAATATCATAGCTCTTGCCTTGTTCATTATTGTCAGATTTAGTCTCTCTGCTTTCCCATTGAGCTGAGGGCTGTAAGGAATACTATAGTCTAGCACGATTCCTTTTCCTTCACACCAATTCTTAAACTCATGGCTGGAATATTCACCACCTTTATCACATCTTATTTTTGACAATTTTGCATTGAACTTATTTTCACTTTCTAACACATATTTTATTATGAATCTTTCAGGCTCTGACTTACATCTTAACAAGTAGGTTACACAGAAATGAGTGAAATCATCTAACTCTGTTATGTAGTACCTATATCCATTAAATGTTGGGGTTCTATCTCTTCACAGATATCAGTATGTACGATTTCAAGAAGTCTTGTTGCGCTTTCTCTCACGGTAGAAAATGTTTTTCTTGTTAATTTAGTTCTCACACAGGCATCGCACAATTGTTCTGCTTCACACATTCTCTTGATCTTTGAAGCACAGTTTATGCCTGGATGACCTAGTTTCTTTTGCCATTCTTGTTTTTCTTCTCGTGTCAGTAGTGATTGCATTCCTGATTTAATGTTCACTTCATACAATCCATTTCTTGTTTTTGTCCTTTCAAAACAGGTTTTCACCTTTATAGATTTGAACAGAATGTTTAGTAAACACAACTGTACAATCTTTTTCAGCGATTGCATTTACAGACATCAGATTTCTGCTCAGTTCAGGAACATACATAACATCTTTTAGAACACAGTTATCTCCTACAAAGTTTCCTGTTGCTACTATTTTCATTGATCCACCTTGTTTGGCAACTTTTACAATACTATCATAATGTCTCACATTTGTTAACTTGTCCACTTCATTGCACAAATGTCCTCTACATGAACTATCAACAACCATGGCCATATCATCGTTCTCATTGGCTTCTTGTGAAATCTTTCCTTTGTTACATTCATATGCTATATGTGCAGTGTTTTCCATCTTCTTTTAGTCATCAAGACTTGTTTCTTGTTTTCTTGAGTGACTAGATCTTCTTTTATGTCTTCAAAAGTGCAAAATGATATTCGTTCACTGTCTTTGTTCTTAAAATAACAGTCTTCTTCTTTGGAGTTTGTCTTTTTGCAATGAAGACAGGGCTTGAAAGATCTCAGTTTTGGTTCTTGAATTTTATTTTTATTTTTAAAGTAACACTCTTTTTCTTTGCGATTATTCCTCTTGCATATAGAACAGTGTTCTTTCTTCTTAGGCTTCTTGCATTCTCTTGCAAAATGCCCACGACCATCACAATTTCTACAAATTATATCTTTTATTTTTGTTAAACCGAATATCAAAGGCAATACTCTCTTCTTGATTATTGTTTTTCAGTCATTCCTCTTCTCTTATAACCCTTGTAATTAGATTTTCCATAGTCTTCTCACCACTGGGTGATGAATCCCGTGCTGGAGAAAAGTGTTTGTATTCTTCTGGCAAAATAGGCAAAATCTTGGGTATGATCATAATATCTGCCACCGTTTCTGACTGGAGATGATTCAGTTCAAATACTGTATTCTGTAGTGCACTTATATTACTAGCTATGTCTCTGGTTTTATCACACTTGAAAGTATAAAATTCTTGAAGCAACTGCTGAGTCCTTTGAGACGCATTTCTTTTATAAATTGCTTTAAGTGTATCATACATTGATTTGAAAGTTTCACAACACAATAAATGTGACTTTACCTTTTTATCAATTGTCCTCATTATAAAATGTTTTGCCTTACTGTCCATTTTTTCTTTTTCTTAAGTTTTGCAATTTTCCAGTGTTTCAGTTCCATCCACAATATCTCACAGGGCTTGCGTATTAAATAATATTCTAATTTCAACATCCCACAGATTGAATCTACTACTATCTTTAAGCACTTATATATCACGAAATTCTTCGTTTTCTTGAAACATCTTTAACTGTTTTTCTTCCTTATTCATGCCTTCTATTTTTAGCTTTTCTATTTTCTTATTGCTCTGGGCCCATAACCTGCTGTGATTTTTATCTTAATTTTATTGTAACTGTATGTTAATGCAATATTTTTTTTAAGCACACACAGTAAACATTGTATTTTACTTCCTCTGCACCTTTCAACAATGCACACATGTAAATATTGCATAAGCTATGTCAAAATATAAATATATACAAAAATAGACTATTTAAATTATGACAAAGTGATAAATAAGTACAATTCGGATTTATGGTCATAAAATTCCCCCAGAATAGAAAAAAATAATTGAATTAACAAATTATTAGGAGAATCCTTAACTTTCTTCAGCTCTGAGTCCATAATTTCCTTGTTGGAACTGTAAAGCTGCCCTCAAAGAATTCTCCATTTCCACCAAATGGGTATAGAGCAATCTTTTCAGTGAACCTACCTCCATGTTAAATGTCTTTTATTTTATTGTAAATTTTTAACCCTATGTACTCTAGTGTTTGAGCATAGGTTTTAAATGGAGTGCAGCGAGTTTAAAATTCTCTCGGTAGCAAATTCTGTAGTTGTGGTTGAAATTTAAAAAGTTAAGTGTATATTTATTTTTATATAAGACGAACAATGCCTCATACATCTAAAGGGAAGAAATGTGTTGTATTTTTATATTTCAGAACAGTAATCAACATGATACCTGTTGTTTGGCAGCACACTTGTTCTTAAATTTCCTCAGAATAATGGTCTCAAAGCAAGATGTCTATGCTTGTGACACCTGAAAAAATATATGTTGCAAAGCTAGGGTGTTAAGTTTGCAGTCTTTGTGTACCTTCCAATTTCAATTTTTATCAAAATTTAGGCCTAGGAACGTCATGTGGTTTGCTTCTATGATATTCTGATCACTGCAAATTATATTTATTTCATTTTGTTCCAATAATTTAGCTTCAAATTGCATCATTTTTGTCTTAGTTACATTTAGTTTCAGTCCATTTTGATGGAACCAAGATTCAGGTTTCTCTAAATATTTTTAACATTTTCTGGAATTCTTTCAGACGTCTCATTTTCAATTACAACTGATGTACCATCAGTCAATTAAATTGAATGAGCATCAGTAGCAAGTGGTAGGTCATTTATATAGAAAAGGAACAGGTAGGGACCCAATATCTAATGCAGCAGGACTCCTTCACTAATTGCTTTCCAGTTTTAGGAGTAATTTCTTGAATTTGTAGTTATAATTACTCTTTGTAGTAGTATCTTGCTATTTTCCTGAGCCCAGTATCTCACTCAGAATAGGGGAATGGTGACTCAGTTTATTTATTTCATTTCATGTTCCATAAATCCTGGTAGCAAGTGAATCGCAAGGACATGGAACGTGTCAGATTCTACATAGTTCAAATATACAATGTAAATAAAAATCAACTAAACAACAGCACAATCAATTAAAAGAAAATTGTGTTTCACATGTTAAGGATGAGTAATATATTTATGACATGGAATGTGTCAAATCGTACACAGTTGACATATATCTTACATAAATGCAATAAAAGATACAATGTAAATAAGATATCAACTAAACAACAGCACATTCAGTTAACAGAAAATTTTTGTTTCACACGTTAAGAATGTGTAATGCATACAGGAGTCAATATAAACTAAATATTCCAGAGGAAATACAGGAGTACCAATAAGGATGTGTAATGCATACAGGAGTCCATATAAACTAAATATTCCGAAGGAAATACTGGAATACCAATAAATAATTGTCATATGCCTATGATAATACTCAAAATAAAATTAAACAATGGAAAATCCAGGATGGAATGTGTAGTTTCAGCTCTCTGAGAGTGCAGACGTGTGTGCAAGTTGCGCTTCTGTGAATGCGTGTGTGCGTGTGGGTATGTGTGTCTACTGCTGACAAAGGCCTTAATAGCCAAAAGCTATGATTGTGTGAATCTCTTTATCGCGACTCAGCATCTCCGCTATATGGTGAGTATCAAAATAACTTTAATTATACTAATTTTACAACACTTACAAATTTGGTGATTATATACATTTTCTCCTATTTGGGCCATAGTGAGGCTTTTCACTTCAATGTGCCTACTGTTATTGGTTCTTGTGTTATAGTCATGAAATTGACTGTTATCTTTGTAAATAGAAGGGTTTTTACAAACAAAGGTCAACAAGGAAATGATATATTGTGGGGAGGTGGTAAGGATCCCCATTTTTCGAAACAAGTGCCTGCAAGAGTGCCTGTGATGGACACCACTCATTATTCTAATTCCTTTTGTTTTGTATAGCGAAAATTTTCTTTATGTGAGGTTGGTTCCCTCAGAATGTAATAGCATATGACATTAAGTACAAAGTACAAAGTATTAAGTACAAAGCCTTAATGGTGTCTGATTCAGCCACTGAAGCAATAACCCATAGTGAAAATATTGCTGACCTAGGTGTTTTATAAAGATGAAGAATGTGTGCTGACCAGTTACATTTGCTGTCTATTTAAGCACCCAGGAATTTTATAACCTCAGCTTTTTGTATTTCTTGATCTCTGCATTTAACGTTAATTTCCTCCAGATTTCTTTGTGAAGTATGGAATCTCATATAAAGGGTTTTATCTGTATTGAGTGAGAGACCATTTGGAGAAAAACAGGTTACAAAAATGGCTCTGAGCACTATGGGACTTAACTTCTAAGGTCATCAGTCCCCCAGAACTTAGAACTAATTAAACCTAACTAACCTAAGGACATCACACACATCCATGCCCGAGGCAGGATTCGAACCTGCGACCGTAGCGGTCGCGCGGTTCCAGACTGTAGCGCCTGGAACCGCTCGGCCACACCGGCCGGCAAACAGGTTACAATATCATTGAAAACTTTATTTGTAGTTTGTTCAAGATTGTTGTCTGTAACATTGTCAATTAGAATTGGAGCGTCATCTGCAAAAAGAGTAAATTTACTGTTTGTATCAGAACAGTGGGAGATCATTAATGAAGATGAGAAATAACAGTGGACCCAAAACAGAGCCTTGCGGCACACCACAACTTACTGAGCCCCACTCACATGAGGCAGGTTCTCTGGATGAGCCATTCAGCATTACACTCTGCTTTCGGTCCTTTAGGTATGATTGGAGCTACAAACCAACGGTAGCACCCAAACCATAATATTCTGCCTTTTTCAAAAGGTTTAGATGGTGTGCACAATCAAAGGCTTTTGAGAGGTCACAAAAAAAAAAAAATACCTACTGGAGACTTTTTTTTGTTCATGGCGTCCAGAACTTGGTTGATTAAACAGAATACTGCTTGTTCTGTACGAGGACCAGCACGAAATCCAAACTGGCTTTTGTTTAGGATATTGTGGAAGGTAAGATGATTGACAATCAACCCGTGCATGAGTTTTTCAAGAATTTTTGAAAAGATGGTTAAGAGGAGATTGAGCGATAATTTGTAACATTGTTTTTCTCACATTTTTTAATGCAATGGGCATAGCAGCATATTCACAGTCAAGGAATCACCACTTCCTAAAATCATGCCTTGAAGTGAGATCCATTTTGTCTGAAATTTTGCCCACCACACCTAGAATAGTTTTTTGCCGCCCTCCCAATCTCCACAATATTCTTGTCGGACCCTCTGCTCCTTCTGCACCCATCTCCCCCCTCCCCCCCCCCCCCCTATGGCTCCTACCCCTGTGACTGTCCCTGCTGCAAGAGGTATGCTACAAACCCTCCTATCACCACCTATAGCAGCTCTGTAGCTAGCAGAACATATACTGTCAAACGGAGAGCCACCTCTGAAACGACATGTCATATACCAGCTGTTAAGTAAACACTGTTCAGCCTTTTACATCGGCATAACTACTGGCAAATTATCGATTAGGGTCAATGGGCATAGGTAGAGGGTGAATACTGGCAACATACAATACCCTGTTGCAGAGCATGCTCTACAACATGAAATCATGACCTCGGCACCTGTTTCACCACATGCACCATCTGGGTTCTTGACACAGACACCAGTTTCTCAGAACTTCGCAGGTGGGAACTAGTAATACAACATGTCCTAGGTTCACACCACCCATCAGACCTTAATTTACGTTAATTTCTTCCATCTAAGCATTGTCTTACCCATCAATTTTTCACCCCCCCTCCCACCTTTGTTATGTACAATGCACTTAGCTTGCACTCTTATTAACTCATGTATGATGTTTAAACAGTAATCTCAGTCCTGCATATTACCCTGTCTTCCACCTTTAAGGTCTCAGGTTTTCAAATCTCATCTGATGTGGACCCCAATAATGAGTCACCCCGTGTGGTACGTCTCCCCTAACCCATGGTTCTGGGTGACTTTTGTAACGTTCCCTGGCAAACTCACGTTATTAAAAAAAAAAAAAAAAGAGTTTATTTGTACCATATACGCCGCTCTGGGCAAGTTGTATATATCGTAATTATTGAACAAAAATATTACTGAATGTGGTGTAAAGGACATTTGTTATTCTCCTTATATTTTTTGTTGTAATATTTGTCTGTATTTAGGATAGGAATTTTTTCTGTATTTATTATGTGATTGTAAAATGTGTCAGTATTTGCGATAGCAGAGATATGTTGCCAGAAGAGAATAATATCGTCAATTTGCAAAGAAATGTTAATAGTCAGCAATACTATTTAAGCACAATGCATTATGTATTCTTTGGTCTTCTCTGTTCAGAAGTCATTGCGGTAGGACACTGTGAAAGAGTTTTTTACGAATGGGTAGACTTCTTTTGTCTCTGTCTGGACTTAGCAGCCATTAGACGATGCGTTACGAATTAATGTGAGTTGTATTGTTGTTTGATCTAAATATATTAGAGTTTATCAAAAGTGTGAATTATTTATGTAAATTAGCTTGCCCACGTCATCTATAAAATTTCTTTAAGAATTTTTCAGCATTTTTTAGCGGTGTTGCTGGGCTGTGCCGCGACCAACAATAGCAAACCCGTAAATCGGGAACAGATGCATAAAAATCAATGGTGAATTAAGAAATTGTTCTTCTTTTTCAGTGATCCTGTGGCTGATAAAATTTGAATTAATTATACGTTTGTGCATTCGTAGGCGGATAGCTAATGTTAGTTAACATTGAAATTTAAACAGTTTGGTTCTTTCAAAATATCTTAAATGTGTAATGAAGTAGGTTTGATCAGTGATAAATGTCGGCTTGGCAATAATTAAAACATTTTCTGCTAATAGAGGTAATCTTGTGTTCTATGGCTAGTGCCGGGATAAAATTCAGTAAAAATATTTAACAAAAAATCCACTGCATCAGGAAAGTGTATGCCAAGGCCGAATGATTTAAAGGACCCAATTCTCAACCTAATATTCTTAACCAGTTCATATGAGTTCACGTAAATATTATTTTTTCTTTAAATGTACGTAATAATTAAGTAAGTAAAATTTTTTTTATTACCACACGAAAATAAGAGAGTGGTTCTACAACAAAGTTCGCACGAAAGAAAATTAACTTAAAAACAACAGATAAATTTTATTATTCTTCTTTAACGAAATTTCAAATCAATCCCATTCATTACGACCGATTTCGTTAAATTGGCGCCCAACGTGGGGCTCGAATATGCAGTGGCCACTAAATACCCGTGAGATAACTAGGGAATTAATATAGTCGAACTTTGTTGCAGAACATTTAATAGTTTTTCTATGTATTGTATGTATTGCATAACCAATATTGTGTGGTAATACCTGTGTATGATTTTTTGCATGAGAACACTATGTACCCAGAGGCAAGCTGAAGAAGAGAGCTCAATATTTCGAAAAATTAATTACCTACTACAATATCAGGGGGCAGCTGCACCCAAGATAGATCACCAAAAGGTAAAGCTACAGTGTAGTTGTCCTGTGGGTAGTAAAGTAGCCTCAGTGCAGTGTTCTCGGATCATTAGTGGTGTGCTTGTTGTTAGTAAATTGTTTTAAAATAACAGGACATTTAGGTAGTTAGTCATTGTAGTATATAGTAAGTGTGTATTAGTTAATGTCCATTTCTTGTGTGATTATGTCAGTGAAACCTGAGTGTTAGGATATTTAGTTCAGATTTTATTTCTTTTGTTTACTATGGTTAGATTGCGTAGTCAGAAAGATATCAACATGGATAATGAGCAACAGTCAGTAAGTAGTGATACCGAGTTGGAAAGTGGGACACAAAGTAATGTTAGTGACGTAGTTCAGGAAGTACAATGTGAGAATCTGGGGGCAGAAGGACAAGAAATGTTGCCATTGCCACCCAGTGATTCAGTTGATAGCGGAAATACTGTGCCATCCGCAAGCACTGGACACGGACCAGAGAGTGGTGAGGTGTCAGAAGTGCAATCATTAAGAGTTATGTTCGAGCGCATGCTCAATTTCCAAGCTGAATTTGTACGTGTGCAAGCAGAGCGTGATAGAGAACGTGATGCTAAACAAGCAGAACGCGATAGAGAACGTGATGCTAAACAAGCAGAACGCGATAGAGAACGTGATGCTGAACAAGCAGAGCGTGACCAGAGATTGGTAGCTGAATTTGCATGTATGCAAGCAGAACGCGATAGAGAACGTGATGCTGAGCAAGCAGAGCGTGACCAGAGATTGGTAGCTGAATTTGCCAAACAAGCAGAGCGCGATAGAGAACGTGATGCTAAACAAGCAGAGCGTGACCGACGCCTGCATGAGAGGGACTTGCAGTTGATGCAAACTTTAGAAGTTATGCAAAGTGAGATTGTTAGTTTGAAACAAAAATATGAAACCATACCCAAAACGGTGCAAGAATTAAGCGAAAGAGTAGATAGTGTTCAAGTGGCTAACGCCAATATAGTAGAGGAAATCAGTGTCCTGACTAATAGGGTCGAACAACTAGAAATTGACACAACTCAAGTAATTGAGAACAAAGTGATCGAACAAGTGCACAAAGTAGAAAATGAAGTCATAAAAGAAATAGATCAGAAAGTGCACGCCGCAATTGAGGCCAGAGATGTGGGCTCAAGTGCGGATGTGCAAGATCTAAAAAGGATAGTGCACAAAGACATTCCGCTGTGGCAGCGGAGTGTGGACCGTCGTCTTGCCGAGATGGAGCTTAGCTTGCGGCATGACGAGGCACGGGCGTATGTCACGCCAGCCAGGTCCAACAATGATAGGCATATAAATACTGCAGTAAAAAATTGCGACTGCGAGACAGAACAGGCAACCAATGTAAGCGAAACAAATAAATGTCATTCCAAAGTAGTGATTGAAGAAAGCTTGATTAGGAACCGACAGTTTCAGATCTTTACAACGGAGAAGAAATCTGTTCACCCTGTAGTGTTTATCAAGGGATTTAGAAACATTTTGCCTAGCGTTTGGAGTGATACCCAGAAAATACAGTTCGTTATGTCTTACATACAAGGAGATGCTGCATTATGGGCAACCGAAGCAGCTGACAGTTGTGATACATATGAGCAATTTGAAAAAGCATTCTTGGCCAAATATTGGTCAACATGTATCCAGGAGAGATTACGGAAGGAGGTATATAATCCAGAGCCGTATTCTCCACGACTAGGCAATTTGCGAAAATATTTCGAGAAGTACATTAATAAGACCCGTTACTGGGACGAACAGATTTCATCCCGGGATTTGATCAGGCTTTTGAAATCACACTTGCCGATACATGTAAAGGAAAAACTTATACACGTGCCTGAAAATGATATGGAACATTTCTTGTCTGTTCTGGACTCAATTGACCTGATTCAGGAGGACGTTAAGGCAGCCTCTGAACAGGCTAGAAGTAACGGAAATGGTTATAGAAATGGTAGAAATAACACGCCTCCACCAAGTAATGGAAACGGCGGAGGTAATAATAGGAGACAGGAGTATGCACAAAACGGAAATAGAGGTAGAGACCGGAACGGCAATAGTCCGCCGGTGAATAATGACCGGAAAAGGAGGTTCGATGACCGGTATGAGACAGGCCCACCAAGCAATAATAGATGGAAAAATGCCAGGGGGCCGAGCAATACTAATACTTATAATCATGCAAACCGAACTTGGCCGCAGAACCAGAGGCCCAGTCCGGACCGGCAAAACAGTGATAGATATGACAATAACCGACCGCCACCACAAAATGCGCCAATTGCGCAACCGTGGCGGCCGACGCAACACAACGTGCACATAGTGGAGGTCAGTGACACAGAGCAGCCACGCCCATCCACTAGCAATAATTCAACAAACTAGATGCAGCCGAGATACGCTCTCCATCGTCGGCTGAGGTTTGGAGTGAGAGCAGCCCGACACAGAACAAAACACCGAACAAAATCTGTATCCTTAGGTATAATGACGGGGTACAGATGGGAGATGAATTAATAACTGAACCATCCACGTGCATTAAGGAGCACAAAGACAAAGTACAAGCGATAATAGAGATCAAAATTAACAATATTGATGTGCAAGCGGTCGTAGATACAGGTGCTACTGTCAGTGTTATGAGTATGGACTTATTCAAAGTACTGGGGAAGGAAAGGCGTATGCTGACTTTTCCCGTGAATAATTGTAAAGTCACTGGAGCCATAAGTGCACAGCGACAAATAATTAAACTCCAAGTGCGGGTAGAGATGTATGTAGGGGATGAAGCCATAGCGTGCTCATTCCTGGTAGTAAAGGGTTTAAAGGTAGCCTGCATTTTGGGGGTAGATTTTTTAAGAGAAAGGGACGCAATAATCGACCTTTCTCGGGGAAAATTAAGCTTGATGAATGCTGGTAGGAGAATAGAATTGTCCATGCTCAGATCTGAAGAGGTACCTGTACCTAATTGTAACGCTATTAACATAAAGTGTAGGAATCAGTGGATACTACATTTAGACAATCATTGTCTAGGTCAGAATCTCTATTATCCTGACGTACAAGATGATCAATTAAAAGCAAATGTGGACGCACTTGTGAACAAAGTGTCACAGTCCGAAAATTTGAACTCTATGCAACAGCAGGATTTGGTACAGTTATTATCTAATTATGCAGATGTATTTTCAGAACGACCAGGAATTGTTAAGGGATATCAGTACAATATCGAGGTAAAGCCTCACAAAACTTACTGTCGAGCCTCATACTCCATTCCTTGGTCCAAGAAGGAAATAGTAGCTAAAGAAATAAGAAAACTGATCGAGTGGGGAATAATAGAACCGTCTTTGTCCCCTTATAGTAGTCCTTTGGTGGCGGTAGCAAAAGCAGACGGACAGGTACGGTTAGTACTAGATGCGAGAGACATAAATGAAATTATTGTACCTGTTAGGACTCATCCGGAAAATCTTGATGAGCAAATTCAAAAATTTCATGGAGTGCAATATTTGACATCTATTGATATGAGAAGTTCTTTCTGGCAAATCCTGCTCACACCCGAGTCGAGGAAATATACTGCATTTATATTTGGGGGAAGGAGCTACCAATTTAGGGTACTACCTTTCGGCCTAAATGTAAGTGCAGGAGTTTTTATAACAGCCCTCGACGCGGTTTTAGGTCCGGATTTGCTGCAAAGGGTAACAGTGTATGTAGACGATCTAGTGATTGCCACTGCCACCTGGGAGGAGCACGTAGAACTACTGAGTAAAGTCTTAGAAAGGTTTAAGCAAGCGGGAGTAACAGCGAATCTTGATAAATCCAAATTTGGACGTAATCAGATTAAATTTCTAGGTCACATAATAACACCACAAGGCATCAAGCCTGACAGCAAAAAACTTGATGTAATTCGTGGGTTTCCTAGTCCGAGAACTAAGAAACAGCTCAAAGCATTTATAGGTCTAGCATTTTTTTTTAGACGGTTTGTTCCAAACCAATTAATGAATAACGAATCTTTATTGAGCCTGTTGCGTAAAAATGCGCACTGGGTGTGGACAGAAGAATGTCAACGCGCATTTGACGCTATCAAAAATGCCTTGGTGAACGCCAACATACTGCGACACCCAGACATGACAAAAGATTTTTGTATAGCGACAGATTCGTGTTCATACGGTCTGGGCGCGTGTTTATTTCAGTGGGACAGGAGCAATGACCACACAACAATCAATGTAATCGGATTTGCCAGCCGCACACTAAACAGCTGCGAGAGAGCATATTCCGCTACCGAATTAGAGGCTCTTGCAGTGGTTTGGGCGGTAAAGAAATTTAACTATTACATCTATGGTAAAGAAGTCAAAGTATTCAGTGACCACCAGGCTCTGAGCTATTTAATGACTTGCAAATTATACCATACCCGCTTGCTTAGATGGAGGTTAGCATTACAGGAATATAAAATTAAAATCATGTACCTTAAAGGACAAGATAATGTTGTAGCAGACGCCTTGTCGAGGCTTCCACTAGGGCAATCCTCAATGTCAAATATTTTGGGACAATCGGAGGAATATCGAATACTATTAGTACAAGATAAGGTACATAGGAGGGACTTTTTACATATGTGTAAAAATATGTCCATATTGCAGGAAACTGATCCGATTTGGCGAGATATCATTAGTAAAATTAAAGAAGGAACCAATCTTAAAAGTGTTCAGAATTTCAAAATAGTAGATAATATTCTGTATTATAAAACAGGTGTGTCAAATGACCATGGAGTCGTGTGTATACCACAACAGGCTATCCCAGCTGTAGTGTGGCACACGCATTTAGCATGGGGTCACGCTGGGATAGGCAAGACAATAAGGATTTTGTCCAAATTCTGTTATTTTAAGGGGATAAGCCAGCAGACTCGCACCATTATCAGGACTTGTCCTCTGTGCCAAAAAGCTAAGTTTCAAAATAAGTCCACAAGGTTTGAACTGCATCCTATAGTGCCTCATCGACCACTTCAGTTAGTATCTATAGACATAGCAGGACCCTACCCACGAGCCAGGGGTGGATTGAAGTACATTTTAGCGGTGTATGACCTTTTCTCTAAATATTTAAAAATATACTGCCTTAAATCAGCCACTGCTTGTGGAATAGTTAAATGGTTAGGGAAGGAATATTTTACACAAGTGGGTAAGCCTGAAGCGATAATATCGGATAATGCTTCCTATTTTACAGGCCATACCTGGAAAAACTATTTACATGAACAGGATATAAAGCATATACTAATTTCCCGTTTTCACCCACAAGCAAGTTTAGTAGAGAGAACATTTGGAGAGTTAAATAAATTTTTCAGGTTATACATTGCATATAAACACACAAGATGGCCAGATCTAATACCTAAGTTTGTAGAAGTTCACAACGCAACCCCGCATGCTTCTACGGGGTATCCACCAAACGAGATTATAATGAATAATAATAGAGTTTTGAATGAGTGGCTGGCACCTTTGCCTAAGGTCCCAGTCATTCCTGAGCCTAAGGAAGAGAAGATAAGAAAAGCAGGGTGCAACCTTACCAGGTGCGCTCAGAAAAGGAAAGAAAAATATAATCGACATGTGACGAATAACCAAAAATTTAGTGTTGGGGACTTGGTACTCTTACGCAATCATCCTAAGTCCTCGGCATCCTTGAAACAGAATAGCAAGTGGCAATTGGTGTACAATGGACCTTTTAGAGTAGTAAGTGTGCCACATGAGTGTAGCTATCTCTTAGCAGATCCCCACTCAGGGAGAGTACGGGGACTGTATCCGCGTAAGGATGTAAAAGCATTCCTACAGTAAAAGACTAATAGTCCTATGTGGACACCATTCTTTTGTAAATAATGAACATTAATGATGTGTGATCTTTAGAGATAATGTACTAGTGTAGAAGTGTTTAGTTATAAGAATATGATTGACTTTCTCATGTGTATGGATATTTGTGTTATGTACTCTTTTAATTTGTGTTATCTAGAACATGCTCTAAATGTTTGCACAGATAATCTGATTAGTGCAATTATTTGTAGTGTTAAGCTGTGACAGAGTTCAATCAAAAAGAACATTTTAGTAATGATTAGTTAGTGTACTACATAATTTTCTATGTGCCCAAATTTGAAATATTTCTTGGCACAATCTTCTCTATTATGTGTATGTATGTATATATGTGTAGCTGTCAGATTGACAGATTCGAACCCAGAATAATATCAATAATATGAGGCCCTGAGAACTTTATTATCTAACCAATGTTATTAGAGAAAATAATGCACCCAGTAGTGACCCGAGGGCACCACGGGAGGCAAACTTGTTGCAAATTTATGTAATGCAAAGTTACGCACAAAGAAGCTTCAATTGAAGCATGTGCAGATTCAAACAGTAAAAAAGAGCTAGCCAGATACAGTCCAAGTCAATTTTTGCCTACAGAGACTACACTGTAGTTACGTAGGACGTTGATAGTAAAGTGTGACATGAGTTCAAAGGAGTTATTGAACAATATGCCTGAATCCGGCTGGAATGCACAAATAAAATCTACTCGAACACGAATATAGATGACTTTTGGGCAAACTAATACCAAATTTTAATATTTTGTTACCATGTACGCAAATATCACACCTTGGTAAAGAGTTACGAATGTGCTATTACAAAAAAAAAAAAAAATTGCACAGCGGACATTGTAAATAAAAATAAAGGAACTTAAACAAAAGTGCAGTATTGTGCGGCAGAGACAGACAGTGACTGTTAAACCTGCAGCAATACGTCACGGAATAGTTGTGTATAAGTGATAAAAAACTGTATCATCGCCGTGTGTGCAAGTGGACAAGGAACTAGCACGACACGAACAGTGAACCGATAACGGACGGTGGATCAAGCTAGTGTCAAACTTTAACTCTTTGTGTGTCAAGGGACGCTAGGAAAGCGCATTGACTACGAAGATACATTTTGTCCTAAGGTGAAAACTTGCGTGTGACTAATGACAAGTCATGACATGGTGAAAAATATTGTATGCCCATAAAACGTGTTACTGTGACAACGAAACATTGTGCAAACCAGACTAGTGAAGGCCTACTGAGTAATAACTGCCACTAACTGTGTGCGTTCTTTCCCACAGCAGGAAAAATGCCTATAAGGATAGTACACTGTTTCTGAACTTGTTGCATGTTTCCTGGAGCACTGCAAGAAAACGTCGCACGGGCGAGCGGATATCCAACGCGCATCCGGCTACATCAGCTATGCAGCGGCCGCAGCAGCCCGTAGCAGACCAGACAGACAGCCACGCCCCTCCGCGCCGTAGCTGTCAACGCCGGGGGCGGTGACCTACACGGAGTCAGCGCGCCGCGCCGAGCGCCGCTCAACAATCACTCCGCACCGCTCACCAAATACAGCATTATTGATTTTTTTTTATGTTCACATAAACTGAATAACATGTCAATGACTTCATTTCGATAAACATTGAACATTTACTACGTAGGACAAGTGACCTTGTAGTGTATCACACGAATAATAGTATCACACACAAAAAAACTTCAGTCGAACTGTATGTGACTGTGATATTGTGTAATTGTGTAACCGTTTATGACGAACTGAATTTAATTCAAATGAATAACTGCATTTAATTCAAATGACCATGAACCAACTGGGATGGCTGGGCTCCGGCACAGTTTTGCCCAGGTTTCCTGTTTGCCTACGCCCAAATGGGGGAGCCATGAACTTATATAACCCTGGGACTAAATAAAAGAGCCATTCCGTAAAATATACAAGTGTAAAGAACGTCACTGGCAGCATTGTGTCAAAGTGTAAAAACTCTTTGCCAAATGCTGCCAGGGGGCAATGTAACGTTCCCTGGCAAACTCACGTTATTAAAAAAAAAAAAAAGAAAGAGTTTATTTGTACCATATACGCCGCTCTGGGCAAGTTGTATATATCGTAATTATTGAACAAAAATATTACTGAATGTGGTGTAAAGGACATTTGTTATTCTCCTTGTATTTTTTGTTGTAATATTTGTCTGTATTTAGGATAGGAATTTTTTCTGTATTTATTATGTGATTGTAAAATGTGTCAGTATTTGCGATAGCAGAGATATGTTGCCAGAAGAGAATAATATCGTCAATTTGCAAAGAAATGTTAATAGTCAGCAATACTATTTAAGCACAATGCATTATGTATTCTTTGGTCTTCTCTGTTCAGAAGTCATTGCGGTAGGACACTGTGAAAGAGTTTTTTACGAATGGGTAGACTTCTTTTGTCTCTGTCTGGACTTAGCAGCCATTAGACGATGCGTTACGAATTAATGTGAGTTGTATTGTTGTTTGATCTAAATATATTAGAGTTTATCAAAAGTGTGAATTATTTATGTAAATTAGCTTGCCCACGTCATCTATAAAATTTCTTTAAGAATTTTTCAGCATTTTTTAGCGGTGTTGCTGGGCTGTGCCGCGACCAACAATAGCAAACTCGTAAATCGGGAACAGATGCATAAAAATCAATGGTGAATTAAGAAATTGTTCTTCTTTTTCAGTGATCCTGTGGCTGATAAAATTTGAATTAATTATACGTTTGTGCATTCGTAGGCGGATAGCTAATGTTAGTTAACATTGAAATTTAAACAGTTTGGTTCTTTCAAAATATCTTAAATGTGTAATGAAGTAGGTTTGATCAGTGATAAATGTCGGCTTGGCAATAATTAAAACATTTTCTGCTAATAGAGGTAATCTTGTGTTCTATGGCTAGTGCCGGGATAAAATTCAGTAAAAATATTTAACAAAAAATCCACTGCATCAGGAAAGTGTATGCCAAGGCCGAATGATTTAAAGGACCCAATTCTCAACCTAATATTCTTAACCAGTTCATATGAGTTCACGTAAATATTATTTTTTCTTTAAATGTACGTAATAATTAAGTAAGTAAAAATTTTTTTATTACCACACGAAAATAAGAGAGTGGTTCTACAACAAAGTTCGCACGAAAGAAAATTAACTTAAAAACAACAGATAAATTTTATTATTCTTCTTTAACGAAATTTCAAATCAATCCCATTCATTACGACCGATTTCGTTAAACTTTCCCAAAATCAAACCCTTTTCCTAGACGTCTCCAGTCCTTTTTCTTCACTACTTTTCCTCCCTCTTCAACCCTGCTGCCTGAAGAAGGAGCCACTGGCTCTGAAAGCTTGCTAATTACAACCTTCTTTTATGTGTGCGTTTTCTGCCACCACTTGTTGAGTATATCTTTTATCCATCCAATTAAATTATTCTGTCAAAATTGAATTGTTTTCATTGTCAAATATATTGTACCATATAAGGGTGTTACTTCACAATATACACCATATCCAACTGAGACAGAGAGAATTTCAATTTGCTCTCAATGAATTTCTACAAAAACTGAAAAAAGTACATGACAAAAGATCAGGAAGTGTGCAGGAAGACGTATGTGAAAACGCCATGTGTTACTTTGCACAAACAAAGTTTGTAGTTGCCCAGGAAATGCCAGATAGCTCCCAATCCACCATTGCAGCGGAAACTAAAGACCATGGCATCATGACAGTGAACAGAAATGTATATTTTACTTGTAACACTTCTCAGAATTGGCATGTGAGATTAGGTCAGCTGTTTAGTGATCATTAATATATATGTTTCTTGCAACAGTTGTCACAGCACACACACTAGATCATGTGAGCTTTCAATGAGCAAAATTGCTTTATTTCATTTGCAACATTTGGTACAGGAGTGATAAATTAAACAATTTGCTTGTGTAGTTTGAAATCAGTTGTTGTGGTTTACGAATATTTGCTTCTATGAAAGGGCCCTTGTTTTGTTCATTCTGCATAGTATTTGCTTCTGTTTTGCAAGGCAAGCAACTGTCACAGATTTAAGATGGCAGCCGGAGAAGATACACATTCGGTGAGTTTCTTTTTAGGAACAAAAATCGCGTGTTTAAGTGTTCTCTGTGCGAGAAATACAACGCAGTGTGCGATAATTTGTGCGTGCCGTGCCACATCTTAGTTAAAAACACTGGGAAAAAAAGAACATGTGAACTCTCGTGTATATACAAGTCTTAGTGATCAGCCCGGTAAACACAGACCTTTGCAACAAAATTTGGACGATATTCTGTGTGAATTAGCAAGAAAAGAAAAAATCATTGACATTATGTGTGACGACATAGTAAAGCTAAAACAGGACTTGATATATCTTCAGTCACTGAACTGTGTTAATCCATCGCCAAATAAAAGTTGTGCTGAGTTTAATAGGCCGAAAAAGTTCACTCGTCGAAAACCAAACGAATCTGTCGTCCAAGTGCATTAAAAAATCGTTTCAGTGTTCTTGAAGAGATTAGAAATAGTGAATACTCATTTGCTACTGTATTGTCAAATAAAAGTGCGTCAGGGAAGAAATCCTTTAAGGTAAATATCCGCTCGGATAATCTCGGTCGTGGATTAGCAAAATTCTTACGTGAAGGCCACGGTGTTCAAGTTTGCAATTATGTGAAACCAGGAGCACCCTTGTATGAAATCGGAAAAAACGTAAAAGACGGGTCTCCAACAAATATAAATGAATATGCAGTAATAGTGGGGGGAGCCAACGGCGTTTATAAAAATGAATTGTCGAGTGCTGTCCAAACGTTGAAGAGGATACTTGATTCTAATAATAGTAAAGCAATTATAGTCATGGGAATTCCACATAGACATGACCTTATATTTGAATCGTGCGTAAACAAAGAAATAACCAAGGCTAATGAACAGTACAAAAATATATGTAAACTGTATCTAAATACTCAGTTTCTGCCTGCCGACTTCCTGCTTAGAGAGAGCTTCACGAGACATGGGTTGCACCTTAACAGAAAGGGCAAGAAACTTCTCTGCAGAAAAATTGTGGAAATGCTGCCTATAAGTACAAAAAATAAATAAATAAATAAATTACTCGCCTAGAACAGTTCAACCTTCAGTACCTCAGCAAACATCACCATATGCAGCAGGTCAGCTTTCCAAAATTACTGCAAAAACTCAACGCCCAACAGTGGACCCACTATTAATGGCATTAGCAAATTCACCATCATCAGCGAATTCAAGAGAGCGAACACCTGTGGCAGCACTACCAAGATTAATTGCTGACACAACAGGGACTTCACCAAGGGCAGCAAAACCTGAATCAACTGAAGGAAAATCACCCTCATCAGAAGTGGTTGCAACAGTAGTACTAGCATCAACAAATAATGTTGCTCCAATGGTCATTCAAGAAATAACTTCAGAATCCGGAATAGACCTACCAACAATTTCAGAAGAAGAAGAGGGGATATCATCA
Source organism: Schistocerca americana (assembly GCF_021461395.2). Taxonomy (NCBI): domain Eukaryota; kingdom Metazoa; phylum Arthropoda; class Insecta; order Orthoptera; family Acrididae; genus Schistocerca; species Schistocerca americana. The sequence continues at coordinate 449,311,229 of NC_060125.1, read as the reverse complement.
CTCCCACAAGCAGAAGAGGCTTTCCCAGCACCACCTCAGGAAGATATACTGGCATCAAGAATAGTTCCAGAGCCAAAAGATGAAGCATCAATAGCACCCAGAGTATCATTTGCTGCTGTTGCAGAACCATCAGAGCAGCTAACAGACAAGAAATCTTCAGCAACCCAAGGAGAAGTGCCAACTGCAAGGAGGAGGAGCAAGAGGTCCAAAAAAGCTGCAGTTCATAGTGAGAATTTTTATGGTATCACCACAAGGAAAGGAAAATTGTCATAACTACACCTCCAAGTAAGCCTAATGTTAATACTTTAAGAGAGACTAACCCAATCAACCACCCCAAATCTCCAGCCAGTGCTAATAAATTTGCTGTTTACCATCAGAACATTCAAGGCTTATTAAGTAAACTAGATGAGCTATCCATTAACATTTTAGATAAGGACTTTATTAATAATGCTGATGTAATCTGTTTTAGTGAACACTTTATGAAACTTGGTTGTGACACACTGCAACTGAACAACTGTAACCTAGCAGCTCTTTACTGTAGACATTCTTTAGATGAGGGTGGAGTGGTGATTTACGTTAAGAACAAAATAGCTTATAGATCTTTAGACTTGAGTGAATACTGTATTGATCAACATTGTGAGGTTTGTGGAGTTGTAATCTGTACTGATTTCTCTGAAATTACTGTCCTTTCATTTTATAGGGCTCCTGCAGGCAAAATCTGTATTTTTCTAAAACAGTTAGAGTCTCTGTTAACTCATCTCTTTGTAAAAATAAAAGATATTAAAATTGTAGATGATTTTAATGTTGATTTTCTTACAGATAACGTGGGAAGAAATGATTTATCACATTTAATGAACTCTTTTAACGTAACAGCACTTGTGGATTTTCCCAATAGAGTCACAGCTAATTCTACAAGTCAAATTGACAACATCTTCTTAGACAGCAGTAGAATTCTAAACATAACTGTAAAACGTATATTGATTGGGCTCTCAGACCATGATGGTCAACTACTTTCAATTGATAATATTAGTCCTCTTTGTAAGAACAACTCCTGCAGTTAAACTTTCAGAGTAATTAACACGCAGTCTATCAATAGCTTCTGTAATTCCCTAGAAGAAGTAGACTGGGACCAGATTGAGCTCTTGGACAATGTCAATGACAAGTACAATGCCTTTCTAAATGAATTTATCTGCCTATTCGAAGCGGCCTTTCCTAAAAGGACTGTCAAATCCAAATGCGAAGCCCACTCTAATAAAAACTGGCTAACACTGAGCATTAAAAGGTCTTGCAGAAGGAAAAGGAATCTGTATGCCTCACTCAAATCCAGTTATAGTGCAGAAAAGGAAAAACATTACAAACTATACTGCTCTATCCTTAAAAAAGTGCTAAGAAGGGCAAAGAGTATTTCTATAAAATCAGAAATTGATGTCTCTAACAACAAAATTAAAACCATATGGGGCATAATAAAAAGGGAAACAGGTAAAATCCCTGCTGCAGAAAACACAATAGAAACTAAAACAAATGATACCATTCATGACAATGTTGAAATAATCACCGAAACTTTTAACAACCACTTTCAGGCATCAACAGTACAAACTGAAAAAACATGTTCTGTTAATGAAGCCATGTTATCCCTTCAAAAAGCTATTAATAAAAAAACCAAGCAGATTAAAGTGTCTCCTGTCACAGTACATGAAATTGAGAATATAATTAGAGAGATGAAGAGCAAGAATTCCGTTGGCATAGATGGTATCTCTTCAAGATTACTGAAGGAGTGCTATAAGTTGATAAGCAAAATACTGTGCCACATATTCAATGAATCCATCCAGCACAGGATTGTTCCTGAGAGACTAAAGTTTGCTATTGTCAAACCTCTCTTTAAAAAAGGCGATAAAGCCAATGTTGCCAACTATCGGCCTATCTCCCTTTTAACAGCCTTTTCTAAAATTCTTGAGAAATTGGTTCATAAAAGACTTATTGAACACCTCAAGCATTATAAGGTATTAAACAGTAGCCAGTTCGGATTTCAACAGGCTGTACCAACAGAACAAGCTATTTTTTCCTTCACCCATCATATCTTAGAGTCTTTTAATAATAAATTGTCTCCTGTTGGTAACTTCTGTGACCTTTCCTCCTAGCAAAAGCTGAATATTATGGTATAAGTGGCTCAGTTGGCTCATGGATTAAATCCTACCTTGCTGGAAGAAAGCAGAAGGTCATGTTGAACGACTCTGAGGGGTACTCTGTGTCATCTAGCTGGGGCTCTATTGGCTGTGGTGTTCCTCAGGGCTCTGTACTTGGCCCCCTTCTCTTCCTCATCTTTATCAATGACCTTCCCTTGTGTACTAGCTTTAAAACTCACTTTACTCATTTTGCTGATGACACCTCTATCCTCATCAACAAAACTGTCGTGGAGCAGGTGACATCAGTGGATGTGATGACAGATGTAGTAGGTGAATGAGGGTCCCTGGTTGGCATCTATATAGCAGCTCCACTGGGCACTTGTCGCCCACAGGAGCGAAACAGTATGAACTCGAAAAATGATCTAACACAGCTTCAGAGGACCTAGTAGATACATACTTCTGCATCTGAGTTTTAAACTTCTGAACAATGTGTCCATTCCCACCATTAGATTGAGGCTGAAACGGGGGAGCTGTGAGACGGTGAACGCCACTAACTTGACAGTGCAGAACAGGTGCCCCTGTGGTAGCGCGAGGCGTCCAAAAATTCTCGAGAATCGCATGGGTAGAAGTGACATAAAAATCGATAGAACAGCGGAAAATATCTAAAAAATTGAAAGAAAACAGACCAAAATGTGGGGAAATTGAGGATGTACTTGCGTGTCTTCTGGTTGGTGTACAAGAATTCTAATAGCAAGAGGAATACAAGAAAATGTTGATATGGAAGCATCGGGAACCATGGAATCAAAATTATTTTTTTTTTTTTTTTTTTTTTTTAGTTGAGGCAACATTCTACTGTATGTCTGTTGCTGTTGAGGTAGTAGTGATACACATGAGTTGACTGTTAACTTACTTGCATCTGTGTTAAAGGACGACATAGAGTGGATGGAGTAGTCAGAGAGATGGAATTTTAACGAGGTACGATTTAATGGTAGAGTGATGATGTATTCTCGAGAGATAGAGGGAGAGAGAGAGAGAGAGAGAGAGAGAGAGAGAGAGAGGTAAGCTGCTGCAGCTCATTTGACCATTTTTTCCCGAGGTTCTGTCAGAATGCATCAGTTGTGTGACATAGCCTGCGTTTGACTCAAGTACAACTGCGTGTCCTGTGTGGGTCTTAGAGCAGTGTCTACTTGCGATCGTTAACAGTGAACCTCTCAGTCATCAGACGACCTCTATCTCATGTGATGAAATGTGACACATTCCTCTAAACAAACAAAGATTTATATGATGTATTCCATTCCCCTGTTGCACCTAGACTTCAGCTTCATAACTAAGATGATTCTAAGTTAGCAATAGGTGTTTGTGAGGCACTGCAATCACCATAAATACATTTACTTGACAGAAGTCCTGTTTACAGAGTTAGTGGTAGCATGACGTGTAATTTCACATGTCAAATGCTGCTGCTATGCATTTATCTGTTACCTTTTGAGAGGAACTCTCCGTTAATATGATCATTTTATATAGGAATGATGTGGGCATAGTATAATTTCTGAACAATGATCGGATGTGAACAGTGAATGCTATACATCTCCAGAAAGTTATATTGTGCATGTATTACACAGAATAGATATTTTAAGGAAGTAGTTTCTTCATTTTATAGTTTGTTACCATAGTTTATCATGGAGAAACTAGCGAGAAGGATGTATGTCACGCACTGGAAACATATTTCTTACACTGGAATATTAAAAGGGCAGCATTACATACAACTAATAGGTTGGAAACTGGAGCGATCTAACGTTATAGCCTGCTCTAAGTGCAGAACCTTGTAGTCTTAGGAGTGCATGTGTTTGTCCTCTCTTACCAATACCTTCCAGGTAGTGATCCCACACTCTCGAACAATACTTTAGAGTTGATAGCTTGGTTGATTTACGTAAAAATGCATTAAACTCCATCCGTCTGGAGCTCCAACATGCACAAAAACCAACCGTTACTTGTTCTTCTTAACCACCTGCTGATACATCACAACACTTTCAAACGTGTTACTATACACCGATAACGGGTGCTAACCTCCTCGACATAGGCACATCTGGGGAAATCTTGTGGTCATGGATGGGCGAGGACTCAGCTGGCTCCATTCATTCATGAGACGTGGAATGTAGCGTGTTACTTCTGCTCAGCTGCAGATTAAATCGGTAACGGTGCTACAGGGAGGAGTGGTCAAAGACAGTGCGAGGGGGTCTTTCAGTCTATAATTTTATCGTAAGACTGCGAGAATGATCTGTGACTTCCATCCGCATAGAGATAGATCGTAAATTATGCACTATGCTCAAGGTGCTAGAAATATGTAGAGCAATGTCTGGTATACTTTGATGATGTATGTGTTTGAGAATTAACAATGAATGGATGTACTGCACAGTCATCTATCTACATTCACAATGATATTCGCAAAGTAGAGATGGGACAGTTTAGCTATGATACTGAAATTGGGAAACATGCAGTCGCATCATTGGTCGGTGTTGAACTTACTGTAAAATTTCTAAAATAGTTCGCAATATCAACTGTGATGCTTATTATTGCAGTACATCGACAGTGTCTTTTCCATCCCATCCATCCACTGGTATGCTGTTGGTTACCACATAATGATTTACTGACATCTCTTGTCTGAGTTGGAGAAAGAGTTTTGTGGAAGGGCATCACCTTCTGGGGATGGCTTGCACCGAAACAGCGATCATATACGTGACTGCAATATGAGGAACCAGTCACAATGGAACATGGAGCGGAAAGGTTGATCCTTCCCTGAGAAGCGACGATAATTGTGCGACTATGTGGAACTGTGCGGATTGTAAACAAAAGGCTGCATCCCTTAATGATCAAGAAACAAGTACGTGTGATGCAGCAAGGAAGACAGACAGTATCAAAAACGAAAACCTATCATATATTACAATTATTGGACTCTTACAGGACGTTTTAAAAAAACTGTACGAGAAATATGAATTAAATCCACACAAGTCGGAGCAATGGCGTGGTAAAACAAAAACCAAAGATGTGAAAATCGGTGCTTCATCCTCCGAAAATTATCTGTTGTTAATTATTGCTGAGCTACGAGAGGACACAAAAATTCATTGGATTGCCAGAAAGTGAAGCTACGACTAAAACGGCTCACAACAGTCCTAGCAGTAGATGGGTAACTGTAAAATCGAAGGGGAGCGCTTACAAACATATTAACAATAAACATAGGCAGGACTTTGTGTTACCATTAAATAACAAATATAATTCGCTTCAAAACACAGATGACATAGAAACTGTATCAGCACACTCATCTGATAAGGTGGTGCAGGACTCTCAAAACTTAGCGAACAGCCAAGTAACGTATAAGAAAAAACGTAAAATCAAGATTTATTCAGACAGTTACGCCAGGGGATTAGCAGCTATGTTAATGGAAAGCGGACCTCGTGTGATTAACGAGTTTGAAATAGAAGGTACCGTTAAATCAGGAGCTGGTTTACGGGATGTTTCAACATCAATCAAGAAAGAAAGCACAGTCCTCGCGGACAGCGACTTTGTAGTGGTAATGGCCGGAGCAAACGACGTCAGCAGAAACGAAAGGAAGATTGCTACTTCGACACTGAAGAAGACTCTCGGAATGTTAATCCACACCAACGTGATTGTTGTTAATGTGCCACATCGACATGATTTGCCCCAGTGGTCATGTGTGAGTAAGGAGGTGGAGCAGACAAACAAGGAGTACAAAGCTATCTGTAAGCACTTTAAGAATGTTTCCTTAATTAACACCAGTAGTTGTAGCAGAGAATGGCATACCAAGCATGTTCAACATTTCAGTTATCTAGGTAAACGTGTTTTAAGTGATACAATTATCGGAATATTATTGGATAAGCTAGAGAAGGATAAAAGACCAGTAATGTGTTTGGATTATGTTTCAACTGAGATGACAAAAAACTTGTATGCATAGACCAGGCTGGGTGTTCTAGTAACATAAGGACACAACCTGGTCAACTTTCATGCAGTAACAGTAGGTCATGTCAACTAAGAGAATATGCAAAAAAAGAAGTGCCTAAAGTAGAGTTTAAAATATGCTACCTCAATATTCAAGGCATGGCAGATAAAAGCTTAATTGTCAACGAATTTTCAAATGAAAACGTGATAGATATTCTATGTTTAAGTGAACATTGGTGTAAAGAGGATGAGCTTGGGTACAAAGTATTGGTTGATTACACACTACTTAGTTGCTATTGCAGAAAACAGCACTTACGTGGTGGGGTAGAAATATATGCAAAAACACCTCTTGCACCAAACTGTGGCAGGATAGATCTCAATACCCTTTGTGATGAAATGCATTTTGAAATGTCAGCGCTAGTAATTGAGAGCCTTAAGCTAATGGTAGTAGTAGTGTACAGGCCACCTAGTGGTGACCCCCATATCTTTCTGGAGAAACTTGAGGAACTCTTAATGTACATATGTATACTGAAATGGAAAAAATACAATGTTGTCATTGGAGGGGATATCAATTCAAGATTTGATGTCCTGCAGGACAGAAAAACTGTGACAGAGCTCAAAAATGTGCTTCGACAATTTGACCTGTACTATGTTAACTGCAAACCTACCAGAGGCTCATCCTGTCTAGACAATATATTTACAAATATTAAGAGAACTTGTATGTCCACTGATGTAATTAGTTTCCCTTTCTCAGACCATGATGCAGTATATCTTAGTCTTAATAATGTAATTTTAGACTGCACCAAACCAGAATCTAAAACTGTGACTACTAGACCAGTGAGCAGAGAGAGGATGGACAGGTTTAGACATGCCCTCACTTATTTCAGTTGGGACACATGTTTTATTAGGCCTCAACACTGTTCAGCTGATATTGTATTCACAAAGTTTTTCTCCGTCTTTTTAAATGTATTCGAAAATAACATCCCTCTGAAAAAATGTACAGTGAATATTAGTAGTAATTACAAGAAAAGGAAAACGAAGGAATGGTATACTCCACAGCTAGGGCAACTGAAAAATACTGTTATGCTGTATTCTAGTCTGTACAAAACCAGTAAATCAGAACTGTATAAAGACGTGTGTGCTAAAGCTAAATGCAAGTATAGGAAGGCAATAAATGAAGCAAAGAAACTGCATAACATAGTAAACATTGAAAAATCTAACAATAAATGCAAGAAGGCCTGGAGTGTAATAAACTCCATTGCACACACTAAACACAAAGAGGAAATTGCCATTACCCCAGAAGAATTCAATAAATATTGCATTCAGTCCATTGAAGAAATTAGTAGTTCAATAATCAAACCACCTGAAAATGCACTTAGTATTATGGACAGCTGCTTTGGAAAGCTTCCCCCAAGCACCTTCACTTTCACAGAAGTGAGCCCAAATAATATCCTAAAAATAGTGAAAAATTTCAAACCTTCAGTTAGTGTTGATTACTATGATATGTCATGTAATTTGTTGAAAGATGTTATTGATTGTGTGATTTATCCTTTAACCTTTTGTGTTAACAAATGCCTAGTTGAAAGTAAGTTCCCCGACATACTAAAAATTTCGAGAGTTGTGCCCATATACAAAAAAGGGGAAAAGAACTGTCCCACTAGTTACAGACCTATATCCATAACCCCAGTTTTTTCAAAAATTTTAGAAACGATTATGTATGAGCAAGTTAGTGCCTACTTGGGTAAACTAAATATAATTAGTGATAAACAGTTTGGATTTAGGAAAGGTAAATCCACAACGGATGCAATGGACTCCCTCGTAAAATTAGTCCTAGATGTGTTCGAGGCTAGGGACTATGCCCGGGCTACATTTTGTGACCTGAGCAGAGCCTTTGACTGTGTAGAGCATGACACTGTGCTGAATAAGCTAGTTTACTATGGTTTTGATGACAACAGTATAAATATGTTTAGGTCTTTTCTAGAGAACCGTCAACAAGTTGTGTGCACTGGTAGGGAGAAATCAAATTTGGTTAATGTTAGGTACGGAGAACCTCAAGGGTCGGTGCTTGGACCTTTACTGTTTATACTAGTGATTAATGACCTGCCCTTATTCATAAATTCTCATATAATATTGCATGCTGATGACACAATTTTTCTACATAAAAGCTCTGATCTAGGTACACTGAAAACACTGACCGAAAATACCCTTGCTCAGTCCTCACTATGGTTCAAAGCTAATGGCTTCTTGCTAAATGAAAACAAAACCCAGACACTTTACTTTAGCCTCAAAGAGATTCCAAACTACCAGGAATTAGAAACTGTTAAATTTTTAGGTGTTACAATTGACAATAAAGTGACGTGGGAACCACACATTAAAAATATATTGGCTAGGCTTTCAAGAGTTATTTATCTAATTAGAAATTTAAAAAGATGTGTTCCCAATGACTATGTGAGATCAGCATATTTTGCATTCTTCCAAAGCATCATCTCTTATGGAATTTTACTGTGGGGTAGTAGCTGTCATGTAAATGACATTTTACTTTTATAGAAGAAAGTAATAAGAATAATAATGGATTCTGATAAAACAGAACATTGTAAACCTCTGTTTATTAAATTGCAGTGTCTTACAGTAGTAAACTTATTCATCTACAATGTTTTAATGTACACTAGAAACAATGTGTCTAATTTTGTGATGAGAAGTGACATTCATAGCCATAATACTAGAAACAGAACATCTGTAGACGTACCATATCATAGATTATCAAAACTGCATAACTCTTACCTAGTTATTGGACTAAGGATGTTTAATAGACTAAGTGCTGACTTTAAAGAACTGCCTGTAAATATTTTTAAAGCTAAATTATACAAGCTACTAGTGAACAATCCGTTTTACAGCATTGATGAATTCTTTGAAGTTGAAAATACTGTATTCTAATGTGTACCTATTTTATGTAAACCAATTTACATCGATATAGTAGTTTATGTAGAAATATATGCTCTTGACTTTGTCTATTGCTGTAATCAGCTGAACGACAATAAAATTATTATTATTATTATTATTGAGACAGAATGCGTTACAAATACTGGAGAAATATCTAGTTGCGGCGTGAGGGAGTTGCAAATACCAGTTTCATACAATGTTCCTTAGCCGAATAACTTACTAAATTTGGTAATTTTATAACGAGGTTGCACCAACGGAAATCTGTAACCACACTTCTGGTCTGATAATATACACTCCAGCGATCACTGTCTATATTCAGTGTCACAGTATTTGTCTGGAAAAGCCACTTCATTCAGAGGTAATGCCGTATCTCGATTTATAAAGCCAGTATGGCTTTTAACATAGATACTTGTATGCACTTGTAGAATCAAGACAGCTTGTGATAGTGATATGGTCGTTGCGATCATGTTTTTTAAACTTATGGCGGTTTGTAAGACGATTACGCCTCTCTTTCTAAGACAAAGTGGTACCCCTTGCAAGAGAAAAGTTTTTGAGACATGTCCACCCATAGCTGATTTTCGGTCAATATTATTTCGTATTGCAGGGAATCAGTAATTGGTCAAGTATTATACTTAGTAGTAGAGGATGCATGATAGGTTCACCTTGAGCATCAGGCTTGTAAAGTATGTGTTTGTGTTCTGACATGTGCAAACGAAATGACTATGTCCAGTCGTAAGGAAGGTATGGATTTGATGTGGAATACTATGGTAGCAAAGGGAAGAGTACCGGTATGTGAAGTCATAAGAATAGTACAGATATTTCTATTTCCAGAGCCACAGCCGTCAGCAGGGTGTATTTCCGATACTTTGCTGATTGTCGAATGTAGTCCAATCGAGACTGCGATCGTAATATTTAACACTATAACCGCTCATATTTGGACATACCTAGAACCGTGGCTGGGTCACTAATGACCCGTGATCTTTTCCTTTATTTCCCCTATGTCAGTGGGTTATTGTTTGTGCCAATGATCTATTGTCAGAAGCACTAGGAAATTTAGAATGAAATTAAGAAAAATAAACAAGGTTTACACAAATTATAATTTTATATTTTAAAACTTACATGTATTTGCTGAGTGTTTTCACTGGCTACCATTACATAATGAACACAAATAATAGTCTTTTGATGTACATTTGTTGCACATAGTTTTCTTGCAGATGTGACACTTTACAAATGATTTGATTCCTTCACAGTTAGACTTTACAAGGCAACGTGTTAGCTTTTTTTGTCTGTCAGGAATATCTTCAAGTCTGACAGGGACGCTAGTCTTTCTAGTCACTGCGTACTTCTCAGCAAGCTCCTCCCCCACCTGCAGGATGAAATCCCTGCGTTACAATTTTTTATCATTTAGAGAATTGAACAATACCCACGCATTTATCCCAGCCCAATCCAGCAAGTTGTGAACAGGCCAACGCCTCGATGGTGCTTTGACAGAGTATTTGCGAGCCATTTGGTCGACCACGGTCACTCCACATTTAGAGCAGTTATAGAACGTAACTGTATCTGGCTTCTTTTTTATACCATCCTCTATCGTCACATAAGGATGCATAGTGCTCAGAATCAGCACATTCTTGTTGCTCGTACCCTGATAAACAGTCAGTGTGGTATCATCTTTTTTCAACAATACTGTGCTGTATAACTGTTCTCTTGGCTTCTTGATATAGACTGGTATTTCCCTGCGAGATCGATTTATTGTGCCCACAAGACACGTAGAATTAGCTTTCAGTGTCTCAGAGAGCGCTAAGGAGGTGAAAAAATTGTCACATGTGACATTTATTCCTTTGTTGAGGTACGGTTGCATCATTTTTTTTACAACAAAGTCACCAAGACGCTCACCTCTACGCCTAGTGTCATCTTTTCCTAGATAAGTGATAGCATTCTCAATATATTTTGAGTCTTTATCTACCGCCATCCAATACTTTTGTCCGTTTTTGAGGCCATAGACTGCGTGAATCTGCAACGGCACTTTGGAGGAAAAAGCTGTTCGTCGATTGTTATGTATGGAGCCGGTATGTAGCTAGACCGTGCATTCGCAATGAACTCATTCCAGATTTCTGATACCAAAGCAAACTTGTCTTCTCTTAGTCGTTCTGATCTTGTGGATCTAATGTCAAATCTGAGATAACGCATTATCTCTCTGAATCTGTTACGAGCCATTCTTGATTTCATAAAATTATTTCCCCACTTCACTGACCACAATGTGTCTAGTTCTAAGCTCTTAGCTCCAATAGCACCACGTACAATATAGCTATAAAAGCTTCCAGTTCTTCAATTTTTATAGTCCACTCATCTGAGCTCAGTACACGACGTGCTTCAGTTTCTGTACATTTTACAGTATGTTTCAAAATTTTGCCCATTATCATTAGATGCCATGCACTGTAACAGGTCTCATTCACGTTTCGTTTTGCATGCGGAGATGGTACTGTCCTATCTTTGAAAACATTCTGTTGTCCATATCTTCCAGCTGAACAGTCACCTATTACTCCAACTTTCCAGGTTGTTCCATCAGGTGCTACAATATCGCTACCTGAAGGAAACTGAAGTAGTCCTGAACCCTGGGCATTTTGTTGTCCACGCCAACCTTGAGGACGTCCACTTCCTCGAGTTGACTTAGTCTTTGAGGCAGCTGTTCCTGTAATAGTAGTTATACGTATTAGAACGCGATTTAATATTGAATATATTGTGTAATATTAGAACAAAAAAACACCTTCATAAATGTAATATATAACTTGTAAAAATTCAAGACGAAACAAAGTACGAGGGCAGTTCAATAAGTAATGCAACACATTTTTTTTCTGAAACAGGGGTTGTTTTATTCAGCACTGAAATACACCAGGTTATTCCCCAATCTTTTAGCTACACAACACTATTTTTCAACGTAATCTCCATTCAATGCTACGGCCTTACGCCACCTTGAAATGAGGGCCTGTATGCCTGCACGGTACCATTCCACTGGTCGATGTCGGAGCCAACGTCGTACTGCATCAATAACTTCTTCATCATCCGCGTAGTGCCTCCCACGGATTGCGTCCTTCATTGGGCCAAACATATGGAAATCCGACGGTGCGAGATCGGGGCTGTAGGGTGCATGAGGAAGAACAGTCCACTGAAGTTTTGTGAGCTCCTCTCGGATGCGAAGACTTGTGTGAGGTCTTGCGTTGTCATGAAGAAGGAGAAGTTCGTTCAGATTTTTGTGCCTACGAACACGCTGAAGTCGTTTCTTCAATTTCTGAAGAGTAGCACAATACACTTCAGAGTTGATCGTTTGACCATGGGGAAGGACATCGAACAGAATAACCCCTTCAGCGTCCCAGAAGACTGTAACCATGACTTTACCGGCTGAGGGTATGGCTTTAAACTTTTTCTTGGTAGGGGAGTGGGTGTGGCGCCACTCCATTGATTGCCGTTTTGTTTCAGGTTCGAAGTGATGAACCCATGTTTCATCGCCTGTAACAATCTTTGACAAGAAACTGTCACCCTCAGCCACATGACGAGCAAGCAATTCCGCACAGATGGTTCTCCTTTGCTCTTTATGGTGTTCGATTAGACAACGAGGGACCCAGCGGGAACAAACCTTTGAATATCCCAACTGGTGAACAATTGTGACAGCACTACCAACAGAGATGTCAAGTTGAGAACTGAGTTGTTTGATGGTGATCCGTCGATCATCTCGAACGAGTGTGTTCGCACGCTCCGTCATTGCAGGAGTCACAGCTGTGCGCGGCCGGCCCGCACGCGGGAGATCAGACAGTCTTGCTTGACCTTGCGGCGATGATGACACACGCTTTGCCCAATGACTCACCGTGCTTCTGTCCACTGCCAGATCACCGTAGACATTCTGCAAGCGCCTATGAATATCTGAGATGCCCTGGTTTTCCGCCAAAAGAAACTTGATCACTGCCCGTTGTTTGCAACGCACATCCGTTACAGACGCCATTTTAACAGCTCCGTACAGCGCTGCCACCTGTCGGAAGTCAATGAAACTATACGAGACGAAGCGGGAATGTTTGAAAATATTCCACAAGAAATTTTCGGTTTTTTCAACCAAAATTGGCCGAGAAAAAAAATGTGTTGCATTACTTATTGAACTGCCCTCGTATAAAGTGTTGCAATTGAAATTAGTGTCTACGTAACATATACATAAACAAAAATTATTATAAAACAAACACATAAACAAGCATATCTTTCTCATCAGCATTCAGTAGAACCTTCTCTTCTGATGAAGAATCCGGAACTATTGGCGATGGAAATTCTTCTTCAGATAAAGACTCCAGCGGTTCGCCCTCAGATTCATTATCTAAAATCTCATTTAGAGCATTTATAATGTCCTCTTCTGTGCGTAGAAATGTGGCCATAATACATTCGTAAGTTACAAGCACTATCTACACAGACAGAATGCACTACTAAACTCGTTTTCGTGGTACAAAACTCTGGGTGCGCAATATCTGCATACAAGGTCAGACTTGTTTGAACCTCTCTCCCTCTCGACCCCTGCTGAAAACTGGAACGTCAGCCAGAAGTGAAGTAAAAACGAGTTCGGCGATTGTTGACCAAACACACACTAACAATAGGCATGAAGCTACATGAAAAATGCGATTATTATAGCGACTGCGCCGGGCGGGTCAGAACTGACCCCTCCGCAGTTCTAGGTGAACCTTCATATTTCTCTTTTATGTTTTCGCCGTAATATTTGAAATGAAGTATAATCAGTAATTACATTATTTCATAAAAAGTCACAGAAATGTAACACTCTAGGCAATAATACGAAAGAGTGACAAACAAAAGAATTATAAAGTGTGTCACGAGTGACCCAGCCGCGGTTCTAGCGTTAATTGTAAGGGCAGGGATAAAATATATATGTGGCCAGTTTCCTAGGACGATTCTGTCTATGCGTGCTTGGCGTGCAGCGCTGGTGACCTGTGGTGGGAATGGTTCACATTTTCGGCTAATGGTAGGAGCTGTCTGAGTAGAGAGGCCTGTTGGGGTGTAGGAATGTAGCTGGACTTAACCATGTCGTCCTCTAGATGGCTGAATAGCGAACTAATACTTAGTATGTGTTGGACAGCTTTCGTGATCGCATGGAAATCTGAGAAGATTCAATATAGACGTGTGTTTGCGCTGGACCATTACTCCCTCCCATGTAAATTGTTCGGTTGACTGCTTCTGCATATTTCGCGCCTTTATTTAGCTGAGGGAACATCGATTGTGGTGAGTGCATCTAGCAGGTGAAAGACAGGTGCAGGAGATGTTTTCTGGTTCTCTAGACATGAGAACCACCTTAGTTGACTTTGTAAGTTATAGGCATCATTTGGAATCTGTTACATCACCAACATTGGTATTCGCAAGAGGAAATATCAGTTTCCTCTATTTTTTTTTCGAGTTTTCACTTAAATGTCTTCACAGATGGGATAAGTTTCTAGTTACTAAGTGGTTTACAGCATGCTCCACCTCGCTAAACTTTCGGGTTTCTAGAGAAATAATTTCCAGTCTATAACTTCAGAATTATCTTGTGCAAGTGGTACTGCTATGCAAGCGATATTGCTATGTGCTTGATATCGGGAAATATCGCGTAAATGCTATAATATTCAGGCAAACCATGTGAAAATACATGTGTTCTTGTAATCCAAGAGTCTGGAGATTGGTGTAGAAAGCAAGCAAGCAGGTCGGGAGCAGAAATGGTGATGCCTTTGTACCGAGGGGAACGGACCCAGCCTTTGTACAACAGTTCTGAGAGTGACTTTGGTCCACTGAGAGTGGTCTGGTCAAGCATTGTAGGGGCGGATGACTGCCCGACCTCGCGGGAAATATCTAGTGCAGCGAGAAGTGTACCTGCGGTGCATGTGCTTGTGCTGTCTGTCTTCACGGTATATGTACAGGTGCCTGGCGGGCGATAGCTATATGCATTATGTCAAAGGGGAGATTTTGTATGGTGCAGGGTACGAATTGTATCTTTACTACATCGACACAGTACGCGGTGATATATTGACCGGTTGGAGATCGATTTTGCTCTCTAATATTCAAGTTTCCATCCTCAGTGGCACAGCAGTGTAATTGAGCAAGAGTCTCTACGTATTTGACGATCTGCAGGCCACTTTGCAGGGTTTAATTGTCAGTGCAATATGGTGATCTGTACAAATAGTTTTGCTGCTGAAAGTCTCGTCTGCAGAAAGAAAAAAAAGGTGGACAGTGCCCCCACACCAGCAGCATCAGTAATGTGGAGGGTAATTCAGTAAGAGCCAATCAGAATGCTCCACTTATTCACAATATATCCTGTGGTGTCACCGCCAGACACCACACTTGCTAGGTGGTAGCCTTTTAAATCGGCCACGGTCCGTTAGTATACGTCGGACCTGAGTGTCGTCACTATCAGTGATTGCAGACCGAGCGCCGCCACACGGCAGGTGTAGAGAGTCTTCCTAGCACTCGCCCCAGTTGTACAACCGACTTTGCTAGCGATGGTTCACTGACAAAATACTCTCTCATTTGCCGAGACGATAGTTAGCATAGCCTTCAGCTACGTGATTTGCTACGACCTAGCAAGGCGCCATGTACAGTCAAGAGCGACGCTCACCATTTATGGATTAAAGTTAAGTATTCCACCAGCCACGTCCGTTTTCCTAAATTCTAATTTCCTTGTCCTGTTCCAGACCTCATGCCAGCCTGCGTGAGCTAAAACGCGTGCCTTTCAGCTTCCTCTAATAATCACAGTGTTGGCTTTCCTGCCAACCCACAACACATCCGTTGTCCTGGGGCATAGGAGCGTCTACAAACTGATTCGAACAAGATGGAGGCAAGATATCTATCGAAAGTTCTGAGAAAGCAAGTGTTGAAAGACAAGTGGGGATGCCATCACTCATCCACCACTGTGCATTAGGACATCTCCAGACCTGTAGCTATAGGATACCGAAAATTCCCACAATTTTTCCTCTTCTATAGAACAGTGCTTCGAGTTCTGTTTTCCCCCATCTGTGCTTAGACAGCACTCTCTTTCCAAACAACAAGAATTATTTTATGATTAATTGTGTTTTAGCGAGCATGCACAGACATGATGAAGGCCTTTAGCGGTGAGAAAATTTAACTTTTCTGAGATGTATGTTGACAGCAGGATGTCACGATTTCCAGGAACGTAACGTGTGATGTCTCGTTAGGACCATCGGGAAAAATGCAATCTGTGTTATTTTGGGCTATTTTCTAAACAGGTCCTGGGAACATTTTGTGGTGATGTGTCAGCCACGCTGGGCAGGTAAGCACAGGTGCATGGCTAGATGCAGCTCCCATGTCCTGTTAGGATCGCTAGGAACAGTGCACCCTGTGCTATTCTGGGAAGCATTGGAACACATTTCTATAGCACTGGACCTACAGCTCTGCATCATCGCGCCAGCAACGGTGCCTAGGTGAACACGTATTTCGACAGGAATTACTCGGGTGTCAAGTATGGAAGGGATGCTACCGCCTCATCCTTGTGGAACCTGAACAGCCTTGTCGTCACTTTGTGGGGGCCACCGGTGCACCCTGACTCAGGCATCAGCGTCAGGCATCGGGTGGGAGGATGTGTTTTTTTACTATCAATCCTTTGTTTAAACTACATCCCATCAATTTCACCAACCAACAGGATGCTGGGAATTAAAAAAATCTACCCCATACATGTGAAGAATATCGATTTAATAAATTTGTTTAAATTTTTATATCAATGTGGTGTTAGCAGTGCAGTAGTTAAGGGGAGGGTGTGTGTGAGTGGATGACATGGAGCAGATCAGCAGGTTAAGTGCAGAACACTACGTTAACCTGCATAATTTGTATGTAAAACGCAGTACAATAGTTTAAGGGGGTGGGTGACAAAGAAGAATGCGCCAAAAATGGCATTAAAAAGCATGTGAAATTCGAAAAGTGTACCAGAAAATGATGGGAGGACATAACTAATTACTTAATTTTGTATCAAGGGTTTAAGGATATTGGGGTGACATGGAAAACCACTTAACAGGACAATAGGTTATGTGCTGAAAAAGGGTCAAACATTAGTGTAGTGGTGACTTCTGCCACCGAATGTGTCGGGATGACCAAATGTAGCGGGAAGAGGTAGAAAGCACTGTATTAAGACTTGTTCGAGCTTTCTAAATGATTTATTGTCTCCAACCACAGTGCCCTCCAACACCTTGGTCTGCGTCACAGGGTCCCGCAATGCTGAGGCCACTGCCACAACGACCCAGTGCATCGTGCTGCTGTGTGTTGGCCTGATAGGGGTGCATCGTCAGGGCTGCACCAGCAGTCGACTCAGCAGTCTTCTTCCCTGTTGACTCAGCACCACTCCGCTGGGAGCCGCCGAGCTGTGTTCTTCCTGGCTGGTGTAGCTGAGGTCATGGCGACCACAAGCGCCCGCAATCTGGTGTTCGAATCTGCGGCCCTTGCTCAGGATGCCTCTGGCATGTATTGGGAGCCAAGACGACTGCCGGCAGTAGTGAGCTGAAGAGTGGCCCACCACTGGCTGGCCGGCTACGGACCCCACGTCAGCTTCTGAGGGTCGAACCAATGACCCACTGTGGACTGGGATGCTGGTGCCTCATCTGCTACTGTGTGTAGCTGGTGGTGTGATACGCCCTGCCATCCAGGAGAGTTACCACATTTGAATGAATCTAGTTAGAAACCCACACCTATTTAGGTGCGGCTGTGTGCCTCTGTTTTGCTAACGCACTGCTCCGAGTCACGTACTCACAACACCTAGGTTGCGCCAGTAGGCCCCTTCTGCCGGTAACGTGTGCCATGCAAACCGCTGCATTTATGCTTTTCAGTGGTTCGACGGCCCTGTGGCATCCATTCCACTTTGCAACAGCTGGTCAGCATAACTTACTGTCAACAGATCCACGCCTGGCTGTAACTGGTGCACTCAGAAATGTTGCACTGAAGCTAACTTTCCTGTCTTAAACTATGGTGCTGTTACATTAGGTGAAGACACCCAGAATACAGTGCCAAACATTAGGTTATGCAACATGTTTTTCCCATACAATTACTTCTTACAAGACCTACATGTTTCCAAACAGCAGAGAATATGAGCAAGAGAACTCCAACCCCACAAACTGAAATTTTTATAAATAAACAATATACCCTTGAATTTACTGTTATGGAATCATTCCTCTCCGCTAATTTCCATGTATTCCATACACTGCCTTGAATCCACTAAATTGTTTAAATAAACAATATTCCACATTTTGTCTAAATTTTTAATACAATATTCCATACAGTGCAATGGAGTTCCCTCCAAATGACCGATCAACTGTGTCTTCTTCCTGCCAGTTTCCAGGAGGGAGGGTGGAATGGGAGGGGGCTTATCAGATTTTAATTAAGTTGTCAATCAAATTGATAAGAGTGAGAGGGGTACTCCAATAACTAAGACCTGAAAGTGTACCTGCAGCAGCGAGGGGGAGGTTTCCTGAAGGGGGAGGGGAGTGGGAAGGGGTGGAGGAACAATAAGTTACGTGCCTGCCAGTCAAAAGGAGGGATCGTTTTAGCAGAACAATAGATTAAGGTCCTGTCTATCAAAGGAGAACAATAGGCTAAGTACCTGTCAATCAATGGAGAACAGTAGGTTTGCCCCAGAGTGCATACCTGCCCCTGATTTAGGCAACCCGCACTAAGGAAATGGACTCTTACTAACTTTGTTCCACTACTTGTATCTCCTCCATGTCTGAACAACATCGCTTTGGTTCACTCTGAGACAACTGGACACTTCCCTTGTTGAGAGCCCTTCCTGGCACAAAGTAACAATGTGGACGCAATCGATCCATGGTATTGACCATCTAGACATGGTTGAACTACAGACAGCACAAGCCGTGTACCTGGTGGAATGAGTGGAACTGATCGGCTGTCAGACCCCCTAGGTCTAATAGGCGCTGCTCATGCATGGTTGTTTTCTTGTCACAGTCCAGGTGGCTCCCCCCGTTGGAGGTTCGAGTCCTCCCTCGGGCATGGGCGTGTGTGTTGTCCTTAGTGTAAGTTGTTTAAGTTAGATTAAGTACTGCGTAAGCTTACAGACCGATGGCCCCAGCAGTTTGGTCCCATAAGACCTTACCACAAATTTCCAGTTTCCATGCATGATTGTTTACATCTTTGGGTGGATTTACTGACATCTCTGAACAGTCAAACAGACTGTGTCTGTGACACACTATCCAGTATCACCGTCTATCCCCAGAAGTTATAGGAACCAGGGTTATGTAAGACTCTTTTTGATTTGTGCATTTGGAAAGAGACGAGAATTAGCAGCAATATTAACGACAAAACGCAAAAAGTGTTAATTTGTTGTAAAACGTTACGAAAAAGCTTCTTTGTCATTTGTATATCGACTCTCGTAATGGTCGACCATTACGTAGCTTGAACTCTCTGACGACTATATGAAGCTATAGAGTGGAAGTTTGTCACGTACTAAGGTATCTGGTCCCTTCATTGTGTATAACATAGAAGCTCCTATGTCATTGTAACCAACAAGTACAACGATTTCTACTACATATTTTGGTGATATATAACACAATTAAACTTCGAGAAGAATATAATAATTCCAATCCCAAAGACAGCAGGTGCTGACAGATGTGAAAATTACCAAACTATCAGTTTAACGAGTCACGGCTGCAAGATACTAACGCGAATTTATACAGATGAATGGAAAAACTGGTAGAAGCCGACCTCGGGAAAGGTCAGTTTGGATTCTGTAGAAATGTTGAAACACGTGAGGCAATACTGACTCTATGACTTATCTTAGAAGATAGATTAAGGAAAGACAAACCTACACTTCTAGCATTTGTAGACTTAGAGAAAGCTTTTGACCATGTTGACCGGAATACTCTCTTTCAAAATCTGAAGGTGGGAGGGGTAAAATACAGGGAGCGAAAGGCTATTTACAATTTGTACAGAAACCAGATGGTAGTTACAAGAATTGAGGGGCATTAAAAGGAAGCAGTGGTTGGGAAGGGAGTGAGACAGGGTTGTATCCTCTCCCTGATGTAATTCAATCTGTATATTGAGCAAGCAGTAAAGGAAACAAAAGAAAAATTCGGAGTAGGAATTAAAATCCATGGAGAAGAAATAAAAACTTTGAAGTTCGCCGATGACGTAATTTTGTCAGAGACAGCAAAGGACCTGGAAGAGCAGTTGAACGGATTGGACAGTGGCTGGAAAGGAGGATATAAGATGAACATCAACAAAAGTAAAACGAGGATAATGGAATGTTGCCGAATTAAATCAGGTGATGCTGAGGGAACTAGATTAGGAAATGAGACACTTAAAGTAGTAAATGAGTTTTGGTATTTGGGGAGCAAAATAACTGATGATGGTCGAAGTAGAGAGGATATAAAATGTAGACTGGCAATGACAAGGAAAGCGTTTCTGAAGAAGAGAAATTTGTTAACATCGAGTATAGATTTAAGTGTCAGGAAGTCGTTTCTGAAAGTATTTGTATGGAGTGTAGCCATGTATGGAAGTGAAACATGGACGATTAATAGTTTGGACAAGAAGACAATAGAAGCTTTCGAAATGTGGTGCTACAGAAGAATGTTGTACGTTAGATGGTAGTCCACATGACTAATTAGGAGGTATTGAATTTAATTGGGGAGAAGAGAAATTTGTGGCACAACTTGGCTAGAAGAAGGGATCGTTTGGTTGGACATGTTCTGAGGCATCAAGGGATCACCAATTTAGTATTGGAGGACAGCGTGGAGGGCAAAAATCATAGAGTGAGACAAAGATATGAATACACTAAGCCCAAGATAGAGTAGCATGGAGAGCTGCATCAAACCAGTCTCTGGACAGAAGACTACAACAACAACAACACAAGTAACTCAATTATAGCCTTTCCAGGTGCTTCCTACTTGATTTAGCAGCTTAGTATTTGGCAAGAATCGATGATTAGCTGGAATATTTACGACGAAAACTCAAAAAGTGTTAATTTGTCGCAAAATGTTTCGAAAAAGCTTCTTTATCATTTGTATATCGACTATTGTAGTGTTCGACCATTGCATAGTACGAATTCTTTTTGGGCTGGGTGGAGCAACAGAGTGGAAATTTATATCAGGTACTAAGGTGTCTGGTCCGTCGTTGTGCACAAAATAGAAGCTTCTAAGTCATTGCCGTTGACAATTACAGCGATTTCTAGTGTGTATTTTGGTAATCGATTACTCACTTAACTGACTTGTCGCTCATTGTAGGCGTCCGGTTTTTGTCATTTGGTTTCATACTGTCGTAATGCCAGGACATCACATTGCTTTGCTTTCTCTCAGGAATTGTTACATGTATCGAATTGAAATTTGCGTCAAGTACTAAGGTATTTGGTCTCATCGTTCCGTAGAGAATAGAACTGTCGAAATCAATGCAATCGAGAAGTATGGCATGTTACGTCTTATATTTTGGTTAACGAAAGCTCATTTGTTGATCGTATTGGATGCCATGCAGTTGACATAGAACTGTCACGTTTGGCAAGGCATGAGGTGTGACAGCCACAATAGACGAGAAAAGGACAAATATGATAATTTGTGATAAAATCTTTAGAAAAAGTTACGTTTTTGTCATTTGTTTTCGTACAGTCGTAATGCCAGAACATCACATTGTTCACCTTTCTCTTGGGAATGGTTACTGGTATCGAGTGGAAATTTGTGTCACATACTAAGTAATTTGGTCTCTTCGTTCGGTACAAAATAGAAGCTTTTAAGTGAATTCAATCAAGAAGTATGGTACTCCATGTCTCATATTTTGGTTATCGAAACATCACTCATTGACCGTTTTAGGTGCAATTCACCCAGAACCGTAATATTTGGCAAGAGACGAGGTGCGGCAACAACATTACGCGAGAAAACGAGACAAGTATTAATTTATAATAAATCTGAAGTAAAGTGTTTCGTTTTTGTCCTTGGTTTTCGTACTGTCGTAATGCCAGAACATCGCATTGCTCGCTTTTCTCTGGGGAATGGTTACAGGAATCAAGTGGTAATTTGTCTCACGTGCTAATGTATACGATCTCTTCGTTCCGTACAAAATAGAAGCTTCTAAGTCACTCCAATCGAGAAGTACGCCATGTTACGCCTCATATTTTATTTATCGAAAACTCACTTATGGACCATTTTAGATGGTATGCTGTCAACATAGGATCGTAGTATTTGGCAAGATACAAGGTGCGGCAGCAATGTTACACACGAAAACGCGATAAGTATTAACTTATAATAAAATATTAAGAAAACATCCCGATTTTGTCATGTGTATCCGTAGTGTCGCAATGATAGAACATCACATTGCTCGCCTTACTGTTGGGAATGGTTACAGGTATCGAGAGGGGATTTCTGTCACGTACTAACTTATTTGGTCTTTTCGTCCTGTACAATGCAGTCGAGAAGTATGACATGTCACGTTTCATATTTTGATTATAGAAACCTCACTCATTGACCAACTGATGCCATGCAGTTGACCTAGGACGGTAATATTTGGCCAGATACGATGTGCGGCGGCCACATTACACGACGAAACGTGAAAAGTATTAAATTACAATAAAAGCCTAACAAAACGTTCCGTTTTTGTCAATTGTTTTCGTACTGTCGTAGTGCCAGAACATTACATTGCTCGCCTATCTCTCAGGAATGGTTACAGGTATCGATTGCAAATTTGTGTCACAAAGTAAGGTATTTTGTCTCCTGGTTCCGTGCAAAAAGGAAGCTTCTGAGTCAATGCAATCGAGAAGTACGGCATGATATGTCTCATATTTTGGTTACCGAAAACTCAATTTTTGACTGTATTAGATGCCATGCAGTTGGCCTAGAACCGAAATATTTGGAAAAACACGTTATGCAGCAGCAGCATTACATGACAAAACGCGAAAAGTATTAATTTGTAATAAAATCTTAAGAAAACGTTACATTTTTGTCATTTACTTCGTACTGTCGTAATGCCACAACATCACATTGCTCACCTTTCTCCCAGGAATGGTTACAGCTATCGAGTGGAAATCTGTGTCATGTACTAAGGTATCTGGTGTCTTTGTTTGGCACAAAATAGAAGCTGGTAAGCTAATGCAATCGAGAAGTACGGCATATACTGTTGTAATCCCAGAGCATCAACCCCCTGCAGGTCCAGGGATTAGAATAGGCATGAGGTATTCCCGCCTATCGTAAGAGGCGACTAAAAGGAGTCTCACAAGTTTCGGCCTTTATGTAATGGTCCCCTTTAGGGTTTGACATCCATTTTTCAAAATTTTCCCCAAAGAGCGAGCCAATTGGGGAAGGACGCCTTACATGATGCACCATGTCCATCATGTGCTGAGACCTATTGCATCCTTCGTCGACGTGGATCTGCACTTCTGCTCATTCTCCAACTGTTAGTCAAAGTCACCCTCCTGGGTGGGTATTTTTCCATCAACTGTGCAGTATCGTTTTCTACGCTGACGATGATAATGGACTTGTTTGCTTGGTTGTACCTGATATCCAGTACGGTAGCCAGCCTGTTGTGGTGGTGCCGCCATGTACCCTGTTGGTTGTAGCCCCCTGACCACACAGGGATCACTCTGTAGGCTGAGGAGTAGATGCCCATCATCCTGGGGCATTGGGACTCCCAGCAGTGACTATCCTGCCAGGTGGCCTTTGCTGAAGCTGGGTGGCACCTGTGGGGAGGACCCCAGGTTGGAGTGGGTGGCATCAGGTTGAACAACACGTGATGAAGTGTAGTACATCATCTCTTCCTGATGGTCAAACACTAGCAGTCTTTAAGCGTTCATGGGCTCAATTAAATATACAGAAGTACGACCCCAAATCGTTCCCCTGCCTGGCCACACCATGGCAGGACTGTCAGGATCCTCTGCCCAGACATGGGCGTTACTCGCTTGTGACAAGCTAGGGGATGTTTCTGTAACCATCAAGCCCCACAAGAGTTTGAATTTGATCTGGGGTATCATATTTTTAAGGAACCTTCTTTTGCAGTCTGACGATGAGCTGCACGCCAGTTTAGAGTGGCGAGGTGTTCATTTCGTTCGGCATGTCCACCGGGGTCTGGGAGATAATCGGGTAGCCACTGGCTCCTTCATCTTGGCCTTCAAGGGTGATACATTACCTAAGAAGGTCAAGGTGACGGTCTACCACTATGATGTAAAGCACTATATACCTCCCCAATGTGGTGCTTTAAATGCTGGAAGTTCGACCATATGTCTTCCTGCAGTACTTCCAGTGTCACATGTCGAGACTGCGGACACCCATCACATCCCAATACTCCATGTGCACCGCCTACCATCTGTGACAACTGCAGAGAGCACCATTCTCCTTGCTTGCCTGACTGCAGTATTCCCCAGAGAGAAAGGAAAATCATGGAGTATGAGACCCTGGACCGACTGACCTACACTGAGGCTAAGAGGAAATTTGAACACTTACATCCTATATGTATGACATCGTCTTATGCTGCCACTACAACAGTTCTAGCCCCATCAGCTCCATGAATCCCAGTCACCTCTCAGAGTGGGAAGAGTGCACCTGCCCCTTGATGGTGGGGGGCACTTCCCTTCCTGTTGCTCCTGCACCACCTACTTTGGAGCAACACCCCCAACCACCGAAGAAGTGTAAGACTTCTTCGGCTGCTCTCTCTAGGAAGGGGTCCCTTGGGTCGTCCCTTCCCAGGTTTCTGCTAATGGGAAAGATGACACCCGCCAGTGGCTGAAGAGCCCAAAAGCAGCTGGTTGTAGGGTAGGGCTTCATGCTCATCCTCAGTCCCTGAGACTGAAGTCCTCCCAGCCAGGGAAATCCAAGGAGCAGCGAGAGAAATCCAAAAAGAAGACCCAGAAGAGCAAGTGACTTGTGGTGGCATCCATACCACCGCTATCTACAAGCTCTGCATCTGCAGATAAGGTGGAGAGTCTGGCGTCTGCTGAGGATCTAGATCTCACTGGACCCTCAGACACAATGGATATAGACTGCTAAGGCAATAAGTTGGTGGCAGCAGGTGACCCTGAGGCGTAAACTACCTCATTGAATGTTCCATACCTTCCCAGTCTCATTATGACGTCATGCTCCAGAGGAATCGCGGCGGTTTTTTCCACGACCAGGCTGAGCTGTGGTAACTGTTAAGCTTTACACCTACTTTCTGCTTTACTCTCCAGTAAACCTGATTCCCAGCAATGCAGAACCCTGCCCTCCATAGCTATGAGTGATATTACAGTAACCATAGCGACTATAATCGAGTGTCAGGTGGAGTTTACGTTCATGTCCTAAACTCAGTCTGTAGTGAAACCGTACCCCTTCAAACCCCTCTTGAAGCAGTGACTGTCAGAATATGGACGATGCAGGAAATAACTGTCTGCAATGTATATCTTCCTCCAGATGGTGCAGTACCTCTGAATGTATTAGCTGCACTGATTGCTCAACTCTCTAAACTTTCATAATTTTGGCAGATTTTAACGCCCACAACCACTTGTGGGATGGCACCATGCTTACTGGCCGAGGCAGAGATGTCGAAAGTTTACTGTCTCATTCGACCTCTGCCTCTTAAATACTGGGGCCGCCACACAGTTCAGTATGGCCCATGGTAGTTATTCAGCCATTGATTTATCAAATTGCAGTCCAGGACTTCTCCCATCTATCCACTGGAGATCACATCACGACCTGTGTGTTAGTAACCACTTCCCCATCTTCCTTTCACTGCCCGGGCGTCAGGCCCACGGACGCCTGCCCAGATGGGCTTTAAACAAGGCGGACTGGGAAGCCTTCACCTCTGCTGTCACTGTTGAATCTCCCCCACACGGGAACATCAATGTGACGGTTGAGCAGGTGACTACAACAATCCTTTCTGCGGCAGGAAACGAGATCCCTCGCTCTTTAGGGTGTCCCTGGCGAAAGGCAGTCCCTTGGTGGTCGCCGGAAGTTACTGAAGCAATTAAGGTGCGTCGACAAGCTCTACAGCAACATAAGCGGCACCATTCCCTGGAATACCTCATAGCCTTTAAATGGCTCCGCACCCGCATTCGCCAACTTATCGAACGGCAGAAGCAGGAGTGTTGGGAGAGATACGTCTCGACCACTGGGTGCCATACGTCACCTTCCCATGTCTGGGCAAGGATCAAACGTGCTTTCAGGTACCAGACCCCCAACTGGTGTTTCTGGTGTTCACATAAATGGCGTGTTATCTACCGACGCAATCGCGATTGCTGAGAGCTTTGCTTGGCACTATGCTCGAGCCTCTGTGTTGCACAGTTACCCCTCAGCCTTTCACACTCTCAAACAGTGGCTGGAAGGGAAAGTCGTCTCGTTCACTACACGCCACATAGAATCCTATAACGCCCCAATTGGAGAGGAGGAGCTCTTCAGTGGCCTTGTACATTGCCCCAACACTGCTCTTGGGCCAGATCGGATCCACATTCAGATGATTAAACATCTCTCGTCCGTCTACAAGCTATCGGCCCATCAGCCTCAACAACGTTCTTTGTAAGCTGCTGGAACATATGGTATGTTGGCTGTTTGGTTGGGTCCTGGAGTACATGGCCTGCTGGGTCTGTGTCAGGGCTGTTTCCGCCAGGGGCGTTCCGCCACTGACAATCTTGTGTCCCTCGACTCTGCCATCCGAACAGCCTTTCCAGACGCCGACACCTGGTTGCCGTCTTTTTTGATTTATGGAAAGCTTACGACACGACCTGGTGACATCATATCTTTGCCACATTGTATGAGTGGGGTCTCTGGGGCCCACTTCCGATTTTTGTCCAAAATTTCCTGTCGCTCTGTACTTTCCATGTCCACTTTGGTGTCTCCCATAGTTCCGCCCATTCCAGGAGAATGGGGTCCCGCAGGGCTCTGTATTGAGTGTATCTCTATTTTTAGTGGCCATTGACGGTCTAGCAGCAGCTGTAGGGCCATCTGTCTCACCTTCTCTGTATGCAGATGACTTCTGCAACTCGTACTGCTCCACCAGTACTGGTGTTGCTGAGCGGCGCCTACAGGGAGCCATCCGCAAGGCGCAGTCATGGGCTGTAGCCCACGGATTCCAATTTTCGGCCGCAAAGTCGTGTGTCTTGCATTTCTATCGGCGTCGTACCGTTCATCCGGAACCAGAACTTTACCTTCATGACAATCCACTCACTGTAGTGGAGACATATCGATTCTTAGGACTAGTTTTCGACGCCCGATTGACGTGGTTTCCTCATCTTCGTCAGGTAAAGTGGAAGGGCTGGTAGCACCTCAATGCCCTCCGCTGCCTGAGCAACAACTAGGGTTCAGATCCATCTACGCTGCTCCAGCTCTACAGAGCCCTTGTTCAATACCACCTTGACTATGGGAGTCTGATTTATGGTTCGGCGACGCCCTCAGCGTTGCATTTACTCGACCCAGTGCACCACTATGGCGTTCGTCTAACAACGGGACCTTTTAGGACGAGTCCAGTGACCAGCGTCCTGGTGGAGGCCGGAGTCCCTCCATTGATGGTTGGGCGTGCACAACTGCTCGCCAGTACGTTGCAGACATTTATAGTTGTCCTGAGCAGCCAAATTACCGTCTCCTTTTCCCACCCATGGCAGTTCATCTCCTGCATCGGCGTCCCAGGTCAGTGCTTACGATTGCAGTTTGTGTCCAATCTCTTGTGTCTCAAGTGGAGTCCTTGCCTTTACCACCCACAGTCGAGGTCTATTCACGTACACCTCCATGGTGTACACCTAGGCCGAAGCTTCGCCTGGATCTTTCGCATGGCCCTAAGGACTCAGTTAATGCTGCAGCTCTCTGCTGTCACTTTCTCTAGATTCTTGAGATGTACTGGGGTCATGAAGTGGTTTACACCCACGGCTCGACGGCTGATGGTCATGTTGGCTTTGCGTTTGTTCATGGAGGGCATATTGAACATCACTCCTTGCCAGACGGCTGTAGTGTTTTCACTGCAGCACTGGCGGCCATTTCTCGTGCTCTTGAGTGCATCCGCTCATGCATTGGTGAGTCGTTTCTTGTCTGTATTGACTCCTTGAACAGTCTACAAGATATCGAACAGTGATAACCCCGCCATCGTTTGGTAGCAACCATGCAGGAATCCATCTGTGCCCTGGAATGGCCCCCAGGTCAAGTGGGAATCCCAGGAAATGAACTTCCTGACAGGCTGGCCAAACAGGCTGTACAGAAAGTGCGTCTTGAGATCGGCATTCCCGTAAATGACCTGCAATCATTCTTACCCCACAAGGTTTTTCAGCTTTGGGAGACGGATTGGCATAATCTCAGTATGCACAACAAACTGTGTGCCATTAAGGAGACTATGAATATGTAGAGGACCTCCACGTGGGCCTCTCGCAGGGACTCTGTGGCCCTCTGCCGGCTCTGCTTTGGCCATTGTTACCTCCTCCTTTGTGATGACCTACCTTGATGTCGCTGTGGCTCACAAATGACGGGCGTGAACTTTTTGCTGGACTGCCCACTTTTAGCCGCTCTGTGGCGGTCTGTTAACCTTCCCAGCACCCTAACTTCGGTGTTGGGTGACAGTGCATCATAGCAACTTTAGTTTTACGTTTTATTCGTGAGGTGGGGGGGGGGGGGGGGGGTTTATCGTACCAACTAAGGGTGGGCGTTTGGCCTTCTCTACGATGACTCCACATTCCACTGTCTTTAATTTGTTTGTCTTGGTGTTCGATTTTTCACTTCATGTGTCCATCTCACCTTGTTTTTCTTGGACTGAACATTTCATTGTGTTGTAGTGTGGCTGGCTTCTCCTTTGTATCTCATGGTCAGCCAGCCGTGGTAATTTGCTTAGTTGTTTTAATATCCTCTACCTCTTTCTTGCGTCTCTCTGTTGTTTCCTTGTCCTCTTTTGTTTTTGTAGTGTTTGTTATTGTTGTGGCGTAGCAAGACAGCCACGCCACGGAAGTAGCCGGAAGGCACGCGTTTACTTTCACGCAGAATAGAGATAGGTCTGCAACAGAATACGTAATGAATGCTATAAAGAAAAGTACGTAGCTCCTGGAATACTTAACTTTAATCCATCCTTGTGGTACATAGCTCTTGATGATACAAGTGAGACTCATTAGATACAAGCTATGCAAGGCTAATGGCGCCTTGCTAGGTCGTAGCCATGGACTTAGCTGAAGGCTATTCTAACTATCTGCTCTGCCAATGAGCGAGGCTTCGTCAGTGTGCATCGCTAGCTACGTCGTCCGTACAACTGGGGCGAGTGCTAGTACGTCTCTCTAGACCTGCCGTGTGGTGGCGCTCGGTCTGCTATCACTGAAAGTGGCGACACGCGGGTCCGACATGTACTAATGGACCGCGGCCGATTTAAAGCTACCACCTAGCAAGTGTGGTGTCTGGCGGTGATACCACAGTTATCTTTCTTTCGTCCTTGTGGTTTTTCCTTCCTTTCGATATTGTTCTCTACGTCCCGTTTGCTTCATTCTTTCCCTTGTATGATTGTTTTAACAGGAACAAGAAGAGGGACCAAGGAGTTTGGTCCCTTTCCCCCACCATTTAAACCAACCAATGACGAATTCTCTGAGGACTGGGTGGAGCTACCGTGTGAAATTTATGTCACATACTAAGGTTTCTAGTCCCTTAGTTTTGTACAAAATTGAAGCCTCTAAGTCAATGCAATCGATAATTACAGTTAATACTACTACATATTTCGGTAATCGATAACTCACTCACCAGCCATTGTTGACGCTTCCCACTTGACCTAGGAGCGTGAAAATTGCCAAGCGACGACGATTAGAAGCAATATTTGTGACAAAACGCAAAAGGAGTTAATTTGTGGTAAAATGTTACGAAAAAGCTTTGGCATTTGTATATCGACTATCGTAGTGTTCGACCATTACATAGGCCGAATTCTTTGGTGACTGGGTGGAGCTATCGAATGGAACTTTTTGTCACTTACTGAGATGTCTGGTCCCTTCGTTGTGTACAAAACAGAAGGTTCTAATTAATGGCAATCGACAAGTACAGCGATTTCTATTAGACATTTTGTTAATCGATTACTCACTTAACCGACTTATCCCCAATTGTAGGCGCTTCCCACTTCACCTAAGAGCGCAATATTTGGCAAGAGACGAGGATTTGCAGCAATATTTATGACAAAAAGCAAACAGTTTTAATTTGTAGTTATATGATACAAAAAGTATCTTATTTGTCATCTGTAAATCGAATATCGTAATGTTTGATCATCCTATAGCACGAATTCTCTGAGGATTGGGCGGAGATATCGAGTGGAAATTTATGTACGTACAAAGAGGTCTGGTACCTCCAATGTGTACAAAATAGATGCTTCTAAGTCGTTGAAATCGACAAGTACGGCGTATTACGGCTGATGTTTTAGTTACCGAAGGTTCACTTTATGTCTGATTTGGGTGCCATGCAGATTACCTAGGACCATAATATTTGGCAAGAGACGAGGTGTAGCTGCAACATTACACGCGAAATTGTGAAAAGTGTTAACTCGCAACAAAATCTTAAGAAATCGTATTGTTTTTGTCATTTGTTTTCGTACTATAGTAATGCTGCAACATCACACTGCACGCCTTTAATTCGGAAATAGTTACAGGTATCGAGTTGAAATTTAGATACATCAGAAAAAGTTTTGCAACACCTCGGTTCTGAGGATTCCGGAACCTGTACAGAAAATTGGAAGAGAGAGATCAGCATAAACACAATTTCCGCCCTTTTTATTGCTCATGAAAACCACACATTGCATGTTGTACCACCATACAGCGGCACCTTCAGAGGTAGTGGTCCAGACTACTGTACACACCGGTACCTCTAATACCCAGTAGCACTTCCTCTTGCATTGATGCTTGTCTGTATTCGCCGTGGCATACTATCCCAAATTCATCAAGGCTTTGTCTGGAGAACATGCTGGCCACTCTAGTCGAGCGATGTCGTTATCCTGAAGGAAGGAAGGAAGATGTGCACGACGGGGGCACGAATTGTTGTCCATGAAGACGAATGCCTCGCCAATATGCTGTCGAAATGGTTGCATTATCAGTCGGAGGATGGCATTCACGTATCGTACAGCTGTTACCGTGTCTTCCATGACCACCAGCAGCGTACGTCGCCCCCACATAATGCCACCCCGAAACAGCAGGGAACCTCCACCATGCTGCACTCGCTGGACAGTGTGTCTAAGACGTTCAGCCTGACTGGGTTGCCTCCAAACACGTCTCCGACGATTCTCTGGTTGAAGGCATATGCGACACTCATCAGTGAAGAGAACGTGATGCCAATCCTGAGCGGTCCATTCGGCATGTTGGTGGACCCACCTGTACCGCGCTGCATGGTGTCGTTGTTGCAAAGATGGACCTCGCCGTGGACGTCGGGAGTGAAGTTGCGTATCATGCAGCCTATTGCGCACAGTTTGAGTCGTAACACGACGTCCTGTGGCTGCACGAAAAGCATTATTCAACTCGGTGGAGTTGCTGTTAGGGTTCCTCCGAGCCATAATCCGTAGGTAGCGATCATACACTGCAGTAGCAGCCCTTAGGAGGCCTGACCGAGGCATGTCATCGGCAGTTCCTGTCTCTCTGTATCACCTCCATGTCCGAACAACATCGCTTTGGTCACTCCGAGAGGCCTCGACACTTCCCTTGTTGAGAGCCCGTCCTGGCACAAAGTAACAATGCGGACGCGATTGAAACGCGGTATTGACCATCTAGACATGGTTGAACTACAGACGACACGAGCCGTGTACCTCCTTCCTGGCGGAATGACTGGAATTGATCGGCTGTCGGACCTCCTCCGTCTAATAGGCGCTGCTCATGCATGGTTGTTTACATATTTGGGCGCGTTTAGTGACATCTCTGAACAGTCAAAGTGACTGTGTCTGTGATCTCGTACAACATCCGCGTGTATCTTCAGGAGTTCTAGGGACCGGGGTGATGCAAAACTTTTTTTGATGTGTGTATATGGGCTGCTGTCCATCCTTAGCAAGCAAACACCGTTGTCAATATCTTTAAAACATTGCACCATGGCCCTTTAAAACGAAAACAAATTGTATACAATAGCCTGAAATATTCACAAGCCAGGAACTGTCCTTGTCCATCAAAGACGCCAATACACGCAGAGGAAAAAAAAATTTAAATCGTCTTACTGATATACAATGATGTGACAAAAGGCGTTGGATACCTCCTAATGTCGCGTCAGACCTCTTTTTGTCCTGTGCAGTCAGCAAGTCGCGTGCATTGGACTCAACAAGTCATTGGAGGACTCCTGCAGAAATATGAAGCCATGCTGCCTCTATAGCTCTGCATAATTGCGAATGTGTTGCCGGTGCAGGATGTTGTGCGCGAACTGACCTCCTGATTGTGTCTCATAAATGTTCTATGGCATTTATGTTGGGCGATCTGTGTTGCCAAATCATTCGCTCGAATTGTCCAGAATGTTCTTCAAACCAGTTGCGAACGATTGTGGCCCCTTGACAATTCCATTGTTGTTTGGGAATATGAGGTCCACGAATGACTGCTAATCGTCACCAGGTTGCCGATCATATCGATTTTCAGTCCATGATCGGTTCAGTTTGATCAGAGAACGCAGTCCATTCCGTGCAAGCCCAGCCCACACCATTTTGGAGTCACCACAATCTTCCACAATGCCTTTTTGACAACTTGGGTCCACGGCTTCATGGATTCTGCGCCACACTCGAACCTAAAATCAGCTCTTACCAATTGAAATTGGAACTCATATGACTAAGCCACGGTTTTCCTGTCACCTAGTAACGAGCCCAGGAGAGGCGCTGCAGGCGATGTCGTGCTGTTAGCAAATGCTCTCTCGTAATCTGCTGCCATAACCCGTTAACGCCAAATTACGTCGCATCGTCCTAACGGATACTTTCGTCGTACGTCCCACATTAATTTCTGCAGTTATTTCACGCAGTCTTGCTTGTCTGTTAGCACTGACAACTCTAGGCAAATGCCGCTGCTCTCGGTCGGTAAGTGAAGGCGATCGACTGTTGCACTGTCCATGACGAGAGTTAATGTCTGAAATAAGGTATCTCAGCAGACTCTTGACCCTGTGGATTCTGGAATATTGAATTCCCTAAGGATTTCCGAAATGGAATGTTCCACGCGTCTAGCTCGAACTACTATTCTGCATTTAAAGTCTGATCATTCCTGTTGTGCTACCATAAGCACGTCGTAAACTTTTCACATGAACCGCGTAACCACAAATGACAGCTCCGCCAATGCACTGCCCTTTTATACCTTTTGTATGCGATACTACGTGTGCATATTGCTATCCCGTGACTTTTGCCACCTCAGCGTATAACAGTGTTGAGTTTACAAGAAATCGCTATTAAAATACATAAAAGACCTAAGCAACAATAAGCGTACGATCTTAGAGGTTATTAATGAGGTGATTTGTCTCTTGCGACTCCTCGTGTCGTATAATTGCTTTTCATTTAACAAACATATCTATAGGCAAGGCGATGGTCTCGTTGTGGGCAGTTGCTTGTAAGTGTTACTGCCGGAAGTTTTGGTAACTGTCTCGAGCGTTAATTTTTCCTTACGAACTGACCGATGTATCGGAAAATGCTGTTTCACCGACGTTACGTTGATGACATCAATGTTGTTTTTAATGCTGACATTTCTGAGACTGCTGTGCTGACTAATGAATTTAATGCACTCCGTCCTAAACTGAAGTTCACCCACGAGAATATGGGTCGAAATGGAGTACTAAATTACCTTGATTTGGGGTTACATTTAACAGATAATAAAATCAACATGGACTTCTTCAGAAAGCCAACGACAAGTGACTTCATTATTCCAACGTTTTCTTGCCACCACCGGCAACACAAGCTTGCCTTTTTAAAGTCAATAACACTGGCCAAGAAAAAAATTGAATGTTTCCTGCACTTCATGCGAAGAATATCACTAATTATGCGTCAGAAAAACGAATATGACAGGAAAGGTTTTCTTAACTCTAGTTTTTGTGATGCACACTAGGTGGAAGTAGTTCGTATTAACGGATTGAGAGAAAAAGATATATTTTAATTACACGTGCTAACAACATAGAGAGTATTACTGACCTTTTTTAAAATAGTAGTTACATTTTAAAGGTTCTAAATTGCTGGAAGAATACCTCGCAGATGGACCGCGGTGGTCTAGCGGTTCTAGGCGCTCAGTCCGGAACCGCGCGACTGCTACGGTCGCAGGTTCGAATCCTGCCTCGGGCATGGATGTGTGTGATGTCCTTAGGTTAGTTAGGTTTAAGTAGTTCTAAGTTCTAGGGGACTGATGACCACAGATGTTAAGTCCCATAGTGCTCAGAGCCATTTGAACCATACCTCGCAGATGGTTGGATCTGAACAGCATCATGTGGTGGCTGCATGAGATTGATCTTTGCAAGAGCACCGTCACCAACTGAGTGTAGGTACCATCTCTTTTGTTGCCTAAAAATTCACGAACAACTCCCTTGAAGGCTTCCCAAGCGTCCTTTTCTTTCCCCTCCAAAACTTGGTCGAATACAGGATCCTTCACAAGTTCTCGAATTGGTGGACCGATAAAAATACCTTCCTTATCTTTTGCATCCTTTAATTTCGGAAAATCTCTCTTATGTGCTTACTGATTCTTGATTCATACTTTAAACAAAATTTTTCATCAAACCCAGCTTGATATCCAGGGTTGGAAGAAGAAGGTCGTTTGGGTCCATGAAACGCTCGGAAACGACATTTTTCTCGCTAGGGTTAAGATTTCTTGCAGACCACTCTTCTTTAATAGAATACGATTTTCTATCCCTACTGTCGCACATATACAGGGTGGTCCATTGGTCGTGACAGGGCCAAATATCTCACGAAATAAGCGTCAAACGAAAAAACTACAAAGAATGAAACTTATCTAGCTTGAAGGGGGAAACCAGATGGCGCTATTGTTGGCGCTGCCATAGGTCAAACGTATATCAACTGCGTTTTCTTAAAAATAGGAACCCCCATTTGTTTATTACATGTTCGTGTAGTACATAAAGAAATATGGATGTTTTAGTTGGACTACTTTTGTCGCTTTGTGATAGATGACGCTGTAATAGTCACAAACATATGGCTCACAATTTTAGACGAACAGTTGGTAAAAGGTAGGTTTTTCAAATTAAAATACAGAACATAGGTACGTTTGAACATTTTATTTCAGTTGTTCCAATGTGATAATGTACCTTTGTGAACTTATCATTTCTGAGAACGCATGCTGTTACAGCGTGATTACCTGTAAATACCACATTAATGCAATAAATGCTCAAAATGATGTCCGTCAACCTCAATGCATTTGGCAATACGTGTAACGACATTCCTCTCAACAGAGATTAGTTCGCCTTCCGTAATGTTCGTACATGCATTGACAATACGCTGACGCATGTTGTCAGGCGTTGTCGGTGGATCACGATAGCAAATATCCTTCAACACAGAAAGAAATCCGGGGAAGTCAGATACGGTGGAAGTGCGGGCCATAATATGGTGCTTCGACGACCAATCCATCTGTCATGAAATATGCTGTTGAATACCGCTTCAACCGCACGCGAGCTATGTGCCGGACATCCATCATGTTGGAAGTACATCGCCATTCTGTCATGCAGTGAAACATCTTGTAGTAACATCGGTAGAACATTACGTAGGAAATCAGCATACATTGCACCATTTAGATTGCCATCGATAAAATGGGGGCCAATTATCCTTCCTCCCATAATGCCGCACCATACATTAACCGGCCAAAGTCGCTGATGTTCCACTTGTCGCAGCCATCGTGGATTTTCCGTTGCCCAACAGTGCATATTATGCCGGTATACGTTACCGCTGTTGGTGAACGACGCTTCGTCGCTCAATAGAACGCGTGCAAAAAATCTGTCATCGTCCCGTAATTTCTCTTGTGCCCAGTGGCAGAACTGAACAAGACGTTCAAAGTCGTCGCCATGCAATTCCTGGTGCTTAGAAATATGGTATGGGTGCAATCGATGTTGATGTAGCATTCTCAACACCGACGTTTTTGAGATTCCCAAATCTCGCGCAATTTGTCTGCTACTGATGTGCGGATTAGCCGCGACAGCAGCTAAAACACCTACTTGGGCATCATCATTTGTTGCAGGTCGTGGTTGGCGTTTCACACGTGGCTGAACACTTCCTGTTTCCTTAAATAACGTATCTATCCGGCGAACGGTCCAGACACTTGGATGATGTCGTCCAGGATTCCGAGCAGCATAAATAGCACACGCTCATTGGGCATTTTGATCACAATAGCCATACATTAACACGATATCGACCTTTTACGCAATTGGTAAACGGTCCATTTTAACACGGGTAATGTATCACGAAGCAAATACTGTCCGCACTGGCGGAATGTTGCGTGATACCACGTACTTATTTATACGTTTGCGACTACTACAGCGCCATCTATCACAAAGCGAAAAAAGTAGTCCAACTAAGATATTCATATTTCTTTACGTACTACACGAATATGTAATTAAAAATGGGGGTTCCTATTTTGAAAAACGCGTTTGATATCGGTTTGACCTATGGCAGGCCATCTAGGGGGCCAACCATAGCGTCATCTGGTTTCCCTCTTCAAGCTAGACAAGTTTTGTTCTTTGTAGTTTTTTCGTTTGATGCTTATTTCATGAGATATTTGGCCCGGTCACTATCAATGGATGACCCTGTATAAGAAGCAGCAATGTTTTGTAAACCCCAATTGCATTCTTAAGAGTATGGCAATGACGTTTAGATCACCAATGATTTTCCATTTGTATTCATGATGCCTGACTGAGTCCAAGAGGGCTCTCATATTTGCAAATGTATCCTTCATGTGTACAGCATGACCAACAGGAATAGAAGGAAGACCATTGTTATTGTTACATAGCTTTCAAACTAAGCTAGTAGTAGTGTATAATAGCCTTCATTCAGTTGGATCATGGTTCAAATTCAAAAATTTCATTTATTTTTATTTTATTTATTTATTTATTTATTGTTCCGTGGGACCCAATTAAGGAGAAGTCTCCATGATTATGGAACGAGTCAATACATGAAATTATAACACGATAGTAGAAACAGATAAAATGAAATACAAGAAACGTATTCAGGCGACAATTCGTAAGTTTAAATAAAGAAAATCAACAATGTAAGACTGGAATTTGCTTAATTTTTCAGCTCTTCCAAGAGCTCCTCAACAGAATAGGAGTGAACCATGAGGAAACTCTTCAGTTTAGACCAGGCTCGTCCAAACTGTGCCCCTGGGGCGCCAGCGCCCGCGATCGCCCGCGGCCAGCGCCCCGGGCGAATTCGCGTGTTGCTGCAGTGGCCGAGCCGTGTCGCTTAGCTTGGCCGTGCGGACTGCCTGACCGCCCGCCGCGCCTCGCCATGCCCCTGAACGCGCACTTCGTAAGGACGACAGACCGCCGCGCCAGCAGGCGCAAAGCCGTTAGTCAACAGATATCAGGCTACAGTGGATCGAGATGAATGGTTAACAGCAGCAGACAAAAAGAAAGACGAGCGGTGCATCCGCACTTAAATAGTGGGAAATTAATTTCCTTTGTACTGCTATGGAAAATCATGCCAAATGTTTAGTATGTTATCGGAACCTCATGTATTTAAAAAAGCACTCGATTGAACGGCATTTTAATACCTGTCACAAATATCAGTTCGAAAATTTGTCGCAAGAGGAACGCCAGTCAAAGCTTGAAGAACTGAAAGAAAATTTCAAGCAGCATTATAGTGAAGTAAGTGTTTCCTATCGTATGACTCTTTATTATTTATAAAGATGATAAATAAAACTATATTTTATAATCTGACATGTCACTTAGCAATATCAGATTGTCAGCAGCAAGGAACATTCCTTTTCGGTTAATTTTCATATTTTGGTTGCATTAAATCGTGTCGCACAGACTGTTGTGTACATAGTTCCGCGTAGTCAGCGCGTACACAGCTTTCCCAACAGAGCGCGCCTCGCTAAGCACAACAGCGCAGGCGCAGCGCTCGTCCGTCTCCGCACTATGAGATGGCGCTATCTTAGAGACAGACCAAATTCTGCTTCCGCCGATACGCGTATTAATATGTAATGCAGCCAATGAGATTGCTGCTAAAGTACAACCTTTTCTCCTCGCGGATCACACTCGCGCAGTGATACCTGAACGAGCGAGTTGTTATAACGAGTGTACAGACCTCCGATTAGTCAGTCTGCATCAGTCTGTAGTCAAGTTTAAGTCTGCACCTAATAAGATTGCCATATTCCTGTACATAGCCATGAAGATAAATGAATAGACACGTTGTCAAGTATCAGAGATATGTGAGAATAAGATTAACGTACAAAGACCAAAGGAACTTCAGATTGTCAATTGTAAACAGCATCCAGAATCAAGTTAAGTAAGGTTTATGATTGCTATTATTTTAATAAATGTGTGTGAAAATTAATCAAGTTCTGTTTAAAGTTGGTCACCGTCAATCTGCTGCTCTAAGCGTGCCAGTGGCATTTCTATCGTCTGACCTAACGGCAGAAGATAAACACGCCACGATAAGACCACGAGACATATTGCTGACACTCGCCTACTTCGTTAGAGCGACAAGTCAAATAATCTGATGGTGTGTGTACCCAAGGTCTTACAGTACGCACACCACACAGACATAACAAAAAGTTTCATGTGCGTTATTTTTTGCCTCTTTCTGAAAAGCCGTCACAAACGCTCACTCGGACAGCAAAGAGTCATTAAGAGTCATTCTTTGTTTTTGTATATTTTTGTTTTTATGGATGGGAACACATATGTTGTAGTTTTGTCTATGTTTTTAATTAAATAAAAAGCAAATATTTTAATAGATAAAAATTTATTATGCGACGACATTTCGCTGTCCTTGCTAGCGTCTAAGGCCGCTTTTCAGAGCAACTGGGGGAAAACGCACCTAAAACCAATCTTTTTTAGTTAGTTTTTTATTTGAATTTCAATGAATGAAACAATTAATTGCTAAATTGACCAAAGTGTTTTAAAAAACAGGATTGTACAAAATTAATTGTATGTTCCTTTTTTGTCGTGGTAGGGGCAGGAAACAGGTGGGCCAAGTTTGCGCGCAAGTTACAAATGCTCGCTGAGAATTGCGAAAGCAGGGAAACCCTTGCGGCTGGGATTGCCTGGTCGACCCAGCGACTTGTATTTGTCCCGCAGACCTCACGGAAAAATTTGAAGCAATAGCTCTTTCGCCTCAAACTGTTGCTCGCCGAGTCGAAGATATGGCCTTAGATATGGAGCAGCAATTAATGGAGAGAGCGGCAAACTTTATTTCATTTTCTATCGCTCTTAACGAGTCCACGGACGTTGCGGACATATCTCAGCTCGTCATATTCATTCAAGGTGTCGACGACAATCTGCGTGTCACGGAAGAATTTCTCGACCTTATAATACCATTAAAAGACACAACCCCAGGTTTGGATATTTTTCTAGCCGTGGAAAACGTCTTAGAGTCAATGGGTTTAAAATTGGAACGCCTGACCGGTGTAACAACGGATCGAGCCCCTGCCGCCACTCCGGCCGGCTCATTTGCGAATTACAAGAACAGTTTGAAAACAGATTTTTGCAGATAAATGAGCTGCAACCGACCTTAGATGTATTTGTTCGCCCGTTTTCCCTTCGGGCAGAGGACGTCTCACAAGTGCTTCAATTAGAGCTGATTGACCCGCAGTGCCATATCCACCTGAATGACCGCTTTCTTATGTGTAAAACTTTGGATGACTTTTACAGCTGTCTTCCACGAGAGAAATATCCTCTTTTGCACAAGCAGACGGCCAAAGTTCTGTCAATGTTTGGTTCCACGTATATTTGTGAGCGCTTTTTCTCTCTTTTAAAGCTTGCTAAAACTGACAACCGTTCATTACTTGGTGATAAAAATTTAACTAATTCTTTGAGCTCAGCAGTCTCACGGAATATTGTACCAAACCTAGAGAAAATCGTTTCCTCTAAAAAAAAAAAAAAAAAAAAAAAAAAAAAAAAAAAAAAAAAAAACGTGTAAAATGTTAATTGTCTTCTTTAACAATGTTGACTGTAAGAATTACAGAGCTTTATAACCTTAATTCTATTTTTAATAAGTTTTCAAACTTGGTCAGTTAAAATTATTACGTACAAAACAGCAAACTAAGGATCCGATTTCTAAACTCTGAAAAGGGATACAAAAAGCGCTAGCACGAAGTATAACAAAAAATATTCACTTGTAACTACTAACAGTAAGAATGAGACTCTATATCCCTTACATAAAATTATTTCTAAAATAGAATATTTTGTTTACGTTGGATTAGACCGCGGGACAGTCCAGCCAGCGCAGACCAGTGGTGTGCGGTCTCACTCGCTCCGCAGCTCTCTTTCTCGCTCCTACGCCGACACTAGCGACACACGGTCGCCGACGGGGCGCTGAACTACACTGCCCGCCGTTCGCAATTCTTGGATGAGCCTGGTTTAGACTTAAAAGCGTTGGGGCTGCTGCTAAGATTTTTGAGTTCTTGTGGTAGCTTATTGAAAATGGATGCAGCAGAATAGTGCACTCCTTACTGCACAAGAGTCAAGGAAGTGCATTCCACATGCAGATTTGATTTCTGCCTAGTATTAACTGAGTGAAAGCTGCTAACTCTTGGGAATAAGCTAATATTGCTAACAACAAACGTCATTAAAGAAAATATATACTGTGAGGGCAGTAACAGAATTCCCAGACTATTGAATAGGGGTCGAGAAGAGATTCTCGAACTTACACCACATATAGCTCGAACAGCCCGTTTTTGAGTCGAAAATACCCTTTTTGAATCATGCCTATTCTGTCTGATCAAAATATCAGTTCTTGTTGAACTGTGAGTTAGAAACTATCTATCCGAACGCCTAGGAACTTGAACTGTTCCGTCTCGCTTATAATATGCCTATTCTGTCTGATCAAAATATCAGTTCTTCTTGAACTGTGAGTTAGAAACTGTAAAAACTGAGTCTTACTGTGATTTAGCATCAAATTATTTTCCACAAGCCACGAACTTATTTCATGAACTACATTATTTGATAATGTTTCAATATTACACACAAAATCCTTCACTACCAAGCTGGTGTCATCAGCAAACAGAAATAATTTTGGATCACCTGTAATATTAGAAGGCATATCATTTATGTAAATAAGAAACAGCAGCGGCCCCAGCACCGACCCAAAGCATCAAGCCATTAATGTGCAACAGACAACAAGATTGTTTTTCTTCTCCAAAAAGTGAAGCAGTTCCATGTGACGTTTTCTGTATTGTGAAACTGTGACATCACTTTCGAGAAGATTCTACTGCTGTAGCCGAGACCAAGAATTTCTACTTTCTCCTTTGACAGGTCAAGTTCTCTAATGAGATCATTCAATTCAGCTACAAAAGGACTGCCAAACCAGAAATTCCGCTTTAATTGCAG
This sequence comes from Schistocerca americana, assembly GCF_021461395.2. Lineage (NCBI taxonomy): Eukaryota > Metazoa > Arthropoda > Insecta > Orthoptera > Acrididae > Schistocerca > Schistocerca americana. The sequence goes on along the minus strand of NC_060125.1, from coordinate 449,269,840 downwards.
CATAAACTAAATGAAACTCACAGTTATAGAGACAGAATCTATGTTTATGACTCACAAACAGCTTAAGAGCATTTGTGTTTTGTTATTGGACGGGTACGCCCACTCTGAAAACAAAATCTCCTCCAAACTGAGAATGTTGACTATGAAAATGAAATGTCACTTTACTTCCAAAGCAAGACCTAATCTGTCATTTTCTGGTGATTTTTTAATTCAACAGATTGAAATATCTAGGAATTAACTATTTTTTAGCCCAAAACATTTTCATTGTTGGCCAGTGTAATTTCCGGAATTATGGAGTCGCCACTAACAGTGACGCAGCCATCATGCGGAACGTAAAAACATAAACTATATTACTGATAAGAATGGCTATAGTGCTGCCACTGTAAACATTCCTCACGAAGCTGATCTGTCTAGACAGCGTGTTAACATTTCGAGCAGTTTGTCTGATTCTGAAAATAATCAAGTACGATTGCCCTTCTTAAGTAACTTCTCCTACCACCTGGCTAGACTCTTTCTAGGGATGTACGTGCAAGTGATTTTTTTTTGCAAATACCATTATTCAGTACAAATACGTGCATAACGAGCAGCCGACGATCAGGGATAAGTATCGAAATACAGGTGTGTACCTATTGTAGTGCAATGTGTGTCTGGCTGCGTACATTGGCCGAACCGGCAGAACTTCTAAAAAATTCATGAATATCTGTTGAACAAGAAAGGCTAAGTTGAACACATCTCAGCCTTCGCAGGACTTCTTAAGGCTAGTGAACATCCGGCCCCTAAGCTACAGAATTTAAAAATCCTCCACTACGGTCAAGACGGTAAACAACTAAATATTTTGGAAGAAATGGAAATAGCCAAACGCGTAAAAGAAAAGAAAAAAGCAGATGAAGACTACTAAACGGTCAATTGGCCGGAAAGAATCAAATATACACTCCTGGAAATTGAAATAAGAACACCGTGAATTCATTGTACCAGGAAGGGGAAACTTTATTGACACATTCCTGGGGTCAGATACATCACATGATCACACTGACAGAACCACAGGCACATAGACACAGGCAACAGAGCATGCACAATGTCGGCACTAGTACAGTGTATATCCTTCTTTCGCAGCAATGCAGGCTGCTATTCTCCCATGGAGACGATCGTAGAGATGCTGGATGTAGTCCTGTGGAACGGCTTGCCATGCCATTTCCACCTGGCGCCTCAGTTGGACCAGCGTTCGTGCTGGACGTGCAGACCGCGTGAGACGACGCTTCATCCAGTCCCAAACATGCTCAATGGGGGACAGATCCGGAGATCTTGCTGGCCAGGGTAGTTGACTTACACCTTCTAGAGCACGTTGGGTGGCACGGGATACATGCGGACGTGCATTGTCCTGTTGGAACAGCAAGTTCCCTTACCGGTCTAGGAATGGTAGAACGATGGGTTCGATGACGGTTTGGATGTACCGTGCACTATTCAGTGTCCCCTCGACGATCACCAGTGGTGTACGGCCAGTGTAGGAGATCGCTCCCCACACCATGATGCCGGGTGTTGGCCCTGTGTGCCTCGGTCGTATGCAGTCCTGATTGTGGCGCTCACCTGCACGGCGCCAAACACGCATACGACCATCATTGGCACCAAGGCAGAAGCGACTCTCATCGCTGAAGACGACACGTCTCCATTCGTCCCTCCATTCACGCCTGTCGCGACACCACTGGAGGCGGGCTGCGTGAGCGGAAGACGGCCTAACGGTGTGCGGGACCGTAGCCCAGCTTCATGGAGACGGTTGCGAATGGTCCTCGCCGTTACCCCAGGAGCAACAGTGTCCCTAATTTGCTGGGAAGTGGCGGTGCGGTCCCCTACGGCACTGCGTAGGATCCTACGGTTTGGCGTGCATCCGTGCGTCGCTGCGGTCCGGTCCCAGGTCGACGGGCACGTGCACCTTCCGCCGACCACTGGCGACAACATCGATGTACTGTGGAGACCTCACGCCCCACGTGTTGAGCAATTCGGCGGTACGTCCACCCGGCCTCCCGCATGCCCACTATACGCCCTCGCTCAAAGTCCGTCAACTGCACATACGGTTCACGTCCACGCTGTCGCGGCATGCTACCAGTGTTAAAGACTGCGATGGAGCTCCGTATGCCACGGCAAACTGGCTGACACTGACGGCGGCGGTGCACAAATGCTGCGCAGCTAGCGCCATTCGACGGCCAACACCGCGGTTCCTGGTGTGTCCGCTGTGCCGTGCGTGTGATCATTGCTTGTACAGCCCTCTCGCAGTGTCCGGAGCAAGTATGGTGGGTCTGACACACCGGTGTCAATGTGTTCTTTTTTCCATTTCCAGGAGTGTACTTTGATACTAAGAGATCATTATTCTTACGTAAGTAGTTAACGACTGTCTATCACTCTTTTTTTTTGGGGGGGGGGGGGGAGTGCACCACGTACTTTTTTTTCTTCTTCAACTCTGCTGGTTTGTTAACTATATACGTTCATACTTTACCTTATGAGTTACGCGTTTTGGTCTGCGATATATACGTGATACTGGCCTATTTGCAGTCCTACATTTTGCATTCTTTCTTCTCTCTGCTTTTTTCCTATTTTACATTCTTAGTGTCATGTGCTTTACTGAAATGTTTTTTGAGACTTACGTCAACATTCAGGTGTTATTGTGAGACACGTTTACAGTATACCTGTGTCCTATTTTTACATTTGCAGAGATGCAGTTGTGCAATATAGACGTATTCCGCTTAATTCACTAAAAATTATTTCCAAAGATTCTTCATACTTTTTACTCTCCTTCGCTAGTATAGTATATACTTTATAAATTTTTAACTTTTAAATCGTTGCTCATCCCTGCTCCTTTTAGAACCCACTTATATAAGCATATTATTTAGATTTTAATACTGAATTTTATTAATTTTCCAAAGTTCGTTTCTGCAACTCATCCCTACATTTGGCTATCCTAATTCTCTTCTCATGGCGCCATCTGCTGTGAGCGGCGCCCTTTAGTTATACATCTCTCTTAGTCCAACACCCAGAACATGCGCAACTGCATATCTTACATGTTTACATTTTGTGATCCATTTCTGTCGACCTGACCCAGTTTGATGTTTCCTCAACTGCGTCATACGTTCTACAAGGTAATCTACTGCTTCCTTATTTTTCTGTGTATAGATGAGAGGCGTTAGTAGATTGCTCGCCTTGAATGTCATTTTGGCTACCTTTTAGTTTGTTTTATTTTAATTGAGTGCAGTGCGAAGTCTCTTAAAACTCGACAAGGGCAACAACCTACTACAGTCTTTTATACAGGGCAGAGAAAAATTGTGTCATGAAATTTTAAACCTGGATAGCTGACGCCATTTCTAATCTTGTGTAGGCTGACAACTGCGGAAACGTGGCGCCACGAGCTTCGATTGGCCGTGGGAGTGTCCTGTTGTTGTTCGTCGGTTGATGGCAGCGCAATGGTTGTCGGTTCACACATACAAACAACCCTCGCCCTGTCACTGCCTCAATATGATACGCACACATTTCAAATAGGTGTTGCTGTTTGTCTCCATCTCATGTCAGAGGCATTCACACGTAAGCTTCGCCTCGGAGCACACACACATCACCTGCGATGTAGTCATACAGTGAGCATGGTGGTACAGTATTCATTTGAAGAACAACAAGATATGGTTTTTATTTATAGACTAGAAGTATTGGGTCAAGGGACATTCTGGCGCACTGTGCATTGTTGCTAGATGTATCCAAGATGGTGGCGATGATGTCATCCAAGATGGTGGCATGTGGACTTGGCAACAGCGCATGACCTCATCTAAGATGGCGGATTTTGGTGGCAAGTGTGAATTTTGGCAGGAATGTGCCACGCCCCCTTGCCCAGAAAAAATGGCGGGAAGTTCAAACTCCAAAAGGATAATGCATCACACAATGGTTATCTCTACTAAGCAAAGAAAATCACAGGAAGATAGCTCACTTGGCCTACTTCCACTAACCTGTTACCCGACCTATGAACTTGTGGGAAGTTTGCCGGCCGAAGTGGCTGTGCGGTTCTAGGCGCTGCAGTCTGGAACCGCGAGACCACTACGGTCGCAGGTTCGTATCCTGCCTCGGGCATGGATGTGTGTGATGTCCTTAGGTTAGTTAGGTTTAACTAGTTCTAAGTTCTAGGGGACTAATGACCTGAGAAGTTGAGTCCCATAGTGCTCAGAGCCATTTGTGGGAAGTTTGAATTTTGGCAGTAAACAAAGGTCACTTCACCTATCTCTACTAAGCTAAGAAAATGGCGCCAAAGGAAGGACACTTGAACTAACCTCAGTCGCCCGACCACCACCACCTCCTCCTAAGGATTTGTGGAAAAAAGGACTTTCAGATAAGTCTTTATTTAAACAATTTCATGCAGGTGTCTTCACCACGAGGTACAGAGTCCAACTGACTTAGTTCACATCTCCAACATCAAAGGCGCTCTCATCTGTGACATAATCCAAGATGGCAGCAAACAGTGTGTTCGCCACGAGGTCTGGGCTCAAACTGACTTAGTACACAGTACCGGCACCAGAGGGCGTCACCGTGACGTCAGGTGATGACGCAAGTACCGTAATCCAAGGCGGCGGCAAACAGAGTGTTCACCACAAGGCCTAGTACATATTGACACCACCAGAGAGCGCTACCATGGACTTGGAACGAATTTTCGCGAGTGCCACGCACTCCTGGACGTGGAAGGAAATAGTTAAAGTCTCGACCACGATCCTCAACCGACCGCCATGTCCCCTTAGCAACCCATGTTGACAGGCTAACGTGCACTGACGTGTACTAACATGCAGAGTGCATGATATCATTCAAGATGGTGGGGTGAAATTGCGGGAAAACGACTCTGCCTATGTCAAACATGTATTTATTATATTGCAAGCTATGTCTCCACAACGACATCTAGACTCCAGCTGACCTAGTACAGATTACTGCCACCAGAGGATACTGTCATCCCTCCAATGACCTAATCCCAGATGGTGGTCTGTAGGGGGAAAATGGCGCGAAAATGACTCAGGCTGCGTTGGGCTGCTGGGGAGAGTAAGGAAGGAGTGCACTCTATTTAGTTTGGAACATTTTATTTAGGGATCCAGTACATTTATCACACTGACGCAAAACACTCGCCCTGATGTGCTTGGGATCACAATACACAGTCTGCAGACACGCAAACAACTCCTAATCTTCCGAAGTAATTACAGTACAGAGCTGCAAAGTGCTTCTAAACAATGCAGCACAGTGATGTGTAGACATGCTCAGTACTCGTAAAGCGTCCAAATAGTGAATGGCACAGTCCACAGGCATGCTCGCAAAATAATGCAATCAACACGTGCAAGGAACCCCCCCCCCCTCCCACACACACACACACCCTGTCCAATGACCACGGAGTGATGCGGTCGTCAGCTGTCAAACCACGCACAGATGCCCACAAACATGAGGTGGGGAAATCCCTTTCATACTTGATTTCTGAGTAATTCTTATCAAAATACGTGCTGACGTGATCAGACGGGAGCGCAGCCGCGAGCCGCCGCCAGACGCAGATGAAAGTTGCATCTAGGCGCTGCTGATGATGCGATCGGATGGGAGCGAAGACTTATTTACAGAGCGCACACGCTCCAAGCTGGGCTGTGCGTGTGGGTTCCTTTCTACCCTCCCTCTAACTGCGGCCCGGCGAAGATGCTGCAGAAATCCGTTCCAGAATATCAAAGACGTTTTCTCCTTAGCCATTATGGCGTGTGGCTGACGCATCGCCGCGCATAGCTACTTACCATCGCAAGCACGTCTAGCAACATTCTCAATGCTATACTGAAGCCACATTGCTATCTAAAATAATAACCAAGTCGAACTCTAGTAAATTGCATAGTGTCCGAGCAATAATTAAGGTGTGCTTTTGTAGGAGTTTTCGTGTTGTCTCAGCTTGTATGCACGGAAATTCTTCCCCTGTCAGAGCTTCTTAACGAAAATAACGCAGAATAACACTGAATGCATTATTCCTCGTGGACCTAACGTGGTACCTACTCCATAACGGTCTGCCCTTCCTGCTCTCAATATACGCAAATGTTCTCCCCACTATGTAGACGGTCCTATATCCCAGCACAAAGGATGTGAATGAATCGAGCATAATTATTGGCTCTTATCGAATTTCCCCATCGAATTACTGATGCCGCCGGTATCGAAGCACTGTCTGTCTCTTCTTTCTCAGACTTTCAGCGGTAAAATTATTTTGCACAGATTGCTATAGTGCTTTGACAGTTAAACCCATAAACTTGTCTATAGATCATCAAATACATACCAAACTAACAAGGATGTTGGAAGCCAGTAACATATCTACCAGTGTAACTACAATTAAATACTACGATTGCTGCTACAGTCTGACACCGATCGATGTATAGTTAATGTCTTCTCTTGACGGCGGTGCTTCTGGAACAAATCTCATTATCTATAGCACACGTAATTTTCCACATAAAAAAATCTCTCGCCGTTATCGATGTGCTGAATCTATACATCCCTCACGATAGGACACTTAGTCATCCTCTCTAGTCATGCAGCAACATAAACCATACTAACTTTACAATGCAATACACACACATTTTACACAACATAAGCCACGGTAACTTTACAGTGCAATATATACACATTTTACACAAACAGTGCAGTTACCTTTTATATCTGTACAGCACACGAAAAAATTGTGGTATGCCTACACTCACACAGGTTATGTGTCACGATGCTCCCCAGTCCTAGGAAAGCACCATCAGCCTTTTCTTTCTTTCTACAGACGTGACATTCAGGGCCACACAAAATTATCCCTTTTACATCAGAGCACCCTCAGCGGAGCAAAGTCGCTCTCAGAACTCGTCTACAAATTCGAGATCGTTTCCCCTCAGCACAAACTCGTTGCTCTTTCTGCTCCGAACCTACTCACTTTTCTACAGACATCACCAGACTCGGGGATTACAAGAACATACGTATTTTCGCATGGTTCACAATAATATTATACCATTTTTGCGGTACTTCTCGATATCAAGCACTAGGCGTCCTCCTACCGATCGCTAGCGCAACATAATTCCCAAGATGTAGAATGGAAATTATTTCTCTACAAACCCCAAACTTTAGCGAGGTCCAGCGTACTGTAAACCACTGAGTTATTAGAACTCGGAAAGCTCGATTCATTCATGAGACATGGAGTGTAGCGGTCTTCTTCTGATAAGTTGCATATTAATTCGGTGACAATGCTGCAGGGCGGGTTGGTCAATGACAGTGTGAAGATGGTCTTTTACCCTAAGATGGCAAGATGCTCTGTGACCCCCATACGCAGAGAGATGGATCATAAATTAAGTACTATGCTCGAGGTCTTAGAAATACACTCCTGGAAATTGAAATAAGAACACCGTGAATTCATTGTCCCAGGAAGGGGAAACTTTATTGACACATTCCTGGGGTCAGATACATCACATGATCACACTGACAGAACCACAGGCACATAGACACAGGCAACAGAGCATGCACAATGTCGGCACTAGTACAGTGTATATCCACCTTTCGCAGCAATGCAGGCTGCTATTCTCCCATGGAGACGATCGTAGAGATGCTGGATGTAGTCCTGTGGAACGGCTTGCCATGCCATTTCCACCTGGCGCCTCAGTTGGACCAGCGTTCGTACTGGACGTGCAGACCGCGTGAGACGACGCTTCATCCAGTCCCAAAAATGCTCAATGGGGGACAGATCCGGAGATCTTGCTGGCCAGGGTAGTTGACTTACACCTTCTAGAGCACGTTGGGTGGCACGGGATACATGCGGACGTGCATTGTCCTGTTGGAACAGCAAGTTCCCTTGCCGGTCTAGGAATGGTAGAACGATGGCTTCGATGACGGTTTGGATGTACCGTGCACTATTCAGTGTCCCCTCGACGATCACCAGTGGTGTACGGCCAGTGTAGGAGATCGCTCCCCACACCATGATGCCGGGTGTTGGCCCTGTGTGCCTCGGTCGTATGCAGTCCTGATTGTGGCGCTCACCTGCACGGCGCCAAACACGCATACGACCATCATTGGCACCAAGGCAGAAGCGACTCTCATCGCTGAAGACGACACGTCTCCATTCGTCCCTCCATTCACGCCTGTCGCGACACCACTGGAGGCGGGCTACACGATGTTGGGGCGTGAGCGGAAGACGGCCTAACGGTGTGCGGGACCGTAGCCCAGCTTCATGGAGACGGTTGCGAATGGTCCTCGCCGATACCCCAGAAGCAACAGTGTCCCTAATTTGCTGGGAAGTGGCGGTGCGGTCCCCTACGGCACTGCGTAGCATCCTACGGTCTTGGCGTGCATCCGTGCGTCGCTGCGGTCCGGTCCCAGGTCGACGGGCACGTGCACCTTCCGCCGACCACTGGCGACAACATCGATGCAATGTGGAGACCTCACGCCCCACGTGTTGAGCAATTCGGCGGTACGTCCACCCGGCCTCCCGCATGCCCACTATACGCCCTCGCTCAAAGTCCGTCAACTGCACATACGGTTCACGTCCACGCTGTCGCGGCATGCTACCAGTGTTAAAGACTGCGATGGAGCTCCGTATGCCACGGCAAACTGGCTGACACTAACGGCGGCGGTGCACAAATGCTGCGCAGCTAGCGCCATTCGACGCCCAACACCGCGGTTCCTGGTGTGTCCGCTGTGCCGTGCGTGTGATCATTGCTTGTACAGCCCTCTCGCAGTGTCCGGAGCAAGTATGGTGGGTCTGACACACCGGTGTCAATGTGTTCTTTTTTCCATTTCCAGGAGTGTATGTAGAGCACCGTCTGGTATACTTTGATGATTTATGTGTTCGAGAATTAACTGTGAAAGGGGGTGCTGAGCGGCCATATATCCATGTTCGTAACGATACTCGCAAAGTAGAGAACGGATTGTTTAGCTACGACACTGATATTGGGGAAACATGCTGTCACATGATTGGCCGGTGTTGGAGTTAATGTAAAATTCTTCGCGCTATCAAGTGTGTTGCTTAATATTACAATACATCGGCGGTGTCTTTTCCATCACATCCGTGCGTTGGTGCGCTGATGGTTACCGCATAATGAATGAGTGAGATCACTTGTTTGAGTTGGGGAAGAAGTTTTGTGGATGGGTGACAAGTTCTGGGGGTTGTTAGCTGCTACACAGCGATCGCATACATGAGTGCAAAAATAGAAATAACTCGAAATGAAACACGGAGCCATCATCTATTCCGTCACTGTGACATATGAGTTTAAATGTAGAGGTCATCAGTCACTTTCGGACGGTACTTTGGAAAGTTTCCACAACGCTGCCAAACTGTTCTAGTTTGCTTATGTTGTAACTATCTTTTATTTAAAAATCATCCAGTGTTATGCTATACACTGTAAGAATATGATTTACACCGAGCGATGTCTAGTTTTCTGTGAGAGGTCGTGGATCAGTGCGTCTTAATGTCAGTTTAGAATCTGACACAGACCTCTAAGTCGTGGCAGAAAGCTAAAAGTTTGGCAATGTACAAAAGCGTGTTAGAAAACAGTGTTTGAATCAGGACCAGAGGGAGCGTCTCATACGATAATTCGCTTAGAGTGTAGGTGATCAAACTTTAACGTGGTCTCTGCCCTGTCTGTATATTTAGTATGATCATGTCCACATAGGCAGCTGCAGTTAGAGGTGTGGGACTTGGTGAACGGTTAGGAATGCCTGGATAGTTGCACGCTACCCTATTCTGGGGAAGTATTGAGAAACCTCTTTCTTTGCGCTGGAGGCCGACCACAGCTATACGTCATTGCGCCCGAATCGACGACTAGGTGACTTGTAAATAGGTTGAGCTTCTATAGTTCGTAATTTTTCTATGTTGGCGCGGGTACAGAATAACAAATGGTTCAAATGGCTCTGAGCACTACGGGACTCAACTTCTGAGGTCATTAGTCCCCTGGAACTTAGAACTAGTTAAACATAACTAACCTAAGAACATCAGAAACACCCATGCCCGAGGCAGGATTCGAACCTGCGACCGTAGCAGTCTTGCGGTTCCGGACTGCAGCGCCTTTAACCGCACGGCCACTTCGGCCGGCACAGAATAACAAAGATAGCATGTTTGGCATCTGTAGTACTTGTATCTAGTTTGGGGGCGTACCACATTGCGCGCATTTCCAGCGAATGCTCAAAACACGGTCCTGTTGCAGTAACTCAAATGGTGCAAATGGCTCTGAGAACTATGGGACTTAACATCTGTGGTCATCAGTCCCCTAGAACTTAGAACTACTTAAACCTAACTAACCTAAGGACATCACACACATCCATGCCCGAGGCAGGATTCGAACCTGCGACCGTAGCAGTCGCGCGGTTCCGGACTCAGCGGCTAGAACCGCTAGACCACCGCGGCCGGCGTTGTTGCAGTAACTCAGCTCGATCTGTTTTTGCGTCGGTTGCAGAAGGTATTGGATATGTCTTTCTCCGACTTCTGCTCAATTCGGACTTAAATTGGAACGAGCACTTGTGGAAAGCTGTACAAATAGAGAAATGGGTGCGACTACAAGATGTGTAGGGTGTGATTAAAACCATATTGTAAGGTTCGAGGAAGGTGACTCGTTTAGAGATATGAGAGTGAGTGAAATATGATTGACTTGTGGGTGTGAGCCTATGCAAGCACGTATTTGAATGGACGTAATTTCTAAAACATAGAATATCGCTAGAGATCTGGGAAGTTAGTGTATATTTTTCTTGTTACGACCTCAATCAGCACATCATCTACTACTACTGTCTGTCATCGCCTATAACTCGGTGGATATATCGCGGAACCTCTGATATGATGTCGAGACAGAGTGCGTTACAAATACTAAAGAATTATCTAGGTGGGTGCGGTGTGATAGAGTCGCAAATACCACGTACATACCACGTTCCTTAGCCGAATCACTTTCAAAGTTCAGTGATTTTATCCCGAGGTTGCGTCGTTGGCTGTTAATAGACACATTTCTATGATCACCTGTAATCTCCCCACGGAAAATTACCCTCTACCACGCAATAATTAATAATGGTCAACCAAATCATCCACATGTATTTACGTTTGAAAAGTATCTGATCAGATTTTCTAGTAATATATGCGCCGACAGCTCGTCGACGCCAAGGTATTTTTCTAGTACGTTTATTCTTTGGAACAACAGGGGTACAGAAATGTATGCTCCATTGTTATTATATAGAGAGAGAGGAACAGCTTCGGAAGTATCGGTTGGAAGATTGTCGGATTGCTAAAGGAGATTTATTTACTCTTCTTCGCGCTAAAGCGAGCTAGGAAAGTTTGTGCCGCTAGCGTGATAGATAAAGAGAAAGAAAAACCTGTAAAAGAAAATTACATGAGACTTGGAACCAACAGAAAACGGAACATGTACGGAAATGGATTCAATATACAATTTTCCTCAGAAATAAGGTTTGTGACCATTTTATTCTAGAGTGAATGACGAATGAGTTCTCTGTCTGAACCATTGATGATTGTCTGGGCCCTGTAATTAATTGGGAAGTTTCAGCTGTGACGAAGACAGCCTGCAATCTCTGAGTTTTTTGAAATCGTCCAAAAAAGGCTTCGTCCACATCTGAAATTTTAGATCTGTCGTAAACTGAACGAATTGTTCAAACGATCGATTTTCCCAACTGAGTGCAGCGCTTAATAATAATAACAAATGTAAAAATCTTTTCTAGCAAGCCAGCCGCTGAATATTAAGACGAAGGGCTCCACCAGAGATTCTACTAGGCTGATTTCACGTAAATAATATATTTAAACTGTACACAGATAAAGGACAGAGAGAGAGAGAGAGAGAGAGAGAGAGAGAGAGAGAGAGTGTGAGAGAATCCTCCATTAGCATAATTGTTTCTCTGTCTTCTCACGGATCAACCTAACTAGAAAACACGAAGCCCTGACTTTATTGTACCGACTTATGTGTGGGAGGGAAAGAGCGATAAAGGCGACAGATACACTTCTGTACAGACAAAACATTACACCAAGTTAGCGGCAAGCTGCATTCACATAGACTTTCATCATTTACAAAAGCAGAGTAGAATTCATTATAATGGCCAATCCGTGACAGGACACGTTTTTGGACGTTGTTAAAATAATTTTGTTCTCTGTTTCATGTGAACTACGACGAGACAACATAACTTGGAAAAGAGAAGAAATACTCGCAGGCAAGTTAAGTGGATCTACAAATAAAATCAGCACGCTGGGCGCAGAATTAGGGCCAGATCTATAATCTTTTATTAAAGCTTGCTAGTATTGAGGAAGTAGACGCAGATTTGAACATTTTCTAGTTGTGTTCATGCCAGACGTAGTTTGATTGACCTGCCCTAGTTGCATTTACCTGTATAAGTGCTATAAGAAAGTAGCCACAGAAGTATTCTTGTGTGAAGGGAGATATATACATATTGACTGTAGAACATTTATATGGCTTTAACTAGGGCAATGTTTAAGATGAGTCAAGCAGAGCAGAGCAACACGCAACAGCCTTCAGCTGTGAGCACGGATAATAGTGATGTAGTAAGAAGTGTTGCAGAACCGATCGCTACAGATAGTGCAATAGAACGCCCGGTAGACACGGCTGGAGATGTAACAGCAAGTATGCAACATGGATTAGATCCATTAGTAATTATCATGAGACAGATGCAGATGATAACCGAGAGCATGAATAATATGAAAACCGACATTAATGCGAAGTTAGCCTCAGTTACCGAGGGGCAAAATGATTTGAGTGCGAAATTAGCCTCAGTTACTGAGGGGCAGGAAAATCTGAAAGCTGAGATTAAGCAGCAGTTACATGACAGTTTTTCCGAATTAGAGCAGCGGATAGAGGCGAAGACAATGGAACTTAAAGATCAGGCCGAAGAGACGGAACGAAAATTAAGTGCACAAATAGAATTGGTTAAAGCTCAATGTGAGGAATCTACTCAACGCGTACGTGTAGAAATGAAGGAGTATGTGGCTATTAAGATAGATACCGTACGGGAACAGGTGGAAATGGTTCCGCAATTAGTACAAAAGCAAGATGCCATGTCATGTGCAATTGCGCAACTTCCTGAATTGGCACGTACGCAGACGAACCTAAAGGAAAGTGTTGAACATCTGACCGAACGTCAAGACGTTATAGACCACCAAATTAATGTATTAACGGGTAAATTATCCGAAATCGCATTAGAAAACAAAAGGCTAATGTGTGAAAACGTTGAGCAAAATGTTAAAGCAGCATTCCAGAGTCTATGCGGCAAACAGGAAGAGAATTTGTTTGCGAAAGGACTTGAGGAAGTGCGACAGCAGTTAGGTGCTGATTTCGAGCATTGGAAACAAACGATAGAAGAGTCGATACGCGTTTCACAACAAGGCTCAGAACAAATGAATACCGGCCACCAGCAGAAGTTGGCAGCGTCTGTAGAGCCAGTTACTGCACATTCGCACACGATACCGACTTGTGTGAGTAACTCGAATATTAAATTGCCACGAGCTAGTTGTTCGCGTGAAGTTTTATCTGACGGAGATTACGAAAGCCTTTGCCATGCCGAAGAAAAAATGATAAAGCATCGGCAATTCCAGACTTTTAACACTGACAAAAGGGGGGTCCATCCGATTGTTTTTATCCGAAGTTTTAGAGGAGTGCTACCCAGAAATTGGTCGGAGTGGCAGAAAATCAGTTTCGTGACTGGGTATATACAAGGTTCGGGGGCGATCTGGGCCTCGGACATGACTTCTGTTTGCTCGACATATGACGATTTTGAGAAAGCGTTTTTAGCAAAATTCTGGTCAGAAGGGGTACAGGAACGCCTAAGGCAGGAGGTGCTCTACCAAGAGCCTTTCTCTTTTTCAAAAGGAAGCCTTAGGAACTATTTTGAAAAATATATAAACAAAACTAGATATTGGGACAGACCTATGCCTTTGCCAGACATAATAAACATACTTAAGGCAAGATTACCAACTAACATCCGGAATCAATTAATTTACGGGAACGATAAAGACTTGGAGTCGTTCCTCACGACGTTAGATCATATAGACATTATAGAAGAGAGCAACCAGAAAGCCCGTAACAACAGATTCCAATATAGGGAGATAGAACCTCCGCCAAATGGTAGGCAAGGGAACGCACAGAGATCGATAAATAGTGGAGAAACCCCTCAAAATCTCAATAATAATACCGGCAATAGTCTTGCGAGGGGCTATCCAAGGAACAACAGGAATGGGAAACGATACAATCCCGTATGGGGGAACGAAAGGAATTTCAGACCGCAAGCCTGGAACAATAACAGTAATAGAAAGTGGAATCAACCGGGGGGAATAGATTCAAATAACCAACATCAGTGGGGACGGACATCTACGAATGAACCGGTAATTACCGAAGTGACGGACGATGTCAACCACCAGGCGAATCAAAATCCAACAAACTTGTAAGGACCCACTCGTGCCCCGGAGGAGCGGTCAACAATTGGTTGAGGGGCAACAGGATATGTGTACCCATGCTAACGTATAATGATGGACGATTACTGGCAGATGAATTGACCGAGGACTTAGAACTCCAAGATGAGGATAAGGAACAGGTGGCAGTAGCCGAAGTGCAAGTCATTTTGGAGACTGTACCTATAGTGGCGGTTTTGGACACAGCTGCAACCACGAATGTTATTTCGGAGGCTCTATTCAACAAGATCAGAAATATAAGACGAGTACCAATTTTTCCAGTTCAAAATTGCAGAATAATAGGCGCCGTTGGGGCTAGATCGGCTAATGTAAAAGTGCAGTCACTACTTAGTGTAGAAGTCGGAAATGTAGCAATATTAAGCACATTCCTTGTTGTAAAAAATTTGGTGGTAGACTGCATTATAGGAGTCGACAGCCTACGTCAATACGGATGCAGAATAGATTTTAAAACAGGAAAAATTTGGTTAAATGTAAATAAACAAGAAATTGAGTTGGACTTGTTGAAAAAGGAAAGCCTTACCAGAAAATATAATAGTGGGATCAGTGTGCAAGTAATCAGGACTGCACAAAATTCTAAACAGCACGTAAATAATGAGTTCCAAGTCAAAGGAGACTTCGATCAATTAGTGTATGAGAAGTTAAATGAATCCGACTGCATTATTGAAGAGCAGAAGAAGCAGCTCAAAGAATTATTATTAGTGTACGAAAACGTGTTTGACGAAAGGCCAGGAGTTATTAAGGGATACATATGCCATCTCTACGTTAAGCCACACGAAACGTATTGTAGAACTTTCTATCCTGTTCCCTGGAGGTTAAAGGCTCAAGTTCAAAAAGAAATAGATCGCATGTTGAAATGGAGTTTGATCTAACCCTCTACAAGCCCATACTGCTCCCCATTGTTGGTCGTGCCAAAAGCAAATGGAACTGTGAGACTGGTACTCGACGCCAGGGAAATAAAGAAAGTCATAATTCCAGTGAGAACACATCCGGAAAACATAGACGAACTGATACAACGGTTCCAGGATGTCCAATATTTGACGAGCATCGATTTGCGGAGTTCGTATTGGCAGGTCAAGCTGGATGAGTTATCAAGGAAATATACAGCTTTCATTTATGCCGGAAGAAGTTACCAATTTACTGTAGTTCCTTTCGGACTCAACATTAGTGCTGGAATCTTTATAGCAGCTCTAGATTATGCTCTAGGCCCAGAACTAAGAAGCAGGATAACAGTATTTGTTGATGATATGCTTATTGCATCGAAGACCTGGGAGGAGCATATTACCTTACTGAGTCGGGTGTTGGACGTGTTCAAAACCATGGGAATAACTGCTAACCTACAGAAATCCCATTTTGCACTAAACAGAAACAAATTCCGAATCCGGGGGCTTATCTGTTAGTATACCCGGGATCGAACAAAATAAAAGGGTTATTTTCTCATAACGACTTAAAAAAGTATAATGAAGATTAGAAGATAGAGAGGAATGGTGTTCCGAGTGACAGAAATGAACGCTCGTAAAAAACATAACAATAAACTGTGTGTGTAGTGATAGAAACCTTTAAATTGAAATAGTTAATCAGTGACATAGAGTATAGAAATAGTGACTAACTACACTCCTGGAAATTGAAATAAGAACACCGTGAATTCATTGTCCCAGGAAGGGGAAACTTTATTGACACATTCCTGGGGTCAGATACATCACATGATCACACTGACAGAACCACAGGCACATAGACACAGGCAACAGAGCATGCACAATGTCGGCACTAGTACAGTGTATATCCACCTTTCGCAGCAATGCAGGCTGCTATTCTCCCATGGAGACGATCGTAGAGATGCTGGATGTAGTCCTGTGGGACGGCTTGCCATGCCATTTCCACCTGGCGCCTCAGTTGGACCAGCGTTCGTGCTGGACGTGCAGACCGCGTGAGACGACGCTTCATCCAGTCCCAAACATGCTCAATGGGGGACAGATCCGGAGATCTTGCTGGCCAGGGTAGTTGACTTACACCTTCTAGAGCACGTTGGGTGGCACGGGATACATGCGGACGTGCATTGTCCTGCTGGAACAGCAAGTTCCCTTGCCGGTCTAGGAATGGTAGAACGATGGGTTCGATGACGATTTGGATGTACCGTGCACTATTCAGTGTCCCCTCGACGATCACCAGTGGTGTACGGCCAGTGTAGGAGATCGCTCCCCACACCATGATGCCGGGTGTTGGCCCTGTGTGCCTCGGTCGTATGCAGTCCTGATTGTGGCGCTCACCTGCACGGCGCCAAACACGCATACGACCATCATTGGCACCAAGGCAGAAGCGACTCTCATCGCTGAAGATGACACGTCTCCATTCGTCCCTCCATTCACGCCTGTCGCGACACCACTGGAGGCGGGCTGCACGATGTTGGGGCGTGAGCGGAAGACGGCCTAACGGTGTGCGGGACCGTAGCCCAGCTTCATGGAGACGGTTGCGAATGGTCCTCGCCGATACCCCAGGAGCAACAGTGTCCCTAATTTGCTGGGAAGTGGCGGTGCGGTCCCCTACGGCACTGCGTAGGATCCTACGGTCTTGGCGTGCATCCGTGCGTCGCTGCGGTCCGGTCCCAGGTCGACGGGCACGTGCACCTTCCGCCGACCACTGGCGACAACATCGATGTACTGTGGAGACCTCACGCCCCACGTGTTGAGCAATTCGGCGGTACGTCCACCCGGCCTCCCGCATGCCCACTATACGCCCTCGCTCAAAGTCCATCAACTGCACATACGGTTCACGTCCACGCTGTCGCGGCATGCTACCAGTGTTAAAGACTGCGATGGAGCTCCGTATGCCACGGCAAACTGGCTGACACTGACGGCGGCGGTGCACAAATGCTGCGCAGCTAGCGCCATTCGACGACCAACACCGCGGTTCCTGGTGTGTCCGCTGTGCCGTGCGTGTGATCATTGCTTGTACAGCCCTCTCGCAGTGTCCGGAGCAAGTATGGTGGGTCTGACACACCGGTGTCAATGTGTGTTCTTTTTTCCATTTCCAGGAGTGTATTATTATCGAGTGTTGTAAAGAAGATAGTGGAGATAGGCTTCACCTGTGGTTTGGGTGAACATAGAACTTTAGCATTGCTAATGTCATCAAGAATGATTAAGGATCTAACTGACCTTCAAGAAGAATGAAATGTTTCCCGCAAATGACGCGGAATAATCAAAAGAGGTTCCGAGTGAATATTCATATATAATCTCATGTGAACGTTTACATGTGTAAACGTGTGAAGGGATGTGTTGTGGTAGTGAATCGTGAGTGACGGTTAACGCCGCAAAAATAATTTCCCGCGCAAAACAGTTGACGTCGGCGCGAGAATTAAAATCGATATAGACGATACAGATATGCTTTGTAAGAGACTCGCACCAAACGCGAGGATAAACTGATTCATGTTGAACTCTAAAAGGAATAGGTGTTATAATTAGAAGTTAAGAGTTTTTAATTTATTAATGAATGATTAAAGAAAGTAATATTCATAGATTCAGTAGTAATTTAATGGTTCGTGTTCGTTTGGGAATTTTGTGTGAAAAATCCATTTCCATATATGAGCATGGATGAACACCGTATGAATCAGAGAGTAATTGAAAGAAGCGAATCCGCATTCCTCAATGCTAATAACTTTTACATTTCAGCACTCAAGCGAAGAAATATATGTATTTAGAATAAAAAGTTTTGAGTATAGCTAAATTATATGACTTATCAAGGAAATATGGATGATGTTTTGGTATAAAATGAACTACACTTTCCATTATTCGGTGATTTGAATCCAAAATCTATAGTAAGTTACATGAATCCTTTAAATTACGAAGAACAAATCAGTGATAGAAAATGTGTTAGAACTTTTGGACTTATAAGCACAAGTGGGGAGGCAAAGTCAAAAGGAGTATTCAAAAGGGAGTAAATCGGATGATGCTTTTGGCAACATCATTAGTTAATGGTTGAATTCCTTGAAGTACGTCGTAACAAAAAGGATCCATGAAGCCATAAGGATTTTGCTTTCAAAAAGGAGAATCTTGGACGGTGCAACCTAATCAGTTCTCTTACAGGAAGAGTTTTCCTTTTGGTCATTGCTAATTCTTTTGGAATGAATGTTGCATGTGAATTCGAGTATCCCTGTTCCTTCTACTCTTCCCATTGTGGGCCGCGTAGAAGATCAACTACAGAGGGGGCCGCGTAGAAGACCGACTACAAATGTGGACGTCGGGGACATGCAAGACCCGGGGGAGTTTAGCACCGCAAGATATTGTACCAGGAGCAAGATTGTAAAACGAGAATTCACGTTATTTATTGTAAAACGTTTTTTTTGCTAGAGGCACAAACCACTCTTCTCCAAATCGTGATACAAATTGATCCCTGTCTTTCCTTTAGAGATCTATTTCAAAATTATATGTTTTTTTCTTCTATAGGCTTTCCTATCTTCTATGTACCATAGGCTGGGGGTCTAGGCTTAAGAGGTTTTCCAAGGTTTCCCTGCTTAAGAAAGTTCCCGAATGGGTAGACCCTGACATCAGTTCATGAATGATCATCTTCCTTGGTTGTGCACAGCAAATATAACACCTAGATGCACGTAAAAGCAATACAGCCGCGGTACCGGTCTCTTCATTTCTTCTGTCTTCAACATTTCTTTTCTTCGTCTGTCTCAAATATAATATTCTTTTTCAGTCGGAGGACTGACAATCATCACTTCCGGGTTATCCACGCTAATAGATAGCTCGCGAAGTGTGTTCGGTGAATCAAAATTGAGTTCACAAACTTCGCTCGCTGCGAGGGGCATTGTAATCTCCCCACGGAAAATTACCCTCTACCACGCAATAATTAATAATGGTCAACCAAATCATCCACATGTATTTACGTTTGAAAAGTATCTGATCAGATTTTCTAGTAATATATGCGCCGACAGCTCGTCGACGCCAAGTTATTTTTCTAGTACGTTTATTCTTTGGAACAACAGGGGTACAGAAATGTATGCTCCATTGTTATTATATAGAGAGAGAGGAACAGCTTCGGAAGTATCGGTTGGAAGATTGTCGGATTGCTAAAGGAGATTTATTTACTCTTCTTCGCGCTAAAGCGAGCTAGGAAAGTTTGTGCCGCTAGCGTGATAGATAAAGAGAAAGAAAAACCTGTAAAAGAAAATTACATGAGACTTGGAACCAACAGAAAACGGAACATGTACGGAAATGGATTCAATATACAATTTTCCTCAGAAATAAGGTTTGTGACCATTTTATTCTAGAGTGAATGACGAATGAGTTCTCTGTCTGAACCATTGATGATTGTCTGGGCCCTGTAATTAATTGGGAAGTTTCAGCTGTGACGAAGACAGCCTGCAATCTCTGAGTTTTTTGAAATCGTCCAAAAAAGGCTTCGTCCACATCTGAAATTTTAGATCTGTCGTAAACAGAACGAATTGTTCAAACGATCGATTTTCCCAACTGAATGCAGCGCTTAATAATAATAACAAATGTAAAGATCTTTTCTAGCAAGCCAGCCGCTGAATATTAAGACGAAGGGCTCCACCAGAGATTCTACTAGGCTGATTTCACGTAAATAATATATTTAAACTGTACACAGATAAAGGACAGAGAGAGAGAGAGAGAGAGAGAGAGAGAGAGAGAGAGAGAGAGAGAGAGTGTGAGAGAATCCTCCATTAGCATAATTGTTTCTCTGTCTTTTCACGGATCAGCCTAATTAGAAAACACGAAGCCCTGACTTTATTGTACCGATTTATGTGTGAGAGGGAAAGAGCGATAAAGGCGACAGATACACTTCTGTACAGACAAAACATTACACCAAGTTAGCGGCAAGCTGCATTCACATAGACTTTCATCATTTACAAAAGCAGAGTAGAATTCATTATACACCGTCACGGGATTTGTCCGGAAAACACCACCTCATTCAGAGGTAATGTCGTACGTCGATTCGTAATGCGCCTATAAGAATCAACAGAGATACTTGTGTGCACCTGTAGAACCAAGACTGATTGTGACAGTGATATGCAGTAGTTGTTGGGATCGTGTTTTTTCTTCAACATTTGCTCGATTACGTCTATGACACGGTGGTATGATTCGCAGGAAGAACGCAAGAGACATGCACACCCATCGTTCATTTTGGATCAGTATTATTTCGTATCGTATGCATCCAGTTATTGATAAGGTAAAATTATATTTAGTATTAGTGCTGGGTGTGTGATATGTTCGCATTTGAGCATCAAGTTTATAAAGTATATGTGTTTGTAGTGTTGTAGGGAGGGTATGGATTTGACTTGGAGTACTGTGATAGCGAAGGGAAGAGTATGTCTAGTCGTAAAGAAGGTACAGGTATTTCGAGAGCCACAGCAGTCAACAGAGTGTATTTCCCATACTTCGCTCATTGCTGAATACCGTTCAGTTGAGACCGCGATCGTAAAATTTAATTGTAAGTATAATGATAAACATATATGCGACCGGTTTTCCGGAATGAATCCGTGTATGAAAAGTCCATGGTGCTAATGATTCACGTTTCCTGTTAATAGCAGCATCCGTACGAATGTAGAATTCTGTTGGATTGTAGGAATGTATGTGAGTTAACTTTGCCCTTGTCTAGACGGCCAGATAGCGAACTAATACTTAGTATGTGTTGGGTGGCTTTCGTGATCAAGTGGAACTTTGAGAAGATGGTACGACTGCGATGGAGTGTTATCCCCGCCCACGTAAATTGTTCGATTGACTGTTTGTGTACATTTCGCGTCTTTATTTAGATGAGAGTAGATCGAATGTGGTGTGTGGAAGATACGTTTGCCTGTTCTCTAGACATGGGAAGGACCTTAGTTGGTGTGTAATTATATGGATCATCTGGAATATGTTAGATCAGCGAGATCGGTATTCACGGTTGGAAATATTATTTTTCATATGTTTGTTTCTAGTTACTCAGTGGTCTAGAGGGACGCTCCACGTAGCTAAGTTTCGTTTTTGTAGAGAAATGATTTCGAGTCTATATGTCGGAAATTATGTTGCGTTAGCTATCTGGAGGCTAGTGCTGTGTATTTGATATCGAGAAGTATAGCGAAAATGGTATAATATTATGGCAAAATACGTGTGTTCTTGTAATCCCCGAGTCTGGAGATGGGCATAGAAAAGCGAGCAGGCAAGGAAGCAGAGACAGTAACGCATTTGTGTCGAGGTGAAAGGATCGCTAATTTGTACAACAGATCTGAGAGTGACTTTGATTGAGTGAGGGCTTTCTGATGTAAAAGGGGTGATTTTGTATGATGGGGGATGTGAACTGTATGTTTATTAGATCGACAAGGTACACGGTGATATATTGCTGTGATGGTGATCAGTTTCACGCTCCAATATTCTTGCGAGTCTCGTATGTATTTGATGACCTGTAGACAAATTTGTGATGTTTAGTTGTCTGTGCAAAATGGTGATCAGAGTAAAATACTTTATTACGCTGAATGTCACGTCTGTAGAAAGAAAGAACAGGATGGCAGTGTTTCCCTAGGACCGGGGCAGCATCGTGACATATAGCCAGTGTGAGTGTGGGCATACCAAATTTTTTGCGGGTGCTGTACGGATATAAAAGTTAACTGCACTGTTTGTCTAAAATGTGAATATATTGTATTGTAAAGTTACTGTCGCTTACACTGTGTAAACTGTATATACACTCCTGGAAATGGAAAAAAGAACACATTGACACCGGTGTGTCAGACCCACCATACTTGCTCCGGACACTGCGAGAGGGCTGTACAAGCAATGATCACACGCACGGCACAGCGGACACACCAGGAACCGCGGTGTTGGCCGTCGAATGGCGCTAGCTGCGCAGCATTTATGCACCGCCGCCGTCAGTGTCAGCCAGTTTGCCGTGGCATACGGAGCTCCATCGCAGTCTTTAACACTGGTAGCATGCCGCGACAGCGTGGACGTGAACCGTATGTGCAGTTGACGGACTTTGAGCGAGGGCGTATAGTGGGCATGCGGGAGGCCGGGTGGACGTACCGCCGAATTCCTCAACACGTGGGGCGTGAGGTCTCCACAGTACATCGATGTTGTCGCCAGTGGTCGGCGGAAGGTGCACGTGCCCGTCGACCTGGGACCGGACCGCAGCGACGCACGGATGCACGCCAAGACCGTAGGATCCTACGCAGTGCCGTAGGGGACCGCACCGCCACTTCCCAGCAAATTAGGGACACTGTTGCTCATGGGGTATCGGCGAGGACCATTCGCAACCGTCTCCATGAAGCTGGGCTACGGTCCCGCACACCGTTAGGCCGTCTTCCGCTCACGCCCCAACATCGTGCAGCCCGCCTCCAGTGGTGTCGCGACAGGCGTGAATGGAGGGACGAATGGAGACGTGTCGTCTTCAGCGATGAGAGTCGCTTCTGCCTTGGTGCCAATGATGGTCGTATGCGTGTTTGGCGCCGTGCAGGTGAGCGCCACAATCAGGACTGCATACGACCGAGGCACACAGGGCCAACACCCGGCATCATGGTGTGGGGAGCGATCTCCTACACTGGCCGTACACCACTGGTGATCGTCGAGGGGACACTGAATAGTGCACGGTACATCCAAACCGTCATCGAACCCATCGTTCTACCATTCCTAGACCGGCAAGAGAACTTGCTGTTCCAACAGGACAATGCACGTCCGCATGTATCCCGTGCCACCCAACGTGCTCTAGAAGGTGTAAGTCAACTACCCTGGCCAGCAAGATCTCCGGATCTGTCCCCCATTGAGCATGTTTGGGACTGGATGAAGCGTCGTCTCACGCGGTCTGCACGTCCAGCACGAACGCTGGTCCAACTGAGGCACCAGGTGGAAATGGCATGGCAAGCCGTCCCACAGGACTACATCCAGCATCTCTACGATCGTCTCCATGGGAGAATAGCAGCCTGCATTGCTGCGAAAGGTGGATATACACTGTACTAGTGCCGACATTGTGCATGCTCTGTTGCCTGTGTCTATGTGCCTGTGGTTCTGTCAGTGTGATCATGTGATGTATCTGACCCCAGGAATGTGTCAATAAAGTTTCCCCTTCCTGGGACAATGAATTCACGGTGTTCTTATTTCAATTTCCAGGAGTGTATATATATATTGCAGTGTAAAGATAATGTGGTTTATGTTATGGCATGACTAGAGAGGATGACTGTGTGTCCTATCGTGAGGGACGTATAAATTGAGCAGGTCGATAACGATGAGGGTATGAGTGAGAATTTTTAAGTGGGAAATTATATTCGCTATAGATACTGAAGTAAAGTCGTCAAGAGGAGAGAGTACGTGTACATTGATTGGTGTAAGACTGTAGCGGGAATAGTAATATTTAATTGTAGATAGAGTTGTAAATATGTTCCTGGCTTGCAATATTCTTGTGACTCTGGTGTGTATTTGATAATGGGGAGACAATTTCGCGGGTTTAACTGTTAATGCAATTTAGCGATATGAGTAATATAACGGCTGAAAGCACCAGAAAGAATAGGTAGATGGTGCTTCGATACCAGCTCCGTAAGTAATTCGGCGTGTAAATTCGATGAGAATGCTCTATTGATTGTGGTGGGATATGGGAGGAAACATTTGCGTTTGTTGAAATCTGGAGGGGAAAGTCGTCAGGAGCGCTGGGATAAGTGCATTCGATGTTATTTTCGTAAGGAAGCTCTGTTAGAGTAGGAATTTCCGTGGATAAGAGCTGGGACATATAGAAGCTAGCGTTAACTATTTCTGGGAGAATACAAAATTCCAGAGAGTTCGAGTTGGCAATTTTTTTGTTTTTTACAAAGCAATGTGCTGTAAGAATAACCTTGAGAAAGTTTTAGATGGTGAGTCGTCACGCAGACGTTTTGCAGTGAGGCAAGAGCCATGCTGGGTAGGCAAGTGTAGTTAAACGTGTGTGTGTGTGTGTCAACACGCGCTGTGCTATTCTGCCTTCAATGGCAAAGACAAGTGGCACCTGGATGTGCCTGGCATATGAGACTGGCGTGAGTGCGGCTTGGCATGCAACTTTCATCAGTGTTTGACGATGCCAGTTCGAGGCGATGATGGAGCGCGCGCACGCGCGAGACCCGAGCTGCTGCTGCCTCACTTCGCGAGGGTGGTGGCGGACGCGGACCAGCTTCAACTGCGTCGTTGACGGCCTATACGTGAACATGTATTTGGATAGGAATTTCACGGGTGTGAAGTATGAAAGCGGCTGTCGCCACCTCATGTCTGCGGAAGCCGAGCAGGGACCTGTGCTCGGTTTGACAGCTGACGGGCGTGTGACTTCGCAGGGGCAGGTTGTGGCGGAGAGTGCTTCTGCGCTTCTGTTGCATTATTTTGCGAGCGGCCCCTGTAGGCTGCGCTACGCGTTATTTGGGCAGTTTACGAGTGCTGAGCGTGTGTGCAGATATGTGTACTGGATTATTTAGGAGCAGTTTGCTATTGTGTACTGAAATTAGGAGTTGTTTACGTGTCTGTGGGTTGTGCAACATGACCCCAGGCACATCTCGGTGGGCGTTTTGTGATAGTATGATAAATATACCTGATGCTTAAATAAAATGTTCCAAAATAAATAGAGTGCAGTCCTTCCTTCCTCTCCCCAGCAGCCCAGTACAGTGATTTTAGTGCCATTTTCCCCCTACAGATTACCGTCTTGGATTACATCGCAGGATGGATGGTGGCACACTCTGGTGACAGTATTGTGTACTAAGCCAGTTGGAGTCTAGATCTCGTGGTGGTAACACTGCCTGCAAAATAAAGACTTGCGCCCAGAGTCGATTTCCCGCCATTTACCTACCACGATCTTGGCTTACGTCATGAAACGGATGACAGCGCCCTCTGCTTGTGGTACTGAGTACTAGCTTCAGGCCTTGTG
The DNA here is from genome assembly GCF_021461395.2 of Schistocerca americana. Taxonomy (NCBI): domain Eukaryota; kingdom Metazoa; phylum Arthropoda; class Insecta; order Orthoptera; family Acrididae; genus Schistocerca; species Schistocerca americana. Next base: position 449,244,528 of record NC_060125.1, on the reverse strand, counting down.
GTGAACACATTGGCTGCAAAATAAAGACTCGTGTCCAGAGTCGTTTTGCTGCCATTTACCCCCACCATCTTGGTTTACGTCAAGAAACGGATGACAGCACCGAGCCAGGTTAATAATTGGCTCCTTTTACCGACCTCCCGACTCAGCAGCATTAGTGGCAGAACAACTGAGAGAAAATTTGGAATATATTTCACATAAATTTTCTCAGCATATTATAGTCTTAGGTTGAGTTTTCAATTTACCAGATATAGACTGGGACACTCAGATGTTTAGGACGGGTGGTAGGGACAGAGCATCGAGTGACATTATACTGAGTGCACTATCCGAAAATTACCTCGAGCAATTAAACAGAGAACCGACTCGCGGAGATAACATCTTGAACCTATTGATAACAAACAGACCCGAACTTTTCGACTCTTAAGTGCAGAACAGGGAATCAGTGATCATAAGGCCGTTGCAGCATCCCTGAATATGGAAGTTGATAGGAATATAAAAAAAGGGAGGAAAGTTTATCTGTTTAGCAAGAGTAATAAGAAGGCAGATTTCAGACTACCTAACAGATCAAAACGAACATTTCTGTTCCGACACTGACAATGTTGAGTGTTTATGGAAAAAGTTTAAGGCAATTGTAAAATGCGTTTTAGACAGGTACGTGCCGAGTAAAACTGTGAGGGACGGGAAAAAAAACCCACCGTGGTTCAACAACAAAGTTAGGAAACTACTGCGAAAGCAAAGAGAGCTTCACTCCAAGTTTAAACGCAGCCAAAACCTCTCAGACAAACACAAGCTAAACGATGTCAAAGTTAGCGTAAGGAGGGCTATGCGTGAAGCGTTCAATGAATTCGAAAGTAAAATTCTATGTACCGACTTGACAGAAAATCCTAGGAAGTTCTGGTCTTACGTTAAATCTGTAAGTGGCTCGAAACAGCATATCCAGACACTCCGGGATGATGATGGCATTGAAACAGAGGATGACACGCGTAAAGCTGAAATACTAAACACCTTTTTCCAAAGCTGTTTCACAGAGGAAGAGAAGTGGCCGTGCGGTTAAAGGCGCTGCAGTCTGGAACCGCAAGACCGCTACGGTCGCAGGTTCGAATCCTGCCTCGCATGGATGTTTGTGATGTCCTTAGGTTAGTTAGGTTTAACTAGTTCTAAGTTCTAGGGGGCTAATGACCTCAGCAGTTGAGTCCCATAGTGCTCAGAGCCATTTGAACCATTTGAACAGAGGAAGACCGCACTGCAGTTCCTTCTCTAAATCCTCGCACAAACGAAAAAATGGCTGACACCGAAATAAGTGTCCAAGGAATAGAAAAGCAACTGAAATCACTCAACAGAGGAAAGTCCACTGGACCTGACGGGATACCAATTCGATTCTACACAGAGCACGCGAAAGAACTTGCCCCCCTTCTAACAGCTGTGTACCTCAAGTATCTAGAGGAACGTAAGGTTCCAAATGATTGGAAAAGAGCACAGGTAGTCCCAGTCTTCAAGAAGGGTCGTCGAGCAGATGCGCAAAACTATAGACCTATATCTCTGACGTCGATCTGTTGTAGAATATTATAACATGTTTTTTGCTCGCGTATCATGTCGTTTTTGGAAACCCAGAATCTACTCTGTAGGAATCAACATGGATTCCGGAAACAGCGATCGTGTGAGACCCAACTCGCTTTATTTGTTCATGAGACCCAGAAAATATTAGATACAGGCTCCCAGGTAGATGCTATTTTCCTTGACTTCCGGAAGGCTTTCGATACAGTTCCGCACTGACGCCTGATAAACAAAGTAAGAGCCTACGGAATATCAGACCAGCTGTGTGGTTGGATTGAAGAGTTTTTAGCAAACAGAACACAGCATGTTGTTATCAATGGAGAGACGTCTACAGACGTTAAAGTAACCTCTGGCGTGCCACAGGGGAGTGTTATGGGACCATTGCTTTTCACAATATATATAAATGACCTAGTAGATAGTGTCGAAAGTTCCATGCGGCTTTTCGCGGATGATGCTGTAGTATACAGTGAAGTTGCAGCATTAGAAAATTGTAGCGAAATGCAGGAAGATCTGCAGCGGATAGGCAGTTGGTGCAGGGAGTGGCAACTGGCCCTTAACATAGACAAATGTAATGTATTGTGAATACATCGAAAGAAGGATCCTTTATTGTATGATTATACGATAGCGGAACAAACACTGGTAGCAGTTACTTCTGTAAAATATCTGGGAGTATGTGTGCGGAACGATTTGAAGTGGAATGATCATATAAAATTAATTGTTGGTAAGGCGGGTACCAGGTTGAGATTCATTGGGAGAGTCCTTAGAAAATGTAGTCCATCAACAAAGGAGGTGGGTTACAAAACACTCGTTCGACCTATACTTGAGTATTGCTCATCAGTGTGGCATCCCTACCAGATCGGGTTGACGGAGGAGATAGAGAAGATCCAAAGAAGAGCGGCGTTTTTCGTCACAGGGTTATTTGGTAACCGTGATAGCGTTACGGAGATGTTTAGCAAACTCAAGTGGCAGACTCTGCAAGAGAGGCACTCTGCATCGCGGTGTAGCTTGCTCGCCAGGTTTCGAGAGGGTGCGTTTCTGGATGAGGTATCGAATATATTGCTTCCCCCTACTTATACCTCCCGAGGAGATCACGAATGTAAAATCAGAGAGATTCGAGCGCACACGGAGGCTTTCAGACAGTCGTTCTTCCCGCGAACCATACGCGACTGGAACAGAAAAGGGAGGTAATGACAGTGGCACGTAAAGTGCCCTCCGCCACACACCGTTGGGTGGCTTGCGGAGTATAAATGTAGATGTAGATGTAGATGTAGATGCTGGTGGTACTGAGTGCTAGACTTCATGGAGAACACAGTTTGACGCCATAATGGATAACTGTACTTGCGTCATCACTTGACGTCACGGTGGCGTCCTCTGACGGCGACGAAATGTACTATGCCAGTTGGGCTTTGGAGCTGGTGGTCTAAACACTGGGTGCCACTATCTTGGATTACGGTACTTGCGTCATCACGCCATGAGAGTGCCTTTTGTCGGTGGTACTGAGTACTAAGGCAGTTGGACTCTGGAATCAGTGACGATTACACTACGTGGTGGTGCTGCCTCTAATTGTTTGAATAAAGGCTGGTGTATGACTTCGACAGTTGACGATTAGCAAGCATGTTTACAGGGTCTTTTAGATGGATTATCATTTAGACAATTCACGAGTTGTTTGGCTCTCTGGACGTAAATGTATTGCATTATTTACGAGTGGTTCGCATGTCTGTAGGCTGTGCAGTGCGTTATTTTTGACGGTTTACAATTAGTAAACTTGTGTGTAGAGCCTTATACATGAGTTATGGAGGTGTAATTTGCATGTCTGTATGCTGTGCGACATGTCAGAGCGTGGGTTCTGTGATAAATATACTCCATCCCTAAATAAATTGCTCGAAAACAAATAAAGTATACTCCTTCCTCTCTCCATCAGCCTAGAGCAGGCCTAGTCCTTTTACCACCCGCCCCTAGGAAGAGGTGGCAGCCTGGTGACTTAGGTTAGTGGTGGTGGTGAGCTTCATTTGCAAAAATTTTCTTAGGTTGGTAGCGAAAGCCCAAGTGACCTTTCTTTACTGCCAGAATTCAAACTTGGCGCCGGTTCCTAGGAGGAGGTGGTGGTGGTCGGGTGGCTGAGGTTATTACAAGTGTCTTTTCTTTCCCACAATTTTCTTAGGTTGGTAGCGAAAGTGCAAGTGACCTATCTTCTCGCGATTTTCTTAGGTATGACGCATAATCCTGCTGGAATTTGAACTTTGCGCCATTTTTCTGGGTGAGGGGGGCGGGGCGTGGCATTTTCCCGCCAAAATTCAAACTTCCTGCCAAAATCCGCCATCTTGATTGACGTCATCGCCGCCATATTGGATGACGTCATCACCTCCATCTTGGATAACGGTACTTTGGGGTGGTGCCAGCCTAGACCCAATACTGACGTCTGCCTATGAAACAGAGGACCTAGAGATGTTTAGGAGTGTGGAAATCCCGCGTACAGACGTATGACACAAGTGACACCCAACCACCTGATCACTGTCGAAGTGCCCCATTCTGCTCTCTCACAATGTCTGTTGACTACGGAGATCACTGATAGGGTATACCTGTCAGTAGGTGGCAGCACAATGCACCTAATATGAAAAACATATGTTTTTGGGAAGGTCCGGATACTTTTGATCAAATAGTGTATATATAGAGCATGTGTCGCCACGTGTCTTGCTTTACTTTCCAACTTCTCTTGAGGTTTATTATGATTTAATTCTTGACATTATGATAAATTACACTTCAGATGTAAGCTCGTTTTTTCCACATGTGAAGAGAAGAGTAGCTATTTTTATAACTTTCTAAAATGTTCCGTCAAACTTGATTATAACTGCTACACAACCAAACGTCGTCCAGTAAAATAGCTATCATGACAACTCCTCAAAGATATTACTGTCCATTAATCTTCGTAATTCTTTCGCGTATAGCTACGAATACTTTTAACTTTGATTATTTCTTGATATAAGTTGCAAAAGAATACTTATTACGTTTTCAGCTTGTTATTCCGTTCAGATACGAGTGCGTGAATAAAAATTGAATTCTGAATATATCTGCAGTCAGTAACTTTCAGTTCAGTGCTTTCACAGTTGCTATTCAGACTCTGTACAGGGACTGAATAAAAATATGGAAACATCTCGACAAACCGATGCTTGAAGATAAACGCATATGCTAGCCAAGTCTGCAGGTTTCGCTGTTGTAGTTGTGTCTGACTACGAAAGGCACCTGTGCAGTGTTCTCAATACGTAGCAAATATCAGTCGTGGTAAGAGCAGTGTTTCGTGTAGTTGTGAGGGCATTGTGTAGAACCCAAGTGAATTATAACGTGGGAAAACTGCTGGTTCAAACGGTTCAAATGGCTCTGAGCACTATGGGACTTAACATCTGAGGTCATCAGTCCCCTAGAACTTAGAACAAGTTAAACCTAACTAACCTTAGGAAATCACGCACATCCATTCCCGAGGCTGGACTCGAACCTGCGACCGTAGCGGTAGCGCGGTTCCAGAGTGAAGCGCAAACCGCCGGTGCTCGTGTGCTGGGCGGTTCCGTATCCAAGGTAGCACAAGAGTTTGATGTTTCAAGAGGCACTGTATCTCATCGTGAAGAGGATTGTGACGAAAAATATTTTGACAGCTGCCAAAAGTCACTGTAGAACTTTATATCGCATTCGTGAACACTTTCAAAAGGAAAACAACACGAAGGGGGTTCCAGAAGCAGGGAATTGTAGGGCGATCTGGAATTACAAAACTACTCATCAGTGATGCGAACGCGGTGCCGAAGCCATAAGACATCGACTACGAAGCAATGAAAGATTTGGTCGGACTAGTCTTGTGTCACGCTGTTTCCAACTTCTGGCCGAGTTTACGCCCCAAGACTGAAACATGGAGGAAGTTCGTTGTAGATTTGGGCAGACATACTGTGGCATCCCATGGACCTTTTGATGATTTTCCAAGATCGCATTGCTGCCAAGGATTATGTGACCATTTAGGCTGATCAGTTCCTTCTAAAGCATTACAAGTTTATGTATGTGAAATATACGTATGGAGCACTCGAACATGTAAAAGAAATCAGTGACTGTAAATTTATTTGAGGGGATATATGGTATTATTTTCTTTTCTCTCTTTTGAAATAACCTGAACTGTCAAATCTGAGAAGTTATTTTATTGTATCGTGGCCTGAGACTGTTATTAACCAGCCACATTTCGACAGATAGCCAGAATACATACTATCATTTTTTTGACAGATGAAACTAGCTGTCTTCTATTTTTCCTTCCTTATATTTGCTCATTTTTCTTGTCTGTTTGCGAGCTGTGAACAGGAAAGTGGCTATGTTCAACTACTGGGCCTAAACAGATTATATTGTGATCTTAATGCAGACCGTATTCATTTAAAAACAATCTAACCCTCCTATAAACGAAATGACACAATTTCAGAGACTTTGCTAGTCTCATATAGATATGATTTTACGAATATAGACTGAAGTAGCAAGCGAAAATTTGTAACAATGCTGGGAATCGAACCCTGTTCTCCTGCTTACTAAGCAGGGGTGATGACTGCCAAGCCACCTTAGCACAGCTGCACGGAATACCCTGGCATGCCTCCCTCCCGAGACCAGTAAAGTGTCTGAAACTGTGTCATTTCATTTGTATGACTATCTGCACCTAGATTTCAAGATGGACCCCCTTTTACTGTCTATGCTGGGGTGCTATCCCAGAACATGGAGAGGCTCTTCAGTTCTGTTTGTTTGTAAGGGGAGTTTAAAGTAGACTGGGGTAGCACTGAGAATTTGGATCAAGGAGGGAGGTGTACCAAAGTAATCCGTGCGGTTATCTCAACTGCTGTGCCAAGATGGCTTAGGAGCTAGGGCACCTGCGTTGTAACCAGGAGACCCGGGTCTGATTCCCGGTGTTGGCAAAATTTTCGCTCGCTTCAGTGTATATACATAAAATTAACCTTCCTAGTTGCTCGCATAATCAGTACAGTTTTCCATGTATTTCTCTATTTTTTACAGTGGCAACGTCGGAAAGACTGAGGACGGATTGTTCGGTGGAATAACGACGGGCCACTTTACATTTATTCCTTATTACACAGCAGAGTCACACTGATATTTATTTGCAGATCGTTTTCTCATTCTCGCGTACATTTTCACGTAATTATTTTGACAGACTGCTCGGTCATCTATCAGCGAATAATGATGTCGACAAGCGCCCCAATGGTCTGATGTCCACAGGCCAACAATTTAATTTTGACGATGGATTATTTCATAAATGCATGCTAAGTTATAATCATTCAGGATTTTACAGAATTTTGTCTAAAAAGAGACTAACTTTTATTCATCGTCATTCGAGCCTTCTCTTTCTCGTCTCGATATTCGAGTAAAGCAAAATTTCTTGGCACTCATAGTATCTTCGTAGCGTGACTTACTGAGAAATTTTTTATTGAAATATCTCAATCTTTAAAGAGGGGAAGACGAACGCTTCACTTCCCGTAGTATAAGGAGCAATCAACGAATTTCATTTCGAAGATCATGCTGCCCGGAATCGGTATTTCAATTAGGCGAATTCGTTGTGAGCATTAAGGCTGACGTCCCACCGTGCAAGCCGGTTCTAGGCGCTTCAGTCCGGAACCACGCTGCTGCTACAGTTGCAGGTTCGAATCCTGCCTCGGACATGGGTGTGTGTGATGTCCTTAGGTTAGTTAGGTTTAAGTAGTTCTAAGTCTAGGGGACTGATGACCTCAGATGTTAAATCCCATAGTGCTTAGAGCCATTTGAACCACCGTGCAACGTGTTGAAGATATCCATTTGATGAAACACCGTGTCTTGCTGCGAGAAGAAGTCTGTAACTACCTGCTGCACATCCTCATCCGACAGGGATTGTCTTCCCTCCAACGCCTTTTTTTAAGGAACCGAAGTCGTGATAATCACGATGGGGAGAGATCAGGACTATCGGGCGAGCGCTCGAGTGTCTCCCACTTGAATTGCGTAACATTTGCGTTACGACATTGGCGATAAGGGAAATTGCTAATCGTGAAGCAGCAGTACACCTTGTCGATCACCACTACATGACGGTGGTTTTCGACAGACGTGCTGCCCCGTACACATTCTTTATTCTCCGGTGGATGTCTACTTGTGTTTGGCCAAGAATAACAGTACTTTATCCTGGTTGGACGCATTTGGTAATAACGTCGCTATAGTTCACATTTCCGCATATACCGCACGTACGCCGGAAAGACACGAATGCCACACTAATTCCTTGCTTACTTGTCGGTGCCTATACGAGGTGCGACAATAAAGTAATGAGACTGATGTGAAAAAGCGCTTCTACCATTGATGGTAACGTTTCTGGAACTCATCTTCTGTAATATCCTCCAAGACCCTCGTCATAGCGTTTTGGACATCTTGTGTTGTTTGAAAATGGTGTCCCTTGACCGCCGTTTTGACTCTTGTAAATAGAAAAAAGTCGCACGGAGCGATATCTGGTGAATAAGGTGGCTATGGTAGTACTGAAATTTGTTTTGAGGTTAAAAACTGCTGTACTAACAGAGCAGTATGGGATGGCGCATTATCGTGATGCACAATCCAATTATCAGCAATGTTGGCATGGAGATGAAGAACTCTTTTACGAAGTCTTTCTAAAATTTTTTTGTAGCAGTATTGGTTAACTGTTTGTCCAGGAGGCACCCACTCTTTATTGACAATTCCCTTAGAATCAAAGAAGCACACAAGCATGCATTTCACTTTTGACTTTGACATGCGAGCTTTTTTTGGTCTGGGTGATCCCTTTGAGCACCATTGCGAACATTGGTGTTCTGTCTCTGGATCATACTGAAAAAACCAAGTTTCATCACCATTGATAACAAGGCTAAACAATTCTGGATTGATTTCCGTTTAATCTAACAGATCGGCTGCCACATTTTTCCGTGTTTCTCGCTGTTGTGGTGTGAGATTTTTGGGGACCATTTTTGCACAAATATTTCTCATGCCAAGATCTTCAGTTATTATTAGATGAACCATTTCTCAATTGATGTTCAGTTCTTCTGCAATCATTTTCACAGATAATCTTCGATCACATCATACTACACTCCTGGAAATTGAAATAAGAACACCGTGAATTCATTGTCCCAGGAAGGGGAAACTTTATTGACACATTCCTGGGGTCAGATACATCACATGATCACACTGACAGAACCACAGGCACATAGACACAGGCAACAGAGCATGCACAATGTCGGCACTAGTACAGTGTATATCCTTCTTTCGCAGCAATGCAGGCTGCTATTCTCCCATGGAGACGATCGTAGAGATGCTGGATGTAGTCCTGTGGAACGGCTTGCCATGCCATTTCCACCTGGCGCCTCAGTTGGACCAGCGTTCGTGCTGGACGTGCAGACCGCGTGAGACGACGCTTCATCCAGTCCCAAACATGCTCAATGGGGGACAGATCCGGAGATCTTGCTGGCCAGGGTAGTTGACTTACACCTTCTAGAGCACGTTGGCTGGCACGGGATACATGCGGACGTGCATTGTCCTGTTGGAACAGCAAGTTCCCTTGCCGGTCTAGGAATGGTAGAACGATGGGTTCGATGACGGTTTGGATGTACCGTGCACTATTCAGTGTCCCCTCGACGATCACCAGTGGTGTACGGCCAGTGTAGGAGATCGCTCCCCACACCATGATGCCGGGTGTTGGCCCTGTGTGCCTCGGTCGTATGCAGTCCTGATTGTGCCGCTCACCTGCACGGCGCCAAACACGCATACGACCATCATTGGCACCAAGGCAGAAGCGACTCTCATCGCTGAAGACGACACGTCTCCATTCGTCCCTCCATTCACGCCTGTCGCGACACCACTGGAGGCGGGCTGCACGATGTTGGGGCGTGAGCGGAAGACGGCCTAACGGTGTGCGGGACCGTAGCCCAGCTTCATGGAGACGGTTGCGAATGGTCCTCGCCGATACCCCAGGAGCAACAGTGTCCCTAATTTGCTGGGAAGTGGTGGTGCGGTCCCCTACGGCACTGCGTAGGATCCTACGGTCTTGGCGTGCATCCGTGCGTCGCTGCGGTCCGGTCCCAGGTCGACGGGCACGTGCACCTTCCGCCGACCACTGGCGACAACATCGATGTACTGTGGAGACCTCACGCCCCACGTGTTGAGCAATTCGGCGGTACGTCCACCCGGCTTCCCGCATGCCCACTATACGCCCTCGCTCAAAGTTCGTCAACTGCACATACGGTTCACGTCCACGCTGTCGCGGCATGCTACCAGTGTTTAAAGACTGCGATGGAGCTCCGTATGCCACGGCAAACTGGCTGACACTGACGGCGGCGGTGCACAAATGCTGCGCAGCTAGCGCCATTCGACGGCCAACACCGCGGTTCCTGGTGTGTCCGCTGTGCCGTGCGTGTGATCATTGCTTGTATAGCCCTCTCGCAGTGTCCGGAGTAAGTATGGTGGGTCTGACACACCGGTGTCAATGTGTTCTTTTTTCCATTTCCAGGAGTGTAGTTGATGCACCCTGGCCAAGTTGACATCCGTCCGTGAGGTTGATGGTCGTCCACTGCGGTCTTTATCTTCTGTATTCGTTCTGCCTTCACTAAACATGTTATGCCAACGAAAAACTTGAGCTCTTGACATAACCTCCTCTCCAAAGCCTTCTGAAGCTTACCGTAAGTTGTCACGTTTTCACCCAATTTAACGCGAAAAGAAATGGCATACCGTTGCGCAATATTATACGGTTCCATTTCTGTGACGAGAGACACAAACACGTGTTAACTTATTACAGCAGAACTGACGACTGAGCGCGCGCACGCTTTAAGGAGGAAGATGTCCTCGTCTGGGAACGAAGTACTAGCGCGCGGGGCCCTTCTCCTTCTGACATGATGGTTTGGGGAGAAAAATTCTTGGCTTTATCGTATTTGCTTGACTTTGTGCTTTTCCTTTTTTTGTGATTTTTTTAAATAAAAGAAAGATTAAAGGATAGTCAGAGGGACAGTGAGAGAAGTGGAAAGCGAACGGCCTAAATGGCTGGCCGGTGGTTTCAGCAATGGGTCCCGCTCCGTCTGGTAATGGACTCGCATGGTTTTCATTACTAAAATTGGGGGCGTTCGTATTCGCGTAGCTGGCGTGCGATGTCTTCTTTGGCGCGCTGGGCGTCGGGATCCTCCTTCCTCCTACCAGACCGGAACTCTTCCTTCACCCATAGATCTATGACGTCAACTTGGTCGTCCCATTGAGAGGGCGTGAAAATGGGGTGTGAGTTGATCGTGGCTAACTCTTTCTTCGTGACCGCTTTCATCAACGCGTCACGGTATCTGTATGTGCGGAGGGGGATCGGTCGATGGGGGAGGGGAGGTTTCGGCTGGTCGGGTGGGGTGAAGGGGTACGGGTGGTCTGAGTAGGGGTATGACTCGCAGTGACGCCGCAATCTTCTTGAGGACGGTCTGCACGTTACGCACTCCAGGGAGTGGTATCAGTTGCATCGATGTGCCTCTTGGACTAGAAGCAGCTTATAGACCAAGGTCAAAGATATTGTGCCTACACAAGCCTGCATGGTTACCACATCTTGCAAACAAAATCAGTCTCATTACTTTATTGTCGCACCTCGTATACTCACATCTGAATCGCGCTACATTGCATAAACACTGCAGCAATGCCCTCAAACGGAAACTTTTTGATCGCCCTTTATACAATGTTTGTTCTGCAGTGACGATGCTGTGTTCCAACAAGACTAGGCCTTGTATACATATTTCCCACCATCCAGGAAAAGTTTTTGTGAGCACAAGGATGAACTGTCGCATTCCCCGGCCACAAGAGTCACCAAATCTCAGTATTATTGAGCCTTTGTGCCATATTTCGGGACGACGGAACGCTGTTTCCGACGTCAACGGTTTTTCTAGACCGTATTAGACACGGTAATGTCGTGTTTTTGGCATCTCCATATTTTTGTCCAGCCCCCCATGCGCTTGACACATGTTTAATGTGCACTCATCGAGATTGGATACCAGAGTATTACAATTTCAGTACTCATTCATTTCATTTTCATACGATAATATTATCAGTGGAATTAATGGCAATGATCTCTTGGATTTCACCTGGACGCTAGCTGTCTTGAACTGTTGCTCGCTGCGTCGATGTTGATCACTGGATCGCTTTGTTAGAAACTCGTGCGCTCAATATGTAACAAACGGAATAAACATTATGCTATCAAGTCACAGCCCACACCAGAACATTGCACAATGGTCAAAATAAATGACGCATATTGCTTTATTGTCAATACTGGTCATAACAGGAAAGAAACTGGTTTTTTCTGTCACCTTGTCACAAGAAAACAAAAATAAAGAAGATTAACACATTTCCACTGGATCGCTGGATAAACACAAAAAAAACCTTACAAAAGATTTGACTGCAGGAGGAGTGGTGGCAAGTTCCTATGGGACCAAACTGCTGAGGTCATCGGTCCCTAGGTTTACACACTACTTAATCTAAGTTAAAATAACTTACGCTAAGGACAACAAACACACCCATGCCCGAAGGAGGACTCGAGCCTCCGACGGGGGGAGCCGGGCGAACCGTGGCAAGGCGCCTCAAATGGTTCAAATGGCTCTGAGCACCATGGGACTTAACATCTGAGGTCATCAGTCCCCTAGAACTTAGAACTACTTAAACCTTACTAACCTAAGGGCTTCACACACATCCGTGCCCGAGGCAGGATTCGAACCTGCGACCGTAGCAGTCGGGCGGTTCCGGACTGAAGCTCCCAGAAGCGCTCGGCCACCGCTGCCGGCCAAGGCGCCTCAGACTGCGCGATTTGACTGCAGACACTACAGTTTCTTCTCACTGTCATCTTACATAACAGATAGTTCATGAACCAAGTGGCCCTCCTCTTAACTGGAGACACTTTTCTCCAGATAAGCCTGTGGGATATTGCTCCATTCCTCCACAGCGGTCTCTGGTGGGACAGAAAGATTGCCAACGGCTCGTTTCAGCAAAGGCAATGCTTTTTCAATGCCGTTAAGAACTGGAGAATATGAGGGACATTCCATTCGATTGCTTGTATGCTGCACGAGGGAGGTGGTCACAAGATTGTGACGGTGGGCGAGTGCATTGTCGTCCATTAGCGTGAATCCCGCTCCAATATGTTCACCAAACGGGGCCACAACACGTGTAAGGCCGGCCGCGGTGGTCTCGCGGTTCTAGGCGCGCAGTCCGGAACCGCGCGACTGCTACGGTCGCAGGTTCGAATCCTGCCTCGGGCATGGATGTGTGTGATGTCCTTAGGTTTGTTAGGTTTAAGTAGTTCTAAGTTCTAGGGGACTGATGACCTCAGATGTTAAGTCCCATAGTGCTCAGAGCCATTTGAACCATTTGAACCAACACGTGTAAGGATGTAGTCCCCGTACTTCACACCAACCATCTTCCCGCATATTGGCACAAGGAGTGTCCTGCAGCCATACGTGATTTCACACCAGAACATGACTGAACTGCCTGGATAACGGTGGTGGTCTATGTTACAGTTGGGGTTTAAAAGTTGTCCTCGTTGCCCCACACGCGAATATCGGTATTGTCAGGGTGGAGACTAAAACGGGTCTCGTCAGAAAAGAGCGTCGTGTCCCTTCACTGCGTACTCCACACAGAGTGTTTTCTTGCCAAACTGGTAGGAGCCCGTCTCCGAACATGAATTTGGGGAGGAGCCTTGCGAGGTCTTCTGGCACGTAATCCTTGCTGATGGAAACCTATTTCTTATCATTTGTGTTGAGGTCTGCAGTCCTGCAGGTGTTTGGAACTGCCACCATAGACATGTCGCATTGTGTAGAGGGTATCTAATTGCTGTTATACCATAGATATCCGTCCTGCCCCTTCTTTTTTCCTTCCGTGGCCACTGATGTGAGGACCCTCAACTGACCCTGTGGCTGGAAACTTATTCCAGATTCTAGAGACATTACTTTGAGTCACAGCGACATTCACTGAGACGTCCGCCTGTCTCATTCATTGCCCAATTGGAGTGACCGTACGGAGCGCCTGATCGTACGTACCATCGTGAATCAACGCACCTCTCGTAATGACACACATCACAAGTACGGCAATGTATGCAGGTGACACGGTTGCCATAGACTGCGCATGCTGTCATCTCAAAGAAGAAAAATGGACTGTTTCCGCCAGAAATACATTACAAACAACCTAATGTATTGATATCATAACGCATTTCTGGACCACGACGTTCAATATTAAAGTTTCAGCAATATGAAAAACAAATTTTGACCACTGTCTTTATACAGTTAAATAATTTCTGATTATCTGATGTAGCTCACGCGGGAAAAGACGACACTGTTTCAGCTAATAAATCGTAAACACTACAAAATTAAGAAATCAGAAGATTTCTTTAGGCGAAGAAAACTCCCTTTGCTTTGTTCCTTATGCATTATTTTGCCTGAAGTTAGCAAAATTCGTTCATTTGATTTACTACGGGTTTTGAGAAGACTGAAATGATGTGCCGGACTACACCCCGAATCCAAATACGTTACATTTATCCATGATATTCTTTCTTCTGTGCTAGTCCCGCAAGGTGTATTGGATGATTTCTATGGAGTTTGTAAGGTAGGAAGGGGACGGAAGTAAAGCTGTGAGAGTGGTCGCGAGCCGTGCCTGTATAGCTCAGTCGGTAAGATCAAGACAAGATTCCGGGTTCGAGTCCCGATCCGAAACACACTTTTAATCCACCTGGAAATTTAAGAAACAGTACAGACGCCATTGCAGAGGGAAAGATTCATTCTGGCAGTTTCGAAACTAAGTTTGTTCAAAAAATGGTTCAAATGGCTCTGAGCACTATGCGACTTAACTTCTGAGGTCATCAGTCGCCTAGAACTTAGAACTAATTAAACCTAACTAACCTAAGAACATCACACACATCCATGCCCGAGGCAGGATTCGAACCTGCGACCGTAGCGGTCGCTCGGCTCCAGACTGTAGAGCCTAGAACCGCACGGCCACTCCGGCCGGCACTAAGTTTGTTGTTAATCTCGTTTCTCAATACTTTCGTGTTTCTTTGATTTACTCACAGTTCATTATCTGTGCTCTGTAGACCGCTCGTTGCATTCGACAGATCTCGGAATTCTTCTTCACTGTCACGTATTAGTCGATACTTCAGGGCCTCGGCTGCCATTGCCGGTGTGTGGGAATGCAGATGGGAGACTTGAGTTTGCTGTCCACACACGACGCATCTCTCGGCAGCCACTCTGCGCACCATTGTGTCTCTCCATCTCGTTATGCGCTCTGACGAAAGCACCACCCCATCCCCGCTGCTGATGAGATGCGCTCCCTGTGTCAACGGCCTCCGCTTTGCATTCGCAGCTCTCCCTCTGCCCAGGAGGGGTTTACTTTGCTACGCAGGGAGTACCTCTTCAACAAAAGGCAAAGCCTGCCACCGGAAAGATGGAGAAGTGAGAAAGCTTGTCGGAGGGATGGAATGCAAATGTCCAGTGACTCTCTGAAGATGAACTCGCCCTTAATTTTGTAAACACCGAGGAGTATATCCAGTTCTGTGCAACAAATACAAGGGTCATTTTAAAAGTTGTGTACACTGTAAGATAAAATTGAAGAAAATAATTTATTTTACAAAATGCTCTAACAGGCCTTCAGTGTAATCTCAGTTATTGCTTATGACAGCTTCCCAACGGTTTGGCAACTTCTGTGTTCCGGGCAGGACACCTTCATTGTTGAGCTGTCTGATTACTCGGGTCATATCACTGGAAGCTTTACCAGTTGTATCAAAACTTTTTAGAGGGAGTTGTTCCTTCAGTTTAGCAAACTGGGCTAATATGCGGACTTTATGGTGGTTGGGAAATATTTCCCGTCCATATTCGTCGAGCGTTTCTCTCACAGGCAGGGCAATACGAGGTCTTGCATTATCGTGCAAAATGAGGACACTAGCTCAAGCATGTCAGGCCTTCTTTGACGAATTTTCGTGCGACAAACATTTTGCAGAAACAGCTTGCAGAACACGCATGTTACATACGTCTCCTGGGGTACTCTATTTCTAGACGCAAATATCATCAGCAGTTTCACCTTTGATTGTTATCGGTGGAATTTTTTCGGGAGCGGAGAATCGGAACTTTTCCATTGTGACAAGTGAGACTTCAGTTCTGGCTCAAATCTCTTATCCAGGTTTCATCAAGTGCAACAATCCTTTTCAAAAGCTGTTCTCCTTTTCTTCGATAACGTTGAAGCAATTATGGGATTCTCTTGCGACCTGCTTTCTACTCTTCATTCAGATCACGCAGAACCCATTTGGCAGCAATTTCTCTCATCTGCAACTTTTCAGATATGATTCTGTAAACTAAAGTGACGGAAGTTCTGGCCTCTGATGCAATTTTCTCGCATGTTTTTCGCCGACCCTCTCTCAAAATGTCATTAACAGTAATCTGAGAGGTGTAGTCTGATGCAGTTAATGGCCTTCCACTTCTTCGGCTGTCCTCACAAGGGAAAATCCCCATCGCACTCCCCCCTCAGATTTTGTGGTAAGAGGGCCCAGTGAACCATCAATTTTTTCTGAAATTTTAATAATTTGTTTGTCTGTAAATGTGCATCACCTCCCGATTTCCGTTCTATTCGGATAATTCCTTCGTTGTGCATTGTTTTTTTCTTTTCCTTTTTGTCTTAGAGTGTATGTATTAGACAGTGATATTATTCTGTTGCTCTGAAACAGCAGAGCTTCTAAAGCAATCTGTTTGCTATTACATACGATCAGCACTTATGAGTCACCGGTAAAGAGATGTTCAGTACGGTGTCCAGTCATTACGCTGGTGAACACGAAGATTAAACTACAACCCGAAAGCATTTCACCAGCTTATCTAAACACAAAAGGGTTCCATCAGAGGTAACGTATGCGCTGCACTTACCCAGAACTGTTAATACAGTTTACAGTAGCGACACTAACAGATGTTTACTGCATGCTGTAACCACAGATAGTTGCAGGGGAACGTGTCCTCATTTGTTTAGTTAACATAGATAAAATAAAATGTAGGCGTATCCTACGCAAATACAAACTGCGAGGATACAGGCTGATTCAGCTGTCCCTGTCTATGGAGTTTATGTGACTTGAAATGCCTTGAAATATCACGAGCAAGATTTTCATATTCACTCCCTCGCTACGTGCGAACCGTTAGCCATACAGGAAATTTAATGTAGTTAAATTTTGTACTGGCATACGTTTTAATAGATGCTGTAGTTTTCGGGTTATTCACGAAAAACGTATAAAACTGAAGCTCAGACGCGATTTTCTTTGATAACTCGAAAGCCGTGGCCTCCAGCGAAAACGTATCTCAGTACAAAATTTAAAGACATTAAACTAACAAAAAGGTCTTGTCCATTTTATCTGTAGCATTAATAATTTGCGCGTAGCGAGAGAGAGACTAAGAAAATCTCGCACGTTTTTTCTGAAGGTATTGCGGGTTGCATAAAACCCATTGGTAGGGGACAGCTGAATCACCCTATATAACGATAATCAACAGTATACACAGTAAAGCGTTTAACTTTTTTTCCACGAACTCCCTGACAGAATAGAAGGAATGATCCATAAGAAAGTCCTTCGGTCTGGACTCTGAATGTTTTTTAAATTGTTGTGGTAGCTTATTGAAGATGGATGTACACCGTTCTGCGCAAGAGTTAGGGAGATGCAATCCAGATGCATATTGGATTTATGCCTAATACTAACTGAGTAGAAGCTGCTAATTTTTGAGAATAAGTTCATATTGTTAACAAAACATGACGTTAAAAAAAATTGGGAGGCCAACGTCAGAATTCCCATACTCCTGAACAGGACCGACAAGAGGTTTGGAAACTTACAATGCCCTTTGTGGATGGGAAGAGTTACACTAAATATAATTATGTTTGTAATAGGCGAATGAAGATGAGCAATGTAGATAATTTTTGTGCTGGAGACATAGCTTATAGCAGATACTGTTCTAATGGTAAATATAACAGTACTCAGTTTTTGAACAATATTCTGAACATGGGTTTTCCATGATAGTTTACTGTCTGCCTGGACACCTAGAAATTTTAATTCTTCACTTTACGTTCAATAAGTAATGTAACAATTTTTTTTCTCGGGCAGTTTCCGTTGAGAAAGTTTGGAATTTGTTGTGGGACATCGTCGAATATTCCTGTTTCAGTCTTTATAGTTTCATGAAGTTCCGATAGGTGGCAGCCGTTCACGTAGGCTTCAAAATGGCGTCTATAAGGGAGACGTGTTCCAAGAAAGAGCTGTCTTTGAGTTTCTTTTGGCGGAAAACCAAAGTATCGCAGATATTCATAGGTGATTGCAGAATATCTACGGAGACCTGGCAGTGAAAGAAAGCACGGTGATTGCAGAATATCTACGGAGAGCTGGCAGTGAAAGAAAGCACGGTGATTCATTGGGCTAGGCGTCTGTCATCTCCCGCGTGCCGGCCTGCCGCACGCAGCTTTGGCTCCTGCAATGTTGGCGCGTGCGAACACTCTTATTCGAGGTGATCGACCTATCGCAGTCAGACATCTCACTGCTCAACTGGACGCCTTTGTTGGTAGTGCTGACACATTCGTCCACCAGATGAGGCACATAAAGGAGTGTGGCCACTGGCTTCATAGCAGCCTAGCAAGCGACATAAAGAGCAACGATGGACCATTTGTGCGGAATTGCTTGCACGTTACGAGTCTGGTACTGACAATGTTTTGCAACCATCGTCAAAGGCAATAAAAACATTTGTCCATCACTTCGAACCGGAAACAAAACGATAATCCATTGAGTGGTGCCACATCGCCTCTTGTCGGAAGGAAAAGTTCAAAGCCGAACCGTCAGACGGGAAAGTCACGGAGGCGGTCTTGTGGGACTCTGAAAGGGTTATTCTGTTTGACGTCCCCCCTCATAAGTGTATTATGTAACTTTCAGGAAATTGAAGGAACAACTTCACCGTGTTCGTCACCACATCTACATATATATTCCGCTAGCCACCAAGCGGTGTGTGGCGGAGGGCACTATTCGAGCCAAAGTCATATTTCCCCCCCTCTGTTCCACTCGCAGATCGCTCGAGGGAGAAACGACTGTCTGAACGCCTCAGTGCGAGACCTAATTTCCCTTCTCTTTTAATGGTGATCATTCGACTATATGAAAGTTGATGGTAATAATACACTCCTGGAAATTGAAATAAGAACACCGTGAATTCATTGTCTCAGGAAGGGGAAACTTTATTAACACATTCCTGGGGTCAGATACATCACATGATCACACTGACAGAACCACAGGCACATAGACACAGGCAACAGAGCACGCACAATGTCGGCACTAGTACAGTGTATATCCACCTTTCGCAGCAATGCAGACTGCTATTCTCCCATGGAGACGATCGTAGAGATGCTGGATGTAGTCCTGTGGAACGGCTTGCCATGCCATTTCCACCTGGCGCCTCAGTTGGACCAGCGTTCGTGCTGGACGTGCAGACCGCGTGAGACGACGCTTCATCCAGTCCCAAACATGCTCAATGGGGGACAGATCCGGAGATCTTGCTGGCCAGGGTAGTTGACTTACACCTTCTAGAGCACGTTGGGTGGCACGGGATACATGCGGACGTGCATTGTCCTGTTGGAACAGCAAGTTCCCTTGCCGGTCTAGGAATGGTAGAACGATGGGTTCGATGACGGTTTGGAAGTACCGTGCACTATTCAGTGTCCCCTCGACGATCACCAATGGTGTACGGCCAGTGTAGGAGATCGCTCCCCACACCATGATGCCGGGTGTTGGCCCTGTGTGCCTCGGTCGTATGCAGTCCTGATTGTGGCGCTCACCTGCACGGCGCCAAACACGCATACGACCATCATTGGCACCAAGGCAGAAGCGACTCTCATCGCTGAAGACGACACGTCTCCATTCGTCCCTCCATTCACGCCTGTCGCGACACCACTGGAGGCGGGCTGCACGATGTTGGGGCGTGAGTGGAAGACGGCCTAACGGTGTGCGGGACCGTAGCCCAGCTTCATGGAGACGGTTGCGAATGGTCCTCGCCGATACCCCAGGAGCAACAGTGTCCCTAATTTGCTGGGAAGTGGCGGTGCGGTCCCCTACGGCACTGCGTAGGATCTGTAGCGGGGCTTTGAATTTCGCCGCGCTACACTCGTTCCCTCAGATAAAAAATATCTCGTCGCAGCGGTATGAGCGCTCAAGGCACTATAATGAGAGGAAATAATAGCTATTGACATCAGTAATGACATAGGTATGTAGCAGAATGAATGAGGATGTAAGAATGAATGATCAGTATGAATGAGTTAATATTTAAGTTAATATAAGAAGGTAAGTTACTGTGAAGTGGTTGGAGACAAGAGATTATTTGAGGAAAATATTATTGGAGTTTTATGAGAATGGAAGTGCCAAATGGCCCCACGTATGTGATATATTAATGTTTGATGAGGAATCTGTTTAATGTATAAGGATATATATATATATATATATATATATATATATATATATATATATTATGATGAATATGTGAGTAAGGAATGAGTGAGAATGTTTTGGTAATATTGTGCTACATGGAGAAGTGAGTAAACAGTTTATATCTTTAAGATTACATAAGAATTTCAGTTTGAGAGAAAACATTTGTGATGAGTTAGAACACGTGAGTACAAGACGTTAAATGTGAATCTATTTTCAGTGCCCTTGAAAAGGAATGAATGCAAGAAAAGCAGAGTGAACATAACGATGATTACAGCTGTGGAAAGAAGTGTAATAAGAATGTAACTTGGAAACACATTAGCTTTAATTTATTTCAGAAGTGTAACTTAGTAACCTTTCGTTAAGTTTTGTTACGCCATTGTGTGGAAGAAAACATTTATAGTTCGTGTTCAGACAGGAGAATGATATTTTAAGGAACTTAAGTTGAAACATAGTTTTTACACAGCCCTCATGTGAATGCATTTGTTAAAAAAAAAAAAAAATACGAAAGTGAAATTTAGTGCCATATTAGCCTTTATTATAATTACATATGACAGAAAACCCTGAGGAAGCAAAAGATAGGAGAGTCATTAAGGCCGTTTTGCGACTCGTACAACACCTCCACTTAAGCGAACAGATGACACAATTACATCTACGTTGAAGACATTTGACTTTTTAGGCTATGCAAGGTAAGTGCAAAGGAGCAGTGACCATCCGTGCAGCCGACGTCGAGCAACGGACAGTGAGAAAGAGACATTTTGCTGTCAATTATAATAATATGTTCTTTGTTTATAATTTATAGATAGAAATGATATATATATATATATATATATATATATATATATATATATATATATATATATACTACATACATGATATTTAACCTTCACTAAAGTCGAAGAAAGTTCATGGTTGAACTCTTGAGAGGAAATTTGATATGTTACCATATAATACACATTATGAGAGAGACAATCTCTGAGATACATTTTCCATTTGTATAGACGGTATCCACAAGAAGTGGAGATATTGAGGAAGCACTGAGGGGACATGCGATTCACTCATGCAAGGATTTGTTAAGGTATAATACACTAAGTCATATGAACAGTCAGAACACAAACAGAGAATCTGTCATGATGTTACACTACACGGACTTGACGTAAGGACACTTACATTTACCCATGATTTGGTAAATTGTAAGCACCTCCTTTCACACACCCCTTGAAGGTGATGCAAACGTTATAATGTATTATATTCTCTTTTTTTATGTATTAGCTGTAGGATTTGGTAGTTTATAGGTAGTGAATAGTTTCTTCCAGTCTATCTTTCTTTCTTTCTCCATTATCCTACCACATACTGCAGCTGGGTATTGTTTGTTTATGGAATGTAAGAATATATTGTGTGACAGTAAACTTTCAGGTATGAATAAAAAGACATGAAGAAAACTGAATATTGATGGCATTACAGGCCTGGTCAACCACTAGCCAGCCAAGATATGGAATCAAAGAAAAGAAATAAATAATAAATAAAGGAAAGCCCGTGCTTTTAAACATTAAGTCTTATATCCCTTGGCACGTCAAAACCTTAATAAAGAAAATCAAAATGACCATAAACCCCAATAAAAGAAAGCCAATGGGACTTAGTATAATTTTTTTTTAGTGTAAATATTTCACGTGTATATTCTTGTAAATTTATATGTATTTGTATATGTGTTAAAACTTTGCATATTGTCAACATTTTGAAACGTGACCACGAAATGTAAGCTTTCATAATTAACGATGTAAACATGCTTGGACAAAGTGAACTGTTGAAATGTAAATGTGGCAAAAAGTGATGCAAACTGTGTTAAACAGTGAACGTTATAAACGACGAATTTTGTGTTGTTTGTGAAACTTATGGCGCATAAACCAAATAACTGTTTATAAATCGATATAAACTGCAGTTTACTTTGACGATAATGATTTTCACACTGCAAATGAACGTTTGTTGGCAAGTGTAAACAATGTGGTGAAACACCTACCTTTGCGAACATCGACGCCGTTGTTCCTGGCCGGCCTTCAGATGCTTGGAGACAATAAACTCAGCACCTGTCGTAGGCGATGTGGAGGCTAAAAACTACATCGACCATATATGCCCCGGGAACAATAGTCATGAAAACGCACAAGGACCTGGAGTGTTGTGTCGTAACAGAAGACATGGACGTTGCTTCAGATCACGCACACGCTCAATCTTATGGTGTCACCGAACTTAACACGCCATTTATGCTGGAATAACAACTTGTAATGAACACTATGTGAGAGTGAATACTGTTGAAGACTGTCATAACACAGCGATTTTGAAACTGCCGCACGCGAAATTCAGTGATGCTACTGCGCATGCGCAAAGACTACGTGCTGCCAGATGTGCGTTGGGAAACCAACGCTGGGAGCACACAACATTAACTGCTCTGGTGAACAGCTTGTTCAAACAAACTGTATGTATATATATATATTAATTGTGTAAAAAAGGATCCAAACTGTAATAATTGTATTTAGTATATAGGTTTAGAAAGTAAGTGTTGGTTAAGATTATCCCCTATGGATGCACGTGGCCTTTCCAATGAAAATTACATGTATTGACTTTTAGGTTTGCTAGCCTGCCACGCTAAATGTTTTAGCGTGACAGTCGAGGGGGCGATGTAGCGGGGCTTTGAATTTCGCCGCGCTACACTCGTTCCCTCAGATAAAAAATATCTCGTCGCAGCGGTATGAGCGCTCGACGGCAGAGAAACTACCAAAATTGTTAACTTTTTTGTTTTTTTATTCCGTTTCAATTGTCTCTTGATAGCCGTAGCTTAAGGCAGGCGTGATCGGATGCTGACGTAAAAACTTAATGGCTAATCTTGATCTGATTGTAAAGTGTAGATATTGTGGAAGTTATTAAGAAATTCGTTGGATGGAAGTAGCAAAGTGAATTAAATTGCATACAGTATCAAGATGATTTTAATTGGTATAAATTAGTGGTCCCTGGACTATTGCAAGATTTCGGAGCAGATTTTTTCACGCTGAAATGAATGAGATTTTCGAAGACGTGGACGCCGCCCTAAAGAAGATAAGTTAATATGGTAAAGGATGATCTCTCGTCTACGCCACTTCCCCCTGTCCGTTACATTCTGTTATTCTCTGTTTCTTTTCAATAACTTTTGTAGTGAAAATTGGTTTAACTTTTGCTCAAAAACGCCACAAGGACCACCCCAACAATAGCTTTTCCGAATAACGAAGTCCGATAGCTTTTCTGTAATACGAAGTCCGATTTGCTTTTCATTCTTTCCCTTTTTCACGGTCTCTCTTCTCCCATTTTTTTTTATTAACCACTACAGATCCTACGGTCTTGGCGTGCATCCGTGCGTCGCTGCGGTCCGGTCCCAGGTCGACGGGCACGTGCACCTTCCGCCGACCACTGGCGACAACATCGATGTACTGTGGAGACCTCACGCCCCACGTGTTGAGCAATTCGGCGGTACGTCCACCCGGCCTCCCGCATGCCCACTATACGCCCTCGCTCAAAGTCCGTCAACTGCACATACGGTTCACGTCCAAGCTGTCGCGGCATGCTACCACTGTTAAAGACTGCGATGGAGCTCCGTATGCCACGGCAAACTGGCTGACACTGACGGCGGCGGTGCACAAATGCTGCGCAGCTAGCGCCATTCGACGGCCAACACCGCGGTTCCTGGTGTGTCCGCTGTGCCGTGCGTGTGATCATTGCTTGTACAGCCCTCTCGCAGTGTCCGGAGCAAGTATGGTGGGTCTGACACACCGGTGTCAATGTGTTCTTTTTTCCATTTCCAGGAGTGTATATGCTCTACATCCTCGGCGAAGATCGGATTTTGGAATTTAGTGACCAGCCCCTTCCGTTTAGAGCGTCGTCTATCTGCAAGTGTCTCATTTCATACTTTCTATAAGATTTTTAACGCCCTCGCGATGGCTAAATATACCAGCCGCTCTTCTTTGGACCTTTTCAATCTCTTGAATCAGACCCAACTGGTAAGAGTCCCATACTCTAAGACTGGACGAACTAAATTATTGTAAGCAATTTCCTTTGTTGAAGGACTGCATCGCTTCAGGATTCTACCAATAAACCGCAATCTAGATTTCGCCTTACCCGTTACTTGTGTACTCTGATCGTTCCATTTGAGATCATTTCGAATAGTCATACCCAGATACCTGACGGATGTTACGGCTTCCAAAGACTGGGTATTTATATTGCACTCGTATATTAATGGGGATTTTCTCCTTGTTATTCGCAGCAGGTTACACTTACTAATATTGAGAGATAACTGCCAGTCATTACACCACACATTTATTTTCTGCAAATCCTCATTGATCTTTTCACAACTTTCACTACTTTCCTGTAGACTACAGCATCATCGGCAAACAGTCTAATGCCACTGTCAATACCCTCAAGCAGATAGTTTATGTAAATCGTAAAAAGCAGCGGACCTATTACGCGGCCCTGGGGCACACCTGAAGTTACGCTTGTTTCTGTTGAAGTCACCCCATTCAGGACGACATACTGCTCTCTCTCTGTTAGAAAACTTTCTATCCAACCGCATATGTCATCGGATAGACCGTAAGCGCGCACTTTTTGGAGCAAGCGACAGTGCGGAATTTGAGTCGAACTCCTTCCGAAAGTCGAGAAATATGGCATCAACCCGGGAGTCTGTATCTAGAGCCTGTTGTATATCATGCACAAAGAGCGCCAGCTGTGTCTCACATGACCGCTGTTTCCTAAAACCGTGCTGTTTTCTGCAGATGAGGTTCTCAGAGTCTATAAAGGTCATTAAGTAAAACTGCAGTGTGCAAAATTGCAAACGAACTTCTGCTTTTCCATGACAACGCAAGGTCGCACACAAATCTGCGCACCAGAGAGGAGTTCAACAGCTTCGTTGAACTGTTCTTCCTCATCCGCCCGACAGCCTGGATCTCGTATCTTCCGACTTGAATCTGTTTGGCCCAATGAAGAATGCACTCCGCAGATAGCCCTAAGTGGATGGTGGGGAGGTTATTGATGCAACAAGACGTTGGTTCCGATGTCGAGCATACAGGCTTTCCCAATGAGGTTGCGTAAGGCCGTAGCACTGAACGGAGATTGTGTTGAAAAATAAGGTTTTGTAGCCAAAAGAGCTGACAAGTGCGAGAATTATCCCACAATCAGCTTAACAGCTCATGCATCCAACCTTATGACAAAAATGATACACAGAAGAATGGAAAAGCAAATTGAGGATGTCTTGGATAACGATCAGTTTAGCTTTAGAAAAGGTAAAGGCACAAAGGGGCAATTCTGACGTTGCGGTTGATTATGGAAGCAAGACTAAAGAAAAATCAAGACACGTTCATAGGATTTGTCGACCTGGAAAAAGTGTTCGACAGTGTCAAATGCTGTAAGTTGTTCTAAAGTTTGAGGAAAGTAGGGGTAAGCTATAGGCAGAGTCGGGTAATATACAACATGTAGAAGAGCCAAGAGAAAAGAATAAGAGCGGAAGACCAAGAACGAAGTGCTCGGATTAAAAGGGGTGTAAGACAGCGATGTATTTATTCGCCCCCTACTGTTCAATGTGTACATCGAAGAAGCAATGATGGAAATAAAAGAAAGGTTCAGAACTGAAATTGAAGTTCAAAGTGAAAGGATATAAATGATACGATTCGCTGATGACATTTATGTCAGTGAAAGTGTACCACACTACTGTGCAGAGCGCCAACTGGAATGACGAATTCCTAGCTCTGTGACTGCATGTGTTGCTGTGTTGACCTGGATAAAAGGTAAACTACTATTGTGATTCCGTTGTACATTAAGGGGAGGGGGGAGTCCTTAACGGGAATTGCGGACGAATGACGCACCTATATTACTGCCGTGTCTACGTGTTGAAAACTAGGGACAGAATCTGTGCGATAAGGTGTTAGATAGGCTCCTTTCTGCAGCTCGGTAAGGCTGAACGAGAAAATAACGGAAAAAGACTGAAGACATTATTTCGCGTTTATCTTGACTGCTCACCAACGCTAAAACTTCAGCTGCACCAAGAATTCGCTCTAATTTCCCATGAAGAGAGTGACCTCTAAGGATACCCAAGACATACAGTGATTGCGGTAGGGAAAGCGAATGGTCAACTTTGTTTTGTTGGGAGAAATTTAGGAAAGTATAGTTCATCTGTAAACGAGGCCGCATATAGCACTCTAGTGCGACCTATTCTTTAGTACTGCGCGAGTGTTTGGAATTCGCACTAGGTCAGATTAAAGGACGACACCGAAGCAATTTAGAGGCGGGCTGCTAGACTTTTAGCGAAAGGTGCACGAAGATAAAACACGACAAATTAGGGCTTATACGGCTGAATATAAACAATAGTTTTTCCCTTGCTCTATCTGCGGGTGGAACAGGAAGGAAAACCACTAGTAATGACACAGGGTACCCTCCGCCACGCACCGTTTGGTGGCTTGCGGAGTATGTATGTAGATATGTAGATTTAGACAGAGTTACAGTTTTTCTCATAAATGCCAGCAATGATAAAACTGCAGTTCAGTGGAGTCGCGGACATTGACTGCTAAAAATTCGAGAGATTTCAGCTACGAATAAAATGGCTGTAGCCAGATTGCCCAGGCCCCCTCCCCTCCATTGGACTATGACACCGGTGAATTATGCAGTACTTGAAAAAAATCAGGTCGTGTATTCCGTTGGAGCCTCCCTAACCCAGTACATGAAGGACTGACATGATCCAACAACTGAATGTTACTCTAAGGTCTTACGTATGCATGCACAGTTAGCTAGAGTCGTCTAGAGTTTTCACGATTTGCCCCATGAGAACTGCACTGCTGTAGTAAAGATCTGGCAGGACTAGAGACTGCACTAAAGTCCGTTTACTTTCGGGAGAAAATAGCTTTCATATTTTTTTCTGGGTTACATATAGTCGAGAGGGCGATTTCCTGAGTTCTGCAAGAGTTGGTTTTTCTTAATTTAAATGCCCATCAAAGATTATGCCGAGTTCTTTTACTGTTTCTTTTTTTTTAATAGGGTAATTGGGTGACAGCTGCCGCTTAGTTTCTTTGCTTCTAAGCATCATTCTACGTTTACACACACACACACACACACACACACACACACACACACACACGTGTGTGTGTGTGTGTGGTAGAGAGATGGTTAGAAGCAAAGAGATTAAGGGACAGATGAAAGGATGTAGAGGGTTGGAGGATGAGTGGTTGTATTGCAGTCCAGAGGTGAAAAGAAACAGGGATGTGGGAGGGGGTTGGAAGCAGTGAGGACAAGATGGCCTGGACGGTGGGCATCGTTAGTATTCCAGTCCCGGACGGCTGTGGGGGTATAAAAGCGGTGGACGCGACTCGACCGGCACACAGCAGCCATGAGGTTCCAGCTAGCAGTACTGCTCACCGTAGCTGTCAGCATCGCGGCCGCCTGTCTCATCACCAACTGTCCCCGTGGGGGCAAGAGGGCCGGCCTGCAACACGTAAGGCGTCCATGTTCTCACTTGCTGCGCTGTCTACTGTTTCCGTCTTAAAACTTCCCGCTATTTACACAGTTAACAAATTTATCAACTCTCTCCGAATTACCTTCACGTTATGTTTATTGTTAAGTCATCTCCCTCTGTTCGGGTTTGCTGAGTCAGTCCTCTTCAGCAGTATGGAAAGGCCTTGTAAGGGTGACCGGCATCAACAGCCTTTAGTTTCTGATCCAAGTGTACTTCTCCAGTAGGTACGCTGTCTTAGTGTTCTGGCAGGTCTCAGAAACGCCTGCTGCTTTTACCTATGTCGAACGTCATGCGTCTGACTCAGCAACAATGAATTGCGTAGAATGGGGAGACTTGAATTGGACATGCGGTACGTGGTAGTGAGAGGCTCCTTTACGTTGTCAGCACTGGGCTCGGTAAAGAGATACCATAATGCACCACTGACATTAGCGCTAGGGTGTCGCTAGTTGCAGTCCGGAATGTAAAAGAAAGAGCATCGGGTGGTTGTATTTCAGTCCACGAGTGACTATTTCAGAAGTTAACAATAATTACGTTATTACAGTGCCTGTGTTGTTCAGACGTAGGATGCAATCTTCCTGATGGAACAGGCACTGTAGCGACTGCAACTGTTATGAAATACATGAAATGTATTCGCAGTTGCGAATTTGGGCAACCATAAGCTGTATAATGGAATGACGAAAACGAAAAATTGTGCCAGACTGGGACTCGAATGCGGATTTTTAGCTTATGGGGAGCGATTGCCTTACCATCAGGCGATCCGAGAACGACTCACGGGTAGACATAGGGTTGACAACATGGGGAAGTTTGGGTTTGTCTATAAATCGTGCTCGGATACCCTAATGGTAAGATAAACCGGCAATCCGAGTTCGAGTCCCAGTATGGCACAAATTTTCATTTGCATCATTCCATTCTACTACTGATGGTCGTCCATAATTGACCTACTGAGATCGCACTGAAACTGTCTAGACTTAATGACAAACTTCAGTCTGGGTCTGTCTTCGAATGGTTGTCATTAAGATAAGGCATCAGGCAGGCAAATGGAGACCGATAATGAGGCCACCTTCAAACTTGTCCAGTGCTGGTAATGCTGTCCCAGACGAGCACGAGCGGCATCTCCGTGTCCGTCACAGTGATCATTCTGAAAATCTTCATGCCCCTTGTACGCCCTGTGAGACGCTGCAGCAACTCTAAATGTGAACAACACTAATGTACTCTGGTTAGCATTCTACTGGTCAGAGAGTATTGTAACTCGAATCATTTACATATCCGTTGATAGTGTGCACGTGTATGAAGTCTCACTGACAACTGACCATATCTTCTGGATGCTAACTTTTTTTCTCAGAGAGTGTAATTTGATCAGCCAACGGCGTTGCTGTTGTGGTAACACCAGTTTTCCTTAGATTACCGAATGTAAGCGCTGTCGGGCTGGACTAGCACTTGGATGGGTGACCATCCGGTCTGCCGAGCACTGTTAGCAAGTGGGGTGCTCAGCCCTTGTGAGGCAAACTGAAGAGCTACTTGGTTGAGAAGTAGCGGCTCTGGTCTCGTAAACTGACACACAGCCGGGAAGAAGTGTGCTGACCACATGCCCCTCCATAACCGCATCCAGTGACGTCTGTGGGCTGAGGATGACACGGCGGCCGGTTGGTACCGTTGAGCCTTCTTGGCCTGTTCGGGCGGAGTTTAGTTTTAGCGTAATATGATCAATTATATATTCAGAGGTAAGCTTTTTGTGCTGGGACGTAGATAACTATTGTACCCTGCACATTGCAACTGGCAGAATGATCCTCCACCTCTCTTCACAGAATGGGTGTAGCAGAAAGCAGTAGTGTATGTGCAACATGGTTATAGTGTGGGCTACTGTTCCTGCAGAAGTGTCGACACGGGAGCCCAAAGGCCAAAGCGCGTGCCTGGACCCACGCTTATAGTGTAGCCGGCACAATGGCAGCTGGTAGAATAACATTCAGTCCCCACTCTTCAGACTCTTCCAGAAGTGTCCACATTCCGATTTTAAGATTCCCATGGTTACCTATTAGCCAGGCAGGCAAGTTTGTGCACATTATCAGCAGAACGGGTAGTTTGCCCGCCCATCTTCTCACTGCCCTACACTACGTAGCAGTTTATTCTGTACTCCTTCATAACAGTGTTAAGAGCAGACTTCGTCATTAATGAAAAGTCTTTTCATACCCGATTAGCGCAAGACGAGGCTCAATGAAATATATGTTCATTTTGGATCATTTTAGGCCAGGAAATGGTGAATTTTATTTGTCCTTTTCTTCCTTTTCAGCGTTTTTCGGCTTTATTTATTTATTTCAATATGAACAAATCTCTGAAACTTCACTCTCTTTCGAGTACTACTGGCTATTCTCAATTCGAACCAGCATCAGCTCATCTCTAATGCATGTTTTCTGTAGTAAGCAGAACCATCTGTAAAATTTGAAATTCCTAAGAACCTGAAGATGTCTATTACACTGGAAGACCAACTGAAGTAAAGTTTTAGAAGTCTAGTTTCTGTAACCTTAGTGTGTTTCAGCCAGCTAAAAAAAAAAAAAAAAAAAAAAAAGAGATAAATCCGCCCAAACAGGGCTTGAAACCCAACGGTACCGGCCGGCTGCTGTGTCATCCTCAGCGCACAGGCGCCACTGGATGTGGATATGGAGGGGTTGCTCTCCAGGCCGTACGTCAGTTTACGAGACTGGAGCCGCTACTTCTCAATCAAGTAGCTCCTCAATTTGCCTCACAAGGGCTGAGTGCACCCCGCTTGCCAACAGCGCTCAGCAGACCGGATAGTCACCCGTCCAAGTGCTATCCCAGCTCGAGAGCGCTTAATTTTGATTTGACGAGAATCAGAGCTACCAATGCGGCAAGGCCATTGGCGGACCCCAGTTACAGCAATTTTAATTACTTTTCCAGTATGTGTATTCCGGGTTCGCTGAAAAACAGTTCATTCTAAATTCCCAGTATGCATTTTAGCAGACAAGGAGTTCGTTTGTCATTTGATGTTGATCTGAAAACTACATACATGATAGAAGAAGCTTTTCTTTCATACTAAACTTTCTTCGCACTACGTGCATACCACCAGAATGTGGTTTTTAATATCCACGGAGTGATATTCTTTCCCTATTTCAATCAATGCCTGCCTATATACTACTAATTGGCCTCACGCCCTTAGCATTCATTTCTACCCACTTGTCAGCCACCGTGTCTTTGTCCTTTTTCAAAACATTTATGGAGTGAGGAAACTGCTGGTAAAATTTACAAACATCGCTTAACATACTCGAGGTTCCCGAATGCGTGTTTAGTAACTTTTTACACAATTTCCGCTGCGAGACACATACTGATTTAGTTGAAACTGCCTCATGAACGCAAGAAAGCTTTTTCCCTCCTGGACTTGGGCTCTGCTACTCGACTGGTATATATTTCCCAATTATTAATTCCTCCTCAGCCTTCTTTAAGTTCGGTTTGTTCAGTTTCCTGCGCCCACCGTTATGATAAATGAGCTGCAGCGAAGTTACCTACGCAAACATATCCTGCCTAGTCCTGCTGCATTGATAGAGCAACCTGTTGTCAGCTGCAGGAGACTGAACGGGGTTTGTGAAGCTTGGGCGTGCGGAAACCCAAGTTGATCTGCTGTGCTTCAGTACACAGCTACCTTGGAAATTCGTGGTAAGTTCCTATGGGACCAAACTGCCGAGGTCATCGGTCCCTAGGCTTACACACTACTGAATCTAACTTACGCTAAGAAGAACACACACCCATGCGCAAGGGATGCCTCGAAGCTCCTACGGGTGGAGCCCTGCGAGCCGTGACAACAGGTACTCTTGTGTCTCCGTCGCGACAGGTTGAGTTGATTAAGTGGTTGCAGCGAAGACAGGGGCAGGCGGGCTGTAAGGAGGGAACTTGTACATCTCTAAACTCTTGGCAGACAGGCCGCAGCGCGGCTACAGCCTGGCCTGCTGGTGTTGCAGAGGTGCGCGCCGTGCGGCCCCGGAGGGCAGGGTGTGTGCCTGGGCCCACACATCTGCTGCGGCCCCCGCATGGGCTGCCGGCTGGCCAGCCCCGCGGACACCGCCGTCTGCCGCTCCACGCCGCCCTGCCCCCTGGACAGCCCCGAGATGCGCTGCGCCGGCGGCGTCGGCCGCTGCTCTGCGCCGGGAGTCTGCTGCTTCAAAGGTGAGCCCCGTGGCCAGGCCTGTCGGGCTACGGAATTATTCTTTATCCTTCTACATCTTCAATTAGCCATTGAGGGACAGTGAGGTTCAGTTGGTTGCCTGATTGGTGACATATTCCCTGGTCATGAAGGGACTTCCTCTCCTTTTTAAGGTGCCATAGCTCAATCGGTAAAAACGCAACTGCTATAGGACCACCTCGTTGCCAGCCTGTCTGTCTTTCTTTTCGACTGATACAAACCCTTTTTTTCTCAGGAAGAGATAGAAATATAAAGTTCAAATTTATGTCACACACGAAGGTCTACAGCCCCTTGGCGACATAAAAATTTGAAGCTTCAATGTCAATGCAATCGACAGATATCGCCATTTATATCACATATTCTGATACTCGCAATCACACTCATCGAAACCTATCCTTCTTCCCGTTGCCCTAGAATCATGGAATTTGACAAAAAGCAAGGTTTCACAATGAAACCAAAGTAAAAATCCGAAAACTGCATATCTGCAATTAGATTACACCGACAAATTTTTTTGTCATTTGTTACCTGATGCTCTGTCTTTTCGTCCGTCTGTTAAGACCCTCTTTTCTCAGGAATGAATAATGGCTCTGAGCACTATGGGACTCAACTGCTGTGGTCATAAGTCCAGGAATGAATAAACGTATCAAGTTGAAATTTATGTCACACACTAAGGTCTAGGGTCGGTTGGCGGTATAAAAAATTTAAACTCCTAACTCATCGCTATTAAAAGATACGTCCATTTATGCCACATATTTTCACACTCGGGAAGTCGCTCACCAGTACTTGCTGTTGGTCTAGAGTCAAAAAAATGGTTCAAATGGCTCTGAGCACTATGGGACTCAACTGCTGAGGTCATTAGTCCCCTAGAACTTAGAACTAGTTAAACCTAACTGACCTAAGGACATCACAACATCCATGCCCGAGGCAGGATTCGAACCTGCGACCGTAGCGGTCTTGCGGTTCCAGACTGCAGCGCCTTTAACCGCACGGCCACTTCGGCCGGCATCTAGAGTCATGAAATGTAGCAAAAAGCAAGGTTCCGCAGTGCCAACCAATGGAAAAAACTGAAAACGGTAAATTTGTAGTCACATCCCACGAAATTTTTTTTTCTCATTTGTTATCTGTCTGTCCGTCCGTCTGTTGAGACTCCTTTCTCTTAGGGAAGTTTAGACGTATCTCGCTGATCCTTATGTCATATGATGAAGCCTACGATCCCTAGGTGGTGTCAACAGTTGAAACACAATCAAAAGATAAGGCCATGTATGTTACATATTTTGATATTCGCAGCCTTACCCATCAAAGCCTATAAGGTACTTCCCATTTACCTAGAATCATGAAATTCGGTGGGAAGTAAGATTTCACAGTAAAAGTAAAGGAAAACACCCGAAAATTGATAATTATATAATTGATAATTATATCAAACGAAAAAAATACGTCTTTTGACATTTGTTATCCGACGTCAGATTTGAAATTAAAACATTCTCTAAAGTCTTGGAATCCCTGGGACCAATAACTTGCACGTATCAGTGTCGATAACAGTAAAAAATGGTCGAGATTCTCGATTTGCAGAACGGGTAACCCGTCTGTATACACATATGGAACCCTGCACCTGGCGAGTTTTTTAGAGCAGGAATCGGTAACCTTTCAGCACCCAGTGCCTAATACTGAATGCCTTGAGGATCTAATATTTCAGAAGTGTTGGAAAAAAATTAAATTCAGAAACCTTTTTCGCTTTGTTAGTACCGTTATTAGAAATAAATTAAAAATGAAATAAGCATACCAATTTAGTGAAATAAACCCATTGAACAGTTTTAAAGCATAATTTCAATTATGAAGAAAAAAAGAATTTTATAGCTAGGCAGGAGAGAAAATTTAATTTTACATCTGCATCTACACCCCGCAAATCACTGTGAAGTGCGTGGCCGAGGGAACGTCTCAGTGTAACAGTTTATGGGGTTTCTTCTTGTTCCATTCGCGTATGGAGCAGGGGAAGAATGATCGTTTAAATGACTCCCTACGTGCTGTAATTAGTCTCATATTGGTCTCAAGATCCCTATGTGAGCGATACGTAGGGGACTGTAGCACATTCCTAGAGGCATCATTTAAAGCCAATTTTGAAACTTTGCATATAGGGCTTCTCGTGATAGTTTACGTTTACCTTCGATACGATATCAATCCAGTTTCTTCAGGGCCTCTGTGAAGCTCTCTCAAGTATCAAAAAAGGTTGTCACCATCCGTCCTGTCCTTCTTTGCATTCCTTCAATATCCCCTGTTAGTCCTATGTAGTAAGGGTCTCACACGCTTGAGCAATGCACTCGAATGAGTCTCACAAATGATTTGTAAGCAATCTCCTTTGTAAACTGATTGCATTTCCCCAGTATTCTATCACCTGCTTTACCCACGATTGAGCCTATGTCTCATTCCATTTCGTATCCCTACAATGTGTTACACCCAAGGACTTATATGAGTTGACCGATTCCAACTGTGACTCACTGGTACTATTGTCATAGAACAGTACGTTTATTCGTTTTGTGAAGTGTACAGTTTTACATGTCTCAAAATTTAAAGCAAGATGCCAAGCTTTGCACCACTTTGAAATCATATCAACACGTGTCAGAGTATCTACGCAACCTCTTTCAGACAGTACTTCATTCATCGTCAGGTTAGCGTCATTGTCTGCAAGGTCATTAATATACAATACAAACTGTCAGCTACTGCAGATTACGACATTCACATCAACGTTTCAATACGTTAAAGGAAGTAAAGGAAGGAGGAGTAGTATTTATCGTCCCGTCGACGAGGAGGTCATTAGAGACGGGGAACAAGCTAGCATTAAGGATTAGGAAGGAAGTCGGCCGTGTCCTTTCAAAGAAAGCATCCCAGCTTTTGCTTTAAGCGATTTAGGAAAATCAGGTGAAACCTGAATCTGGGTGGCCGGACGCAGATCTGAACTGTCATCCTCACGAATGTGAGTCCAGTGTGCTAACGCTGCGCCACCTCACTCGCTCAGCTTAAAGAAAGACGTCGAAGCAATTCACAGGCATGCAGCCGAATTTATTACCTGCAGGTAATTTATTATACTGATTCTAGACGTGAGTTTGGGGAAATGCTCCGTGAACTCAAATGGGAACTCCTGGGAGGAAGACTTTCTTTTTCTCTACTGAGAAAATTTAGGAGACAGGCATTTACGACGGACTGTGGAACGAGCCTACTGACACGAACATACATCTCACACAAGGACTGCGAACACAAGATAAAGAGGGGTCAGTATTCGTGCGCAAGCCTATAAATAGTCTTTTTCCCCTTCCTCCATTTGAGAGTGGAACAGGGAAGGGAATGACTAGCAGTGGTGTAAGGTACCCTCCATCATGTACCGTATGGTGGCTTGCGGGATATGTATGTAAGTGTAGAAAATTGGTGCTGAGGTTTACACACTCCAAATCGTCACACCTGATCAATGACACTTTATAATTACTCCAGTTATTTAAAATGAAACTCAGTGTAAAGAAATCCACCTTGAGTGCATTACAGTGTGCTAATTCACCACCAAACTTCTTTACTAGGAAAAAGTGTGTTATTGAAGATAATTCACACGTTCGTTAAAAAAAATTCTGGTCTATTTTCTTTCTCATACTACAGATTTCTTTGATATCTTGTAATTACAATGAAATAATTGTATGTTTCAGACTCATGCCACATTGATACTTCGTGTGTCGCTGATACAATTGAATCCGTCGATCGGTATCCTGTGGACACGTTTGTTGTCAGCGACGGTGACCGCGACGAGATGAGAATATAATTTTGCAGCATGTAACAGTTGAAATCTGCGAATAAATAAAGTTCTCATCAAGATTGAAACTGTCTTTCACTTATAGTTGTTATGTTTGTTAGCAATATTCGAATTTTATTTTATGTATTTGTTTTTGTGAAACAAAGCTACTATGCCATGGAACAAGTCAAGAGTGCACAGCGCACTGACTAAAAATTTGTAGTTCACAGAATGATTATCAGGAAATAACAGTCGAACAGACAGACGGACGGACAATAAAGTGATCGTCCAAGAGTTCCAATTGTACCGACTGAGGTGTGGAAACTTAAAAAATGAATGCAAGTCATGTACAATAGTATATTCGGATATGAAGGAAGTAAATCCTTGGTAAAAGTCAGCAAACATATTAGCCTTCACGAATAATTCTGCATCGTTTGTTTAAGGATACTTGTTGCTGTCTTATTCCACATAACGTGTTTATACTTCAGCCATCTTAAGACACTATTATTGAGAAAAAAAGTAACATAAAGTGAGAAGTAATGTGTAATACTGTAACGAAATGCAAGAAGACATGCTGAGGTTCGATGACTTATCTGATGACTAGCGTTGATACTGAACGAGAAATGTCATTTTTTTCCTCATAAGTTTTCTGTTTCATCTGATGTGGGACGCCATGACACCCTCTACCACGCCAACATAAGGATTTTGCCCTATGTGACTCTCGCTAGTACAAATCCCACATGTGCTCATACATGTTCTATCATTCTGTCGATAAGTAGGCGAAGAGGTCCACCTCAGTGATTACATCTCAACAATTCCAAAGTTTTGTTGTACTCAGTCCACTCCCATTGCCTCGAAACAGCTGGAAATACGAGCTGGATCGACTCCATACTTTGAGGGCCAATCGATCCATGTCTTTTAATAACTGAGATACATTTTTAGTAGTAATCAAGAAATGTAAATGCTCACTGGGCTTGTGTGATGATTGCGAATTTACAAATATTGCTCAGTTTGGCATTTGTAATGCCAAGTACTCGAACAAGCCTCCGATATTTGAGACAACTTGCTGTTGCTATATCTTTAAGTGTAGATTATCTTGACGATATTTTCACTCATGAGAGCATAATTTTCGAACCGTGTTTTCACGTTTTGCAAGAAGGACTAAAGCATAACCCCAACAAGAGCAATTTTTTTTTGGAGAAAAAAGGAGGGTATATGTTGAATGCATTGAGCAATACATTTATGTAGCAGCATATCATTTTAACTGAACATCTGATCTATCCTACTAACCTCATGGAACTGCAAGCATCTGCACACGAAGTAAAGTGATAAATCTCTTCTCTAGGCTGATGATATTACCCGCTCACTCAACAGTCTTCGCCACCGGAAGTGTGTTCAGTACTTCCTATCGTCTCGTCATCTTCCCATGGTACTGAAGCTATGCTATACGGTCTTGATGCAGTTCTCGCAGACAGAAAGGCTGATGGTTCCAAGCAATTAACAATTTTTACATCTCAGAAAATCACAACCGTTTTTCGGAACAATTCACACACCGAAAAAGAGTTGTGTCATTAAAATGTTCTACAAATATTTATGCTATCTGATCAAAAATATCTGAACACTTATTAGTGAATATTTGTAGGGAATGCCTGGACCCTTTGACTTTATGACAGCTGGAATGCTACAGGGAAAAATGTTTCTGAATATCTGTGGCGGAATGGCACCACATTATTCCTCAAGAGTCGAAACTAGAGGAAGTAAATGCTATTGGATGTGAGGGTTTGGAGCGGTGTCCACGTTCTAACTCATCCCATAGGTGTTCCTTTGAGCTGAGGTTGGGACTCTGGGCAGGTCAGTCCATCTCAGGAGTGATACTGTCCGCAAACCTTCGCCTCACTTGGTACTTTCAGGCAAGCTGCATTGTCATACTGATGCAATCACCCACCGTCTCTGAACTGTTCCTCTACTGCACGCCGACACAAAGCTATGAAATGTAGTCATATACTTTCATAGTTAGTGTTTTCTTAAGTGAAATAAGAGGACCCCATCCTGACCACGAAAAACATGATACCACCTCTCCGGTACTTCAGTGTTGACGCAACACGTGATGGCAAGTAATTTTCTGCTGGGTCGCCAAACCAAACATAGCACGAATCATGACTCCAAATCACTCGTTTCCAGTCATCCAGTGCCCAGAGGCGTTGCTCTTTACGCCGTCTCAAGCGTCACTTGGCGCCGACCCCAGACATGTGTGTCTCATAAGAAGCTGCTCATCCACTGTACCCCATTACTTGTAACTTCCTGGGTGGACTGCTGGAAGCACTTTGGAGCTCATAACTGATTCCTTCCCTCATTTCAAGCGATTGTTGACGACCATCATCCGCTATGAATGAATGCTCGACAGTCAGCACACGAGGTCTGCCTAGTCTTGTTCTACCTCTGGTTGCTCCTTCACATCACCAACAACCGGCTTGGGCACTCTTAGGAGGATTGAAACCTGGCTCGCTCGTTGGAATATTGGTCGGAAGGTAATTTCAAAAGCTTTATTTAAAACTAAAAAGGTAATCATAGGTAATAATAGGGAGTGTCCGAAAGAACAGATACCATATTCATATAGTTGAGGCTAACCGGCCATTGACTTTCTCCTTGTGCGCGGAAGCACACGTATTGCCCGAACTCTTACGGGACTCGGTCAGATTGTCTGCCGCTAGTAATGAGTGTAATGGGTAGGGGCACTACGAACGTAGTGTGCGGACATTAAGTTGGGAATGTGGGTCTCATAGGAGCGTACAAGGGGTAAGTCCCTGCATTCGCACCATCCTCTGTGCCCTCTCAGATGGATAGAGCGCCTGCTATGTAAGCAGGAGATCCCGGGTTCGAGTCCCGGTCGGGACACACATTTTCAACTGTCTTCGTTGATGTATATCAACGCCTGTCGACAGCGTAGGGTTCAAATGGCTCTGAGCAATATGGGACTTAACATCTAAGGTAATCAGTCCCCCAGAACTTAGAACTACTTACACCTAACTAACCTAAGGACTCACACACATCCTTGGCCGAGGCAGGATTCGAACTGCGGCCGTAGCAGTCGCGCGGTTCCGGACTGAAGAGCCTAGAACCGTTCGGCCACCGCAGCCGGCGACAGCGTAGGGTCTTGATCCAATTATCATTTCTATTATTAGAATCGGCTGTGAAAATACCGTACTGTATAATACACGCTAACGATGAACGTATCATTGTGATATTTAAAACTAATTAAGAGACTGTCGCAATAAGAATAAATTGGTATTGCGCTCGAGAAAGCGCTTGATAGACTTATTTGACTGTGAAAGTGAGTCCGAATTATCCACGAAAATAGTGTGTGAACAATACAGCCCTGTGAAAGAATTTTCTGAATAGTGTTGACATTACCGGAACTGTAACTTGTGTTGTAGCATCCACTCTCTGTGTGTCAATCTTTGTAATTGTATTGGAACACTTCAGCATTTATAAGAACAGCAGAAAGGAGCAGCCTGCACTAAAGCTCCAGCCATGTACTCTAAGTTAAGATCGTTAAGCAAACTTAGCCATCGCTAACCACTCCACTTACCATTCCGTTTTGAGGACGTTGGAAAATAAACCAACTCAGATGCCTTGTTACGTTCATAAATAGTGATAAACCCACGATTCGACAAAATACAAATAATGTGTTTTCAACCGCATAACTATTTGTTGGATACCATAATTCTACAGTGACCGCTTGGACCACAGCTGAAGCTACTCACCATAGCTGATCACCAAACATGTCCAAATGTCCAAAAAACGTAAAACACATAAGAAACGCCGTTCTGGGCATTTATCACACAACAGCACTTGTTTTCAGCTGTGGATGAATTTTCGCTTCTGAGCGTCAATAGCGATCAATACTATACGGTCATCCACCAAGCTCTGCAACTGGAGGTTCTTAAGATGCGGTACGTAAGCCTTTGGGGAATGACCCAGACGAAGAACCTAGACCAGAAACGTGTGCTGCACAAACACGGCAGTAGATGCCTAGCAACTAGTCATGTGTGTGGTATATGTCAGCACCAGAGCTACATTCTCACCATGAACAACCACAAAACGGACATAAGGACGAATTCACTGGCATTTCGTTGACCATTTTGTGAAATCCAGCCGATTGGTTGTGGTGGATGCATTGTTCAATTTTCTCTGTATTATTAATATGCAACCTAACTCCACAGAAGCGACCGCTAACGCTTTAATTAAGATCCCGGCCTGTCACATACAGCGATCCACCGTTTATAGCTCACAAGTTTCCATCACATCTAGATCTACATGATTAGGCTGTACCTAATGTA
The DNA here is from genome assembly GCF_021461395.2 of Schistocerca americana. NCBI lineage: Eukaryota > Metazoa > Arthropoda > Insecta > Orthoptera > Acrididae > Schistocerca > Schistocerca americana. The sequence continues at coordinate 449,204,691 of NC_060125.1, read as the reverse complement.
TTTTTATGTCTTATCCTTTGAAACTATTAACTACAGATAAACTAATGATAATTATGAAATATTTCGTCGAAATTACATTTCAGACCGAACAAACATGATACAGAGAAATCAATACACCAGAATATTCGCAGGTGTATGCACTGTAACTATTCGTGGCATATTTTTCACATGCTTTTCAAGTCTTCCCAAATTTCGTTTTTGACTGTGTTACGGCGATTCAAAAATGGGTCTCGGCCCGAAACTATTCATCGAGTGAATAAAAAAATTAAAAATTTCAACTCCGGAGTGGTTTTTCGTCATACAGAGAAGGTTTAAAAGTTAATGCGCAGTTCTATAAATCCCCCATAGTTATATGTAATCTAGAGGCGGCATGAGTATCCTGGAAAGTTACGTAATGTTCCTTATCGATGAGTATTGACAATTTGCTATTTCATATATATCTATAGTTTTATATATGTATTGTCATGTTGTAGATGTAGGTATGCTACGTAAACTTGTTTAGTATTATTTGGATATTTCAATGAGAGGTTGCAAAATAAGTGCAATAGTTTTCCCTCTAATCTAGTATATTATGCATATGTGTACTTAGCTTTAAATTTGAACAGTGGTCGTTATTGGAATGTCTGTCTTGAATTCAGTAGTGTGTTATGTCACAGAAACTATTTAAGGACGAATGATAGGATATGTCGTCAGAAGGCCTTTGTCGGTGTCTGTCTTTCGGAACCTTTTGTCAGAGGTCAGTACTGGTGAGTCTGATGAGTTTTTGGCTGATCAGTGAAATAAACTTTTTGTTTTACATTCCTGTTCTGAAAGTTCCGTAATTACAATGGTATCTAATAAGTGAATTCGCGTAATACATTAATTATCATAAAATTTGTTATTCCATTTGGTTACTAGTAGGTCACGATTGTCCAATATACGTTCGCAACATTTTGCAGTTACAAATAAAGCCATAATTAAGAAAATTTAGGTTAGCATTGTTATCTTTCAGTATTTTATATATTATGATGTATATCCTATGTAAAAGTCTTATTTACTGTATACCACTGTCGCACTTCTAAGCAATAATGTAATTATGTAATGCAGTCTTTCGACTATGTAGCCTGTTATGTGGAGTGAGCTCCCACTAAGAAGAAATGGTGCAGCTTGTCATAAATAAACCTCTACAAAACGACTTGGTACCTGGATTATTTCGTGGAATTCACGTAACTTGATACAGTTAGCAGATGAAATGGACCGAGGCAACGACTATTTCAGCAGCAGCAGCAGCACGAAGCTGATTATTCCGAGCTACAGCGAACTACGATACGTACAAGAAATCAACTGAACTATATATGTGTCACTGCAGAACTAATTACTAAAGTGTAAACTGTTCTAGCAGTAAACATTTGCATTTCTCTAAAAGTAATTCTTTGAGTGATGGAGTCCAATGTGATAAGTAACAAACACCCCCATGATCACACGTTTCTTGACATCTGTGGAACACAAGAATAACAACAAATTTTTGAGGTTTTTTGTTTAACTCAAATAATCTCTTTTCGATGTTGAAAATTTTCGCCACAGCACAATTTCACTGTCACCCCAAGTAACAATAGTCCGGTTACAGCAGCTGCGAACCATAGACTTTAACACTTCAATGGACTATAACTGTTTGTTGCAGTTGATATTTCTATTCTTTTGATGAGAACTTGTACTTTTTCACAGTGGTTATTCAGGAGAACGAGTTTCAATACTTGACATAACTGATAGTGAAAAACTTTGCTTTCTAACTCTGAATCTATTCTGTTAACTATCGTGAATTACTGTGCGGTTTAAATAACTTTGCTCGCTAGTGTTTCTCTGATTAATGCTCTACTCAAACTTCATAATTAAATAGTGCTTGTTTTTATTTTGAATCTGCAGTTCATGTGAGCCACAATTCACATATCTGTGAATAGTATGTTGTAAACATTTATTTGGTTTAAACTATAACTATCTGGCTTCATCAGCATTATTAATCTTACGGGACTTATCCAGTCATATTGTTATTTACTTACATTTTTCGCTGACATTTTTCTTTACTAAAAATTGTTTAGGAATTAGTTCTATGTTACACGATCGGGTTTTAAAACGACGGAGCACCACCAGCTTCTCAGATACCACAACGAGTCAAGCCAACAAATTAGGTAGTGCGTTACTCACACCGATAGCAGCATATAAAACTGAGCTGCCGGTGCATTCGTAAGGGGATGTCCTACGTGTTTTACTTTGGTTCCTGGCGCTCAACACACGAAGAGACAAGCAGTCAGTCTTCAGTGATGCAGTGGAGTTAACGGCTAGTGTGCACGATAAGCAGTTAATTTAGTGCAGTAAAATATGGAGACATCGAGTTGTTGCATTCACAAAAGTAAGTCGTCTCAGATATGAACCTGCCGCGGATGCACGATTTTTTCGAGTCCAGATCTATGTCGTAACTGTTTGCACCACAAATCCAGCGAGAGTTGTAGCCAAGAAATGCAACACGAAGAGTAGCAGATATATGTTTCACACGAGACGCTGACACAACTTAATTATTTATTGTTTAATTGTTTGTTAAGATACTGTAGTGTGTTAACTGCTCACTGCTTACACGTCTATGTTTTAGTTAAGCAGGCGAAAACGATTTTGTTTTATGGTTACATGTGTGAGGGGAGAAACGTTTACATTAGGAAAAGTTCATGTTAATTAGTTATGGACAACATCCTCGTCAAGATGAGTTGCTATAACATGTGTTCGTATTACTTGAAGCTAATTAGTTCCTTTCTTTCAAGTAATTATGCATAGTACGTGTTGTTAAATAAAAAACAATTATTGGCAGTATAAATGTTTGTTCAGCAATATTAATGTGACGTAAAAGAAGAGAGAGACGAAATGCCTTCAGCCTATAGAAAAGTGATTACTTAGTTTCTTAAGTTTTACTCAGCTACTGAGATAATCGCTTTGCCGTAAATCGTGGTTAATTTGAGTTGTAGGAACTGTGTTTGCTTACTTCAGTTTTTTTTATTGAAGTCAAGAAATTAAATTTCAGGAAAATTCTGGTTAATGACTTTAGATGAATATACAGAAAAAACTCAAAGCTTTTGTCACTCAGGACTATCGATCATGTTCTTTAGCAAATAGTATGTTTTTTTTTCAGGTGAAAAAAAAATCAAAAGTGTATGTCAAAAGTGCTTAGGAAAAAGACCCATTTAAGCAGCTACTTAAGTAGTATAGCTAGAGAAGGCCGAAATGCACGCTATAAGCTCACGCAGGATGGCGTGAGGTCTGAAACAGGATACGTAATGAATGCTATAAAGAAAAGTACGTAGCTTCTGGAATACTTAACTTTAATCCATCATTTGTATACATCGTTCTTGATGAGACATGCTTCATACGATAACTATCAATTGCTATGGCGCCTTGCTAGGTCGTAGCCATTGACTTAGCTGAAGGCTATTCTAACTATCTTCTCTGCAAATAAACGAGGCTTCGTCAGTGTTGCATCGCTAGCTAAGTCGTCCGTACAACTGGGGTGAGTGCTAGTAAGTCTCTCTAGACCTGCCGTGTGGTGGCGCTCGGTCTGCAATTACTGACAGTGGCGACACGTGGGTCCGACATGTACTAATGGACCGCGGACGATTTAAAGCTACCACCTAGCAAGTGTGGTGTCTGGCGGTGACACCACAACTTATCTCTTCGAAATAATACGATTGCCTTAATAATAGTCCAAACAATTTTAGATCACGGTTCGACGTTATACAAACCTAAAATTACTAAGAGCTTTGCCATAGATGACATATTTCAATGTCTAGCATTACATAAATGTAACTAGCTTATTCAACTGTAAAAGCATGGCATTTCACTCAAGAGTTAAACTTCGTTCTAAATTAAATAATTTGTTTCGTGGAAGCTCTGATTTCTCTTACTCTTTACACCCTGTATCCGTGAGGGTCAATAAAATGTTTTCGCATTCGGAGGAGAAAGTTAGTGATTGAAACGTCTAAAGAGATCTTCCTGCATCGAGAAATGCCTTTGTTTTAACGATTCCCACACCAACTCGTTTATCATAATCTGTGACACTTTCCCTATTTCTCGATAGTGCGAAGCGAGCTGCCCTTATTTGAACCTTTTCGTTGTCGTCCGATGGTTCTGTCTGGTAGGGAGCTCACAGTACACAGCAGTACTCTAGAAGACGAGGGACAAGGGTTGTGTAAGCAGTGCCTTTAGTAGGTTTGTTTCAGTTCTTAAGTGTTCTACGAAATAAAGCCGTCTTTGGTTCGCACATTTTCTATATGATGGCTCGATATTGTTGGTAATAGTGATCCGAAGGTACTTATTGAATCTACAACTTCTAAATGTGTGTTATTCATCACCTAAGCAAAATGTAATGATTATTATTCTTGTGGAGAATCCCACACCTTCTTTTATTTCCGGTTAAATGCCACTTTATTGCAACACACAAATACATTGTCTAAATCACTTTGCTATTACTTTGGACCTTCTGAAGAATCTGCAAGAGTGTAAACAACAGACTCATCTGCAAACAATCTAAACAGGTTCCCTAAATAGGTAACACAAATTGTGAACAACTGTGGGCCTAGGGCACTTCCTTGAGGAACCTCAGTTATCACTTCAGTGTCATTAGATGACTTCCCGTCAATTGCTACGAACTGTGAAATTTCTGAGAAAAAATTAAGAATCCAGTCTCACAGAATTTTTTTTGATTAGAGATTACTTGTGAGGGATGGTGCCAGAAGCCTTCTGAAAATCTAGAAACATGGAATCAATATGAATCCCATGTCGACTGAATTAGCGTGAATAAAAAGGCAGCAGTATGGAAAAAAATTCTAAATCCGTGCTTGGTACTTGACAATAGATCGTTTTCTTCGCGGTATGTCGTAATTTTAGAACACAATATATCACCCAGAATCCTACTACAAATCGATGTCGTGCCTCCCGACTTACTTTATAATAGTGAGGAGGGGCGAGTGATCTTGGCTTTCAAACAGCAGATGTTCAATACGAACAGGCGAGGTGTCGACAGAGTCAACTTTAACGCCGTTTCTAATTCTTTAGTGTTCTACACTGGTGAGTGGAAGAAATCAAGTCAAAGTACTTCTCATGCACCAACTCCGGATGGTGCTCCAATTCTGCATCGGGTGGTGCTGAAACCACCCCACTCTGGCTCTGTTATCAGTTTTCGCTCTCGGTTTCTAAAATGCTTTCGGGAGGGCTGCCCATAGTTAACATCCATGAGACGCAGTTGCCATTCATGTGGTATGTCGAGAGTACCAACGGATGTGCTGTCCCCACAGTGCCACATTCCCTGACATTGGCCACCCACTGCCCCTCCCTCTACATATCTTCTGGGCCCCTCCTTTACTGTGTACTGTAAATGCTTGCCACAGAGCAGTGTCAGCAGTTGCTTGTGCCTACCACGAAGCTCTTACGTTCATCATACGGTTTAACAATTTAAAGGTATACATTGCTATAGACTTGGATTAGAATGTTTTATTTTCATCATTGACTTGTATGTCGTGGCTGACCTTAACACAGTCACGGCAGCATTCGACTTTCTGTTTTTGTACATTACAACTGACTTTAACAGATGTCAGACTAGCGCCGATGGATCATACACATAAATCTTGCAAGAAAGCAGAGAAGTAGCTAAGAAGCAATAGAGATGGTGTTCCGTGTGTTCTGTCGGAACAGTAACATAACATGAATTAGAAGCAAACACAGTTGATAAGAAGACTAACAGGGTGAGCAACAGTGCCTTAACATTCTGTAGTCTTCAAAGGGTTTCCTTGTTTCAAGTGCCTTCCTATACCATGAGAGCTTTGAGTCATAAATTCTTATTAAACACTGTATGGTTATATTTGCAACGTACCCACTGCTGCTCCAGTTTAACACTATGTGCAATGGATTTACTATCGGGACCTTTGCATAATTTCCCAAAGTTGAAAGCTACGTCAATACCGCTTGGCCCAATGATTGATATTTAAACATTTAGTAAAGTTATTAAATAAAATTTCTTTTTCAGCAGATAATAAAACAAAATAATGAAAGGTTTGTCTATTCTTATAGAAAGAATATTCCGCCTCAAATTTGAATTTTTATAGAACAAATTGGTTTATTCATTGAGCATTTCAGATATTTATAAGAACAAAGAAATTAACTACTTTAAAGAAATATTAACGCGGCTGCTCTTTACACAGCATGAAATTTGCATCAGATTCCCCAAAGTAATTTAAACGCGTCTGACTTTCTTATTAACAATGTAAAATTTAACGCATCTGACTCTGTATCTTTATTTATCGTTAACGCATCTGACGTTTTACTAAAACTATGGTCCCCTACAGAATGCTATTTCTTATTAACACAAGTGCCCACTTTTGGCCCGGAAGAAAAGGATATTCCACAACTGTACCCATTAATCAACATGCACACACAATTACTGCACCAACATATGCACAGGATAAAGGTAAGGATCGAGTCGTTAGCAGTTCCGATTGTCGCCATACAGTAACTATCTCTACTCAAAACTATTCCACTGAAAACCAAATTAAATATAATTTCCGCGCCTATTTGAACATTCACTTTGATAGCCACTATTGTACTGCTGCCTACTCCCAACACAAATTTACCCTTTGAAATATGAAAACCATTCCAAAATTACACATACAAAATACACACACTCAAGATGAGCTACTTACTTTGTTGCAGCAAAAATTCATGGCTACGTTATCAGTTTACTAATCTCGTTCCCCGATGTGCAATTTTAATTATTCAGAAAAGCTCCCCACGTAATTCTACATTCCAATAAACATAAATAAGCAAGCATTATCTTCTCTTGGTTTGCTAAATTTCGACAGACGCTTTCACATGAGATACCACGTGTCCTTAACAAAGGATCCACGATACTAAATCTTTCAAGACTGCAGATATGTAAGAAAATTGAAAATTTATAACAGTACTTAATTCAACACGCATATTTCATGTAATAGCACACTTCCTACTTACATGCTATAGGTCCCTAGCACTCGTGCATCCACTAGTTATAAAATAGTTGGTCAGTCCCACGTGATGAGTGCCAGGTGTAAAACTAAATAAATTGCCACACGCACTTTCTAGTGAACTTGTTTGCTCAAACAAATTAGATTAAATTATTCACCGCGTAATTGTTATGAAACCCCAAAGTTGCAAATTACTATCACAAAGGAATGCTACAATTTTACATCACCTACTACTGCACATTATCTACCTAAGTAAATTTCGTCCCCCCAAAATATTAATATTACTTTATGTCTAGCTGCAAAAGAAGGTTGTTTACCTAGTGTGAAACCATTTATCATAAATAAGTCACATTTCCCACACCTAAATCGAGCATGACTCGACCCATCTCAGACAAGCGTCCTCTCTCGTCCAAGTCTTCAGCAGCATCCCACGAGTCGGACCACGCTAACGTTCTGCTCGCCTGACCGCTCACGGTGGGGGCGGCTCCCAACCAATCAGCGACTCAGAATTTCCCCAGTTTAAAGTTGCCTGTCAAACCTCCCTTCTACACAATGTGAAAGATCCCGCGCTTTTCCTCCCAAAGACACAAACGTAAGTTTTGCAGACTATCCAACCTTCCTACACCTCGCTGCAGCCAACGGGCTGAAGTTTCAGAGCTTCTATAATCGCTGCCTATCGACTAGTTGTTCCCTATCGTACACCCACAATTGCTAAATATCGTTCGATCCTTTTTATCTCCCCAAACATTCTTCCTGCAGTTATTTTCATACATTGATTTCTTTCTCCCTCCTGCTGTGGACTCAATAGGATAAGGAAATATAGGGAACAGTGGGCATTCTTAAACTATTCAATCAACAATAACAGTACGATTCAACGGGTCATTCTTTTAAAACTTGTTGTTGGTGTGCAGACACTGACAGTAAGTCTGTGCTTAGTAAATTAAATGATATTATTACGACCTAAAAATGATGTTATTTCGATCAAACTCGTGTTCTCAGAAGACGACGATCAATTGTATTAAGTATTGTTAGATTGTTAGAAATATAAATAAGAGTTGCCATTGCCAAAGCCAACAGCCACCTCTCATCACCAACCACTTCCGTTAAAAAATGGCCGGACAATGGACTTGCCATGCGATGGCATTCTCGCACATTTTTTTAAATGTGATGTGTAAATATGTTATATATGACCTATCACAGAGGAGACCCTAATCTCTGTACTGGTCCACATCCCAAGACATATAGCAGGCAATTTGTTTAAATTGTTAACAAAATATAAAAATAATAATTGAATACAAGATTGTCGACTTAAAGGACGTTAGAAGCTTGTCCGTCAACCCATATTATCAGAAATTTACCTAATTGCTGCCTGAGATTAACTGTCCATCTCATATGGAAGTTTCCACAATGTCGGAAAAATAATTACATCTCTTAACAGTTATGACAAATGTGCACTGGTACTAGTTGAGTGCCCCTTGCAATGTCATATTGCTTTTACTATTACGAATTTCTAACACAAAACAAGATACTTCTTGTAAAATATTATTTTCATATATAACTGTCTCTAGTTGGTTGTCCTTTTAGTGTCATATTGCATTTACTCTTACGAATTTCTAACCCAAAACACAATGCATATTGAAAAACATTTTTTCATGTACACTGGCACTAGTTGAGTGTCATATTGCATTTACTCTTTCAACTCCTATTTCTTAAAATTTATACATGTACACTCCACTCAACATCTCTCACTTTGTATAGCCCACAATAACTTCGTATGACATCTCACTTCAATAAAATTTAGAAAAACTAAACACTATATGAAGATTGACTTTAGTGAGAAGTTCGCCATTCTTTGTGTTCCCCTAAATCCAAAATACACCCCTTACTCCAAAATACAACCTTCACTCCAAAATAACATCAAAATACTGAAAAAGTACAAGGAATTAATTCGTTGACATCGTCAGACTTCAAGTCCTGAATTCGTAGTTTGTCCATTGCTACAGTTAGCAAACATTTATATATAATCACTCTCAATTGAACATTTTCACATGCATCCTACTGTTTCCCTTAAGTTCCAACCCCCCTTGGCGTCTATGATTTTTCTTATTTTGCCCTTAGTCTTGATCTCCACACAAAACACTTTATCCACTAGTTACTATAGTACCATCTAAATACTGCCCGTGTCTCTGTAATGCTGCCGAGATTTGATGTGTGTATCATGGCAGTAAGCGCCCATTGTCCATGCTCTGCCACGCTCGGCCGTGCCTCCTGTTGTACTGCCGCGCGCTTTCAGTCTGTGCCATGTCGCGCCCATGCGTACCTCCGGTTGTGACATTTCTCTATTATCTGCACAAGCCAACAATTCTTTGTATTCGCCCTATCTTACAATCTTACTTATCCTACTTACGTACTATGAATCCCATGATTATCACTTTACACCTTAACCCCCAAAAGTTTTAATACTACAGATTTTTTATGTGACAAATACATCTTCAGTGACTTGTCACTTTCGTCACAACATTCATGCAATACCACACAGTAAATATTTCTTTCACTTTAAGTCACAAATTTACACGCGAATAAAAATTATCATCAGCCAAGTCTCCTTATCTTACACATCAATCCCCAAAATTTTTAATACTACAAGTTTTCACATGACCAAAAAATCTTCAGTGACTTGTCACTGTTGTCGCTCCAATAATGTAGATCATAATACCACACGGATAATATTCCTGTTACTTTGAATCTGTCTCTTGCGTTTAGGTTGGGTCAAGGATTTAATGTTCAGGTTAGGGGATCCAGGCTAATCTCCTGGTTCACACATCACTCAGTATTTGTGCATCATGTATGCAGTCTTCTATCTACTTGTTTGGTGTCATAATTCCAAGATTCCCAGTCACATTCTCTGCTATCAAGCATCCATTCGACATCACTAATTGCACAAATAACAAAATAATAATGCCACCTGTTGCTCTTGTAACTTGTCACCTTCTAATCTTCATTTCACTCAACTTGTCCGCCTCGCTCTTCTCGATGTCTTCCTTCTTTATTACTCGTAGACCTCAAGTTTCTCTCCACATCACGACCTCCTGGAACATACATGTAGAAACAAAAACCTTAATACAACCATTCAAATATTGCAACATGTTGTCCCCCTTTCTCTAGATGTTTTTAATTAATCATTTTTACGACTGACTCATTAATTCTTCAATTTTAGTCTTTCATTGCCTCCGCTTTTCCGTTCTCCATCTCCCGTTATATGTAGACCTCATTATCACTTTTCATTCCTCTCGTTCACCGTCTATTTGGTTCCGTTCTGCCATATTCATTATTAACAAAATACCACATGCTCATAGCAATACCATAAAACTACCTAACGGCTCAGTACAGCCTACACCAAGTTGCACATACACAGTATAATGAAGCTCGCCTCATCGCGGCCTCAAAACGTATCCTCAAAGACTCGCATCATTGCGGCATCAAAATAAAACATATAAAATTAGCACGACTAATTCACGTAAAAATATCATTATTTCAATCCTACAACATGCCATCACTTGTATTTTCAGCTCACTTGATTCACGATTAGTCGTCCTTTGGCCTACATACTTCGCTTTATTTTTTACATTAATTCACCTCAGCCATAATCTGTTCTTCTCTTAGTTCTATATTTCACTAACTGTTGCATATTCTTACATTACATATATTCTGTGTTCCCCTTGAATGTCTACTTCTTAAAGTTTCAACTTCCACTGCACTGTTATGGATAACTCTCCTTACTCGAAATGGCCCACAAAACAGGTTAAAGAATTTGTTTGTTTGAAACCCATGTTTCTTCGACAATCTGTGCGCTGTAATTAATACCTTATCTCCCCTCGATAACTCTATTTCTCTAATTTTTACTTTTTGCCCTTTTACTTTCAAAATCTTCTGAAACTCTCTTCAATAGACACTCCAGGTCCTGTGATTTCCATTACAGTAAATCCGGCACAACTGCGCTAACTCCTTAATAATCCGTTCACATGGATTGCTCGCCGGGTGATAGCGTGATATGAAATTGGTTTGATCTTTCGCCTCCGCACATTCTCTGCTAAACTATAAATCTATACTGAGGTCCATTATCATAGATCATTTTTCGACCCCCCCTCCCCTGCTTTATTGATGAAATCTCTTTCTACTCCCCTAGCTATAGTTCTTACCGTGGCCCTCTTTAATGGCGTCAGTGTGACTTGCTTTGACACTAGCTCAATCGTTACTAGCACGTACCTAATCCCTTCTATCGACATAGGCAGTGGCCCAAAAATGTTCGTCGCTGCTAGTTCTCTCAATCTATTCGGTACGACTGGATGGATGGGAGGTTTCGTTGAGACTGTTAACGGTTTTGTTTTCTGGCAAGTAACGCACTTCTTCAGAACCAATCTAACTCTCCTCTCCATGTTCACGAAATACACCGACTCCCTAAGATGTAAAATACATTTTCCAGATCCGAAATTACCGCAGCAAAAGTCCACGTACCATATTACCTTGTTTACAAGTACTTCTGGTACACAAATAACCCAAATCTCTGACTTTTCTCTTCTAAAAAACAAAATGTTATCCTTTACCCTGTAAAACTGATCGAGCTTTTGGTTATTTTGCTGCACTAGTTTATCTCTAACCATCATCTAAACAAAGTCTCTCAGTTGGAAAATTCCTATTTACCTTATTGCGTCTCTAATACAATTTTCAAATGGCGCTTCACGCATATACATTATATCAATCCAGTTTTCCCTAATGTCTGTATCCTCAGTCTTGTGGTTCCGTAATGGGTTGCGAGATAGAGCATCTGCCACTAAATTTTCCTTACCAGGTATATGTACTACGAAATCCTGCAGGTACGGTGCCCATCTCATCAACCGTCTGTGTGGCAGTTTGGCGGACGACAGGAACACGAGCGCTTTATGATCAGTGTAGATTTCAGTAAGCCGCCCGTACAAGTAGTAGCGGAACTTACTAAATTCACACACGGTCGCCAAAGCCTCAAGCGCAGTAACCGAATAGTTTTTCTCAGCTTTGCTCGGTACTCGATTGGCAAAGGCAATTGGTTGCTGTATGATAGTTCCTCCTTGGTCGGTTTCTGGGAACAGGTTCACTCCCAGCAAGAAACGTGAGCTATCGGTCGCCAAACAGAAATCCTTATCCAAATTTGGATGTCCTGGTGGAGGAGCCTCTAACAGTGCCATTTATAATGAATCAAATTCGTCCTGCGCCACAGCATCCCAGGACCAAAAAGCCTTCTATCCACTCAAGAAGTACAGTCGTGGCGTAGTCATTCCTTTGATTTGAATAAACCGCTTGTAGAAATTGACTAAACCCAGATAACCACGTATTTTTCGCTTTGTCTTCGGTACTGGAAAATCCCTAATCGCGTATAATTTATCCGGCTTCGGCCTAATCCCCTCTGGAGATATGACATGCACTCAGAAATCTACCTGCTTCTTGCCAAACTCTGACTTACGCAGGTTCACAGTGACTCCAGAATTAGCAAAAGCATCTGATAAAATTTGTAGCGTTCTGTTATGTTCGACCCAATTCTTCTCCGCTATGAGTACATCATCGATGTATAACGGTACTTTCTTTCTAATCTGTTCCGGAAACACCGTGTCTAGTGCCCTAATGAACGGAAGCTTGCGGAATTGGAAGCACTTTCCATAGCATAAAAACGCTGTATACTTACGATATGCGGTGCGGGGTCCAACTTCACCTGCCAGACTGCTCCGCAAATCGACAGTGCTTAGCACGCTTATCCGATGGAAACGCTGTAACAACTCCTCAAGTGTTCCTGGCCGATCTATTTCCGATACTATGATTTTGTTAATCCTACGTGAATCCAGCACCAACCGGATGCTCTTGTCGTTTTTCTCAATACATACAAGAGGACTGTTGTACGGACTAACCGCTGGTTTGATTATCTCCTGTTCCAGCATGTTTTTAATGTCTTTTCCACCCGCTCTTAGTACACCAGTGGCTTTGTATACCAGTGGAATTGAATATACCTGCGCCTTAAAGTGTTGGTGCGGTTTCACGCTGAATTTATACACGAACCCAGGTATGGTCCCAGTTATTTGCTGACAGATCCTGGAGCGTCTTCTAAGAATTTCCCTAAGCTCTCTGTACTCGAAGGTCCCCTTCATGTGAACAATTTTGACATCTATCTCTTATTCTCTTATATCCTCAATCCGTAAACTCCTATTTACTTTCTCTTCGTGTTGATCCTTGGACCACATTTCCCCATCTCTTCTCATTTCCAACCCTAAACTTATTGTGAAGCAAAGCCCTACCTCTTTACATTCATCGAATGGTATCTGAACTTCTATGTCTTGATGTTGTGAAGTTACTCTATTGCTTTAGATGTCTACGTGCACCTTATGTCTACTAAAAAAAATCCATCCCCAAGATTCCCTCAAGCGATAATGTGGGAGTTATCAATACCACAACATTGAACGTCGGTCCCACGTATTCGAACTCTACCTGTGCCTGCCTTTTTACCTCCACACACTTGTGTCCCATTGCACGTCTCACTATGGTCTTGGTGGTAACATTGGCGACGTTTTGGTTGCGCTGCACGCTATAAGCACATCTTCTTTCATTCCGCTCGTCTGACTACACGAGTCCACTACAAACCGAATTATCACAACTTCTATGCTAATGATCGTCTGTCTCGCGTTTTCTTTTGCGTCATTCTCTTCCAGCAACGTCTCCCTAATTTCGCCGTAGTCTATTATAAAACTATTCCATACTACATTTCTGTCGTTGACAGCCCCGTCTCATAGTTGTCAAATTCTGTTTCTCCTGTCCTCATTACCTCTGTTCGCTTCTACCCCCTGGCCGGCCTCCCATCATTTCCACCACCATTACCTCTACTATCGTTGTATTGCCGTCGTTCACCACCATTATCATATGTCCTGTACCGTCCATTTCCATTGTTTCCTTGATGCCAACTGCTATTACTATGGTACCTCCCCTCATAGCTTCTGCGATTCCCATTCCGATTACTATCGTTTCTCTCATTACTGTTCCGCGTATTCTTCAACTGTTCCCCTTGATTGTTACCATAATTACTTTCTCTATTCAGCTCCTTAAGCAATTTCAGAAATTCCGTCGAATTCATCATCCCTCTGCTGGCAATTACTACGTCACGCCTTAGTCTCCGCCGGCCGCGGTGGTCTCGCGGTTAAGACGCTCAGTCCGGAACAACGCGAGTGCTACGGTCGCAGGTTCGAATCCTGTCTCGGGCATGGATGTGTGTGATGTCCTTAGGTTAGTTAGGTTTAAGTAGTTCTAAGTTCTAGGGGACTGATGACCACAGATGTTAAGTCCCATAGTGCTCAGAGCCATTTGAACCATTTGAACCTTAGCCTCCCAGGCAATTTCGTTAAGCATATTCTAATTAATTCCGGGGCCTTATTTGGAACATCTAAGTGTCTGTTTCTCTTCAGCGTCTCGCTGAAATAGCGCCCGAATCCTTGTCATTGCACTCACTCATGTGGGGCATCATCAGGATATTTAGTTTGCCTGGCTCTGGATCGAGCTTGACCAGTGCTCCTCAAGAAACAGCCTACAAAATTCCTCGAAAGTGAGGCATTTGTCTATCTTTTCTTGCATTATAGCACGGGCCTCATCGCGTAAATAATTACACACAAACTTAATTCTTAGCTTGTGCCCCCAAGAAGTCGATAAGGAATCATGAAACGTAGCCACCCACATTTTCGGGTGTTGCGAAGCATCGGCGTCATAATAGTGCGTATAGTTCTGTACCGTCACGAAATGCTTTCTGCATTCCTCATCCACATTGTCCATCTGTTCTCTGCTAGTACTTTCTCCTCTATTCCCCGTCATTTTTAGCCTGCGTAGCCTCTCCCCTAATTCTGCCAAGTCTCTTTCTACCGACTCTTCTAACGTGCTTCTTTCATGTAAGTTATCGTTAGTACGCCTTTCTGCTACAGGTGTTGCAAAATTAGGTGGACGGATAAGGTAAGGAACGAGGAGGTTCTGCACAGAAACGGAGGGGAAAAGAACGGTCAGGGTGACAGGACATCTGTTAAGACATCGGGGAATAATTTCCATGGTACTAGGGGGAGCTGCAGAGGGTAAAAACTGTGGAAGAAGAGAGAGATTGGAATAAATGAAGCAAATAATTTCTTACGTAGGTTGCAAGTGCTACTGTGAGATGAAGAGGTTGCCACAGGAGAGGAATTCGTGGTGGACGAGTTCAAACCAGTCAGAGGACTGATGACTTACAAAAAAGGCAAAAGAGCGGAGAATAATATGGTATGTTGGAATCCTGAAAAAAAAATGCAATCTGCTATCAAAAAGAAAATGTGTTGTATCATTTATTGAAGGCCCTTCGTATTAAATTTAAGTTAACGCGGCACTTAAATGTTAAGCTCGACCTATTGGTCTTCTCGCTGTGGCGAAATCTATTTAAACGATGACCAACTTCTTCTTTCAAATGCGAAAATACAATGCCGGAAAAAAATTAGTACATTTGGAAAGACGATTTCGATTTTTATCCAATGACGGTGTATGCCACCTTTCGGGGTAGTGGATGTACTGATAATGGTTTCAACGTCATCCGCCAATACATGGTGTAGTAGCATAGCTTCCAGAGCACCATCTGTATCTAACCTTTAATAGGGAATGCTCACAGCCAGATGGCTCGGTGTAATGCAAACGTTTGAAGCAAGCAGGCAACCATGCCACGGAGACGCATTCGTGCTTCCTGCAACTGAGCAGGTTATAAAGGGATCAGATTGGGGGCTTCTGAGTGCCGGGATGGTTCTTTCGGAGAACTGCCACACAACCTGGACGTACTGCAACGATGCTGGTGTCCGTGGTCATTAGAGGAGGTTCTGGACGACTACGCAGCGTAGACACCCGCTAGGATCGTCGTATACGGCAGCAGTGGTAGATCATACAGCTACCCCAGCACGGATGGAAGGGCTTGTGACCGCAGACGTGTCAACATCAGCTGTTGCGATCCAGTTTTTAGCAGAGGGATTACGGTCACATATACCTTTAGACCCTCTTCCACTCACCACAGCATCAACGTGCACGCCTAGACTGGTGTCGTCAAGGGATCACCTAGTAGATGGAATGGCGCTCCATGGTTTTCAGCGATGAAAGCTGATTCTGCCTGCATGCAAGGTGAAGCAAAATTCAAAATCTGAAATACTAAAAAAGATGAGAACGATTGAGAAAATACTACTGGTTTTGAACAAAAATGCCACATTAACGCCCCTCGAAGTGGAAAAACATGAAATAAACTCAAAAAAGGCTAATTCAACTCTGATGGAAAGTGTAGCTTGCAAAACTTCGGAACTGTCAAAGCTAATGGATTTATTGTTTACTTTTGTAGATTCTGTTTCTTTACTATCGACTGAAACTGAACGAAATCTATTTGAAAGCTACATTTTTTCGTTCGGATAGGTAAAGCCTATTCTAGGGCCACATTACAGCTGGATAAATGTGCGAAAACTCTCAAGACCTTCCTCAAATTCGTGGGTGGAATCAACTTTTAGCAGCCTAGGGCTGCACCAAGATATTCCTCGGGTCTCCAGTGCATCACATTACCGTGCAGAGCGCCAACTGGAGTGCCGAATTCCTAGCTCTGTGACTGCATGTGTTGCTGTTTTGCACCTGGAGAAATGGTAAATTACTATCGTGATTCCGTTGTGCATTAAAGGGAGGGCCGTCCTTAACGGATATTGCGGGCGGATGACGTACCTATATTACTGCGTGTTTACGTGTTGAAAACTGGCGGTGGAATCTGTGCGCTAAGGAGTTAGACACGCTGCTTTCTGTAGCCCGGTAAGGTTGAACGAGAAACAACGGAAAAAGGCTGAAGACATCATTTCGGCACGGATTTGTAAATCTCGCGTTTACCTTGACTGCTGACGAACGCCGAAACTTCAGCTGCACAAAGAATTCGCTCTAATTTCCCATGAAGAGTGTGACCTCTAACAATGCCCAAGACACACAGGGATTGCGGTAGGGAAAGCGAATGGCCAACTTTGTTTTGTTGGGAGAAATTTAGGAAAGTACAGTTCATCCGTAAAGGAGGCCGCATATAACACGCTAGTGCGACGTATTCTTCAGTATAGCACGAGTCTTTGGAATTCGCACTTGGTCAGATTAACGGACGACACCGAAGCAATTCAGAGGCGGGCTACTAGACTTGTTACCGGTAGGTTCCAGCAACAAGCAAGTGTTACGGAGATGCTTCGGGAACTGAAATGGCAGACTGTGGAGGGAAGGTGACGTTCTTCTCAGGCAACATTTGAACCTGACTCCAGAACGATGCTGCTGCCTCCAACATACTTTAAGCGAAAGGACAACGACGACGAAGATAAAATACGACAAGTTAGGGCTCATACAGCTAGATAGAAAACAATCGTTCTTACCTAGCTCCATCTGCGAGTGGAACAGGAAGGGAAACGACTAGTGATAATACAGGGTACCCTCCACGAGGCACCGTTTGGTGACCTGCGGAGTATGTATGTAGATATGTAGATTTAGATAGAATTGCAGTTTTTCTCATAGAAGTCTGCAGTTCACTGGAATCGCGGACATTGACTGCTACAAATTCGAGAGAATTCAGTAACGAAAAAAATGGCTGTACCGAGATTGCCCTCTCTTGGATTATGACACCGGGGAAGATTCGTGTCATGGAATTCGCTAAAATAGTGACATATTTCCTGGTCATGAAGGGACGTCCTCTCCTTTTTAAGGTGCCATTACTTCATTGCCAGACTGTCTGTCTTTCTGTTCGACTGTTACAAACCCTTTTTTCTCAGGAACAGATAGACACATAAAGTTGAAATTTATGTCACACACGAAGGTCTACAGTCCCTTGGCGATATAAAAAAAATGGAGCTTCAAAGTCAATGCAATGGACAGATATCGCCTTTTATGTCACATATCCTGATACTCGCGAACACACTCATCAAAACCTACCCCTCTTCCCGTTGACCTAGAATCATGAAATTTCACAATAAATCAAAGTTTCACAAAAAAACCAAAGAAAAGATCCAAAAACTGCAAATCTACAGTTTTATTATTACTATCGTTACCTGATTCTCTGTCTGTACGTCCGTCTGTTAAGACCCTCTTTTCTCAGGAATGAATAAACGTATCAAGTTGGAATTTATGTCACCCACTAAGGTCTACGGTCTCTTGGCGGTGTAAAAAATTTAAGCTTATAAGTCAACGCTATTAAAAGATACGGCCATTTATGCCATATATATTCACACTCGGGA
The DNA here is from genome assembly GCF_021461395.2 of Schistocerca americana. Taxonomy (NCBI): domain Eukaryota; kingdom Metazoa; phylum Arthropoda; class Insecta; order Orthoptera; family Acrididae; genus Schistocerca; species Schistocerca americana. The sequence continues at coordinate 449,186,381 of NC_060125.1, read as the reverse complement.
AGTCACTCACCAGTACTTACTGTTGATCTAGAGTCATGAAATGTCGCAAAAAAGCAAGGTTCCGCAGTGCCAGCCAATGGATTAACTGAAAACGGTAAATCTGTAGTCACATCACACGAATTCTTTTTTCTCATTTGTTATCTGTCTGCCCGTCCGTCCCTCTGTTGAGACTCCTTTTTCTTAGGAATGTTTAGACGTGTCTCGCTGATATTTATCTCATGTGATAAAGCCTACGGTCCCTGGGCGGTGTCAAAAGTTGAAACACAATCATGTTTTAAATCTGACTTTTGTGAGAGAGGTTCCATTTGGAAGAACGCTTATCAAATGAAATACATGCCACTTTGCCGTTATTCAGGCGATCACGTATTCCGGTCGTCTAGATCTGTTATTTCAGAAGGAGAAACTGTGAATATCATTTTGACAAGCCTTCTTAAAAGTCAACTTTGAACCTCTAAGAGATTTTTATTGCGATGATGAAGAATTTCAACTGGAGGTATCGACTTGACAAAAAATTCCTCTCGATTTCTTAGGAGTCACCAGATATGTGTGCATGTAGCGCTTGACGTGACGGAAGAGGGTATTGCACAATTATTATCCACCAATAATATTTTATTTCTCAGAATTGATTGGTGTAAGATTTTCAGACTTTGGCAACAAAGTTTAGAAAGAAAACTTTGTGTTCACAATGAACGAATGTTGTGAGACGTCGTTCGCAGAGCTTCCCCTTATGTCGATAACCAACTTTTCCACACATGTCATACGTGGCTAAATTTTGCCGCCCATAATTAGCAGTTCAAAAAATTGTGGAGAGTCTTCCTGCTTCATCTATCTATCGCAGATGGAACTGCGATAAACCACCAGGTCTTGTGAAGTTAAGTTTTTAATATGCAGTCGTATCTAAATATGAGAGCTTGCTGACGAGTATTTCCTCCGAATTTCTTACGTGTAAACCATTAATGCTTTTCAAGCAAAACAAACTTTTATAGCATTCTGTTTCTTTTCTCTTCACGTACCTATATTTATTTTTCAACAGTGTCAACCTGACGAAGAACACATTTCTCTCAACGAGAGACCAGTTTGTTGATACCGTCACTGTAGCATGTTTGACTTTGTTGGCGGGGTCACAACCTCACCTCTGCTTGCACCGCTTCATCAGTAACAGAGTGACGTCCTCCTATGCGTTCTTTAGGTTTTGGAAATAGAAGAAAATTGTATTGGGTCAAGTTGGGACTGTGTGGAGGATGACAGATGACGTGAGTCTAAGACGTCGGATTGTTGCAGGTGTCGCAGCACTCGTGTGTGATCTGACATTGTCATGTTGAAGGGGAGAGTACTCCATGTGTGGACGAACTATTCGGTTACAAATTCGGTTACAGCACACTGTTTCTCACACACCGACAGTGTTACGTCACACACCGCCATGTTACAAATGCTACAGTTCGGAGTCTTCTAGTAGCAGAACGTTGCAACTTGCGTCAGTGAAGCGCCAAAGTCGACCTAGTAATATGCTGACACATAATAACTCAAGCGATATTGCGGACAGAATAAAAAATTCATGGGCATTATTTTTCAGCACACCCTCTTAATATAGAAGCGTTTCGTGATTAACGTTGAGTTTGTTACGGACGACAGCTGCTAATGTGCCGGTATTCTTCAACTTTTCTCGTGATTCCATTAATGTGTCTTTTGACTTCCTGAGAAGACTGAGGTCCTTCTTTGACATCAAAATTTCAAGACAGAAAACACTGTATTTAGTTTTCTGCGTATCCTCATTATGGTCAATAATATCACAAAGTATTTTTGGCATCTTGAAACGCGTTCATCCATTTTTTGTAAACAATTTTTAAAATCTATCGATTTTGTTTTGTATTTTCACTCATATTCAATATAGAATAGTTTTCTGGCTGTGCTGTGTCAGATCCGAATAATGTTTCCAGCATTATGTGATCATAAAAATGGTTCAAATGGCTCTGACCACTATGCCACTTAACTTCTGAGGTCATCAGTCGCCTAGAACTTAGAACTAATTAAATCTAACTAACATAAGGACATCACAAACACCCATGCCCCAGGCAGGATTCGAACCTGCGACCGTAGCGGTCGCTCGGCTCCAGACTGAAGCGCCTAGAATCGCACGGCCGCTCCGCCCGGCATATGTGATCATAAGTTTGGAAGTTTGTGGTAAGGACTGTGGGACCAAACTGCTGAGGTCATCGGTCCCTAGGCTTACACACTACTTAATCTAACTTAAATTATTTTACACTGTGGACAACACACACACACCCATGCCTGAGTGAGGACTCGAACCTCCGACGAGGGGAGCCACGCGAGCCGCAACAAGACGCCTCAGAGCACACGGCTACCCCGCGTGGCTTTGTAGTCAACGTTTCAATATGTGAAAGGAAGTAAAGGAAGGAAGAGTAGTGTTTAACGACCCGTAAACATGGAGGTCCTTGGAGACGGAGGACAAGCTAGCATTAAGGAAGGATTAGGAAGTCGGCCGTGCCCTTTCTAAGGAACTATCCCAGCATTTGCCTTAAGCGATTTAGGAAAATCATGTGAAACTTAAATCTGGGTGGTCGGACTCAGATCTGAACTGTCATCCTCGCGAATACAAGTCCAGTGTGCTAAACGCCGCGCCACCTCACTCGGTCAGCTTAAAGAAAGACGTCGAAACAATTCACAGGCACACTGCCGGATTTATTGCCTGTAGGTAATTTATTATATTCGATCGAGACGTGAGTTTTGCGGAAATGCTCCGTGAACTCAAATGGGAAGTCCTGGGAGGAAGACTTTCTTTTCACTACTGAGAAAATTTCGGAGACAGGCGTTTACGACAGACTCCAGAACGACCCTACTGCCACGAACATACATCTCACACAAGGACTGCGAACACAAGATAAGAGGGCTCAGTATTCGTGCGGAAGCATATAGGTAGTCGTCTTTCGTTTCCTCCATTTGAGAGTGGAACAGGGAAGGGTATGAATAGCAGTGGCGTAAGGTACCGTCCATCATGCACCGTATTGTGGCTCGCCGGATATGTATGTAGGTGTAGAAAACTGGTGCTGAGGTTTACACATTCCAATTCGTCGTAGCTAGCCAATGACATTTAATAATTACTCCAGTAATTTAAAATGACCCTCAGTGTAAAGAAATCCACCTTGAGTACATTACAGTGTGTTAATTCACCAACTACATCTTTAGTAGGAAAAAGACAATTCACACGTTCGTTAAAAAAAACAATAAAATTCTGCTCTATTTTTTTCTGGTGCTATTGATTTCTTTGATATCTTGTAATAACAATGAAATAATTGTATGTTTCAGACTCATGCCACATTGATACTTCGTGTTTCGCTGATAGAACTGAATCCGCCGATCGGTACCCTGTGGACACGTTTGTGGTCAGCGACGGTGACCGTGACGAGATGAGAATATAATTTTGCAGCATGTAAAAGCTGAAATCCTCATAATAAATGCAATTCTCATAAAGATTGAAACTGTCTTTCATTTATACTTGTTATGTTTGTTAGCAATATTTGACTTTTATTTTATGTATTTGTTTTTTGAAACAAAACTACTGTGCCATGGAGCGAGTCAAGAGTGCACAGGGCCTAACTAAGAATTTGCAGTTCACAGAATGATTATCAGAAAATAACAGTAGAACAGACAGACGGACGGACAACAAATTGATCCTCTGCAAAATCTAACTTAAACTAAGGATAACACACACCCATGCCCAAGGGAGGACTCGAACCTCCGACGGGGGGAGCCGCGCGATCCGTGGCAAGGTGCCCCGTACCGCACGGTTACCCCGCGTGGGTAAATGATCCTCTAAGTGTTCCATTTGTACCGACTGAGGTGAGGAAACCTAAAACATGAATGCAAGTTATGCACAATAGTATATTCGGATATAAAGGGAGTAAATTCTTGGTATAAGTCAGCAATCATATTAAATTTCATGAATAATTCTGCAGCGTTTGTTTAAGGATACTTCTTGTTGTGTTATTCCACATAATGTGTTTATACTTCAGCTATCTTCAGACACTTTTATTGAGGACAAAAGCAACATAAAATGAGAAGTAATGAGTAATACTGTTACGAAATGCAGGAAGACGTGCAGAGGTTCGACGACTGACCTAATGACTAGCGTTGACACTGAACGAGAAATAACATTTTTTTCCTCATACGTTTTCTGTTTCATCTGATGTGCTACGCCACGACTCTCTCTACCACGCCAATAAAAGGATTTTGCCCTTTATGACTCTCTCTAGTACAATTCCCTCAGGTCCTCATACGTGTTCTGTCATCCTGTCCATAAGTAGCCGAAGTGATCCACCTCAGTGGTTACATATCAACAGTTCCAAAGTTCTGTTGTACTCAATACACTCCCATTGCCCTGAAACAGCTGTGAAATACGAGCTGGATCGACTCCATACTTTGAGGGTCAATCGATCCATAGCTTTGTATAACTGGGATACACTTTTAGCAGTAATCAACAAACGTAAATGCTCATGGGCTTGTGTGGTGATGGAGACGTTAGAAATGATGCTCAGTTTATGGTGGCCTAAAAACTCCACACTTCGGGCAAAAAAAAAAAAAAAAAAAAAAAAAAAAAAAATACTATCCAAAATATCAATGACAAATATTTCTCAAAGGTGGATTTCGCTGACAATGCTTGTAATTACCTCTAGATGAAGAACTCAGACATTTATTTTGGTAATTACACCCTTTTCATTATTTTGATTTGATGCCTTTCGTTTGTAATGCCAGGTACTCCAACAAGCCTCCAATATTTTGGACAACTTGATGTTGCTATTTCTTTACGAGTAGGTTATCCTGACAATATTGTCACTCATGAGAGCAGAATCAGCGAACTGTGTTTTCACATTTTGCAAGAAGGTCTGAAGTGTAACCTCAACAAGAGAAAATTGTTTTGAAGCAAAAAGGAGGGCATTTTTTGAATGCATTGAGCAATACATTTATGTAGCAGCATATCATTTTAACTGACCATCTGTTCTAACCTACTAACTTCATGGAGCTGCAAGCATTTGCACGCAATGTAAATTACTGTGATAAATTTGTTCTCTAGGCTGCTGATATTAATCACTAACTCAACAATCGTCGCCACGCGAAGTGTGTTCAGTACTCTCTCTCGTCTCGCCCTCTTCCCATGGTACTGATGCTATCCTGTATGGTCTTGATGCTGTTCTCGCAGACAGAAAGGCTGATGGCTCCAAGCAATCAATAGTTTTTACATCTCAGACCATCACAACCGTTTTTCGGAACAATTCACACATCTAAAAAGAATTGTGCCATTAAAACGTTCTACATATATTTATGCTATCTGATCGAAAGTACCTGGACACATATTAGCGAATATTTATAGGGGATGAATCGACCATTTGCCTTTATGACAGCTTGAACGCTACTGGAATACAGTGTCTGAGTATCAGAGGAGGAATGGCACCACATTATTCATCAAGAGCAGAAAGTAGAGTAAGTAAGTGCTATTGGATGTTAGGGTTTGGAGAGGAGTCCACATTCTAACTTATCCCACAGGTGTTCCTTTGAGTTGAGGTTGGGAGTCTGGGCATGTCAGCACATCTCGGAAGTGTTACTGTCCGCAAACAGTCGCCTCACTTGATACTTTCTGGCAAGCTGCATTGTCATACTGATGCAATCACCGTCTCTGAACCCGTTCCTCTACTGCACGCGGACACAAATCTATGAGATGTAGTCTTATACTCTCATATTTAGTGTTTTCGTAAGTGAAATAAGACCTGACCACGAAAAACACGATACCACCTCCTCGGTACTTCACTGTTGACGAAACACGTGATGGCAAGTAATGTTCTACTGGATAACCAAACCAAACATAGGAAGAATCACGACTCCAAATCACTCGTTTTCAGTCATCCAGTGTCCAGTGGCGTTGCTCTTCACTTGGCACAGACTCCAGAAATGTGTGTCTTATAAGAAGCTGTTCCACCGCTGTACTCCATTACTTTTAACCTACCATACACAGTCATTGTGGTGGATGGACTGCTGGGAGTACTTTGGAACTCATGAGTGATTCCTTCCCCCATTTGAAGCGATTGTTGACGACCATAATCTGCTATGAGCTCTACCTAGTCTTGTTCTACCTCTGGTTGCTCCTTCACAGCACCAACAATCGGCGTGGCACTCTTAGGAGGATTGAGATGTCCCTGTTGGATTTGTTACCTAGGTGGCATCCAATCAGTAGACCACAGCCAAAGTCGCAGAGCCCTCCTGGCCGACCTGTTGACCTCTTCTGCTGGTTCTGCTTCTCTACTAACAATACTTGCCACCCCCACCCCATCTCCTTTTATACTGGTGGGTCCGTCTCTCGTGTCGCCTAGTGGTCAATTCCGCGTTTCTACGGGGTGAACGGATACTTTTACTCAGTTTGCATGGGAATAAGTTTCAACCTGTCACCAACCACAAAGCATAACTAGGTCCTTGCTTGAGCACCTCTGTCAAAGCATTTGATAGACTGTAACACTGGGCTTCATTCCTGGTTTCACTTTATAAGTGACACATGGTTGCACGTTGATATAAAAAAATCCGACGTTAGCGTCGCCTTTTTTCTTTCGGCATGCGATCGGTGGCGGTTGCTGAGAAAATCCAGAGACTGCTGGGTTCCCTCGAGATAGACACAGTGAAACCAGGCTCGCTCGCTGGAGTATTGGTCGGAACGTCATTTTAAAAGCTTTATTTAAAACTAAAAAGGTAATAATAGGTAATAATATTTGTGGTGTGTGTACGTATGTGCTAATAGTTGGAATAATACGTTTTAGTGCACATTTTACGACAATTAGGGCGTGTTGTAACTTATATTCGTATACTCGTATATCTGCCACGCCGCGCTGACTGGGCCATATGTTTGAACAGAAGACTCTATTATTAGATAAAGATGGTATCTGTTCTTTCGGAAGCTCTGCAACTGGAGGTTCTGAAGATGCTGTGCGTAAGTCTTTGAGGAATGACCCAGACGAAGAACCTAGAGCGGGAACATGTATGCTACCCAAATACGGCAGTAGATACCTAGCAAGTACTCATGTGTGTGGCATATGTCAGCACCAGAGCTACATCCTCACCATGAATAACCCAAAAACGGCCATGAGAACGAATTCACTGGGATTTCGTTGACCATATTGTGAAATTCAGCTGATTGGTTGTGGTGGATGCTTTGTTCAATTTTCCCTGTATTATTAATATGCAACCTAACTCCGCAGAAGCAACCGTTAACGCTTTAATTAAGATCCCGGCCTCAGTCACATACAGCGATCCACCGTTTATAGCTCTCAAGTTTCCACCACATATAGATCTACATGATTAGTCTGTATCGAATGTATTTTTAATGCCCTATCCAAGAAACTATTAACTACTGATAATTATGAAGTATTTAGTTATATAGTTCACTTCAATGAAACTATGTTTCACATTACATTACATTCGTTATTAATGGGTTTGTGAACAACTGATTTCTTCTTGAAGGAATTATTTTGTAGTAAATTTCTGAACATGGGCTATAATTTCAAAAGTAGGAAATGACGTTATGAGAAGCAGGCTTGAGGGACAACAGTAGTGGTGAGTATTTAACGACTTATGCCAGCCTTACAAACGAGCGGATGAAATGAGCAAGGTGGGTGACGAATGTAAGGTATGTAGGTGCCTGAGTGCCAGATGCGGGTTTTACCATAAGGTCGGAGTGTGCATCCTGACTGAAGGATGGAGATGATATAATTGCTGCTAAGATGGATGAAATGATATAGGAATATTATTTGTTTTCGACGAAATTACGTTACAGACCGTACAAACATGATGCAGACAAATCAGTACAACAGAAAATTCGCAGCTGTATGCGCTGTAACTGTCCGTGGCATATTTTTGACATGGTTTTCAAGCCTTCGGGAATATCATTTTTGACTGTGTTACGATGATTCGAAAATGAGTCTCGGCCCGGAACTAGGCATCGAGTGAATAAAAAAATTAAAATTTGCAACTCCGGAGTGGTTTTTCGTTATACAGAGAAGGTTTAAAGGATAATGCGCAGTTCTATAAATCCACTATAGTTATACGTAATCTAGAGGCGGCATGAGTGTCCTGGAAAGTTACCTAATACTCCCTATCGATGAGTATTCACAATTTGCTATTTCATATATATCTATACTTTTATGTATGAATTGACATGTCGTAGATGTAGGTATGCTACGTAAACTTAGTTAATAACTTGTTTAATATTGTTTTGATATTTCAATGAGAGTTTGCAAAATAAGTGCAACTGTTTTCTCTGTAATCTAGTATATTTTGCATATGTGTAATTAGCTTTAAATTTGAATAGTGGCCATTATTAGCATGTCTGTCTTGAATTCAGTAGTGTGTTATGTCACAGAGACTATTTAAGGACGAGTCGTCAGAAAACCTTTGTCGGTGTCTGCCTTTCGGAGTGTTTTGTTAGAGGTCTGTACTGGTGAGTCTGATGAGGAGACTTTGTGGCTGAGCAGTGAAATAAAACAACCTTTTTGTTTTACATTCCCGTTTTTAAAGTTTCGTAATTCCAATGGTATCTAATAAGTGATTTAGTGTAATACATTAAATCTCATAAAATTTATTATTCCATTGGTTACTAGTAGGTCACGCTTGTCCAATATATGTTCGCAACATTTTGCATTTACAAATGAAGCCATAATTAAGAAAATTTAGGTTAGCGTTGTTATCTTTCAGTATTTCATATATTTTGATGTATATCCTATGTAAAAGTCTTTTTTATTGTATACGCCAGTTTCAGCATAAAATAAGCAAGGTTTTGTGGATAGTTACTCATAAAAATGTTAAACTTTTAATTGTTACTTTAATAAATTTGCACTATAGTTTTGTTGACTTGATTGTTAAAAAAGGTATAAATAGGAGGAGCATTAGGCTCAAGAATGGACAGTTGTAGACAGTTTTGAGATGTAATAATTTAATTATGTAATACAGTATTTCGACAATGTAGCCTGTTATGTGGAGTGGGCTCCCACTAAGAAGAAATGGTGCAGCTTGTCATAAATAAACCTCTATAAAACGACTTGGTACCTGGATTATTTCGTGGAATTCACGTAACTTGATACAGTTAGCAGATGAAATGGACTGAGGCAACGACTATTTCAGCAGCAGCAGCAGTACGAAGCAAATTACTCCGACTTACACCGAACTACGGTACATATAAGAAATCAACTGAACTATATAAGTGTCACTGCAGAACTAATTACTAAAGTGTAAACTGTTCTAGCAGTAAACATTTGCATTTCTCCAAAAGTAATTCTTTGTATGGTGGAGGCCAATGCGATCAGTAAGAAATACCCACTTGATCACAAGATTCTTGATGTCTATGGAACACAAGAATAACAACAAATTTTTGAGGTTTTTTTGTTTAAATCAAATAACCTCTTTTCGATGTTGAAAATTTTCGCAGCAGCAAAATTTCACTGTCACCCCAAGTAACAGTAGTTTGGTTAGAGCAGCTGCAAGCCATAGACTTTAACACTTCAATGGACTATAACTGTTTGTTGCGGTTGATATTTGTATTCTTTTGTTGAGGACTTGTACTTTTTCACAGTGGTTATTCAGGAGAACGAGTTTCAATTCTTGCCATAACCGATAGTGAGAAAGTTTGCTTTCTAACTCTGAATCTGTTCTGTTAACTATCGTGAATTACTGTGCAGTTTAAAGAACTTTGCTCTCTAGTGATTCTCTAATTAATGCTCTACTCAAACTTCATAATTAAATATTGCTTGTTTTTATTTTGAATCTGCAGTTCATGTGAGCCACAATTCACTTATCTGTGAATAATATGTTGTAAACATATATTTGGTTTAAACTACAACTATCTGGCTTCATCAGCATCATTAATCTTACGGGACTTATCCAGTCATTTTGTTATTTACTTACATTTTTCGCTGACATTTTTCTTTACTAAAAATTGTTTAGGAATTAGTTCTATGTTACACGATCGGGTTTTAAAACGACGGAGCACCACCAGCTTCTCAGATACCACAACGAGTCAAGCCAACAAATTAGGTAGTGCGTTACTCACACCGATAGCAGCATATAAAACTGAGCTGCCGGTGCATTCGTAAGGGGATATCCTACGTGTTTTACTTTGGTTCCTGGCGCTCAACACACGAAGAGACTAGCAGTCAGTTTTCAGTGATGCAGTGCAGTTAACGGCTAGTGTGCACGATAAGCAGCTACTTTTGTGCAGTAAAATATGGAGACATCGAGTTGTTGCATTCACAAAAGTAAGTCGTCTCAGATATGCACCTGCCGCGGATGCACAATTTTTTCGAGTCCAGATCTATGTCGTAACTGCTTGCACCACAAATCCAGCGAGAGTTGTAGCCAAGAAATGCAACACGACGAGCAGCAGATATATGTTTCACACGAGACGCTGACACTACTTAATTAATTATTGTTTACTTGTTTGCTAAGATACCGAAATGTGTTAACGGCTCACTGCTTACACATCTATGTTTCAGTTGAGCAGGCGTAAATGTTTTTGTTTTATAGTTACATGTGTGAGGGGAGGAAAGGTTACGTTAGGAAAAGTTCATGTTACTTAGTTATGGACAACATCCCTGCCAAGATCATTTGTAATAATATGTGTTCGTATTACTTGAAGCTAATCAGTTCCTTTCTTTCAAGTAATTATGCATAGTCGTGTCGTTAAATAAAAAAATCATTATTGGCAGTATAAATGTTTGTTCAGCAATATTAATGTGACGTAAAAGAAGAGACAGAGGAAATGCCTTCAGCCTGTAGAAAAGTGATTACTTAGTTTCTTAAGTGTTGCTCATCTACCGAGATAATCGTTTTGCCATAATTTGTGGTTAATTTGAGTTGCAGGACACTGTGTTTGCTTGCTTCATTTTTTCATTAAAGTCAAGAAATTAAATTTCAGAAAAATCCTTGTTAATGATTTTAGATGAATATACATAAACAACTCAAAGCTTTTGTCACTCAGGACTATCGATCATGTTCTTTAGCAAATAGTATGTTTTTTCAGGTGAAAAAATCAAAAGATAAGATTATACTACTCCTGCTCCTACTACTGAAGACACGCACTGTGGTTTATTGGATGTTTCGAAGTCATTGCAGCAATGCCTAAGACAAGAAGTACAATGTATGTCAAAAGTGATTAGGAAAAAGACCCATTTAAGCAGCTACTAAACTCTTCGAAATAATACGATTGCCTTAATAACAGTCCAAACAATATTAGAACGCGGTTAGACATTATACAAATCTAAAACTACTAAAAGCTTTGTCATAGATGACATATTTCAATGTCTAGCATTACATAAATGTAACTAGCTCTCTCAAGAGTAAAAGCTTGGCACTTCACTCAAGAGCTAAATTTCGTTCTATGTAAAATAATTTGTTTCGTGGAAGCTGTGATTTCTCTTCCTCTTTGCTCCCTGTAACTGTGAGGGTCAATAAAATGTTTTCGAATTCGAAGGAGAAAGTTAGTGATTGAAACGTCTAAAAAGATCTTCCTGCAACGAGAATTGCCTTTGTTTTAACGATTCCCACACCAACTCGTTTATCATAATCTGTGACACTTTCCCTATTTCTCGAGAGTGCGAAACTAGCTGCTCTTATCTGAACCTTTTCGTTGTCGTCCGATGGTTCTGTCTGGTAGGGAGCTCATAGTACACAGCAGTACTCCAGAAGACGAGGGACAAGGGTTGTGCAAGCAGTGCCTTTAGTAGATTTGTTTCAGTTTCTAAGTGTTCTACGAAATAAAGCCGTCTTTGGTTCGCACATTTTCTATATGATGGCTCGATATTGTTGGTAATAGTGATCCGAAGGTACTTATTGAATCTACAACTTCTAAATGTGTGTTATTCATCACCTAAGCAAAATGTAATGATTATTATTCTTGTGGAGAATCCCACACCTTCTTTTATTTCCGGTTAAATGCCACTTTATTGAAACACACAAATACATTGTCTAAATCATTTTGCTATTACTTTGGACCTTCTGAAGAATCTGCAAGAGTGTAAACAACAGACTCATCTGCAAACAATCTAAATAGGTTTCCTAAATAGGTTACACAAATTGTGAACAACAGAGGGCCGAGGGCACTTCCTTCAGGAACAATACGGAAAGGCGAGGTGTCGACAGAGTCAACTTTAATGCCGCTTCTAATTCTTTAGTGTTCTACATTGGTGAGTGGAAGAAATCAAGTCAAAGTACTTCTCATGCACCAACTCTGGATGGTGCTGCAATTCTGCATCGGGTGGTGCTGAAACCACCCCACTCTGGCTCTGTTATCAGTTTTCGCTCTCGGTCTCTAAAATGCTTTCGGGAGGGCTGCCCATAGTTAACATCCATGAGACGCAGTTGCCATTCATGTGGTATGTCGAGAGTAGCAACGGATGTGCTGTCCCCACAGTGCCTCATACTCTGACATTGGCCACCCACTGCCCCCTCCCCCTTGCTCAAGTTGCTCATTCGTCAGGGGGCAACTAAGGTTGGAACATGGTTTACTTTAGCCACGAACAATGTGGCGATCGACATACCTTCTGGGCCCCTCCTTTACTGTGTACTGTAAATGCTGGTCACAGAGAAGCGTCAGCAGTTGCTTGTGCCTACCACGAAGCTCTTGCGTTCCTCATACGGTTCTCGTCTATGTCAACCTGTTTAAGGAACAATTTAAAGGTATATGTTGCTAGAGACTTGGGTTCGAATGTTTTGTTTTCATGATTGACTTTTTATGTTGTAGCTGACCTTAGCACGGTCATGGCAGCATTCGACTTTCTGTTTTGTACATTACAACTGACTTTAACGGATGTCAGACTAGCGCCGATAGATTATACACATAAATCTTGCAAGAAACAGCATAGAAGTAGCTATGAAGCAATAGAGATGGTGTTCGGTGTGTTCTGTCGGAACAGTAACATAACATGAATTAGAAGCAAACACAGTTGATAAGAAGACTAACAGGGTGAGCAACAGTGCCTTAACATTCGGTAGTCTTCAAAGGGTTTCCTTGTTTCAAGTGCCTTCCTATACCATGAGAGCTGTGAGTCATAAATTCTTATTTAACGCTATATGATTATATTTGCAAGCTACTCACTGCTTCTTTAGTTTAACACTATGTGCAATGGATTTATTATCGGGTCCTTTGCATAAATGGCCAAACCTGAAACCTATGTCAATTCCGCTTGGCCCAATGATTGACATTCAAACATTTAATAAAATTACTAAATAAAATTTCTTTTTCACAGACAATAAAGCAAAATAATGAAAGGTTTGTCTATTCTTACAGAAAGAATGTTCCGACTCAAATTTGAATTTCTATAGAACAAATTGGATTACTCACTGAGCATTTCAATTATTTATAAGATCAAACAAAATTCACCTCTTTAAAGAAATATTAACGTGGATGATCTTTACACAGCATGAAATTTGCATCAGATTCCCCAATGTAATTTAAACGCATCTGACTTTCTTATTAACAATGTAAAATTTATCGCATCTGACTTTGTATCTTTAATTATCGTTAACTCGTCTGTCTTTTTAGTAAAACTGTGATATCTCTTATTAACACAAGTGCCTACTTTTGGATCGGAAGAAAAGGATATTCCACAACTGTACCCATTAATCAACATGCACACACAATTACTGCACCAACATATGCACAGGAGAAAGGTAAGGATCGAGCCGTTAGCAGTTCCGATTGTCACCATACTGTAACTATCTCTACTCAAAATTATTCCACCGAGAATCAAAATTATTATATATCTTCCGCGCCTATTTGATCATTTACTTTGATAGCCACTGTTGTACTGCTGCCTACTCCCGGCACAAATTCACCCTTTGAAGTATGAAAACCGTTCCAAAATTACACATACAAAATACACACACTCAAGATGAACTACTTACTTTGTTGCAGCAAAAATTCAGTTTACTAATCTCTTTCCCCGCTTTGCAATTTTAATTATTCAGAAAATCTCCCCACGTGACTCAGCATTCCAGTAAGCACGAATAAGCAAGCATTATCTTCTCTCCGTTTGCTAAATTTCGACAGACGCTTTCACATGAGATACCACGTGTCCTTAACAAAGGATCCACGATACTAAATCTTTCAAGACTGCAGATATGTAAGAAAATTGAAAATTTCTAACAGAACTTAATTTATCACGCATATTTCATGTAATAGCACACTTCCTACTTACATGCTATAGGTCCCTAGCACTCGTGCATCCACTAGTTATAAAATAGTTGGTCAGCCCCACGTGATGAGTGCCAGGTGTAAAATTAAATAAATTGCCACACGCACTTTCTAGTGAACTTGTTTGCTCAAACAAATCAGATTAAATTATGCACCGCGTAATTGTTATGAAACCCCAAAGTTGCAAATTACTATCACAAAGGAAAGCAACCATTTTACATCACCTACTACTGTACATTATCTACCTAAGTAAATTTCGTCCCCCAAAATATTAGATTTACTTTATGTCTAGCTGCAAAAGAAGGTTGTTTACCTAGTGTGAAACCATTTATCATAAATAAGTCACATTTCCCACACCTAAATCGAGCATGACTCGACCCATCTCAGACAAGCGTCCTCTCTCGTCCAAGTCTTCAGCAGCATCCCACGAGTCGGACCACGCTAACGTTCTGCTCGCCTGACCGCTCACGGTGGGGGCGGCTCCCAACCAATCAGCGACTCAGAATTTCACCAGTTTAAAGTTGCCGGTCAAACCTCCCTCCTACACAATGAGAAAGATCCCGCACTTTTCCCCCCCAAAGACTGAAACGTGAGTTTTGCAGACTGTTCAACCTTCCTACAGCCAAAGGCTGAAGTTTCAGAGCTTCTATAATCGCTGCCTATCGACTAGTTGTTCCCTATCGTACACCCACAATTGCTAACTATCGTTCGATCCTTTTTATCTCCCCAAACATCCTTCCTGCAGTTATTTTCATACATTCATTTCTATCTCTCTCCTGCTGTGGACTCAATAGGATAAGGAAATATAGGGAACAGTGGGCATTCTTAAATTATTCAATCAACAATAACAGTTCGATTCAACGGGTCATTCTTTTAAAACTTGTTGTTGGTGTGCAGACGCTGACAGTAAGTCTGTGCTTAGTAAATTAAATGATATTATTACGACCTAAAAATGATGTTATTTCGATCAAACTCGTGTTCTCAGAAGACGACGATCAATTGTATTAAGTATTGTTAGATTGTTAGAAATATAAATAAGAGTTACCATTGCCAAAGACAACAGCCACCTCTCATCACCAAGCACTTCCGTTATAAAAAATGGCCAGAGAATGGACTTGACATGCGAGAGCATTCTCGCACATTTTTTTAAAATATGATGTGAAATTTGTTATATACGACCTAGCACTGAGGAGACTCTAATCTCTATACTGGTCCACTTCACAAGACATATAGCAGGCAATTTGTTTAAATTGTTAACAAAATATAAAAATAATAAATTAATACAAGATTGTTGAGTTAAAGGACGTTATAAGCTTGTCTGTCAACCCATATTATCAGACGTTTACCTAATTGCTGCCTGAGATTAACTGTCCATCTCACTCATATGGAAGTTTCCACAATGTCAGAAAAATAATTACATCTCTTAACAGTTATGACAAATTAGAAGATAAATTACACCCAGGATATGTTACACCGCATTATTTTTATATGAACTGGTACTAGTTGAGTTCCCCTTACAGTGTCATATTGCTTTTACTATTACGTATTTCTAACACAAAACAAAATACTTATTGAGAAATATTCTTTTCATGTGTAAGTCGCACTAGTTGAATGTCCTTTTTGTGTCATACTACATTTACTCTTACGAATTTCTAACCCAAAACACAATTCATATTGAAAAACATTATTTTCATGTACACTGGCACTAATTGAGTGTCCTTTTAGTGTCATATTGCATTTACTCTTTCAACTCCTAATTCTTAAAATTTATACATGTACACTACACTCAACATCTCTCACTTTGTATAACCCACAGTAACTTCGTATGACATCTCACTTCAACAAAATTCAGAAAAACAAAACACTTTATCCAGACTGACTTTAGTGAGAAGTTCACCACTCTTTATATTCCCCTTAATCCAAAATGCACCTCTTACTGCAAAATACAACCCTCAATCCAAAACAACAACAAAATACTGAAAAAGTACAAGGAATAATTTCATTGACATCGTCAGGCTTCATGTCCTGAATTCATAGTTTGTCCATTGCTACAGTTAGCA
Organism: Schistocerca americana; assembly: GCF_021461395.2. Classification (NCBI taxonomy): domain Eukaryota; kingdom Metazoa; phylum Arthropoda; class Insecta; order Orthoptera; family Acrididae; genus Schistocerca; species Schistocerca americana. The sequence continues at coordinate 449,170,082 of NC_060125.1, read as the reverse complement.
AACATTTATGTATAATCAGTCTCAATTGAACATTTTCACATGCATCCTACTGTTTCCCTTAAGTTCCAACCCACCTTGGCGTCTATGATTTTTCTTATTTTTCACTCAGTCTTGATCTCCACACAAAACACTTTATCCACTAGTTACTATAGTTCCATCTAAACACTCCCCGTGTCTCTGTAATGCTGCTGATCTTTGACGTGTGTATCATGGCAGTAAGCGCCCATTATCCTTGCTCTGCCACGCTCGCTCTTGCCTCCTGTTGTACTGCCGCGCGCCTTCACTGTCTGTGCCATGGCACGCCCATGCGTACCTCCGGTTGTGACATTTCTCTATTATCTGCACAAGCCAACAATGCTTAGTATTCTCCCTATCTTACAACTTACTTATCCTACTTAGGTACTATGAATCGCATAATTATCACTTTACACCTTAACCCCCAAATGTTCAAATACTACAAATTTTTTATGTGACAGAAAATTTCTTCAGTGACTTGTCTCTTTGGTCACAACATTCATGCAATACCTCACAGTAAATATTTCTTTCAGTTTAAATCATAAATTTACACGTGACTAAAAATTATCATCAGCGACTTCTCCTTATCTTACACATGAATCCCCAAAATTTTTAATATTACAAGTTTTTACATGACAAAAAAATCTTCAGTGACTTTTCACTGTTGTCACAACATTCATGCAATACCACACAGCGAATATTTCTTTCAGTTTAAATCACAAATTTGCATGACTCTAAAATTATCCTCAGTGACTTCTCCCCTATCTTACACATCAACCTACAAAATTTTTAATATTACAAGTTTTTATGTGACAAAAAACATCTTCAGTGACATTCATGTAATACCACATAGTAAATATTTCTTTCAGTTTCAATCACAAGTTTATATGTAACTAAAATTATCCTCAGTGACTTCTCCCTCTCTTACACATCGACCCTTAAAAGTTCTAACACTACGAAGTTTTATGTGACAAACCAAAAAACGTCTTCAGTGACTTGTCACTGTTGTCACTCCATTAATGTAGATCGTAATACCACGCGGAAAATATTCCTGTTACTTTGAATCTAACTGTCTCTTACGTTTAGGTTGGGTCAAGGATTTAATGTTGAGGTTAGGGAATCGAGGTTAATCTCCTGGTTCACACGTCATGTATACAGTCTTCTATCTACTTGTTTGGCCTCATAATTCCAAGATTCCCAGTCACATTCTCTGCTATCAAACATCCATTCGAAATCACTCACGTATGTAGTACTCAGTTTTTCGCTCAGATTCACAGCATTGGACCTTTCTCACCCCTCCTTTACACAAATAACAAAAAATTATACCACCTGTTGCTCTTATAACTTGGCACCTTCTAATCTTCATTTTACTCAACCTGTCTGCCTCGCTCTTCTCGATGTCTTCCTTCTTTATTACTCGTAGACCTCAAGTTTCTCTACACATAAACATCACTACCTCCTGGAGTATGCGTGTAGAACCAAAAAAATTAATACAGCCATTCAAATATTGCAATATGTTGTCCTCCTTTCTCTAGATGTTTTTAGGTAATCATTTTTACGACTGACTCAATTTTAATCTTTCATTGCCTCCGCTTTTCCGTTCTCTATCTCCCGTTATATGTAGACCTTATTATTATCCTTTCATTCCTCTCGTTCACCGTCCATTTGGTTCCGTTCTGCCATATTCATTATTAACAAAATCCCACATGCTCATAGCAATACCATAACACTACCTAACGGCTCAGTATAGCCTACACAAACTTGCGCACACACACTATAATAAAGCTCGCTCCATCGCGGCCTCAAAACGCATCCTCAAAGACTCGCATCATCGTGGCATAAAATAAACATATAAAATTAGCACGACTAATTCACATAAAAATATTTCAATCCTACAACATACCATCACATGTATTTTCAGCTCACTTGATTCACGATTAGTCGTCCTTTGGCCTACATACTTCGCTTTATTTTTTACATTAATTAACCTCAGCCATAATTACTATTGTCAATCTTTTCTTGTCTTAGTTCTATATTTCACTAACTGTTGCATATTCTTACATTACATATATGGTGTGTTCCCCATGAATGTCTACTTCTTAAAGTTTCAACTTCCACTGCACTATTATGGATATCTCTCCTTACTCGAAATGGCCCACAAAACAGGTTAAAGAATTTGTTTGTTTGAAACCGATGTTTCTTCGACAATCTGTGCGCTGTAATTAACACCTTATCTCCCTTCGATAACTCTATTTCTCTAATTTTTCCTTTTTTCCCTTTTACTTTCAAAATCTCCTGAAACTCTCTTCAATAGACACTCCAGTAAATCCTGCACAACTGCCCTAACTCCTTAATAATCCGTTCACATGGATTGCTCGCCGTGTGATAGCGTGATATGAAATTGGTTTGATCTTTCGCCTCCGCACATTCTCTGCTAAATAAATCTATACTGAGGTCCATTATCAGAGATCATTTTTTCGACCCCCCCCCCCCCTCTACTTTATTGATGAAATCTCTCTCTACTCCCCTAGCTACAGTTCTTGCCGTGGCCCTCTTTAATGGCGTCAATGTGACTTACTTTGACACTAGCTCAATCGTTACTAGCACGTACCTAATCCCTTCTATCGACATAGGCAGTGGCCCAAAAATGTTCGTCGCTGCTAGTTCCCTCAATCTATTCGGTACGACTGGATGGATGGGAGGTTTCATTGACACTGTTAAAGGTTTTACTTTCTGGCAAGTAACGCACTCCTTAAGAACCAATCTAACTCTCCTCTCCATGTTCATGAAATACACCGACTTCCTAAGACGTAAAATACATTTTTTAGATCCGTAATGTCCGTAGCAAAAGTGCACGTACCATATTATCTTGTTTACAATTACATCTGGTACCCAATTGACCCAAATCTCTGACTTTTCTCTACTAAAAAACAAAATATTATCCTTTATCCTGTAAAATTGATCGAGCTTTTGGTTATTTTGCTGCTCTAGTTTATCTCTAACCATCCTCCAAACAAAGTCTCTCAGTTGTAAAACTCCTATTTCCCCTATGGCGTCTCTAACACAATTTTCAAATGGCGCTTCACGCATATACATTAAATCAATCCAGTTTTCCCTAATGTCTGTATTCTCAGTCTTGTGGTTCCTAATGGGTTGCGAGATAGAGCATCTGCCACTACATTTTCCTTACCAGGTATATGTACTACGAAATCCTGCAGGTACGGTGCCCATCTCGTCAACCGTCTGTGTCAGTTTGGCGGACGACAGGAACACGAGCGCTTTATGATCAGTGTAGATCTTAGTAAGCCGCCCGTACAAGTAGTACCGGAACTTACTAAATCCCCACACGATCGCCAAAGCCTCAAGCGCGGTAACCGTATAGTTTTTCTCAGCTTTGCTCGGTACTCGATTGGCAAAGGCAATTGGTTGTTGTATGATACTTCCTCCTAGCTCGATTTCTTGGAACAGGGTAACTCCCAGCAAGAAACGTGAGCTATTGGTCGCCAAACAGAACTCCTTATCCAAATTTGCATGTCCTAGTAGAGGAGCCTCTAACAGTGCCCTTTTTTAATGAATTAAATTCGTCCTGCGCCACAGCATCCCAGGACCAAAAAGCCTTCTTTACGCTCAAGTAGTACAGTCGTGGCGTAGTCATTCCTTTGATTTGAATAAACCGCTTATAGAAATTGATTAAACCCAGATAACCACGTATTTGTCGCTTTGTCTTCGGTATCGGAAAATCCCTAATCGCGAATAATTTATCCGGGTTCGTCCTAATCCACTCTAAAGATATGATATGCACTAAGAAATCTATCTGCTTCTTGCCAACCTCTGACATACGCAGTCTCACAGTGACTACAGACTTAGCAAAAGCATCTAATGAAATTTCTAGCGTTCTGTTATGTTCGACCCAATTCTTCTCCGCTATGAGTACATCAACGATGTATAACGGTACTTTGTTTCTAATCTGTTCCGGAATCACCGTGTCTCGTGCCTAATGAATGCCGCTGACAATACGTTGAGGTCTAACGGAAGCTTGCGGAATTGGAAGCACTTTCCATAGCATAAGAGTGCCGTATACTTACGATATGCGGTGCGGGGTCCAACTTCGCCTGCCAGAAGCTGCTCCGCAAATCGACAGTGCTTAGCACGCTTATCCGATGGAAACGCTGTAACAACTCCTCGAGTGTTCCTGGCCGATCTATTTCCGATACTATGATTTTGTTAACCCTACGTGAATCCATCACCAACCGGATGCTCTTGTCGTTTTTCTCAATACATACAAGAGGACTGTTGTACGGACTAACCGCTGGTTCGATTATCTCCTGTTCCAGCATGTTTTTAATGTCTTTACCACCCGCTCTTTGTACACCAGTGGAATTGACTATACCTGCGCCTTAAAGTGTTGGTGCGGATCACGCTGAATTTATACACGAACCCAAGTGTCGTCCCAGTTGTTTGCTGAAAGATCCTGGAGCGTCTTCTAAGAATTTCCTTAAGCTCTCTGTACTCGAAGATCCCCTTCATGTGAACAATTTTGACATCTATCTCTTATTCTCTTATATCCTCAATTCGTAAACTGCTATTTACTTTCTCTTCATGTTTATCCTCGGACCACATTTTCCCATCTCTTCTCATCTCCAACCCTAAACTCATTGTAAAGTATTCATGGAATGGTATCTGAACTTCTATGTCTTGATGTTGTGAAGTTACTCTATTCCTTTAGATGTCTACGTGCACCTTATGTCTACTAAAAAAATCCATCCCCAAGATTCCCTCAAGCGATAATGTGGGAATTATCAATACCACAACATTGAACGTCTGTTCCACGTATTCGATATCTACCTGTGCCTGCCTTTTTACCTCCACACACTTGTGTCCCATTGCACTTCTCACTATGGTCTTGGTGGTAACATTGGAGACGTTTTGGTTGCGCTGCACGCTATAAATACATCTTCTTTCATAGCGCCCGTCTGACTCCACGAGTCCACCACAAACGGAATTATCACATTATTAATTTCTATGCTAATGGTCGTCTGTCTCGCGTTTTATTTTGCGTCATTCTATTCCAGCATCGTCTCCCAAATTTCACCGTAGTCTATTATAAAACTATTCCATACTACATTTCTGTCGTTGACAACCCCGTCTCATAGTTGTCAAATTCTGTTTCACCTGTCCTCATTACCTCTGTTCGCTTCTACTTCCTGGCCGGCCTCCCATCATTTCCATCACCATTACCTCTACTGTCGTTGTATTGCTGTCGTTCACCACCATTATTATATGTCCTGTACCGTCCATTTCCATTGTTTCCTTGATGCCAACTGCTATTACTCTGGTACCTCCCCACATCGCTTCAGCGATACCCATTCCGATTACTATCGTTTCTCTCATTACTATTCCACGTATTCTTCAACAGTTCCCCTTGATTGTTACCATAATTACTTCAGCTCCTTAAGCAATTGCTGGAATTCCGTGGAATTCTTCATCCCTCTGCTGGCAATTACTACTTTACGCCTTAGTCTCCCAGGCAGTTTCGTTAAGCATATTCTAATTAATTCCGGGGCCTCATTTGGAGCATCTAAGTATCTGTTTGTCTTCAGCGTCTCGCTGAAATAGCGCACCGAATCCTTGTCATTGCACTCACTGATGTGGGGCATCATCAGGATATTTAGTTTGCTTGGCTCTGGATCGAGCTTGACCAGTGCTCCTCAAGAAACAGCCTACAAAATTCCTCGAAAGTGAGGCATTTATCTATCTTTTCTTGCGTTATAGCACGGGCCTCATCGCGTAAATAATTATACACAAACTTAATTCTTAGCTTGTGCCCCCAAGAAGTCGATAAGGAATCATGAAACGTAGCCACCCACATTTTCGGGTGTTGCGAAGCATCGGCGTCAGGACAGCGCGTATAGTTCTGTACTGAGACGAAATGCTTTCTGCATTCCTCATGCACATTGTCCATCTGTTCTCTACTAGTACTTTCTCCTCTATTCTCCGTCCTGTTTAGCCTGCATAGCCTCTCCCCTAATTCTGCCAAGTCTCTTTCTACCGACTCTTCTAACGTGCTCCTTTCATGTAAATTGTCGTTAGTACGCCTTACTGCTACAGGTGTTTCCAATTTAGGTGGACGGATAAGGTAAGGACGGAGGAGGTTCTGCACAGAAACGGAGGGGAAAAGAATATGTAGAAATTACTGATAATAAGAACGGTCAGGGTGACTGGACATCTGTTAAGACATCAGGGAATAATTTCCATGGTACTAGGGGGAGCTGCAGAGGGAAAAACTGTGGAAGAAGAGAGAGATTTGAATACATCAGGCAAATAATTTAGGACGTAGGTTGCAAGAGCTCCTCTGAGATGAAGAGGTTGCCACAGGAGAGGAAATTGTGGTGGAACGGATCAAACCAGTCACAAGACTGATTACTTAAAAAAAGGTAAAAGAGCGGGGAATAAAATGGTATATTGGAATCCTGAATAAATCCAACCTGCTATCAAAAAGAAAATGAGTTGTATCATTTACTGAAGGTCCTTCGTATTAAATTTAAGTTAGTGTGGCACATAAATCTTAAGCTCCACCTATTGGTCTTCTTGGTTCATTCAGTACCGACAGACTGCCGTGTCATTCTCCGCCATATGACGTCATTAGAATGCGATATGGAGTGCTATGTGGTCAGCACACCTCTGTCCCGGCCGTAGTCGGCTTTCCAGACCTAGGAGCCGCTAGTACTCGCTCAAGTAGCTCCTCAAATAGCATCACGAGGCAGAGTGCCACCCATTCCAGTCCTGCCACCAAGGAAAGTAACCTGGCCGCACCGCCAACTGAAGACAGGACCTCCCCATAGCAGTCAGCCACACTGACCACTGAGCGATGGAGACGGACAGTGAGGAAGGACAAATCGTTTGGCATTATCGAGAAATAAGGGAGAGAGTGGCACGGATATGATAAGCAATCTGGGGTGGCAATCATTAAATGAAAGGCGTTTCTCGTGGCTGATCAACGCCGAAACTTCAGATGCACCAACAATTCGCTCTAATTTCCCGTGAAGAGAGTGACCTCTAAGAATACCCAAGACATACAGTGATTGCGGTAGGGAAAGCGAAAGGTCAACTTTGTTTTGCCGAGAGAAATTTAGGAAAATATTGTTCATCTGTAAAGGAGGGAGCATATAGCACGCTAGCGCGACCTATTCTTTAGTACTGCACGTGTGTTTGGAATTCGCACTGGGTCAGATTAAAGGACGACACCGAGGCAATTCAGAGGCGGGCTGCTAAACTTGTTACCGGTAGCTTCGAACAACACACAAGTGTTACGGAGATGCTTCGGGAACTCAAATGGCAACCTCTGGAGGGAAGGCGACGTTCTTCTCAAGCAACACTACTGAGAAAATTAAGAGAAGCTGCATTTGAAACTAACTCCAGAACGACGCTGCTGCCGCCAACATACTGTTAGCGAAATGATGAAGATAAAATACGACAAGTTAGGACTCATACGGCTGGATATAATCAATCGGTTTTCCCTAGCTCTATCTGCGAGTGGAACAGGAAGGGAAACGACTATTATTGATACACGTACCCTCCGCCACTCACCGTTTGGTGACCTGCGGAGTATGTAAGTAGGTACGCAGATTTAGATAGAATTTCAGTTTTTCTCGTAGAAGTCTGCACTGGAATTGAGGACACTGACTGCTACAAATTCGAGAGAATTCAGTAACGAATAAAGTGGCTGTACCCAGATTGCCCTCCCTTGCACTACGACACCGGTGAAGAAGACAGTACTTGAAAAAAATCCTTAACTGAATACATGAAGGACTGACATCATCCAACAACTGAATGTTACTATAAGGTCTTACGTAAGCATTCGCTGTTAGCTAGAGTCGTCTAGTTTTCACTTTTGGAGCCTCGAGAAGTGCACTGCTGTAGTAAAGATCTGGCAGGACTAGAGACTGGACCAATGTCCGTTTACTTTCGGAAGAAAATAGCTTTCATATTTTTTTGGGTTACATGTAAGCAACAGACCGATTTCCCGCCTTCTGCAAGTGTTTGTTTTTCTCAATTTAAATGTCCATTAAAGATTTTGCTGAACTCTTTTACTGTTTCTTTTTTTAATAGGGTAATTGGGTGTCAGCTGCCGCTTAGTTCCTTTGCTTCTAAGCATTATTCTGCCTTTACACACACACACACACACACACACATACATACACACACACACACGCCAACAGGCACACACACACACACACACACACACACACACACACACACACACACACACACACACACACGTGTGTGTGTGTGGTAGAGAGATGGTTAGAAGCAAAGAGATTAAGGGACAGATGAAAGGATGTAGAGGGTTGGAGGATGAGTGGTTGTATTGCAGTCCAGAGGTGAAAAGAAACAGGGATGTGGGAGGGAGTTGGAAGCAGTGAGGACAAGATGGCCTGGACGGTGGGCATCGTTAGTATTCCAGTCCCGGACGGCTGTGGGGGTATAAAAGCGGTGGACGCGACTCGTCCGGCACACAGCAGCCATGAGGATCCAGCTAGCAGTACTGCTCACCGTAGCTGTCAGCATCGCGGCCGCCTGTCTCATCACCAACTGTCCCCGTGGGGGCAAGAGGGCCGGCCTGCAACACGTAAGGCGTCCATGTTCTCACACGCTGCGCTGTCTACTGTTTCCACCTTAAAACTTCCCGCTATTTACAGAATTAACAAATTTGTTAAGTCTCTCCAAATTGCCTTCACGTTATGTTTATTGTTAAGTCACCTCCCTCTGTTCGGGTTTGGTAAGTCTGTCCTCTTCAGCAGTATGGAAACGCCTTGTAAAGGTGACCGACATCAATAGGCTTTAGTTTCTGGTCCACGTGTACTTCACCAGTTGGTACGCTGTTTTGGTGCTCTGGCAGATCTCAGAAACGCCTGCTGCTTTTACCTATGTCGAACTTGGTGCCTCTGACTCAGCAACAATCAGGAACTGCGTACAATGGGGAGACTTGAATTGGACATGCGTTACGTGCTAGTGAGAGGCTCCTTTACGTTGTCAGCACTGGGCTCGGTAGAGAGATACCATAATACACCACTGACATTAGCGGTAGGGTGTCGCTGGTTGCAGTCTGGAATGAAAAAAGAAAGAGCATCGCGTGGTTATATTGCAGTCCACGAGTGACTATTCCAGAAGTGACAATAATTACGTTATTGCAGTGCCTCTGTTGTTCAATAATACGATGTAATGTTCCTGATCGAACAGACACTGTAGCGACTACAGCCATTATGAAAGACGTGAAATGTATTCGCAGTTGGAAATAAGGGGAACCATCAGCTGTATAACGGAATGACGACAGCGAAAAATTATGCCGGACTGGGACTCGAATCCGGATTTCTCGATTTTGGGGAGCGATTGCCTTACCATTAGGCTATCGGAGAAGGACTCATGGCTAGACGCAGGGTTGACAACACGGGGAAGTTCGGGTTTGTCTATAAATCGTGCTCGGATACCCCAACGGTAAGACAAACCGGAAATCCGGGTTCGAGTCCCAGTATGGCACAAATTTTCAGTGACATCATTCCATTGTACTATTGATGGTCGTCCATAATCGCAACAGCGAGTACATATCATGTTATAATATCTTGTCGAAATCGCGAATGTCCAAAAGTGGTAGTGTCTCATGTGTGTGTTATTACTGGATGCTGAGTAAAAGCACAAATATTTTCCAGATTGAAATGTTCAAATGTGTGTGAATTGGTAAGGACCAAACTGCTGAGGTCATCGGTCCCTAGACTTACACACTGCTTAAGCTAACTAAATTATTCTACGAACAACACATACACACCCATGCTCGAGGGAGGACTCGAATCTTCGGCGGGAGGGGCCGCGGTAGTCCGTGACATGGCGTCTGAAACCACGCGGCCACTGCCTGCGGCTCTAGTTTGAAAAGTTGCTTAGAAGTTTAATGACTCCTTCTATATACGACCATGATTTTGGACATTTATGTAATATGAACCTAAGCGCTAAAGTGATTGCTAGTTCAGCGATAAAAGTTGGACTTACTAACAATGGCAAAATGCCTCTTAAAGAACACTTAGCTTGCTCAGAAGAAATATTAATAAACCATCTATTTTAAGTGACATTAATATTTTCATAGACCTCGTCACTAAGAAATAAAATTTAATTTGGACATTTTGAACACAGTTTGAGTTTAGCAACTGCGTATGGATCGAAAGCTTGAAGAGGGACAGTTCTTTCAGAAACTTTCCGAAAGTACCAAAGGATATAACCGACAAATGTTGCAATTTTACGATTTCAACATTTTGTTGGTGTATGACATGTACCCCTTTTATTTAATGAAGAGTTCATTACAAATCTATCACAGTTGCAGCTCATATATTTTGTCGAGTAATTTCGAACCGACTGATTTATCCTCAGGCCTGACCTACTGAGATCGCACTGAAAGTGCCTAGTCTTAATGACAAACTTCAGCCTGATTGTGACTTGCATAGTGAGCATTATATACATATATAGACATTTACCTATCGTCACTACGTGATGCGTGTACTGCTAATTTTAGATTGTTCTCATTAATATGAGGCATCAGGCAGGCAAATGGAGACCGACGATGAGGCCCCTTTCAAACATGTTGGGTGCTGATAACGCTGTCTCATACGGGTACGCGGCATCTCCGTGTCCCTCACCGTGATCACTCTGAAAATGTTCACGTCCCTTATACACCCTGCCAGACCATACAACAACGCTAAATGCGAACAACACTAATGTATTCTGGTGAGCATTCTACTGGTCACGGAGAGTTGTAACTCTAAATCATTTATGAACCTGATGATGGTGTGTACATGTATGAAGTTACACTGACAAATGACCATGGCTTCTGGGTGCTCACTTTCTTTGTCAGGCAGTTTAATATGATCAGCTAACGGCATTGCCATTGTGGTAACACGGTTCCCCTCAGATCACCGAATGTAAGCGCTGTTGGCAAGGGGGGGGGGGGGTGATCAGCCCTTGTGAGGCAAACTGAGGAGCTACTTTGCTGAGAAGTAGTGGCTTCAGTTTCATAAACTGACATACGGACTGAAGAGCGGTGTTCCGACCACATGCCCCTCCATATCCGCATCCAGTGACGTCTGTTGGCTGAGGATGACGCGGCGGCAGGTGGGTACCGTTGGGCCTTCTGGGCCTGTTCGGGTGGAGTTTAGTGTAACATGATCAATTATGTATTCAGAGGTGAGTTTTTGTGCTGGGACGTAGATAACTGCTGCACGCTGCACATTGCAGATGGCAGAATGACCCTCCTAACTCTCTTCACAGAATCGGTGTAGCAGAAAGCAGTACTGTATGTGCAACATGGTTATAGTGTGGGCTACTCTTCTCGCAGAAGTGTCGAACGTGAGTCCAAAGGCCATAGCGCGTGGCTGGACCCACGCTTATTGTGTTGCCAGCACACGGGCAGCTGACAGAATAACATTCGGTCCCTTCTTCTCAAACTCTTCCAGAAGTGTCCATATTCCGCTTTTAACCTGCCCATGTTTGCCTATTAGGCAGGCAGGCAGGCTGCCGCACATTATCAGCAGAACGAGCAGTTTGCCCGCCCATCTTCCCACTGCGCTTAGCTATGAAGCAGTTTATTCTATACGCTTTCATTAGTGTGTTATGAGCAGACTTATGCATTAATGATATATATATTCATTTTGGATCACTGTAGGCCAGAAAATGGTGAATTTTATTTGTCCTTTTAGACGTATTTCGGGTTTATTTATTTTTTTGTTTAGATATGAAAAAAGCTCTGAAATTTCACTCTCTTTCGAATACTGCTGACTATTCTCAGTTCGAACCATCATCAGGTCATCTCTAATGCATGTTTTCTGTAGTAAGCAGAACCATCTCTGAAAGTTGAAATTCCTTGCGCCTAATAACCTGAAGATGTCTATTACACTGGAAGGCCAACTGAAGTAATGTTTTGGAAGTCTAGTTTCTGTAACCTTAGTGTGTTTCATTCAGCTAAAAAGAAAGAGACGTAAGTCCGCCCAAACAGGCCTTGAAGACCCAACGGTACCGGCCGGCCGCTGTGTCACCCTCAGCCTACAGGCGTCACTGGATGTGGATATGGAGGGGCTGCTCTCCAGGTCGTACGTCAGTTTACGACGCTGGAGCCTCTCCTTGTCTATCAAATAGCTCCTCAGTTTACCTCACAAGGGCTGAGTGCACCACGCTTGCCAACAGCGCACAGCAGACCAGATGGTCACCCATCCAAGTGATATCCCAGCTCGAGAGTTCTTACCTTCGGTGATTTGACTAGAACCGGAGATACCACTGAGGCAAGGCCATTGTCTGACCCCAGTTATAGCAATTTTAATTATATTCTGAGTTCGCCGAAAAACAGTTCATTCTAAATTCCCCGAATACATATTAGGAAGCACAGAGTTTGTTTTTCATTTGATGTTGATTTGAAAACTACATGTATGAAAGAAGAAAGTTCTCTTGCATACTAAACTTTCTTCACACTACGCTGCATACCACCAGAATGTTGTTTTTCATACCCACTGAGTGATATTCTTTTCCTATTTTAATCAATGCTTGCCTATATACTACTAAATGGCCTCACGCCCTTAGCACACATTTCTAGCCACTTGTCAGCCACTGCGACCTCGTCCTCTTTCAAAATATTTATGAAGTGAGGAAACTGATTGTAAAATTTACAAACATCGCTTAACATACTCGAGGTTCCCGAATGCGTGTTTAGTAATTTTTTACACAATTTGCGTTGCAGAGACATACTGATTTAGCAGAAACTGTCTCATAAACGCACGAGAACGTTTCCCCTCCTGGACTTGGGTTCTGCTACGTGAGTGGTATATATTCTCCAATTTTTAATTTCTCATCAGCCTTCTTTAAGTTTGGTTTGTTCATTTTCCTGCTCCCACCGTTATGATAAATGAGCTGCAGCGAAGTTACCTACGCAAACATATCCCGGCTAGTCACGTTGCATTGTTAGCGCAGCCTGTTGTCAGCTGCAGCAGGCTGAACGGGGTTTGTGAAGCTCGGGCGTGCGGAAACCCAAGTTGACCTGCTGTGCTTCAGTAGACAGCTACTTTGGAAATATGTGGTAAGTTCCTGTGGGACCAAACTGCTGTGGTAATCGGTCCCTAGACTTACACACTACTTAATTTAACTTATTCTAACTTACGCTAACGACAACACACACACACATGCCCAAGGGAGGAATCGAAGCTCCTACGGGTGGAGCCCCGCGAACAGTGACAACAGGTACTCTTGTGTCTTCGTCGCTACAGGTAAAGCTGCTGTAAGGAGGGAACTTGTACATCTCTAAACTCTTGGCAGACAGGCCGCAGCGCGGCTACAGCTTGGCCTGCTGGTGTTGCAGAGGTGCGCGCCGTGCGGCCCCGGAGGGCAGGGTGTGTGCCTGGGCCCACACATCTGCTGCGGCCCCCGCATGGGCTGCCGGCTGGCCAGCCCCGCGGACACCGCCGTCTGCCGCTCCACGCCGCCCTGCCCCCTGGACAGCCCCGAGATGCGCTGCGCCGGCGGCGTCGGACGCTGCTCTGCGCCGGGAGTCTGCTGCTTCAAGGGTGAGCCACGTGGCCAGGCATGTCGGGCTACGGAATTATTCTGTAGCCTTCAATATCTTCAGCTAGCCACTGAGGGACAGTGAGGTTCAGTTGGTTGCTTGATTCGTGTCACGGAATTCGCTAAAATAGTGACAAAGTTCCTGGTCATGAAGGGACTTCCTCTTCTTTTTAAGGTGCCATATCTCGATCGGTAAAAATGCAACTGCTTCGTTGCCAGCCTGTCTGTCTTCCTGTTCGACTGTTACAGACACTTTTTTCTCATGAACAGGTAGACGTATAAGGTTCAAATTTACGTCACACACGAAGGTCTACAGTCGCTTGTCGATATAAGAAATTAAAGCTTCAAATTCAATGCAATCGACACATATCGCCATTTCTGTAACATATTCTGATACTCGAAAACACATTCATCGAAACCTATCCTTCTTCCCGTTGACGTAGAATCATGAAATTTGACAAAAAAGCATGGTTTCATAGTAAAACCAAGGCAAAAATCCGAAAACTGCAAGTCTGGAAATATATACCGCGGAAACGTTTAATTTCATTTGTTGTCTGACTCTATGTCCGTTTGTTAAGACCCTTTTTTCTCAGGAATGAATACACGTATCAAGTTGAAATTTATGTCACACTCTAAGGTCTACGGTCCCTTGGCGGTGTAAAAAAATTTAAGCTTCTAACTTAACGCTATCAATAGATACGGCCATTTATGCCACATATTTTCACACTCGGGAAGTCACTCACCAGTACTTGCTGTTGGTCTAGAGTCATGAAATGTGGCAAAAAGCAAACGGTAAATTTGCATTACATCACACGAAATATTTTTTTTCTCATTTATTGTCTGTCCGTCCGTCCGTCCGTCCGTCTGCTGAGACTCCTTTTTCTTAGGAAAGAGTAGACGTATCTCGGTGATATCATATGATAAAGAGTACGGTCACTTGGCGGTGTAAAACGTTGAAATTTCTGAGTCAACACAATCAAGAGATAATGCCATGTATGTCACGTATTTTGATACTCGCAGCCTTAATTATCAGAGGCTATAAGGTACTTCCCATTTGCCTAGAATCATGAAATTTGGCGAGAAGTAAGATTTCACAGTAAAAGTAAACGAAAACACCCGAAAATTGATAATTTGTAATATCAAACGAAAAAATACGTCCTTTGACATTTGTTATTCGACGTCAGATTTGAAATTAAAACATTCTCTAAAGTCTCGGAATCCCTCGGACCGATATCTTGCACGTATCAGTCTCGATAACATTCAAAAATGGTCGAGATTTTCGATTTGCGGAACGGATAAGTTGTCTGTATAGACATACGGTACCGTCAGTGCGCCAGTTCTACTTGCACCTGGCTAGTTTTTTTCGAGCAGGGATCGGTAACCTTTCAGTACCCACGGTTTGCAGTGCCTAATGCTCAAAGCCTTGTCGATCTAATATTTCAGAGGAGTTGAAAAAAAAAAAGTAAAAATTTAGCAAACTTTTTCGCTTTGTTAGTACCGTTATTAGAAATTAGTTTATAATGAAATACGCATACCAATTTAGCGAAATAAACCCATTGAACGGTTTTAAAGCATAATTACGATTAGGAAGGAAAAAAGAAGAATTTTTATAGCTAAGCAGGAGAGAACATTTAATTTTACATCTGCATGTACACCCTGCAAATCACTGTGACGTGCGTGGCCGAGGGAACGTCCCACTGTAACTGTTTATAGGGTTTCTTCCGGTTCCATTCGCATATGGAGCAGGGGAAGAATGATTGTTGAAATGATTCGCTACGCACTGTAATTAGTCTCATCTTATTCTCAAGATCCCTTTATGAGCGATACGTAGGGGAATGTAGCACACTCCTAGAGTCATCATTTAAATCCGGTTTCGAAACTTTGTATATAGGGTTTCTCGCGATAGTTTACGTCTACCGTCGATACTATATCAGTCAAATTTCTTCAAAACCTCTGTGAAGCTCTGTCGACGATCAAACAAGGCTATGACCATCCGTGCTGTCCTTCTCTGCATACGTTCAATATCCCCCGTTAGTCCTACTTAGTAAGGGTCCCACACGCTTGAGCAATATACTCGAATGAGTCTCACAAATGATTTGTAGGCAATCTCCTTTGTAAACTGATTGCGTTTCCCCAGTATTCTATCACCCGCTTTACCCACGATGTCTCATTCCATTTCGCATCGCTAAAAAGTGTTACACCCAAGGATTTGTATGTGTTGACGGTTCCAACTGTGACTCACTGATACTACTGTCATAGAACAGTACGTTTATTCGTTTTGTGTAGTGTACTATTTTACATTTGTGAACATTTAAAGCAAGTTGCCGATCTTTGCACCACTTTGAAATCATATCAAGATCTGACTGAATATCTACGCAGCTTCTTTCAGACAGTACTTCACTACAAATAACGGCATCGTCAGAGAAAAGTCTGAGGTTGGCGTCATTGTCTGCAAGGCCATGAATATACAATATAAACACCAAGGATCCCGACACGCTTGTGCGGAGCACTTCTGAAGTTCCTTCAACATCTGCTGATGTTTCACGATCCAAGGTAAAATGCTGAGTCCTGCCCAGCGAGAAATCTCCAATCCAGTCATAAAATTTCTCTTGATATCCCAAACGATCATACTTTTGATAATAATCGTAGGTGTGGTACTGAGACAAATGCCTTTTGGAAGTCAAGAAATACTGCGGCTTCAAATAATCGATTTTTTCGGAATCCATGCTGGTTAGCATGGCGGAGGACATTTTGTTCGAGATACGTCATTGCACTTGAGTTCAGAATATCTTCTAAGATTCTACAGTAAATGCATGGTGAGGATACTGGACGACAGTTACGTGGGCCACTACCGCTGCCCTTCCTGCAGCTGATTGTGACCTGTCCTTTCTTCCAACAACAAGACATATTTTTTTGAGCGAGAAATTTTGTGTATCTTATGGTTAAAAGAGGGGCTAACTCAGCCACGAATTCAGTATGGAATCGGACCATATTCCATCAGGCCCTGGAGCTTTGTTCATTTTTAATGATTTCAACTGTTATTTTTTCCGTTTTAGTAAAACCATAAAAAGACGACAATAGGGCAAAAGAAACAGAACAACACACACACAGACATCGTACAGAATGCTCGTACCAATTTTGTGTATCCTATGGTTAAAAGAGGGGCTAACTCAGCCACGAATTCAGTATGGAATCGGACCATATTCCATCAGGCCCTGGAGCTTTGTTCATTTTCAATGATTTCAAATGTTCCTCAACGCTGTTGACACTAACATCTACTTCATTCATCTTTGTAGTGGTACGAGAATCAAATTGGGGCATTAAGCCTTGATTTTTCCTCGTAAAGAAAAAATTTGAAAACGGAGTTAAGCATTAATGCTTTTGCTCTGCTGTCATCAGTTTCAGTTACTGTCTGGTCCATGAGGATCTGTGTCTTTGGAAAAGAGTGCTGTTAAAATCTGTTTGTGCTACTTTAAGATTTTACGTTAAAAAACAGTGCGGGTGATCGTGGTGATAGTTTGGATGCGTGTGAATAACTGCCCGATAAAAGAGGTACTATACCTGTTAGAAGATACACAAGAAATACTATTTTCTCACAATAGCGGCTAATAAATTCGAAGTTATTTTTTCCGATTTAGTAAAACCATAAAAAGACGACAGTAGGGCAAGAGAAACAGAACAACACACACGCAGACATCGTATAGAATGCTCGTACCAATGTAAAAAATTTCACTTGAAAAATGTAATCATTAATGATAAAGTTGTAGGTTTTCGAAAAACATCGCTTATGACTAATAAGATTACACTATGGACTTGTATATGACTTCAGTCTTCCACAGTTCTCTATAGAACTAAAACATTTGCAACGAAGTTTTCAGTTCGTAGTAAGGGGGTTAGCGTTGCTGATTTTCGATTTGGGGTTCCAGGTTCGCGTCCCCGTCCCGATCGGGTCCTCATCATTTAATCTCATCTTTATCGACGCGCTGAAGAGCCCTCAAACAGAAGGACCTTCGTTCTCATTCTTGTGATAATCATTCACACTTGCATTGGTGAACAAACGCTGGCTCATCTCGATGTAGTCGAGATTTACAGATTAACATTTGCATCAACTTTCAAGACGCAAGCTAGAAAGTTCCGCTTACTATACAAATTATCTGTCAGCACAAAATGTAAACTAATAGTACAGTAGATCTACTTTATGTTTAAAACAATCTATTGATAGTCTTTTAAAGACAGTTTTCTCATGTTTTAAAGCTGACATTTGTGAGAGAGGTTCCATTTGAAAGAACGCTTATAAAATGAAATACGTGCCAATTTGCCGTTATTCAGGCGATCACGTAATCCAGTCGTTTGGATCAGCGATTTCAGAAGGAGAAACTGTGCATGTCAGTTTGACAAGCCTCTTTTAAAGTCAACTTTGGACCGATAAGAGTTTTCTATTGTGATGGTAAAGAATTTCAACTGGAGGTATCGACTTGACAATTATTCCTCTCGATTTCTGAGGGGTCACCAGATAAATGTGTCGTGACGGAAGAGGGTATGGCACATTTATTATGCATCAATAATGTTTTATTTCTCAGAATTGATTGGATTAATCTTTCTAAGTTTTTGGCAACAGAGTTTAGAAAGAAAACATTGTGTCCACAACGAACAAATGTTCTGAGTCGTCGTCCGCAGAGATTCACCTTACTTCGACGACCAACTTCTCCACACATGTCATACGTGGCTAAAATTTGTCGACCATAATTAGCAGTTCAAAAAATGGTGGAAACTCTTCTTGCTTCATCTATCTATCGCAGGTGGAACTGCGATCAACCACCAGATCTTATGAAGTTAAGTTTTCAATACGCAGTCGTATCTAAATATGAGAGCTTGCTGAAAATTACTTCCTCCGAATTTCCTATGTGAAAACCCTTAATGCTTTTCAAGTAAAACAAACTTTATTAGCATTCTGTTTCTTTTCTCTTCAGGTATACATATTTATTTATCTACATAGTCACCCTGGCTAAGAACACAATTCTCACAACGAGAGACCAGTTTGTTGATACCCTCACTATAGAAAGTTTGACTTTGTTGACGGGGTCCAAGTTGGGACTGTGTGGAGGATGACAGATGACAGTGAGCCTAAGATGTCGGATTGTTGCAAATGTCGCCGCACTCGTGTGTGGTCCGGCATTCTCATGCTGAAGGGGAGAGTACTCCATGTGTGGACGAACTCTTCGGTTGCAAACTTGGTTACAGCACTCTGTTTCTCACACACTGACAGTGTTACGTCACACACCGCCATGTTACATGCTAGAGTTCGGAGTTCTCTAGTAGCAGAAGGTTGCAACTTGCCTCAGCGAAGCGGGAATGTCGACCTAGTAATATACATGACATATAATAACTTAACCGATATTACGGACAGAATAAAAAAAATCAGGGGCATTATTTTTCAGCACACCCATGTAATAGATTCGTGATTAACGTTCAGCCTGTTACAGACATCATAGCTGCTGATGTGCCGGTATTGTTCAACTTTTCTCGTGATTACATTAACGTGTCTTGTGACTTCTGGAGAAGACTGAGGTCCTTCTTTGACATCAAAATTTGCAGACAGAAAACACTGTATTCAATTTTGTTCGTATTGTACTGATCCTCATGATGGTCAGTAATACCTCATAGGATTTTTGGCAGCTTGAACCGCATTCATTCTTTTTTTGTAAACAATTTTTGAAATGTGTCGATTTTACCTTATATTTTCACTCATATTCAATATAAAATCGTTTTTTGGCTGTGCTGTGTCAGATCCGAATAGTGTTTCCAGAATTATGTGATCATAAGTTTGGAAGTTTATGGTAAGGACTATGGGACCAAACTGCTGAGGTCGTCGGTCCCTAGGCTTACACACTACTTAATCTGACTTAAACTAACTTACGCTGAGGGAAACACACACACACACACACACACACACACACACACACACACACACACACATGCCCGAGGGAGGACACAAACCTCCGACGAGGCGAGCCACGTGAGCCGTGACAAGACGCCTCAGAACGCACAGTTGCACCTCGCGGCTATGTGGCCATTAAGTCAGATACTGCAGATTTCGACATTCACATAAACGTTTCAGTATCTGAAAGGAAGTAAGGGAAGGAAGAGTTGTGCTTAACGACCCGTAAACAAGGAGGTCCTGAGGGATGGAGGACAAGCTAGCATTAAGGAAGGATTAGGAAGTCGGCCGTGCCCTTTCAAAGGAACTATCCCAGCATTTGCCTTAAGCGATTTAGGAAAATCACGTGAAACTTAAATCTGGGTGGCTGGACTCAGATCTGAACTGTCATCCTCCCGAATACGAGTCCAGTGTGCTAAACGCCGCGCCACCTCACTCGGTCAGCTTAAAGAAAGACGTCAAAGCAATTCACAGGCTCGCTGCCTGATTTATTACCTGCAGGTAATTTATTAAATTCGATCGAGACGTGAGTTTTGCGGAAATGGGAACTCCTGGGAGGAGGACTTTCTTTTCACTACTGAGAAAATTTCGGAGACAGCCATTTACGACCGACTCCAGAACGACACTACTGCCACGAACGTACATCTCAAACAAGGACTGCGAACACAAGATAAGAGGGTTCAGTATTCGTGCGGAAGCATATAGGAAGTCGTCTTTCGTTTCCTCCATTCGAGAGTGGAACAGGGAAGGGTATGAATAGCAGTGGCGTAAGGTACCGTCCATCATGCACCGTATGGTGGCTCGCCGGATACGTATGTAGGTGTAGAAAACTAGGTGCTGAGGTTTACACATTCCAGTTCGTCATAGCTGGTCAAGGACACTTGATAATTACTCCAGTAATTTAAAATGACCCTCAGTGTAAAGAAATCCACCTTGAGTGCATTACAGTGTGTTAATTCACCGCCAAACTTCTTTATTAGGAACAAGTGTGCTATTGAAGATAATTCACACATTCGTTAAAAAAACAATAAGATTCTGCTCTATTTTCTCTCGTACTATAGATTTCTTTGATATCTTGTAATAACAATGAAATAATTGTATGTTTCAGACTCATGCCACATTGATACTTCGTGTGTCGCTGATACAACTGAATCCGCCGATCGGTATCCTGTGGACACGTTTGTGGTCAGCGTCGGTGACCGTGACGAGATGAGAATATAATTTTGCGGCATGTAAAAGCTGAAATCCTCATAATAAATGCAATTCTCATAAAGATTGAAACTGTCTTTCATTTATACTTGTTACGTTTGTTAGCAATATTTGACTTTTATTTTATGTATTGAAAGCCACAGCGCCAGAGATCGCGCTAGAGAGTATTGTTCCGCCGCCTCCACTGGCAGTGATTATTGAGAAGTAGCGGAGTGCAGTGCTTGTCGAGGACTCGTAGTAGGCAGTGCTTGCTGAGATGTGGTAGTGAAAAGTTCTTGTAGCAAAGTCTTAAAAGTCTCAATGTCGTCTTTACATCTTCCGGCTAAAGCAATTTGTCTTATGGATTGTGGCAGCTTAGTTAAACAAATGCGAATTAATTCAGTCGGGCTATAAGGGTTGGACAGGAACTGATTCTTTCGGATCATGTCTTCAAAATATCCTGCTGGCGTGCGGAACTCAGACTGTTTAAAATTACGCTGCATAATCAGGCTATGTTTGACTCTGTCTTGTGTGTTTTCGGACCAATATGCCGATAGAAATGCATGATAAAAATCATTCAGATTATTACAATCTCTAATGAGTGCGCGCATCCGCATGGCCGGTTCGTTTTCTAAATATCCACACATAAACTCCAGTTTGTGACTTAGTGGCCAATTTGGTGGAAGTGCGTACATAAATTGATCTAACCATGCACATGGATGTATGTCATTCTTAGAATTGCGGAAGATCTTAAATTTCCGAACAGTCAAAAAGTGTTTATAGTCAAAGTTTTCGCCTCGTGGCGACAAAGACCTACCGCGTCTGTCCCAGTCCCAATGTTGATTATTGTCAAGTTCGCGCGCCTGGCGCTCTCTTGTTGCTTCTCGTAAATGAAATAAATTACTTTCTTCAAACCCCTCTGCTATCTGTGATTCTAAATTTCTTCGACTGTCTTTTCCTACAATTTCGCCTCCGATTTGTTTAACTTGCTTTCGTAATGCCTCAACTTCCCTTTTAACGCGTTCATTAAATTTTCCCTGATTTTCAACATGTTTATTTATGTTCTGATACTCTTCGGTTTCTGCAAATGGCAATGGTGCTGTATCATCTGAATCTCTGTCCCCACTTAAACTAAGACTTGTCAGTTTATCTGAAATCTCCTCAAGTCTTTCCGATAAATCACCTATTTGTTCTTTCTGTTTATTTACGTCTTCCGTAAGTGTCGCGACTCGGGTTTCGGTATTGACACATTTGGTAGTTAACTGTTCATATTGTTGTGTTAGGTTATTTAATCTGTCATTTGGTACGGATTCCTCGATTCTCTCAAATATTTCTTCCTTATCGTGTGCACGTTGTAAATTTAACTCTGAAAATTTCTGTACTATCACGTGATCTTTTTCTTCCTGTTCTCTATCCTGTTCCTTTTGTCTAATCTCTACTGCAATTAATCTATTATTGTGAGCATTCAAAATCGGCTGTACTTCTTCTCTGATTTCTTTCTTTAATTCATCTTTCATGTTTTTGAAACACGTCCCTATTCGTGAATCTAACCGTGTTTCCATTGTTTCCATCTCTGTTTTAATTGTTCCTATTTGTGAGTCTAGCCGTGTTGCCAAAGTTCCCATCTCTGTTTTTAATTCAGATCCTAACTGTGATCCCAATGAGTCTAACCGTGTTTCCATTGTTCCCATCTCAGTTCTAATTGTTCCTATTTGTGAGTCTAGCCGTGTTTCCATTGTTCCCATTTCTGTTTTAATTTCAGATCTCAAAGTTCCCATCTCAGTTTTAATTGTTCCTATATCAGTTTTAATTGTTCCTATTTGTGATCCCAAATTTAATATTGCACCCATCAACTGCTCCATATTAGCCGGTTCGAAATTCTTTTCGCCCCTAACATTTCCCGCAAAACTAACTTCCTTCTGCATAGCCATAAAGCTATCTGTGTTCGATACTATTACAGAATCTTCTGTCGTTAATCTCGTATTCTGTGAATTTTCTGATTGAGAAAAATTTTGAAATGGTTCCGGACTATTTTCCCGATTTATTAAATTGTTTTCCACTTCATTATTCATCACACTGTTCTCCTGTGTTGGCGAGTTCGCCATGTTAACAATTTCGTTATTCTCACTATTCATCATTTTTGCCTTTTTCATTGATCGCGTAATCATATACAAAATATACAAAACTCGTCACTATATGAAAATTACACACAATGACACTTTATCTCCAACAATACCATTCACACGAAATGTTTCCCTCAAACACGATTAACGAACAATTGAAATAATTGCACTAAATTGTCAAACGCGTATACAAGACAACAAAATTAAATTCTGAAATACCATTAGAAGAATGGCAATTACCAAATCTACACATGCAAAATAGACTACAATTACTAAACTACAAATTACTACAACAATACTACTGTCTACTATTTTTACAATCAGAAGAATTCCAAGGGACGATCCGAAGCAGCGGTCGCCACGTGCATGGGGGCTTAATTATTTAAATGAAAGTACTTACTAGTTTTTGTACGCAATCTGACTGCATATAACAACAACAAAGAATGAAATGAAAATTTTCGTTAACACAATTAATTAATTAAGTCCCCAGCAACTATAAAACCTGCGAAACCAAAGCACAAGTATAACTGTTCTGTGTGTGGAAGTATGACTCAACGTACACATCTGGCACGGCTCTTCTTCAATAAGACAAGAAATTTTAAATACCATTTATACTGAAGTAATTAAAAAAATAGAAATCCTATAATTGCGCAAGAAAACCAGAATTACACTCTAATACAAGAACACAAGCCAGATGCTTTGTTGACTGAACCTGTAATGACGCATTATTTAAAACAATGAGATAATAAAAAAAAAAGGAAAAATTTTTTTTCTTTTACCTTCATATATATTGATGAAAAGCACTCTGATCATTACAATATCTCCATTACAACAACATCTGCTGTCTAGCCCATCAAACAACTGCATAAAACATGGAACAAGCACTCACTACTACGACATTTCGACAAGAACTTTTCACTACCACATCTCAGCAGGCACTGCCTACTACGAGTCCTCGACAAGCACTGCACTCCGCTACTTCTCAATAATCACTGCCAGTGGAGGCGGCGGAACAATACTCTCTAGCGAGATCTCTGGCGCTGTGGCTCAGTGTAGCCACCTTTCAGTATTTGTTTTTGTGAAACAAAAGTACTGTGCCATGGAACGAGTCAAGAGGGCACAGGGCCTGACTAAGAATTTGTAGTTCACAGAATGATTATCAGAAAATAACAGTAGAACAGACAGAGGGACGGACAACAAAGTGATCTTCTGCAAAAATTGGGAATTTGTGGTAAGTTCTATGGGACCAAACTGCAGAGGTCATCGGTCCCTAGGCTTACACACTACTTAATCTAACTTAAACTAAGGACGACACACACCCATGCCAAAGGGAGCACTCGAACCTCCGACGGGGGGAGCCGCGCGAACCGTGGCAAGGTGCCTAAGACCGCATGCCTACCTCGCTGGCTAAAGTGATCCTCTAAGAGTTCCATTTGTACCGACTGAGGTGTGGAAACCTAAAACACGAATGCAAGTTATGTACAATAGTATATTCGGATATAAAGGGAGTAAATTCTTGGTATAGGTCAGCAATCATATCAACCTTCATGAGTAATTCTGCAGCGTTTTTTTTTTCAGGATACTTCTTGCTGTCTTATTCCACATAACGTGTTTATACTTCAGCCATCTTCAGCCATCAGCAGTCCTGTCCATAAGTAGCCGAAGTGATCCACGTCAATGATTACATATCAACAATTACAAAGTTTTGTTGTACTCAATCCACTCCCATTGCCGTGAAACAGATGTGAAGTGCGAGCTGGATCGAGTCCATACTCTGAGAGCCAATAGAGCCCTAGTTTTGAATAACTGAGATACACTTTTAGTAGTAATCAACAAATGTAAATGCTCATGGGCTTGTATGGTGATTGAGAAGTTACAAATGATGCTCTGTTTGTAGTGGCCTAAAAGCACCACACTTCGGGGGAAAAAAAAGTACTATCCAAAATATCAATGGCAAATATTTCTCAAAGGTGGATTTCGCTGGTAAATGCTTGTAATTACCCCTAGATTTAGAACTCAGACATTTATTTTGGTAATTACACCCTTTCCTTATTCTGATTTGATGCCTCTCGTTTGTAATGCCAGGTACTCCAACAAGTCTCCAATATTTGGGACAACATGCTGCTGCTATTTCTTTACGAGTAGGTTATCCTGACAATATTGTCGCTCATGAGAGCATAATCTGCGAACTGTGTTTTTTCACGTTTTACAAGAAGGACTTAAGTGTAACCTCAACAAGAGAAAATTGTTTTGAAGCAAAAAGGAGAGCATATTTTGAATGCATTGAGCAATACATTTATGTAGCAACATATCGTTTTCATTGAGCATCTAATCTATGCTACTAACCTCATGGAACGGCAAGCATTTCCAGGCAAAGTAAACTGCTGTGATAAATTTGTTCTCTAGACTGCTGATATTACCCGTCACTCAAGAATCTTCGCCACGGGAAGTGTGTTCATTACTCTCTATCGACTCGTCCTCTTCCCATGGTACTGACGCTATGCTGTACGGTGTTGATGCAGTTCTCGCAGACAGAAAGGCTGGAGGTTCCATGCGATCAGTAGTTTTCACATCTCAGACCATCCTAACCGTTTTTCGGAACTATTCACACATCGAAAAAGAATTGTGCCATTAAAATGTTCTACATATATTCATGGTATCTGATCAAAAGTATCTGGACACTCATTAGTGAATATTTATAGGAGATGGCTCAACCCAATGCCTTTATGTGGGCTTGAACGCTACTGGGAATAACGTATCTGAATATCTGTGGAGAATGGCAACACATTATTGCTCAAGAGCCGAAACTAGCGAATGTAAGTGTTATTGGATGTTAGAGTTTGGAGCGGAGTCCACGTTCTAACTCATCCCATAGGTGTTCATTTGAGCTGAGGTTGGGACTCTGGGCAGGTCAGTCCATCTCAGGAGTGTTACTGCCCGCAAACCTTCGCCTCACTTGGTACTTTCTGGCAAGCTGCATTGTCATACTGATGCAATCACCGACTCTGAACTGGTCCTCTACTGCACGAGGACACAAAGCTATGAAATGTAGTCGTATACTTTCATATTTAGTGTTTTCTTAAGTGAAATAAGAGGACCCCATCCTGACCACGAAAAACATGATACCGTTTCCTCGGTACTTCACTGCTGACGCAACACGTGATGGAAAGTAATGTTCTACTGGATCGCCAAACCAAACATAACACGAATCATGGCTCCAAATCACTCGTTTCCAGTCATCCAGTGTCCAGTGCCGTTGATCTTTAAGCCGTCTCAAGCGTCACTTGGCACAGACCCCAGAAGTGTATGTCTTGTAAGAAACTGCACGACCGCTGTACCCCATTACTTTTAACTTCCTATGCACAGTCATTGTGCTGGGTGGACTGCTGGGAGCACTTGGAGCTCATGAGTGATTCCTTCCCTCATTAAAAGCGATTGATGACGACCATCACCCGTTATGAATACTCGACAGTCAGCACATGAGGTCTGCCTAGTCTACCTCTGGCTGTTCTTTAACATCACCAACAATGGATTGGACACTCTTAAATGGATTGAGATGTCCTTGTCGCATTTGTTACCCAGATGACATCCAGTCACTAGTCCTGACCGACCTGTTCTGCTGGTTCTGCTTCTCTACTAACAACACTTGCCACCCGTACCCCCACCTCCTTTTATACTGATAGGTCTGTCTTCCGTGACGCCTGGTGGTGAATTCCGCGTTACTTCGAGGTGTCCGGATACTTTTACTCAGTTTGCATGGAAACAAGTTTCAGCCTATCACCAACCACATGGCATAACTTGGTCCTTGCCTAAGCATCTCTGTCAAAGGATTTGATACACTGTAACAATGGGCTTCATTCCTACTTTCACTTTGTAAGTGACGCATGGTTGCACGTTGATATCGACCATCCGACGTTAGCGTCGCCTTTGTTCCTTCGGCATGCGATCGGTGGCGGTTGCCGAGAAAATCCAGAGACTGCTGGATTCCCTCGAGATAGACCCAGTGAAACCTGGCTCGCTCGTTGGAGTATTGGTCGGAACATCATTTTAAAAGCTTTATTTAAAGCTAAAAAGATAATAATAGGTAATAATATTTGTGGTGTGTGTACGTATGTGCTACGTAATAGTTGGAACAATACGTTTTAGTGCATATTTTGTGGAAATTAGCGCGTGTTGTAACTTATATTCGTATATATCTGCCACACCGCGCTGACTAGGCCATGTGTTTGAACAGAAGACTCTATTATTGGATGAAGATGGTACCTGTTCTTTCGGACATTGACCTTCTCCTGTGCGGAAGCACACGTATTGCCCGAAG
Source organism: Schistocerca americana (assembly GCF_021461395.2). Lineage (NCBI taxonomy): Eukaryota > Metazoa > Arthropoda > Insecta > Orthoptera > Acrididae > Schistocerca > Schistocerca americana. The sequence continues at coordinate 449,142,913 of NC_060125.1, read as the reverse complement.
TCTTACGGGACTCGGTCAGATTGTCTGCCGCTAGTAATGAGCGTAATGGGTAGGGGCACTACGAACGTAGTGTGTGGACTTAAGTTGGGAATGTGGGTCTCATAGGAGCGTGCAAGGGATAAGTTCAAAAAAAAAATGGTTCAAATGGTTCTGAGCACTATGGGGCTTAACATCTGTGGTCATCAGTCCCCTAGAACTTAGAACTACTTAAACCTAACTAACCTAAGGATATCACACACATCCATGCCCGAGGCAGGATTCGAACCTGCGACCGTAGCAGTCGCGCGGTTCCGGACTGCGCGCCTAGAACCGCTAGACCACCGCGGCCGGCGGGATAAGTTCCTGCAGTCGCACTATCCTCTGTGTTCTCGGTGACTCAGATAGATAGAGCGTCTGCCATGTTAGCAGGAGATCCCGGTTTCGAGTCCCGGTCGGGGCACACATTTTCAAATGTCTTCGTTGATGTATATCCACGCCTGTCGACAGCGTAGGATTGAAATGGCTCTGAGCAATATGGGACTTAACATCTGAGTCCCCTAGAACTTAGAACTACATAAACCTAACTAACCTAAGGATATCACACACATCCGTGCCCGAGGCAGGATTCGAACTGCGACCGTAGCAGTCGCGCGGTTCCGGACTGAAGAGCCTAGAACCTCTAGGCCACCGCAGCCGGCGACAGCGTAGGGTCTTGATCCAATTATCATTTCTATCATTAGAATCGGCTGCGAAAATACCGTATTGTATTATACAAGCTAACGTATCATTGTGATATTTAAAACTAATTACGAGGCTGTCGCAATAGGAATAAATTGGTATTGCGCTCCAGAAAGCCCTTGATAGACTTATTTGACTGTGAAAGTGAGTCTGAATTATCCACAAGAATAGCGCGTGAACAATACAGCCCTGTGAAATAATTTTCTGAATAGTGTTGACATTACCGGAACTGTAACTGGTGTTGTAGCATTCCCTCTCTATGTATCAATCTTTCTTACTCTATTGGAACACTTCAGCATTTATAAGAACAGCAGAAAGGAGCAACCCGCGCTGAAGCTCCAGCCATGTGCTTTAAGTTACGATCGTTAACCAAACTTTGCTGTCGCTAACCAGTCCACTTACCATTCCTTTTTGAGCACGTTGGGAAATAACCCAATGCAGGCACCTTGTTACGTTCATAAATAGTGATAGACCCACGATTCCACAAAGTAGAAATAATGTGATTTCAACTGGATAACTATCTGTTGGCTACCATAATTCTACAGTCACCGCATGGATCACAGCTGAAGCTACTCACCATAGCTAATCACCCAACATGTCAAAAAATGAGATTTTCACACTGCAGCGGAGTGTCCGCTGGTATGAAACTTTCTGGCAGATGAAATATTTCGTCGAAATTACGTTACAGACCGTACAAACATGATACAGAGAAATCAATACACCAGAAAATTCGCAGCTGTATGCACTGTAACTGTTCGTGACATATTTTTCACATGGTTTTCAAGTCTTCGCAAATTTCGTTTTTGAATGTGTTACGGTGATTCAAAAATGAGTCTCGGCCCGAAACTACTCATCGAGTGAATAAAAAATTAAAATTTGCAACTCCGGAGTGGTTTTTCGTTATACAGAGAAGGTTGAAAAGTTAATGCGCAGTTCTATAAGTCCACCATGGTTATATGTAATCTAGAGGCGGCATGAGTGTCCTGGAAAGTTACGTAATATTCCCTATCGATGAGTATTCACAATTTGCTATTTCATATATAGCTATGGTTTTATGTATGTATTGTCATGTTGTAGATGTAGGTATGCTACGTAAACTTTGTTAATAACTTGATTAATATTATTTGAATATTTGAACTCCGCTACGCCGGTCCCAAGCCCGGGTCCTCACCATACAAGAGGTGAGGTAGAAGGAGGGGGAGGAGTAACAACCCCGTTAAAAAACCAAGGTTCACCTGGCCCGGGTGATAGCACCTTGTAAGGGCTCCTTGGTAGGACTACAGTGAAGACCTCAACGGTAGTGAAGGCGGAGGGAATAGTTCTCGGTACGGCGGAACTAGCGGAAAAGGCAACCAAAGAAAAAAATCCACTTGGCGTCTGTCTTGAAACAAGCGGCTGAGTGGTCAGCGTCTGTCCACCAGTGGTGCGGCTGAAAACCATTCCTCGGAGCTAATAACCTCGAGTAGAATCCTTAGGGGACTTATCCCCCTAACCCAACAAACAATCAACAATGGATACGCACCTTGTAAGAGATTTTACCCCAGGGAGTAACCAATCTCCAATTTCTAAGGAAATTAAAAGTAGGCATTCGGATTCTGGGGGCCTACAGCAATGTGCGAAGGATGAGTCGGAGCATCCTCAAACCTGCCTTAAGCAAGCAACAAATAAAATTAAACACAAAAATATAAACTACTTGGCAACGTTCAACATAAACTCACTTCTAAAAACAGGAAAACTTAAAACGTTAATAAATTTTATGAAACAGAAAAATATAATGATAACTGCACTCCAAGAAACAAGGTATACTGATGAACATTCATTTGATTCAGAGGGATTCAGAATCTTCAAAGGGAAGCCAGGAAAAAGAGTTATGAAGAATGTACCCCAATTTGGAACAGGATTCATTGTAAACCAAAATATATTAAACTCGATAGTAGAATTTAAATCTGTCAATGAAAGGCTTTCAACATTAACCTTCAAATCAGTAAACAAACTGTATACCATTGTAAACTCACATGCACCAACAAACGAGAAAAACAGAACACAAAAAGAACAAACAGAATATTTTTGGCAGGAACTGTCAAACACCTTAGACCAGATTTCATCCAAAAACACAATAATATTGTTGGGAGACTTTAATGCTCAAATCGGCAAACAACGTCATCACCAATCCATAGTAGGCAAATTCCCTGCACATAAAAGAACCAATGCAAATGGAGAAAGACTTATTAGTTTATGCAGAGAACATGACGTAGTTCTAAAGTCCACATATTTCAAAAAACTCCCTAGAAAACAAACTACATGGGTATCCCCGAATCCAGTCTGTGGGGAGAAACAACTTGACCATGTTGCTATAAGCAGACTGTCTGCATCAGAGATACTCAATGTAAAAGTTGCTAAGAGTGCAAGTTTAGATTCAGATCACTATCTATCTGTTGTTAAATTCAAAATTAGACCAATATATAGAAGAAAGAGCGAATATCAACCTAAAAAGTTTGACACTCAGAAATTAACCAAGGAACACAATTTCAGGACACTTTTGGAAAAGAAAACACCTAAAACATGGGAACAACTTCAAAAAGATATAGTACAGACAGCAGAAGAAACCATTCTCCTTACCAAAAAATGGAAACATGCCTGGTGGAATGATGAGTGTGACAAACTAATCCTAACAAGACAACGAGCTTGGAACATTTGGAATGCCAACAAAAATGATAAAAATAGGAACTCCCTAAAAGAAGCCCCGAAGCAAGCTTCAAAAGGCCTTAAAAAGATCCGAGTTCAATACATAAAAGACCAACTAGCATCAATAGACTCCAACTTCAAACAGAACAATGCTAGGGACTTTTACAAAACCTTCAAAAGCAACTTAAAGAAACACTCTCCACCTAGTCTATTTTTCACCGACCCAAAACCGCAGAAAACTGCATACAATAGCATAGAGAACTGTAGAATACTTACTGAATATTTTGAAGAACCACATAACTGATATCCACCGAAAGAAAAATTTAATTTCAATATTGTAAACCCAACACCACCAGACTCCAAGCCGCCAACCACAGAAGAAATAAAAGAAATCATAAAAGAGCTTAAAAATAATAAAGCTCCTGGAGAGGATAATATAGTTGCTGAACTATGGAAGTACTCTAGTGACAACATGATACAGTGCCTATCAGAAATACTAAAAGAAATCTGGACAACACACAGATTACCACCAGACTGGACATCTGCATTAATATATTCACTACATAAAAATGGGAAGAAAACAGATCCTAGCAATTATAGGGGAATCTCCCTCTTGCCAGTGACCTATAAGATCTTGTCTAAGGCGCTTTTAAAAAGAGCAGAAGAGATACTTGACAAACAGCTAGGAGAGTATCAGGCTGGATTTAGGAAGGGAAGGTCAGGTGCAGAACAAATACTAAATTTAAAGAACATAATAGAAATGAGGAAAATCAGGAACTTAAAATATGTAACTACTTTTGTGGATTTTAAAAAAGCCTATGATTCAATTGACAGAAATACACTCCTTGATATCTTAAAAGAATTGGGACTCGATGCTAAAACAACTGCAATAATTAAAGGTCCTTTGACAAATACAAAATCGAAAGTAAAATTTAGGGGAGAGCTCTCAAAATCGTTTGGAATAAAGTCAGGTGTTCGACAGGGAGATGGTCTGTCACCTCTGCTTTTCAATTGTGTCTTGGAGAAGGTAGTTCGAGAATGGAGGAAGGCCATCAATACTAAAGGGATTCAACTAGGCAGAAATCCAAACAAGATCACTGTCGACTGTTTAGCCTTCGCAGATGACATGGCATTGAATACAGATTCACTAGACAATGCCCAAGAACAAATAAGAGAACTACAAAAACAAGCAGCTGAGGTAGGACTACAAATATCCTATGAAAAAACAAAGTTTATGACAAACATCTGTGATGCTCCTCAAAATATTGCAGTTGACAACAACACAATACACAAAACAGATTCCTTTAAATACCTAGGAGAGTGGATTACATACAATGCCAAAGAAAAGATAGCTATAGAAACTAGAGTGCACAAAATGGAAAGAGTGTTTCATATGACCAAAAACGTTTATAATAAAAAATCCTTGTCCTGGAACACGAAATTAAGACACTACCAAACAGTGGCCAGACCTGAAGCTCTCTATGCGGCAGAAACTCTTAAACTAACAAGAAATGGAGATCTTGAGAAAATAGAGAAGGTCGAAAGAAGAATTTTAAGGAAAATACTGGGAGCTAAAAGAAATGATAATGCTGAATACAGGTTAAGACCAAACAGAGAGCTATATCTGAAAACGGAGAAACTAACTGGTGTAATGAGGAAGAGGAGACTACAGTTTTTTGGACATATATTCAGAATGGATAACAACAGACTAACCAAGCAGATATTCACATTACTCAATAGCTACAAATCCAAGCCAGCATGGTTCATAGAGACTGAAAAGGACATTGAAAATGCTGGAGTTACAGTAGTCACAATAGAAAACAGAACACATTTCAGAAAGGCAGTTTAAAAGGCAGAATTTCAGGAGAGAAAGAAAATAACTAGACGAAAGTGGACTCAAGAAGAAAGGGAACAACACTCTAAAAGGATGAAAGAAATTTGGAAACTGAAGAAATCTAATACAATGAAGAGTAGCCAAAGTTGATTCATCGTACCCTCCAAATGGGTTATTCAAAGGAAAAAAAAATTGAATATTTCAATGAGAGGTTGCAAAATAATTGCAATAATTTTCTCTGTAATCTGGTATATTATACATATGTGTACTTAGCTTTAAATTTGAACAGTGGTCATTATTGGAATGTGTGTCTTGCATTCAGTAGTGTGTTATGTCACAGAAAATATTTAAGGACGAATGACAGGATATATCGTCAGAAGGCCTTTGTCGGTGTCTGTCTTTTGGAGCCTTTTGTCAGAGGTCAGTACTGGTGAGTCTGATGAGGAGACTTTGTGGCTGAGCAGTGAAATAAAACAAACGTTTTGTTTTACATTCCTGTTCTGAAAGTTCCATAATTCCTATGGTATCTAATAAGTGAATTAGCGTAATACATTAAATATCATAAAATTTGATATTCCATTTGGTTACTAGTAGGTCACAATTGTCCAATATATGTTCGCAACATTTTGCATTTACAAATGAAGCCATAATTAAGAAAATTTAGGTTAGCATTGTTATCTTTCAGTATTTTATATATTATGATGTATATCCCATGTAAAAGTCTTTTTTATTGTATACGCCAGTTTCAGCATAAAATAAACAAGGATTTGGGGATAGTTACTCATAAAAATGTTAAACTTTTAATTGTTAATTTAACACATATGTACTGTAGTTTTGTTGACTCGATTGTTAAGAAAACGTATAAACAGGAGGAGCATTAGGCTGAAGAATGGACAGTTGGAGACAGTTTTGAGGCGCAACCACTGTCGCACTTCTGTGCAATAATGACATTATGTAATACAGTATTTCGACTTTGTAGCCTGTTACATGGAGTGGGCTCCCACTAAGAAGAAATGGTGCAGCTTGTCATAAATAAACCTCTATAAAACGACTTCGTACCTGGATTATTTCGTGGAATTCATATAACTTGATACAGTTAGGAGATGAAATGGACTGAGGCAACGACTATTTCAGCACCAGCAGCAGCACAAAGCAGATTACTCCGAGTTACACCGAACTACGATACGTATAAGAAATCAACTAAACTATATAAGTGTCACTGCAGAGTGTAAACTGTTCCAGCAGTAAACATTTGCATTTCTCTAAAAGTAATTCTTTGAGTGGTGGAGGCCAATGTGATCAGTAAGAAACACCCTCATGATCACACGTTTCTTGATATCTGTGGAACACAAGAACAACAATAAAATTTTGAGGATTTTTGTTTCAATCAAGTAATCTTTTTCCGATGTTGAAAATTTTCGCCGCAGCAAAATTTCACTGTTTCCCCAAGTAACAATAGTTTGGTTAGAGCAGCTGAGAGCCATAGACTTTAACACTTCAATGGACTATAACTGCTTGTTGCAGTTGATATTTGTATTCTTTTGGTGAGGACTTGTACTTTTTCGCAGTTGTTATTCAGGAGAAGAACTTCAATTCTTGTCATAACTGCTAGTGAGAAACTTTGCTTTCTAACTCTGAATCTATTCTGTTAATTATCGTGAATTACTGCGCAGTTTAAAGAACTTTGCTCTCTAGTGTTTCTCTAAGTAATGCTCTGCTCAAACTTCATAATTAAATATTGCTTGTTTTATTTTGAATCTGCAGTTCATGTGAGCCACAATTCACACATCTGTGAATAGTATGTTGTAAACATTTATTTGGTTTGAACTATAACTATCTGGCTTCATCAGCATCATTAATCTTACGGGACTTATCCAGTCATTTTGTTATTTACTTACATTTTTGTAACATTTTTCTTTACTAAGAATTGTTTAGGAATTATTTCTATGTTACACGATCTGGTTTTAAAACGACGTAACACCACCAGCCCCTCAGATATCACAACGAGTCAAGCCAACAAATTAGGTAGTGTATTACTCACACCGTTAGCAGCACATAAAGCTGACCTGCCGGTGCATTCGTAAGGGGATGTCCAAGCAGTCAGTCTTCAGTGATGCAGTGCAGTTAACGGCTAGTGTGCACGATAAGCAGTTAATTTTGTGCAGTAAAATATGGTTCAAATGGCTGTGAGCACTATGCGACTTAACTTCCGAGGTCATCAGTCGCCTAGAACTTACAACTATTTAAACCTAACTAACCTAAGGACATCACGCACAACCATGTCACAGGCAGGATTCGAACCTGCGACCGTAGCGGTCGCTCTGTTCCAGACTGTAGCGACTAGAACCGCACGGCCACTCCGGCCGGCAAAGTATAGAGACATCGAGTTGTTGCATTCACAAAAGTAAGTCGTCTCAGATATGCACCTGCCGCGGATGCACAATTTTTTCGAGTCCAGATCTATGTCGTAACTGCTTGCACCACAAATCCAGCGAGAGTTGTAGCCAAGAAATGCAACACGACGAGCAGCAGATATATGTTTCACACGAGATGCTGACACTACTTAATTAATTATTGTTTAATTGTTTGTTAAGATACCGTAATGTGTTAACTGCTCACTGCTTACACGTCTATGTTTCACTTAAGCAGGAGATAAACGTTTTTGTTTTATTGTTACGTGTGTGATGGGAGGAACGGTTACGTTAGGAAACATCCTTGTCAAGGTGATTTCTAATAACGTGTGTTCGTATTACTTGAAGCTAATTAGTTCCTTTCTTTCAAGTAATTATTCATACTCTTGTTGTTAAATAAAAAATTATTATTGGCAGTATAAATGTTTTTTCAGCAATATTAATGTGACGTAAAAGAAGAGGCAGAGGAAATGCCTTCAGCCTATAGAAAAGTGATTATTTAGTTTCTTAAGTTTTGCTCATCTACTGAGATAATCGCTTTGCCATAATTCGTGGTTAATTTGAGTTGCAGGAAACTGTGTTTGCTTGCTTCATTTTTTCATTAAAGTCAAGAAATTAAATTTCAGAAAAATCCTTGTTAATGATTTTAGATGAATATACAGAAACAACTCTCAGCTTTTGACACTCAGGACTATCTATCATGTTCTTCAGCAAATAGTATGGTTTTTTCAGGTGAAAAAATCAAAAGATAAGATTATACTATTCCTGCTCCCACAACTGAAGACACGCACTGTGGTTTATTGGATGTTTCGAAGTCATTGCAGCAATGCCTAAGACAAGAAGTACAATGTATGTCAAAAGTGATTAGGAAAAAGACTCATTTAAGCAGCTACTAAACTCTTCGAAATAATACGATTGCCTCAATAATAGTCCAAACAATATTAGATCACGGTTAGACATTATACAAATCTAAAACTACTAAAAGCTTTGTCATAGATGACATATATCAATGTCTAGAATTACATAAATGTAACTAGCTCACTCAAGGGTAAAGGCTTGGCACTTCACTCAAGAGCTAAATTTCGTTCTATGTAAAATAATTTGTTTCATGGAAGCTGTGATTTCTCTTCCTCTTTACTCCCTATATCCGTGAGGGTCAATAAAATGTTTTCGCATTCGAAGGAGACAGATAGTGATTGAAACGTCTAAAAAGATCTTCCTGCAACGAGAATTGCCTTTGTTTTAACGATCCCCGCACCAACTCGTTTATCATAATCTGTGACACTTTCCCTATTTCTCGAGAGTGCGAAACTAGCTGCCCTTATTTGAACCTTTTCGTTGTCGTCCGATGGTTCTGTCTGGTAGGGAGCTCATAGTACACAGCAGTACTCCAGAAGACGAGGGACAAGGGTTGTGTAAGCAGCGCCTTTAGTAGATTTGTTTCAGTTTCTAAGTGTTCTACGAAATAAAGCCGTCTTTGGTTCGCACATTTTCTATATGATGGGTCGATATTGTTGGTAATAGTGATCCGAAGATACTTATTGAATCTACAACTTCTAAATGTGTGTTATTCATCACCTAAGTAAAATGTAATGCTTATTATTCTTGTGGAGAATCCCACACCTTATTTTATTTCCGGTTAAATGCCACTTTATTGCAACACACAGATACATTTTGGTATTCCTTTGGATCTTCTGAGGAATCTGCAAGAGTGTAAACAACAGACTCATTTGCAAACAATCTAAATAGGTTTCCTAAATAGGATACGAAAATTAAGAACAACAGAGGGCCTAGGGCGTTTCCTTGAGGAACCTCAGCTATCATTTCGGTGTAATTAGATGACTTCCTGTCAATTGCTACGAACTGTGAAATTTCTGAGAAAAAATTAGGAATACAGCCTCACAGAATTTTTTTTGATTAGAGATTACTTGTGAGGGATGGTGCCAGAAGGCTTCTGAAAATCTAGAAATATGGAATCAAGGTGAATCCCCTGTCGACTGAATTAGCGTGAATAAAAAGTCAGCAGTATGAAAAAAATATTCTAAATGCGTGCTTGATACTTGGCAATAGATGGTTTTCTTCGCAGTATGTTGTAATTTTAGAACACAATATATCTCCCAGAATCCAACTACAAGTCGATGTCGTGCCTCCCCACTTACTTTATAATAGTGAGGCGGCTAGAGTGATCTTGGCTTTCAAACAGCAAATGTTCAATGTGAACAGGCGAGGTGTCCACATTGTCAAATTTAACGCCGTTTCTAATTCTTTAGTGTTCTACATTGGTGAGTGGAAGAAATCAAGTCAAAGTACTTCTCATGCACCAACTCTGGATGGTGCTGCAATTCTGCATCGGGTGGTGCTGAAACCACCCCACTCTGGCTCTGTTATCAGTTTTCGCTCTCGGTCTCTAAAATGCTTTCGGGAGGGCTGCCCATAGTTAACATCCGTGAGACGGAGTTGCCATTCATGTGGTATATCGAGAGTATCAACGGATGTGCTGTCCCCACAGTGCCTCATACTCTGACATTGGCCACCCACTGCCGCCTCCCCCTTGCTCAAGTTGCTCTTTCCCCAGGGGGCAACTAAGGTTGGAACATTGTTTACGTTAGCCACGAACAATGTAGTGATCGACATATATTCTGGGCCCCTCGTTTACTGTGTACTATAAATGCTAGTCACAGAGCAGCGTCAGCAGCTGCTTGTGCCTACCACGAAGCTCTTGCGTTCCTCATACGGTTCTCGTCTATGTCAATCTGTTTAAGGAACAATTTAAAGGCATATATTGCTAGAGACTTGGATTCGAATGTTTTGTTTTCATCATTGACTTGTATGTTATTGCTGACCTTGCACAGTAACGGCAGCATTCAACTTTCTGTTTTTGTATATTACAACTCACTTTGACAGATATTAGACTAGGGCCGATAGATCATACACATAAATCTTGCAAGAAACCACAGAGAAGTAGCTATGAAGCAATAGAGATGGTATTCTGTATGTTCTGTCGGAACAGTAACATAACATAAATTAGAAGCAAACACAGTTGATAAGAAGACTAACAGGGTGAGCAACAGTGCCATAACATATTGTAGTCGAAACTTATTAGACACTGTAAAAGACACACAAGAGCAGTTGAACAGAATGGACAGTGTGTCGAAAAGACGTTACAAGATCAAGAACAACAGAATTAAATCAAAGGTAATGGAGAGTAGCTGAATTAAATCAGGCATGCTGATATCATTCGATTAGGAGACGTGATGCTAAAAGACCTCGATGACTGTTAGCTCCCACCATGTTGGTAAAGTCTGATTACATGAAAGAAAGTCTACAAATCGTTTCCTTGTGTCAAGTGCCTTCTTATAACATGAGATCTTTGACTCGTAAATTCTTACTAAACACTCTATGATTATATCTGAAGGTACCCATTGCTGCTTCAGTTTAACACTATGTGCAATGGATTTATTATCGGGACCTTTGTATAAATGGCCAAACATGAAAGCTATGTCAATTCCGCTTGGCCCAATGATTGACATTCAAACATTTAGTAAAATTATTAAATATAATTTCTTTTCAACATATAATAGAACAAAATAATGAAAGTTTTGTCTATTCTTATAGAAATAATGTTCTGACTCAAATTTGAATTTTTATCAGACAAATTGGTTTATACATTGAGCATTTCAGATATTGATAAGAACAAAGAAATTCACTTCTTTAAAGAAATATTAACGCGGCTGATCTTTGCACAGCATGAAATTTTCATCAGATTCCCCAATGTAATTTAAACACATCTGACTTTCTTATTAACAATGTAAAATTTAACGCATCTGACTTTGTATCTTTATTTATCATATACGCATCTGACTTTTTACTAAAACTATGGTTTCCTACAGAATGGTATCTCTTATTAACGCAAATGCCCACTTTTGGATCGGAAGGAATGGATATTCCACAACTGTATCCATTAATCAACATGCACACACAATTACTGATCCAACATATGCACAGGAGAAAGGTAAGGATCGAGCTGTTAGTAGTTCCGATTGTCACCGTACAGTAACTATCTCTATTTAAATTTACTCCACCGAAAACCATATTATATGTAACTTCCGCGACTATTTTATCATTCACTTTGATAGCGACTATTGTACTGCTGCCTACTCCCGACACAAATTCACCCTTTGAAACATGATAACTCTTCCAAAATTACACATAAAAAATACACACACTCAAGATGAACTACTTACTTTGTTGCAGCAAAAATTCATGGCTACGTTATCAATTTACTAATCTCTCTCCGTGCTTTGCAATTTTAATTATTCAGAAAATCTCTCCATGTGACTCTACATAGCAATAAACATGAATAAGCAAGCATTATCTTCTCTTGTTGCAAAGATGAAAATGGCAAAATAGGATTAAATAATAATGAAAAGTTTGAAATATTAGCAAATTTTTTTGAAAAGATGTTAAACTGTCCTGTTCCAACAGATAAATTAGAATTTCCAGTGGCACCTCAAAATTTAGAGGAAGATTTCCTACCAACAGAGTTAGAAATTCATGAAGCCATCAAAACACTCAATAACAATAAAGCAAGTGGGGAAGACTCCATTACAGCAGAATTTATAGATTTCAAGAAAGTATATGATTGTATAGACAGAGAAACGATACATAAGGTCATTAGAGAATTGGGTGTTAAATCAAAACTAGCAAACATAATTCGTGAAACACTAACAGGTACAGTATCTAAAGTCAAATTTATGGGAGAAGTATCTCAGCCTTTTGAAATAAAAACTGGTTGTTAGACCAGCTGATGGTTTATCACCTTTACTGTTTAACTGTGTTCTAGAAAAAATTGTATGGATCTGCAACTCGGAGCTAAAAAATCACAAAATTGAACCAATAACTCTGGGAAGGAAAACCAAATGGAATTAAGGTAAACTGCTTGGCTTTTGAGGATGATTTAGCAATACTCTCAGAAAACCTGACAGAAGCAGTTACTCAAATAAGCATTCTGGAAAAATTAGCAAACAGAACTGGTCTCAAAATTTCAGCTGAAAAAACAAAATTCATGACAAATATAAAAAATGCACCAAAATACATAGAAACACAAATAGGTAAAATAGAGCAAGTAAATAAATTTAAATATCTTGGAGAAACTACACAACAGGATGGACTAGAAAAATCTGGAATATATGTAAAAATTAACAAAATGGAAAGAGCATATGGTTTGACCAAAAATATTTACAACAACAAACGTATATCTAGAAAAACAAAACTAAAACACTACAACACAGTATAAGATGGACAAACTAGAGGTACTGGAAAGAAAGATTATTAGAAAAATAATGGTTGCAATAAAAGCTGCAGATGGTTGGAAAATAAGAAGTAATGAGGAGATCTACAAAAATATAGAGAAAATATCTGAAGTAATGGCCAAACGAAGATTAACCTATTTTGGACATCTCTACCAAATGGATGGAAATAGACTAACAAAACATATACTCCTATATTTCTGGAAGAAGAAATCGACAATAGCATGGATTACAGAAGTAGGAAAAGATCTTGAAAGAAACAACATTAAAGAATCAGAAATATCAGAAAGAAACCGTTTTAAAAACAAAATACTAAATTTGGAAGGCTTTCAAAGAAGGAGAAATAAAAGATCGGGAACAACATGGACAGAGAAAAGGAAGAGACTTCATGGGGAGAAAACGAGGGAATACTGGAAAAATAGGAAACAACAACAAAGGAAGAAGAGGAACTGAAGTTGTTAACGTGATCCCAGTTGGTCAATACGATTGTAAAAAAAAAAAGAAAAAAAAAACAGTTCGATTCAACTGGTCATTCTTTTATAACTTGGTGTTGGTTTGCAGACACCGACAGTAAATCTGTGGTTAGGAAGTTAAATGATATTATTACGACCTAAAAATGATGTTATTTCGATCAAACTCGTGTTCTCAGAAGAACATGATGATCAATTGCATTAAGTATTGTTAGACTGTTAGAAATATAAATAAGAGTTACCATTGCCAAAGACAACAGCCACCTCTCATCACCAACCACTTCCGTTAAAAAAATGGCCAGAGAATGAACTTGTCATGCGAGAGCATTCTCGCACATTTTTTAAAATATGATGTGAAAATTTGTTATATATGACCTAGCACAGAGAAGACCCTGAACTCTCTACTGGTCCACTTACTAAGACATATAGCAGGCAATTTGTTTAAACTGTTAACAAAATATAAAAATAATAATTGAATACATGATTGTTGACTTAAAGGACGTTATAAGCTTGTCCGTCAACCCACATTATCAAAAGTTTACCTAATTGCTGCCTGAGATTTACTGTCCATCTCACTCATATGGAAGCTTCCAAAATGTCAGAAAAATAATTACAGCTCTTAACAGTTATGACAAATTAGAAGGTAAATTACACAAAGGATATGTTACACCGCATTATTTTTATGTTCACTGGTAGTAGTTGAGTGCCCCTTACAATGTCATATTGCTTTTACTATTACGAATTTCTAACACAAATCAAAATACTTATTGAAAAATATTATTTCCACGTACACTGGCACTAGTTGAGTGTCCTTTTAGTGTCATATTGCAATTACTCTTTCAACTCCCAATTCTTAAAATTTATATATATACACTGAACCTCAACATATCTCATTTTGTATAGCCCACAGTAACTTCGTATGACATCTCATTTCAACAAAATTTAGAAAACCAAAACATTTCATCGAGATTGACTTTAGTGAGAAGTTCACCACTCTTTATATTCCCCTTAATCCAAAATACACCTCTTACTCCAAAATACCACCCTCAATCCAAAATAACATCAAAATACTGAAAAAGTACAAGGAATTATTTCGTTGACATCGTCAGGCTTCAAGTCCTGAATACATAGTTTTTGCTACAATTAGGAAACATTTATATGTAATCACTGTCAATTGAACATTTTAACATGCATCCTACTGTTTCCCTGAAGTTCCGACCCACCTTGGCGTCTATGATTTTTCTTATTTTGCACACAGTCTTGCTCTCCACACATAACACTTTATCCACTAGTTACTATAGAGAAGCCTCTAACAGTGCCATATTTAATGAATCAAATTCGTCCTGCGCCACAGCATCCCAGGACCAAAAAGCCTTCTTTCCACTCAAATAGTACAGTCGTGGCGTACTCATTCCTTTGATTTGAATAAACCGCTTGTAGAAATTGATTAAACCCAGATAACCACGTATTTGTCGCTTTGTCTTCGGTACCGGAAAATCCCTAATCGCGTATAATTTGTGAAAAATGGCTCTGAGCACTATGGGACTTAACAGCTGAGGTCAACAGTCCCCTAGAACTTAGAACTACTTAAACCTAACTTACCTAAGGACATAACACACATCCATGCCCGAGGCAGGATTCGAACATGGGACCGTAGCGGTCGCGCGGTTCCAGACCGAAGCGCCTAGAACCGCTCGTCCACACCGGCTATAATTTATCCGGGTTCGGCCTGATCCCCTCTGGAGATATGACACGCCCTAAGAAATCTATCTGCTAGTTGCCAAACTCTGACTTACACAGGCTTAGAGTGACTCCAGAATTAGCAAAAGCATCTAATAAAATTTTTAGCGTTCTGTTATGTTCGACCAAATTCTTCTCCGCTATGAGTACATCATCGATGTATAATGTTACTTTGTTTCTAATCTGTTCCGGAATCACCGTGTCTAGTGCCCTATTGAACGGAAGCTTGCGGAATTGGAAGCACTTTCCATAGCATAAAAACGCTGTATACTTACGATATGTGGTGCGAGGTCCAACTTCACCTGCCAGAAGCTGCTCCGCAGATCGACAGAGCTTAGAACGCTTATTCGATGGAAACGCTGTAACAACTCCTCAAGTGTTCCTGACAGATTTCCGATACTATGATTTTGTTAACCCTACTTGAATCCAGCACCAACCGGATGCTCTTGTCATTTTTCTCAATACATACAAGAGGACTGTTGTACAGACTAACCGCTGGTTCGATTATCTCCTGTTCCAATATGTTTTTAATCTCTTTTCCACTCGCTCTTTGTACACCAGTGGAATTGAATATACCTGCGCCTTGAAGTGTTGGTGCGGTTTCACGCTGAATTTATACACGAACCCAGGTATGGTCCCAGTTGTTTGCTGACAGATTCTGGAGCGCCTTCTAAGAATTCCCCTAAGCTCTCTGTACTCGAAGGTCCCCTTCACGTGAACAATTTTGACATCTATCTCTTATTCTCTTATATCCTCAATTCGTAAACTGCTATTTACTTTCTCTTCATGTTTATCCTCGGACCACATTTTCCCATCTCTTCTCATCTCCAACCCTAAACTCATTGTGAAGCATTCATGGAATGGTATCTGAACTTCTATGTCTTGATGTTGTGAAGTTACTCTATTCCTTTAGATGTCTACGTGCGTCTTATGTCTACTAAAAAAATCCATCCCCAAGATTCCCTCAAGCGATAATGTGGGAATTATCAATACCACAACACTGAACGTCTGTCCCACGTATTCGAACTCTACCTGTGCCTGCCTTTTTACCTCCACACTTGTGTCCCATAGCACCTCTCACTATGGTCTTTTGTAGTGGTAACAGTGGCCACGTTTCGGTTGCGCTGCACGCTATAAATACATCTTCTTTCATTGCGCTCGGCTGACTCCACGAGTCCACTGCAAACGGAATTATCACATTATTAATTTCTATGCTAATGGTCGTCTGTCTCGCGTTTTCTTTTGCGTCATTCTATTCCAGCATCGTCTCCCTAATTTCGCCGTACTCTATTATAAAACTATTCCACACTACATTTCTGTCGTTGACAGCCCCGTCTCATAGTTGTCAAATTCTGTTTCTCCTGTCCTCATTACCTCTGTTCGCTTCTACTCCCTGGCCGGCCTCCCATCATTTCCACCACCATTACCTCTACTATCGTTGTATTGCCGTCTTTCATCACCATAATTATATGTCCTATACCGTCCCTAATCGCGTATAATTTGTGAAAAATGGCTCTGAGCACTATGGGACTTAACTTCTGAGGTCATCAGCCCCTAGAACTTAGAACTACTTAAACCTAACTAACCTAAGGACATCACACACATCAATACCCGATGCAGGATTCGAACCTGCGGCAGTAGCGGTCGCGCGGTTCCAGACTGTAGCGTCTAGAACCGCTCGGCCACTCCGGCCGGCAGCTTGACCAGTGCTCTTCAAAAGACAGCCTAGAAAATTCCTCGAAAGTGACGCATCTGTCTATCTTTTCCTGCATTATAGCACGGGCCTCATCGCGTAAATAATTACACACAAACTTAATTCTTAACTTGTGCCCCCAAGAAGTCAATACAGAATCATGAAACGTAGCCACCCACATTTTCGGGTGTTGCGAAGCATCGGCGTCAGGACAGTGCGTATAGTTCTGTACCGTGACGAAATGCTTTCTGCATTCCTCATGCACATTGTCCATCTGTTCTCTACTAGCACTTTCTCCTCTATTCCCCGTCCTGTTTAGCCTGCATAGCCTCTCCCCTAATTCTGCCAAGTCTCTTTTTTCCGACACTTCTAACGTGCTCGTTTAATGTAAATTGTCGTTGGTACGCCTTACTGCTACAGGTGTTGCAAAATTAGGTGGACGGATAAGGCAAGGACGGAAGAGGTTCCGCACAGAAACGGAGGGGAAAAGAATATGTAGAAAATACTGACAATAAGAACGGTCAGGGTGACAGGACACCTGTAAGACATCAGGGAATAATTTCCATGGTACTAGGGGGAGATGCAGAGGGTAAAAACTGTGGAAGAGGAGAGAGATTGGAATACATCAAGCAAATAATTTAGGACGTAGGTTGCAAGTGCTACTCTGAGATGAAGAAGTCGCCACAGGAGAGGAATTCGTGGTGGAACGGATCAAACCAGCCAGAAGACTGATGACTGGTAAATGAGCGGGGAATAATATGGTATATTGGAATCATGAATGAATACAATCTGCTTTCAAAAAGAAAATGTGTTGTATCATTAATTGAAGGGAATTCGAATTAATTTTAAGTTAGTGCGGCATTAAATCTTAAGCTCGACCTATTGGTCTTCTTGGTTCATTCAGTACCAAGGGGCTCCCGTGTCATACTCTGTCATATGACGTCATTAGAAGAATGCCATATGGAGTGCCAGGGGGTCAGCCGACCGCTGTCCCTGCCGTTGTCGGGTTCCCAGACCTAGGAGCCGCTAGTGGTCGCTCAAGTAGCTCCTCAAATAGCATCACGAGGCGGGGTGCGACCCATTCCAGTCCTGCCACCAAGGAACATTACCTGGCCGCACCGGCAACTGAAGACAGGACCTCCCCATAGCAGTCAGCCACACTGACCACTGAGCGACGGAGACGGACAGTGAGGAAGGACAACTCGTTTTGCATTATCAAGAAATAAGGGAGAGAGTGGCACGAATATGATAAGCAATCTGGGGTGGCAATCATTAAATGAAAGGCGTTTCTCGTTGCGGCGAAAACTTCTTACAGGATGATAAAACTTCTTCTTTCAAATGGCACAATACAATGCCGGAAAAAATTTGTACATTTGGAAAGACGATGTCGATTTTTATCCAATGACGGTGTATGCCACCTTGGGGGTAGTGGATGTACTGATAATGGTTTCAACGTCATGCGCCAATAGATGGTGTAGTGGCATAGCTACCAGAGCACCATCTGTATCTAGCCTTTAATAGGGAATGCTCACAGCCAGATGGCTCAGTGTAATGCAAACGTGTGAAGCAAGCAGGCAACCACGCCACGGAGACGCATTCGTGCTTCCTGCAACTGAGCAGGTTGGAAAGGGATCAGATTGGGGGGCTTCTGAGTGACGGGATGGTTCTTTCGGAGAACTGCCACACAACCTGGACGTACTGCAACGATGCTGGTGTCCGTGGTCATTAGAGGAGGTTCTGGACGACTACGCAGCGTAGACACCCGCTAGGATCGTCGTATACGGCAGCAGTGGTAGATCATACAGCGACCCCAGCACGGATGGAAGGGCTTGTGACCGCAGACGTGTCAACATCAGCTGTTGCGATCCAGTTTTTAGCAGAGGGATTACGGTCACATATACCTTTAGACCCTCTTCCACTCACACCACAGCATCAACGTGCACGCCTAGACTGGTGTCGTCAAAGGATCACCTAGTAGATGGAATGGCGCTCCATGGTTTTCAGCGATGAAAGCTGATTCTGCCTGCATGCAAGGTGAAGCAAAATTCAAAATCTGAAATACTAAAAAAGATGAGAACGATTGAGAAAATACTGCTGGTTTTGAACAAAAATGCCACATTAACGCCCCTCGAAGTGGAAAAACATGAAATAAACTTAAAAAAGGCTAATTCAACTCTGATGGAAAGTGTAGCTTGCAAAACTTCGGAACTGTCAAAGCTAATGGATATATTGTTTACTTTTGTAGATTCTGTTTCTTTACTATCGACTGAAACTGAACGAAATCTATTTGATAGCTACATTTTTTCGTTCGGATAGGTAAAGCCTATTCTAGGGCCACATTACAGCTACATAAATGTGCGAAAACTCTCAACACCTTTCTCAAATTCGTGGGTGGAATCAACTTTTAGCAGCCTAGGGCTGCACCAAGATATTCCTCGGATCTCCAGTGCATCACATTACCGTGCAGAGCGCCAACTGGAGTGCCGAATTCCTAGCTCTGTGACTGCATGTGTTGCTGTTTTTCACCTGGAGAAACGGTAAACTACTATCGTGATTCCGTTGTGCATTAAAGGGAGGGCCGTCCTTAACGGGTATGGCGGACGGATGACGCACCTATATTACTGCCGTGTTTACGTGTTGAAAACTGGCGATGGAATCTGTGCGCTAAGGTGTTAGACAGGTTGCTTACTGCAGCTCGGCGAGGCTGAACGAGAAACAACGGAAAAAGACTGAAAACATTATTTCGGCTCGGTTTTCTAAAGGTCGCGTTTATCATGACTGCTGATTAACGCCGAAACTTCAGCTGCACCAAAAATTCGCTCTAATTTCCCACGAAGAGAGTGACCTCTAAGAATACCCAAGACATACAGTGATTGCGATAGGGAGAGTGAATGGTCAACTTTGTTTTGTTGAGAGAAATTTAGGAAAGTATAGTTCATCTGTAAAGGAGGCCGCATGCGACGTATTCTTCAGTACTGCACGAGTGTTGGGAATTCGCACTAGGTCAGCTTAAAGGACGACACCGAAGCAATTCAGAGGCGGGCTGCTAGACTTGTTATCGGTAGGTTCGAACAACAAGCAAGTGTTACGGAGATGCTTCGGGAACTCAAACGGCAATCTCTGGAGGGAAGGCAACGTTCTTCTCAGGCAACACTGCTGAGAAAATTTAAAGAAGCAGCACTTGAAACTGATTGCAGAACGATGCTGCTGCCGCCAACATACTTTTAGCGAAAGGACCAAGAAGATAAAATACGAAAAATTAGGGCTCATATGGCTGGCTATAAACAATCGGTTTTCCCTAGCTCTATCTGCGAGAGGAACAGGAAGGGAAACGACTATTAATGAAACAGTGTAACCTCCGCCACTCACCGTTTGGTGACCTGCGGAGTATGTATGTAGTAATGTAGATTTAGATAGAACTACAGTTTTTCTCCTAGAAGTCTGCAGTTCGCTGGAGTCGCGGACATTGAGTGGTACATATTCGAGAGAATTCAGTAACGAATAAAATGGCTGTACCCAGAGTGCCCTCCCTTGGACTACGACACCGGTGAAGAAAACAGTACCTGAAAAAAATCCTTAACTGAATACATGAAGGACTGACATCATCCAACAACTGAACAACTGAATGTTACTCTAAGGTCTTACGTAAGCATTCAAAGTTAGCTAGGGTCGTCTAGTTTTCAGATTTTGCGCCTCGAGAAGTGCACTGCTGTAGTAAAGATCTGGCAGGACTAAGGACTGGACTAATGTCCGTTTACTTTCGGAAGAAAACAGCTTTCATATTTGTTTGTGTTACATGTAAGGAACAGAACGATTTCCCGCGGTCTGCTAGAGTTCGTTTTTCTCAATTTAAATGTACATTAACATTACGCCGAGCTCTTTTACTGTTTCTTTTTTTTAGTAGGGTAATTGGGTGACAGCTGCCGCTTAGTTTCTTTGCTTCTAAGCATCATTCTACGTTTACACACACACACACACACACACACGTGTGTGTGTGTGGTAGAGAGATGGTTAGAAGCAAAGAGATTAAGGGACAGATGAAAGGATGTAGAGGGTTGGAGGATGAGTAGTTGTATTGCAGTCCAGAGGTGAAAAGAAGCTGCGGATGTGGGAGGGGGTTGGAAGCAGTGAGGACAAGATGGCCTGGACGGTGGGCATCGTTAGTATTCCAGTCCCGGACGGCTGTGGGGGTATAAAAGCGGTGGACGCGACTCGACCGGCACACAGCAGCCATGAGGTTCCAGCTAGCAGTACTGCTCACCGTAGCTGTCAGCATCGCGGCCGCCTGTCTCATCACCAACTGTCCCCGTGGGGGCAAGAGGGCCGGCCTGCAACACGTAAGGCGTCCATGTTCTCACTTGCTGCGCTGTCTACTGTTTCCACCTTAAAACTTCCCGCTGTTTACACAATTAACAAATTTATCAACTCTTTCCGAATTATCTTCACGTAATGTTTATTGTTAAGTCATCTCCCTCTGTTCGGGTTTGCTGAGTCAGTCCTCTTCAGCAGTATGGAAAGGCCTTGTAAGGGTGACCGACATCAACAACCTTTAGTTTCTGATCCAAGTGTACTTCTCCAGTAGGTACGCTGTCTTAGTGTTCTGGGAGGTCTCAGAAACGCCTGCTCCTTTTACCTATGTCGAACTTCGTGACTCTGACTCAACAACAATGGGGAACTGCGTAGAATGGGGAGACTTGAATTCGACATGCGGTACGTGCTAGTGAGAGGTTCCTTTGCGTTGTCAGCACTGGGCTCGGTAAAGAGATACCATAATGCACCACTGACATTAGCGCTAGGGTGTCGCTAGTTGCAGTCCGGAGTGTAAAAAAAAAGAGCATGAGTGGTTGTATTTCAGTCCTCGAGTGACTATTTAAGAAGTTATAATGATTAGGTTATTGCAGTGCCTGCGTTGTTCAGAAGTACGATGCAATGTTCCTGATGGAACAGGCACTGTGGTGACTGCAGCCGTTATGAAATACATGAAATGTATTCGCAGTTGCGAATATGGGCAACCATCAGCTGTATAATGGAATGACGACAATGAAAAATTGTGCCGGACTGGGACTCGAATGCGAATTTTTCTATTATGGGGAGCGATTGCCTTACCATTAGGCGATCCGAGAACGACTCACGGGTAGACATAGGGTTGACAACATGGGGAAGTTTGGGTTTGTCTATAAATCGAGCTCGGATACCCTAATGGTAAGAACCGGCCATCCGGGTTCGAGTCCCAGTATGGCACAAATTTTCATTTGTATCATTCCATTGTACTACTGATGGGCGTCCATAATTGACCTACTGAGATCGCACTGAAACTGTCTAGACTTAATGACAAACTTCAGTCTGATTCTGACTTGTATATATCGTCACTATGTGATGCGTGTACAGCTAATAGTTGTCAGTAGGATAAGGCATCAGGCAGGAAAATGGAGACCGACAATGAGGCCACTTTCAAACTTGTCCAGTGGTGATAATGTTGTCTCAGACTAGCACGCGGCATCTCCGTGTCCGTCACCGTGATCATTCTGAAAATGTTCACGTCCCTTGTTCACCCTGTCAGACCCTGCAACAACTCTAAATGTGAACAACACTAATGTACTCTGGTTAGCATTCTACTGGTCAGAGAGAATTGTAACTGTAATCATTTACATATCCGGTGATGGTGTGTACATCTATGGAGTCACACTGACAACTGTCCATGTCTTCCGGATGCTCACTTTTTTTGGTCAGAGTGTAATATGATCAGCCAACGGCGTTGCCGTTGTGGTAACACCAGTTTTCCTCAGAGCACCCAATGTAAGCGCTGTCGGGCTGGGCTAGCACTTGGATGGGTGACCATCTGGTCTGCCGAGCTTTGTTGGCAAGTGGGGTGCTCAGCCCTTGTGAAGTAAACTGAGGAGCTACTTGGTTGAGAAGTAGCGGCCCTGGTCTCGTAAACCGACATACGCCCGGGAAGCAGTATGCTGACGACATGCCCCTCCATATCCGCATCCAGTGACGTCTGTGGTTTGAGGATGACACGGCGACCGGTCGCTACCGTTGAGTCCTCTTGGTCTGTTCGGGTGGAGTTTAGTTTTAGTGTAATATGATCAATTACATATTCAGAGGTGAGCTTTTTGTGCTGAGACGTAGATAACTGCTGCACCCTGCACATTGCAGCTGGCAGAATGATCCTCCACCTCTCTTCACAGAATGGGTGTAGCAGAAAGCAGTACTGTATGTGCAACATGGTTACAGTGTGGGCTACTGTTCTTGCAGAAGTGTCGACACGTGCGCTTAAAAGCCAAAGCGCGTGCCTGGACCCACGCTTATAGTGTGGCCGGCACACTGGCAGCTGGTAGAATAGCATTCGCTCCCCACTCCTCAGACTCTTTCAGAAGTGTCGATATTCCGCTTTTCACCTTCCCATGTTTGCCTATTAACCAGGCAGACAAGCTGCTACACATTATCAGCAGAACGGGTAGTTTGCAAACCCATCTTATAACTTCCCTACGCTACGTAGCAGTTTATTCTGTACTCCTTCATTACAGTGTTATGAGCAGACTTCATCATTAATGAAAAGTCTTTTCATACCCGTTTAGCACAAGATGAGGCTCAATGAAATATACGTTCATTTTGGGTCATTTTAGGCCAGAAAATTGTGAATTTTATTTGTCCTTTTCTTCCTTTTCAGCGTATTTCGGCTTTATTTATTTATTTCGATATGAAAAAAACTCTGAAACTTCACTCTCTTTCAAGTACTACTGGCTATTCTCAGTTCGAACCATCATCAGGTTATCTGTAATGCATGTTTTCTGTAGTAAGCAGAACCATCTCTAAAAGTCGAAGTTCCTAAGAATCTGAAGATATCTATTACACTGGAAGACCAACTGAAGTAAAGTTTTGGAAGTCTAGTTTCTGTAACCTTAGTGTGTTTCAGCGAGCTGAAAAAAGTCCGCCCAAACAGGCCTTGAAGCCCCAGCAGTAAAGACCGGCTACTGTGTCATCCTCAGCTCACAAGCGCCACTGGATGCGGATGTGGAGGGCATGTGGTCAGCACACCGATCTTCCGGCCGTACGTCAGTTTACGAGACCGGAGCCGCTCCTTCTCTATCAAATAGTTCCTTAGTTTGCCACACAAGCGGTGAGTGCACCCCACTTGCCAACAGCGCTCAGCAGACCGGATGGTCACCCATCCAAGTGCTTTCCCAGCTCGAGAGTGCTTAACTTTGGTGTGTTGACGGGAACCGGAGCTACAACGGCAGCAAGGCCATTGTGTGACCCCAGTTATAGCAATTTTAATTACTTTTTCCAGGATGTATATTCCGGGTTCGCTGAAAAACAGTTCATTCTAAATTCCCCGAATGCATTTTTCATTTGATGTTGAGTTGAAAACTACATATATGATAGAAAAAGCTTTTCTTTCGTACTAAACTTACTAGCACTACGTGCATACAACCAGAATGTGATTTTTAATATCCACTGAGTGATATTCTTTTCCTATTTCAATCAATGCTTGCCTATATACTGCTAAATGGCCTCACGTCCTTAGCGTGCGTTTCTACCCACTTGTCAGCCACCGTGTCCTGTCCTTTGTCAAAAAATTTATGGAGTAAGGAAACTGCTGGTAAAATTTACAAACATCGCTTAAAATTCTCGAGGTTCCCGAATGCGTGTTTAGTAACTTTTTACACAATTTCCGTTGCGAGACACATACTGATTTAGTTGAAACTGCCTCATGAACGCGAGAAAGCTATTTCCCTCCTGGTCTTGGGCTCTGCTACTCGACTGGTATATATACCCCAAATCTAATTTTCTCCTCAGCCTTCTTCGAGTTTGGTTTGTTCATTTTCCCGCTCCCACAGTTATTATAAATGAGCTGCAGCGTTGTTACCTATGCAAACATATCCCGGCTAGTGACGCTGCACTGATAGCGCAGCCGGTCGGGGTGGCCGAGCGGTTCTAGGTGCTACAGTCGCAGGTTCGAATACTGCCTCGGGCATGGATGTGGTTCAAATGGCTCTGAGCACTATGCAACTTAACTTCTGAGGTCATCAGTCGCCTAGAACTTAGAACTAATTAAACCTAACTAACCTAAGGACATCACACACATCCATGCCCGAGGCAGGATTCGAACCTGCGACCGTAGCGGTCACTCGGCTCCAGACTGTAGCGCCTAGAACCGCACGGCCACTCCGGTCGGCGGGCATGGATGTGTGTGATGTCCTTAGGTTAGTTAGGTTTAAGTAGTTCTAAGGGACTGATGACCTCAGATGTTATGTCCCATAGTGCTCTGAACCATTTGAACCATTTTGAACTGATAGCGCAACCTGTTGTCAGCTGCAGCAGGCTGAACGGGGTCCGTGAAGCTCGGGCTTGAGGAAACCCAAGTTATCCTGCTGTGCTCCAGTACAGAGGTACTTTCGAAATTTGTCAGAAGTTCCTATGGGACCAAAGTGCGGTTCCTAGGCTTACACGCTACTTAATCTAACTTAAACTAACAACACATCCATGCCCAAGGGAGGACTCGAACCTCCGACGGATGGAGCAGCGCAAGCCGTGACAAAGCGCCTGAGACCACGCGGCTACCTCACGCGGTCAACAGGTACTCTTGTGTCTCCGTCGCGACAGGCTGGGCTGCTTAAGTGGTTGCAGCGAAGAGAGGGGCAGGAAGGAGAATCCTTACACCTCTAAACTCTAGGCAGACTGGCTGCAGCCCAGACTGCTGTACTTGCAGCGCGGCTACAGCCTGGCCTGCTGGTGTTGCAGAGGTGCGCGCCGTGCGGCCCCGGAGGGCAGGGTGTGTGCCTGGGCCCACACATCTGCTGCGGCCCCCGCATGGGCTGCCGGCTGGCCAGCCCCGCGGACACCGCCGTCTGCCGCTCCACGCCGCCCTGCCCCCTGGACAGCCCCGAGATGCGCTGCGCCGGCGGCGTCGGCCGCTGCTCTGCGCCGGGAGTCTGCTGCTTCAAAGGTGAGCCACGTGGCCAGGCATGTCGGGCTACGGAATTACTCTTTATCCTTCTACATCTCCAATTAGCCATTGAGGGACAGAGAGGTTCAGGTGGTTGCCTGATTGGTGACATATTTCCTGGTCATGAAGGGACTTCCTCTCCTTTTTAAGGTGCCATAGCTCAATCGGTAAAAACGCAACTGCTATAGGACCACCTCGTTGCCAGCCTGTCTGTCTTTCTTTTCGACTGTTACAAACCCTTTTTTCTCAGGAAGAGATAGAAATATAAAGTTCAAATTTATGTCACACACGAAGGTCTACAGCCCCTTGGCGATATAAAAATTTGAAGCTTCAAAGTCAATGCAATCGACAGATATCGCCATTTATATCGCATATTCTGATACTCGCAATCACACTCATCGAAACCTATCCTTCTTCCCGTTGTCCTAGAATCATGGAATTTGACAAAAAAGCAAGGTTTCACAATGAAACCAAAGTAAAAATCCGAAAACTGCAAATCTGCAATTATATTACACCGACAAATTTTTTTGTCATTTTTTATCTGACTCTCTGTCTGTACGTCCGTTTGTTAAGACCCTCTTTTCTTAGGAATACATAAACGTATCTAGTTGAAATTTATGTCACACACTAAGATCTACGGTCCCTTGGCGGTGTAAAAAATTTCAGGTTCTAAGTCAACGCTATTAAAAGATACACCCATTTATGCCACATATTTTCAAACTCGGGAAGTGACTCACCGGTACTTACTATCGATCTAGTCATGAAATGTGGCAAAAAAGCAAGTTTACGAAGTGCCAACCAATGGAAAAAACTGAACAATGTAAATTTGTAATCACATCACACGAAATTTTTTCTCATATGTTTTCTGTCTGTTCGTCCGGCCCTCTGTTGGGACCGAGCGAGGTGGCGCAGTGGTTAGATACTGGACTCGCATTCGGGAGGACGACGGTTCAATCACGCGTCCGGCCATCCTGATTTAGGTATTCCGTGATTTCCCTAAATCGCTCCAGGCAAATGCCGGGATGGCTCCTTTGAAAGGGCGCGGCCGACTTCCTTCCCTAATCCGATGAGACGGATGACCTCGCTGTCTGGTCTCCTTCCCCAAAACAACCCAACCCCCCTCTGTTGGGACTCCCTTTTCTTTGGAAAGTTTAGACGTATTTAGGTCATATGATGAAACCTACGGTCCCTAGGCAGTGTCAAAAGTTGAAACACAATCAAAAGATAAGGCCATGTATGTCACATATTTTCATTGTCACAGCCTTACTCAAAAAAGCCTATAAGGTACTTCCCATTTACCTAGGATCATGAAATTCGGCGAGAAGTAAGATTTCACAGTAAAGGGAAAGGATAACACCCGAAAACTGATAATTTGTAATTATATCAAACGAAAAAAATACGTCTTTTGACATTTGTTATCCGACGTCCGATTTGAAATTAAAACATTCTCTAAAGTGTTGGAATCCCTGGGACCGATATCTTGCACGTATCAGTGTTGATAACACTCAAACATGGTGGAGATTCTGGATTTGCGGAACGTGTAAGCTGTCTGTATACACATACGGGACTCTCAGTGCGCGAGTCCTATTTGCACCTGGCCAGTTTTTTTAGAGCAGGGATCGCTAACCTTTCAGTACCCGCGGTTTGCAGTGTCTAATACTAAACGCCTTGTGCAACTAATATTTCAGAGGTGTTGAAGAAAAATAAGCAAAAATTCAGCAACCTTTTTTGCTTTGTTGATAGCGTCATTAGAAATTAGTTTAAAATCAAATACGCTTACCAATTTAGTGAAATAAACCCATTGAGCAGTTTTAAAGCATAATTTCGATTAGGAATAAAAAAATAAGAATTTTTATAGCTAAGCGGCAGAGAAAATTTAATTTTACATCTGTATCTACACCCTGCAAAACACTCTAAAGTGCGTGGCCGAGGGAACGTCCCATTGTAACAGTTTTTAGGGTTTCTTCCGGTTCCATTCGCATATAGAGCAGGGGAAGAATGATTACTGAAATGGCTCCCTACGTTCTGTAATTAGTCCTGTCCTTCTCTGCATACGTTCGATATCCCCCGTTAGTCCTACTAGTAAGGGTCCCACACACTTGAGCAATATACTCGAATGAGTCCCACAAGTAATTTGTAAGCAATCTCCTTTGTAAACTGTTTTCATGTCCCCAGTATTCTATCACCTGCCATACCCACGATTGAGCCTATGTCTCATTCCATTTCGTATCCCTACAAAGTGCTACACCCAAGGATTTGTATTAGTTGACCGATTCCATCTGTGACTCACTGATACTTTTGCATAGAGTAGTACGTTTATTCGTTTTGTGAAGTGTACAATTTTACATTTCTGAACATTTAAAGCAAGTTGCCAATCTTTACACCACTTTGTAGTCATATCAAGATGTGATTGGATATCTACGCAGCTTCTTTCAGACAGTACTTCGTTACAAATAACGGCATCGTCAGCGAAAAGTCTGAGGTTAGCGTCATTGTCTACAAGGCCATTAATATACAATATAAACAGCAAGGATCCCGACAAGCTTCTGCGGAGCCTTTCTGAAGTTCCTTCAACATCTGCCGATGATTCACGATAACAATACGAGACTGGAATAGAAGGGAGAACCGACAGAGGTACTCAAAGTATCCTCCGCTACACACCGTCAGGTGGCTTGCGGAGTATGGATGTAGATGTAGATGTAGAAGGTAATATGCTGAATCCCGTCCACCAAAAAATCTCCAACCCAGTCACAATGTTCGCTTGATACCCCATGCGATCATACGTTTGATAATAAGCGTAGGTGTGGTACTGAGACAAATGCCTTTCAGGGTGTCACGTGGGAACAGTGCAAGTCCGGCTTCAAATAATCAATTTTTTCCGAATCCATGATGGTTAGCATGGAGGAGGTCATTCTGTTCGAGATACCTCATTGCACCTGAGTTCAGAATATCTTCTAAGATTCTACAATAAACGGATGGTAAGTATACTGGACGACAGTTTCGTGGATCACTACCGCTGCCGTTGTTGCAGGTGGTTGTGACCTGTCCTTTCTTCTAATAACTGGACATATTTTTTGTGCGAGGAATTTTGCGTATCTTATAGTTAAAACAGGGGATAACTCAGCCACGAATTCAGTATGGAATCGGACCATATTCCATCAGGCTCTGGAACTTTGTTCATTTTTAATGATTTCAAGTGTTCCTCAACGCTATTGACAGTAAGATCTATTTCATTCATCTTTGTAGTGGTACGAGAATAAAATTGGGGCATTAAGCCTGGATTTTCCTTCGTAAAGAAAAAAATTTGAAAACAGAATTAAGCATTTATGCTTTTGCTTTGCTGTCATCAATTTCAGTTACTGTCTGGTCTATGAGGGGCTGGGTCTCTGGAAAATAGTACTGTTATAATATGTTTGTCCTACTTTTCGAGTTTACGTAAAGAAAAAAAAACAGTGCGGGTGATCGTGGTGATCGTTTCGATGTGTGTGAATTACTGCCAGATGAATGAGGTACAATATCTGTAAGTAGATACACAAGAAATACTATTTTCTCACAATAGCGCCTAATAAATTCGAAGATATATTTTTCCGTTTCAGTAAAACCATTAAAAGACGACAGCAGGGCAAGATAAACAGAACAACACACACGCAGACATCGAATACAATGCTTGTACCAATGTAAATAACTGCACTTGAAAATTTAAATCATTAATGATAAAGTTGCATGTTTTCGAAAACCATCGATTATGACTAATAAAAGTAAGCTATGGAGTTGTATATGATTTCAGTCTTCCACACTTCTCTATAGAAGTAAAACATTTGCAATTATGTTTACAGTTCGTAGTAAGGTGGTTAGCGTTGCTGATTTTCGATTTGGGATTCCAGGTTCGATTCCCGATCGGATCCTCATCATTTAATCTCATCTTTATCGACGCGCTGAAGAGCCCCTAAACAACATTGTACCAATGTAAATAACTGCACTTGAAAATTTAAATCATTAATGATAAAGTTGCATGTTTTCGAAAACCATCGATTATGACTAACAAAAGTAAGCTATGGAGTTGTATATGATTTCAGTCTTCCACACTTCTCTATAGAAGTAAAACATTTGCAATTATGTTTACAGTTCGTAGTAAGGTGGTTAGCGTTGCTGATTTTCGATTTGGGATTCCAGGTTCGATTCCCGATCGGATCCTCATCATTTAATCTCATCTTTATCGACGCGCTGAAGAGCCCTCAAACAGAAAGACCTTCGTTCTCATTCTTGTGATATTCATTGACACTTGCATTTGTGAACAAACGCTTGCTCATCTCGATGCAGTCGAGATTTACAGATTAACATTTGCAACTTTCAAGGCCCAAGCTCGAAAGTTCCGCTTACTATACAAATTATCTGTCCTTACAAAATGTAACAAATAGTATAGTAGATCTACTTTATGTTTAAAACATTCCATTGAGCGACTTTTAAAGATAGTTTCCTCATGTTTTAAAGTTGACTTTTGTGAGAGAGGTTCCATCTGAAAGAACGCTTATCAAATGAAATACGTGCCACTTTGCCGTTATTCAGGCGATCACGTAATCCTGTCTTTAAGATCTATGATTTCAGAAGGAGAAACTGTGAATGTAATTTTGACAAGCCTCTTTTAAAGTCAACTTTGCACCGCTAAGAGGTTTCTATTGTGATGGTAAAGAATTTCAACTGGAGGTAAAGACTTGACAAAAAATTCCTCTCGATTTCTGAGGGGTCACCAGATAGATGTGCGTGTAGCGCTTGACGAGACGGAAGAGGTTATGGCACATTTATTATCCATCAATAACATTTTATTTCTCAGAATTGATTGGTGTAAGCTTTCCAGGTTTTTGGCAACACAGTTTAGAAAGAAAACTTTGCGTTCACAATGAACAAATGTTCTGAGACGTCGTTCGCAGAGATTCACATTACTTCGATGACCATCTTCTCCTCACATGTCATACGTGGCTAAACTTTACCGCCCATAATTAGCAGTTCAAAAAATGGTGGAAACTCTTCCTGCTTCATCTATCTATCGCAGATGGAACTGCGATCAACCACCAGATCTTGTGAAGTTAAGTTTTCAATACGCAGTCGTATCTAAATATGAGAGCTTGCTGAAAATTACTTCCTCCGAATTTCTTATATGAAAACCCTTAATGCTTTGACTTTGTTGACGGGGCCACAACCTCACCTATGGTTGCACCGCTTCATTACTAGCAAAGTGAAGTGCTCCAAAGTGTTCTTTAAGTTTTCGAAACAGACGAAAATCGGATGGGGCCAAGATGGGACTGTTTGGAGGATGACAGATGACAGTGAGCCTAAGACGTCGGATTGTTGCAGATGTCGCAGCACCTCGTATGTGGTCCGGCACTGTCAGGCTGAAGGAGAGGTTACTCCATGTGTAGACGAGCTCTTCGGTTACAAACACGGTCACAGCAGTGTCACGTCACACACCGCCATGTTACACATGCTACAGTTCGGAGTCTTCTAGTAACAGAACGTTGCAACTTGCTTCAGTAAACGTTGGTTGGTTTGGGGAAGGAGACCAGACAGCGAGGTCATCGGTCTCATCGGATTAGGGAAGGACGGGGAAGGAAGTCGGCCGTGCCCTTTGAAAGGAACCATCCCGGCATTTGCCTGGAGCGATTTAGGGAAATCACGGAAAACCTAAATCAGGATGGCCGGACGCGGGATTGAACCGTCGTCCTCCCGAATGCGAGTCCAGTGGACGTCAGTAAAGCAGCAAAGTCGACCTAGTGATATGCATGACATATAATAACTCAACCGATATTGCGGACAGAATAAAAAAATTCATTGACATTATTTTTCAGCACACCCTTGTAATATAGAAGCGTTTCGTGATTAACGTTCAGTTTGTTACAGACGTCACAGCTGCTAATGTGCCGGTATTGTTCAACTTATCTCATGATTCCATTAATGTATCTTGGGTCTTCTTGAGAATACTGAGGCCCTTCTTTGACATCAAAATTTTCAGACAGAAAACACTGTAATTAGTTTTGTGCTTATTGTACTGATCCTCATCATGGTCAGTAACATGAAAAAGCATTTTTGGCAGCTTGAAACGCATTCAACCTTTTTTTGTAAACAATTTTTAAAAACTGTCCATTTTCTCTTATATTTTCACTCATGTTCAATATACAATCGTTTTTTTTGCTGTGCTGTGTCACATCCGAATAATGTTTCCAGAATTATGTGATCATAAGTTTGGAAGTTTGTGGTAAGGATTATGGGACCAATCTGCTGAGGTCATCGGTCCCTAGGTTTACACACTACTTAATCTAACTTAAACTAATTTACACTAAGGACAACACACACAACCATGCCCGAGGGAGGACTCGAATATCCGACGAGGGGAGCCACGCGAGCCGTGACAAGACGCCTGAGACCGCACGGCTACCCCGCGCGGCTTTGTGATCACAAAGTCAGCTACTGCAGGTTTCGACATTCACATCAACGTTTCAGTGTTTGAAAGGAAGTAAAGGACGGAAGAGTAGTGTTTATCGCCCCGGAGGACAAGCTAGCATTAAGGAAGGATTAGGAAGGAAGTCGGCCGCGCCCTTTCAAACGAACCATCCCAGCATTTACCTTAAGCGATTTAGGAAAATCACGTGAATCTTAAATCTGGGTGGCCGGACTCA
The DNA here is from genome assembly GCF_021461395.2 of Schistocerca americana. Lineage (NCBI taxonomy): Eukaryota > Metazoa > Arthropoda > Insecta > Orthoptera > Acrididae > Schistocerca > Schistocerca americana. The sequence continues at coordinate 449,110,430 of NC_060125.1, read as the reverse complement.
GATCTGAACTGTCGAATGCGAGTCCAGTGTGCTAACCGCTGCGGCACCTCACTCGGTCAGCTTAAAGAAAGACGTCGAAGCAATTCACAGGCACGCAGCCGGATTTATTACCTGTAGGTAATTTATTATATTCGATCGAGACGTGAGTTTAGCGGAAATGCTCCGTGAACCCAAATGGGAACTCCTGGGAGGAAGACTTTCTTTTCCCTACTGAGAAAATTTAGGAGACAGGCATTTACGACAGACTGTAGAACGATCCTAGTGCCACGAACATACATCTCACACAAGGACTGCGAACACAAGATAAGAGGGCTCAGTATTCGTGCGGAAGCATATAGATAGTCGTTTTTCCCTTCCTCCATTTGAGAGTGGTACAGGGACGGGACAAGCAGTGGTGTAAGGTACCCTCCATCATGTACCGTATGGTGGCTTGCGGGATATGTATGTAGGTGTAGAAAATTGGTGCTGAGGTTTACACATTCCAATTCGTCGTAGCTAGCCAATGACATTTAATAATTACTCCAGTAATTTAAAATGACCCTCAGCGTAAAGAAATCCACCTTGAGTACATTACAGTGTGTTAATTCACCAACTACTTCTTTAGTAGGAAAAGACAATTCACACGTTCGTCAAAAAAAAAAAAAAACAATGAAATTCTGCTCTTTTTTTTCTGGTGCTATTGATTTCTTTGATATCTTGTAATAACGATGAAATAATTGTATGTTTCAGACTCATGCCACATTGATACTTCGTGTGTCGCTGATACAACTGAATCCGTCGATCGGTATCCTGTGGACACGTTTGTTGTCAGCGACGGTGACCGCGACGAGATGAGAATATAATTTTGCAGCATGTAAAAGTTGAAATCTGCTAATAAATACAGTTCTCCACAAGATTGAAACTGTCTTTCATTGATACTTGTTATGTTTATTAGCAATATTCGACTTTTATTTTATTTATTTGTTTTTCTGAAACAAAACTACTGTACCATGGAACGAGTCAAGAGTGTACAGGGCACTGACTAAAAATTTGTAGTTCACAGAATGCTTATCAGGAAATAACAGTCGAGCAGAGAGACGGACGGTCAACAAAGTGATTCTCTAAGAGTTACATTTATAACGACTGAGGTGCGGAAACCTAAAACACGAATGCAAGTCATGTACAATAGTATGTTCGGATATGAAAAAAGTAAATTCTTGGTATAAGTCAGCAATCATATTAATGTTCATGAATAATTCTGCATCGTTTGTTTAAGGATACATGTTCCTTTCTTATTCCACATAACGTGTTTATACCTCAGCCATCTTCAGACACTATTATTGAGAACAAAAGTAACGTAAAATGAGAAGTAATGTGTAAAATGTAACGAAATGCAGGGGTTCGACGACTGATCTAATGACTAGCGTTGACACTGAACGAGAAATGACATTTTTTCCCTCATAAGTTTTCTGTTTCATCTGATGGGCCACGCCACGACTCTCTCTACCACGCCAATATAAGGATTTTGTCCCATATGACTCTCCATAGCAAAATTCACTCATGTCCTCATACACATTCTATCATCCTGTCCATTAGTAGGAGAAGAGATCCACCTCATTGATTATATATCAACAATTCCAAAGTTTTATTGTACTCAATCCATTCCCTTTGTCGTGAAACAGCTGTGAAATACGAGCTGGATCGAGTCCATACTTTGAGGACCAATCGATCCATAACTTTGAATAACTGAGATACACTTTTGGTAGTAATCAAGAAATGTAAATGATCACTGGGCTTGTATGGTGATTGCGAATTTACAAATAATGCTCAGTTTATAGTGGCCTACTACACTACACTTCGGGCAAAAAGAAAAAAATACTATTCAATTAATTACCTCTAGATGAAGAACTCAGACATTTATGGTGGCAATTATGCCCTTTTGATTATTCTGATTTGATGCCTCCCATTTGCAATGCTAAGTATTTGGGACAACTTGCTGTTGCCTTTTCTTTACGCGTAGATCATCCTGACGATATTGTCACTCATGAGAGCATAATTTGCGAACCGTGTTTTCACGTTTTGCAAGAAGGACTAAAGCATAACCTCAACGAGAGAAAATTTTTTGAAGCAAAAAAGAGGGCATATTTCGAATGCAAAAATGGTTCAAATGGCTCTGAGCACTATGGGACTTAACATCTGAGGTCATCAGTCCCGTAGAACATAGAATTATTTAAACCTAACTAACATAAGGACATCACACACATCCATGCCCGAGGCAGGATTCGAACCTGCGACCGTAGCAGTCGCACGGTTCCGGACTGAAGAGCCTAGAACCGCTCGGCCACCGCAGCCGGCGACAGCGTAGGGTCTTGATCCAATCATCATTTCTATTATTAGAATCGGCTGTGAAAATACCGTACTGTATAATACACGCTAACGATGAACGTATCATTGTGATACTTAAAACTAATTAAGAGGCTGTTGCAATAGGAATAAATTGGTACAGCACTCGAGAAAGCCCTTGATAGGCTTATTTGACTGTGAAAGTGAGTCCGAATTATCCACGAGAATAGCGCATGAACAATACAGCACTCTGAAAAAATTTTCTGAATAGGGTTGATATTACCGGGACTGTAACTGGTGTTGTAGCATCCACTCTCTATGTGTCAATCTTTCTTACTGTATTGGAACACTTCAGCATTTATAAGAATAGCAGAAAGGGAGCAGCCCGCGCTGAAGCTTCAGCCATGTGCATTAAGTTATGATCTTTAAGCAAACTTTGCTATCGCTAACCAGTCCACTTACCATTCCGTTTTGAGCACATTGGGAAATAAACCATTGCAGGTGCCTTGTTATGTTCATAAATATAATAATATACCCACAATTCGACAAAATAGAAATAATGCGTTTTCAACCGGATAACTATCTGTTGGTTACCATAATTCTACAGTCATCGATTGGACCACAGCAGAAGCTACTCACCATCCTGATCACCAAACATGTCCAAATATCCAATCAGAAAAAACATAAGAAACTCCATTCTCGGCATTTCTCACAAAATAGCACTAGTTTTCAGCTGTGGATGAGTTTTCTCTCCCGAGCACAAACAATAATCAATACTATACGGTCATCCACCAAGCTCTGCAACTGGAGGTTCTTAAGCTGCTGTACGTAAGCCTTTGGGGAAAGACCCAAATGAAGAACCTAGACCGGACACATGTGTGCTGCGCATACACGCCAGTAGGTACGTAGCAACTAGTCATGTGTGTGGTATATGTCAGCACCAGAGCTACATTCTCACCATGAACAACCCGGAGAACGTATTCACTGGGATTTCGTTGACCATTTTGTGAAATCCAGCCGATTGATTGTGGTGGATGCATTGTTCAACTTTCCCTGTATTATTAATATGCAACCTACCTCCTCAGAAGCAATCGTTAACGCTTTAATTAAGATCCTGGCCTCAGTCACATACAGCTATCCAACGTTTACAGCTTACAAGTTTCCACCATATCTAGATCTACATGATTAGTCTGCATCGAATGCAATTTTAATGCCTTATTTATGAAGCTGTTAACTACTGGTAATTATGAAATAGTTAGGTATATAGTCCACATCAATGAAACTATGTTTCACATTACATTATTTTCGTTATTAATGTTTGGAAACAACTGATTTCTTCCTGAAGGAATTATCTTCTAATAAATTTCTGAACATGGGCTTTAACTTCAAAAGTAGGAAGTGACATTATGAGAAGCAGGCTTGCGGGGCAACAGCAGTCGTGAGTATTTAACGGCTTATGCCAGCCGTCCAACCGAGCAGACGAAGAGAGCAAGGTGGGTGACGAATGTGAGGTATGTAGGTGCTTGAGCTCCAGATGGGGGTTTTACCATAGGATCGGAGTGTGCACGCTGACTGAAGGATGGAGATGATTCAATTGCAGCTAAGATGGATGAAATGAAAAGGAATATTATTTCTTTTCAACGAAATTACGTTACAGATCATACAAAGATGGTACAGAAAAATCAATACACCAGAAAATTTGCAGCTGTATACGCTGTAACTGTCCGTGGCATATTTTTGACGTGGTTTTTCACGTCTTCGGTAATACCATTTTTGACTGTGCTACGATGATTCGAAAATGGGTCTCGGCCCGAAACTAGTCATCGAGTGAATAAAAAAATTAAAATTTGCAGCTCCGGAGTGGTTTTTTGTTACACAGAGAAGGTTTGAAAGTTAATGCGCAGTTCTATAACTCCCCCATAGTTATATGTAATCTAGAGGCGGCATGAGTGCCCTGGAAAGTTACGTAATATTCCTTATCCATGAGTATTCACAGTTTTCTGTTATATATATAAATGTCTATAGTTTTATGTATGTATTGTCATGTGGTAGATGTAGGTATGCTACGTAAACTTTGTTAATAACTTGTTTAATATTATTTGGATATTTCAATGAGAAGTGCAATAGTGCATATGTGTACTTTCGGAGCCTTTTGTCAGAGGTCAGTACTGGTGAGTCTGATGAGGAGACTTTGTGGCTGAGCAGTGATATAAAACAAACTTCTTGTTTTACATTCCTGTTCTGAAAGTTCCGTAATTACAATGGTATCTAATAACTGAATTCGCGTAATACATTAAATATCATAAAATGGAGTGTCTATGGAACACAAGAATAACAACAAATTTTTGAGATTTTTTGTTTAAATCAAATATTCTCTTTTCGATGTTGAAAATTTTCGCCGTAGCAAAATTTTACTGTCTCCCAAAGTAACAATAGTATGGTTACAGCAGCTGCGAGCCATAGACTTTAACACTTCAATGGATTACAACTGTTTGTTGCAGTTGATATTTGTAGTCCAGATTTATGTCGTAACTGCCTGCACCACAAATCCAGCGAGAATTGTAGCCAAGAAATGCAACACGACGAGCAGCAAATGCATGTTTCACACGAGACGCTAACACTACTTAATTAATTATTGTTTAATTGTTTGTTAAGACACCGTAATGTGTTAACTGCTCACTGCCTAAACGTCTATGTTTCAGTTAAGCAGGCGAAAAGGTTTTTGTTTTATAGTTACATGTGTGAGGGGAGGAACGGTTACGTTAGGAAAAGTTCATGTTAATTAGTTATGGACAACATCCTTGTCAAGATGATTTGTAATAACATATGTTCGTATTACTTGAAGCTAATTAGTTCCTTTCTTTCAAGTAATTATGCATAGTCGTGTTGTTAAATAAAAAATTATTATTGGCAGTATAAATGTTTGTTCAGCAATAGTAATGAGACGTAAAAGAAGAGACAGAGGAAATGCCTTCAGCCTATAGAAATGTTTCTCAAGTTTCTTAAGTTATGTTCATCTACTGAGACAATCGTTTTGCCATAATTCGTGGTTAATTTGAGTTGTAGAAAACTGTGTTTGCTTGCTTCATGTTTTCATTAAAGCCAAGAAATTAAATTTCAGGAAAATCCTTGTTAATGATTTTGGATGAATATACAGAAATAACTCTCAGCTTTTGTCACTCGGGACTATCGATCATGTTCTTTAGCAAATAGTATGTTTTTTTCAGGTGATAAAATCAAAAGATAAGGTTATACTATTCCTGCTCCTACTACTGAAGACACGCACTGTGGTTTATTGGATTTTTCGAAGTCATTGTAGCAATGCCTAAGACAAGAACAGCAGTGTATGTCAAAAGTGGTGAGGAAAAAGACCCATTTAAGCAGCTTCGAAATAATACGATTGCTAAATCATAGTCCAAACAATTTTAGGTCACGGTTAGACATTATACAATTCTAAAATTATTAAAAGCTTTGTCATAGATGACATATTTCAATGTCTAGCATTACATAAATGTAACTAGCTCACTCAAGTGTAAAAGCATGGGACTTCACTCAAGAGCTGAACTTCGTTCTAAGTTAAATAATTTGTTTCGTGGAAGCACTGATTTCTCTTACCCTTTTCCCTGTATCCGTGAGGGGAGTAAAATGTTTTCGCATTTGGAGGAGAAAGTTAGTGATTGAAACTTCTAAAAAGATCTTCCAGCAACGAGAAATGCCTTTGTTTTAACGATTCCGGCGCCAACTCGTTTATCATAATCTGTGACACTTTCGCTATTTCTCGATAGTGCGAAACGAGCTGCCCTTATTTGAACCTTTTCGTTGTCGTCCGATGGTTCTGTCTGGTAGGGAGCTCATAGTACAAAGCAGTACTCCAGAAAACGAGGGAGAGGAGTTGTGTAAGCAGTGCCTTTAGTAGATTTGTTTCAGTTCGTAAGTGTTCTACCAAATAAAGCCGCCTTTGGTTCTCACCTTCTCTATATGATGGCTCGATTTTGTTTGTAATAGTGATCCCAAGGTACTTATTGAATCTACAACTTCTAAAAGTGTGTTATTCATCACCTAAGCAAAATCTAATGCTTATTATTCTCGTGGAGAATCCAACATCTTCTTTTGTTTCCGGTTAAATGCCACTTTATTGCAACACACAGATACATTGTCTAAATCATTTTGCTATTCCTTTGGACCTTCTGAGGAATCTGCAAGAGTGTAAATAACAAACTCATCTGCTAACAATCAAAATAGGTTTCCTAAACAGGTTACACTAATTAAAAACAACTGTGGGCCTAGGGCATTTCCTTGAGGAAACTCAGTTATCACTTCGGTGTCATTAGATGACTTCCTGTCAATTGCTACGAACTGTGAACTTTCTGAGAAAAAATTAAGAATCCAGTGTCACAGAATTTTTTTTTTGATTAGAAATTACTTGTGAGGGATGGTGCCAGAAGCCTTCTGAAAATCTATAAATCTGGAATCAACATGAATCCCCTGTCGACTGAATTAGCGTGAATAAATGTCAGTAGTATGAAAAAAAAAAATTCTAAATCCGTGCTTGATACTTGACAATAGATCGTTTTCTTCGCGGTATGTCGTAATTTTAGAACACAATATATCTCTCATAATCCTACTACAAATTGATGTCGTGCCTCCCCACTTAATTTATAATAGTGAGTCGGGGCGAGTGATCTTGACTTTCAAACATCATGTGTTCAATACGAACAGGCGAGGTGTCGACGGAGTCAACTTTAACGCCGTTTCTAATTCTTTACTGTTCTACACTGGTGAGTGGAAGAAATCAAGTCAAAGTACTTCACATGCACCAACTCTGGATGGTGCTGCAATTCTGCATCGGGTACTGAAGCCACCCCACTCTGGCTCTATTATCAGTTTTCGCTCTCGGTCTCTAAAATGCTTTCGGGAGCCCTGCCCATAGTTAACATCCATGAGACGGAGTTGCCACTCATGTGGTATGTCGAGAGTACCAACCAATGTACTGTCCTCACAGTGCCTCATACTCTGGCATTGGCCACCCACTGCCCACTCCCCCTTGCCCAAGTTGCTCTTTCGCCAGGGGGCAACTAAGGTTGGAACACGGTTTACGTTAGCCAAGAACAATGTAGCGATCGACATACCTTCTGGGCCCCTCCTTTACTGTGTACTGTAAATGCTAATCACAGAGCAGCGTCAGCAGTTGCTTGTGCCTACCACGAAGCTCTTGCGTTCCTCATACGGTTCTCTTCTATGTCAACCTGTTTAAGGAGCAATTTAATGGTATGTATTGCTAGAGACTTGGATTCGAATGTTTTCTTTTCATCATTGACTTGTATGTTGTTGCTGACCTTAGCACGGTCACGGCAGCATTCAACTTTCTGTTTTTGTATATTACAACTGACTTTAACAGATGTCAGACTAGCGCCGATAGATCATACACATGAATCTTGCAAGAAACCACAGAGAAGTAGCTATGAAGCGATAGAGATGGTGTTCTGTGTGATCTGTCGGAACAGCAACATAACATGAATTAGAAGCAAACACAGTTGATAAGAAGACAAACAGGGTGGGCAACAGTACCATAACATATTGTAGTCGAAACGTATTCGACATTGTAAAAGACTCACAAGAGCAGTTTAATAGAATGGACAGTGTGTCGAAAAGAGGTTATAAGATGAAGATCAACAAAATTAAAACAAAAGTAACGGAGAGTAGCTGAATTAAATCAGGCATTGCTGATATAATTAGATTAGGAGACGTGATGCTAAAAGACCTCGATGACATTGTTAGCTCCCACCATGTTGGTAAAGTCTGATTACAAGAAAGAAAGTCTACAAAAGGTTTCCTTGTTTCAAGTGCCTTCTTATAACATGAGAGCTTTGACTCATAAATTCTTATTAAACACTGTATGATTATATTTGGAAGGTACCTACTGATGCTTCAGTTTAACACTATGTGCAATGGATTTATTATCGGGACCTTTGCATAAGTGGCCAAACTTGAAAGTTATGTCAATTCCGCTTGGCCCAATGATTGACATTCAAACATTTAGTAAAATTATTAAATAAAATTTCTTTTTCAACAGATAATAAAACAAAATAATGAAAGGTTTGTCTATTCTTATAGAAAGAATGTTCCGACTCAAATTTGAATTTTTATAGAACAAATTGGTTTATTCATTGAGCATTTCAGATATTTATAAGAACAAAGAAATTCACTTCTTTAAAGAAATATTAACGCGGATGGCCTTTACACAGCATGAAATTTGCATCAGATTCCCCTATGTAATTTAAACGCATCTGACTTTCTTATTGACAGTGTAAAATTAAGCGCATCTGACTTTGTATCTTTATTTATCGCTAACGTATCTGACTTTTGACTAAAACTATGGTCCCCTACAGAATGGTATCGCTCATAAACACAAGTGCCAACTTTTGGATCGGAAGAAAAAGATATTCCACAACTGTATCCATTAATCAATATGCACATACAATTACTGCACCAACATATGTCACCATACAGTAACTATCTCTACTCAGAATTATTTCATCGAAAACCAAAATTATTATATATAGTTTGATTTGATCATTCACTTTGACAACCACTATTGTACTGCTGCCTACTCCCGACACAAATTCACCCTTTGAAATATGAAAACCCTTCCAAGATTACACATACAAAATACACACACTCAAGATGAGCTACTTACTTTGTTGCAGCAAAAATTAATGGCTACGTTATCAGTTTACTAATCTCTTTCCCCGCTTTGCAATTTTAATTACTCAGAAAATCTCCCCACGTGACTCTACATTCAAGTAAACATGAATAAGGAAGCATTATCTTCCCTTGGTTTGCTAAATTTCGGCACACGCTTTCACACGAGGTACCACGTGTCGTTAACAAAGGATCTACGTTACTAAATCTTTCAAGATTGCAGATATGTAAGAAAATTGAAAATATGTAACAGTACTCAATTTAACACGCATATTTCATGTAATAGCACACTTCCTACTTACATGCTATAGGTCCATAGCACTCGTGCATCTACTAGTTACAAAATTGTTGATAAGCCCCACGTGGTGAGCGCCAGGTGTAAAAATAAATAAATTGCCACACACACTTAAATATTTCATTTTTTCTGATGAACTTGCTTGCTCAAACAAATTAGATTAAATTATGCACCGCGAAATTGTTATGAAACCCCAAAGTTGCAAATTACTATCACAAAGGAAAGCAACCATTTTACATCACCTACTACTGCACATTATCTACCTAAGTAAATATCGTTCCCCCGAAATATTAGTATTACTTTATGTCTAGCTGCAAAAGACGGATGTTTACCTAATGTGAAACGATTAATCATAAATACGGCACATTTCCCACACTTAAATCAAGCTTGGTTCGACCCATCTCAGAAAAGCGTCCTCTCTCGTCCAAGTCTTTAGCAGCATCCCACGACTCGGACCCACTCTACCGTTCTGCTCGCCTGACCTCTCATGGTGGGGGCGGCTCCCAGCCAATCAGCGACTCAGAATTTCCCCAGTTTAAGGTTGCCGGTCAAACTTCCCTTCTACACAATGAGAAATTTCCAGCGCTTTTCCTCCCAAAGACTGAAACTATCTGACTATCTAACCTACCTACACCATGCTACAATCAAAGGCTGAAGTTTCATAGCTTCTATAATCGCTGCCTATCGACTAGTTGTTCCCTATCGTACACCTACAATCGCTAAATATCGTTTGATCCTTATTATCTCCCCAAACATCCTTCCTGCAGTTATTTTCAGACTTTCATTTCTATCTCTCTCCTGCTGTGGACTCAATAGGATAAGGAAATATAGGGAACAGTGGGCATTCTTAAACTATTCAATCAACAATAACAGTACGATTCAACGGGTCTTTCTTTTAAAACTTGTTGTTGGTGTGCAGACACTGACAGTAAGTCTGTGCTTAGTAAATTAAATGATATTATTACGACCTAAAAATGATGTTATTTCGATCAAACTCGTGTTCTCAGAAGACGACGATCAATTGCATTAAGTATTGTTAGATTTTCAGAAATATAAATAAGAATTGCCATTGCCAAAGACAACAGCCGCCTGTCATCATCAACCAATCCCGTTTAAAAAAATGGACAGAGAATGAACTTGCCATGCAAGAACATTCTAGCACATTTTATTAAATATGATGTGAAAATTTGTTATGTGTGACCTAGCACAGAGGAGGACCTAATCTCTGTACTGGTCCACTTCCCAAGACATATAGCAGGCAATTTGTTTAAACTGTTAGCAAAATATAAAAATAATAATTGAATACATGATTGTTGACTTAAAGGACGTTATAAGCTTGTCTGTCAACCCGTATTATAAGAAGTTTACCTAATTGCTGCCTGAGATTAACTGTCCATTTCACTCATATGGAAGTTTCCACAATGTCAGAAAATAATTACAGCTCTTAACAGTTATGACAAATTAGAAGATAAATTACAAAAAGGATATGTTACACGGCATTATTTTTATGTGCACTGGTACTAGTTGAGTGCCCCTTACAATATCATATTACTTTTACTATTACGAATTTCTAACACAAAACAAAATACTTATTGAAAAATATTATTTTCATGTACACTGGCTCTAGTTGAGTGTCTTTAGTGTCATATTGCATTTACTCTTACAACTCCTAATTCTTAAAATTTATAGATGTACACTCCACTCAACATCTCTCACTTTGTATAGCCCACAGTAACTTCGTTTGACATCTCACTTCAACAAAATTCAGAAAAACAAAACACTTTATCAGGATTGACTTTAGTGAGAAGTTTACCACTCTTTATATTCCCCTTAATCCAAAATACACCTGTTACTCCAAAATACAACCCTCAATCCAAAACAACATCAAATACTGAAAAAGTACAAGAAATTATTTCGTTGACATCGTCAGGCTTCAAGTCCTGAATTCATAGTTTGTCCATTGCTACAGTTAGCAAATATTTATATATAATCACTCTCAATTGAACATTTTCACGTGCATCCTACTGTTTCTCTAAAGTTTCGACCCACCTTGGCGTCTATGATTTTTCTTATTTTGCACTCAGTCTTGATCTCCACACAAAACACTATATCCACTAGTTACTACAGTTCCGTCTAAATACGCCCCGTGTATCTGTAATGCTGCTGATCTTTGACGTGTGTATCATGGCAGTAAGCGCCCATTGTCCTTGCTCTGCCACGCTCGCCCATGCCTCCTGTTCTACTGCCGCGCGCTTTCACTGTCTGTGCCATGGCACGCCCATGCGTACTTCCGGTTGTGACATTTCTCTATTATTTGCACAAGCCAACAATTCTTAGTATTCTCCCTATCTTACAATCTTACTTATCCTACTTACGTACTATGAATCGCATGATTATCACTTTACACCTTAACCGCCATAAGTTCTAATACTACAAATTTTTTATTTGACAAAAAACATCTACAGTGGCTTGTCACTGTTATCATAACATTGATGCAATACCACATAGAAAATACTTCTTTCAGTTTAAATCAGAAATTTACACGTGACGGAAAATTATCATCAGCGACGTCTCCTTATCTTACACATCAATTCCCAAAATTTTTAATAACACAGGTTTTTACATCACAAAAAAATCTTCAGTGACTTTTCATTGTTGTCACAACATTCATGTAATACCACATAGTGAATATTTCTTTCAGTTTAATTCACAAATTTGCATGGGCCTAAAATTATCCTCAGTGACTTTTCCCCTATCTTGCACATCAGCCTACAAAATTTTTAATATTACAAGTTGTTATGTGACAAAAAAACATCTTCAGTGACATTCATGTAATACCAAATAGTAAATATTTCCTTCAGTTTAAATCACAAGTTTACATGTAACTAAAATTATCCGCAGTGACTTCTCCCTGTCTTACACATCGCCCCCCAAAAGTTCTAACACTACAAAGTTTTATGGGACAAACGAAAAAACATCTTCAGTGAGTCGTCACTGTTGTCACTCCATTAATGTAGATCATAATACCACACGGAAAATATTCCTGTTACTTTGACTCCGTCGCTTACGTTTAGGTTGGGTCAAGGATTTAATGTTCAGGTTAGGCGATTCAGGCTAATCTCGTATTTCACACATCACTCAGCATTTATGCAACATGTATACAGTCTTCTATCTACTTGTTTGGCCTCATAATTCCAAGATTCCCAGTCACATTCTCTGCTATCATGCATCTATTCGAAATCACTCACGTATGTAGTACTCAGTTTTTCACTCAGATCATAGCATTAGTCCTTTCTGCTTCCTCCTTTGCACAAACAACAAAAAAAAAATTTCCACCTGTTGCTCTTATAACTTGGCATCTTCTAATCTTCATTTTACTCAACCTGTCTGCCTCGCTCTTCTCGATGTCTTCCTACTTTATTACTCTTAGACCTCTAGTTTCTCTACACATAAACATCACTACCTCCTGGAACATACGTGTAGAAACAAAAAAAAAAAATTAATACAACCATCAAAATTTTGCAACATGTTGTCCCCCTTTCTCTAAATGTTTTTAATTAATCATCTTTACGACTGACTCAATAATTCTTCAATTTTAGTCTTTCATTGCCTCCGCTTTTCCGTTCTCTATTTCCCGTTCTATGTAGACCTCATTATTACTTTTCATTCCTCTCGTTCACCGTCCATTTGGACCCGTTTGGCCCTATTCATTATTAACAAAATCTCACATGCTCATAGCAATACCATAAAACTACCTAAGGGCTCAGTATAGCTTACACCAACTTGCACATACACAGTATAATAAAGCTCGCCTCATCGCGGCCTCAAAACGTATTCTCAAAGACTCGCGTCATCACGACATCAAAATAAAACATATAAAATTAGCACGACTAATTCACATTAAAAATATCATTATTTCAGTCCTACAACATATCAACATGTATTTTTAGCTCATTTGGTTCACGATTAGTCGTCCTTTGGCGTAGATACTTCGTTTTCTTTTTTACATTAATTCACCTCAGCCATAATTACTATTGTCAGTCTGTTCTTCTCTTAGTTCTATATTTCACTAACTGTTACATATATGGAGTGTTCCCCTTGAATGTATACTTCTTAAAGTTTCAACTTCCACTGTATTCTTATGGATAACTCTCCTTACTCGAAATGGCCTGCAAAACAGGTTAAAGAATTTGTTTGTTTGAAACCGATATTTCTTGGACAATCTGTGCGCTATAATTAACACCTTATCTGCCCTCGATAACTCTATTTCTCTAATTTTCCCTTTTTGCCCTTTTTTAATTCCTTCAATAGCGCGTCTAACTATTTCCCTATGCCTTGTAATTGTGCCTTCTAGGTACGTTACAATATATCTAAAAGTATCTGGTGCTGCTTGATTATACATGACAGTAACTGGCGCCATCACTGTTACACCACTTGGCATGACTTTCAAAATCTCCTCAAAGTCTCTTAAATAGACACTCCAGGTCCTGTGATTTCAATTACAGTAAATCCAGCACAACTGCCCTAACTCCTTAATAATCCGTCACATGGATTGCTCGCCGGGTGATAGCGTGATATGAAATTGGTTTGATCCTTCGCCTCCGCACATTCTCTGCTAAACTATAGATCTATAGTGAGGTCCATTATCAGAGATCATTTTTTCGACCTCCCCCCCCCTCCTACTTTATTGATGAAATCTCTTTCTACTCCCGTAGCTACACTTCTTGCCGTGGCCCTCTTTAATGGCGTCAATGTGACATACTTTGACACTAGCTCAATCGTTACTAGCACGTACCTAAACCCTTCTATCGACATAGGCAGTGTCCCAAAAATGTTCGTCGCTGCTAGTTCTCTCAATCTTTTCGGTACGACTGGATGAATGGGAGGTTTCGTTGACACTGTTAACGGTTTTGCTTTCTGGCAAGTAACGCATTGCTTAAGAGCCAATCTAACTCTCCTCTCCATGTTCATGAAATACGCCGATTCCCTAAGACGTAAAATACATTTTCTAGATCCGTAATGTCCGTAGCAAAAGTGCACGTAACATATTACCGTGTTTACAAGTACATCTGGTACACGAATGACGCAAATCTCTGACTTTTCTCTTCTAAAAAACAAAATATTATCCTTTATCCTGCAAAACTGATCGAGCTTTTGGTTATTTTGCTGCACGCCCCGCATCCCCAACCCCCCATGAACCACGGACCGTTGGTGAGGAGGCTTGCGTGCGTCAGCGATACAGATAGCCCTACCGTAGGTGAAACCACAACAGAGGGGTATCTGTTGAGAGGCCAGAAAAACGTGTGGTTCCTGAAGAGGGGCAGCAGCATTTTCAGTAGTTGCAGGGGCAACAGTCTGGATGATTGACTGATCTGGCCCTATAACATTAACCAAAATGGCCTTGCTGTTCTGGTACTGCGAACTGCTGAAAGCAAGGGGAAACTACAGCCGTAATTTTTCCCGAGGGCGTGCAGCTTTACTGTATGATTAAATGATGATGGCGTCCTCTTGTGTAAAATATTCCGGAGGTAAAATAGCCCCCATTCGGATCTCCGGGCGGGGACTACTCAAGAGGACGTCGTTATCAGGAGAAGGAAAACTGGCGTTCTATGGATCGGAGCGTGGAATGTCAGATCCCCTAATCGGGCAGTTAGGTTAGAAAATTTAAAAAGGGAAATGGATAGGTTAAAGTTAGATGTAACGGTAATTAGTGAAGTTCGGTGGCAGAAGGAACAAGACTTTCGGTTAGGTGAATACAGGGTTATAAACACAAAATCAAATAGGGGTAATGCAGGAGTAGGTTTAATAATGAATAGGAAAATAGGAATGCGGGTAAGCTACTACAAACAGCATAGTGAACGCATTATTGTGGCCAAGATAGATACGAAGCGCACACCTACTACAGTAGTACAAGTTTATATGCCAACTAGCTCTGCAGATGACTAAGAAATTGAAGAAATGTATGACGAAATAAATGAAATTATTCAGATTGAGAAGGGAGACGAAAATTTAATAGTCATGGGTGACTGGAATTCGGTAGTCGGAAAAGGGAGAGAAGGAAACATAGTAGGTGAATATGGATTGGGGGAAAGAAATGAAAGAGGAAGCCGTCTGGTAAAATTTTGCACAGGGCATAACCTAATCATAGCTAACACTTGGTTCAAGAATCATAAAAGAAGGTTGCACACATGGAAGAATCCTGGAAAGACTAGAAGGTTTCAGATAGATTATGTAATGGTAAGACAGAGATTTAGGAACCAGGTATTAAATTGTAAGACATTTCCAGGGGCACATGTGGACTCTGACCAAAGTCTATTGGTTATGAACTGGAGATTAAAACTGAAGAAACTGCAAAAAGGTGGGAATTTAAGGAGTTGGGACCTGGACAAACTGATTAAACCAGAGCTTGTACAGAGTTTCAGGGAGATCATAAGGGAACAATTGTCACAAATGGGGGAAAGAAATACAGTAGAAGAAGACTGGCTAGCTCTGAGGGATGAAGTAGTGAAGGCAGCAGAGGATCAAGTAGGTAAAAAGACGAGGGCTAATAGAAATCCTTGGGTAACAGAAGAAATATTGAATTTAATTGATTAAAAGGAAAAAATATAAAAATGCAGTAAATTAAGCATGCAAAAAGGAATACAAACGTCTCAAAAATGAGATCGACAGGAAGTGCAAAATGGCTAAGCAGGGATGGCTAGAGGACAAATGTAAGGATGTAGAGGCTTATCTCTCTAGGGGTAAGATAGATACTGCCTACAGGAAAATTAAAGAGACCTTTGGAGAAAAGAGAACCACTTGTATGAATATTAAGAGCTCAGATAGAAACCCAGTTCTAAGCAAAGAAGGGAAAGCAGAAAGGTGGAAGGAGTATATAGAGGGTCTATACAAGGGCGATGTACTTGAGGACAATATTATGGAAAGGGAAGAGGGTGTAGATGAAGATGAAATGCGAGATACGATACTGCGTGAAGAGTTTACTGAGCACTGAAAGACCTAAGTCGAAACAAGGCCCCGGGAGTAGACAACATTCCATTAGAACTACTGACGGCCTTGGGAGAGCCAGTCCTGACAAAACTCTACCGTCTGGTGAGCAAGATGTATGAGACAGACGAAATACCCTCAGATTTGAAGTAGAATATAATAATTCCAATCCCAAAGAAAGCAGGTGTTGACAGATGTGAAAATTACCGAACAATCAGTTCAGCCACAGCTGCAAAATACTAACGCGAATTCTTTACAGACGAATGGAAAAACTAGTAGAAGCCATCCTTGGGGAATATCAGTTTGGATTCCGTAGAAGTATTGGAACACGTGAGGCAATACTGACCTTACAACTTATCTTAGAAGAAAGATTAAGGAAAGGCAATCCTACGTTTCTAGTATTTGTAGACTTAGAGAAAGCTTTTGACAATGTTGACTGGAATACTCTGTTTCAAATTCTAAAGGTGGCAGGGTAAAGTACAGGGAGCGAAAGGCTATTTACCATTTGTACAGAAACCAAACGGCAGTTATAAGGGTCGAGGGACATGAAAGAGAAGCAGTGGTTGGGAAGGAAGTGAGACAGGGGTGTAGGCTCTCCCCGATGTTATTCAATCTGTATATTGAGCAAGCAGTAAAGGAAACAAAAGAAAAATTCGGAGTAGGTATTAAAATCCATGGAGAAGAAATAAAAACTTTAAGGTTCGCCGATGACATTATAATTCTGTCAGAGACAGCAAAGGACTTGGAAGAGCAGTTGAACGGAATGGACAGTATCTTGAAAGGAGGATATCAGATGAAAATCAACAAAAAGCAAAACGAGGATAATGGAATGTAGTCGAATTAAGTGAGATGATGCTGAGGGAATTAGATTAGGAAATGAGATACTTAAAGTAGTAAAGGAGTTTTGCTATTTGGGGAGCAAAATAACTGATGATGGTCGAAGTAGAGAGGATATAAAATGTTGACTGGCAATGGCAAGAAAAGCATTTCTGAAGAAGAGAAATTTGTTAACATCGAGTATAGATTTAAGTGTCAGGAAGTCGTTTCTGAAAGTATGTGTATGGAGTGTAGCCATATATGGAAGTGAAACATGGACGATAAATAGTTTGGAGAAGAAGAGAAAAGGAGTTTTCGAAAGGTGGTGCTACAGAAGAATGCTGAAGATTATATGGGTAGATCACATAACTAATGAGGAGGTATTGAATAAAATTGTGGAGAAGAGGAGTTTGTGGGACAACTTGACGGAGAGAAGGGACCGGTTGGTAGGACATGTTCTGAGACATCAAGGTATCACAAATTTAGCATTGGAGGGCAGCGTGGAGGGTAAAAATCGTAGAGGGAGACCAAGAGATGAATACATTAAGCAGATTCAGAAGGATGTAGGTTGCAGTAATTACTGGGAGATGTAGAATCTTGCACAGGATAGAGTAGCATGGAGAGCTGCATCAAACCAGTCTCAGGACTGAAGACCACAACGACAACAACAACAACAACAGTTTATCTGTAACCATCCTCCAAACAAAGTCTCTCAGTTGGAAAATTCCTATTGCCCCAGTGGCGTCTCTAATACAATTTTCAAATGGCACTTTACGCATATACATTAAATCAATCCTGTTTTCCCTAATGTCTGTATCTTCAGTCTTGTGGTTCCCTAATGGGTTGCGAGATAGAGCATCTGCCACTACATTTTCCTTACGAGGTATATGGACTACGAAATCCTGCAGGTACGGTGCCCATCTCATCAACCGTCTGTGTGTCAGTTTGGCGGACGACAGGAACACGAGCGTTTTATAATCAGTGTAGATCACAGTAAGCCGCCCTTACAAGTAGTACCGGAACTTACTAGATCGCCACACGATCCCCAAAGTCTCAAGCGCAGTAACCGAATAGTTTTTCTCAGCTTTGCTCGGTACTCGACTGGCAAAGGTAAATGGTTGCTGTATAATAGTTCCTCCTCGCTCGATTTCTTGGAACAGGGTCACTCCCAGCAAGAAACGTGAGCTATCGGTCGCCAAACAGAACTCCTTATCCAAATTTGGATGTCCTAGTAGAGGAGCTTCTAACAGTGCCATTTTTAATTAATCAAATTCGTCCTGCGCCACAGCATCCCAGAACCAAAAAGCCTTCTTTCCACTCAAGTAGTACAGTCGAGGCGTAGTTATTCCTTTGATTTGAATAAACCGCTTGTAGAAATTGAGTAAACCCAGATAAACATGTATTTGTCGCTTTGTCTTCGCTACCGGAAAATCCCTAATCGCGTATAATTTACCCGGGTTCGGCCTAGTCCCCTCTGGAGATATGACATGCCCTAAGAAATCTATCTGCTTCTTGCCAAACTCTGACTTACGCAGGCTCACAGTGACTCCAGACTTAGCAAAAGCATCTAATAAAATTTCTAGCGTTCTATTATGTTCGACCAAATTCTTCTCCGCTATGAGTACATCATCGATGTATAACGTTACTTTGTTTCTAATCTGTTCCGGAATCACCGTGTCTAGTGCCCTAATGAACGGAAGCTTGCGGAATTGGAAGCACTCCCATAGCATAAAAACGCTGTATACTTACGATATGCGGTGCGAGGTCCAACTTCACCTGCCAGATGCTGCTCCGCAAATCGACAGAGCTTAGCACGCTTATCCGATGGAAACGCTGTAACAACTCCTCAAGTGTTCCTGGCCGATCTATTTCCGATACTATGATTTTGTTAACCCTACGTGAATCCAGCACCAACCGGATGCTCTTGTCGTTTTTCTCAATATATACAAGAGGACTTCTATGTCTTGATGTTGTAAAGTTACTCTATTCCTTTAGATGTCTATGAGCACCTTATGATTAGTAAAAAAATCCACCCCTAGGATTCCCTCAAGCGATAATGTGGGAATTATCAATACCACAACATTGAACGTCTGTCCCACGTATTCGAACTCTACCTGTGCCTGCATTTTTACCTCTACACACTTGTGTCCCATAGCCCCTCTCACTATGGTCTTTTGTAGTGGTAACAATGGCCACGTTTTGGTTGCGCTGCACCCTATAAATATACCTTCTTTCATTGCGCCCGTCTGACTCCACGAGTCCACTACAAACGGAATTATCACATTATTAATTTCTTCTGCTAATGATCGTCTGTTTCGCGTTTTCTTTTGCGTCATTCTCTTCAAGCAACGTCTCCCTAATTTCACCGTAGTCTATTATAAAACTATTCCATACCACATTTCTGTCGTTGACAGCCCCGTCGCATAGTTGTCAAATTCTGTTTCTCCTGTCCTCATTACCTCTGTTCGCTTCTACTCCCTGGCCGGCCTCCCATCATTTCCACCACCATTACCTCTACTATCGTTGTACTGCCGTCTTTCACCACCATAATTATATGTCCTATACCGTCCAATTCCATTGTTTCCTTGATGCCAACTGCCATTACTCTGGTACCTCCCCACATCGCTTCAGCGATACCCATTCCGATTACTATCGTTTCTCTCATTACTATTCCGCGTATTCTTCAACTGTTCCCCTTGATTGTTACCATAATTACTTTCAGTATTCAGCTCCTTAAGCAATTGCAGGAATTCAGTCGAATTCTGCATCCCTCTGCCGGTAATTACTACGTCTCCCAGGCAATTTCGTTAAGCATTTTCTAATTAATTCCGGGGCCTCATTTGGAGCATCTAAGTATCTGTTTCTCTTCAGCATCTCGCTGAAATAGCGCACCGAATCCTTGTCATTGCACTCACTGATGTGGGGCATCATCAGGACATTTAGTTTGCCTGGCTCTGGACCGAGCTTGACCAGTTCAAAAATGGTTCAAATGGCTCTGAGCACTATGGGACTTAACTTCTGAGGTCATCAGGCCCCTAGAACTTAGAACTACTTAAACCTAACTAACCTAAGGACATCACACACATTCATGCCCGATGCAGGATTCGAACCTGCGGCAGTAGCGGTCGCGCTGTTCCAGACTGTAGCGCCTAGAACCGCTCGGTCACTCCGGCCGGCAACTTCACCAGTGCTCCTCAAGGAACAGCCTAGAAAATTCCTCGAAAGTGACGCATCTGTCTATCTTTTCTTGCATTATAGCACGGGCGTCATCGCGTAAATAATTTGCTACGGTCGCAAGTTCGAATCCTGCCTCGGGCATGGATGTGTGAGATGTCCTTAGGTTAGTTAGGTTTAGGTAGTTCTATGTCCCAGGGGACTGATGACCTCACATGTTAATTCCCATAGTGCTCAGAGCCATTTGAACCATTTGAAGCCGGCCGAAGTGGCCGTGCGGTTAAAGGCGCTGCAGTCTGGAACCGCAAGACCGCTACGGTCGCTGGTTCGAATCCTGCCTCGGGCATGGATGTTTGTGATGTCCTTAGGTTAGTTAGGTTTAACTAATTCTAAGTTCTAGGGGACTAATGACCTCAGCAGTTGAGTCCCATAGTGCTCAGAGCCATTTGAACCATTTGAGCCAAAGTTAATTCTTAACTTGTGCCCCCAAGAAGTCAATACAGAATCATGAAACGTAGCCACCCACATTTTCGGGTGTTGCGAAGCATCGGCGTCAGGATAGTGCGTATGGTTCTGTACCGTCACGAAATGCTTTCTGCAATCTTTATCCATATTGTCCATCTGTTCTCTGCTAGTACTTTCTGCTCTATTCCCCGTCCTGTTTAGCCTGCATAGCCTCTCCCCTAATTCTGCCAAGTCTCTTTCTTCCGGCTCTTTCAAAGTGCTCCTTTCATGTAAATTGTCGTTAGTACGCCTTACTGCTACAGGTGTTGCAAAATTAGGTGGACGGATAAGGTAGGGAAAGAGGAGGTTCTGCACAGAAACGGAGGAGAAAAGAATATGTAGAAAATACTGACAATAAGAACGGTCAGGGTGACAGGACATCTGTTAAGACAACAGGGAATAATTTCCATGGTACTAGGGGGACCTGCAGAGGGTACAAACTGTGGAAGAAGAGAGAGATTGGTATACATCGAGCAAATGATTTATGACGTAGGTCTCAAGTGCTACTCTGAGATGAAGAGGTTGCCATAGGTGAGGAATTCGTGGTGAACTGGATCAAACCAGTCAGAAGACTGATGACTTAAAAAAAGGCAAAAGAGCGGGGAATAATATGGTACATGGAATTCTGAATAAATTCAACATGCTTTCAAAAAGAAAAAGTGTTGTATCATTTACTGAAGGCCCTTCGTATTAAATTTAAGTTAGTGCGGCACTTAAATCTTAAGCTCCACGTATTGGTCTTCTTGGTTCATTCAGTACTGACGGACTGCCGTGTCACACTCCGCCACAAGACGTCATTATAGTGCCATATGGAGTGCCTTAGGGTCAGCACACCTCTGTCCCGGCCGTAGTCGGCTTCCCAGACCTAGGAGCCGCTAGTGGTCGCTCAAGTAGCTCCTCAAATAGCATCACGAGGCGGGGTGCGACCCATTCCAGTCCTGCCACCAAGGAACATTACCTGGCCGCACCGCCAACTGAAGACAGGACCTCCCCATAGCAGTCAGCCACACTGACCACTGAGCGACGGAGACGGACAGCGAGGAAGGACAACTCGTTTTGCATTATCAAGAAATAAAGGAGAGAGAGGCACGGATATGATAAGCAAGCTGGGGTGGCAATCATTAAATGAAAGGCATTTCTCGCTGCGGCGAAATCTTTTTACAGGATGATCAACTTCCTCTTTCAAATGTCAAAATACAATGCCGGAAAAAAATTAGTACATTTGGAAAGACGACTTCGATTTTGATCCAATGACGGTGTATGTCACTTTGGGGCAGTGGATGTACAGATAATGGTTTCAACGTCATCCGCCAATAGATGGTGTAGCAGCATAGCTACCAGAGCACCATCTGCATCTAGCCTTTAATAGGGAAAGCCAGAAGGCTCAGTGTAATGGAAACGTTTGAAGCGAGCAGGCAACCACGCCACGGAGACAAACTCGTGCTTCCTGCAACTGAGCAAGTTTGAAAGGGATCAAACTGTGGGCTTCTGAGTGGCGGGATGGTTCTTTCGGAGGACTGCCGCACAACCTGGACGTACTGTAACGATGCTGGTGTCCGTGGTCATTAGAGGAGGTTCTGGACGTCTACGCAGTGTAGACACCTGCTAGGATCGTCGTATACGGCAGCAGTGGTAGGTCCAGCACGGATGGAAGGGCTTGTGACCGCAGACGTGTCAACATCAGCTGTTGAGATCCAGTTTTTAGCAGAGGGATTACGGCCACGTATACCTTTAGACCCTCTTCCACTCACACCACAGTATCAACGTGCTCGCTTCGACTGGTGTCGTCAAAGGATCACCTAGTAGATGGAATGGCGCTCCATGGTTTTCAGCGATGAAAGCTGATTCTGCCTGCATTCAAGGTGAAGCAAAATTCAAAATCTAAAATACTAAAAAAGATGAGAACGATTGAGAAAATACTGCTGGTTTTGAACAAAAATGCCACATTAACGCCCCTCGAAGTGGAGAAACATGAAATAAACTTAGAAAAGGTTAATTCAACTCTGATGGAAAGTGTAGCTTGCAAAACTTCGGAACTGTCAAAGATAATGGATTTATTGTTTACTTTTGTAGATTCTGTTTCTTTACTATCGACTGAAACTGAACGAAATCTATTTGAAAGCTACATTTCTTCGTTCGGATAGGTAAAACCTATTCTAGGACCAAATTACAGCTACATAAATGTGCGAAAACTCTCAAGACCTTCCTCAAATTCGTGGGTGGAATCAACTTTTAGCAGCCTAGGGCTGCACCAAGATATTCCTCGGGTCTCCAGTGCATCACATTACTGTGCAGAGCGCCAACTGGAATGCCGAATCCCTAGCTCTGTGACTGCATGTGTTGCTGTTTTGCACCTGGAGAAATGGTAAATTACTATCGTGATTCCGTTGTGCATTAAAGGGAGGGCCGTCCTTAACGGATATTGCGGACGGATGACGTACCTATATTACAGCCGTGTTTACGTGTTGAAAACTGGCGATGGAATCTGTGTGCTAAGGTGTTAGACAGGTTGCTTTCTGTAGCTCGGCGAGGCTGAACGAGAAACAACGGAAAAAGACTGAAGACATTATTTCGACTCGGTTTTGTAAAGGTCGCGTTTATCATGACTGCTCATCAAAGCCGAAACTTCAGCTGCACCAAAAATTCGTTCTAATTTCCCACGAAGAGTGTGACCTCTAACAATACCCAAAACACACAGTGATTGCGGTAGGGAAAGCGAATGGCCAACTTTGTTTTGTTGGGAGAAATTTAGGAAAGTACAGTTCATCTGTAAAGGAGGCCGCATATAGTACGCTAGTGCGACCTATTCTTCAGTACTGCACGAGTATTTGGAATTCACACTAGGTCAGATTAAAGGACGACACTGAAGCAATTCAGAGGCGGGCTGCTAAACTTGTTACCGGCAGGTTCGAGCAACAAGCAAGTGTTACGGAGATGCTTCGGGAACTTAAATGACAACCTCTGGAGGGAAGGAGTTCTTCTCAGGCAACACTGCTGAGAAAATTTAGAGAAGCTGCATTTGAAACTAACACCAGAACGATGCTGCTGCCGCCAACATACTTTAAGCGAAAGGACGACGAAGGTAAAATACGACAAGTTAGGGCTCATACGGCTGGATATAAGCAAACGTTCTTACCTAGCTCCATCTGCGAGTGGAACAGGAAGGGAAACGACTTGTTATAATACAGGGTACCCTCCGCCAGGCACCGTTTGGTGTCCTGCGGAGTATGTATGTAGATATGTAGATAGAATTGCAGTTTGTTTCATAGAAGTCTTCGTTCACTGGAATCGCGGACATTGACTGCTACAAATTCGAGAGAATTCAGTAACGAATAAAGTGGCTGTACGCAGATTGCCCTCCCTTATACTATGACACCGGTGAGAAAAACAGTACTTGAAAAAAATCCTTAACCGAATACATGAAGGACTGACATCATCCAACAACGGAATGTTACTCTAAGATCTTTCGTAAGCATTTACTGTTAGTTAGAGTCGTCTAGTTTTCACTTCTTGCGCCTCGAGAACTGCACTGCTGTAGTAAAGATCTTGCAGGACTAGAGACTGAACTTACGTCTGTTTACTCTCGGAAGAAAATAGCTTGTGCGTCTGTTTGTGTGTGTATGTATGTGTGTGTGTGTGTGTGTGTGTGTGCGTGGTAGAAAGATGCTTAGAAGCGAAGAGATTAAGGGACAGATGAAAGGATGTAGAGGGTTGGAGGATGAGTGGTTGTATTGCAGTCCAGAGGTGAAAAGAAACAGGGGATGTGGGAGGGGGTTGGAAGCAGCGAGGACAAGATGGCCTGGACGGCGGGCATCGTTAGTATTCCAGTCCCGGACGGCTGTGGGGGTATAAAAGCGGTGGACGCGACTCGTCCGGCACACAGCAGCCATGAGGATCCAGCTAGCAGTACTGCTCACCGTAGCTGTCAGCATCGCGGCCGCCTGTCTCATCACCAACTGTCCCCGTGGGGGCAAGAGGGCCGGCCTGCAACACGTAAGGCGTCCATGTTCTCACTTGCTGCGCTGTCTACTGTTTCCATCTTAAAACTTCCCGCTACTTACACAAATAAAAAATTTATTAACTCTCTCCAAATTGTTTCGCGTTATGTTTGCTGTTAAGCCATTTCCCTCTGTTCGGGTTTGGTGAGTCTGTCCTCTTCAGCAGTATGGAAAGGTCGTGTTAAGGGTGGTCCAAGCGTAGTTCTCCAGTAGGTACGCTATCTTGGTGTTCTGGCAGGTCTCAGAAACGCCTGCTGCTTTTACCTACATCTACATCTACATCCATACTCCGTAAGCCACCTGACGGTGTGTGGCGGAGGGTACCTTGAGTACCTCTATCGGTTCTGCCTTCTATTCCAGTCTCGTATTGTTCGTGGAAAGGAGGATTGTCGGTATGCCTCTGTGTGGACTCTAATCTCTCTGATTTTATCCTCATGGTCTCTTCGCGAGATATAAGTGGGAGGTAGCAATATACTGCTTGACTCCTCGGTGAAGGTATGTTCTCGAAACTTCAACAAAAGCCTGTACCGAGCTACTGAGCGTCTCTCCTGCAGAGTCTTCCACTGGAGTTTATTTATCATCTCCGTAACGCTTTCGCGATTACTAAATGATCCTGTAACGAAGCGCGCTGCTCTCCGTTGGATCTTCTCTATTTCTTCTATCAACCCTATCTGGTACGGATCCCACACTGCTGAGCAGTATTCAAGCAGCGGGCGAACAAGCGTACTGTATCCTACTTCCTTTGTTTTCGGATTGCATTTCCTTAGGATTCTTCCATTGAATCTCAGTCTGGCATCTGCTTTACCGACGATCAACTTCATATGATCATTCCATTTTAAATCATTCCTAATGCGTACTCCCAGATAATTTCTGGAATTAACTGCTTCCAGCTGCTGACCCGTTGTATTGTAGCTAAATGATAAGGGATCTTTCTTTCTATGTATTCGCAGCACATTACACTTGTGACCGAGCGAGGTGGCACAGTGGTTAGACATTGGACTCGCATTCGGGAGGACGACGGTTCAGTCCCGCGTCCGGCCATCCTGATTTAGGTTTTCCGTGATTTCCCTAAATCGCTCCAGGCAAATGCCGGGATGGTTCCTTTCAAAGGGCACGGCCGACTTCCATCCCCGTCCTTCCCTAATCCGATGAGACCGATGATCTCGCTGTCTGGTCTCCTTTTCCGAAACAACCAACCAACCATTACACTTGTCTACATTGAGATTCAATTGCCATTCCCTGCACCATGCGTTAATTCGCTGCAGATCCTCCTGTATTTCAGTACAATTTTCCATTGTTACAACCTCTCGATATACCACAGCATCATCCGCAAAAAGCCTCAGTGAACTTCCGATATCATCCACAAGGTCATTTATGTATATTGTGAATAGCAACGGTCCTACGACACTCCCACGCGGCACACCTGAAATCACTCTTACTTCGGAAGACTTCTCTCCATTTTAGAATGACGTGCTGCGTTCTGTTATCTAGGAACTCTTCAATCTAATCACACAGTTGGTCTGATAGTCCATATGCTCTTACTTTGTTCATTAAACGACTGTGGGGAACTGTATCGGACGCCTTGCGGAAGTCAAGAAACACGGCATCTACCTGGGAACCCGTGTCTATGGCCCTCTGAGTCTCATGGGCGAATAGCGCGAGCTGGGTTTCACACGATCGTCTTTTCCGAAACCCATACTGATTCCTACAGAGTAGATTTCTAGTCTCCAGAAAAGTCATTATACTCGAACATAATGCGTGTTCCAAAATTCTACAACTGATCGACGAGTTATAGGTCTATAGTTCTGCACATCTGTTCGACGTCCCTTCTTGGAAACGGGGATGACCCCCGCCCTTTTCGAATCCTTTGGAACGCTACGCTCTTCTAGAGACCTGCGGTACACCGCTGCAAGAAGGGGGGGAAGTTCCTTAGCGTACTCTGTGTAAAATCGAACTGGTATCTCATCAGGTCCAGTGGCCTTTCCTCTTTTGAGCGATTTTAATTGTTTCTCTATCCCTCTGTCGTCTATTTCGATATCTACCATTTTGTCATCTGTGCGACAATCTAGAGAAGGAACTACAGTGCAGTCTTCCTCTGTGAAACAGCTTTGGAAAAAGACATTTAGTATTTCGGCCTTTAGTCTGTTATCCTCTGTTTCAGTACCATTTTGGTCACAGAGTGTCTGGACATTTTGTTTTGATCCACCTACCGCTTTGACATAAGACCAAAATTTGTTAGGATTTTCTGCCAAGTCAGTACATAGAACTTTACTTTCGAATTCATTGAACGCCTCTCGCATAGCCCTCCTCCTACTACATTTCGCTTCGCGTAATTTTTGTTTGTCTGCAAGGCTTTGGCTATGTTTATGCTGTGAAGTTCCCCTTGCTTCCGCAGCAGTTTTCTAACTCGGTTGCTGTACCACGGTGGATCTTTTCCATCTCTACGATCTTGCTTGGCACATACTCATCCAACACATGTTGTACGATGGTTTTGAACTTTGTCCACTGATCCTCAACTCTGTCTATACTTGAGACAAAACTTTTGTGTTGAGCCGTCACGTACTCTGAAATCTGCTTTTTGTCACTTTTGCTAAACAGAAAAATCTTCCTACCTTTTTTAATATTTCTATTTACGGCTGAAATCATCGATGCAGTAACCGCTTTATGATCGCTGATTCCCTGTTCTGCGTTAACTGTTTCAAATAGTTCGGGTCTGTTTGTCACCAGAAGGTCTAATATGTTATAGCCACGAGTCGGTTCTCTGTTTAACTGCTCAAGGTAGTTTTCAAATAAAGCACTTAAAAAAATTTCACTGGATTCTTTGTCCCTGCCACCCGTTATGAACGTTTGAGTCTCCCAGTCTATATCGGGCAAATTAAATTCTCCACCCAGAGCTATAACATGGTGGGGAAATCTACTCGAAATATTTTCCAAATTATACTTCATGTGCTCAGCCACAACAGCTGCTGAGCCAGGGGACCTATAGAGATATCCAATTACCATGTCTGAGACTGCTTTAACCGTGACCTTCACCCAAATTATTTCACATTTCGGATCTCCATCAATTTCCTTCGATACTATTGCACTTCTTATCGCTATAAACACGCCTCCCCCTTCACTGTCCAGCCTGTCTCTGCGGTATACATTCCAATCTGAGTTTAGAATTTCATTACTATTTACATCTGCTTTCAGCCAACTTTCTGTCCCTAGTACTATGTGGGCATTGTGACCGTTTATTAATGAGAGCAGTTCTGGGACCTTTCTATAGACGCTCCTGCAGTTTACTATTAGCAGATTAATATTGTTATTCCCTGTTGCATTTTGCCTACTCCTACCTTGCCGCGTCTCAGGAGGCGTCTTGTCGGGCCTAGGGAGGGAATTCACTAACCTAAAAAACCCTAATGTGCACTCCACACGTACTCCGCTACCCTTGTAGCCGCTTCCTGCGTGTAGTGCACGCCTGACCTATTCAGGGGGACCCTACATTTCTCCACCCGATAGCGGAGGTCGAGAAATTTGCACCCCAGATCTCCGCAGAATCGTCTGAGCCTCTGGTTTAAGCCTTCCACTCGGCTCCAAACCAGAGGACCGCGATCGGAGGCCTATGTCGAACTTCGTGACTGTGACTCAGCAACAATGGTGAACTGCGTAGAATGGGGAGACTTGAATTGGACATGCGGTACGAGCTAGTGAGAGGTTCCTTTGCATTGTTAGCATTGGGCTCAGTAGAGAGATACCGCAATACACCACTGACGTTAGTGGTAGGGTGTCGCTGGTTGCGGTCTGGAATGAAATAAAAAAAAAAGAGCATCGGGTGTTTGTATTTCAGTCCACGAGTGACTATTTCAGAAGTTACAATAATTACGTTATTGCAGTGCCTGCGTTGTTCAGAAGTACGATGCAATGTTCCTAATGGAACAGGCACTGTGGCGACTGCAGCCGTTATGAAATACATGAAATGTATTCGCAGTTGCGAATATGGGCAAGCTGTATAATGCTGTATAATGGAATGACGACACTGAAAAATTGTGCCGGACTGGGACTTGAATCGGAATTTCTCGCTTATAGGGAGAGATTGTCTTACCATTAGGCTATCCGAGAACGACTCATGGCTAGACACAGGGTTGGCAAGATGGGGAAGTTTGGGTCTGTCTATAAATCATGCTCGGATACCCCAATAGTAAGATATCCGGCAATTCGGGATCGAGTCCCAGTATGGCACAAATTTTTATTGGCATCATTCCATTGTACAACTGATGGTCTTCCACAACTGCAACACAAAATACATATCATGTTATAATAATTTGTGGAAGTCGCGAGTGTACAAAAATTGCACTGTCTCATGTGTGTGATTACTGTATGCTGAGTAAAAGCACGAATATTTCCAGTTTGAAATGTTCAAATGTGTGTGAATTCCTAAGGGACCAAACTGCTAAGGTCAACGGTCCCTAGACTTACACATTGCTTAAGTTAACTTAAACTAACTTATTCTAAGAACAACACATACACCACCATGACCGAGGGAGGACTCGAATCTCTGACGGGAGGTGCCGCGCACTCCGTGACATGGCGCCTCAAACAGCACGGCCACTCCATGCGGCTCCAGTTTGAAACGTTGCTTAGAAGATTAATGATCCTTCTATATACGATCATGGTTTTGGACATTTATGTAATATGAACTTCAACGTTTAAGTGATTGCTAGTTCAACAATAAAAGTTAGACATACTAACAATGGCAGAATGCCTCTTAAAGGAAACTTTTTCTTTAATGAAGAGTTGATTACAAATCTATCACAGTTGCAGCGGATATATTTTGTCGAGTAATTTCGAACTGACTGATTCATCCTCAAGCCTGATCTACTGAGATCGCACTGAAGGTTTCTAGTCTTAATGGCAAACTTCAGTCTGATTCTGACTTGTGTAGTGAGCATTATATACATATATAGACATTTACCTATCGTCACTATGTGATGCGTGTACTGCTAATTTTAGATTGTTGTCATTAAGATAAGGCAACAGGCAGTCAAATGGAGACCGACAATGAGGCCCCTTTCAAACATGTTGGGTGCTGATAATGCTGTCTCATACGAGTACGCGACATCTCCGTGGCCGTCACCGTGATCACTCTGAAAACGTTCACGTCAGGTATACACGCTGCCAGACACTACAACAACACTAAACGCGAACAACACTAATATACTGTGGCGAGGATTCTACTGGTCAGAGAGAATTGGAACTGTAATCATTTACATATCCGGTGATGGTGTGTACTAGAGTCCTGCATGACCGAGTAAGCGAGCACAAAATACGAGGTGGGGCGAGCACACCCTAACTGGATAGGCTACCCGCACTAGTTCTTGTGAGCGAGCATAGAAGCCGTGACCCAATACGTAGCACATAACTTCAAACACATTACACGTGTTATTATCCGTGTGACACTGCAGCCAGTACGGGCTTCTTATTTGTGGTGTGTCTCTCTCTGTAATCATGCAGCGCGAGGAAGCCAGTGTAGTAAGACGTAAGATTGAAACCAATGTTTACACATTAAAGAAACGGGAGGGTCTAAGAAGCCAAGTATGGAGTACATTTCTGTTTGTTGTAGATGAAAACATTGCGTCTACTGGGTACGTATCGTGCATAAACTGCTCGACTTTATTGTTTTTCCAGTCGGGAACCACTCATTTAAAGAAACACAGTTGCAAGAAACCTCACAAAGATCGTTTCTTTGGCCGTCCTTCCGTTATCTTAATATGCTTGAAATAAGTGAAAAGCAGGAAATTCTTAACAATGTGCGACAAATGTGTGCTACGTACGCAGGTACAACATTCAATCATTAACATAATCGTTTTTGCATAGTTATTGGAATGTGTATTATAGAGAAACGGGAATGTTGTGACTCGTATAATATTTCATTAACGTAAAACATCTCGTTTTTATGGGAATGGGGGTCGGGTTGTTTGAGGGGAGAGACCAAACAGCGAGGGCATCGGTCTCTTACGGGAATGTTTCGATGATTTCCATATCAGTTCTGTATTACTTGTCTCTTTTGTTTATTATCATAGATCCTTCAAGTACTGTGTCATCACCACCCAGAAAGAGAGCTTGTTTCAAGGAATGGAGGAACAACAGATCATCCGCAGCAGATGAAGTAGATCTGTACATTTTAATGCACCCCGGAGATGATGATGACATCTTAAAGTGGTGGAGCAGACATGAAACAGATCTGCCAGGTTTGGCTGCAGTTGCAAGACGTATTTTATGTATCCCAGCAACAAGCGCACCTAGTGAAAGGTGCTTTAGTAAAGAAATGATAATCAAATAGACACCCTAGCTGCAAGCGGGCTCCGATACACTTCATTGGGGACATGTTGAAAATGTGTGCCCCGACCGGGACTCGAACCCGGGATCTCCTGCTTACATGGCAGACGCTCTATCCACCTGAGCCACCGCGGGCTTTAGTATAGCCGGCATGTTACTAACAAATTGCCGCAGCCAATTAAATCCGGAACGCGTTAGTGATTTCCTGCTGATCAACAATAACTATAATTTTGTTTATGTTGCAAACAATTGAACGTATGACAAGTTACGTCTGTAAATGTTTAATGTTCTTTGTATGCTTTCTTTATGAAGATGGTTGTCTTCTATATTACAGGGAAAGCACTTATTTAATGTTTCCTATAAATGAAAGGAAAAATATCTTTTTTGTTTGGAAATGAGACTCGTCTTCTATCCGCGATTGTATTGAAATATCATTTTACTTTCCAGGTGCTTTATGAATTTAGCTGTGTCACGTACCCGTTCTTGGAAATGTTACTTTTGTATTAAAAGAGAGAGAGAGAGAGAGAAAGAGAGGCGTTGGATTTGTACAGTAAAGTACAGTGCAGCGAGCCGGGGCGAAGCGAGGTGAAATGTCAGCGGTGACCGGTCATGCTCGGTTATCCGCGTGTCCGGAATCCGGACAACAGACATGGGGCGAGTACGTGACCGTGCCGAGTCGTATGCGACCGGACACGAGCTGCTCGGTCCCCCCGTCAACAGGCGAGCCGTGACCGGTCAAACATTGAGCGTTGCAGCACTCTAGTGTGTACATCTATGAAGTCACACTGACAACTGACCATGTCTTCTGGGTGCTCATTTTTCTTGGTCAGACATTGGAATATGATCAGCCAACGAGGTTGCCGTTGTGGCAACACGGTTCCCCTCAGATCACCGAATGTAAGCGCTGGGGCTGGGTTAGGACTTGGATGGGTGACCATCAGGTCTGCCGAGCGCTGTTGGCAAGGAGGGGTGCTCAGCCCTTGTGAGGCAGACTGAGGAGCTACTTAACTGAGAAGTAGCGGCTTCGGTCTCGTAAACTGACATACGACCTGTAGAGCGGTGTGCTGACCACATGCCGCTCCATATCCGCATCCAGTGACGTCTGTGGGCTGAGAATGTCACGGCGGGCGGTGGTACTGTTGGGCCTTCTTGGCCTGTTCGAGTGGAGTTTAGTTTTAGTGTAATATGATCAATTATATATTCAGAGGTGAGCTTTTTGTGCTGGGACCTAGATAACTATTGTACCCTGCACATTGCAACTGGCAGAATAATCCCACCACCTCTCTTCACAGAATGGCTGTAGCAGAAAGCAGTAGTGTTTGTGCTACATGGTTATAGTGTGGGGTACTCTTCTTGCAGAAGTGCCGACATATGAGACCAAAAGCCAAAGCGCGTGCGTGGACCCACGCTTATAGTGTGGCCGGCACACTGGCAGTTGATAGAATATTCGGTCCCCACTCTTCAAACTCTTCCAAAAGTGTCCACATTCCGCTTTTAACCTGCCCATGTTTGTCTATTAGCCAGGCAGGCACGATGCTGCACATTATCAGCAGAACGGGTAGTTTGCCCGCTCATCATCTCACTGTGCTACGCTATGTAGCAGTTTATTCTGTACGCCTACGTTACAGTGTTATGAGCAGACTTCGGCATTAACGAAAAGTCTTTTCGTACCCAATTAGCACAACATGAAGCTCAATGAAATATATGTTCATAGTGGGTCATTGTAAGCCAGAAAATGGTGAATTTTATTTGTCCTTTTCTTCCTTTTCAGCGTATTTCGGCTTTATTTATTTATTTCGAAATGAACAAATCTGTGAAACTTCACTTTCTTTCGAGTTCTACTGGCTATTCTCAATTCGAAGCATCATCGGGTCATCTCTAATGCATGTTTTCTGTAGTAAGCAGAACCATTTCTGAAAGTTGAGATTCCTAAGAACCTGAAGATGTCTATTACACTGGTAGGCAAAATGAAGTAAAGTTTTGGAAGCCTAGTTTCTGTGACCTAAGTGTGCCTCAGCCAGCTAAAAAAAAAAAGAGATAAATCCGCCCAAACAGGCCTTGAAACTCAACGGTACCGACCGGCTGCTGTGTCATCCTCAGCGCACAGGCGTCACTGGCTGTGGATATGGAGGGGTTGCTCTCCAGGCCGTACAACAGTTTACGAGACCGGAGCTGCTCCTTCAGTTCGCCCCGCAAGGGCTGAGTGCACCCCGCTTGCCAACACCGCTCAGTAGACTGGATGGTCACCCATCCAAGTGCTATCCCAGTTCGAGAGTGCTTAACTTCACTGAGTTGAAAGGAACCGGAGCTACCACTGCGGCAAGGCCTTTGGCTAACCCCAGTTATAGCAATTTTAATTACTTTTTCCAGAATGTATATTCCGGGTTCGCTGAAAAAAGGTTCATTCTAAATTCCCCGAATGCATTTTAGCAAACATGGAGTTCGTTTTCCATTTTATGTTGATTTGAAAGCTACATATCTGAAAGCAGAAGCTTTTCTTTCATACTAAGGTTCCTTCTCTCTACGTTGCATACCACCAGAATGTGGTTTTTGATATCCACAGAGTGATATTTTTTGATATTTCAATCAATGCTTGCCTATACAGGGTGTTACAAAAAGGTACGGCCAAACTTTGAGGAAACATTCCTCACACGCAAATAAAGAAAAGAAGTTATGTGGACATGTGTCCGGAAACGCTTACTTTCCATGTTAGAGCTCATTTTAGTTTCGTCAGTATGTACTGTACTTCCTCGATTCACCGCCAGTTGGCCCAATTGAAGGAAGGTAATGTTGACTTCGGTGCTTGTGTTGACATGCGACTCATTGCTCTACAGTACTAGCATCAAGCACATCAGTACGTAGCATCAACAGGTTAGTGTTCATCACGAACGTGGTTTTGCAGTCAATGCAATGTTTACAAATGCGGGGTTGGCAGATGCCCATTTGATGTATGGATTAGCACGGGGCAATAGCCGTGGCACGGTACGTTTGTATCGAGACAGATTTCCAGAACGAAGGTGTCCCGACACGAAGACGTTCGAAGCAATTGATCGGCGTCTTAGGGAGCACGGAACATTCCAGCCTATGACTCGCGACTGGGGAAGACCTAGAACGACGAGGACACATGCAATGGACGAGGCAATTCTTCGTGCAGTTGACGATAACCCTAATGTCAGCGTCAGAGGAGTTGCTGCTGTACAAGGTAACGTTGACCATGTCACTGTATGGAGAGTGCTACGGGAGAACCAGTTGTTTCCGTACCATGTACAGCGTGTGCAGGCACTATTAGCAGCTGATTGGCCTCCACGGATACACTTCTGCGAATGGTTCATGCCCGCATCTCGTGGTCGTGCGGTAGCGTTCTCGCTTCCCACGCCCGGGTTCCCGGGTTCGATTCCCGGCGGGGTCAGGGATTTTCTCTGCCTCGTGATGGCTGGGTGTTGTATGCTGTCCTTAGGTTAGTTAGGTTTAAGTAGTTCTAAGTTCTAGGGGACTGATGACCATAGATGTTAAGTCCTATAATGCTCAGAGCCATTTGAATGGTTCATCCAACAATGTGTCAATCCTCATTTCAGTGCAAATGTTCTCTTTACGGATGAGGCTTCATTCCAACGTGATCAAATTGTAAATTTTCACAATCAACATGTGTGGGCTGACGAGAATCCTCATGCAATCGTGCAATCACGTCATCAACACAGATTTTCTGTGAACGTTTGGGCAGGCATTGTTGGTGATGTCTTGATTGGGCCCCATGTTCTTCCACCTACGCTCAATGGAGCACGTTATCATGATTTCATACGGGATATTCTACCTGTGCTGCTGGAACATGTGGTTCATGCACGATGGAGCTCCCGCACATTTCAGTCGAAGTGTTCGTACGCTTCTGAACAACAGATTCGGTGACCGATGGATTGGTAGAGGCGGACCAATTCCATGGACTCCACGCTCTCCTGACCTCAACCCTCTTGACTTTCATTTATTAGGGCATTTGAAAGCTCTTGTCTACGCAACCCCGGTACCAAATGTAGAGACTCTTCGTGCTCGTATTGTGGACGGCTGTGGTACAATACGCCATTCTCCAGGGCTGCATCAGCGCATCAGGGATTCCATGCGACGGAGGGTGGATGCATGTATCCTCTCTAACGGAGGACATTTTGAACATTTCCTGTAACAAAGTGTTTGAAGTCACGCTGGTACGTTCTGTTGCTATGTGTTTCCATTCCAAGATTAATGTGATTTGAAAAGAAGTAATAAAATGAGCTCTAACATGGAAAGTAAGCCTTTCCGGACACATGTACACATAACATTTTTTCTTTCTTTGTGTGTGAGGAATGTTTCCTGAAAGTTTGGCCGTACCTTTTTGTAACACCGTGTATAATACTAAAGGGCCTCATGACCTTAGCATACATTTCTACGCACTTGTCAGCCACTGCGTCTTTTCCTCTTTCAAAAAACTTATGGAGTGAGGAAACTGCTGGTAAAATTTACAAACATCGCTTAACATAACGAGGTTCCAGAATGCGTGTTAAGTAACTTTTTGCACAATCTGCATTGCGAGACACATATTGATTTAGCTGAAACGCACGAAAACTTTTCCCCTCCTGGACTTGGGCCCTGCTTCGTGACTGACATATACTTCCCTGTACTTACTATCTCCTCAGCCTTCTTTAAGTTTGGTTTGCTCATTTTCCTGCTCCCACCGTTATGATAAATGAGCTGCAGTGAAGTTACCTACGCAAACATATCCCGGCTAGTCACGTTGCATTGATAGTGCAACCTATTGGCAGCTGGGGCAGGCTGAACGCGGTCCGTGAAACTCGGGATTGCGGAAACCCAACTTGACTTCTTGTACTTTAGTACACAGGTACTGTGGAAATTTGTGGTAAGTTCCTATTGGGACTGCTAAGGTCTCGGTCCATGGGGTTACACACTACTTAATCTAACTTAAACTAACTTACGCTAGGGAGAACACACACCCGTGCCCAAGGGAGGACTCGAACCTCCGACAGGTGGAGCCGCGGGAACCGTGCCAAGGAGCCCCATACCGCGCGGCTACCCTGCGCGGTCCACAGATTCTCTTGTGTCTTCGTCGCGACAGATTGAGCTGCTTAAGTGGTTGCAGCGAAGACAGGGGCAGGCGGGCTGGAAGGAGGGAACTTGTAAACTCTTGGCAGACAGGCCGCAGCTCGGCTACAGCCCGGCCTGCTGGTGTTGCAGAGGTGCGCGCCGTGCGGCCCTGGAGGGCAGGGCGTGTGCCTGGGCCCACACATCTGCTGCGGCCCCCGCATGGGCTGCCGGCTGGCCAGCCCCGCGGACACCGCCGTCTGCCGCTCCACGCCGCCCTGCCCCCTGGACAGCCCCGAGATGCGCTGCGCCGGCGGCGTCGGCCGCTGCTCTGCGCCGGGAGTCTGCTGCTTCAAAGGTGAGTCACGTGGCCAGGCATGTCGGGCTACGGAATTACTCTTTATCCTTCTACATCTTCAATTATCCATTGAGGGACAGTCAGGTTCAGTTGGTTGCCTGATTGGTGACATATTTCCTGGTCATGAAGGGACTTCCTCTCCTTTTTAAGGTGCCATAGCTCAATCGGTAAAAACGCAGCTGCTATAGGACCACCTCGTTGCCAGCCTGTCTGTCTTTCTTTTCGACTGTTACAAACCCTTTTTTCTCAGGAACAGATACACATACAAAGTTCAAATTTATGTCACACACTCGAAAGTCTACAGCCCATTGGCGATATAAAAAATTGACGCTGCAAAGTCAATGCAATGGACAGATATCGCCATTTATGTCACATCTTCTGATACTCGCAAAGACGCTCGTCAAAACGTATCCTTCTTCCCGTTGCCCTAGAATCATAGAATTTGACAAAAAAGCAAGGTTTCACAATGAAACCAAAGCAAAAATTCGAAAACTGCAAATCTACAATTATATTACGCGGAAAATTTTTTGTCATTTGTTACCTGATGCTCTGTCTTTTTGTCCGTCTGTTAAGACCCTCTTTTCTCAAGAATGAGTAAACCTATCAAGTTGAAATTTATGTCACACACTATGGTCTAGGGTCCCTTGGCGGTGTAAAATCTTCTGAAGTTCCTTCAACATCTGCCGATCATTCAGGATCCAAAGTAAAATGCTTAGTCCTACCCACCAAGAAATCTCCAATCCAGTCATAAAATTTCTCTTGATACCCCATACGATCAAACTTTTGCTAATAATCGTAGGTATGGTACTGAGACAAATGCCTCCTGGAAGTCAAGAAATACTGCATCTACCTGACTGTTTTCACCCATGGCTTTCAGGGTGTCATGTGGGAAAAGTGCAAGTCCGGCTTCAAATAATCGTTTTTTTCGGAATCCATGCTGGTTAGCATGGCGGAGGACATTTTGTTCGAGATACGTCATTGCACTTGAGTTCAGAATATCTTCTAAGATTCTACAATACATGCATGGTAAGGATACTGGACGACAGTAACGTGGATCACTACCGCTGCCCTTCCTGCAGCTGATTGTGGCCCGTCCTTTCTTCCAACAACAAGACACATTTTTTTGTGCGAGAAATTTTGTGTATCTTATGGTTAAAAGAGGGGGGGCTAACTCAGCCACGAGTTCAGTATGGAATCGGACCATATTCCATCAGGCCCTGGAACTGTTCATTTTTAATGATTTCAACTGTTCCTCAACGCTGTTGACACTAATGTCTATTTCATTCATCTTTGTAGTGGTACGAGAATAAAATTGGGGCATTAAGCCTGGCTTTTTATTCGTAAACAAAAAATTTGTAAACGGTGTTAAGCATTTATGCTTTTGGTCTGCTGTCATAAATTTCAGTTACTGTCTGGTCCATGAGGGTCTGTGTCTTTGGAAAAGAGTGCTGTTAAAATCTCTTTGTGCTACTTTAAGAATTTACGTAAAAAAAAAAAACAGTGCGGGTGATCCTGGTGATCGTTTGGATGCGCGTGAATAACTGCCCGATGAAAGAGGTACAATACCTGGAAGAAGATACACAAGAAATACTATTTTCTCACAATAGCGCCTAATAAATTCGAAGTTATTTTTTCCGTTTCAGTAAAACCACACAAAGACGACAGCAGGGCAAGAGAAACAGAACAACACACACGCAGACATCGTATAGAATGCTCGTACCAATACAAATAATTGCACTTGAAAATTTAAATAATTAAATCTTCCACAGTTCTCTATAGAACTAAAACATTTGAAACTAAGTTTTCAGTTCGTAGTAAGGGGGTTAGCGTTGCTGATTTTCCATTTAAGGTTCCAGGTTCGATTCCCGATCGCGTCCTCATCATTTAATCTCATCTTTAGCGACGTGCTGAAGAGCCCTGAAACAGAAAGACTTTCGTTCTCATTCTTGTGATATTCATTGACACTTGCATTGGTGAACAAACGCTTGCTCGTCTCGATGCAGTCGAGATTTACAGATTAACATTTGCAACTTTCAAGGCTCAAGATCGAAAGTTTCGCTTAATATACAAATTATCTGTCCTTACAAAATGGAAGCTAATAGAATAGTAGATCTACTTTATGTTTAAAACATTATATTGAGCGGATTTTAAAGACAGTTTTCTCATATTTTAAAGCTGACTTTTGTGAGAGAGGTTCCATTTGAAAGAACGCTTATCAAATTAAATACATGCCACTTTGCAGTTATTCAGGCGATCACGTAATCCGGTCGCCTATATCTGTTATTTCAGAAGGAGGAACTGTGAATGTTATTTTGAAAAGCCTGTTTAAAAGTCAACGTTGGACCTGTAAGAGATTTCTATTGCGATGATGAAGAATTTCAACTGGAGGTATCGACTTGAAAAAAATTCCTCTCGATTTGTTAGGGGTCACCAGATGTATGTGCATGTAGCGCTTGACGTGACAGAAGAGGGTGTGGCACAATTATTATCCACGAATAATATTTTATTTCTCAGAAGTGATTGGTGTAAGCTTTCCAGGTTTTTGGCAACACAGTTCAGAAAGAAAACTTTGCGTTCACAACGAGAAAATGTACTGAGACGTCGTTCGCAGAGATTCACCTTATTTCGATGACCAACTTCTCCATACATGTCTTATGTGGCTAAATTTTTCCGCCCATAATTAGCAGTTCAAAAAATTGTGAAAATTCTTCTTGCTTCATCTATCTATCGCAGGTGGAACTGCAATCAACCATCAGATCTTGTGAAGTCAAGTTTTTAATATGCAGTCATATCTATATATGAGAGAGTGCTGAAAATTAATTCCTCTGAATTTCTTAAGTGAAAACCATTAATGCTTTTCAAGTAAAACAAACTTTATCACCGTTCTGTTTCTTTTCTCTCCACGTATGCATATTTGTTTATCAACATAGTCACCCTGGTGAAGAACACATTTCTCACAATGAGAGACCAGTTTGTTGATACCGTCACTGTAGGATGTTTGACTTCGTTGACGCGGCCACAACCTCACCTCTGCTTGCACCGCTTCATCACTAACAAAGTGAAGTGCTCCAAAGCGTTCTTTAAGTTTTGGAAACAGACGAAAATCGGATGGGGCCAAGTTGGGACTGTGTGGTGGATGACAGATGACAGTGAGCTTAAGACATCGGGCTGTCGCAGATGTCGCAGCACTCATGTGTGGTCTGGCATTGTTACGCTGAAGGACAGGGTACTGCATGTGTGGACGAACTCTTCGGTTACAAACTCGGTCAGAGCACGCTGTTTCTCACACACCGACTGTGTTACGTCACACACCGCCATGTTACACACGCTAGAATTCGGAGTCTTCTAGTAGCAGAAGGTTGCAGCTTGCGTCACCGAAGCGGGAAAGTCGACCTAGTAATATGCATGACGTGTAATACCTCAACCGACATTGCGGACAGAATGAAAAAATACAGGAGCACGACTTTTCAGCACACCCTTGTAATATAGAAGCGTTTCGTGATTAACGTTCAATTTGTTACAGACGACAGCTGCTAATGTGAGGGTATTCTCCAACTTTTCTCGTGATTCCATTAATGTGTCTTTTGACTTCCTGAGAAGACTTAGGTCCTTCTTTGACATCAAAATTTCCAGACAGAAAACACTGTATCCAGTTTTGTGCGTATTGTACTATCCTCATCATGGTCAATAATATCACAAAGCATTTTTGGGAGCTTGAACCGCATTCATCCTTTTTTTGTAAACAATTTTTAAAAATCAATCGATTTTATTTTGTAATTTCACTCAACTTCAATATACAATTGTTTTTTGGCTGTGCTGTGTCAGATCCGAATAATGTTTCAAGCATTATGTGATCATAAGTTTGGAAGTTTGTGGTAAGGACTGTGGGACCAAACTGCTTAGGTCATCGGTCCCTAGGCTTCCACATTACTTAATCTAACTTAAACTGACTTACACTAAGGACAACACCCACACACCCATGCCAGAGGGAGGACTCGAACCTCCGACGAGGGGAGCCACTCGAGCCGTGACAAGACGGGAAGGAGGAGCAGTGTTTAACGACCCGTAGACAAGGGGTCCTTAGAGACGCGCGACAAGCTAGCATTAAGGAACGATTAGGAAGGAAGTCGGCCGTGTCCTTTCAAAGAAAACATCCCAGCATTTGCCTTAAGCGATTTTGGAAAATCACGTGTAACTTAAAACTGGGTGGCCGGACGCAAATCTGAACTGTCATCCTCGCGAATGCCAGTCCAGTGTGGTAACCGTTGCGCCACCTCACTCGGCCAGCTTAGAGAAAGACGTCGCATCAATTCACAGGCACGCAGCAGGATTTATTACCTGTAGGTAATTTATAATATTCGATCGAGACGTGAGTTTTGCGGAAATACTGCGTGAACTCAAATGGGAACTCCTGGGAGGAACACTTTCTTTTCGATACTGAGAAAATTTGGGAGACAGGTTTTTACGACAGACTGCCGAATGACCCTACTGCCATGAACATACATCTCACATAAGGACTGCGAACACGAGATAAGAGGGCTCAGTATTCATGCGGAAGCATATAGATAGTCCTTTTCCCTTCCTCCATTTGAGAGTGGAACAGGGAAGGGAATGACTAGCAGTGAGTGGTAAGGTACCTTCCATCATGCACCGAATCGTGGCTCCCGGGATATGTATGTAGGTGTAGAAAACTGGTGCTGAGGTTTACACATTCCAATTCGTCGTAGC
The DNA here is from genome assembly GCF_021461395.2 of Schistocerca americana. Lineage (NCBI taxonomy): Eukaryota > Metazoa > Arthropoda > Insecta > Orthoptera > Acrididae > Schistocerca > Schistocerca americana. The sequence continues at coordinate 449,069,167 of NC_060125.1, read as the reverse complement.
TAGCCAATGACATTTAATAATTACTCCAGTAATTTAAAATGACCCTCAGTGTAAAGAAATTCACCTTGAGTACATTACAGTGTGTTAATTCACCAACTACTTCTTTAGTAGGAAAAAGACAATTCACACGTTCGTTAAAAAAACAATAAAATTCTGCTCTATTTTTTTCTGGTGCTATTGATTTCTTTGATATCTTGTAATAACGATGAAATAATTGTATGTTTCAGACTCATGCCACATTGATACTTCGTGTGTCGCTGATACAACTGAATCCGCCGGTCGGTATACTGTGGACACGTTTATTGTCAGCGACGGTGACCGTGACGAGATGAGAATATAATTTTGCAGCATGTAAATTTGAAATTCTGATAATAAATGCAATTCTGATAAACTTTGAAACTGTCTTTCACTTATACTTGTTATGTTTGTTAGCAATATTTGACTTTTAGTTTATGTTTTTGTTTTTCTGAAACAAAACTACTGTGCCATGGAACGAGTCAAGAGTGTACAGGGCACTGACTAAAAATTTGTAGTTCACAGAATGCTTATCAGGAAATAACAGTCGAGCACAGAGACGGACGGTCAACAAAGTGATTCTCTAAGAGTTACATTTATAACGACTGAGGTTTGGAAACCTAAAACACGAATGCAAGTCATGTACAATAGTATGTTCGGATATGAAAGAAGTAAATTCTTGGTATAAGTCAGCAATCATATTAATGTTCATGAATAATTCTGCATCGTTTGTTTAAGGATACATGTTGCTTTCTTATTCCACATAACGTGTTTATACTTCAGCCATCTTCAGACACTATTACTGAGAACAAAAGTAACGTAAAATGAGAAGTAATGTGTAAAATGTAACGAAATGCAGGGGTTCGACGACTGATCTAATGATTAGCGTTGACACTGAACGAGAAATGCCATTTTTCTCCTCATAAGTTTTCTTTTTCGTCTGATGTGCCACGCCACGACTCTCTCTACCACGGCAATGTAAGGATTTTGCCCTATATGACTCTCTCTAGTACAATTCCCTCACGCCCACATACATGTTCAATCATCCTGTCGATAAGTAGGCGAAGAGGTCCGCGTCAGTGATTACATCTCAACAATTCCAGAGTTTTGTTGTACTCAATTCACTCCAATTGCCGTGAAACAGCTGTGAAATACGAGCTGGATCGAGTCCGTACTTTGAGGGCCAATCGATCTATAGCTTTGACTAACTGAGATACACTTTTAGTAGTAATCAAGAAATGTAAATGCTCACTGGGCTTGAGTGGTGACTGCGAATTTACAAATAATGGTCAGTTCATTGTGGCCTACTACACTACACTTTGAAAAAAAACCTATCCAAAGTATCAATGGCAAATATATCTCAAATGTGGATTTCGCTGATAATGCTTATAATTATCTCTAGATGAAGAACTTAGACTTTTATTGTGGTAGTTACGCGCTTTTCATTATTCTGTTTTGATGCCTCCCATTTGTAATGCCAAGTACACCAACAAGCCTCCAATATTTGGGACAACTTGTTGCTGCTATTTCTTTACGCGTAGGTTATTCTGACGATATTGTCACTCATGAGAGCACAAATTGCGAACTGCGTTTTCACGTTTTGCAAGGAGGACAAAAAGTATAACCTCAGCGAGAGCAAATTTTTTGGAGCGAAAAGGATGGCATATTTTTAATGCATTGAGCAATTCATTTATGTAGCAGCATATCATTGTAACTAACCATCTGATCTATCCTACTAACCTCATGGAACTGCAAGCATTTGCACGCAAAGTAAATTGCTGTGATAAATTTGTCCTTTAGGCTGCTGATATTACCCGCTCACTCAACAATCTTCGCCACGGGAAATGTGTTCAGTACTCTCTATCGTCTCGTCTTCTTCCCATGGTACTGACGCTACGCTGTACGGTCTTGATGCTTCTCGCAGACAGAAAAGCTGATGGTTCCAAGCAATCAATACTTTTTACATCTCAGACCATCAAAGTCGTTTCTCAGAACTATTCACACATCGAAAAAGAACTGTGCCATTAAAATGTTCTACATATATTTATGCTATCTGATCAAAAGTATCTGGGCACTTATTAGTGAGTATTTATAGGGGATGATTCGACTTTTACCTTTACGACAGATTGAACGCTACTGGGAATAAGGTGTCTGAATATCTGTGGAGGAATGGCACCAAATTATTCCTCAAGAGTCGAAACTAGAGAAAATAAGTGCTATTAGATGTTAGGGTTTGGAGCGGAGTCCACGTTCTAACTAATCCCACAGGCGTTCCTTTGAGCTGAGATTGGGACTCTGGGCAGGTCAGTCCATCTCAGGAGTGTTACTGTCTGAAAACCTTCGCCTCCTTTGGAACTTTATGTCAAGCTGCAGTGTCATACTGATGCAATCACCGTCTCTGAACTGTTCCGATACTGCGCGCGGACACAAATCTGTGAGATGTAGTCTTATACCCTCATATTTAGTGTTTTCGTAAGTGAAATAAGACCTGACCACGAGGAACATGATACCACCTCCTCGGTACTTCACTGTTGACGAAACACGTGATGGCAAGTAATGTTCTACTGGTTAACCAAATCAAACATAGCTCGAATCATGTCTCCAAATCACTCGTGTTCAGTCATCCAGTGTCCAGTGGCGTTGCTCTTCACGCTGTCTCAAGCATCACTTGGCACCGACTCCAGAAATATGTGTCCTATAAGAAGCTGCTCCACCGCTGTTCTCCATTACTTTTAACCTCCCATACACAGTCACTGTGGTGGGTGGCCTGCTGGGAGTACTTAGGAACTCATGGGTGATTCCTTCCCCCATTTTAAGCGATTGTTGTCAACCACAATCCGCTATGAGGTCTGCCTAGTCTTGTTCTACCTCTGGTTGCTCCTTCACACCACCAACAATCGGCTTGGGCACTCTTAGGAGGATTGACATGTCCCTGTTGGATTTGTTACCTAGGTGGCATCCAATCACTAGTCCTGACTGACGTGTTCTGCTGGTACTGTGGTTCTGCTTCTCTACTAACAACACTTGCCACCCCCACCCGCATCGCCTTTTATACTGGTAGGCCCGTCTCTCGTGACGCCTCGTGGTCAACTCCGCCTTACTTCGGGGTATCCGGATACGTTTACTCAGTTTGCATGGAAATAAGTTTCAGCCTATCACCAACCACATAGCATAACTTGGTCCTTGCTTGAGCATATCTGTCAAAGCATTTGATAGACTGTAACACTGAGCTTCATTCCTTGTTTCGTTTTATAAGTGACATATGATTGCACGTTGACATCGACAATCCGACGGTAGTGTCGCCTTTGTTCCTTCCGCATGCGATCGGTGGCGGTTGCTTAGAAAATCCAGACTGCTGGCTTCTCTCGCGGTAGAGACAGTGAAACCTGGCTCGCTCGTTGGAGTATTGATCGGAACGTTATTTTAAAAGCTTTATTTTAAACTAAAAAGATAATAATTTTTGTGATGTGTGTACAACCGTGCTCAAAAGTATCCGAACGACCTGAATTGCATTTCGCCTGATTCGCATACAACCCTCATAGCGCAGCTATCTAGCAGGTCCTCTAATCGCTCCTTGGTACAGTCGTTTGACTATTGAAAATGGTTCTAAGAAATCACTACTAGAAAACACTGCTCTATATCGCAATAACTCAAGATGTAAAGTAATACCACGATACTACAAATATCAGGGAACACCTCATCACAGATAAGACTGTCCTTAAGGCTTGTAATCTCACATTTATTACAATAAATGACATACCTGAAATATTACCACTCTCATTATTACGTCAGATAGGTGATGCGCGTAGTAAGTTCGTCGTATTCATGATTTTCTATTCAAGAAAGATACCGTACTTATTATTTAACACAAAATGACATTAAAAATTTAAGTTATTCACGGGCTGCTAGTTGAGAATATGTATGAACTTCAAATGACACGACGAACCGTCTCGTTCTGCATATGGATTCAAACCCAGGCAGACTAAGCAAAGATTTCGTGACTGAAACTAACAGTCATTCCTAACTAGGCATGCAGAGAGTGATATACCTCGATTTTAGACAGTATCAGTTAGGAAATATCAACTTTAAATTACATAACGTAAACATTTTTAACGCACGCGAATTCCTACCCAGCATCTATTGTGCCTGTTAAGGAACTACGAGAGATGTTAAATATTGCTTCTTCACAAGTAACTTACTTGAAATGCCGTGAGGTAAAGCTTTGTGTTGGACAGGGATTCGAACCCAGAACCCAATCGGATCGCTATCGAAGTACAATCAACTGTGATATATCGGATTTTCTCGGCAGTAGCTGGATGTTTTAACTGAAATGACGAGAGGAAACACGCGAATTCCTACCCAGCATCTATTGTGCCTGTTAAGGAACTACGAGAGATGTTAAATATTGCTTCTTCACAAGTAACTTACTTGAAATGCCGTGAGGTAAAGCTTTGTGTTGGACAGGGATTCGAACCCAGAACCCAATCGGATCGCTATCGAAGCACAATCAACTGTGATATATCGGATTTTCTCGGCAGTAGCTGGATGTTTTAACTGAAATGACGAGAGGAAACATTAATTTTCTCCTTCCCAGGTCTCCAACACGGCACCTATCGCTGTTACATTGTAGAGAAGATGAACGTTAAATATTGGTTTGTTACACCAGCAGCGACATGTGAGCATGTCTGAACTAGAAATAATATGACGAAGAGCTCAGTGCTTACTGGTAATCATACCCCACACAATTGTTGTTGACTACACACAAAGAGACGTCAGCTACCGAATTTTTCTCCACCAGCAACTCGGAATAACATCCTTGAACTTACAGTGATCTCGCAAATAGTTCTGTGTCTCACTGGGAGTAAAAAACGTCAGTTATCGTTAGTATTGACAACGAATGAAAATACATTAAAAAACAAAATTATTATCTACCAGCAGATAGGCGTTCTCATGCTAGAGTTTGATAATACATAATGAAAGTTTAGTGCCGGGCCAGGATTCGAACCCATTCACGCACAATATGTGGAGATGTTGAGGAATCTGCAGTTTTGAAGAAACAACAAATTGTAGTCGAGCTGTATTGTCGCGAAGGGATCAAATTCTGCGTTAAGGGCGGTCTGAGTTGCGTTCCCAGTGCAGAACCAATTTTATCGACATAGACAAGCTCAAATAAAAGATGAAATAAGTGTCCTGTGGCCCTACATGGCGTCTGTTTCGTCACTAGAAATAAATAGCTAATATAAGAAAGGTTACTGGTGATAGAGTTTCTACATGTCGCCACTCCTGACTTTATTGTGGTTGAACCTAATGTCTACTTGGTAGAGAAGGAATATCATGCTTAATGTGAATTTCAGACCACAATGCCATTATACCTTCTTCACTTGGCGTAGCCAGAAGAAAATAGAATCTGTCTCTCCCTATCAAAAATCATCGGCAGAAGTTGGAATCGAACCCAGACCATGAGTATATGAATCTATCAGCAGTCCAACAGACCACCAAATCCTCCTCTCTGTGGCTCCTTTTTCTACTGTAACGCCGTTGCTCCACCCTGGATGAGAATTCTGACACACAGGGCCCCTGTAGTGGTTTGCAGCATGTTCAGTACATTCATTTACTTGGTTGACCGAATCGCCATGAACTAGCTGCCTCGGCTACCCAGTGCATACATTCGACTCAATTTTGTAATCACCGAAATAAAGTCACATAATTGCCACCTACCCAGACTGCCAACAGTGTAGTATGCAGAAATTTAAATAGGAAGGGTTCCTTTCCAGTTGAGCTACTCTGTTGTGCTATCTGTTTGTTGAAAGCGTCGTGCAGTGCAAAAGAAAAGCTGTAACTGTCTGTCTCTCAGAACTCTACATCCGGCCTTATGCATTATCTCACAACACTGTGGAATGTGGAAGTTCTGGAGGAATTGTCGTTGACTTCTGGAGCCGCTGTAGTTATAATTCAGCTAGTAGTGTAATTGTAAGTGTAGTGTACTGTAGACAAAACGTCGCGAGTTTAAATACATTCCATGCTACGTTTTTTAAAACGCAATCCTGCTGTCTACTGAAGTTATCAATCTAATGGAACTTTGAAAAAATTCCCTTTACTTCTCAACCCAAAATAGTCGCATGTGGGAAAAACGGCCAACTACTCTGACATTTTTTTTTTCTTTTCAGGTTTAATAGACGGTCAGGCAGTAGATGCATGTCGAAAATTTTGTATTATGTATGGGGAGAGTGCATCATGTCAAAATACGTCAGAAAAGTATTTTCTACATTAGATGTCGTGTGGTAGTGTCGTTTTATTCTTCTTCAAATCTTCAACTTTAACTCAGAACATGTAATCAATAAAGTGCATGTGCATTGTCAGACTGTTATAGATAACATCAGAGAATTCGCATATATCGTTGATGATTAATTTCTTTCTCGTGTCTACTATTGTTTAAACAACACTAAAAGAAAACATACGAAAATTGTGCACTGTATTATAAGAAATGAAATAAAACTACCAATGATAACCTTACGAGGAAAGTCTGTTTTAATAAAGCTGAGTGTCTGTACACAAGCGTGCCTCCTTCGGACCGAATTAGTAAAATCTACTCACTTAGATTTCGATTGGGTCTGTGTTTAATTGGTATGCTGTGTCATATTCAAGAGGTATGCAAATGTAGCATTTCATAAATAAAGTTATGTATTCCTAGAATCCCAAAATTTGCTTGTCAGCAACGGAAAGAGGCATTACCTGTTGTACAGCATTGTAAGTTTATCACCATTGCACTATGAGCCGAAAGTAATTTCTTGCGTTTTCCTTATCGATGTCTGATCTGACTGCTTGTAGCTCTTTCACAGAAGGGATAAAAACGTTGCATTCAGGGAGACTGGAATCACGAACCAGAACCGCCGCTTTTCTTACAGGTCAGCACATTACCACATAGATAGCGCAGAGGTATGTGCCTGGGATTCCTATTACGAGGCTAATAGTGGCTAGAACTCGTAAATCGATATTTAAAGGACAAGATTAGTTGCGATTTACACGTGCAACGAGTTTCCTGGGCTTAAAACCGTAAATTTACAATCATTTGTTTCACCTCAAGCGATAATATCTCAAGTAATTCAATGGAAATGACAGGAAAGTCAAGTGAACTTTGTGCACACGAGGAAATAACTCGTCGATCACAGAGTTGCCAAGCATACCTTGCCTTGTTGCCAAATCTCAGTTACAGTATCAGCAGGAAGAAGACGAACAGATGTGTTCCTACAGAGGGCTGGAAAGTGATCATAGCAAGCATCTCAAAGACGCGGCTGGCACAGCCTGGAATACGTAATGCTTCTGATTAGCATTTCTGTAACTAGGTTTAGAGACTGGAGCGTAATTACTAATAATACTCAGAACCGACTGTAAACTAAGCATAGTAAATCAGTAACTCTCATAGTTGTTTTTATATTTCTTTCGTAAGTGTACTCAAAACTAAGAAACTCATTCATGGACGTTTTCGTGCCTGGCCGATAGTCGAGCACAACAAAGGAATAAAAATAAAAACAATGTTTGTGTATGTGTGTGTGAGAAGAGAGAGAGAGAGAGAGAGAGAGAGAGAGAGAGAGAGAGAGAAATAGAGATAAATATAAAAAAGAATGAGAGAGAGAGTAAATAATTGTAAAGAAATTGCATCATGGTATGTAAAGAAATCTTTGATTAAAATGACATGTTCCACATCATTACGAAATGTCATATTCATGATCTATGGAACAAATATTAATCTAATGTAATCTAATCTAATCATATTGCTGCCTAGCCATGAGGAGACATGAATTACCGAAATTTTCGCCAATATCAGTAACCGAATCCAAACTTGAAATTAAAAGACCACAGTTTTTGTAATAAACCGGGACTCCTATGTAGACCCTTTCGTCCCTGTTCACTAACCACGAAAGATTTGTGATATATCTCCATTCAGAAGTCACAAAGTGTGCATGCAGTTAAAGATGAAGTGCGTGATGTAAAGTTCTGTGACAAAGATACGAACCCAACACGTAATCGGTTTGTTAACTAAGTAAAATCAGATGTTTGTATCGGTTTTTATTACCAGCTGCTAGGTGTTTGAATCTAAAATAAGGATACAAATTTTTCTACCTGAGCGACAGTCGAACAGTACACCTACCGTCCTTCTTTATCATCCACGAATATAGCTTAAGTATCGATTGGTTACTCACCAACAGTAAGATGTGTGCGTGTCTGACCAGATATAACGGCACCTATTGCGAATGTTGGCAACACATGAACAGACATTAAAAATGCATGTTAATTTTCACTAGCAGGCTGATGTGAACGTGATAGGGCTTGAAATGAAATTAAGAATATTTTTGTACTGGATCAGTTTTCAGACCCACATAGTTACCTTTGGAGGAGACCTCCAGAAGATTGCAGTCTTGGGAAAAGGAAAGAAATGATTGAAGTATACTGTTCCGAGAGATTCAGATCCTCGAGAGAGGAGATACGAATTCTAATCACAGGCCAGCACCAAATTTTTCAACGTCTGTAGTTCAATCAAGTACAAGTAAAATAAGAGCCCTGTTCCTTTAAATGGCTATCGGTTCACCGAATAAAATAAAATTTTCTAATGTAAGTAAGTTACTGGCGACAGTATTTCCGTTTACTATGACTTCTGCCTATGTCATATCCCAACGTAAACCGTCTCTGCCCAGTTAGTAATGAAGGAATGTAATAGGAATCCAAACCACATACACCTGCGCTAGCTATGTGATAATATGCTGACCTGTAAGAAAAGCGGCAGTTCTGGTTCGTGATTCCAGTCTCGCTGAATGCAACGTTTTTATCCCTTCTGTGAAAGAGCTACAAGCAGTCAGATCAAACATCGATAAGGAAAACGCAAGAAATTACTTTCGGCTCATAGTGCAATGGTGATAAACTTACAACGCTGTACAACAGGTAATGCCTCTTTCCGTTGCTGACAAGCAAATTTTGGGTTTCTAGGAATACATAACTTTATTTATGAAATGCTAAATTAACTGCTTATGCCAGCCTTCCAATCGAGCAGATGAAGTGAGCAAAGAGGGTGACGAATGCAAGGTATGTAGCTGCCTGAGTGCCAGATGCGGGTTTTACCACAGGGTCAGAGTGTGCATGCTATCTGAAGGATGGAGATGATACAGTTGCAGTTCAGATGGATGAAATTATATAGAAACATTATTTGTTTTCAACGAAATTACGTTACAGACTCTACAAACATGTTATAGAAAAATTAATACACCAGAAAATTCGCAGCTGTATGCGCTGTAACTGTCCGTGGCATATTTTTGACATAGTTTTCACATCTTCGGAAATATCATTTTTGACTGTGTTACGATGATTCGAAAATGGGTCTCGGCCCGAAACTAGTCGTCGAGTGAATTAAAAAAAATTTGCAACTCTGGAGTGGTTTTTTGTTATACAGAGAAGTTTTAAAAGTTAATGCGCAGTGCTATGAATCCCCATTGTTATATGTTGGTATGCTACGTAAACTTTGTTAATAACTTGTTTAGTATTATTTGGATATTTCAATGAGAGGTTGCAAAATAAGTGCAATAGTTTTCACTGTAATATAGTATATTATGCATATGTGTACTTAGCTTTAAATTTGAATAGTGGTCATTATTAGAATGTCTGTTTTGAGTTCAGTAGTGTGTTATGTCACAGAAACTATTTAAGGACGAGTCTTCAGAAGGCCTTTGTCATTGTCTGTCTTTCGGAGTCTTTTGTCATAGGTCAGTACTGGTGAGTCTGATGAGGAGACTTTGCGGCTGCGCAGCTGCGAGCTATAGACTTTAACACTTCAGTGGCCTTGCAACAACTTTTGTGAGCATGAGTTCCAGGGTCTAATTTCTTACTTGAAGTAGATCGCTTGAATGTGTTTTTTGTAACTCATTTTGCGCGACTATACGAAATTTAATTCTGTGTACGGTATATGAAGCAGTTATGAATTATAATTGATTGTTACAGTTGATATTTGTATTCTTTTGTTGAGGACTTGTACTTTTTCGCAGTGGTTATTCAGCAGAACGAACTTCTATTCTTGTCATAACTGATAGTGAGATACTTTACTTTCTAACTCTGAATCTATTCTGTTAATTATCGTGACTTACTGTGCCGATTAAAGAACTGTGCTCGCTAGTGTTTCTCTAATTGATGCTCTGCTCAAAATACATAATTAAATATTGTTTAATTGTTTTTATTTTGAATCTGCAATTCATGTGAACCACAATTCACACATCTGTGAATAGTACATTGTAGACATTTATTTGGTTTAAACCCTAACAATCTGGCTTCATCAGCATCACTAATCTTACAGGACTTATCCAGTCATTTTTCGCTAACATTTTTATTTACTAAAAGTTGTTTAGGAATTATTTCTATGTTACACGATCTGGTTTTAAAACTACGGAGCACCACCAGCCCCTCAAATATCACGAGTCAAGCCAACAAAATAGGCTGTGCGTTACTCACACCGATAGCAGCATATAAAACTGAACTGCCGGTGCACTCGTAAGGGGATGTCCTACGTGCTTTACTTTCGTTCCTTCATCTTGCCGTGGCGCTCTGCACACGAAGAGACAAGCAGTCAGTCTTCAGTGGTGCAGTGCTGTTGACTTCTAGTGTGCACGATTAGCAGTTAATATTTTGCAGTAAAATACCGAGTTGTTGCAATCACAAAAGTAAGTCGTCCCAGATATGTACCTGCCGCCGATGCACGATTTTTTCGAGTCCAGGTCTATGTCGAAAGTGCTTGCACCACAAATCCAGCAAGCATAGTGGCCAAGCAATGCAACACGACGAGCAGCAGATATATGTTTCACACGAGACGCTCACACTACTTAATTAAATATTGTTTAATTGTTTGTTAAGATACCGTAATGTGTTAACTGCTCACTTCTTACACGTCTATGTTTCATTTAAGCAGCCGAAAACGTTTTTGTTTTGTAGTTACATGTGTGAGGGGAGGAACCGATACGTTAGGAAAAGTTCATGTTAATTAGTTATGGACAATATCCCTGTCAAGATGATTTGTAATAACATGTGTTTATATTAACTTGAAGCTAATTAGTTACTTCCTTTCATGTAATTATCCAGAGTCGTGTTGTTAAATAAAAACTAATTGTTGGCAGTATAAAAGTTTGTGCAGCAATATAAATGTGACGTAAAAGAAGAGACAAAGGAAATGCCTTCAGCCTATAGATAAGTGATTATTTAGTTTCTTTAATTTTAGTTTTAGGAAAAAGTAGAAAAACAAAATTGTGTATTCATGCTTCATTCTTTCATTAAAGCCAAGAAATTAAATTTCAGGAAAATTCTTGTTAATGATTTTAAAGGAATATATAGAAAAAGCTCTCAGCTTTTGTCCACTCAGGATTATCGATCATGTTCTTTAGCAAATAGTACGTTTTTTTTCAGGTGGAAAAATCAAAAGATAAGGTTATGCTATTCCTGGTCCTACTGCTGAAGACATGCACTGTGGTTTATTGGATGTTTAGAAGTCATTGCAGCAACGCCTAAGACAAGAACTGCAGTGTATGTCAAAAGTGGTTAGGAAAAAGACCCATTTAAGTAGCTACTAAACTCTTCGCAATAATACGATTGCCATAATAATAATCCAAACAAATTTAGATCACGGTTAGAGATTATATAAATCTAAAATTACTAAAATCTTTGTCATAGATGACGTATTTCAATGTCTAGCATTACATAAATGTAACTAGCCCATTCAAGTGTAAAAGCAGGGCACTTCACTCAAGAACTAAACTTCATTCTAAGGTAAATAATTTGTTTCGTGCAAGCTCTGATTTCTATTATTACCATGGTCTTTACTTCCTGTATACGCGAGGGTCAATAAAATGTTTTCGCATTCGGAGAAGAAAGTTAGTGATTGAAACGTCGTGAAAAAATCTTGCTGCAACGAAAAATGCCTTTGTTTTAACGATTTCCACACTAACTCGTTTATCATAATCTGTGACACTTTCTCTATTTCTCGATAGTGTGAAGCGAGGTGCCCTTCTTTGAACGTTTTCGTCGTCATCCGACGGTTCTGTCTGGTAGGGAGCCCATAGTACTCAGCAGTACTCCAGAAGACGAGGGACAGCCGTGCTTTAGCAGATTTGTTTCAGTTTCAAAGTGTTCTGCCAAATAAAGCCATCTTTTGTTCGCAGACTCCACATCATTTTCTATGCGATGGCTCGTCTTTAAGTTGTTTGTAATAGTGATCCCTAGGTATTTAGTTGAATCTACAACTTCTAAATCTATGTTATTAATCGTGTAACAAAAATCTAATGCTCTTTTTATTATTCTCGTGGAAAATCCCACACATTTTTTAAATTTCCGGTTAAATGCTACTTTATGCAACACACAGATACACTGTCTAAATCATTTTGTTATTCCTTTGGACCTACTGATGAAACTACAAGACTGTAAACGACAGACTAATCTGCAAACAATCTAACTAGGTTTCCTAAATAGGTTATACAAATGAAGAACAATAGATGGCCTAGGGCACTTCCTTGAAGAACCTAGGTTATCACTTCAGTGTCATTAGATGACTTCCTGTCAATTACTACGAACTGTGAACTTTGAGAGAAAATTAAGAATCCAGTCTCACAGTATATATTTTGATCAGAGATTACTTGTGAGGGATGGTGCCAGAAGCCTTCTGAAAATCTATAAATATGGAATCACCATGAATCCCCTGTCGACTGAATTCGTGTGAGTAAAAAGTTCGTAGGATGAAAAAATATTCTAATTCCGTGCTTGTTACGTATCAATAGATCGTTTTCTTCGAAGTATGTCGTAATTTTAGAACACAATATATCTCCCAGAATCCTACTACATATCGATGTCGTGCCTCCCCAATTACATTATAATAGTGGGGCGGGACGAGTGATCTTGGCATTCAAAAAGCAAATGTTCAATACGAACAGGCGAGATGTCCACAGAGTCAACTTTAACGCCATTTCTAATTCTTTACTGTTCTACACTGGTGAGTGGATTAAATCAAGTCAAACTACTTCACATACACCAACTCTGGATGGTGCTCCAATTCTGCATCTGGTACTGAGACCACCCCACTCTGGCTCCATTATCAGTTTTCACTCTGGGTCTCTAAAAGGCTATCGGGAGGGCTGCCCATAGTTAACATCCATGAGACAGAGATGCCATTCATGTGGTATGTCGAGAGTACCAACGGATGTGCTGTCCCCACAGTGCCTCATACCCTGACGTTGGCCTCCCACTGCCCCCTCCCCCTTTCAGCTTACGCTGCAATAGTTGACATTATATTGGCTGTGTTCTGGACTGCGTACCTAATACAGGGGTGGGGCTTTGTATCTAGCAGAGCTACCGATAGTAACCAGCAGGAAGAGACCCCCATCCTGCTGAAGTTGCTCTTTCGCCAGGAGGCAACTAAGGGTGGAACATGGTTTATGTTAGCCACCAACCATGTAGTGATCGACATATCTTCTGGGCCCCTCCTAATCACGGAGCAGCATCAGCAGTGGCTTGTGTCTACCACGAAGCTCTTGCGTTCCTCATAGGGCTCTCTTCTATGTCAACCTGTTTCAGGAACAGTTGGTGGTGTTCTGTCTGTTGTGGCGTAACAAGCTAGTTACGCCACACTGAGAAGGGAGCCGAGAGGCACGCGTACACACACGCCGACTGGCGTCAAGTCTGGAACAGGATACGTTATGACTGCTATCAAGAAAATACGTAGCTTTGGAATATACTTACCTTTATTCTTTGTTGGCTAACGGCGCCTTGCTAGGTCGTAGCCATGGACTGAGCAGAAGGCTATTCTAACTGTCTCTCGGCAAATGAGAGGAAGGCTTCGTCCGTATTGTCGCTAGCAATGTCGTCCGTACAACTGGGGCGAGTGCTCGTCCGTATCTCGAGACCTGCCCTGTGGTGGCGCTCGGTCTGCTATCACACAGTGGCGACACGCGGGTCCGACATGTACTAAATGGACCGCGGCCGATTTAAGCTACCACCTAGCAAGTGTCGTGTCTGGCGGTGACACCACATTCCTCCCCCGCAAATCGGCGAACGGTCGTGTTATAAGGCTTCCGCCCGCCGTGGGGAGGACCCCATGTTGACGTATGCGATGAGGTGGGGAGCCTAACAACAGGCGAGGCTGTGCCACCCGCACCCGGCCATTCGGTCCGAGGGGATCTAGGAAACGCCTGAAAACCTAGTCCAGGGAGCACGTCAACATGCGGCGTATGCGCCCGTAAAGAGACCGGAGGGGCCGAAGGGTCGACCTCCATTGCGTCGGGGCATCCGACGCGCGAAAACGCCATGTGGTCCGGAGCGGGCAAGAGTTCCATGGCGGAGGACAGCTGGTCACGGGCAGCGATCGGCGGCGCGTGACCCAGGGAGGCGCTTGGCGGCTGCAGCGAAGCGTCCACTGCGGGCGGCGCCGGCTGGAGAACAGGCGGCGGCGGCGGCGGCGGCTGCGGCTGCGGCGGCGCGTCGCCATGGGGCAAAATGGAAGGCATCGTCGGTAACACCTGGGGATGAGGCGAGCCAGTAGATGGGTCCCCAGGGCGCTGACCGGACGGCACCGTCGCTGAAAGCAGACGGGGAGCGGCAGAACCCGTGCGACGACAGAGGCGCAGCTGATTGAGATGCCGACGCACCTCACCAGAGGCCCCCAAAACCAAATACATCGCGCGGCCGAGGCAGCGAAGAATGCGCCCTGCGAGCCAACGCCGTGAGCCGCGATAGTGACGATAGTAGACAACGTCGCCTGGAGCAAAAGCAGAAGTCTGCCGCTGCATAGGAACCTGATGCGGCGGATGCAGCAAAGACATCAAGGTTCGATGAGGACGACCGTGGAGCAACTCAGCCGGCAAGCGACCATCTCGGGGCTGAGAGCGATACGAAGACAAAAAGAGCAACAACGCGTCCTCCCGAGAATGCGACTCTTTCAACTTCAACATCTGTGACTTGAAAGTCCGGACCAATCGTTCAGCGGCACCGTTTGACTGAGGCGAAAACGGCGCGGACGTCAGATGTTGAATACCATTGGCCTGGCAGAATGACTGAAATTCCGCGGACATGAATTGTGGGCCATTGTCGGAAACAATAGTCTGCGGAAGACCTTCAATGCAAAAGATAGCAGACAACGCTTGGATGGTGGCAGAGGACGTAGTGGAAGACATCCGGACAACAAAAGGAAAATTACTGAAGGCATCTACCAGAACCAACCATCGAGCATTCCAGAATGGACCAGCAAAATCGATGTGCAAGCGTTGCCAAGGGGAAGTGGCTTTTGGCCATGCAAAGACTTTCCGCAGCAGTGCGGATTGTTGCTCGGCACACGCCATGCAAAAAGAACACATATTCGTAATCGCAGCATCGATTCCGAACCAAGTACAGTGCTGACGAGCAAGTTGTTTCGTGCGCACTAGACCCCAATGTCCTTGGTGAAGAAGCCGTAAAACAGAGGACTGTAACGAACGTGGGACCACGACTCTGGACTGATCATTATCAGAACGCAACAACAAAACACCACGTCGAACAAAAAGTCTCTCCTTGTGAGCAAAAAATCGGCGAACCAACGGATCCTCGATCCGAGACTTGGACAAAGGCCATTGCTTTTTTTTTCACACAGACGAGAAACACTGTCGGAAGGCACAGTCTGATTCACTGATAGGACCTGATTTACAATAGACATGTTAAACAACTGAAATAAATCTAAACCAAACAAGTTCACTGCAGTAGAAGAACGAAGAACGTAAAATGACACAAGTTTTGTTTGTCCCTTGTATGTTGCAAGAAGAGTGCACTGTTCTAACACAGGGATCAGCTGTCCTGAGTAACTTTTTAACTGAACATTTGCGGCACGCAACGGAGGTTTGCCCAGTTGTTTGTACGTGTCGTGATTGAGCAGTGAAACTGCAGCTCCGGTATCGAGCTGGAATGGTATGACCTTGCCATTAAAGTCCAAATCTACAAAACGTTTATTGTCCTGCTGACGACAAGAGCAACTGTTTTGTGCAATTTGAACTGATACTGGTACAGAATCACTTGCTAAGTGACGTGATTTCCGGCGACGTCGACGCACACTTTTTGTGGGACGAACACAGTCACTGTGAGAGAAAGTGGCACTGGATGGGGTGGAAGTAACCACATGAATGTCCATGGGCGAAGGTCCACGAGCCTGAGTGTCCTTGGTTCGATTCCGGCGCGAAGCAAAGGGCCTGGAATGGTTGTGATTGTCTGATCTGAGCTTTTTCTGGCAAACACTTTGAACATGTCCTTTCCTATTGCAGAAAAAGCAAATAGCTTGGCGTGATGGGCAATGTTCACGCGAATGTCTAGTAGCACACCGCGGGCATGATTTTACTGCATTTGTGGGCTGGCGCGACACACCTGGTATAGAGCGCGGCGACAGCTGCGTCGAAGTGCGCGAGGGCAGGTTACCGGGCCGCGCAGCGCGCACAGCGGGCCGGTCAATGCTACACACGGCTGGCGAAGTTTCAAAAGATTCCTGAGCACAGTCAAGTGTGTCTTGTCTATCTAATACGTCTATCACTTGTGGAAGGGGGGGATTAAGTAGTTTCAAAATTTGCTCCCGTATGCGAACATCAGAAACGTTCTGTGCTATTGAATCATGTACCATTGTATCTGAATAAGAAAGGCCACAGTCACATTCAAAGGCACAGTCCCTAGTAAGTCCTTGCAATGTTGCTACCCACTAGCTATTAGTTTGACCGGCCGTATGTTTTGTACGAAAGAACGTATACCTTTTTGCAACGACATTAACTGTTTCTTTGAAATAGGCATCTAAAGCAGACAAAATTTCATCGTAGGACAGAGTTGCTACGTCGCGTCGGGGAAACAATTTCATTATCACACGGTAGGTGGACACACCGACACAAGAAAGCAAAAACGGCTGCCGCTCATTACCTTGAATTCTGTAGGCGGCTAGATGAAATCCAAATTGTCGGGACCACTCAGTCCAAATTCTTGCGCTGGATCGTAGTGCCTAAAAGGCGGTGCAACTGCGAGTTGTGGCTGCGGTAGCGGTGAAGCGGCAGCTGCCGCATCGGTTTGAATGGCACGTTGGCCCTGGACGAGCTGTCCAAGGGCATCCAATAACGCCTGCGTCTGCTGATTCTGCAAGCGATAAAATTCGGACAGTACATCTGGAGAATGTGGCGAAGCCATGACACAAATAAATCAGAGCAAAGCAAGTAGAAAGAACACGATCCTTTAATCCCATCCTCGTCGCCAATCTGTTGTGGGGTAACAAGCTAGTTACGCCACACTGAGAAGGGAGCCGAAAGGCACGCGTACACACACGCCGACTGGCGTCAAGTCTGGAACAGGATACGTTATGACTGCTATCAAGAAAATACGTAGCTTTGGAATATACTTAACTTTATTCTTTGTTGGTTTACAACGTTCTTCTTGAGACATTTATACGATAACCCCCAAACTAGGTAAGGCTAATGGCGCCTTGCTAGGTTGTAGCCATGGACTGAGCAGAAGGCTATTCTAACTGTCTCTCGGCAAATGAGAGGAAGGCTTCGTCCGTATTGTCGCTAGCAATGTCGTCCTTACAACTGGGGCGAGTGCTCGTCCGTATCTCGAGACCTCCCTTGTGGTGGCGCTCGGTCTGTGATCACACAGTGGCGACACGCGGGTCCGAAATGTACTAAATGGACCGCGGCCGATTTAAGCTACCACCTAGCAAGTGTGGTGTCTGGCGGTGACACCACACTGTCAACCCAGCAACATAACATAAATTAGAAGAAAACACTGTTGATAAGAAGACTAACAGGGTGAGCAACAGTGCCATAACATACTGTAGTCGAAACTTATTCGACATTGTAAAAGACTGGAAAGAGCAGTTGAATAGAATGGACAGTGTGTCGAAAAGAGGTTATAAGATGAAGATCAACAAAAGTATAACAGGGGTAATGGAGAGTAGCTGAATTAAAGCACACCTACTAGCACATCTCAGGCTAGCAACAATAATAACACGAAACAAAGCACAAACACGGCTTTGGCGAATAACAACAAAGCACACAAAGCCGCAGCTGTGCCCACACAACACAAGAGTGGTTTTCCCCCCAGTCATTATACAAATCTATGGGAACCTTAGTGCCCTTAACACTGCATTCGCGGAAAGGAACATTAACAGCACACTACACGCAAAGTACTCGGGGGATAGGGCCTCACTGTACGTTGCCACAGACAACGAATATAAAGATCTTCTGACCTTCCTCAAAGATCGAACACTACACGTACAGAACGCTGGACGAGAGAGCCCAGCAGTACGTGATCAAGGGAGTGGATCCCAGTACCCCCAACGAGACAGTACAGGCGGAACTCTGTTATCTGGGATTCGAGTGAAAAAGTGCCTCCCGGATGATGGGGTTCCACACACACGCACCGCTACCACACTACATGGTTGAGTTAGCCGACACGGCTGATTCCCGCGCCATCCTGCAAATAAAGAGGTTTCTGCGGATGGGCGTACGTGTATAACTTTACGAACCACCCAACGTCCGCCAACAATGCAACAACCGCCAGCGGTTCGGCCACTCGGACCTTCGCTGCGGCCTGGCAACTCGCTGCCGCGGATGCGCTGGCAGTCACAGATCCAACACCTGCACACAAACACAGCCACACCAGCGACGCTGTGCCAACTGCGGTGGGCCCCATGCGGCCAACTTCAGGCAGTGCATTGCATACAAACAGGCACTGAAGCGTAAGCAAGACAAGAACAGGGCACAGTACGACATTCCACGCCCAAGGCCAGCGCCGAACCCAGTAAGGAACGGCGTAGCGTTTGCCACGGTTGCACGCCCTGGCGGAACGGCACAGGCCGCGGAACCTCAGCGCCCTTCACACACACGCGGAACAACCGCTGCAACAGCTACACAACAGCCACAGACAACACCAGAAAACCAATAAGCATCGGTGCCACACCTATGCCCCCAAACAACACGACCCCACTCCCGGAAGTCACGTGCTGCGAAGAAACGCACACTATACAGGAAAACACACCCACACAAGAACCCCTAGAACCCCAAGCCCAGAGCAGGAATAGACTTACACGTAAACACAGGGCGGGGAACACCATATCACCACAACAGGCCACCCAGCAACAACAGACCAATAACACACAGGAAAACGGTCAACAAGACATCGAGACTGTAACCCACACTACCATCCCCCTCACCACATAAGTAACACAGGCGCCACAACCTCTGCCACAAAACATAAACAGAAATTCCACTCCTAACAACACACCATTACCAGCACAAGCGGCCGCTAACTCTACAACAGCACCTCAGGCTGCCACACCCAACACATCACCTGGGGGAATATTGGAAACACTATTCCCTCGACACGCGGCCGTTCAAATCCTTACTAAGCTGTTGACGGCCGTCACTACACTCATCACTCAGCTCATGAGCGCCGAACCCGGGCAATACTGGGCTGTCATACACACTGCCATCACAAGACTCTTTCACACTCTTACATGAATAACATACCACACCCGGCCCGTAACGCAACCCGCACACACCATCACAGATCCTGTTCTGGAATGCAGACTCGATCCACAACAAAAGGGCAGAATTTGCCGCGTTCATGGAGCGCAAGGGAATCCTTGTCGCGCTACTGAGCGAGACTAAGCTTAAACCGCAGAAACAATTAAACTTTCCTGGCTACTGCGTCTATCGTACCGACCGACCGGGCGACTGCAATCGTCATACACAAAGATATTGAGCACACAAACATAGAGCTACCTCAACTGGAAGAAATCGAGGCTACGGCTGTCAGAGTCAAGTTCAACGGAGCGTACACCACACTGATATTGGTATACAACAATGCTGCAGGCATTTCAACACGCGATATCAGCACACTAGTCAACATCTCACCGCGAGTAATAGTCGCTGGAGATCTGAACGCAAAACACCCAGAATGGAATTCACGCATACGAAATCCCAACGGTAAAAAACTGTATGAACATTTACTAGGCAGAAACTACATTATACTAGCACCGACTGAACCGACGTACATTCCCTATCAGAGGTGACACGGGCCAGACGTGATAGACATGGCCCTCATCAAGGGCATTACATCGACACTCAACGTTGCCGTTGAAAACGATCTGCCCTCAAACCACCAACCTGTAATACACTCCTGGAAATTGAAAAAAGAACACATTGACACCGGTGTGTCAGACCCACCATACTTGCTCCGGACACTGCGAGAGGGCTGTACAAGCAATGATCACACGCACGGCACAGCGGACGCACCAGGAACCGCGGTGTTGGCCGTCGAATGGCGCTAGCTGCGCAGCATTTGTGCACCGCCGCCGTCAGTGTCAGCCAGTTTGCCGTGGCATACGGAGCTCCATCGCAGTCTTTAACACTGGTAGCATGCCGCGACAGCGTGGACGTGAACCGTATGTGCAGTTGACGGACTTTGAGCGAGGGCGTATAGTGGGCATGCGGGAGGCCGGGTGGACGTACCGCCGAATTGCTCAACACGTGGGGCGTGAGGTCTCCACAGTACATCGATGTTGTCGCCAGTGGTCGGCGGAAGGTGCACGTGCCCGTCGACCTGGGGCCGGACTGCAGCGACGCACGGATGCACGCCAAGACCGTAGGATCCTACGCAGTGCCGTAGGGGACCGCACTGCCACTTCCCAGCAAATTAAGGACACTGTAGCTCCTGGGGTATCGGCGAGGACCATTCGCAACCGTCTCCATGAAGCTGGGCTACGGTCCCGCACACCGTTAGGCCGTCTTCCGCTCACGCCCCAACATCGTGCAGCCCGCCTCCAGTGGTGTCGCGACAGGCGTGAATGGAGGGACGAATGGAGACGTGTCGTCTTCAGCGATGAGAGTCGCTTCTGCCTTGGTGCCAATGATGGTCGTATGCGTGTTTGGCGCCGTGCAGGTGAGCGCCTCAATCAGGACTGCATACGACCGAGGCACACAGGGCCAACACCCGGCATCATGGTTTGGGGAGCGATCTCCTACACTGGCCGTACACCACTGGTGATCGTCGAGGGGACACTGAATAGTGCACGGTACATCCAAACCGTCATCGAACCCATCGTTCTACCATTCCTAGACCGGCAAGGTAACTCGCTGTTCCAACAGGACAATGCACGTCCGCATGTATCCCGTGCCACCCAACGTGCTGTAGAAGGTGTAAGTCAACTACCCTGGCCAGCAAGATCTCCGGATCTGTCCCCCATTGAGCATGTTTGGGACTGGATGAAGCGTCATCTCACGCGGTCTGCACGTTCAGCACGAACGCTGGTCCAACTGAGGCGCCAGGTGGAAATGGCATGGGAAGCCGTTCCACAGGACTACATCCAGCATCTCTACGATCGTCTCCATGAGAGAATAGCAGCCTGCATTGCTGTGAAAGGTGGATATACACTGTACTAGTGCCGACATTGTGCATGCTCTGTTGCCTGTGTCTATGTGCCTGTGGTTCTGTCAGTATGATCATGTGATGTATCTGACCCCAGGAATGTGTCAATAAAGTTTCCCCTTCCTGGGACAATGAGTTCACGGTGTTCTTATTTCAATTTCCAGGAGTGTACTATACATTGAGGAAACACTGCACCACATGCAACAACGCAGGATGCTGGACTACGGGCGTGCGAATTGGACATTGTTCAAGGAAACTCTCGATAGCCACATCCCACCCATACACGAAATTAACGAAACAGCACAAATTGACGAGGCAGTAGAAATCCTCATTAACGCCGTCCAGGCCGCAATGGCGGGCACCATACCTGATCGCACCTCACAACAACACAGTGCAGCCCTGCCCCAGGAAATCCTGGGCCTAATCTCAATGAGGAATCGCCTCAGGAGACAATGGCAGCGCACCAGGCGTCAGTACTTCAAACGGCACATTAACCGGGTACAGGGCATCATGCACGACAAAATACAAACACATAGAACATAACAGTGGAACCAAAAACTAGAAGGGCTGGACACCGCACGACCTGGCGTGTGGCAACTAGCCTGACACTTCACCAGGGAGAAAATGTGCACCCCAACGCTTCAAGGGCCTGACGGACCTGCATACTCAGCGGAAGAGAAAGCAGAACTAATGGCCCACACACTCGCAGCGTCATTCACACCGAACCTGGTACCATCAGATCCAGTGTTCACACTTGCTACTGACCAGGAGGTTACACGCATTTTAGCCCAACCATGCTAGCACAGCCGAAGTCTCCTGAGCTATAATGCATTCCGCTGCTAGGAAAGCCACTGGTCATGATGGCATTCAAAACCGTGTCCTCCAGGAGTTCACGGATAAAGCCACTGAATACCTAACACACATAACGAATGCCATACTAAAACACCAACACTTCCCCGCCTTTTGGAGGACGACCAAGGTCCTGATGTTCAGGAAGCCGGGGAAAGACCAAAGCCCCCCACAAAATTACCGACCCAACAGCCTTCTGAGCTCGCTCAGTAAGATTGTTGAGAAGATAATTCTCAAACGCATCACTAGGCACTGCATAACGAATGACATCCTGAGACCGGAGCAATTCGGCTTCAGGAATAACCACTCCACAACACAACAACTCTTACGGGTCGTTGAACATATAACACATGGCTTCAACACAAACAAAGCAACAGGGGCGGTGTTCCGGGACATCAAAAAGGCTTTCGACCGTCTATGGCACAACGGCCTCATTCACAAACTCAGCGACGCGGGATTCCCCGACGGGCTGGTGCGTCTAATACACCCATACCTCACAGACAGGAGTTTCAACACTGATGTGCAGGGAAAACAATCAACATGACACGGTATACACGCGGGTGTACCCCAGGGAATCATCCTAGGGCCCCTACTGTTCAACCTCTACATAAACGATCTCCCAACCACACTCAACACAACTATGGCAATCTACGCGGATGACACTGCCATCCTCTCGCAAGATTTGAAACCATCAAACATTACGTCACGCTTACAGACTGCACTCAGAGTGGCTGAGCCTTGGTTGGAGAAACGGCGTGTTAGAGTAAACGTCGACAAGTGCGAAGCCGTTCTGTTCACTAGAAGACCGAAACAACTGCGCAAACACCGATACTGCAGACCAACAACTCTACATGCACGCCCAATACATTTCCGTGAGAAAGTCAAATACCTCGGTGTCTGGTTGGACCGGAAATTACTCGGAGGGGACCACATACAACACATGACCAACCGAGCAAGCGCGAGGCTCAAACAGCTCTACCCGATGCTCAACAGGCGTAGCACACTGAACAGAAGGGTGTCGAGGTCCATGTACATGACACTTACTCGAACCCTGATGACGTACGCAGCTCCTGTCTAGGGATACGCTGCGCCCACACGCCTGCGCCATCTGCAGCTCATACAAAACAAAGTACTCAAAATCATAAGCAATGCTCCACGATACACACGCATCGCGGACCTTCACCAGGAATACCGACTTGAGACTCTCACGGAGGTAATCCTCAAACTCACCACAAGACTATACAGAAACTCCAGACATTCGCAGAACCCGTTTATTCTGAATCTGGGGAACTACGACCACAACCATAGATGGAAACACAAAAGACCAAAAGACATACTTGTAAGGACCTAACATCTATGGCCAAGCACACGCAAATACAACGATACAGGTGAGCCCCTGTTAATCAGACGCCATTACTGGATATCCAGCTGGAACACACTGCCGAATAACTGGCACCACGCGGGGAAGCCGTAGCGTACACTGCATGCAGACAAGCTCCCCCCCCCTTTCCCCCCCCCCCCCCCACACACACAGTGAGATGATCTATGACCGATCTCCCACTACTTTATAACGATCTTGACTGTTCCAGGAATGCAGCGGCTGTAGCAACTGGGATACATCGCCATCGCTTGCCACGGTAGTGATGCATGATACCCATACTAACAAATCCAACCTTGCATGAACTATCGCAGCTAGTAAGCCACTACTGCTCTTACTACACATCCCACTGTCGCAGAGGTTTTTTTTCCCACGGCACGAGCCTTGGCACTTTTTTCCCTCTGCTCTTCAAATTTCTACCCTCATTCGCGTTTTGTCCACTATCTATCACCTGATGGACCGTGTTAATGCGTAGTCTTACCCAGACGCACGGATAACATCACAGCCCAGCATCCATGTGATCCACTTACTAGATAACTAACATGTTGACGGAGGTGACAGTAGAACTTTTGGTCTGGTCACCACGTTGGTGCGGGCGTGGAGGGGCCCATCTCTATTTTTTTTAGGCACTGGTGATATAATTAGATTAGGAGACGTGATGCTCAAAGTACTCGATGACTTTGTTAGTTCCCACCATGTTGGTAAAGTCTGATTACATGAAAAAAAGTCTACAAAACGTTTCCTTGTTTCAAGTGCCTTCTTATAACATGAGAGCTTTGACTGATAAATTATTATTAAACACTGTCTGCTTATGTTTAAGAATAACTTCACAAGGGGAAGGCTTTCATTCCGTAATGTATTGATCTGTAGGTATAAATGATCATTTAAATGAACTACTTTAACGATTAAGTTTCCTATCAGCAAGTCCTGATTTAAGTAACATGTAAACACACCGTCTTATAGACAGAGGTACGTGCAATGACCATACGTAGCTCAGTCTACAACTTTGCCACATAAAGCCTGAAATTACGAGTATAATGTGCTAGAACAAAAATTGAATGGAGCCTGAGATATGGAGTCTGAAAGCAACTTTTATGACAAAATACGTTTGCTGAAAACATATGACCTTAGCAGAAAATCTACTACAGTTTAATTGCAAATTGCAATAATGTATGACATGGAATTGTTACGGTTCAACTATCAGTTTAACAATGTCAAGAAAATATCGATGAATTAAGAGAGATTGTATTCAAGTTAATGATTACTTCAACTCGAGACACAGCTCATGGCATAAGAAAAAACAGAGTTATTCATAAATGAACCACTTGGCATTCTATGTCAACATATTACAAATAATTTCCTTACAAATTCTTCAAGAATAGTTACGTGAATGAGAATATCATCTACTTAGCTCACGTATGATTCAGTTGTACTATTGAGAAATCGATTTCTGTCCCACATGAATCGAGACTGGGTATCTCACAGTATAAACCACGTTCGATTCTGCCATCCGTAACTGTTTTCTGCAAACCTAAAGTCGTTGCATTGAATTAAAGCGCTAAGATATGTATTCCTAGCACTTACCTCATACTGACTTATAGCTCATACCAAGAGTATGCAGAAAGCACTGTCATGGCGAGTTTACACATCAGTCGTCCCCACCAAAAACTTGTCAGGACAGGCCAGCACACTCTGAGACATTCATCCAATGTGCAAGAAGAAGTTCAAGCAAATCTCGCTCGTCTGCCTTTGTCCTATTTAAATGCTGTCCATGCCTTTCTGGCACATGAACATGCTGAGCCCTCAGTCTCCAAGATTCTGCTCATCAAAGAACGTGGCCCAGACTTCTTTTTATGACTGTCCAAAGATTGTACTCACTTCAGACATCGATTAATGGGCAAAGATTATGTTTACAATATGCTAACAAGTTAGAAAATAGCAAAGCTGATTGTTGTCGTGTGATGAGAAACTTTCAAGTTTTTTTTATTTGGGCAGCATAATAACTGACTATTGCCAAAATACAGAAGATATAAAACGAAATCTGACAACAGCAAGGAAAGTATTTTGAAAAAGAGCAATTTGTTAGCATCGAATACAAATTTAAATGTTAGGAAGTCTTTGTAGTCTGTTCCTGCTTTCTTCAACATCTTAAACATTTTGCCCTAGTGATATTATCAAAGCCTTTTTCTATGTCTCTGAAAACTATGAAAGTAGTTAGATTCCTTTTCACTCGTTTATCTATAGCTAATTTTAGAGCTAGTATTGCTTCTCTGGTTCCTCTGTTTTTTCAGAATCCAAATATCTCCTGAGAGTGTAGCTTTACTTACTGATTTAAGCGGTTTATGCCAGCAGAGGTTATTATTCTAGATGCAAAAACAACTTGACTCAGAGTCCTATAGTTTCAAATTTTGTGAAATTTCTCATTTCAAGGAAGCGATTGCAGTAGTGCTGATACCATCAGATACTTTGCAAAGGTATCATGAAAGTGAGAATATAAGAGCGACTGGGTCGTGAGCAGAGTCATATAGACAGTAATTTACTCTTGTTCAGTATGTCAATGGAGTAGAACAGAAGAACGCTAATACACGACGTTTCATCCAGCACACAGTATACAGTGGCCAGTGGAACATATGTTGGGCGAATTTTCGGTGCATATTGTAACGGTGAGTGTAGAAAGTATAGAATATTTACAGATGAAAATTCATCTTCCTTTTCTTGAACGTTAAACAGGCCAGTCAATAATAAATGTCAAGTTTTGTTTTTAAAGGCTTGATCTATGGAGACCAACTGTGAACGCATCCAAAAGTAGGGAGGTGCGTATGCTCTGCACCAGGGTCAAGCTAGATAGACAACTCGCATTACATAATTTATTATCCCTCCTTGTCATCCTGAACAAAAGAATAATTTGTTACTCCCTTGTGAGTCACAATGGATACAGCAGAGCTTGACAAGATGGCGGCCTTTGGTTATCTAATATGGTGGACCTAGCCCTTTTGTCCTCAAGGTCAAAGGGTCACTGGAGAATCAGAGAGAGCAGAACTATCTCCGTTGTCTTTCACAGTTCTTGGCACAGACAATGGATTCCCCTATCCCCAGCACATTACTGTTAAAGGAAAATGATTTCCTCCTCCTTTCCCCTTACCTCATGTATCAACAAAGGATGCCTCCATCGCCTTGGGCTCTTAGACCATTTGCGTGTAGGACTCTTTCACATCAGTAAATATTAGGTTATATGTTTAAAAATATCTACATCTACATCTAAATTTATACTCCGCAAGCCACCCAACGGTGTGTGGTGTAGGGCACTTTAAGTGCCACTGTCATTACCTCCCTTTCCTGCTCTAGTCGCGTATGGTTCACAGGAAGAACGACTGCCGGAAAGCCTCCGTGCACGCTCGAATCTCTCTAATTTTACATTCGTGATCTCCTCGGGAGGTATAACTAGGGGGAAGCAATATATTCGATACCTCATCCCGAAACGCACCCTCTCGAAACCTGGACAGCAAGCTACACCGCGATGCAGAGCGCCTCTCTTGCAGAGTCTGCCACTTGAGTTTGTTAAACATCTCCGTAACGCTATCACGGTTACCAAATAACCCTGTGACGAAACGCGCCGCTCTTCTTTGGATCTTCTCTATCTCCTCCGTCAACCCGATCTGGTACGGATCCCACACTGATGAGCAATACTCAAGTATAGGTCGAACGGGTGTTTTGTAAGCCACCTTCCTTGTTGATGGACTACATTTTCTAAGGACTCTCCCAATGAATCTCAACCCGGTACCCGCATTACCAACAATTAATTTTATATGATCATTCCACTTCAAATCGTTCCGCACGCATACTCCCAGATATTTTACAGAAATAACTGCTACCAATGTTTGTTCCGCTATCATACAATCATACAATAAAGGATCCTTCTTTCTATGTATTCGCAATACATTACATTTGTCTATGTTAAGGGTCAGTTGCCACTCGCTGCACCAAGTGCCTATCCGCTGCAGATCTTCCTGCATTTCGCTGCAATTTTCTAATGCTGCAACTTCTCTGTATACTACAGCATCATCCACGAAAAGCCGCATGCAACTTCCGACACTATCTACTAGGTCATTTATATATATTGTGAAAAGCAATGGTCCCATAACACTCCCCTGTGGCACGCCAGAGGCTACCTTAACGTCTGTAGACGTCTCTCCATTGAGAACAACATGCTGTGTTCTGTTTGCTAAAAACTCTTCAATCCAGCCACACAGCTGGTCTGATATTCCGTAGGCTCTTACTTTGTTTATCAGGCGACAGTGCGGAACTGTATCGAACGCCTTCCGGAAGTAAAGGAAAATGGCATCTACCTGGGAGCCTGTGTCTAATATTTTCTGGGTGTCATGAACAAATAAAGCGAGTTGGGTCTCACACGTTCGCTGTTTCCGGATTCCATGTTGATTCCTACAGAGTAGATTCTGGGTTTCCAGAAATGACATGATACACGAGCAAAAAACATGTTCTAAAATTCTACAACAGATCGATGCCAGAGATATAGGTCTATAGTTTTGCGCATCTGCTCGACGACCCTTCTTGAAGACTGGGACTACCTGTGCTCTTCTCCAATCATCTGGAACCTTCCGTTCCTCTAGAGACTTGCGGTACACGGCTGTTATAAGGGGGGCAAGTTATTTCGCGTACTCTTTGTAGAATCGAATTGGTATCCCGTCAGGTCCAGTGGACTTTCCTCTGTTGAGTGATTCCAGTTGCTTTTCTATTTCTTGGACACTTATTTCGATGTCAGCCATTTTTTCGTTTGTGCGAGGATTTAGAGAAGGAACTGCAGTGCGGTCTTCCTCTGTGAAACAGCTTTGGAAAAAGGTGTTTAGTATTTCAGCTTTACTTCCTAGGATTTTCTGTCAAGTCGGTACATAGAATTTTACTTTCGAATTCACTGAACGCTTCACGCATAGCCCTTCTTACGCTAACTTTGATGTCATTTAGCTTCTGTTTGTCTGAGAGGTTTTGGCTGCGTTTAAACTTGCAGTGAAGCTCTCTTTGCTTTCGCAGTAATTTCCTAACTTTGTTGTTGAACCACGATGGGTTTTTCCCGTCCCTTACAGTTTTACTCGGCACGTACCTGTCTAAAACGCATTTTACGATTGCCTTGAACTTTTTCCATAAACACTCAACATTGTCAGTGTAGGAACAGAAATTTTCGTTTTGATTGTTAGATGGTCTGCAATCTGCCTTCTATTACTCTTGCTAAACAGATAAACCTTCCTCCCTTTTTTTATATTCCTATTTACTTCCATATTCACTGATGCTGCAACGGCCTTATGATCACTGATTCCCTGTTCTGCGCTTACAGAGTCGAAAAGTTCGGGTCTGTTTGTTAGGTTCAAGATGTTATCTCCACGAGTTGGTTCTCTGTTTATTTGCTCGAGGTAATTTTCGGATAGTGCACTCAGTATAATGTCACTCGTTGCTCTGTCCCTACCACCCGTCCTAAACATCTGAGTATCCCAGTCTATATCTGGTAAATTGAAATCTCCACCTAAGACTACACTCCTGGAAATTGAAATAAGAACACCGTGAATTCATTGTCCCAGGAAGGGGAAACTTTATTGACACATTCCTGGGGTCAGATACATCACATGATCACACTGACAGAACTACATGCAAATAGACACAGGCATCAGAGCATGCACAATGTCGGCACTAGTACAGTGTATATCCACCTTTCGCAGCAATGCAGGCTGCTATTCTCCCATGTAGACGATCGTAGAGTTGCTGGATGTAGTCCTGTGGAACGGCTTGCCATGCCATTTCCACCTGGCACCTCAGTTGGACCAGCGTTCGTGCTGGACGTGCAGACCGCGTGAGACGACGCTTCATCCAGTCCCAAACATGCTCAATGGGGGACAGATCCGGAGATCTTGCTGGCCAAGGTAGTTGACTTACACCTTCTAGAGCACGTTGGGTGGCACGGGATACATGCGGACGTGCATTGTCCTGTTGGAACAGCAAGTTCCCTTGCCGGTCTAGGAATGGTAGAACGATGGGTTCGATGACGGTTTGGATGTACCGTGCACTATTCAGTGTCCCCTCGACGATCACCAGTGGTGTACGGCCAGTGTAGGAGATCGCTCCCTACACCATGATGCCGGGTGTTGGCCCTGTGTGCCTCGGTCGTATGCAGTCCTGATTGTGGCGCTCACCTGCACGGCGCCAAACACGCATACGACCATCATTGGCACCAAGGCAGAAGCGACTCTCATCGCTGAAGACGACACGTCTCCATTCGTCCCTCCATTCACGCCTGTCGCGACACCACTGGAGGCGGGCTGCACGATGTTGGGGCGTGAGCGGAAGACGGCCTAACGGTGTGCGGGACCGTAGCCCAGCTTCATGGAGACGGTTGCGAATGGTCCTCGCCGATACCCCAGGAGCAACAGTGTCCCTAATTTGCTGGGAAGTGGCGGTGCGGTCCCCTACGGCACTGCGTAGGATCCTACGGTCTTGGCGTGCATCCGTGCGTCGCTGCGGTCCGGTCCCAGGTCGACGGGCACGTGCACCTTCCGCCGACCACTGGCGACAACATCGATGTACTGTGGAGACCTCACGCCCCACGTGTTGAGCAATTCGGCGGTACGTCCACCCGGCCTCCCGCATGCCCACTATACGCCCTCGCTCAAAGTCCGTCAACTGCACATACGGTTCACGTCCACGCTGTCGCGGCATGCTACCAGTGTTAAAGACTGCGATGGAGCTCCGTATGCCACGGCAAACTGGCTGACACTGACGGCGGCGGTGCACAAATGCTGCGCAGCTAGCGCCATTCGACGGCCAACACCGCGGTTCCTGGTGTGTCCGCTGTGCCATGCGTGTGATCATTGCTTGTACAGCCCTCTCGCAGTGTTCGGAGCAAGTATGGTGGGTCTGACACACCGGTGTCAATGTGTTCTTTTTTCCATTTCCAGGAGTGTATAACATTCTGAGAAAATTTATGTGAAATGTATTCCAGATTTTCTCTCAGTTGTTCTACCACTAAAGCTGCTGAGTCGGGAGGTCGGTAAAAGGAGCCAATTATTAACCTAACTCGGTTGTTGAGTGTAACCTCCACCCATAATAATTCACAGGAACTATTCACTTCTACTTCACTACAGGATAAGATACTGCAATCTATCCTTTCTAAACGCCGTCTGTGCCTTTGTAAAAATTTGGGCAGAATTTATCTCTGGCTTCAGCCAGCTTTCCATACCTATAACGATTTCAGCCTCGGTGCTTTCTATCAGCGCTTGAAGTTCCGGTACTTTACCATCGCAGCTTCGACAGTTTACAAATTCAATCCCGATTACTGCTTGGTCCCCGCATGTCCTGACTTTGCCCCGCACCCTTTGAGGCTGTTGCCCTTTCTGTACTTGCCCGAGGCCATCTAACCTAAAAAACAGCCCAGTCCACGCCACACAACCCCTGCTATCCGTGTAGCCGCCTGTTGTGTGTAGCGGACTCCTGACCTATCCAGCGGAACCCGAAAACTCACCACCCTATGGCGAGAGTCGAGGAATCTGCAGCTCACACGGTCGGAGAACCGTCTCAGCCACTGATTCAGACCCTCCACTCGGCTCTGTACCTAAGATCCGCAATCAATCCTGTCGATGATGCTGCAGATGGTGAGCTCTGCTTTCATCCCACTAGCGAGACTGGCAGTCTTCACCAAATCAGATAGCCGCCGGAAGCCAGAGAGGATTTTCTCCAATCCGTAGCGACACACATCATCGGTGCCGACATGAGCGACCACCTGCAGATGGGTGCACCCTGTACCCTTCATGGAATCCGGAAGGACCCTTTCCACATCTGGAATGACTCCCCCTGGTATGCACACGGAGTGCACATTGGTTTTCTTCCCCTCTCTTGCTGCCATATCCCTAAGGGGCCACAGTACGCGCCTGACGTTGGAGCTCCCAACTACCAGTAAGCCCACCCTCTGCGACCGCCCTGATTTTGCAGACTGAGGGGCAACCTCTGGAACAGGACAAGCAGCCATGTCCGGCTGAAGATCAGTATCAGCCGGAGACAGAGCCTGAAACCGGTTCGTCAGACAAACTGGAGAGGCCTTCCGTTCAGCCCTCCGGAATGTCTTTCGCCCCCTGCTACACCTCGAGACGACCTCCCACTCTACCACGGGTGAGGGGTCAGCCTCCATGTGGGCAGTATCCCGGGCAGCCACAGCCGTACTCTGATCGGGGGATGCGTGGGACGAGCTGGCCATCCCCGACAAACCCCCATCCGGACCCCCACAGTGATGCCCATTGGCAACAGCCTCAAGCTGTGTGACCGAAGCCAACACTGCCTGAAGCTGGGAGCGAAGGGATGCCAACTCAGCGCGCATCCGAACACAGCAGTCGCAGTGTAATGGAGTGCAACTGAGCTATACTACCACTGCCAGCTGATATTGGCGCTGGGAAGTTCAGGATTCAAGTTCTGTCATGTTTCATATTCTTAGTTTTCGTTTTCCTCTACTTTTGATACATTTAACGTTTAAACAATTATGAACATTGTAGGGAGCGCTATCATGCACTCGAGCTTCACTAGGAGCAGGTGTAGTCGTTTAGAGTTACATTTTGAAACTACAGAATTTCTTCTTTAAACTATTTTCAAAGTATTTAAACCAGTAAAACTCTTTCTACTTGACAGTTACACTATGGAGGTGCTGGATTCATTTTTTCGACAAATTTCACATTTGCTGTGTAACGTTTACATTGTGGCGATGTTGAATTCTGTTTTTGAAATAAAGTACACTATATCCAAATCAGTTACGTTGAAGTATCGATGGGAGTGCTGGATTGATTTATTCATACAATTAGATGTACCTTATGTAACTTTTAAGCGATAATGCGAAATCCTTAGACTCTTCAGAAAAATCACTAACATGTCTTATGTGGTTGGACAGGTCACAAAATACATCACTAACCATGTGGTATACTGCTAACAGGCAGCAACATGTCCCAACTGTAGGTGAGCTGACCTCGACTGTGCTCAGCTGTCCTGTCTCATGTGTAGAGGCTGTATGCCACTTCACACACCAGCAGAGGGTCTCTCAACTCTTCACCGTCCACCACCAATGCTCTCTGCTCTACACTGACAGGGGTGAGGGCTTGCCGCCATCTGATGCTGTGAAAAATGATTCCCTACACATGATCACATCTGTCTCCTGAGACAGAGACAGCGATCGCTCCTCACCTCAACAGCAAACAAGGCACAAAATCGTATGCTGTGTCTCTGTGTATAGAAAACTAAGAGTCAGATTTTTACAACGTTTCTGGGTTGAGGAGGTGAATGGTGTCCAAGTCACAAGTAGAAGCCTGTGCTGACATCAATAGTTCTGAGCCAAGGGACACCAAGGAAGGGACTGGGACAATCGGGATGGATGTAGGACCCAATAGTAGATGTAACCGGCCATGGAAAATACTCGAAGACCCAGTCATGGAAGGCATGTGGGATGACCATGTGTGTCCAGTCATTGACGCCCTGGATGAGGTTTATGTCTTGCATTGTTGTAAGTTTCTGTTGATGCTCCCAAAAGCCTGGAAGTCAGGATGTCGTAGCATCTTACAGTTGGAGAGGCAACCCTGGTGGAGTATTCTAGGAGATTATGGAGGATGGGGTCCTAGCTATGTAATGCCAGATGTGTTCCATGTTCAGGGAAAGCCAGGTGACTGCCTCTGTATCCATGTGGAAGCAGACCTCCAGGTCCTCACCATTGTCCTATGGGTAACCTGGAAAGAAGGTTGGCATTAGCACAATGTGCTGTGGAGCAGAACTTGATCTCGTATATGTTGCTGGGTAGGAAGAGAGGACAGCATTGCAAGCAGCACATCTTCTTCGTGGGGACTGGAGCTGTCGACTTGAGCGGTGGAAGCAGCAGCTTGCGGTTGGAGAGAAGCGTGAACAGATGGCTGTAGAAGTAGTGATGAAACTTTTTAATTCCAAAGATGATATACAGTACCTCGTTCCATTCAAAGTATTAGAAACAAAAGTGAGCAGTCGTTCCAGACCATCCCTCACACCATAGTCTGACGCATCAAACGTCAAGTCTACAGGCATTGAAGGGTCATAGGCAATCAGTCAGGTGGTCTATAGGAGGGTGTGCCATAGAGCTCAAAACTCTTTGTCGCACTGTGTAGACCAGGTCCATGGGACTTCCTTGCAAAGCAGATGGTGGAAAGGTTCAGGCAGTACCATGGTGTGTGGGATGAATTGGTGGTAAGAATTAAGTTGCCCAAGTACTGATTTCGATTGTGATCTGTCTTTGCGTAACAGTAACTTTTGAATAGCCTTGATGCACTGAGAGAGATAGTGAATTCCAGGAGCCCTGAACACACATCCCAAGTGCTCCCTCTGTCGAAGGAAGACGTCGCACTTGTACTTGTTTCATTGCAAATCAACCCCATGAAAAATGGAAGAAAGAGCATCCAAGTTGCGAGCGAGGTCCATGGCAGACTTTCCGGCCACCAGGATATTGGTTAAGCGATTAGCCATTCCATGGGCCATTATGGAATAACTATTCAAGACATCTCTGAAAAGTGGCAGGCGCACTAGCTATGCTAATCGACAGCTGATTGTACTGAAACAAGCAAAAGGGATTATTTATGATGAGCCCTTCCTGAGAAGCAGTTTCCAATGGCAGCTGTAGATAGAAGTCCTGGAGATCAACCTTGGCAAACACTTTACCACTCCTGAGCTTAGTCAAAATTTCTTCCAGTTATGGAATAAGGTAGGAGTCTATCACTGACTGAGACAGCACTACAATCACCACATATCCTGAGAACACTGTTCAGCTTTTGCACAACCACTGTGGTGGTGACAAATGTGCTGTTGGAAATTGGCATGAGAATTCTCTTGGCTTGAAGCTTCTGGAGTTTGTGGCAAAGCCTGTCATGTAGGATGAATGGGACAGAGCAGGCTTTGGAATTAGCGACCCTGGAAGGAGGTGCTGAAAATACGAACTGACATTTGCCAAAAAGCTCTGATATGAAAGAACCGGTGTTCATGACGCTATCAGTGGGATTAGGGCTGTGAAACTCAGCCCAAGACATTAAAGAGGTCCAGACCAAGGAGGTTAGAAGTGCCAGGGCCGCAAATGCACTGGAGATGTAGATGAGATAATTACTAAAACTACAAAATGTTTCAAAATGTTGAAGAGGGTTCCCTCAATTCGTGATACATGAGACAGTCGATAATGGTGGTAGAGGAGCCGGTGTCTATCTGCAGGTCCACCAGAATGGCATCAATTAGTGCAGAGACAGACATCAACTTTTTAGTAGATCGGAGAAAAGACTGTACAAAAGAGATATCAATGGGGTCAGTGTCCTCCACTGCCAACAGCGGCAGTGGCCCTATGGCCAGATTTGCTGCAGGTAGCACACTTTGGTTACCGGTATCGCTGTGATTGGTGACTGACAAAGCACTGGCTACAGGAGGGGAGCTGTTGGAACCAATGTGGGCCTGATAGTTCCTTGTCAGCCTTCTGGGCGGGTTCCCATGAGCTGGACGTGAGGCAAACATCCATGGCGGATCTTACACAGTCGCTGAAGAGCGCAAAGATAGCTCAAAGGCACGAATGATAGGCAGACGTGCCTTCAGAGCTAGGTCCTTGAGTTTTAGGAGGTCGAGACATAACCCTTCATTTGCTTAATGAACAAGAACCATGTCCCGAAAAAGTGAAGAGGAGTAGGATTGCTTACATCTGAAAACGATACTCAATAGAGAGCCCTTGGAGGCAGGCTATCCACTCCCTGTAAGACTGAGAAGATATTTTATGACAGTTAAAAATTTGTTGTGCACTGCGGCTATGTACACCTGAGAATCAAAGTAATCGAGAAAACTAGACCTCAGTGTGGCCTAAGGGAGAACATGGGGTTCTGCCTTAGTGTGGAGCCAATGTATCAATTTAGATAAGGAAGCGCCAGCGTTGGCCAGGAGGAAAGAGCCTTGCTGAGTCTCACTAGTGATATCATGGGCGAGAAAATGTTGCTCCATCTGTGAAATGTAACACGGCCAAGGTACCACTTCCCAGTAGAATTCCCGTAATGGTGGTGGTCAGATGTTGCAGACCTAAATGTCTAGCAAACAATGGCGTCGACTGCGTGATCGCCCTCACCCTCTCCACAAGGTGTTGGTTAGTGTGCTGCGTCCCCTGCAGCAGAAGCATCACAGGATGTGTCCACTGGGTCTGCAGCGGTTACCAAGGCTGAAAATGTCTGTATAATAGTTGCATTAAAAGTTTGTTTAAGGCCTCGTTACCATTTGAAGTGTTGAGGGCTCAGAACACAACCAGAAACAAACATACAAGCAAATTACTCTATCGATTTATTAACAAAATGATTTTCCTCTACTTAACATAAATGGTATCCTTTAACCAATATTGAAATTCAACACAGACAGAGTGCAAGAATGTCTATAACATGTTAGAAAAAGTTAGACTAAATGGAAAGTACACTGTATGCTTGATAACACAATCCTTCAAATAGTCTGGATCGCTCAAAGATTTCCTCTGTAATATGATACAGTATTCTCACTCAGAGAACTCAGAATGAAACTTGTGGCAAAACCGGTATAATTTCAAAGTCCCTTCAATCTCGCCAGACGAATCTGATAGTAAGGAATGTTACCAAAAAAATTTTAGGAGTATGTCGCCGAATTTAGTACTGTCCACTGGAAGCGATGGAGGCTTGCGCTCGGAAGCAGTGAGCGTTTCATGGTATAAGACATCAGTTGACTGGCTTCAATACAACTGCCTGGACCGGTTTACTTCCTTAATTGGTATTTCATCTCCCTCGCCTCATATTGGCGGTAGGGGGGCGGGGGGAGGGGGAGGGGGGCTTTCAACGGAACAATATTCCGCCCTTCAGCCAAGTGAAATAAAAAATACAGAATGGGAAACAAAATTAGTGACTGTTTTTCTATTTTAAATTGAAAGTCAAAGACAGATAAAAAACGAATGTATATATAAACATCTTAAAAGCACATCACAGAAAGGTGAAAGTCTTCTAATTAAAACCACGAAGCACAGCACTTTCATTTAAAATCTGAAGGATCTGTGCTGGGTAATAAGTGTTGTTGGAGGAGAGAATGTGTTCCACAGGGCTGTGGGGTGTGGGTAAAGAGGTACAGACTGTTATATAGGGAAACTATGGAGAGGATTGGTAGGAGGTGAGGCAGATAGAGAGAATACAGACAGTGGGAAGGACAGAAGGTGAGGAGTAGTGTGGTGTTTGGAGAGGGTAGTGGTTACAAGAGGAATGGGGTAGGGATAGATGGAGAGAGAAAAAGAGAGAGGGGACCTGATGTGGAGTGAGATAGGTGGATAAGAATTAAATTTGGTAGGAGGGATAAATATCAGAGCAGATCTCATTGTCTGGTAGTTGGTCGAAGTTGCATTGAGATAAGATTCGGAGTATGAGTAGTTGTAGGGGAGGATGGATGTGTTTGTGAAGGCATCACAGCATACCAGGTTTGGTGATCAGACGGGAGACATTGCAGCTGTAGGAATCTAGTTTTGCGGATGTTATAGGAGATGCAGAGGGGTTCAATTTGAGTGACAAGAAAAAGGAATTTGATAAGATGGTAGAGCTTCCATGTGGGGGAAGGTAAACAGATGTGGAAAGCAAGGTGGAGTGCATGGTGTTTGAAGGTTTGGAGAGAATTATAGAACTTCAGTGAGGTAGAGATCCATGCACTATTTGCATAGCAGAGGGTGGGTCAGATCATGGTTTTGTAGGTGTGGAGAATAGTGGAGGGGTGTAATCTCAAGTTCAGCCTGTTAGTAGTTTTAGTCTATTGTGGGCTTCCTGTTGGTTGGTTAGAAGGTGAAGTTTCCACGTTACCTGCCTGTTGAGGGTTGGTCCAAGATATTTTAGTGCATTAGTTAACTGGATAGGATGGTCATGAATAGTAAGGTAGAAGTCATGGAGGTGGAAGGTGCAGGTGGTTTGTCCCATAATTATTGCTTGAGTTTTGCAGTGGTTGATATGGAGGAGACGCTGGTTACACTAGGAGGTAAACTGATTGAGGTGGATTTCGAGGGATCATTGAAACTTCTGGAGTGTGGGTAAAGGGCAAGGAAAGCAGTGTCACAGCATACTGAAAGAAGTGGACTGATGAGGATGGTTTTGGTATATTAGGAGTGTAGAAGAGAGGGGAGAGGACAGAGCCTTCAGACACTCCTGTAATGGCATGGAAAATATAGGAATTGGTATTGTTAATAGTGACAAAGGAGGGCCAAGCAAAATAAGATGTACGTAGGTAAATGGAAGGGTGTAGGTCTGCATTTGAAAATAAAACGAATGCCATACATGGTCATAGGCTTTTTATAGGTCGAGGGAGGCAAAAATAGCAATTTTATGGGAGTTGAGTTAGTTGGATAGGAGATGGGTGAGGTGCAGGAGCTGGTCATAACAGGAGAAACTGGGACAGAAGCCACAGTGGTTAACGTGAAGGATGTGGTGCTGTTCAGGTGTTGACGGATGCGTCAGGGGAGGAGGATTAGAAGACCTTGCTGATCTTTGAGATGAGGCAGCTGGGGAAATAGGAGGAAGTATCAATAGGAGGTTTGTGTGGTTTGAGGGAAAGCAGGATTTTGGTTTTTTTCCGTTGTTGAGTGGTAGGATAGTGGTGTAAAGGGTTGCAAGTGTGATTAGAAAGAAAAGGAGGCATTCTTTAACGTTGGGGGGGGGGGGGGGGAGTGTTGTGCTTTTTGTGGAGTACTTGTTGTATATTATATGTTGTAATTGGTGTATTTCATTCTATTTGTGATATGTTACCCAACTACTGGAAGCTGGGAACCAGGGGTGCGGCTGAGGTATTTTCATGTTTGTTAATGGTAGAGAAAAGTGAGTCATCAAAATGAGGCTCATCAGGTATGGAGATGTCAGAGAGATACGGTTCAAAATGGTTAGCTTTTGTTAGCTTTGCTCAGGTTATCAGGTAAGAGATGGTAGTGGACAAGCAAGTAGTGAGGTATGGCGTTAGTGCCAGTGAGTCGATGGAATGCCCTCTAGCACTTGGAAAATTAATGGGGAGTGTAGTGTTGAGTCTAGTGCATGTCTGACTCCAGTCCTGGGTTTTTTTAGCGTTTACTAAATTCCTGATGTGTCTCTGTATTTGCAGGTGGCGTGTGAGTGTATTCCAACCTCGAGTCCACAAGACAGAGCAGTACAAGCGTGGATAAATGCTGGCATTGTTCTAAATACTCGCATGGCGGAGGTATCCTCGCATTTGATTGCCCGCATATGGCATGATTGATGAAGCAGAAGATCCACAGGAGGAAAGACCCCCGTCGCAATTGTGCGCGCCACCTGTTTTTCGTGTCTGCTTTATGCGAAGGTCCTCTTCGGTACGGGCTGAAATTTGTTGCCTCGCTGGACTGCGCAATCGTTTTGTCGCAGGGGCTGACCTTGCTGCAGCCCGCCTGGCAGAGATGTATTGCAGGGTGGCGTTGGCGCCTGATGACGTGCGCGACACACGCCACATGTAAGAGCAGAAAAGATTAGAAAAGGTTTGAAATTATGTCTAATGTTTGTTGGAATTGCTAAGTGCTCTCACTCTCAAATACTGGATGAGTATAGTCTGGGTAATATGTACGTCCTGAGTTATGTTGCCTCAAGACGTATACACAGTTTCTGACTACATCACTCGTCTTATTATGTTAAACGTTTATCATTAGATTATACCTCTTAATGACTACATTATAAAATCATTTTAAATTTTTAAAATTGGCCAGAAATTATATGAAGTACTGAAAAGAACATTTTAGTTGCCGTTAGATAGGCAACATGCAGCTGGGGAGTGCACTATGAACCGGATTAGCCGTTCAGTAGTATACGGGATGTTTCTGTCAGAGCATGCAAAAATGTAACAGGACATAGAGGACGCTCCGCTGAGCAATTTGACGCAGGGAAACTGGGGTCGGAGAACCCAGATTAAGGAGGTAGTAGGAATTAAATCACTTTACTGTGTACTTCTTTATTTACCTTAGTTACAGTTACTGTAAATACCGTCATTGACACAATGAATGTACCATTTGTACTGTATCTTACAAAATGTACTGAAACTGACGGCCATCAACCTCAATGAAAGCATGAAATCGTCGAACTAGAGTCTGACGCACGCTGACAAATATCGCTGGTGTGGCCTTATGTTGCCAGGTCCCCCGTCTCTTCTTTCCAATGAACCAGTCTCCCACATTCGTCGATCGAGAGAATTAAACGCTCGCGTCGTGACGGATGCTGCCTCTTGGGACATAGTTCCCTGTACACCCTTTCAGCAGCTAGAGCATTGCAAAGGACTTCCCCATATCAGTGAGTTCTGCGAAACTGTACCGGTACTGCTCCATCGTATTGTACTGTACGTCTCTGAATAACATTGAGTAATGAATGGGTCTGTCGTAGATTCGTGGTACGTTCTGTCATGGGACAATATAAATAAGATACAACAGAGCCATCTTATGGACAAGTAAAGTAAACAAAACCTGCATCATGACTTCCTAGTAATCAGGCTCGTCCTCCTTGTCTCCTTACAGGAAATAACGAGTGATCATGTAAATAAACATCACAGAACATGTAAACTTGTACGCATGTTAATTGTAAATAAGCTGAAAAACAGTAATGTTAGACAAAGCGGTAGAAAAATTTACTTCCATATCTTCTTAAGCTCGCTTCTCCGACCCCAGGTTCCCTATCTCAAATTGTTCAGTGGAACATTCTTTATACTCTGTTAGATTTTTGCACGCTCTTACCGAAACACCCTATACAGATGGGACGGGCCAGGTGAATTACAATCAACAAAGGTCAGGTGAATTACAATCAACTCGAAGTAAAAGCTCTTAGAAAAATGCTGAAAGATGAATGAGAATTTATTGGCCTTGAGTATACGACAAAAATAGTAAATAATATGCAAGAACGTGTGAAAGCAATTACAAAGCAAGAAGGGATGTCCCACGAGTGCTATACTGCACTGCTTGTGTTGCTGAGAAGAATGATGCCTCGTTCCTTCGGATATGCATTCATCTCCGAAGGAATAGCCACTGCTGCTTCTACAGCCGTTACGAAATTCTCAGTTACGAATAGGAACAACCATCAGGTGTATGAGGGAATGACGGCAGCGAAACTTCTTTCCAATACCGAGACTTGGGTTCAGATTTGCCGCTTTGCACGTGTGCTCTCCTCACGGCCAGACAAAGACTTCGATATGTCGTCGTTCCTGCGTCACAGCCTGTACTCGAACTATATCATGTAATTCCCGTACAGAGGAGGACACTTTAATTGAAAGTCGCTGTCTGGTATTGACTGGTAAATACAATATTGCAACGCCTGTGTTGTCAGGAAGAACGAGGCAATGCTTCTTCGGACTTGCATACATGTCAGAAGGAACAGGCACTGTGGTGACTACAGCCTTTATGAAATACGTAAAACGTGTTGGCAGTTGTGAATACGAACAACCGTCAGCTGCGTAATGGAATGTCGACAGTGAAAACTGGTGCCAGACCGGCACTCGAGCCATGATCTCGTGCTACAATCGAGCGGTTATCTTAACCACTTTGGCTATCCGTGCATGAATCACGGCCAGACCCTGTCACCACAGTGCCTCTTCTTCATTGAATCGTTTTTCTTATAAACACAGGCTCTAAACTATCATAAACTACTGGCCATTAAAATTGCTACACCAAGAAGAAATGCAGATGATAAACGGGTATTCATTGGACAAATATATTATACTAGAACTGACATGTGATTACATTTTCACGCAATGTGGGTGCATAGATTCTGAGTAATCAGTACCGAGAACAACCACCTCTGGCCGTAATAACGGCCTTGACAAGCCTGGGCATTGAGTCAAACAGAGCTTGGATGGCGCGGACAGGTACAGCTGCCCATGCAGCTTCAACACGATATCACAGTTAATCAAGAGTAGTGACTGGCGTATTGTGACGAGCCAGTTGCTCGGCCACCATTGACCAGACGTTTCCAATTGGTGAGAGATCTGGAGAATGTGCTGGCCAGGGCAGCAGTCGAACATTTTCTGTATCCAGAAAGGCCCGTACGGACTTGCAACATGCGGTCGTGCATTATCTTGCTGAAATGTAGGGTTTCGCAGGGATCGAATGAAGGGTAGAGCCACGGGTCGTAACACATCTGAAATGTAACGTCCACTGTTCAAAGTGCCGTCAGAAAGGTGACCGAGACGTGTAACCAATGGCACCCCATACCATCACGCCGGGTGATACGCCAGTATGGCGATGACAAATGCACGCTTCCAGTGAGCGTTCACCGCGATGTCGCCAAACACGGATGCGACCATCATGTTGCTGTAAACAGAACCTGGATTCATCCGAAAAAATGACGGTTTGCTATTCGTGCACTATAAAGGCTCCTTTGAAAAAAAAATAATTGTTTACTACTACTACTAGGCTAATTACTGTTTAGCTCTACAGGACCTTTATACTGAAATGTTTCCCACACCACCTTGTATTGCCTTTCTATGTGTGTGAGTAACTGTATGTTCACTGTTATGGGTAAATACATACAGCGTACACAGGGCGATGTGTGAAACTGATAGCGATTACACGCTTCCGCTGTTGTAGAAATCTGCTCCAGATGCTGCAGATACCGTGCTGAGCTGAAAGTGGCAACCAAAGTACGGAGAAATATTCTTCGGGGCTCTGTTGCATAGCAATCAGATTGCTTTCAGTTCTGAGAAATGTCCAGGTACTGTTATGGATTTGAATGATCCATGAAGTGACTTCTTTTCCGAAGAAAACATCGAACTATTTCATTAGAACTGAACGTTCCCTTCGGAACTGTTCTCAAGCTGGTGTTTATTACTAAATCACAATAGAAGTATACGCTGGGTGTAGAATAACACGTACCTTCTTGAAATGAACAATATTTTATTGTTCTATTAACTGATTTCCTTCGATATACACATATATTTTACAATGTGAATAAAAAACTTTCAATGCCGTCGATTTT
The DNA here is from genome assembly GCF_021461395.2 of Schistocerca americana. Classification (NCBI taxonomy): domain Eukaryota; kingdom Metazoa; phylum Arthropoda; class Insecta; order Orthoptera; family Acrididae; genus Schistocerca; species Schistocerca americana. The sequence continues at coordinate 449,026,477 of NC_060125.1, read as the reverse complement.
TACATCACAAGAATGGCTCTCTTCTAGTAAAAATTACTCTCAAGAAGAACAGAAGCTCTATATCCTAAGAATAATTATGTGAGCGCTGACCGCCACAGAGTAATAGACAATATCATTGTCTCTCTCTCTCTCTCTCTCGCACTGTCACAGCAAGTTACGCTGCCTGATACATCATAGTACCCAGGTTCGTCGTTGAGTACTCCATCGCAGGCGCTCCTGTCTGTGATGCAGCGTGAAGGGTAACCGCAGCCATGGTCTCCGAGCTGATAGTCCATGCTGCTGCAAACGTCGTCGGACTGTTGGTGCAGATGGTTGTTGTCTTGAAAACGTCCCCATCTGTTGACTCAGGAATCGAGACGTGGCTGCACGATCCGTTACAGCCATGCGGATAAGATGCCTGTCATCTCGGCTGCTAGTGATACGAGGCCGTTGGGATCCAGCACGGCGTTCCGTATTACCCTCCTGAACCCACCGATTCCATATTCTGCTGACAGTCATTGGATCTCGACCAACGCGAGCAGCAATGTCCCGATACGATAAACCGCAACCGCGATAGGCTACAATCCGAAACGTGATGGTGCGCATTTCTCCTCCTTACACGAGGCATCACAACAACGTTTCACCAGGCAACGCCGGTCAACTGCTGTTTGTGTATGAGAAATCGGTTGGAAACTTTCCTCATGTCAGCACGTTGTAGGTGTCGCCACCGGCGCCAACGTTGTGTGAATGCTCTGAAAAGCTAATCATTTTCATATCACAGCATCTTCTTCCTGTCGGTTGAATTTCGCGTCTGTATCACGTGATCTTCGTGGTGTAGCATTTTTAATGGCCAGTAGTGTATTTATTCACATACACTAGGCAGCGACTTTCATTTAAAATGTCCTCCCTTGTACAGGACTTACATAATGTGTGTACAAGTACAGATTCTGAACCAGGAACGGCGATGTATGGAAGTTTGGATCTAGCCGTGAGTCGTGCACGGTTAGCCAAAGCGATTAAGGCGATCGCTAGCGTAAAGTGGGAAATCCGGGTTCGAGTACCGGTCCGGCGCGAATTTTCGTTGTCAGTCCTTTTGTTCTTATTTGCAACTGCGAATATATTTCATGTATATCTTATGCCCCATGAAGCGTTGCATTGAAATATGTAATCAGGAACAAATGTGCTGGCAGCCACTGAATCTACTAAGATCATTTTACTTAGGAATTAGTCTCAGTCTTACGATCTGTCGTTAGTGAGGTACATAAAAGTGGTGATATTAATTTATCTGTATTAGTACTGGTTTAGCTCTGTGTCTGTGAATTGAATTACTTGAAGAAATACAACAACCAGCTGAGTGACTGGCTGTTGTACTCAATCACCTGAAAATGTTGATAGCTCCGTAAATATTGCTTTGCAAGAAAAATGACGCTTAAACATCGTTTCTTTTCGGCATTATCTGTACATCGTTTGATTCTCTATGCACTTCGAAAAGTCCCTCTGTATGTGTAGAAATAAGAATTAGTTACTCGTTCCATAGATGAAATTCACGATAAACGTTATTAGGTTGGAATGTGTCAACAGAACAAACGTAGAATACTTATATAGAACTAAAAACAGTACAAAACAATATTTACATGGATATATGCTACCCATTTACAGTTTTTTCTTTAAAATTACCTCTACTCATGAATTCGTCTATGATATAGAAGGAGATGTTAAGGAGAAATATCTTTAATCTATATTTGAAAACGCTTTTGCTATCTGTCAGTTATTTTGTTTCCGTGGGTAATTTCTCAAGCATTTTTATAGCTGCGTATTTCATCCCTCTTGTGCTAGAGTTATATTCATTAACGGGTAGCGCTGATCATTCTTCCTTCTGGTGTTGTAATTGTGAAAATCTCTGTTACTCTCGAAGTGAGATGGATTGTTCATAACAAATTTCGTAAGCGAATTAATGTACAGTGGGGCAGTGCTTAATATCCCCAGCTTCTTAAAGAGATACTGTGAGATGTGCATCTGTGGACTCCACATATAATTCTAATTATTTTCTTTTGTTCAATGAATACTTTTTTCATAAGTGAGAAGTTACCCCAGAATATTAATTAATGAAAATTTGCAAAATTTGTTAACTTAATGAATTATATATCCTGAAATTTGGCAGTTATTCTTATTGCAGAAGTAGCCAACTCTAAATGTTTTAGTAGGTCTACTACATAAGAAAAGCCGAGCACGACGAAATAGTTATGCAAGTGGGTAACAACTCGTATCGACGGAGAATGCAAAACTGTAAACTTCGGCGGCCTATGGATGAATGCGTGATGCTGCAGTGTAGTTTCGTTTCACCGGGCAGACGACAAGGATAGTAAACGAGGGTCATGTCGATACCAGGGCATAAAGTATTTGCAAATTTCATTCCGTGTACTCAGTTGGACAGGAACTAGGCTTCACAGACTGACGCGAGAACAATGTATGCAGATGACAAGATTAGAGAGGACATACAGTTGGGTTCAAAGAAGCCGATTGGAGTAATCAGTTAATAGCTCGACATCTGAATACGAGTGATGCCACTATTCCACTATGTTGGCGGGAATGGGTGAACCATGGCCGAAAACAGCGGCCGAAAACAGCGTCAAGAAGGAAATGACCGACTTAGAGAGACGACTGAACGTGAGGGCCAAACAATCGTCATAGAGGCATTCAGAACCCCGGATTCATCATTATCGTCGGTCCGACGTGTAAATGGTACTTCTGTGACCACAGAGACCATTAATACGCGGTTCGCAAAAAGGGGGCGTCGAGCATTGGCCCCTGCACACCAGCAAGACCGTTTGCAGGGGTGACGAGTCCTGTTACGAATTGAGCCCTGATGACTAGCGAAGACACGTCCGGAGGTGCCCTAGACAACCTGGAGCGATGGCCTAGGGTGCCATTTCATTTCGTAGTAGGACATCCTTGAATGCCATCCTCTGCACCCTTACAGCACAACGGTACATCGACGATATTCTACGCCGTCTTTTCTTCCCCTTCATGACAAGGCATCCTGGGCTTACATTTCAGCAAGATAATGCCCGTCCGCACACGGCAGGAGTTTCTACTGCTTATCTTGGCCAGAAGGTCGCCATATTTCTCCCAACTGAGAACGTTTGGACCATTACGGGCAGGTCCCTCCAACCAGCTTGAACGAATTTGCTTGAGGTCATTATTATAGCTCGACTGCTGGTAGCACTGTACAACTCATGAATGATTGCTTCCGTTCATTTCATGCGATTTTCTACAACCACCCCACGCAGTCCGCAATGCTCCTTTTCCATCAGTACATCAGGTCTTCCCGATCTTGGTTTAGCTGCGGTTGTTTCTTCGTAGTTTTTCACCGTCGACTTGCGCTGCTTTAGAAGGATTGAAATGTTCCTAATGGATTTGTTACTCACGTGACATTCAATGACATTAGTGATCATTGACCTCTCCAGACCAACCGATTCTGCTTTAGTGTTTGGCTAAAGACACAAGACTGAATACATCCTTTTACATTGGGGTATCTGCTTCCTTGAGATCTGGTGCTTGATTGAAAATCGCTTAGGGGTATTCAGACACTTTTGATTAGATAATGTAGTTTTGTTTGTTATTTAGCTTAGAGAACGAAACCATACTCCAAAATACATCACAGAGTAAAATTAGTGCACCTGGAAAAACGACTTCGATTTTCATCTGATGACGGCTGATGACACCAGATGTAGTGATAATGGTTTCAGTGTCATTGTTGGCTGATAGCAAAGTTGGATAGCTACCATATCGGCATCTGTGTCTACCCTTTAATAGGGAACGCTCACATCCAGAAGACTTAGTGTGGTTCAGACGTATAAAGCAAGCAAGCAGTCGTGCCACGGAGGCGCACTCTTGCTTCCAGCAACCAACTGAGCGATTTTGAAAGGGGTCTAATTGTGGCATTCCGAGTTGTGGGATGGTCCTTTCGGAGAACGCCCCACAAATTGGACGTGCTGCGTCAGTTGTGCAACGATTCAGGTATCGGTGGCATGAATATTCTCACACCTATAGACGAGGTTTTGGACGTCCATGCAGCACAGTTGCCCGCCAGGATTGTCGTATTGTAAGGGCAGCAGTGGCGGCAGATCGTACATCACCACAGCACAGGTAAGAGGGCTTGTGAGCCCAGACGTGTCAATATGAACCCGTTACGAACCAATTACTAGCAACGGAACAACGAGCATGCACATCTCTTGGCCGTCTTCCACTCCTGCCACAGCATCGAGGTGCCCCGAGCGACTGATGCTGTCAGAGCATCCCTTGGAAGATGGAATGGTGAGCCGTGGTCTTCCGCGATGAAAGCAGATTCCGCCCGCACGCAAGTGATAGTCGTTTACATCTACAACGTAGACCTGGTGTGCGCTGTCTCTTAGAGTGCATTCATCCAAGACACTCTGACCCCATCCCAGGCCTTATGGTCTGGGGTGCAACAAGCTACAACTCTACGTCACCGTTGATGTTTCTGGACCGGACGCTAACCAGCACTCGGTACATGCAGGATGTTGTTAGGCCCGTTCTTTTGCCGTTCTTGCAACAAGAAAGTGAAGTGTTGTCCCTACAGGATAATGCTGGCCCACACATTACCCGCGAAACGTAACGTGCTCTGCAGCACGTGCACAAAATTCCCTGGCCATGACTTGTCTCTAGTCGAGCACCTGTACGATACCATGGACGAGAAATTACTCGTGAGAGTCGTCAGCCAGCAGGTCTTACAGTACTACTGAACAGTTCGAGGAAGCTTTTTTATTTTATTTTTTTATTTACACGCCAAGTTCCCTGGAACAAACTGAGGAGAAAATATCCAAGGTCATGGAACGTGTGAGTACATGAAACTACAACATAAAAGTAATAACAGATAGAAACAAAATATTTATGAACCCGAAAAAGTCAAGCCGTACGTTTAAATAAACACAATCAACAATACAACAAGAATCAGCTTAATCTTTCAAGGAACTCCTCGACAGAATAGAAGGAGTGATCCATGAGGAAACTCTTCAGTTTCGATTTGAAAGCCTGTGGATCATTGCGAAGATTCTTGAATTCTAGTGTTAGCTTGTATGCAGCAGTATACTGCACACCTTTCTGGACAAGAGTTAGGAAAGTCCGATCCAAATGCAGGTTTGATTTCTGCCGAGTATTAACTGAGTGAAAGCTGCTTATTCTTGGGAATAAGCTAATATTGTTAACAAGAAATGACAGTAAAGAACATTTATATTGAAAGGCTAATGTCAAAATACCCAGGCTCGTGAACAGGGGTCAACAAGAGGTCCGTGAACTTACGCCACTTATTGCTCGAACCGCCCGTTTGTGAGCGAAAAATGGCCTTTTAGAATGGGAAGAGTTACCCCAAAATATAATACCATATGACATAAGCGAATAAAAATAAGCGAAGTAGACTAATTTTTGTGTCGAACAATCACTCAGTTCAGATACGGTTCGAATAGTAAAAATCTCAATATTAAGTCTTTGAACAAGATCCTGAACGTGGGCTCTCCACGACAGATTACTATCTATATGAACACCTAGAAATTGGAACTGTTCAGTTGCACTAATCATATGGTCATTCTGTGAAATTAAAACGTCCGATTTTGTTGAATTGTGTGTTATAAACTGAGTCTTACTGTGATTTAGCATTAGTTTATTTTTTACAACCCAAGAACTTATATCATGAACTGCACTATTTGAAACCGAGCCAATGTTGCACACAATATCCTTTATTACCAAGCTCGTGTCATCAGCAAACAGAAATATTTTAGTTACCCGTAATACTAGAGGGCATAACATTTATACCAATAAGGAACAGGAGTGGCCCCAACGCTGATCCCTGGAGCACCCCCCTCCCCCCTACCCCACGTGACTGTACCCCACTCATACCCTCCATCACAGCCATTCTCAACACTGTAAATAATGAGCTTTTGCTGTCTGTTGCTAAAGTAAGAGGTGAACCAATTGTGAGCTACTCCCCGTATTCCGTAATGGTCCAACTTCTAGAGCAATACTTTGTGATCAACGCAATCAAGCGCATTAGTTGAAACAAAAAATATGTCTAGCGTTCAAAACCTTTTGTTTAACCCATCCCAGTACCTCACAGAGAAAAGAGATTATAGCATTTTCAGTTGTTTTAAACGACTTCTAAAGCCGAAATGTATATTTGATAGCAAATCGTGTGATATAAAATGATCAATTATCCTTACATATACAGCATTTTCAGTAACTGTAGCAAACACTGATAGCATAGAAACAGATCTAAAATTGTCTACATTATTACTTTCTCCCTTTTTATAAAGCGGCTTTACTTCTGAGTACTTTAATCGTTCAGGAAACTGACCATTCATAAAGGAAAAATTACAAATATCGTTAAATACAGGGCTAACATATGCAGCACAGTACTTTAATATTCTGCTAGGCACTCCATCATATCCATGAGAGTCTTCATTTTCCAGTGACTGGGTTATTGACATAATCTCCCCCTTGTCTGTATCACAGAGGAGTCTTTCAGACATCAATCTCAGAAAGGTATTTGTCAAGAGAGTTATATGATTCCCTGTAGAAACCAATCTTTTATTTAATTAACTAGCAATGCTCAGAAAATTATTGTTGAATTCTGTACATATGTCTGGTTTATCAGTAACAGAAATATTTTTACTACGAACTGACTTTATATCATCGACCTTGTGCTGCTGACCAGACACTTCCTTCACAACAGACCATATGGTATAATTTGGTCCTGTGAATTAGCTTTTCTATTTGCATACCACATACTCTTTGCCTTTCAAATAACATTTTAAGCACTTTACAGTACTGTTTGTAATGGGATACTCTAGCTTGATTGTGACTACTTCTAACATTTTGATATAATTCCCGCTTTGTTCTACATGATACCCTTATCCCACTAGTCAGCCACCTGGCTGCCTTTTACTGTTAGTACCCAGTTTAGAAGGTTCTAATGGGAAGCAGTTCTCAAAGAGCTTGAGAAATGTGTTAAGGAAAGCATTATATTTGTCATCTATGTTATCGACACTATAAAAATCCTGCCACTCTTGTTCCTTGACGAGGTTTAAAAAACTCTTTATTGCTGTTGGATTAGCTTTCCCAGATAGTTTGTAATTATATGTGGCGTTTGTTTGAGTACGGAAGCCTTTTAGTGTTAAAATTTGTGTATCGTCATCTGAAAGGCCATTCGCACTTTTACTGATAGTTTAGTGGCACATTTGCATGCTGAGATTTTCTTAGCAGAAAACGTAATTATAAGTAATGAAATAAATAATTTAAGCCATAGATATAGTCCACGGCTGTATAAATATTGTCTGCAGCCGCTGGAAACATTTGAAGATTTATCGTCATCTGATCTGACTAAGAATCGCCTTTTGTTTTTTAAGTATTGTCCAGATCGGAGGTATGTGGCACACCGCCATTAATGCTACTTTATTTCATTATTTTATTCACAAGTTGCGACCAAACGGCACTCGTAATTGCATAATTCAAGTCACAATGTAAGTGTACAAATTTCAAATTGTGTTGTTATTTCAGAATACATTGTAATTGCTAACCTATGTATGTTTTATTTTGTTTCTAGTCATTGTAAGATTGTTGGGTGACTTGGCACGGCAAAAGGTTTCGCACTTTTAAGCAAAATGTAGTCCAGCTAGATCCACCGTCGCCTTCGGGTGCTGTTTGAAAACTAAGTCCGATTACGAAAACAAAGAGAGAAGAAACACGCTTAAAAAATACATGAACGAACCTTTAACAGGAAAAGCCATGCTCAAGCGCCGAGAGTTTGTATGAAACATGTTTTACCAATCCGTAAACTTAATTGATTTCTATTTAGTAATCATTACTATAATTCATTGTATTGTCTCCGTCAAGTTACGAATGAGCCAAAAAAATTTATTAAATTGGCGATTCGTGTCTGGACGCATTGTTAAATGTACTGTACTGTCTTCCTTTTGTTACATGTTTGTTGCAGACTACAACGGATACGAGACCGGAATACATTGAAGCAAGACTAATTACTGGATTCCATGTCAACACCTGAAATTGCGCTGCAATCGCGGTCACAAAGTAAGGCACCGTATCTTTACATCAGCAATCTTGCCCAAGCGCTTTGTATTATCGTAGCTTGCTTGGTAGATCTATCACAATTTTCCGTTTCTGTAGCAGTGATTTTAAAATTATTTTGATTGTTTATGCAGTGCAGCAGTACTGTTTTATCGGGTCACAATATCGCCGACTTTATTTCTGTGCGACGTAAAATGGCATGCAGCCATTAGTGATCAAAATTCCACCATTACTTACGACAATTAATTTTCTTGTTCAGATATTGTCGCGCAACGATATTAATTTTTACATTTATTCTGATTACCCGTACGAGTTTGAATTTTTATTGTGTCATATATTACGTGTGGCATGGTACTGACCAGAAAACAATTAGCAAAGCTGGAGAACCAGAGACTGGAAACACAGACGCAATTCGAAAATGTGTGTGAAGTCTTAAGGGACCAAACTACTGAGGTCATAGGTCCCTAAGCCTACACACGACTTAATCTAACTTAAACTGACTTACGCTAAGGACAACACACACACCCATAGGCCAACTCGAGGGAGGACTCGAACTTCTGACGGGGGCAGCCGCCCGTACCGTGGCAAGACGCCCCTAGACCGCGCGGCTACCCCGCACAGCTACGCAAATCGACTTTGACGTGCCCTTAAATAAGTGACCTTATGGTTGACTCGAATACTAAAGGGCGACATATTATTGACTATTCTGGTGACGGAAATTTAGAAAATAGACAGTCTACCAGTAATATCCCTAAACGAAGTTTCTAACCCTTTTTGATGTCTGACGTCATGTCTAACGAAGTCGCGGGAGAGGAATAGTTGCACATCACTAGTATTGCCAGTGTGTTCGATGCTATTATGAAACAAATGACACAACATAAACAGGACATTGACGTATGTATCGACCAACAGATGACGTCTATACGCGCCACTTGAAAACAGCTCTTGATGAGATAAGAAAAACGACATTATGAAGTTAAATCAGATTTAACTGCACTTAAAACGTCAAACGACACTTTGTGTAGCCGTGTTGAGGAGATAAATAATAGACTGACAGGTCAAGTGTACGACCTCACCGCGAAATTATCAGAGCTTTCATTACAACAAGAAAACACAGATAAACATGTGACAGATATCCAAGCACAAGTAAACAATCTCAGTAAAACAAGCGAGTCTGTAGTTACTCAGATTAAACCTTATCCGGAAGTGCATGATTATATAAAAACGCGTATTATCGATGTCGAAAACAAGGTTAACACAATTGATAAACAGTTTTCTGATAAAGTAAGACTACGCACTGACAACCAATTTCCATGCACCAATAGAGACTTTCGCAGTTGGATTGAGAAAAGAGACAATTTTGACGAGTGCTTACAGGAAAAATTGCCTGCTGTTGTCCACGACACTGTCGCGGAATAAGTAAATAACAATAAACACGTAATCAATCAAGCAATACAAGCTGCCGCTGTGCAATCCAAACAGTTTGACAATTACGTACAACCAGATGTGCAATGACGGTAATAGCAACCAAAACACACAGTTTGGCAATGAATACAAGTACATTTATGACGCGTACACACCTCACACTACGTACTCACAGCATCAGTACGCACCTCGACATGATACACTGCATTGCAGTCGTGATAATTATCAACATCTTCCTTGTCATTCGCCAGTTGAACCTTGCAGTAATCATTCTGAAACGAAACATTACTATAATGCAAAGGAAGAGGAGAGCCTTATAAAACACAGCAGCCATTTATAACTGAAAAAAGAACCATACATCCTGACATCTTTCTTAAAGCCTTCGGAAGTGCATTTCCTCGTACGTGGCGTGACCGTAAGACGATATCTTACGTTGTCGGTTATATCCAAGGCGACGCAGCGGTATGGGCGTATAATGAAGGCGACATATGCGTCACGTACGAACAATTTGAGAGAGCCTTTTTATCTAAATTTTGGTCACAATCTGTTCAGGAAGGACGTCACAGGCAGATTGTCGATCCTGAACCATTCAATCCTAGGCACGGCAATTTGCGCCGGTATTTTGAGAAATATTTAAATATGGGACATTTGCTTGACGAGCCTGTTCCAACACGTGACAGCCTCTGAACATTGAAGGCAGGACTGCCATTTAATATCAAAGAAAAACTTCTTCACATCCCAGATAACGACGAAGAGAATTTTCTCACTGTTCTCGATTCTGTTGATATGCTTTACGAGGACCAGCGTTGCGTAAGGCAAAACAGTTGCTACAATGTTTAGACCAGCGCCATTTGCTACGCAGGGTAGCCAACCCAATTCCGGGGCGCCGGCCGCGGTCGGACACACAAGCCCATAGAATCAACCACTTTAAATGGGAAATGTATATACACAACACAACCAACATGCTCAACACAGCACAAACAGCAATTTTAACGTTTCTTATTCTACTGGCGGTAATACAAATAAGAGACAGTGCAACTACAACAACAGTTACAACGGTAATAATAATTATCAGAATGGTAACAAGAATTTTAAGAGAAATCACAGAGCGAAGAAACACGGTTAAAAATACATGAACGGACCTTTAACGAAAATGCTATGCTCAAGCGCCGAGTGTTTTTAAACCATAAATTTATGTAAATTCATTACTATATTTCATTGTGTGGTCTCGATTCAGTTACGAATGAGCCAAAAACATTAATTAAAACAGAATGCCCATCTGGTAATGAAGAATGAATAAAAATATTGTCTATGGCTGTGCTATTGTCCCCCTGACCCTAGCTGGACAAAATACAGTTTGAATCAGATCATATGAATTTAGGAGATCTACCAGCATCCTTTTTCTTGAACAAAAAATGGTTCAAATGGCTCTGAGCACTCTGGGACTTAACTTCTGAGGTCATCAGTCCGCTAGAACTTAGAACTACTTAAACCTAACTAACCTAAGGACATCACACACATCCAGGCCCGAGGCAGGATTCGAACCTGCGACGTAGCGGTCGCGTGGTTCCAGACTGTAGCGCCTAGAACCGCTTGGCCACCCCGGCCGGCGTTCTTGAACAGTCATATAGAAAATTTTTATTGAAGTCAACACATATAATAACTTCTGGTACTTCCTATAAAGCGAATCAAGAACACTCTCTAGCTTGAACAGACATGCTCTGAAGTCAGAGTTAGGGAACCTATAAACAATAACAATTAGAAGTTTAGTTTCACTAAATTCAACTGCCCCTGCACGACATTCAAATATCTGTTCAGCACAGTGGCGTGATACGTCTATGGATTCAAATGGAATACTATTTTTTACGTGGGAGGCATAGCATATTTCAGGATAGTATTCGCCATCTGTGCGATCGACTGGATATCAGAGCCCGTGAAGGCTACACCACGCGCTGATATGGGTTTTTCAGCATGGGTCGATACCTGGTACCTCAGATGCACTTGTGCTATTGATCAGCAAATGTAATCATATCCTGTACCCTATACGCACTTTTGCAACAATAAATCTTAGTGAATTGGACACCTCTAAAAGGGTGTACTAATTTTTCTCTGTTACTGTGTAAAGCAAAAATGAACTACGTACTGCCTTCCAAATATTGTTTATTGCATTTTGTATGTACACATTCTCTCGAGAAACCAATTTTTTGAAATGTTTCGACAATATTTTTCCATTTTTTTCGGGTCTGCAAGGTGTGCGGAATTTACCACGCGATAATTATCGTACTATTCTAGGAACATTGCTTTTTTTACTGTTGCCGCTATATTCCGATTTCGTACAAGAACGACGGTTCCCCGTAACCTGACTTTCATAGCACACTATACTCAGAATACACGCAATTTTGGCGCCTAGAAGCGGCGGGAGCACTTTGCAGTAGACAGCGCGAATACTAGCGCCTTGTAGCGGCTGGCGGAGGTACTCGGTGTGCAAACACTGGCTGTTCTCGGCAGCTTTCGCCATCTGGCTGCAGTCGTTAAACCCCGTAAAGAACAGGGCGTGAAGCACGATCGGCAGCGCTGCGACTAATACACCACCAGTGGAAGAATGTTCCTCTCGGAGCACAGAAAAAGCGAATATGCTCCTCTTTACTAAAACTCTGACTGAAAAGTGTGGTATGAGCTGCCTCCTTCTACCTTCCTCAGCGCCTTTAAAAATGTTCCCAAAATTTGGGACGCGAACATTTTTGCCCATTTTCTAACATGCATTTCACCCCACACTCCCACAACCTCCCCTAACTGTAACTCGCTGACACCCACTAGTCCATCACTGTAAGTCTCCCACTGCCACCTACTCCCAATTGTTCATTCTTACTCACTCATTTAGCCCAACTCTTTGTCATGATCTCTTTTTGGCTCTCCAACTGTCACTCTCTCCCGTCTCACAGCCACAGGCGCCTTCGTTCTGTCCAACTACTACACATTCCTCTCAGTGTCACTGTCTCCCTCTTGCTCTCTCTTACTGCTACTATCTCATCCATTCCTTCCCACTGATGCCGTCTCTTCTGTCACTATCTCTCTCTTCCTCTTTGTCATTGTCATGGACACTGTCGCTCATAATCAGTGGCTCCCACACACTTCCACCTCCTCCTTCTAATTATTCCTCTCGCAGTGTCACTCTCTCCTTCACTCTTTTCCTTGCACTGTTCTGTCACTGTCAGCTATGTTCCACTGCCACTGTGTCCCTCTCTGTCTCTCACACTGCAGTTGTCTCCTTCTGCATCAAAACCACTGTCTATTATCTTCCAGAATTTATTACTTTTCCGTCTGTTTTCCACTGCCGCTGTCTCCTTCTCGCTCAGCATAGAAAGCGCTAATACCTTCCCATGCCAAAATTTGTTGGGAAAAACTTTAAAGGTGCTGATAGAATAAAACAGCTGGTACTCCACTTTTCAGTCTTTTAATAAACAGGAGCATATTCGCTTTTTCTGTGCTCCGATTGGAGCGTTTTTCCTCTAGTTCCCTTCTTTTCCCTGCTACAGCAGAGCTTGTCACTCACATGAAAGGAACTCTGTGGGCCATAAAAATTTTGGTAGTTTCATTATGTGATTGAAATAACAATAAACTATACCATTTTACACCTCAGACCATACTTTAAGTACACAACACGGGCTTCCCAGAAATCTTCTGATGATAAGAGAGACACTTTACAGTATGTTTCCCTGTGCTACGTCACTTTATAAACTACGTTTTCGCCTCATACCGGATTTTACGTGCGTATTTTACGGTACCAGTGGGGTAGCTTTGAACTTCGGTGTTTCAGAAACGGCTAAAGATATCAAAAAAATTTTCAGGGTTAATCGAGATCACGATCCCACGAATATATTGTAAAAATTACAGCCATTTGCTGAGCATAACAGTCTTGGGAATCTTCGGCTTCGTTTTGGTACCCGAACACCGTGTTTTTCCGATTTTCTCAGCAACTGCCCATGAAATAAGTGGTGCATCGACAAGTCCCTTAAGGCGCACCATAGACCAAATCTATTTCAGGAAGAACCAACTGATTTGCTCCATTTTCCTGAGCTGGAGGAAGTGTGTAATATCCAAACTTTGACCCTGTACTGTAGCACAGTTACAGTAAGACGATCCTTTTGTTGGGTATACAAATGATCCCTATCCACAGGGCTATCCACAGCGTTTCTATCAGCAACAACAGGGCTAGAGCTGTGAACCCCGGAAAAATCCTATTTTTATACGCATCATTTTAGAACGTATTAGGCAGCACATGCTGTCGCATGCAGACCGATTCACAGATTGTCAGCAATATTCGATCAGTCACAGTATTTAATAACTTTCAGGGTCAATTGAGTGATAAAGTACCATACGTACACAAAAATATACTGGACCCGCCGTAAGGTTGCTATTAGTGCTAAAGCGTCATCGAATCACTGTACAATATTAATAAACATTTTTTTAAATAATTAATTTCGATTGTTGGTAAAGGAATAAACCTTTAATACTAGGCCACATACGAGCGTGACTTGAGTTTCGTTGCATAAGAGCGCGTTTGCTGTAGTATGATACGGTCTGTTCTCTCTTTGTCCCGCCGGCCGAAGTGGCCGTGCAGTTAAAGGCGCTGCAGTCTGGAACCGCAAGACCGCTACGGTCGCAGGTTCGAATCCTGCCTCGGGCATGGATGTTTGTGATGTCCTTAGGTTAGTTAGGTTTAACTAGTTCTAAGTTGTAGGGGACTAATGACCTCAGCAGTTGCGTCCCATAGTGCTCAGAGCCATTTCTCTTTGTCCCCTCGCTGTTATTGTTTCGTCCGGATGCATGGTGTACATTTTTACAAGGTCGTACTGGGCTGCAAAGGAATTACACGACGTTCGAACAGCGGCAAGTAATTCTTCACCACGTAAAGCGTCGCAGTCACAGAGATATTGCTAATTTACCGATTACACTCAGAAGTACGGTTGAGGATACTGTAAGAGGATTTGAGGAGGAGGATCGCACAGAATCAGTCCCTCAAAAAAGGCACTCATAAATGAAAAAAGAAAGGCGACTGATCGTAATAAAAACTAAACGTAATCCCCCATTAAATGAAATTAAAATTGCAATTGAGCTGCCGCCAAAATGAGGTTAGCAAGTAAGTGAATTGACGGTCTGCAGAGTTATCCGTGAAGAAGGATACAACAGAAGCCCACACGGGAACAGAGAGAACCGAAGCTCTAGTTCACAAGGGGCCACGTTAAAAAAGCATCAGGCTGGTGGAATGACGTTATATTTCCTGATAGCAAATTCAACATTTTCCAAGAGATAGAAGAACTATGGTGTAGCGAAAACAACTGATGAGGTGTCAGCAAATTGTTTTCCTCCTATAGTACAACATGACAGATGGACTGGTTTCATTATACTGGTTTCATTATCTGAGGTCAGAAAGATTGCATTCATTGACAGCCCAATAAAAAAGGAATGATGTCTCAACATCGTGATGCATAATTTGCATAAGAGTGCAGAAAAATTTGGAGTTATTTCTAAATTCAAGTATTTTTGGAAAATTATGGCCCGATCATATTTGGGTAAAGAATGGCTTCTTCGGAACTATACCTAAAATTATTCTAATAGAGTATTTACGAGACGAGCTCGTTAGAAGAATCGAGAAAACTACAATCAACTCGAAAGAAGATCTAAAAAAGAAGTTGAAGGAAGAATTTTTAACTAACTTGGACCGACTAAATCGCAAAAATCTTTGGTAACCCGTAAGAGAGTTTAAAGTGGTTATAAAGCAAATTACTAAGTTCCCATTTAATTCTTGTGCTAGCTGAAAACCCGGTGTTACCCTGGTATTTGTTAATTCTAGTCTTCTGTTACTACATATCTTCCCCCCACCTTTCTCAGTCCATCTCTTTCTACCCTCTCCCTGTTCATCTTCTCCTCTTTCCTTCCTCTCTCCATTTCATCCTCCCCCCTCTGTCTGTTCATGTCCTCCTGCCCCCCCCCCCTCTCTCTCCTATCTCTTCCTTTTCCTGTCTGAGTCCATCTGCACCTCTTTCCTTTCTCCATCTCCTCTTCTCCCCTCTTTCTGCCCATCCCCCCCCCTCTGTCTGCCCATCTCCTAGTTCCCCCCCTCTCTCGGTTCATTTCCTCATCCCTCTCCTCTCTCCACGTTATCACAAAATGTTCAAATGTGTGTGGATTCCTAAGGGACCAAACTGCTGAGGTCATCGGTCCCTAGACATACACACTACTTACACTAAAACAATACACACACCCATGCCCGAGGGAGGACTCGAACCTCCGGCGGGAGGGCGCGTAATCCGTGACAAGGCGCCTCTAACCGCGCGGCCAAATCGCGCGGCCACGTTATTACGCTCACCCCAATAGATGGCTGCTGGTTGTCGGCCCCACACCATTTGTTTACAGATTGTAAATAGTGTGTGAATCAGATTTGGCTGAAATCGTTCCAGGGGTTCAGAATCTGGTTTCTACCCGTGGTTTTGCTCGAATACGAACATTTCAGATATATTTCACATATATCTACCATAGATCACCAGTATTTGTACACACATTTTATCTGCATGTCTACCGAATTTCGTCCTGCAGTTTCATTTTCACGCAGCTCAGTATCCATGACGTCGTATCTCCTGAACTATGCGCTGTACAATGATATAACGTTTCTGGTACATTCAGCGGTGTGTATGAATACTGTTTGCAAAATGGGTCGCGAAGAAGCAATAAGTTAAAACGTCATTCCTGATGTGAGGGTTTTACCGCAAGAACAGCGAAAATGTAGTAAGCGATAAACTCTTTTCCTTTCATCTTTTTGTGTTGTTTGTCACTGAGAGAAGGACTCGTAAGGTATGAAATTATAATAAATGAAAAGCACTAGTTTACTTTCGTCTACAAAAACCGACGGAAGATTCAATTAACATGCTTCAGTTTATGTTTCTAAGTTGGCTGCTAGTCACTAAGTGCTCCCATTCTCAAATACTGGATGAGTGAAGTCCGGGCATTCAAGCGTCATGGGATACTTGTAACGTTTCCGGAAATATGAGAATGGGGAAACAAACTTTTCTTTGACTAACGTTTGAATTTGTATTTACGATACGGGAGGACGGAAACTTTATAATTAGCAGTCCCGTTACGTAATTTCAAAGTACCTAATTTGGCTTCATTTAGACACATAACTACTAAAGTTTGACATGATTCCTCAACTAATTATTTTCATTGAAAGTTATAATGAAAACTCTGTATAATTCTTATGCAGCTATTCCTGCCCGAGCGTAAAATACATCGTTAGCAGTAAGTCAATAATTGACCACGCGCGGAAGATTTTAAACTACCGCGCTGAAAGAGCATCGACTTAGAAAAGATCTGATTATAATCTGCTGCATAAAAAGTAAATTTACATTTAGAAAAAGATTTATACTTTAATAGGGCTCGATGTGTGGCAGTTGGCGTCTCATCGAATGTTCTAGTCAATGTAATGCTACCAAATTCTGATGACTTACAAAGAGCTTCTAATTATCATTTATCAATAGGATACAGTGTCGAACTCCTTGAAATAAAACAAGTTATTACCTGAATTAATTATTATTCAACTAATGAAATTACACTAGTGGATTAAGGCATGCTTGGCTCAAGATACTTAAGGGAAGAGAACAATAGTCGATAGTAGCTTTTTATCGTTCATCACGATATTATATATTATAGAGTTCACTGATACTAGATCAATCATATCCCTCCTTCGATTTTCATACAATTACAATTCATGTTTGGGAAAAATGATGTTACTAATAATTTGTCACTGTCCAATGCCGTCTTCATAAACCACGATTTTGTAAAGAAATTTCTAAGTCCACTTGGAGGCGTTACATACACTGCTTTCAAACTCCCACCCCGACCCCTGTGAAAAGTAGGTGGTTCTTACCGCGACAGCGATAATTTCCAAACAGTAAGTGGTGTGTGTACCAAGTTTGGTTGAAATTGGTTCTGTGGTTTAGAAGGAGATGTGAAACATACATACAATATATATGGATTCAAGAACAATTACATCTCACCATGTATTAAATACACTACTGTGCTAAGCTATGAAATATTATTTAATAAAACACGAAACTAATATTCCTGTCTTTCTGGAAGAAGAAAGCGACAATCGCATGGATTATAGACACAAGGAAAGATTTAGAAAGAAATCAACATCAAAGAATCAGAAGTAACAGACAGAAATATTTTCAAGAATAAAATATTAAATTTAGAAGGCTTACAATGCGGAACAATAATAACTCAAGAACAACATGGACAGAAGAAAGGAAAAGAAGGAAAAGACAACATGAGAAGAAGATGAAGGAGTACTGGAAAAACAGAAAACAACAAAGAAAGAAGAGGAATTGAAGTTGTCACGTGATCCTAGTTGGTCAATATGAAAATGAGTAAAAATATTTAATTACATTATTTAAGAAATTGTGTGCCTTAAATCACATTTACTAAGAGAATACATTTTCCATTTACTGTTTGTTAAACGTGTATATGAAAATAAAAATAAACTAATGAAAACACTGAACTGAACCAGCGTTAATGTGAGCTTCTGTACGTGAGAAGGACAGCGACAGCTTATGACGTCTTTATAACGACGCCATTTTCAGGCAGCTCATGGAATAAACGCTATTTTTTTCAGTGTTTCTGGCCAATAATTTTTGATTATGACGATGAAGTCTTGTGTTGCAAGTGATTGTACCGGAACAGATGTCCAAGGGAGTAACATCTCATTACATGGGTTAAGTCGTTTTGAAAATACTCAGATTTTGCAAACACATTTTTTGAGACCAAGTGATTTAAACTAGTGACTGATATTACTATTGAGCTTATGGCTGTGGTCTTCTTGTGTACAAATCGTACCGATTCACAGACAAAGGTCATTTCATTTACCAGTCTCATAAGTGTACAGTGGTCTGTTACTAATTCTATTGTCTACCTTCTTTCAGTCCACATTACAAATTCCGTAATTCCTTTCCACAGAATCGTAAAAATGGCACCAGTGAACCCACTGATGAATGACCTTAAAAAGAAAATATAAACGTCGAAACAACTCTATGTAGTAAAGATTTATGCCTGGGCGTCTTATAAATGCGGCCTTTGGTATTGGATAAAAACTAGTCAGGTGATGTATCACGCGTTTTTGATGTTCTTCAACATTTACAAACGGAAAAAACCAGAAATGTACGGTTTTGGAGAAATATGCATTAGACTGCGAAATGTAAAACGCATTTTCTCCATACTTTTTTCTATATTACTACACAGGAGATTGTCCTGGACAAGTTTCAATCAGCTTAATGTACTGTTTCATTCTATTTATAACTGTATTCAGCTAATGTTTGTTATAATTTGTATGAAATTTGCCAGAAGCACCGTATTGTCATCGCCTTAATAGTCGGCATAGTGAAAGGAAAATTTTACAGGCAGAATGTTGTATATACAATTGTCGAAATTAACAGCTAAATTTTGTTTCTTTCTATTCAGAAACGAAGAAAGGAGGATATAAGAAACAGATAAAGAGGAAGAGAGGGCGTTCCTCCTCAAAAAGAGCGTTCTATTTGGTGCTAAAGAATGACTTGGAAAATTAATTGGACTGGAAAGATAAGAAACAAGGATACCCTCCACAGGAACGGCGAGGAAAAACAATATGGATAACAGTAACTGACTGAAGGGCAAGATGATAGATCATGTGATAAGACAACAGAGGAGAGCTTTAGTGGTATTAGGTGCACCCATAAAGGGTAAATGTTATAGAGGTAGACAGAGACTGGAACATATAGAACAAATAAATGAGGGTAAATGGTGTAAGTGTTACTTTGAGATGAAAACGTTGGCACAAGAGAAGAGATGGAATCATGATGGGCTACACCAAGCCAGTCAGAAAACTGATGACCCAAAACAATCTATGAGCTACTGATGACCCAAAACAATCTATGATCTAAGTTCATGACAATCCAGCTCATTTATGTTATTCACTGTGATTTTAGTGCTCCAAGTGGACAGCAAGCTATACGGTTATCTGTGGCATCTGGTGGCCCTGTATCGTATGGTCACGCAATGGGATAGTAGGGGAATGCGAGAGCAAAAACTTTCTCTGTCCCACAGCCCAACATTGCTTCACAGCAGGGCTGTGTCGGCACAAGCCAGCTGCAAGGAGTAATCATTTCGACGTGGTTAATCGGTCACCAAGAGTATAACGTCGACACTCCTTTATGAGAGTACGAGGAAGCTCAGTGGAAAAATTTAAGACAAGGGCACACCGAACTGCCTTCATTGCCCTTGTAACATTAAATAACATGCTCTAGATAGGAAGCAACGACCATCGGGGATTTGAGGAAGCAGTTAAAATGCTGAAACAGACCTGTCAGTTAAATGTAGCGGGACTAGAGACTGCTGAGCACTCGGAAAAGAGGACCAGTTCGGTATTACGAATGATGTCTCACAGCAAAGCTTTATCTCAGTTCAGTATAAATACTCTGACCAGGTAGATTAGCGGCAGTCTATCAGTAGGATCAATGGCATCCATATCATTCGCACTCAGTTCTCTGATTATTGAGCTGCAAAATATTGCAGAAGATTATTCCAGTACTAACACACTGTAATAACAGTCAAACTCTCACTGCCTGACACAACGAGCGCAGATCTGTAACCACAGACAACTGACATTCGAGTCCACTATATAAGCTGTCTTCGATGGGTAGTCCCTACGTCCATCAGCACTGTTCCAAACTGGGGTCTGAACTGCTCTGATATTTCGGCATCGTATTGGCGGAGGGTCTACCGGACCAGTAACCAGGATCAGCGCACATCGCAACATCAGACTTCATGGCACCTGACACCGCAGTCCATCTGATGGGGCAGAGAGAGCAGTGACCAGAGAGTGACAGAGCACTCTCAGGGCAGTGCGCATATCAGTCACACACGTACCGTGGTCAAGCCTCCTTCGCAGCGGATCTGCCCATGGGAAGCGCCTGCAGATGAGAGTGCTGGCAGCCCGCCAGATCAGTAGTCGCTGGCTTATGTTTAGGCTGACACATCGACCTCTGGTAGCCTTGAGCCTGCCACTAATGACAGCAAATTACGCTACAGCCTACGAAGCAACCGGCCATCGGTGACGCCACAGCTATGAGATGTGTACTGAACAATAAATGGAGTAATAGCTAATCTTATTTTATTAGTGTCAAACGATGCACCACAGGTCGCAGTCACATATCCTCACAAAACAGTAGAAGTTTCCAATCCAGAAGTAGGCAACTCCTGCAGTATCCTTCGCGTTGGTTTGCATAATGGAGTCGAACTGTTTGTAGACCTGTAGAAAAAAGAAGATGACATCAAATTGATCACTTTTACGTTTTATAACGACTCTGAGAGATCACTACATTTGCAAAACGTTGACGCACAATAATTAATGGCCGAATGTAATTAATCACATGACAGTCAAACAACGTTAATACCAAAGCAAGTAAAACTGTTGTAGTTTGGTTACTCATTAAAGGAAACCTGTTCACCTCCTGTGTTGAAAACAAATTATTTAGTGACGTGTTTTAATACAACACCAGTCTGCTGTGACGTCTGCAGCTAGTCATGTTTTCAATTGGTCCCACCTGACTTTTAAGAAAATAATCTTTTGCTCTGGCATTATTTATTGTAGATTTTTTACCTGTAAAATATGAAACATTTGCACGGTACAATCATTTCATCCAGCACTTGGTCACTTTCTGGCACAACTACTTAATTAAGGTTTTAAGTCTCAGCGTAAGCATGTTTTTGTTTGTAAAGCCTACGTTTTGTAGTTCTCAGCGTATTAATATGTGCCAATATGTTTATTTTTAACTCCCTACTCACTGTCATCGTGATAGCTAGACTGCTTGTAGCACTTCTGCTGATTTCATGCGATATTTTACAGTCACCCTCTACGGACACCGCCTGTCAGTAGCGGAGAGCCGGGAAAGTGGTCAGGTCAAGGTATTCCTATTTTTAAAACTGAGTAGTACTAGATGAAAATGCATAGAAATGAGCGACTGTAATCTGCATCTATTGAAGTATTATATACTATAGTTTAATCACATTTGGATTAAATTAAGTATTTTAAACAATTAAATTTTCAAAAAGTGTCAAAATGATCACTTTGCCCAACATGAGCAGACAAAGTGACCACTTAGTTTTGAATAAAAAACAGGGGAAAATAATGATTTGACAAAGAACTAAATATTCATTGTGGCCATTGGGGTCCTGGGAGCTATAAGTTGCTGAGATCGCGTGGTAAATGCTTTAACGTATTCTTCCTGGAGGGTCCTGTCACTCCATGAAGTCTAAAGTATTTTGGGTGTGTGGCTCTCGGAAGTTATAATATTTTTTTTGTGGATTTAGTCAGCCTGATCTAAGTGAAGTCATCAGTTCGTGTATTTATCAGGGAGCGCATTGGATTAAGTGCCAATTGTGTTTCCTTTGGACTAACAAACTCTGTACCTGATTTGAGGAACACAGTTTGACTTTTATTTGTAAAAACTGTTAATTCGAATAATGTTTCTCTATAAAATACAGGGTGTATAAAAAGAACCAGCCGATTTGGCACGTCTATACTCCTGTACTAAGAAACATATACAATAAATTTTGTTTTTTGATGAACGGGAAACTCAGAAAGTTCTTTTTCTTACCTTTTCATACGTGTTCAATTTACCCCCTTGAGATGCACGGCATATGTTAATGCGGCATTCAAATTGTTCCTACACTGAGCGAGCATGCCACAGCTGTTGTTAATGCGATGTCTCAGTTCATTCATTGTCGTTGGTAACGAATGTACATAAACAGAGTCTTTTATAAAATCCCACAAGAAATAATCACATGTAATCAGGTCCGTTGACTTTGGAGGTCAGTAATGTAAAGCTGAATCATATGGTCCAGCGTCAGACACTCGGGGATGGCCTGGCGATTTGCCTTTACACAAAAAATCAGTTTTTCGGAATTGTTCATGGAATCGTCTAATGCTCTATGCTGTGGGAGGATCCACACCGTACCTAGTACGAAAGTCACTCTGAACAGTTATTGCTGACCCGCACTGCGTAAAACATAGAACACAAAACGCTTTTCGTTGTCCCGACACCATTTTTACTAGAACTGAAGTGGGCGCACACCGCTGCTACCTAGCGGAAACCACGTAAAACTCGAGAGTTTGCTCTTTCCAACAGTACGTTGTTCACGCACTATCTCAATTGATATAATAGTTCTGATTTTTTAAAAATAGAATGATTCTTTTTGATACACCCTGTATTTTATTGCGAAACATGAATCGAGTGACAGTTTTCACAAATAAAAGTCAAACTGTGTTCCTAAGAGTTTGTGATTCCAGAGGGAGCACAATTGGAACTTAATCCACTGCTCTCCCTGATAAATATACAAAGTGACAACTTAACCTGGATCAAAATAACTAAATCCACAAAAAATATTGTAACTCCGGAGAACCACACAGAAAAAGTTTAGACTTTATGGAGTGACTGGGTCATCCATGGGGAATACATTAAAGCATTTACCACGCGATCCCAGTAGCTTATAGACCCCAGGACCCAAATAGCAACTTTGCCCGCCATGGCTTCTTTGCCTAACTCTACCCTACATTACTTCTGCCTGATATTGTTTTAGCTGTGGTTGTACCTTTGCGTTCCCACTTCACAGTCCCATCGCTAACAGACGACTTGGGCAATTTTGGAAAGGCTGAAATGTCCCTACTGTATTTGTTAATACAGGTGGCATCCAATGACTAGTCCACGTTCTAAGTTACTGAACTCTCATGATAGACCGATTCTGCTGTTGCTGCTAGTCTGCTGACAACACAACACTCCCCAGCTCCTTTTATACTGGTAGATCTGTCTCTCGTGAACCTAGTGGTCACTTCGGAATTATATAAGGGTGTCCGAATACTTTTGATCAGATACTGCTCGTTATTGGCGGCAGAATAGTTGTAGATCGTCTTCGATAAAGGCTCTCTAAATTTCCCCAGCAGGATTTCGCGTCTCTGAATTCGTTCGATGGCTGTAGTCATTGCCACTTGATAGCCGGCCGGAGTGGCCGTGCGGTTCTAGGCGCTGCAGTCTGGAGCCGGGCGACCGCTACGCTCGCAGGTTCGAATCCTGCCTCGGGCATGGATGTGTGTGATGTCCTTACGTTACTTAGGTTTAATTAGTTCTAAGTTCTAGGCGACTGATGACCTCAGAAGTTAAATCGCATAGTGCTCAGAGCCATCTTCCCACTTGATACGGTCTCCAAACAGTACAACAATATTCAAGAATTGCACTTTATTTTAAATTTCTGGAAACCGAAGCGAAAATTCCACATTTTGAATTAAATGATTCGGAGTGGCCGTAAAATATTTTCATTGTAGTATATGTTCCTTGCAGATTGTATTGACAATAAAGTTTATATTCAAAACCAAAATGGTAACACATTTCGTGCGCCACCCTGTACTTAAGGAGGACATCAAATAACTCCATTAATCAACGCCAACCCAATAACTGCTTGGATAAGAGCCAGAGGTGGGCCAATGGGTTATTGACTTGCTCAATTTGTGAAGCTCTTTCTCTCCAAGAAATCATCCAATTTCTCTGAAATTGTGATCATTTGTTTGCCTGTGGTGTGTACATCACATCTACCGCTTTTCCACCCGATTCGAATAATTCTTTCGCGATGCGTCTTTGTCTTCTAATGCATTCATTCAGCCAATCACATATTCGCGAATTCACTTTGTTCGATCGTATTTTTGTTATTAGTCTACGATGTGGTACAAGGTCAAATGCTTTTCCAGTTGACTGCATCTAATTGTATTTTTTACAAACTGTTGTGTATAAACAAAGCAAACTGTGTTGTACACGAGTGGTTTCTTTCCCAGTCCGCGCAGATTCTTTGAGAAAAGAACTCGTAATATCTGTGCTTAGAGTATGACCTAGCATCCATCAACAGACAAACGCCACTGAAATTGTTCAACGGATCTACGTTTTTTTTTTTTTTCAACAGGAGTGACCAATGTGCTTTTCCTGTAACATGTGACTAATCTCTGTGCAAGCGATTCTCGATTAGTGAACAGTGCAAATAAAATATTCGAACCGATTTACTTACAAGAAGAACTCAATTAATTGCAGTCGAATTGAATGAGAAACCTGTATTCAAATAAGGAGGTGGAGTGATTGTTACGGCCAAGAAGAAAGAATTCCAGCACTAATGAAGAACAACGGACGCTGAAGAGGGGAAGTTATTCATTCCTTTAATTGAGAAGGTTACTGACCGTATCGGAAAAGTTTCGACCAAGCATCCGTTCAAATGACTTTCAAGTCCACGACGAAAATAAAGTTCGTCAGAACTGCAAAAGAGGTAGTTCATTAACGAGCGAAAACTGGTATGTATAGAATTCCGTGAAGTTGTAACCAGGTGTACTTGGAATCACAAAAAGAAGCGTTAACTCTTGTTTACACGGAGACAGAGGAACTGTTGCTTTGGTGTAACGGATGGAGGAGCACGCTTTAGTGTGCGGGTACCATCATCATCATCATCATCATCATCATTATCTTCTTCTTCCTCTTCCTCTTCCTAAGTCTAAGCCTTGTAACCGTAAACATTCTTCTCTGTTTAGAGATGTACTATTCATTTACTGATAAGTTTACACTTTCTTACTTCAAACAGACATTATACAATTTCCTTTGTTGCCCCCCCCCCCTTTTCTTTCTTTCCCTGAAATTGTTCAACAAAGTATCCGTTAAGAACTTAGCGTATTCCAGTAAATGTTCATAAAGTTTCTTGCATAGTTGTTATGAGGTGCCGCTGTTCATTGATCTCTTAGAATACATTTTAATTGGGTTTTCCTTCTGTCCAGCTGGTTCTTGTTAGGGTTCTCTAGAGCAAATTTCATCACATCTGTGTGCTTTCTGCCTGTCTTGAACAGTGTCCAGCTTTCACTATCATATAGGAGTAGAGAGACCAGACGAATATGTTCATTCCGATAGAGATCAAGATGTAAAATTGATTGACACTGAAGTTTTAGCCGAGGCAACGCACTGTCATGTGCGTATCGTATATATCCACATCCACATTTACATACATACTCCATAAGCCACCGTACAGTGCTTGACGGAGGTTACCACGTACAGCTAAGAGTCATATCGTTTCCTGTTCCACTCGCTTACAGAGTGACGGAAAAACGACTGCGGCAGTACAATCGTTCTGTAGTTGGCCTCAAACGCCGGTTCTCTGAATTTCCAGAATAGTACCTCAGCCCCCTGCGGGTCCAGGGGTTATAAGAGGCCTGAGGTATTCCTACCTGTCGTACGAGGTGACTAAAATGAGTCTCACACGTCTCGGTCTTTATGTGATGGTCTTATGTAGGGTTTGATCTCCATTTTTCAAAATTTTTCCGAAAAGCGAACCAATTGGGGAATGGCGCTTAACATGGTGCATCGCGTCCATTGTGCGCTGAGACCTTTTGCATCTTTCGTCGACGTGGATCTGCACTTTCGCTCATTCTCCAGCTGTTGGACGAGGTCACCCTCTTGGCTGCGTTCTCTGCCATCCACTGTGCAGTATCGTTTTCTGCGCTGACGATGATAATTGACTTGTTTGCTCATTTGCACCTGATATCCAGCACGGTAGCCAGGCCGTTGTGGTGGGGCCGCCATGTACCCTGTCGGTTGCAGCCCCATGACTACACAGGGATTGCTCTGCTGATACCTGCGCCGTTAACTCCCCACCAGCAGTCTCTAAGCGATCCAACATCAATGCAAAGAAATACAACCTCAAATTGTTCCCATCACTGGCCACACCATGGGAGGAACGCCAGGCTAGGGATGGCAGCAAAGCTTATTCGCCCGGGTACCTCGTATGTATGAGAGTTGATGGGGAATCTCTCATCTCAATGAAGCCTCAGTTTTTTGTGGAGCATTTAGAGGACAAGTTTGGGGAGGTGGAGGACTTGTCCAAAATGGGCTCTGGGTCAGTCTTGATAAAAACAGCATCCTCTGCCCAGTGACAGGCATTACTCACTTCTGACAAGTTGGGGGATGTTCCTGTAATCAACACGCCCCATAGCAGCTTGAATATGGTCCAGGGTATTATATTCCACAAGGACCTTCTTTTGCAGTCTGACGACGAGCTGCGTGCAAATTTAGAGCGGCGAGGTGTTCATTTCGTCCGGTGCTTCCATTGGGGTCCAAGGATTAATCAGGTTGCCACTGGTGCCTTAACCTTGGCCTTCAAGAGTGACACATTACCTGAGAAGGTCAAGGCGATGGTCCACCGCTGTGGTGTCAAGCCAAATATCCCTCCCCCGATGCGGTGCTTTATATGCTGGAAGTTCGGCCATATGTATTCCCATTGTACTTCCAATGTCACATGTCGAGATTGTGGACGTCCATAACATCCCAATACTCCATGTGCCCCGCCTCCCATCTATATCAACTGCAGAGAGCCTCATTCACCTTGCTCTCCAGACAGCAGGATTTTACGGAAAGAGAGGAAAATCATGGAATACAAGACCCTGAACCGACTGACCTACATTGAGGCTAAGAGAAAATATGAGAGGCTACATCCTGTGCATATGACATCCACTTACATGTACCTTCTACTAACGCGAACTATGAAGCCTCCTACTGTTGCCTACTGGCACTTCCACGATTATCGAAGGTGTAATCTATTTTTTCTGTGCCCAGCCAGTATTCCCCACTTCGTCGAGATACGTGAAAGCGAGGCGACGCAGCACTACCTGTCATTGCAGTCAATATTTGTTGATCAGTAAGTTTAAATTCAAATCATTACTTTTTTTATCAGCTAGCTGCGCTGTTTAGCGGTTGTCGCCAAAGATGCTCATTAGCAGTTACCAGGCGGCCAATTTGTTTTTCAAAATGAATTGATATCTTTGATTTTGCGTAGCACATGTACAACGAATTAATTCCTTCAAAAGTCACAAGGTTCATTTGACACAGCTTATTTGATGTGATTTACTGTGAAGAATATTCATACTTAAGCCCGGTAATAAGTGTCTATAATCGAAAGTCAAAGACATTTACTTGTAATTAGCCCGGCTTCGAGTGAGGGTAATTATTTCACGCAGTGGAGCATGAACTCAAGAGTCGCGAATATTCAGAACTACAACGCTAATAGCTCGGACACTAAAATCCGAACACAAGGACTCCCAGACAGCAAATACTCACGGACGCTAGAAACTAACAGACCCGAAGGACCAACAGACGCGAAAGACGTTAACAAGGCGTGTTTTGGGTTTATATAATAGTTAAGAAACAAAACGGAAGTTCGTTGGAAACTCTTCGAATAAAGTCCCTTGCTATTTTACTTTAGGTAGTTTCTCTGCTTTAAAACAAGATTTCGTGATTTTGTATGAAAACTGGAATCGTTCATGGCCAGTTCGAATAAATTTTAATTTCAAAAAAAGACCAGATATATAACGAAGGGTTACAGATAGTGTTACTTAGACATCGATCAACTATAGTTTAATCCATAATATCTGCACTATCGTCACTATCGGTAGTTTGGTTTAACTATAGATAATCCTATCGTTTATAATGTAATTCTTTTTGAACTGGCGCCTGAAAAATTGTCGGTTCCTGTTACCTCATTGACGTTTGAGTGCAGAGGGAAAATAGATCATGTGGAGGTATTTAATCAACGACAAATTTGGTCGTGCCTTAGCCAGTCTAAGTTGTTCGCAAATTATGTTGTTAATAGTATGTTGGCTGTGGGGGAGGGGTCGTGGAAGAGGGGAATTTCCTTGTCTATCTTCCAGTATTGACAACTCACTGTCGTGCGCATCTAGTACCGATCAGATGCTTATGGTAAAAACTACACACGTAAATATCATGGATTCGTGAATGTGCGTTATACTGATTTTCATCTTCAAACGTGTGAGCTTGTTACTTGTAGCAAGGAATACAAATGTAAATAAGGCTGTTGTAATACAACAAAATTAGTAGAGGAAAAAGGACATTTTAAAGATTTGTTAAGTGTTTCTGATTGTACTATATGATGCATTTTAAAATAATACAATTATTGTCGTTTTTAATTAAACACACCTGCTACTGTGCTCTTCTGTTTCTGAGTCCTCGTTGTACTTACAAGTGTTTTCTGCTGTACATGTTAATCTGTAAAGTGATTCGAAAACACAAAACGCTGACGCAGTCCCAATGCCCCTGCGTCACTTCTGCTTTTGCAGAAGCACAAATATCACTCATATGTTTGTTTCCTATGTTGTGGTCGATTAGCGGAGGTTGTTCCTTGAAGGACAAACCAGCTCCCGCAAAACTGAATACAGTAAAAGCACAACCCGTCGAGCGTCAATTTTTTTTTTTTTAATTTGTGTGGTGGCTGGACATAATCATTAATCATTACATGCTATCTGTTTTCACAGAATTGCAGTGCGTATTCATATGTAATTCGGGTGAAATGTGAATGTTTCAGTGGATGTGAGACAAAACTAATCTCTTCTTGCCAAGAGTTGACTATGAATGTCCAGGAATGTTTTTTTAAAAACTTCAAATCCTGTAGCTAGTTCTTAAGCTCTAACCCGTTATTGCCGAAACCCCTTGTTTGAAACTTGTGCAGCGGGTGAATAAACTCACGATTATCATTTTATTTCATTTTTTCGAGTTTACATCATTCTGCAACCTGCGCAATAATTTTTCGAGTGCCACGAGGAAGAATCCTGCCTCTAAAGCTTCTAGCTCTACAGGGTATCGTAGGAGGTGACCTCAATGTGCCAACAATGGCATCTTCGTCACTCATTTTGTTATTTAAACGCCACACAACAGCAGGATTATCCTTCATCACGCAACTTAGTGCAACGACTGTTGAACCGCAGTCGCTGGCAGCTCGAGACTAAGAGCACAGCAGCGAAGAAGTGTTCCGAGTGGTGCCGACATGAAACGATGTGTTTTTCGCGCGCCACCGATTGTCTCGGTTGGCTGGGGAAATTCCGCGCTTCCAAGATTATTTTGTTTATGTAAGAGGTGCATAAATAGCTTTTTGTTATTGTTTTGAAAATGGACCACAAAAACTAGTCATCCGTATGGAATTTTTTCAAGAAATAGGGGATAAAAGTCAATTTGTAAAGTGTACCGTCTGCGTTAAAGAGTATAAGCATGATCGAGGAATAGGACTAATTCAAGAGACCACTAAACAGAAAGCATGGTCAAAACCTAGGGACCACGAATTAGTAATAGAATTGAAATGTTGTTCGCATCTTTATATGCAACCCCTTCGTGGTATAAGAAGAGGAAGCTGATTTGAGATTTCAGAACATGCACTCAAAAACAATTAACCCATTAGCGGCTGCAGATAGAAAATCATCTATACTGGAAGGTGAGGGGATGGTAAGTTCTGCATAGTTCTCCACATGTACTACACACATGAATCTGTGGCCTTCCAAAGCGCAGATCATAGTTGTCATTTAAGTCTTTTAAACAGAATTTAAAGTTCTCATTCACTTTTGAATGTTTCCGTTTTTGAAAAGGTAATAAACAAGTTGAAGATCTAAAGTAGCATCGAAATATTTAATCTAAGAGTCAGAATAATGGGCCCATTTTTCTGGAAATGATTCAGCGTGATTGTGTATGAACTGCTCCACAGTGATGTTTTGTTCTTTCCCTTCTAATCAGCAGATTGTTGATGCGGTATGTTCTCTTTTGTGACATTTCATGGAGATACAGAAATGCTCGTCTATACACGTTGACTTTCACATTTCCAAGAAGCACATTATATTTGAATGCCGCTTGTCTTTGATTTGCGTCCATACTGACGTCTACATCACGTGGTCAGCGATGTTTCAACTCGTTTCCTTCTATTAGACGCTGGATATAAAGATCTTGTTCATTTTTAGTATGAAGGTCATAAAACGCTGTAAGAGCCTTGGTTCGGCCACACTCACTGATAAGGAGGAAACGAACCTTTTGCCGCGTGTTAAAATACGCGAGAGAGAGAGTGATCCTTGAGTTTAACATTTCCTCCACACTTAATAATATTATTTCTATTATACAGTGATGCTTTCCCTATCCATAACCTATCATATAATAAACTTTCATCGAAGCACTTACTTTCAAACTTCTCGAATTCTCTTGGCTGGTATGACTCTTCCTGTGGCTGTGACATATTATGTACCTTTTACTCTAGCCTTCTTAAGTTTATTTCCACGGTAATTACCGGCGTACACACTTAGTGTCTTGCCTTTTTGCATTCGCTCCATTATTCAGTGGACAAACAAACAGGCATCTACAACACATTCATTTTGTTACGTCACTGCTTGTTTCCAACGTAATCTGTTTCAGTAGTAAATGGAATTAAGCCGAAGATTTATTCCTGTATAACACTGAATGTTCAAAAGAAGTTGCAGTTTTTGTTGCTTTCTTTGTCCTTTTTAATTTTAATGTCCATTTTAATTTTAGGCATTCGTTGATATAGAGGAAATAACGCCACCCTACAACATTAATTTCATGCAGTAAAAAAGGTTTATACTTATTTAGAACCAAAACATTAGCCACTCGATATTACGATTAGCTGCACACTGTATTGGTGGTAATATATAGATTGGTGCAATAGTTCGTAGTGCTTTTGTTTTGCATATTGGTATTCCGATAGTATGGGTTCATTTATCGATTGTCATTTTTTATCTGTAGTTCACTGTTGCTATTTGAGTTTACATCTTGCCATTTTGTTATTTGGAGATAGTGACTGGAGCTATGGACGCTGGAAAATGGAGTGCCAAGTAGAGAAATAGGAACGTTTCCGGTATATTTTTCTGTTTGAGTTCAGTAGAGGGGTGAAACAGCGGAGGCCACCCCAAAAATTTGCGCCGTGTATGAGGATAATGCCATTGGACAGGGCACGACAAGGAAGTGGTTGTCTCGGTTTAATGACTTTCTACGTCCAAGGAGACCTTCGGGTTGTGATGAAGATCGCTTAAACGCATTAATCCAAAATCGTACTCAAGAACTTGTAAATATGATGAACTGTGGTGATTCCACCATGACGCAACATCTGCATGCAATGGTGATGGGTCAGAAATCGGGTGTATGGGTACCGATAGCTCTAAGCCAAGGTAACAGAATCAGCAGGTAGTCATATATGCATCTCTGCTTGCTCATCAATTGGCTTGTGAGCAGCACCTACTGTACCTACCGTATATAGTCACTGGTGGCGAGAAATGGTGTGTTTATGGCTAAAATGGCTCTCAACCCTATGGGACAGCTGAGGTCATCAGTCCCCTAGAACTCAGAACTACTTAAACCTATCTAACCTAAGGACATCACTAACATCCATGCCCGAGGCAGGATTCGAACCTGCGATCGTAGCAGTCGCGTGGTTCCGAGCTGAAGCACCTAGAACCGCTCGGCCACCACGGCCGGCGGTGTGTTTATGCTAATATAAGGAAAAGAAAGGAATGGTTGAGCCCAAACAAAACAGAAGCTCCTCGTATCCTCGTACAAAGGCCTGCGTGCGTGCATAGGGATAATGTTGTGCATATGGTGGAACAGCGACTGTGTGGCGTACTGCGAATTCTTCCCATAGGTGTAGCCATTACTGCTGACATGTATTGTGGACAAATTAGACATCTTGCAGATGCAATTCGAGAACAACGATCAGAAAGACTGCGTGAAAAGATCCCACTCCATGATAACGCCCGGACGCATACTGCTAGACTGACTAAAACCGCTATACAGGAGTTGGGTTGGGAAGTCATTTCGCACTCACCTTCGCCTGGTTTGGCGCCCTCAGATTTTTACATTTTCGACTCTCTACCGAACAACCTTCAAGGAACTTCCTTTCTGGATGAAAATGCGCTCCAAACATGGCTCCACGAGTTCTCCGCCTCAGCACTACGTGATTTCTACAACTGTGGAATCGAAAAGTTATCCCACCGTTGGTAGACTGTTGTAAACAGTGAAGGAGACTATATTATTGATTACTAAAGTGTCTGTTACGTGTATCAGTTGTGTTTATTAAACTTATTGAAAAACGCTAAGAACTTACGCACCAACTACATATTATCTTTAGGCCACACTGTCTTAAAAATCAAGTACCTGAATTCTATATGTATGTCATTTTAGTTCAATTCAGTTTTCACCAGATCCGTTTGAATTTTGTAAAATAAACAAAATCTGTCATGAATAAGAACATGTAGTCTCAGAATCTTTTTCTTCAAGTGACTTATACTGTATGGTTTCCATTATATAGAACTTCTCCCACCAGCTTTGGTATAATGATCAAGCTGTGTCTTCTGACAGACAGACGAGTTCAGTGTTGTCCATTATGCCCCGCTACAGACTTGATTTAGAGTTAACAGATATTTTTATTTTATGTTTACAACATAGAGCATACGATTCCTGAAGTAGAGGCTCCCATCTTCTCGGAAGTCAGTGACCACTAATTGCATTGTAAGTGGATGAAAAGTAAAATCGCTGAATATGCCTGCACTGCGATGTTCTGCATCAAATGAAGAAGCTTCGATGTTATCAAGCATTATGTAGTGATGCTGCACACAACAGTTAAAGAGTCCATGGAGAATAACATGGCTGGTAGATGCACAAGCGGCAGGTCACAGGTGGGGAGGATGGTAGTGGTTGGGGTTACAGACAGGCGCTGTAGGGGAAATGTCGACTGCTGGAGGGAAAATGCCCTTCTAAACTGAAGCCCACACTCATATTTTTTGTGAATATTAAGTAGAGCCTCACAATGCTGACTTGAATGGTGGGCATTCATAAGTATCTGACACCCCTACTTTGGTCAGTATGGAAAATGAATTCCGCTGAAAGTGTAACAAAATCAGCAATTTATTTTCGCCTGACTTGCAACATTCAGAGATGCGTCATGGGTGACGAATTTCGAGGAAAACTGACATGTTTCTGTCGTTGCCACGTTAAAATTAGCATCTTTTACCAAAACACAGCGGAGTTCAATCAGTGTCTCCTCTCTAACTTATTGTGCAGACGCAATTGTTAGAGAATTCTGGAACAGTGGTTTATCATGTTTATTGAGTGAGAAAATAAGAAAAGTAAGGGCAGTAGCTAATGAAAAAGCTCATCCTCGGTACAAAAAAAAAAAAAAAAAAAAAAAAAGTGTAAACCCATAGCATTTCTTATTACACCAGCAATCGATGGCTTTTAAAAATTATATTCTTTCATCGAAGAGTCTGTAGTTAGTGGAATAATACAGTAGATAATGATGTTTTACATAATAACCATGTGGCAAAATGGTTTTCTTTTCGCATGGTATAGTTTGCCAAAACACCATTTAGATATCTCAAACCGTTTATGAAATAGAGGAACGTTGTGGATATTTCAGTCTGGCTATATTGCTGGCGCATGTGATCGGGAATGAGTGTGCTACATCAGATCAGATGGCAGATAGAGACCTGAACCCAAGTCTAAAAAAATTCAATATGTGAGCTAAATTTCATACATGGCAACACATTATGTAATACGCATAAACGCAAAATCATAGCCACTCCTATTTTTCACTGCAAACTTTTTCGAATTTCGCGCAATGTCTTACTTCCACGCAAATATGACAGTAACTATGTCCCTTAACTAAATGAAGGGCACGTCGTCATGAAGCTAACATGTGAAACCATAAGTAACGCGAATTTTTTTTTTTTTTTTTTTTGAGTAGTTCTGTAAAATCGTTTGGGAAAGATAGCAGTGTGTGCGCCTCGAACTATTGTCGCCGACCGGCCAAAAGAGGGCAAACAATGTCGGTCTCCCTTTCCTAACGAACAAATGAACTCGTCGAGCGGTTTGGACGAAAACTGTCACTGCGCATCGACCACCGTGTCCTGCACGGACTTTTAATAACTGCACCGGTACTGAAGTGCGGCCATCTTGCTCAGGTGCGCAGTTAGTCACTGTCCAGCGCTATTCATGGCGAGCCGTCCAGAGTAAGACTAATTCTCGTGGGCCGCCGGGATTAGTGCAGCTGTATGCGCGGAACGGTTCAGAACTGGGCCACCTCGCGACGTCGTGCGCTCTATAATTAGCCACACTACGGTTCCTCAAAGTCTCTGTTGTGAGGCATTAGTTATATGAGTAAGCGCAGAGAAAATATGGTGACTGCAGTTCGCTCTAGATCTTTGGCTAGACGACGTAATAAAACTGCCTGACGATAAACTACGTAACTACCTCGGAAAAACCAACTGCAGCTACAGATTGTCAGATACTGCCATAATGAAGTCAGTATGAAAGAGATCTATACTACCATATAAAGACAAGTTGTAATTTAGCGTTGTTACCAAAAATCACGAAAAGTTTGTGACCCATTTACTGTTTTAAACGAGATTCTAATAAATGTTAAGATAGACATAGATTACAATTTTTTTAAATATGTATCGTATATGAGCATATATACACTATATAAATGGGAAAGGTTGTTAACAACACTCTCGAAACATTCTTGACGATATTGCTTCAAATTTTTACACGATATTCAAAAGTATAGGTAATTCTCCAAAAGTTCTTCAAATTTTAATACGATACTCAGAAAAGATAGACTTAGGCTACATATTTTAATAAGTATGTATCTAAATGCATACTGCATAAAGGAGAGACGTAGTTTTAGCAAAAGATTCAAAATGTCCCTGACCGATTTTCTTCGGATTTTTAGATGATATTCTGTAAACGTTAGGGCGGACATAGACTACATATTTTAAAGTACATATGGTATATAAAACCTATATCTATACTACCATATAAAAGTAAGTTGTTGTTAAACGTTGTTGCCAAAAATCTCTTAGGGCGGACATTGACTACATGTTTTAAAGTACATATGGTATATAAAACCTATATCTATACTACCATATAAAAGTAAGTTGTTAAACGTTGTTGCCAAAAATCTCGAGTAGTTTTTGACTAATTTACTTCAAAGTTTTGCACGACACCTTAATAAGCATTGGGATGGATATCGCGAAAATTTGGGTATTTGACTCCATATTGTTACAGGATATTCTACTCACTCGTACATTCTACTTACTCGTACTTTCAGACGGACACAAGAAATGCAGTTTTTTGAACAACAATTTAGACACTTTCTGTTAAAAATGACTGCGAGAAATAAAATGCTGAGCTATGGAAATGTGCAATTCTCTTTTCTTCCTCTGTTAGTTATTAACTTATGGTAGATACGTCGTTGTTGTGCTCTTCCTTCAGAAGACTGGTTTGATGCCACCCTTCATTCTGTTCTATCTTGTGCGAGCCTCTTCGTCTCCGAATAAGTATTACAACCTATATCTTTCTAAATCTGCTTACTATATTCATCTCTTGGTTATCCTTCACGATTTTTACCTGCCACACTACCCTCTAATGCTAAATTGGTTACCCCTTCATATCTCAGAATGTGTCCTGTCAACCAATCCCTTCTTTTGGTTAAATTTTGCCACAAATTATTGTCTCCCCAATTCCATTCAGTATCTTCTCATTAGTTACGTGGTGACCCATCTAATCTTCAGCATTCTTCTGCAGCACCACGTTTCGAAAGCTTCTATTCTCCTTTCATCTAGACTGTTTATCGTCCATGTTTCACTTCCATACATGGCTACAATCCAAACAAATACCTTCAGAAACGACTTCCCAACACTTGAATCTATATTCAATGTTAAGAAATTTCTCTTCTTCAGAAATACTTTCCTTGCCATTGACAGTCTACATTTTATACCCTGTCTGCTTTGGACATCATCACTTATTTTGCTGCCCAAATAGTAAAACTCACCTACTATTTTAAGTGTTTCGTTTCCTAATCTAATTCCTTAGGAACATCTGATTTGATTCGATTACATTCCATTACCCTCGTTTTTTTATGTTCATCTTATATCCTTCTTTCAAGACACTGTCCATTCCGTTCAACTGCTCTTCCACGTCCTTTGCTGCCTGTGTCGGAATTACAATGTCACAGTCAAACCTCAAAGTTTTTAATTCCAACTCCAAATTTTTCTTCGGTTTCCATTACTGCTTTTTCAGTGTACATATTGAATACCATCGGGGATAGGTTATAACCCTGTCTCACTCCCTTCTCAAATACTGCTTCCCTTTCTTGCCCATCGACCCTTATAACTGCCGTCTGGTTTCTGTTAAAGCTGTAAATAGCGTTTCGCTCCCAGTATTTTACTCCTGCTTCAAAGAGTGTATTCCAATAATCATTGACAAAAGGTTTCTCCAAGTCCACAAATGCTACAAAAGTAGGTTTGCCTTTCCTTAACCTATCTTCTAAGATATTAGTAGGGTCAGTATTGGATCGTACGTTCCTGCATTTCTCCGGAACCTAAACTGGTCTTCCCCGAGGTCTGCTTCTATCAGTTTTTCCATTCTTCTGCAAAGAATTGGTGTTAGCATTTTACAAGCGTGACTTGTTAAACAGATTGTTCAATAGCATTCACACCTGTCAGCAACTGGTTTCTTTGGAATTGTGATTACTACATTTTTCTTGAAATCTGAGGGTATTTCACCTGTCGTAGCTGGCTCTTCCAAGGCTATCAGTAATCCCGGCGGAATGTCGCCTACTCCCGGGGCCTTGTTTTGACTTAGATCTTTCAGTGCTCTGTCAAATTTTTCACTTAGTATCGTATGTCTCATCTTATCTTCCTCTACGTCCTCTTCCATTTTCATACTTTTGCCCTCAAGTACTTCTCACTTGTGTAGACCTTCCTAAATTTCTATCTTTCTGCTTTCCCTTCTTTACTTAGGAGTGGTTTCCCATCTGACCTCTTGATATCCATACAGCTGCGTCTCTTTTCCCCAAAGGCCTCTTCAATTTTCCTGTAGGTGGTAGCTATTTTTCTCATAGTGAAATATAGTTATAAGTCCTTACATTTGTCCTCTAGCCATTCTTGCTTTGCAATTTTATACTTTCTGCCAGTCTCATTTTTTAAACCATTGTATTCCCTTTGGCCTGCTTCATTTCTTGCGTTATTCGATTTTCCCCTTCAATCAGTTAAATTCAATATCTCTAGTGTTATCCGAGGATTTCTACTAGGTCTTGTCTTTTTACGTATTTGATCCTCTGCTGCCTTCGCTATTTCACGTCTTAAAGCTACCCATTCGTCTTTTATTGCAATCAGTTCACCTGCTGTAGCCAACTATTTTATAACGCTCCCTCTGAAGCTCTCAACAACCTCTTGTTCTTTCACCTTATGCAGATCCCATCTCCTTAATTTCCTGCCTTTTTCCAATTTCTTCAGCTTTAATCTACAGTTCATAACCAATAAATTGTGATTTGCATTTAAATCGTTAGACAAATTGTTTCTTCCACATATATTCTTTCTCCTTGTATGCAATTCTAAACAAAATTTGTATGTAGAATAGTGCGCTGTTTTGTTTTCCGCGTCGCAGTGATTTTAAGAGGGAAGAAGGGTGTTTTGTGTATGGCTTATCGACATACGATTTATTACTACTATGGAATCTTACTCATCCAAAAATCTTCAGTGCTGTCTGTTCACAGATTAAAACTATTAGAAATACTGTGATTGAAACTACTATCCTCAGAGATCAAGCGGCCGGAGAGGTCTTTCCTGTACTCCTTAGCATAATAATACCGAGCGATTTACCAGTTAATTTTAAATCGCTTCATATCCCAGTCGAGGTTTCCTTTGCAGTAACAGCAAACAAGGCTCAAGTCAAAGAGACAAGGGAGCAGGAGATGTATGGTGGGAGGCGCGAGGAAGAGATTAGGACGCTAGTTATCTGTAACTTCGTCGCATTGACAGTGTCAAAATTCTTAGCCGACTTTAATTTCTCACAAAGTTATGCAAAAGAACAGTTGAAGCTTCAGTTTATTGACTGGGTTATTTTTAGATGTTATCGTATCAGATCAAAGGATACGCCAGCAATTAGGTGTAAAACAGGATACTTGGATACTAGTTTTCTTTAGTATTGCTGCTAACTACTTGATGTTGATGTTTTTTATGCGCTTTTTGCACATATAAAATTTATAACTGCAGTCGTAACTGTATTAAGTTGCTATAAATATATAATTTATATGGTTACTGTATGAAAAATAAAATAAATGTATCAAAAAAGCATGAATGGATTACGTTCGAAAGTCATGCTATTACAGAGAGTAAATTAATAATAGTGGTTAAATTATGTCTGTCACGTTGCGGTTTGGTATTCCAGCTGCTTAAGTTTCTCTCCCCTGTATGGCTTAAGTATAAGACGACTTATATAAAGGATTATTTAATTGTTATGTTGCTGTCATCTTCAGTGCAAAGACTGATTTGTTGCAGCTTTCCGCCGGCCGGTGTGACCGAGTGGTTCTAGGCACTTCAGTCTGGAACCGTGTGACCGCTACGGTCGCAGGTTCGACTCCTGCCTCGGGCATGGATGTGTGTGATGTCCTTAGGTTAGTTAGGTTTAAGTAGTTCTAAGTCTAGGGGACTGATGACCTCAGATGTTAAGTACCAAAGTGCTCAGAGCCATTTGAACCATTTTTTGCAGCTTTCTAGTCTATCCTGCGCAAAACAGTTCATAAATGGTGAGATACCACAGCATACGTTCGACATCAACGTGCAATAACCACTCACAGACGGCAGGTGGCAGTACTAGCAGTGGAGGGTTTATAAAGCGTATCGGGGAACGCGGTATACAGTGCAGTCATTTTCATGTTTTGGAAACAGAGCGATTTATCTGATATCCAAAAGGGCTTGATCGTTGGCTTTCGCGCTGAGGGTGGAAGCATATCTGAAACTTTGTAAAATGTTCGAGTTCCTCCGTGATTAAAGTATACTGTGCATGGCAAAGTGGAGCATCCAAAACCGGGTCCCAGGCAACTGTGTTGCACCACTGGTTGGAAATGACAGGGACGAACGACGGCTGCGGAGATGTGTACGGGAGAATAGAGGTGCATCTGTGGACTTACCGACCACATGAACCAAGGGGCTACCAATGGTGTTTCCTCAACCACCGTTCACAGAACGCTGCTGCATATGGGCCTCTGTAGCAGGCACCCGGTTCATGCACCCACACTGACTGCTGATACGAAGGCTGCACTTTGCACGCCAATAACGAACTGTACGTCCTCTGAGAGGCAACGAATGGTCTCTTCAGATGAATCACGATTTAGGTTTCATCGGACAGATGGCTGTTGGCGTGTACGGTGCGGAACATGTGAAAGCGAGCAACCCTGCAACAATCGTCGGAGGGGTTCTAGCCGGAGGAGGGAGCGTTATGGGCTCAGGAATGTTATGGTGTCGTCTGCTACGGGGTCTCCTCATTCTGGAAGGCACGTGAAATACAAGTATGCATCCTTTGGCGACCATGTCCACCCCTACATGCAGTTTGTTTTTCCTCGGCACGGTGTCACATATCAGCAGGAAATTTCGGAATTTTGTGGTAAGATCCTATGGGGCCATACTGCTGAGGTCATCGGTCCCTAAGCTTACACACTACTTAATCTGACTTAAACTAACTTACGCTAAGGACAACACACACACCCATGCCCGAGGGAGGACTCGAACCTCTGCCGGGGGCAGCCGCGCGGCCCGTGACAAGGCACCTCAAACCGCGCGGGGCAGCGGGCAGCCGCACATACCAGCAGGACAATGCAACGTGGCATACAGCTGACAGTGTACATGTGTGGTTTGAAGGGTTTACCGTACTCACCTCGCCACCAAACTCCCAGGATTCAAAACAAATCCAGAATCTGTGGGACCACCCCGACCGGGCAGTTCGCGCCAAGGATCCTCAACCGAGAAACCTAGCGCAGCTGGCAGCGGCAATGTAGTCGGCGTGGCTCCACAT
The DNA here is from genome assembly GCF_021461395.2 of Schistocerca americana. Lineage (NCBI taxonomy): Eukaryota > Metazoa > Arthropoda > Insecta > Orthoptera > Acrididae > Schistocerca > Schistocerca americana. The sequence continues at coordinate 448,986,182 of NC_060125.1, read as the reverse complement.
CCTGTCCACAGTCCTGTCGGTACCTGCCAGAACTTCACTGACTCTCTTCCCCCCACGTTTCCTAACGGTCTGCGCTGCGCTTCACAGGTGGTCACATTAATGTGACTGGTTGTGCTGTTGTGATCTTCAGTCCAAAGACTGATTTTTTTTACAGCTTCCCACCCTTATCTATTCTGCACAAATCTCTTCATATAATTATTTTAACCTACATGTTAAACCTTCCTCAACAGGTTTCGCTCCGCACTTTAGCCTCCCTTCCCAAACTGACTGTCAGAGCAGGAAATGTGCCCATAGAACTCTTTTATCCACAAATCTATGCAGTATCTCATCACTAATTATTCGATATCAACCCCCCTCCTCCCCCTAATACTCAGTATTCCCCAGTAACACTGCACTCTAAAAGCCTCTGTTCTTATCTTGCCTGTACTGTTTTAATGGACATTTCACTTCCTCATAATGCTACAGTCAAGACAAGTGCCATCAGAAAAGACTTTCTAACACTTAAATTTGCGTTAGATGGTTACAAATTTCTGATTTTCACTAACGCATTCTTGGTGTTCCCGGTCTGAATTTTCTGTACTTTCCACTTCAGCCATTGTCACTCACACACATCAAAAGAAGTTTTGCATCACCTCGGTTCCGAGAGTTTCGGATCCTGTACAGAAAATTGGAATAGAAATCTACATAAACATCATTTCCGCCCTTTTTATTGCTCATGAAAACCACACATTGCATGTTGTACCACCATACCGCGAGACCTTCAGAGGTGGTGGTCCTGATTGCTGTACACATCGGTACCTCTAATACCCTGTAGCACGTCCTCTTGCATTGATGCATGCCTGCATTCGTTGTTGCATACTGTCCACAAATTCAACAAGGCACTGTTGGTCCAGACTGCCCCACTCCTCAACGGCGATTTGGCGTAGATCCCTCAGAGTGGTTGGTTGGTCACGTCGTGCATAAACAGCTCTTTTCAACCTATCTACATCTACATCCACATGGACACTCAGCAAATAACATTTAAGAGTTCATCGAACCACCTTCACAATTCTCTATTATTCCAATCTCGTACAGCACGCGGAAAGTACGAATGCCTATGTGTTTCCGTACGAGCTCTGATTTCTCTCAACATGGATGTCGGGTGTGAAATTGCGCATCATGCAGCCTATTGCGCATAGCTTGAGTCTTAACACGAAGTCCTGTGACTGCACGAAAAGCATTATTCAGCATGGTGGCATTGCTGTCAGGATTCCTCCGAGCCATAATCCGTAGGAAGCGGACATCTTTTGCGGTAGTAGCCCTTGGACGGCTTGAGTGAGGCATGTCATCGACGGTTCCTGTTTCTCTGTATCTCCTACATGTCCGAACAACATCGCTTTGGTTCACTCCGAGACGCTTGGATATTTCCCTTGTTGAGAGCTCTTCCTGGCACAAAATTACAATGCGGACGGGATCGAACCGCGGTATTCACCGTCTAGGCATGGTTGAACTACAGACAATAAGAGCCGTGTACCTCCTTTCTGACGGAATGATTGGAACTGGCCTCGCGGGATTAGCCGAGGGGTCTCAAGCGCTGCAGTCATGGACTGTGCGGCTGATCCCGGCGGGGGTTCGAGTCCTCCCTCGGGCATGGGTGTGTGTGTTTGTCCTTAGGATAATTTAGGTTAAGCAGTGTGTAAGAATAGGGACTGATGACCTTAGCAGTTAGGTCCCATAAGATTTCACACAGATTTGAACATTTTTGATTGGAACTCATCGGCTGTCGGACCCCCTCCGTCTAACAGGCGCTGCTCATGGTTGCTTACATCTTTGGGCGGATTTAGTGACATCTCTGAACAGTCAAAGGGACTGTGTCTGTGATACAATATCCACAATCAACATCTATATTCTGGAGTTCAGGGAACAGGGGCGATGTAAAACTTTTTTTTGATGTGTGTATTTTGCTCCCAAAATAGCATAATTCATGTACTATTTTTAACATCTTATTTTAGATTGTAGCTCCCTCAGTGTCACTTTATTTAATTCGACTGCCCTCCACAAACTTTGTTTTACTTAAATTATATTCATCTTACAACTTCTTTAAAGACGCTATCCATTCCGTTCAACTACTCCGCGTAATTTATTCCTGGGAAATTCACATAGACATATTATGTCGGCAGCATTACAGTTGCGCATTATCGGGAACCTTGTGTGTTTCGTCCCTTTCTGTTGGGCCGCTCTGCCGCGCCATAACTACATTATCTGTGCAGCGCTCGAGAATTCGATGTCGGGACACTTGTTAATTAAATCGAGTGTATCAGTCGTATTAAAGAACAGAAACGTCACACCGCAAAGAAAAATCGCACTTACTTAGGAAACAGTGTCTTCATTTTATTTTTTTATTTTACACCTCTAGTTCCATAGGACTAAACCAAGCAATTCTCCATGGTCATGGAACATGTCAGTACATGTAATTGCAACAGAAAAGTACAAAGAGGTAAAGTAAAATGTTTGTAAGTCCTAAAAAGACGACAAGCTTTAGGTTTATATAAACGCAACCAGCGATGTAACATAGGAATTAGCTTAATTTTTCAAGGAACTCCTAAACAGAATAGAAGGACTGATCCAAGAGAAAACCATTGAGTTTGGATTTTAAAGCACGTGGATTATTGCTAAGATTATTGAAGTCTTGTGGTAGCTTACTGCAATTGACTGCGGCAGAACACTGTACGCATTTCTATACAAGAGTCAAGAGGTGCGGTCCAAATACAGATTGGATTTCTGCCTAGTATGAACTGAGTGAAAGCTACTAATTCTTGGGAATAAGCTGATTTTGTAAATAAGAAACGACATTGAAAGATTATATATATATATATATATATATATATATATATATATATATATATATATATATATTGCGAAGCGAATGTCAGAATACCCAGGCTAATGAACGGAGGACGACAAGAGTTTGGCGAACTTACATCACTTATTGCCCGAACCGCCCGTTCTCGAGCCAAAAACAGCCTTTGAGAATGGGAAGAGTTACCCCAAAGTATAATACCACATGTCAAAAGCGAATGAAAATAAGCAAAATATACTTATCGTGTCACAGTATCACTTACTTCAGATACTATTCTAGTAGTAAAAATGGCAGTATTAAGATCCTGAACATGGTCTTTCAACAAAATTTCACTATATAACTGAATACCTAGAAACATGAACTGATCAGTTTCACTAATCATATACCCATTCTGTAAAATTAAAACGTTAAGTTTTGTTGAACTGTGTGTTACAAACTGTAAAAACTGAGTCTTACTGTTATTTAGCCTTAGTTTATTTTCTGCCCATCTCTTGAATTCCAATATTTGAAACGGTGCCAGTGCCGCACACAATGTCCTTTACTACCAAGCTAGTATCATCAACAAACAGAAATATTTTAGAATCACCTACAATACCAGCAGGCACCTCATTTATACAAATAAGGAACAGGACTGGCCCCAGCACTGATCCCTGGGGTACCACCATCCTCCCCATTTAATCCTGCCCCGCTTGGACCCCACATCACAGCTATTCTGAATACTGTGGAAAATGACCTTTTGCTGTCAGTTGTTAAAGTAAGAGGTGAACCAATTGCGAGCTACTCCCCATATTCCATAATGGTACAACTTCTGGAGCAACATTTTGTGATCAACACAATCAAACGCCTTAGTCAAATAAAAAAAAGATACATAGCGTTCGAAACCTTTTGCTTAGTTCATCCAGTACCTCACAGAGAAAATTTTATTTTTGCCTTTTATAGGATCTAAATAAGGTAGAAAACGCTAATGATACGTAACATTTCGTTTTGAGCTAATTTTTCAGAAGCTCACATAAAGCATAGTCGTATCGAACATCTGATTAGTCCCCACTAGAAGTGTAACCAGAAGGCTCGGGGCACACTGCTTGCGTCATCCGGTGCCCTGGAAACGCGCAATGTGTGCCCTGCCCGCTAGACCCGCGTTCCATTCGAATGAAACTTGCAGCCTTTTGTCTGCCGCCCCATTCTTCCCTCCTGCAGCGCTTCGCATTGCTCTCCAATGTCCTGTCATGGATTTTAGCGTGTCCTGTTCATCGTATTTTTCCGTGCTACGAGGCTCCGCAAGGCTGGGAACGCTCAGCTGGAAGAGAAACGTTTGGGTGTACAACTGACATCTGCTTCCATTTGACAACCATTGCCTAACAACTACTTCTAATTTGTGCAGTTTCTCTACTGTCTGGTTAAATATAGTTCCTATAATCAGCATTAAAATTCTGAAGTTATTAGGGATGAAGTATAGGCAATGAAAGGGTATCCACGGTTGTTATAGAAACCTGTGTACATATCTAAGAGTCGAAGGTCATGAATGGGGGGCGGTAACTGAGAAGGGAGCGAGAGAAGTTTTAGTCAGCGTTCAATGAAAATCTCCTCAGATGTATTTTTCATATTTATTGTGGTGCGACCAGTTTCGTTTCTTTAATATCTTCAGATTGCCGAGTCATGCTGAAATAAAGAAATAGACGGTCTTGTTGTTGAATGTAATGTTAAATACAGCCAAAAACACAGATCGTACACATTTTACCGACCGCATGGAGGAAGTATTGCGAGCCGATACGGCTTACTGCGTACAGTTTACAGTTGAATGCTTACGATCAATGTTCTTGGCTCTTTCTGTAACATTACATGAGACAACCAGACTATGTCTTGACTTAGCACTAGCAGGAAACCTAAAGATGTTGAAGAAACGAAACCGGTTGTAACACAATAAACCGTAAAAATACAGCTGAGGTGGTTTTCATTAATCGTTGAAATTAATTTTTTGGCTGATTAGGGATGGTTGTCCGCAATTGTATACTACTGAGGAAAATTTGATCAAATTTTATTTTGTACAAGAACGTCAAACTGTGAGCAACAAATACTATTATTGATAAGACAAACGATGTGCCTGCTGTTACTCCTAAACGACACAACAAAACTGGTTGGTGTAACAGTAGATACATGGGCTGTCTTATCAATAGAGTATGTGTTGCTCTCAGTTTGACGTTATTGTACAAACGTTTCATGCTTAGTGGGTCTAAGCCTTAGTGGAAGTTTTAAATTAAGCCATTCCGCTAAAAGCGGAATTATTTCATTTAAAAATTCTTGTACAAAGCTATTCGTGCCTTTTGGCACCATGTTGTGCAATTAAGCAAACAAACACCACCCGAAGAGGCTTTGAATGCCTAACGGTACCGCCCGGCCACCGCGTCATCCTCGGCCCTTAGGCGTCACCGGATGAGCATAAGGAAGGGCATGTAGGCAGCGCACCGCACTCCTGGCCGTTGTCAGTTGTCGCGATCGGATGTTCTATAAATACTTGCGGTTAATAATTTAGATGTGTGGTTTGAGAATGGACGAATCAATTCGAAACAGTTAACCACTGGGGCAATATGTTCTATATTCATGCAACTGAGACAGACAAAATAAAAAATTATCGAATTTTCCTCATTAACATTAATGTGGGCTCAACATGATCAAGATTGTAGGCTACATCACATTTTATACAGTCTCGGAACAGAGCATCCCGTTTCTCCCGATCATAACTTTTTGTCCAGAAGAAAAATACAGACGATGGATCAACCAAACGACCAGTGTACATTTTCCTTGCGTTTTCACTTATTCACAGTCATTTGTAGCAAGTGGACGAGTTACGCTGCCCAGGTTTCTGCACTATGTGCTAGTTGAACAGTGATTTATTTTCAAAGAATATTCTTAAGAATTTATTTTATTTACTAGCGATTCATCAAGAACATTAACACATTTAATCACACTACGTAAGCATGGAAGTAGTTGCCAGGGAGTAACTGATGAAATCATAACCAAATTCCTTTTAATAATTGGGAATTTTATTCACTTTAATAGTGCCTAAAAGTATTTTTTAAGAGAACCAGATTTAAAATTATAATCAGAAAGCACCCTCTAAATATCAAGCTACAATTTATTCAGAGGCAGAAAGAAACAAGTTTTGACTGTATGAGTTTTCGGGCAGAGAACCTTGCTGCTCCCCTTTGACACGGCCTTAGTTACGACAACTCACAACAGCCTCTAAAAGACTACACTGGTGCAAATCTTCTAATAAACTTAGATTTCTCGAGAAGACCTGGCGCAGCACCCCCAAATCGCTGTCCCCAACCGTCCGCTGCCAGCCGCTTCAACGGACGCAGGAAGGCGCGCCGATCTCCCGTCTCACGACGTCGCAGCTCGCACCTGCCAGACTGATGTTGTGGGTTGACTCCTGTTGCTCTCGTGTCGACCGCGAAGTCACTACCCCTCGCCATACGCCGCGGTCCACTGGACTCACGTGGCCACCTCACATGCTCCGACGCTCAAGACGGTCAAGTCATCTTGTGTCTCGTTGCGCGACCGACCAGCCGATCGATCCAACTGCCAATGACCATTGCCTGAGCAAACTCGAGCAGACTGGCGGCCTAACGTGCAGACTCAGATGCAGGAACTAAACACCAACTGGGTGACCACTCGCTGAGTTCTCTTACTGGTGGAGTGAAAAGACTCTCTTTTTGTCGGCTTTAAAGGTTGATCTGAACGACAGACATACTAGCACTCTGAACGACAGACAGACACTAACTGCCTAACCAATGCGTACGAGAGACAGACTAGCAAGCTGGGAACGATTGTCTGACCCAGACTGACCCACTGGCGATTTTTTTTTCTTTATTGTGATTTCATTCCCCTGCCCCATATGGGCAGGGGAGGGCTGTCAGCGGCACAATCCGCCGCTCTTCAGCTGAGGGACATAACAACTTAAAATAAGAATAAAATGTTACATACATAAGGTGAGAAAGGGGAACTTAAAACAGAATAATGGGAGTAAATGGAGGTAAAAAATAGACTAACATGAGGCGTTCATGGAGGACAGTTAAAAGTCACCAGAAAGTTAAAAAACACAATTGGCGAGTCTTCAAACTCAGAAGACACTGAATGGACATGCACACGTCAAAAGTCAGCCACAGTAGTAAAAACACTCTGGACCAACACACTTAAAACCCCCTTGGAGCACACACGACAAAGAATAAAACTGCCAGGCGGCATCTGCCGAGGGAAAGGGCAGAGAGGATGGAAAAGGAGGGGAGAGCATGGGGCAGCATGGGAGGCGGCGGGATGAAGAGAGGAGGGGCATCAGTGGGTTCACGAAGAGGCAGGAGACACGTGGGGTGGGAGAGGAAGAGGGAAGACAGGACAGGAGGAAGCGCAGAGACACTGAAAGGAGGCACAAGAGATGGAGGGGGAGTAGGAGGGGGAAGCCGCTCAGGAGGAGCGAGAGGGAGGAGAGGGAGCCCTGAGGAGGAGGCAGGAAGATGGGGTTAGAGTTTTTAGAAAGGGTAGATGTCAGGGCAAAGCTCATCATACAGGAGGGGTAGATGGTGGAAGTTGTGTTGGGAAAGGAGATGAAGGGTGTGGAGATGGAGAGAGGGTGGGACACAATGGTAAAGGTGCGGCAACTGGTTGGGGGTGGAGAGGAAGGGAGACACCAGGGGGTGAGGGGGATCAAGGCGGCGGACAATATATAATGTGCGGATGTGTTCAAGGAAAAGGAGAAGGTGGGGGAAGGGGACGAGGTCGTAGAGGATGCACTTGGGGGATGGAAAGCGGATGTGGAAGGCGAGGCAGAGCGCATGGCGTTCGAAGATTTGGAGGGCTCTATAGAACCGGGGAGGGGCGGAAATCCAAGCGACGCTGGCATAACAGAGGATGGGGTGGATCAAGGATTTGTAGGTGTGAAGGATGGTGGAAGGATGCAGACCCCACGTCTGGCCGGACAGGAGTTTCAGGAGGCGGAGGTGGTTGTGAGCTTTGTTTTGGATGGTAAGGAGATGGGGAGTCCAGGTAAGGTGGCAGTCGAGTGTGAGGCCAATGTATTTGAGGGTAGGAGTGAGTTGGATAGGACGGCCATAAATGGTGAGTTAGAAATCGTGGAGGTGGAAGGAGTGGGTGGTGCGGCCTATGATGGTCGCCTGGGTCTTGGAGGGATTAACACGGAGGCCCACTGGCGAGCTCATAGCGCCCCTTAAATGCACGTGAACAGGCAACCTTTCCCCTTTCCCACCAGAGGGAGACACCAATGCTGCGATTGCCATAGCGGCGCCACCACCAGAAACGGAGAGCGACTGCTTCACACTACGAGCTGTGGCACGCTCTTCAAAACAGCAATTTTTACCACGCCTCACTAGTATATGAGAGTCTAAGTCAATTTTGTGTTACATTTTTAATAAAATCACGTTTACGTGAATGGTACGTTGTGATACGTTTTTGGACTGGCCTTGAGACGAGGAAGTGGACTTACGAATACAAACTATGTGGCGCTCTTTAAAAAAGACGTACTACTGCTTCTGTTTTCATAACCAACAAAGTTACAGGAAAGGCAGTCAGGCTGCTTAATGTCCCTTGGCATGTAAAGAACATTTGCTTGATGCATTTTTTATTTTCCTTCGGAACCAAAAGTTATTCTAGATGGAAAAAAAACTAAGATTAAATTTCTGAAAGGAATTAAAATGCAAGGAGAACAAAGGAAAAACTTGAAGGGTTGCAGATAAGATTGCAGTGCTACAAGAGGCAGCAAAGGACGTCAAAGATCGGTTGAACAGAATAGATACTGATGTATATACGCAGACTGATGCCACGAATGAAAATTTGTACCTAGGCCAGGATTTCAGACCTGGATCTCTTGCTCACAAGGCATATGCCCAAACCACTACACCACACTGGCACCGTGGCTTGTCACAACTACGTGGACTACTTTAGAATGCCTCATTCCTCAGTTCAAATTCCCATTCATGCATCAATCCACTTGGTATCCCCCTACACTCAAACAGCATTGCAGACACTCTCCAGCAGTATTGGAATAGCACCTCAGCATCAGTAATACTGTTGGATAGTCTCTGCAATGCCGTTCGAGTTTAGGGGAGAAACCAAGAGGGCCGAGGCATGGATGGGAGTTTGGACTGAGGAGGGAGGCGTGCTGGAGTAGTCCGTGTAGTAGCGCAGAGTGACAGTGCCAGGGTGGCGTAGTGGTTAGTGCCTCGGCCTCGTGGGCAGTGGACCCATGTTCGAATCCTGGCCTAAGTACAAATTTTCATTCGTGGCTTCAGTCTGTGTATATAAATCGTAGAGGTCTGAGACCTGGAAAGATCGCTAGAATCACGTACTTTCATCTGAGACTAGACAGAACCTTGAAAAATTTTTTTGGCAGCAACTGGTGCTGTTGTTGTTGTGGTCTTCAGTACTGAGACTGGTTTGATGCAGCTCTCCATGCTACTCTATCCTGTGCAAGCTTCTTCATCTCCCAGTACCTACTCCAACCTACATCCTTCTGGATCTACTTAGTGTATTCATCTCTTGGTCTTCCTCTACGATTTTTACCCTCCACACTGCCCTCCAATACTAAATTTGTGATCCCTTGATGCCTCAGAACATGTCCTGCCATCCGATCCCTTCTTCTAGTCAAGTTGTGCCACAAACTTCTCTTCTCCCCAATCCTATTCAATGCCTCCTCATTAGTTATGTGATCTACCCATCTAATCTTCAGCATACTTCTGTAGCACCACATTTCGAAAGCTTCTATTCTCTTCCTGTCCAAACTATTTATCGTCCATGTTTCACTTCCATACATGGCTACACTCCATACAAATACTTTCAGAAACGACTTCCTCACACTTAAATCTATACTCGATGTTAACAAATTTCTCTTCTTCAGAAACGCTTTCCTTACCATTGCCAGTCTACATTTTATATCCTCTCTACTTCCACCATCATCAGTTATTTTGCTCCCCAAATAGCAAAAGTCCTTTACTACTTTAAGTGTCTCATTTCCTAATCTAATTCCCTCAGCATCACCCGACTTAATTCGACAGAAACTGGTATAAAGTCATAATGAGAGATTATGATCACAACACCGCTACTTAATGTAATGTTCTATCTTGACAGCTTGTTTTGCTTTAACAGACCTTACACTTAACACGTTTTGGCTTCCGGCGTTATCAGATAAGAAGTTAACAAACGAGTAGTTTTATAAGAAGTATACAACTGTATCCACTCCATGACAAAAAGAGTGAATCTCTGAAAACGGGAGTATGAAACGAAATCAAACTTCTTGGATTACCAGAGCATATGAAATTATTTTAATAGTTACAAAACCCAGAAAATGTACAAAGAACTTTTCGCAGTATGAGTCCACTTATCAGTACAATGTTCCTCCACCACTAACCAGATGGCATGAACTGATTCAGCTGGGAAGGGTGTCGTACACCGGTTGCATCCTTTCCTGAGGTAAGCTGGCCCGCAACTGCTGTAGTCACGGCACCTCTGCAAACACAACGGTTAGTATAGTGTTGTGCTGCTCATGGCAGCCTACAAACGGGACGGTAATTCCCTGGTTCGCCTGCTGCTAGTCTTTCACCAATGATGCGGGATGATGCAGAATGTGACAAGGAGTCCATTACTTGTTCTCGGATGGCAGGCACAGATGTGAAGCGTTTGTGTGTTGGTGCATAATACAATGCTCGTATCTTGTAGTGGTCAGACATGGAACCTTGATGATGAGTATGCCTGATCTCTGGCCCCATGCTGCATTGCAGTCCATTATCAGGCCAACGTCCGAACGCCATACAGATCTGGATACTGGACGATTGGGCCGCATGGCCATATGGAGACCCACAGTGAGACCTGTTCAAACTCTGTCAGGTGCCGATAATGCTGTCTAAAACAAGTACACACCATCTCCATATACTTCATAGTGATCACTCTAGATATAACGCTGTTCACGCCCTTTATATGCCCTGTCAGTCCTAGTGGAAACGCTAACGCATTGTGGTGACCATCCTACCTGTCACGGAGAACTGCAGCTCTAATCTTTTATACTCCTGCTGATGATGTGTACGTGCACAAAGTTACATTTGCATCTGACCATGTCTTCCAGGTGCTTCTGTCAATTAATACATGGACTACTGGCCGTATTAGCATCCTTGTCTATGCATGTTTGAGCATTTCAGGGCACCATCAGCTACATTCTGTAAAAGGAAAGATTATGTAGAGATTCTTCGCTCAGAAATCATATTTGAATGTTGCTTATTTATGAGAAGATCGTGTTGGGCCTTCTATAGGAAGACGGATAGAGGGAGGATCATGCCTATCAAGATTGCAATTTACCATTCCACGACATTACTGCCACTGTCAAGCGAATAACGAAACTACGAGTTCAGGCGACCATATGCAAGGCAAGGTAGGATTTCAAAGGCTCTGGCGGCTAGTGACTGAGAGGACAGACATATTTTGGTGCGTCGTGCAAGATCGTACAACCATGTCATGTATCCCCAGTCGGGAAATTGATTTTTTCCATCAAGGCGTCTCGAGCTACGTGGACTGGCAGCATGATGACCATCGATGCCCTTACCCTTGAAGCGACAACAGAGGGAGCCGTGTATGCAGTAGCACGCCAAACTATGATGCACTACCCACTTACTTAGTTACCTAAATGAAGTTAAGTGTTTCCTTTAATATTGATCAGTCCTAAAATGTCGATGTCTGGAGCAGCATGACCTGTTAGCAGTGCGATCCTTGTTGTGGCTTCCATTGACTTGGCAACAGTGGCTTCTGTGGTGTCACCGCCAGACACCACACTTGCTAGGTGGTAGCTTAAATCGACCGCGGTCCATTTAGTACATGTCGGACCCGCGTGTCGCCACTGTGTGATCGCAGACCGAGCGCCACCACAAGGCAGGACTCGAGATACGGACGAGCACTCGCCCCAGTTGTACGACGACTTTGCTAGCGACTACACTGCCGAAGCCTTTCTCTCATTTGCCGAGAGACAGTTAGAATAGCCTTCAGCTAAGTCCATGGCTACGACCTAGCAAGGCGCCATTAGGCTTACATAGTTTGATAGTGATCGTATGAAATGTCTCATCAAGAACGTTGTAAACCAACAAGGATAGATAAAAGTTAAGTATAAAGCAGCTACGTACTTTTCTAGCTACCATTCACTACTTATCCTGTTCCAGAATTCACGCCAGTCGGCGTGTGTGTACGCGTGTCTTTCTTTCGGCTACCCGTCACTGTGGACTGGCTGCTTTGTCAGTCCACTACAGCTTCCATTGACTTGGCAACAGAAGAGGCTCGCTGGTAGTACCACACATACCTGAGACGTATCACCACTTTATTTACCTACTTAAATGAAGTCAACCACTGCCTTTAATAGCAGCCCGCTCAATATGACGACGTCTGGAACAACATAGGCTGTCAGCACGACGACCAATGTTGCGTCTACCCTTGATGTGGCAACAGAGGGAGGTGCGCCAGTAGTAGCACGCTAAATTATGACACACCACCCATTTACTTAGCTACATAAATAAAGTTAAGCACTGCCTTTAATGTTGACCAAATGTATGGAGCAGCATGGTGCGTTAGCAATGCAACCATTGTTGTGGCTTCCATTGACGTGACAACAGAAAAGGCTCGCTGGTAGTAGCAGACCCACCCGTGACGTACCACCCCTTTATTTACCTACCTAAATGTAGTTATCCGCTGCCTTTAATAGCAGCTTACTCTACATGACGATGTATGGAGCAGCACAGATTGTTAGTTTTCGATCATTATTAAGGATTCCCTTGAGGTGACGACAGAGGGAGGCGCACCAATACTTGCATGTCAAACTGTGATGCACTACCCCCTTATTTAGCCACCTAAATAATGTTACCTGCCGGCTTTAATGCCAACCATCCCGACATGACTACGTCTGAAGCAGCGTGGACTATCAACATGGCGGCTGATGTTGCGACTTCACTTGACACAGCAACAGAGAGGCGTGCAGATAATAGTAGGCCCAACTGTGAAGCACTATCCCTTTACTTAGCTACATAAGTACACTTAAGACGAACCTGGAGCAGCACGGATTGTCAGCACGCTGACTGTTGTGGCTTCTCTTGAGGCAGCAACAGAGAGATGTGCACCCGTATCAGTAGGGCAAATGTGACGCACCAACTCTCTACTTACTAGGGAAACTCCCCATCGCAGCCCCCTCAAATTCAGTGGTAAGAATACCCAGTTGATAGAAATCAAAAACTGAACACAGATCAAGCGTGAAAACAGGAAGCAGATGTACCGAAGAATGAAAAAAAGGAAGCAAATATCGAAACTGTGAATGGTCCAAGCTCAAGATGTGAAACATCATGCGACTTTAAATAGCTGTGACATCATACTTATGTTGTCATGGTGTGGGACTGCCAAGGGGGAGATCAGTGTTTAAATCTCCCTCGTGCCCCATTAATTATGAACTGTTCGTCCAGTCACTGACGCACCTGTTCGTTGTATTTAAATATGTGTTCGTGTTGTGGTGTAAGGTCCGTTTGCAACAGCAAGGTATAAGGAAAGGACCTCCAGACATACGTACCTCCTATTTTTTCTACACAAGTACCAAATGTTATGACTCTTGCATTCTGTATTGAAAGTTTTGGTTCTTTAATTCCTTTCTTGTAACATAGTTCACAAGCGTTTATTTGTTGTTTTCATTTCTGTGAGTGGTCTATGTGGCATCTCGCCTGTTCTCACTATTCATCACGTTTACTTGCGGCGATAATCTGTTCTTACCAAATGACTCGTATACTACACCCAGTGTATAGTATGATAATTGCCAAGACTACAGAAGGAGAATAGACACGTGGATGACGATACTGAAAGTTCTTAATTTTGTGAGGAAAAAAAGGGGGACATAAGGAATATTTGAACATGGATTTCCCCCTGCGCTGCCCAACACTGTGACGACGCAACCATGAACGTGGACTGTTCACTGTTTCTATTTTGCTTCTTTTCTCACATTTCGGTACACTTTCTTTCTCTTTTCATCGTTAATCTGTATTCAGTTTTAGACGAACTGTACACTGGGCCATTTTACCAGTGCATCTGAGGGGGATGTAGAAATAACACCACTGGTCAGAATGACGTCAAATTGCTACGGAATATTATTTTAAAAAATGTTCAAATGTGTGTGAAATCTTATGGGACTTAACTGCTAAGGTCATCAGTCCCTAAGCTTACACACTACTTAACCTAAATTATCCTAAGGACAAACACACACACGCATGCCCGAGGGAGTACTCGAACCTCCACCGGTACCAGCTGCACAGTCCACGACTGCAGCGCCTCAACCGAGCGAGGTGGCGCAGTGGTTCGACACTGGACTCGCATTCGGCAGGACGACGGTTCAATCCCGCGTCCGGCCATCCTGATTTAGGTTTTCCGTGATTTCCCTAAATCGCTCCAGGCAAATGCCGGGATGGTTCCTTTGAAAGGGCACGGCCGACTTCCTTCCCCATCCTTCCCTAATCCGATCAGACCGATGACCTCGCCGTCTGGTCTCCTTCCCCAAACAACCCAACCCAACTAATGCAGCACCTCAGTCCGCTCGGCTAATCCCGCGCGGTGGGATATTATCGGAGAAGGGGGAAAACGTATGGCAGAAGAAACATAAATAGTTACAAAATTTAGCAATAGATGTAAGCATCATAATTTAATAGTGGTCGACTACAAGTAACAAATGAATCACACAACAATGTCTTAGGTGAATGTTTGACGTTAAACTGTACTACTCAGTGTGCATCGGTGTACAGATAATTTAATAGTGGTCGACTACAAATGACAAACGAATCACACAACAATGCCTCAGGTGTACGTTTGACGTTAAACAAACTGTACTATTCAGTGTATGTGGGTGTACAGATGTGATACTGTTAGTTACGTAAGCCAGTCCTCCACGGCAACGTCATATCACACCGGATGGGAAAATCGGATTTTAACAGACCCACGCCAAAAACCCCATGAAAAACATCAATCATAATCAAATCGGATTATTGATTTCCGTGCGACTGGCGCAAAAAATGTTCAGTATGCTGTCCACCGTTTTCTGCAACGAGTTGAAATCGATCATGCTCCACAACTGAGCCAAGTGTTTCCCTTGTCACGTTCAGAATGTGTGGCGCAATTCGTGCCTTCAATGCAGCTAAGTTTGCAATCAGAACACCGAACACAATATCTTTCAGATAGCCCCACAGCTAGAAGTCGCACGGATTATGATCAGGTGATTGGGGACGGCTAGTCTGTAGGGAAATGGCGGCAGATAATTCTAGCATTTCGGAAATGGCGCTTCAGCAGCTGCGTAACTGGATTTGCAATGTGCGGAGGTTCGCCATCTTGCATAAAAATGATCCCATCCACACATCCATGCTGTTGGAGAGCTGGAATGACGTGGCTGCGCTGAAGACACTCGTAGCGCTTACCAATGGCGGTACAGGTAGCAGGACTGGAAGCACCTGTCTCTTCGAAAAAATATGGCCCTATGATAAATGATGCCGTAAACCTGCGCCACACAGTGACCTTTTCAGGTTGATGTGGTACTGGTTGATTTGCGTGTGGATTTTCCGTTGCCCATATTCGACAATTCTGTGTATTGACATGTCTTGTCAAATGGAAGTTGCCTTCGGCTTTCCATAAAATCTTCCACGGCCTATCATTGCCCACTTCCAAGTGAGCACGAAATTTTAAAGCAAAGGTCTCCCTAGCGCGCAGGTCAACAGGAAGCAACTCGTGCACATGGGTAATTCTGAATGGATAACAAAGATGGGTGTTTCGTAGTATACCGTGCCTCTTCTTTATTATTTTTCTTCTTCTTGTTTATCCAGACTTCTTGAGATCTTTTGTGAAGAGACACGATACAACAAGTTCCGAAGTTCCGTAGCGGTGTAGGACAATCAATGAAGTTACACAGCAGTTAATAATTCAACTTTTGAAACTGCCGGTTTATTGGCATTTATGGAAGAAAAACACTCCCATACTCTCACGCGGCCAGCAAACTTCGTGTAACATTTTGTGGGCTTTACTGCGTTGCAAATCGTTCTAACGAATTAAGGAAGCTGCTTTATTTTCCGTAATGGGCTAAACGACTCTTTTGTAATAACGTGATGTGTCTATCTCAGGTAATGTTTAAATGAAACTGGATTTACTCTCCATTTGGGTCAAGGCCACAAAATAAAATTCATCACATAGGTCAGCGAACTGTACACCCGCACTTTTAGCATTCTATGTGATAGCTCGTCTCAGAGTAAAAACCGCACATAAATTCACACTTTTTTATGCATACAGAATTCAAAACACCTCCATATTAAACAAATAAATCATAGCTTGTAATTACTAATTAAACATTTCCGATTCTGAATAAACTTAAAGAACTTGTATTTGATAATCAATACAATTTTATCGCCTGGGAGAAATTATTAGTTTGCTAAAACGGATTCAGATTACAGTCAACTAGTGTCTGGACGATGATGTCATGAATCGACACTTGCTTGGAATGAACGAAATACCTGTACTGAAAAATACTGTCCGTTGAGTAATTTACTGACTTTTATAACAAATTTGCTGCTTCTTGCATCGCTACACTGCCCCCCAATCTGTAATGTCGCGATAAGATCTAAGACGTTACAGAATTCAATGGAGCGTGCTAGGATTGTGTACTGTGCTGTTAAACATTAGTTCAGCCAGCCAAGATTCATACCACAAGTTGTAACATACACTTTACATCAAATTTTACATGAATAATTGTAAATGGGGGCCTAACAGAAATTTCCCGTTTTAATGAATCTCCAAAAGTCAATGAATTTGCTCGAATTTCACTTTCTGATACGATGCACTTCACACTCACTACACAACACACACACAACACTTCACTATTTGGTGAGAAGCCCTTTCAACTGGCTGCACAAGGCAGGGATTGCAGCCAGTTCCGACAGAAAATGGATAGAACTGCGACCTCTACCGAGCCGTATACGCAGCTATAGTCGGGTCGGTCATCTTCTTCTTTCTTGCTTTTCAAACTAGCCGCATACAGTGTCGGTTCGAATGACATATCAGCCGATAACATCATCTCTGCTTCTCCACCGTGTGTCTTGCGATTCTCTTTGGAGAAAGTGTTGTGTCTTCGCCTGATGTTGTTTTGTCAACATAAACGAAGTGAATGCGCAATTCTTCCAGTTATTCCTCGAATGTGTTTCATAATTTGTATAATAAAAATTATTTCCTTGAAATCAATTACAGCATTTGTTATCTGTTTCACGGCTTGCAAGTTGGGGTGTGTGTATCGTGATATACTGCTGTGTTTAAAAGGTTTCACTCGTTAACCAACAAGTGATGGTTTATTGTCATAAAAGCGTGCTACAGACTTGCTTATGCGTTTTTCCTTCATTGTGCAGATTTGCGTCTTCATCATAGTCGTCAGTTTGTATTAGTCAACAGTCCTTCCATCTTCCTACCATCGTACCTTCATGAAATTTGTATTCATTTTCCTTATCATAATGGTTATCGGTTCATCATGAAATTCAAATAATTATTTCCTTATGTTTTGTATCACGCTTTCATTGTCTTCAATACCTGGTTCTCTTCTTTTATGTTTACCAGATTATAACGTCGATTAGACAGCTACATCAGCTTCTTTATCATTCCTTTCTGATATTTCCTTTAGCTTTGATCGTTCCCATTATTCATACATGAAATATACTTTTTACCATTAACACACATAAAATTCCTTCAACAGTTCATAAACATAAAATACTTATGCGTCTAGGGCAGCATTCTTTTAAATTTAACTAATCTTCCTGAAGTCAGTTACTCTTCCATTGCCGGCCGAAGTGGCCGTGCGGTTAAAGGCGCTGCAGTCTGGAACCGCAAGACCGCTACGGTCGCAGGTTCGAATCCTGCCTCGGGCATGGATGTTTGTGATGTCCTTAGGTTAGTTAGGATTAATTAGTTCTAAGTTCTAGGGGACTACTGACCTCAGCAGTTGAGTCCCATAGTGCTCAGAGCTATTTGAACCATTTTTGAACTCTTCCAGTCTTTTGTTCTTCAATCTGTTAACTGCTTCTTTCTCTTTTCAGAAATTATCATTTCTGCGAACTTTTTCATTTTAATCATCTTAAATTATATTATTGTGGTATGATTGCCATAACACACACATTATATTTAATAATAATTGAACAAAATAATCCTTGTAACTATACATAAAAAATGAACAAAATAATACGTCTCTTTAGAGCCAGTACCGCCATGAGACTATTGTGTATTTACAACAAAAAAAAAAAAAAAAAAAAAAAAAAAAAAAAAAAAAAAATGGTTCAAATGGCTCTGAGCACTATGGGACTTAACATCTGAGGTCATCAGTCCCCTAGAACTTAGAACTACTTAAACCTAACTAACCTAAGGACATCACACATCCATGCCAGAGGCAGGATTCGAACCTGCGACCGTAGTAGTCGCGCGGTTCCAGACTGAAGCGCATAGAACCGCTCGGCCACCGCGGCCGGCTGAGTATTTACAGTGTTACATTTACATTTACACTATCATGATTTCGGCTTCAAAGTGCCATTATCAAGTTTTTAAGTGTTATAAATTGCCTAAGATGGCATACTGTCGTATTAAAATTTATAACGCTATTTTGTCTAAAACTGACATGGTGAGACCGTGACAATTAATGTAGGCTGATTCTTACAAAGAAGAAGACAGCAACCAGCCACTATTATACTGCTATTTATTTAAGTAAACCGGTTTCGAACCGACAAGTTCATCATCTGATGGCTGTTCACAAGATTTGCAAGATACACTTTACTTATTCGTCAGTTTTCGATTTTTATTCTTTCATTGTGGCGAAATATTCTTGGTGTGTTGGTGCCCTACGGTAGAAAACAGTGTTAGAAGCGCCCTATGTGAACATAAATAACCCCCAAACGATGAAATACAGAGTACACAATCATGTGAGGTTAAGTGGTTATGGTATTGGTATTGAAATATACAATCCTGCAACTTCGCAACAAAATCGCGCGGAATTTTCGATGTAAGTACATATTGGAATATTTGAAAAATACAATCCTGCAACTTTACAACAAAATCGCGCAGAATTTTCGATGTAATTTTCTTTAGAATGTCACGAGCCAAGCGTTCCAAGTTCGGATGGTAGCAATATTGGGCTAACTTGGCCTTGAATTTTAAAGATCCAAAGTGTACCCACTTCAGATGTGTATACCACAGTAAAAGTTCCAGGTGTACCTTTGGAATGCATACTTTCCATGGTTCGTCATGAGTTTTTCTTCGAAATAATATATTAAATTGTGAAGTATATAGACAACCAGAATAATTCGTAGCTCCTTGGCTGATTACATCTCGAATAGATTTCCAATAAGGATCTTTTTCTTGCAACTGCGACATAATGTGACACAATTTTGAAATTTGGTTCTCACAAAATGCAATAGACAAATTCATTACTTTGAAATCTAAAGTCTGTTCATCAAATTCTTCAGTGTCCTGTCTTCTAGGCAAACGAGATAGAGCGTCTGCTATAACGTTGTCCTTCCCTTTTATATATTGCACTGAAATGTAATGTTCATGAAGTAACAAGGCCCATCTGATTAACCTTGAGTGAAACAATCTTCCCATTAAAATATAAGACAAAGCTTTATGGTCACAAAATATGGTTATTCTTTTTCCATAGACAAAATATCTAAACTTTTTAAGTGCTCATACCACAGCTAGTACCTCTAACTCGGTGGTTCGGTATGCCCTTTCACATTTAGAGAGCGTTCTATTTGCGAATCCTATAATCTTAATGTTATTCATATCTTGTGGATCATCGAATTGGAGAAGCGTAGCGCCTAGGCCTGTTACAGAAGCATCAGTGGCAATGCAAAAATCTTGTTTAAGTTTCGGATGACGTTAACGGGGCGTTAACTAAAGTGTCTCGGATTTTGTCAAACGCTTGACTACACGCAGGGATCCATTTCCACATGTTGTTCTTTCGCAATAACTGCAATAAACATTGTTGTATGATTAATTGATTAGGCAAAAATCGGCGGAAAAATGAGGCTAATCCCATGAAAGATTTTAATTCCTTTTTATTTTAAGAAAAGGGACGCTCTTTGATAGCACTCATTTTCTTATGATTCGGCATAATACAGTGCGGCGTAATTATATGTCCTAGGAACTTCAATTGACTTCTGGTGAATCTAGATTTCATTAAATTTACTGTTACTCCATGCTCTAAGAATTTCGCAAATACTTTTTCAAGCAGATCGAGATGCTCCTCCCATGTTTCGGTAGCGATCAATAAGTCGTCCACATACAAAGTAACTCCATCGAGCAAATCTCGTCCAAGTACAGTGTCTAGCACCGATATAAATACACCTCCACTAATATTTAGTCCAAATGGCACAACAGTGAATTGGTAACTTCTGCTCATAAAAATAAAAACTGTATACTTTCGAGATTCAATAGAGATTTTCGTTTGCTAGTATAAACTTCCCATGTCAGGGGATGCCATGAAGCGGGCATCACAGAATTTCTGAATTAACTCATCGAAATTCTCATGTCTTGTCTGTGCTGGTATCATGATCTTGTTTATCTCTGTGGCGTCTAGAACTTCTCTGACGTTACCATTCGCTTTGAGGACCGCCAAAAAAGGGCTACAATATTCAGAATGAGAGAGCTCTATAATTCCCCACTCTAACATTTTGTTAATTTCTTTCTTGAGTGCCTCTGTCTTTGACCAAGGAACAGAATAGGAGGTGCGACAAAAAGATTCGTGTGGATACGTCCTAATGTCGTATTCAAAAACTCTGATTATTCCGGAACGTTTGCTAAATACGAGCAGATAATTACTTAGCAAGCAACACAAATCTTCTCGTTGACTTGCAGATAGGTATTCGGATTCGGAGATTTTCTCCTGAAGTGTAACTTGATTTATTTATTCTCCAGTATATTCAATATAGACAATATCATCAACTAAATTACAGTCAATACAAATATAGCTAACCACTAACTTTATGCAACACTGATCTGGGACTATTTTGCCCTTTATCATAGAGACTGTCAAAACTTCGCTTTCGGAGTCTAAGGTATATGTTCCTTGTTTTAAATTGATGACTGCTTCAGCATTACACAAATAATCTAGACCCCAAACACATGGCACGGTCATCAATCAAGAAGGTACTTTCTATTGAAGCCCCCTTCCCCCGCATTATAATGTTGACTCGTGCCTATTTTGAGACCTTTTGCGCTTTCGCACTAAATGCTCCAGATACAGTACATCCAGCAACAGGAAATGTAAGAACTTTTGCTCCTCGACTAATTTGTTTAAAACAACCTTGCGTCATTACGCTAATAGTTGCTCCAGTATCAATCAAAGTTTCAACATCAATACCATTTATTACTGTTTAAACAACTGCCTGTAAAATTCGTCACACTTATTCAAAATGTAAGGTGTTTCTTCAATCAGTTCCTCCCTTAGATCCAAATCATCATTATATCTCAGTATATTCACTTTTAAATGATTCCTGCCCTCCTCATCCTCTCCAGTCATCCCAGGAAGGCTTTTGGTGACCGGTTCTAGTTTAATCTTTCTGTAAATGTCATATTCGGTGGTTCATGTACTTCAACAATACGTATAGTATGGTCGGAATGTGGTAGTTGTTCCCTTCGCGACTTTATTGCTCCGTTACCAAGTGGTATCGGTCCTTGTGGTTGTTGTGATTGTTGAGCTACATTGGCATCTACCCATCGAACTTCAGGTGTCGAAGGGTCTTTCCGAGGTTGTATACTATCACATTGTCTTCTGGGTATATATCACATCTGCGTGAATTATCATACTGATTATTCGAATCATTCTGACTGCGTTTGCGATTTGGTTTTCCTGTACTAATCTGATTCACCTGATTATTATTATTTCCATAGGTTTCTTTAGTATAATAAGTGTTACGTTTATCTTGATTGTTATTATTGGCTTTACTATAGTCATAAGATGTCGCTTGACTTCCTTCGTGTAGTATAGGTTCAGTATTTCTAACTCGGTTGTCGTTATTGTTAGTACTATTATTATTATTACGTTGTGAGGTAGACATTTAATTATTATTCCATACTCGGGCATCTTCTAGTATCATATCGATCAAATTGGCCACAGACAGGAACTGTTCAACGTCATAGTCAGGGACATTTCTCACGTATATGAATAGGTAATCTTCATTTCAAAATACGTATCACTTCTCTCTAGAAAATAGGATCACTCCAGTACCTCGTTCTATTAATGTATTTCACGAAATACTGTCTTAACCTCGTTTACTATTATAAAATTCCGGTTGATACACCTCCTTTCGTAGCCTCTCTTGTTTGCTACACGACCAGTATTTCGCTAAGAAAAGTTGTTCAAACTCCGCGCACGTATTACAATTCCCACTCGCTTCTGCAGCCCACAGTACTGCTTCACCTGTGATCTTGGACACAATAAACTGAAATCTATCATGTTCAGCCCAACTGCGAGGAAAAATAGGCTTAAAATTGTTGATGAAAAATTTTGAATGGAAGTCATATTTTTCAGTCGAAAAGGTAGGAAACTGTCTGCTTTTGGATATGCTTGTCTCAAACTTTAAAGACGACAAGTACCTCCTTTGGACAAAAGCGTAATTTTCATTTCCATAACAGTCACAATATTTATCGGGTGTATTCCCACAACAATTCATTTTACTTCCCCACAGAATTTATTATTCCGAAGCCTGTGTTCGGAATAGTTGTCTTTAGTCAATACATTTCGTGAAGATTTCTGTTCTGACAATTTACAATTTGTTTCACTTTGCCACTTTGGTAATTCTTGAGTTACTTTATCTTTAATAGCCTGAAACTCACTAGTAAATAACTTGATAAGTTCAACATTTGCCATCTGTTTTTCCTTAACTACCTCGGCTTGTTTCAACTCAAGAGTGGTATGGATTTTCTCTTCGATTTCCTTATTTTTAACTTCTATCCACTCAGAAAGATCATCATCTATTTTTTTAGCTTGGTCCTTTAAATATTTAGCTGTGCCCTTGCAAGTGTTTATTTCGAATTCTGACATCGTTTTAGACAGATCCTCAATTTGCACATTAGCCTTCAAGTAACTACTTTCACAGTCACAGATTTTATCAGACAAATCACTATGCCCCTCTGAAATAGTTTCACATTTTTTTCTCCATCTCATTACCCATAAATGTAGAGTTTAGGTCAGTCGTATCCATGGAAACTTTTATTTCTAGTTCACTAAATTTAGTATTTAATCGTTCTTCCCACTCTATTTTTAAGTTATCAAATTTCTCATTTAACTGTCTATTATCATCTTTAAGTGACTCGAACTTGTTATCAAATTTTTCATTGAGTAAACACATTTGTGTGTCGAATTTTTCAATTTGGGAATCAAATTTAGTATCAAACTTGGCATTTAAACGTCGCGTATTCTCAGTTAACTGACTTTGCACAATCGCCATGAATTTAATAATATCATCATCTTTAAGCTCTGTAACATTTGCTGTAGGATTCACACATTCATGTGTAACTTTGGTATTTATAGACTCGTGTATATTACTACTTCTACTTGTACTCGAGTCTGCATCTACTGTCACCTCCACAGCAATGATATTACTATCACTTAAATTATGCGTTGGCTGTCCTGCATTTATTACATTTGGGACTCTTTCATCAAGATTTTCTTCGCTCAAATTATGCGATTGCTGGTCCATAATTGGTTCCCTACTTATCTCCTCATGAGGATTTTATCCACTTTTACTCCCCTCACCTGTCACTTCAAAATTCTAGGTTGCATTATCTCTCGCTCTTCTTGTTCGGGCGTACATTTTACCTAATATCTTCATACACAGTTATTAAATCAAATCAGAATATGCCCTCATCAACCGTAGACGTTCCTTTATACTATGTCTATCCTACTCATAACTGCGAGTATCTCACGTTAGCTGTGAGTACTTATCCTTTCCAATGGGTCGAAGTTCATGTCTTGGGCCTGAAGTTGTTAGTATATCCTTTTCAGGCCCCAAGTTGCGGCGACAAATATACCGATGCCTCTTCTTTATTCTTTTTCTTCTTCTTGTTTATCCCGGCTTCCTGAGATATCTTGTGAAGAGACACGATACAACAAGTTCCGTAGTGGTGTAGGACAATCAATGAAGTTACACAACAGTTGATAATTTAACTTTTGAAATTATCGGTTTATTGGCATTTTTGGAAAGAAAAGTGTGCGTGAAATCTTATGGGACTTAACTGTTAAGGTCATCAGTCCCTAAGCTTACACACTATTTAACCTAAATCATCCTAAGGACAAACACACACGCCCATGCCCGAGGGAGGACTCGAACGTCCGCCGGGATCAGCCGCTCAGTCCAGGACTGCAGCGCCTGAGACCGCTCGGCTAATCCCACTCTGGAAAGAAAAACACTCCCATACTATCATGCGGTCAGCAAACTTCATGTAACATTTTGAGTGTGTAATGGGCCTTACTGCGTTACAAATTGTTTTAATGAATTAATTAAGCTGCTTTATAGTGTTACTAGGCAATTTAATCAACAAGGTGACACGCGCCTCAATTAAAATTGGACCTCGACATTTTGAATAAACTTACGGTTCATTTTTTGTCAAAATCAGCACTTGTCTGAAAATTAATTTCCAACCTCGTGCATTAGGTCCAAACACATTTGCAACTATTACACGCAATTTACTGGACAGCTCGATCATGCACTGGCGTGTAACGTATTTCAAATCGAGCGCGCAGGCTTAATGGGCTAAACGACTCTTTTGTAATAACGTGGTGTGTCTATCTCACGTAATGTTGAAATGAAACTGGATTTACTCTCCATTCGGGTCAATATCACAAAATAAAATTCACCACATAGGTCAGCCAACTGTACACCCGCAGTTTTAGCACTCTAAGTGATAACTCGTCTCAGAGTAAAAGCCGCACATAAATTCACACTTTATTTATGTATACAAACTTCAAAACACCTTTATATTAAACAAATAAATTATTTCACGTAATTACTAATTAAACATTTATGATTATGAATAAACTTCAATATCTTGTATTTCATAATCAATAAATTTTATCGCCTGAGAGAAATTATTAGTTTGCTAAAACGGATTCAGATTACAGTTAACTCGTGTATGGACGATGACGTCACGAATCAACACTTGCTTGGAATGAATGAAATACCTACACTGAAAAATACTGTCCGTTGAGTAATTTACTTACTTTTACAACAAATTTGGTGCCCCTTGCATCGCTACAGTAGGATTCTACGCACCGTTCTCACGGGTATGTCCAATGTTCGGGCGATACCCCGTGCATTACACGTATGCACACCACCACTCGTCTCCTCCTGCATTGCTGTGGTCACTGCTTACACTAACGTCGAATCAATTCGTTTCCTCCCTCGTCCAGGTTGCACACCAAAAGAACTCGTCTTTTTGAATTTCCGAATCATTTTCTACAGACCCACGGCAGACATCGGACCAACGCCTTTTTTCAGACCCTCCAGTGTTCGGAACTTCTGCAGAGCGACGTGTGCACAGTCATCATTCTAGCAGGGAGAACGTCATGGAGAACGTCGCAGACGCGAATAGAGGAAAAGCCGTGTACCCTGCGTGTTTATATCAACTTCAATGGGTCGTACGCATGACAGATGTTTTCATGTACGTATACTGACACATACATCGCCATCTATTGATCAATTTTCACTCTGTTTTTTTCTTCTGGCATACGTTTTCCCCCTCTCCGATAATACTCCGTTGCAATTTGACGTCATTCTGACCAGTGGTGTTATTTCTACAGCAAGTTTAACTTTAGTCATAATCACCCTATATATCATCAATGAATTAAGTTTGCAAAAGACAATTACGACGTTGAAAAAATGTTCCTTGCGTTCGATAGTAGAAGTTGACCAGAAGAAAAGCTGCAGGTGTGTTTTTAAAAGCAGTAGGTTGCCTTAACAGCCTTATCGCCTTCTGCACGTTTGCTGAAAATTTATGCTGAAATGTTCTCCACTCGCTTCTGAACGCTAGTTAAGAATGTGCCTGATTCAAGAAGCTCGCTAAATGGATGCTGCTGTAGCTTTAAATAAGTTCCTCTTTAGCACTGTCTGTGAGACTAATTAACACCCCGCACACAATAAAACTAATTAGTGCTCGTAGCGGAACGGAATTCCGGTAAGTAGAGATTTCCTGTTGGTTCAGTCGCAGACTCCGAGATTTTCCGATTTAACAGAAACTGCGGAATCTTCCAATAACTGGGTGGAGATGAACTGCCAGACGTTATTGATACATTTCCAAACAGAAAAAGTTTTGTACCTACCTGTGATTCAGAGGGATCAGAAATACAGAAAAGAGTCCAAAAATTGCTGCTATCCTTTGAAAAGAATTTCCAAATTTGTAGCAGTAAATTCTGTGTGAAACTTTTTTGGTACTTATTAAGAACAGAAGAGTATTTCGTTGTCTAACAACATGCAACTGCTAGGAGCACGCCAAAATGCATATTGGCTATAGCTGGATGTAACAGTAATGTTAGTTATGGCGTGCAGAGAACATCTGCATCTACATCTACAAACATACACCACAAGCCAGACTTCATTGCATGGCGGAGGCTATTCTGTACTACTGCTAGTCATTCCATTTCTGATCCACTCGCAAATGAACCAGGGACAAAACGACTGTCTTTATGCTTCCTTACGAACCATCATTTCTTCCAGACATAATTCCAGATTCATTCTTTTTCATAACACTTAACTATCTGAAACTTTGAGCAATCCATGCATCATATATCTGTAATAAGATAAGGGGCGATCAAAAAGTTTTCGTTTGCGGGCGTTACTACAGCGTACGAGTATATGCAACGTACCGCAACTCCGATGCGGGTATATAAATAACAACATGTAGGTAAAGGATTGGTGTGGCATTGGTGCCTTTCCGACATGCGTGCGCCGGCCGCGGTGGCCGAGCAGCTCTAGGCGCTTCAGTCCGGAACTGCGCGACTGCTACGGTCGCAGGTTCGAATCCTGCCTCGAGCATGGATGTGTGTGATGTCATTAGGTTAGTTAGGTTTAAGTAGTTCTAAGTTCTAGGGGACGGATGACCTCAGATGTTAAGTCCCATAGTGCTCAGAGCCATTTGAACCATTTGAACCAACATACGTGCGGTAAATACGGAAACATGAGTTACGGCGACGTTATTACCAAATGCGTCCAAACAGGACAAACGTGCTGTAATTCTATTCTTGGCTGCCGACGCACAAACACCAGTAGACATCCATTGGAGATTTTGACTTATTGGCATACCGATTCTGGACTGTAAGGCCTTCAAGGTGAAACTTTTTGATCGCCCCCTTAGGACGTTACATGTAGAAAAAGAAAAACTTTTTTAATGAGAACAATAGCTAGTCTCTCATATGTTACTCCAGAAACAGCCTCTATACAGTCTTCCTAATGTTTCAATATTAAACTTTCGCACTTACACGACGTAAAAATTCAAAAATCATTACATATCGTTCTCTCACGTGAAAATTTGTACACAAATGAAGTATTCATATGTTTTCTTGCTGGGAAATTTACCTTTAGATTCGTCCTCTGTATAATTAAAATATGTGACTGAGAAGTTGTCTGTATCAGTGTTCCGTAACCTTTTATACTCACGGTACATACGGACGGGTCCACACTCTCACAGCACACCAAAATGTCTGTTCCCTCAGAATCGTATGAATCTTAATTTTATTACGAATTTTACGAATTTTTACGTCGTTATTAATCTACCGAATGAGCGGTGTGCTGACCACATGGCCCTCCAATTCCGCATCCAGTGACGCCTGTGGTCTGAGGATGAAACGGCGGCCAGTCGGTACCTTTGGGCCTTCATGGCCTGTGCGGGAGGAGAGAGTTATGGATAATAGGATCATATCTGACGAGCCATTGACATTGGACATTTATAAAGACCAAACAAAAAGATGACCTGGAACCGCAAGACCGCTACGGTCGCAGGTTCGAATCCTGCCTCGGGTATGGATGTTTGTGATGTCCTTAGGTTAGTTAGGTTTAACTAGTTCTAAGTTCTAGGGGACTAATGATCTCAGCAGTTGAGTCCCATAGTGCTCAGAGCCATTTTTGAAAAAGATGAACCATTGAAACTGATAATGAAACATGGAATCTGCAATGCATACTTGGATCCAAGGTAAGACATTACATATTTACATTAGGATGCTAGTCCAAGCGCTTTCAGTAATTGCAGCTTATTTCCTAACTTTGTGAAAGTTTTCTGTAACCATAGAAGTCATTTTTGTGCAAGATAGCGTATTCCAAATTATTTTTATCTTACAGTTTCTTACAACAACAGCCATACCATTCCACAAAATGGCCGAATTGTGTCACGTGGAACGCAAAATGGCAAGGATCCATGAATGTTAATTTTTTCATTAATGGTAATTCTTGTTCAGTTAAGCCAACATTGTTGCTATACGAAATTAATTTCTTGAATTCATTCTCAAATGTGTTTAAGGATTTTTCTTGCGATATACATTACGAGTATCATGGCGGTAACGTGTAAACAATTGGCAAAAATGGAACACGACAGACAACACACGCAAACCGAATCCTACTTGGACATTAGGCAAAACATTGACAATAACTCCAGAGTTGACTACAATGTTAACGATCAATCAGGAGTTAACATGCCTAGTGACGGAAATTTCGTAAACAGATCGACCACTAGTCAAATAGCTAAATCCAGCTCAGAGCCCATTCTTGTCCGTGACGTCATGTCAAACGACGTGGCGGGGGCAGAGCAATTTCAATTGACAAATATTGCCACCATGTTTGACACTATTATCAAGCAAATGATTGAAAACAAAAATCACATGACATCAATACATAATCAAATCTCTAAAAACAAGAAAGACACCGACGCACATATGTTATCAATACATAATCAGATAACTGAAAGCAAAAAAGACATTAACGAACACATGAGAGTTTTAAAAATGCGACATGACGAGATTAAGGCTGAAATAAGAGCACTAAAAACTTGTAACGAGGCTTGGTGTGAATGAGTAGATGAGATTAACACGAGACTGAGCGGCCAAGTGTCCGAACTTCACTCAAAATTTTCCGAATTGAACTTACACCAGGAAAAAGTAAAAGATATTCAAACTGAGGTCAATCATTTAAACGCTACATGCGAAGCTGTTGCCACTCAAGTGAAATCTTATCCGTCAGTTCATGCCTCAATAAAAACACGCATTACTTTAATTGAAGGCAAAGTTAAAACTACGGATAAAAAACTTACAGACAAACTGCAGTTACACACTGACAGGCTGGCCGTTGTGGCCGAGCGGTTCTAGGTGCTTCAGTCTGGAACCGCGAGACCGCTACGGTCGCAGGTTCGAATCCTGCCTCGGGCATGGATGTATGTGATGTCCGTAGGTTAGTTAGGTTTAAGTAGATCTAGGTTCTAGGGGACTGATGACGTCAGATGTTAAGTCCCATAGTGCTCAGAGCCATTTGAACTATTTGAACACACTGAGCCGCACGGAATTAGCCGAGCAGTCTAGGGCGCTGCAGTCATTGACTGTGCGGCTGGTCCCGGCGGAGGTTCGAGTCCTCCCTCGGGCATGGGTGTGTGTGTTTGTCCTTAGGATAATTTAGCTTAAGTAGTGTGTAAGCTTAGGGACTGGTGACCTTAGCAATTAAGTCCCATAAGATTTCACACACATTTGAACATTTTTTTGAACACACTGACAATAATTGTGCCAAGATAAATAAAGAATTTCATGACTGGGTTGATAAGAAATATAAATATTTCGACCAATGATAGAGGAAAAATTACGACGCTTGCGCACGACACCGTAGCCGAATTTTTAAAAATAACAAACTTGTCATAGCTGAAGCAGCTTAGTCCAAGGCAGCACGACAAAAACAACTAAACGATGGCATACGACCGGAGTGTAGCAATACTAATAATCAGAGTGCTCGCTTTGGTAATGAAAACAAATATAGGTATGACACATATTCTCTGTACACAACACACACCTCACAGCAAGTGTACACTCCTGTATACAAGACACCTAATTAAAATCGCAACATTTATGAGCAGTACATTCCTTTCCATTCACCAGTCGATCACTACAATAATTACAGTGGAAGGAACGACATTACAGTGTCAAAGAAGAAGAAAGTCTGATTAAACATCGGCAATTTCAAACTTTCATCCCAGAAAAACGGACTGTAAATCCTGTAATTTTTCTGAAAGCGTTTAGAAATGCGTTCCCAAGAGCATGGAGTGACCGAAAGAGAATTTCTTACGTTGTAGGTTACATCCAAGGTGAAGCAGCTGTCTGGGCATATAATGAAGCCGACAGATGCGTGACGTATGAGCAATTTGAAAGAGCTTTCTTGGCCAAATTTTGGTCACAGTCGGTACAAGAACGTCTAAGGAAACAAAACAGAATGTAGAACCAGAGCCTTTCGATGCTAAACATGACAGTTTGCGCAGGCATTTTGAGAAATATTTGAATATCGGCTACTTTCTTGATGAACCTGTAGCTGCGCGCTATATACTCCGCTCACTAAAAGTCAGATTTCTTTTTAACATTAAAGAGAAGTTACTGCACATTCCAGACAATGATGCAGAATATTTTCTGTCTGTGCTTGATTCTGTTGATATGTTATATGAGCAGAAACGTTCCGCAAGGCAATACAGCTGCCACAATGTGTACGTCAGTGGCATGCAAAACGCGCAGGCTAGCCAACTTAATCCTGGGGCGCCGGCCGCTGTCGGTTACCTAACGCAGCAGAATCAACACCTTCCCTCCGCAAACCAATGCAAGTACCAGCATCAGCAGACACACCCCATTATGAACAATAATCGTAACTTATCTTACACAACGAGCGACAACCCACACAAAGAGGTGCCGCAACAATTTCATTGGAAATGACAGAAACGTAAACAACAAAAACAGAAACAATTATCAGCCTGTACCAAAGCAGCAGCAAAACTGGAACAGCAACTACGGTAATGCTTGCCAAGGTGCTGGTCCACCACTTCAGTATAACATCAACACAGGTCCGTGGCAAATACCGCCACAGCCGGTACGAAATCAAAATTGGGCTTTTCCCACGAATCAGCAGGTAAGTCAAGGTGGTCAGCCGCAAAAGTCACAACAGATTGGAGAGTGGAATACACAATACCCTAATGTAAACATAATAGAAGTGTGAAGTGAAACTCCACCTCCGCCTTATCATCAGCTGCACCAGTTACGAAGACGTCAAACTAAAGACGATCACTACTGTGCCCCAAGTCGTGGCTGAAGAAGGTTTGGGGGGGGGGGGGGGGGGCGACTTCAACATCAAATCATCGTTTGGTACACCCACTGATGAACAACAATGATTATGTACCAAATAATTTTAAGCAGAAACCACTGTTATTTATACGCTACAATCACGATGAGAGCTTAGCTGATGGACAGCCGTGTAGGAAAATACACAATGTCGTCCATGTAGCAATGAAATAGTTTTAGCTACAACAAATGGGATAGTAGGAGGAATTCCAATCAGTATTGTTTTGGACACAGGAGCGGTTGTGAGTGTTTTGTCGTGTAATTTCTATAAGAAAATGATTGAATTTGTACCTGTACCAGAGTTCCCTGTTCAAAAATGTAAGATTTTAACTGCCGTAGGTAGTAAGTGTAGTAGAGTTAAGAAACAGGTTTTTGTGACCATTGGGATACGTAATGGAACAGTAAGATGGCCATTCCTCGCTGTCCAGAATCTTGTTACTAATTGTATTATAGGTTTAGATATGTTACATGAGGAGGGCAGTATTATTGACTTCCGAAACGTAAATGTTTCCTTAGACATAAGGGCAGTGAAATTACGATTGACTTGGATAGCAGGACTCTCAAACAGGAGAAGTATTGTACAGGGCACAAAATTCAGTGTATGCGAGAGAGCGACGAAACAAAACACCTGACAGAGAATATGATGACCTGAAAACATTAATTAGCCATAAGTTAATTGAAACCATTGCTATTACTGGTGATGAACGCAATGAGCTTTATCAAGTACTACGTAAATATATACATATCTTTACCAAACGACCAGGTGTCATTAACACACCTAATTTTCTATCACAAAACCTATAATGTACCACTATCTCAACGACTTGCGGTGTGGTTAAGTGTGGTATCAACGTTCGATACAACACTTGTTATTGGTTGCAGTTATCGACCGCGGTCAGTATTAGTATCGTTGGAACCGCGAGTCGCGACCAGCGCCGCTCCGCAGCTTGTATCAGGTTTCTAGCAAGCTCTCGTCCACTCTTGCTCGGGACGTCAAGTAGTAAAGTAGCATAGCCTTCAGCTGATAGGAAGCAACCTCTAACAAGGCGCTTCGTAACGTATGGCCTAAGTGAGGCCTCAATAGCTATCTGTTTATAGTTATATTTATGCAGTCGAGAAGAATGCTGTACAACCAATTAAGTAAAATATAAACTATTTTTTACCAACGACTTCTAATTATTTTAGTCGTTGCAGATCCAGACCATGCAGCCAGCACCTTATCGACGTTACTGACAAATCTGCTGTGATTTATATCACACCAGGTTTCTATTTAGCATTGACCATCAGTCAACATTGGCGACGACTCGTTCGTCGTCGTCATAACAGCAAGAACTTAAACATATGTAAGAGTGGAAAATCATAACCTTCCACATCTCCCTACTGTAGTCCATTACTTGTCAAAAAATCTAACGGAAGTATTAGAGTGGTGTTGGACGCACGTGCCATAAATAAAATTATACTACTTGTACGCACTAAATTGGAAAATTTAGAGGAACAATTACAAAAAAATTTAGATGCTAAGGACTTTTCCACGATCGGCATAACAAATTCGTTTTGGCAAGTCGCAGTCACGTTTGATTCCAGTAAATACGCTGATTTCATATTCAGGGGACGAACATATCAACTCTGCGTTCTTCCTTTCGGATTGAGCATCAGTTCAGGCGTATTTATTACTGCTTTGGATACTGCGCTTGGTGACGATTTAGTTGAGACTGTTACACATTATGTCGATGATCTTTTGATAGCTGCTAAGACTTGGAATAAATATATTGACACCCTTAAAAAGATTCTGGATAAATTTGCACAAGCTGGTGTAACAGCTAACCTAAAGATGTCAAACTCTGCTTGTAGTGAGGTTAGGTATCTTGGACACATAATTAATGTACAAGGTATAAGCCCTGATCTAGGTAAGTTGGACGTTATTAGGAAATTTCCTTGTCCTCGCACTAAAAAACAACTGAAGTCATTTCTAGGACTCTGTTCTTTCTTTCGACGTTTCCTACCACAACAACTATTGTACAGTAAGCATGTCCTAGATTTACTTAAGAAGAATCAGGTATGGATCTGGTCTGAGCAGTGCCAGCAAGATTTTAATAACATTAAGCACGCATTGGCGAATGCAAACATTTTAGACCATCCAGACTTTAGTTTAGATTTTTGTATGACGTGTGACGCGGCATCTAGTGGGTTGGGTTGTTGCCTATTTCAAGTAGATAAGAATGGAGAAGAGGAGCAGGTAAAATACCTGCATTTGTAAGCCGTACTTTAAGTGAATGTGAGCGTACTTATTCAACCACTGAACCTGAAACTCTTTCTATTGTCTGAGCGTTCAAAAAGTTCAACTATTATTTGTACGGTAAAAACACGAAAATTTATACAGATCACCAAGCTCTGACATATTTGTTAACATGTGAGTTAGTTCATCCTAAATTATCACACTGGGCTTCATCTCTGCAGAGTTATTCATTAGAGATTGTATACAACAAAGGTAAAGACAACATCATTGCTGATGATTTGTCCCGTCTTCCAGAAGGTATGGATGAATGTAAAACTGATCTTTATAATGTCAACGACTAAAGAATACTCCTCATGCAGGATAAACAGTATTACCAATATTACATTGATTTGTGTAGAAATATGGCAGCTTTACAAAAGTCTGATCTACATTGGAACCAGATAAGGACTTTAGTCATAGATCAACCTGACCATCCACTATCTAGCCCTTACCTATCGTTGTCATCCTGATGGCTCTAACTGGTGTGTATGTATCCCCAAGGACTCTGAACACAATCTGGCACACTTAGTTTGGGGACATTATGGAACGATGAAGTGCTTTACAAAACTTAGCACGTATTTTTATTTCACTAATATGAGACGAAAAATTCAGAATGTACCTAAAACATGCATATTTTGTCATAAATCTAAACCTCAGAACCTATCTTCAAAGACAGATCTACATTCCATACTACGCAGCAAACCTCTGGAAACTGTAAGTACGCACATAAGTGGTCCACATCCAGCAAGTAGTGGTGGTGTGAAGTATATATTAGCACTTTATGACATATTTTCTAAACATATTAAGCTGTGCGCCATAAAATCTGCAACTGCTAACCGCAATCATCAGACGAACCTCACGTGACCACATTCCTCTCGTGCGAAAACCCAAGGCAATTTTATCTGACAACGCCACATACTATACTGGGTACAAATGGCGAAAATTCTTAAAGGACAATAGCATTAAGAGCATCTTTATCTCGAAGTGTATCCCACAATCTAATCCTAGTGAACGATTTTTCAGAGAACTGAACAGATTCATGAGGACATATATACCTACATAGCATTCTAATTGGTACGTTTTTTGTCACTATTTGAAGAAGTTCACAACAACCTGAATATATATGACACAACCTATACGCCTAACGAGCTTATGTTCGACCGCAAAGAATCAAATGAGTGGAGCGATCCGCTGCCGAAGCTATCACCTCAGCAGCAGTCGCACGATGAAGAGATAATAGAAGTACTAAATACGCTGACGGAGGATGCTAATCCAAGAAACAGATATTACTCTAGTATTATTAAGCGAAAGCAGGAATTCAAAGTAGGGATGCAAGTGTTATTGCGTACCCACCATAAATCTTCTGCACTAAAACGGCGGAACGCGAAGTGGCGTATGCTGTACGACGGTCCATATGTAACTGTCAACATACCGCATCCTGGTGCATACCTGCTGCAGAACATAAAAACAAACAGAACCATTGGGCTTTACACTCATCGAGACTTAAGAGTATTTCATTCTAAGCAGTAAACGTATATCTGTTAGTAATGATTAAGTAAACACACATACCTCTCAGTACTACTGTGAAGAAATAAGGTGGCAAAGAAATTTTATTTCAGCTGATCCAGGCAGCAGCAGAAGAAGAAAGAAGAGAGTTCAACTTCACTGAACTTAAACAAACAATATCAGCCTAAATTTTAAAGCAAATGTTATGTTGACATTTACGCAAGTGCGATGAAAATATTTTTGAGACAACATAATTTACTAACTGTAGCGTCGGTCAGGGACTATTTATGACTGATTGACGTATACAAAAAACCACACGACAACCAAACACTTAACACCTAGGAACGGATTAGATACACTTCATACTGCATAACACTTGTTTATGTGAAGCCAAGGCCATATACACACTCTACACACACTCTTAATGCGAGAATTCTGTTGGCTTGATTCTAGTGTGTTGCTTTAGAAGTTTACGTAAAAATAGCGCAGAATAACGTCAAAATGTGTCCTAGCGTGGCACCCCGTCCATAACGTGTTACCCTTCCTGCTTTCAACATACACAAACATTCGCACAGCTATGTAGAGACTCCTGTGTACTGGCACAAAGGATGTCTTGTGAATGAATGGAGCATTATGATTGGCTCTTATTGAATTTACCCACCGAATTACTGATGTCACCGATGTGGGAGCAGCGGTCACTCTTTTTCTTCTATTTGCAGATGAGACTTTCAGTGACAAAAAAGAACTATTCTGTACATATTACGATATCACACCGACAATTAATCGTTGCAAAGTGGCCTACAGATTAGCAAATATGGAAAGACTCTTACTCAGTTGCACCGCTCTGCCACTGAGGGCTGGAGATTGAAGATTAGAGCGTGAAACCGATCTCAAACCTGGCAATAATCACTGCAAACTGTGTTAATGTAGTGAACATAAAATTCGTATCCTGCGCCATACAAAAATCGCTCCTCTTACATCATTTGCATAGCCATCGACCGCCAGACACTCGTACATATACCGTGAAGACATACAGCACAAGCACATGCACTGTAGGCATGTTCGTCGCTGCACTAGATGTTTCCCCGCAAGTCTGAGTGTTCATCCACTCCTGACGCATGACCAGAGGGCCCTTAGTGGACCGAAGTCACTCTCAGAACTGTTGTGCAAAGACGGGCTCATTGCCCCTTGGTACAAACGTGTTAATGTTTCTGGTCCGGACTTGCCGGCTTGCCTGTTTTCTACACACATCTACAGACCCAGGGATTACAAGATCATATGTAATATCAAATGGTTTGTCGGAATATCATACGATTTTCGTGGTATTTCTCGATATCAAGCACATAGTAATATCGCTTGCATAGTAGTATCACTTGCACAATGTAATTCTGAAGATATAGACTGGGAATTATTTCTCTAGAAAGCCTGAAACTTTGATGAGCTGGAGTGTGCTGTTAATTACTGAGTAAGTAGGAACTTATCCCATCTGCAAAGAGCTTTACGTGAAAACTCGAAAAAAAATACAGGAAACTGATATTTCCACTCGTGAATACTGATGTCAGTGATATAACAGATCCAAATCATCCCTATGATTTACAAAATCAACTAAGGTGTTTCTCATGCCTAGAGAACCAGCAATGTGCTTTTCGCCTGTCTTTCACCAACTAGATGCACACACCAAATCTGATGTTCTCTCAACAAAATAAAGGCGCGAAATGCGAAGAAGCAGTAACCGGACAATTTACATGGGAGGCAGTAGTGGTCCATCGCGAACACACGTCCATATTAAATCTTCTCTAGTTTCCATGCGATCATGAAAGCTGTCCAACACATACTAAGTATCAGTTCACTATTCAGGCATCTAGAGGACGTCACAGTTAAGTCAGATACATTCCTATAATCCCACAGGCCTTTCCAATCGGACTGCTCCTTCCGTTAATGGGAAATGTGTATCATTCCCGCCCCAGGCCACTGGCGCTGCATGCCAAGCACCCATAGACAGAATCATCATTCTGGGAAAACCAGTCACATGTACATTTGGTGGCTAAACTTACAATTAAATGTTACGATTGCAGTCTCAGTTGAACAACATTTGACAATGAGCGAAGTATCGGAAATAGATCCTACTGATGGCTCTGGCTCTGCAAATGGAAACATCTGTACCATTCTTATAACTTGACATACTCTTCCCTTTGCTATCACAGTACACCACGTCAAATCCATACCTTTCTTACGACTGGATGTAGTCATTTCCTTTGCACATGTCAGAACACAAACACATATCGTATAAGCCTGATTCTCAATGTGAATCTATCACTCACCTCCTACAACTAAGTATAACACTTCGTTAGTAACTGATTGCTGGCGATACAAAATAACACTGACCGAAAATCAACGATGGATGGTCGGCTAAGTAGCATGGTATGAAACCAGTATTTGTAGCTCCCTCACGCCGCTGCCAACAGATATTCCTCCAGTATTTGTAATTGTAATTTCACATGCCAGACACCGCTGCTATACATTTATTGTTTCCTTGTAAGAGGTATTCTCCGTTACTAATGATCATTTTATATCGGACTGATGTGGGTATAAGATAATTTCTGAACCATAATCAGAAAGACAAGCATAATCATCTTACAAACCACTATATGTTAAAAGCAAACAACCATATTATCATCACTAGCGGTCTTGGTTCTCCAGGTGCACACAAGAATCCATGTTAAAAGTTATACCGGCTTTATAATTCCATGTATGGAATTACTTATGAATGATGTGATTTTTTCCGACAAATACCGTGACACTGAATATAGACGGTGATCGCCAGAGTGTATATTATCAGAGCAGCAGTGCAGTTACATGTCGCCCTCATAATAGAACTACCGAATTTTGAAAGTGATTCGGCTAAGTAGCATGGTATGAAACCAGTATTTGTAGCTCCCTCACGCCGCTGCCAACAGATATTCCTCCAGTATTTGTAATTGTAATTTCACATGCCAGACACCGCTGCTATACATTTATTGTTTCCTTGTAAGAGGTATTCTCCGTTACTAATGATCATTTTATATCGGACTGATGTGGGTATAAGATAATTTCTGAACCATAATCAGATGTGAGCAGTGGACGCTATACATCTCTGGAAAGCTACATTGTGCATGTATCACTCACTGTTTTAAGGAAGTAGTTTTCTCCTTTTACAGTTTGATATCATAGTTTTTCATAGAGAAACCTGCAAGAAGGATGTATGTCACGTGCTGGAAATATATTTCTTACATTGGAATGTTAACAGCGCTGTACATGAGAAACACCTTAGTTGATTTTTTAAATTATAGCGATGATTTGGAATCTGTCATATCAATGACATCGGTATTCACGAGTGGAAATATAAAATTCCTTTTTTTTCTGAGTTTTCACCTAAAGTTTTTCACAAATGGGATAAGTTTCTAGTTACTCAGTGGCTTACAGCACGCTCCACCTTGCTAAAGTTTTGGGTTTCTAAAGAAATAATTTCCAATCTATATCTTTGGAATTATGTTGCATGAGCAATACTGCTATGCAAGCTGTGATATTATTGGATTTCAGACATTTTGCATATGAGAAAAGGATAGCCACCGAGCTGTAGTTTGTAATGATACTAAGCATGACAACGCGAGAGTAAAGAAATGAAATCTGTTTATAACGTGCGCCTATACCAAGACGCGCGGCCAGCGATTAAAAGGTACACTATGACTCACTGGGCGCAGATATTTAAAATCATTGCCGCAGCGCTTGATAGCAAGAAGCTGCGAAACAGAAGAAAGAACAATTGTATCATTTGTTAGGAAAGTTCTAGAGTCTTTATAGTTAGTTGTACTTCTGGTCGCCGATATGTTAACATGTACTTCATTACCTTTGATGTTTGGTCGCCGACTTGTTAAGACGTGTTGTGTAGCACCGCTACAAGTTATATTTCATTTAGTGTGAAAAACCACGTTATCACCAAGAAAACAAAAACGCTTTTGTAAACATTGTGACGATAAAAAAAAATACTTACGCGCACGACAGGACATTTAATTTTTACAAAATATCACACATACAAAAG
Organism: Schistocerca americana; assembly: GCF_021461395.2. Taxonomy (NCBI): domain Eukaryota; kingdom Metazoa; phylum Arthropoda; class Insecta; order Orthoptera; family Acrididae; genus Schistocerca; species Schistocerca americana. Next base: position 448,947,061 of record NC_060125.1, on the reverse strand, counting down.
CAGCGATTGTTGGACTGTTCCACGTATGAGAAAAACATAAAAGTGTAAGTTTTGTGTTCATTGTAAATTTGTTAATGTTTATAGTTTAACGCCTTTGTTCTTTGAGAATATATTGATGCTTCACTGTACAGAAAATCTATGCTTGTTCTTTTCTTTAAATTAACCACAAATAATGTTTATGTTTAAATGAACTTTGTTACAGGTTCGCTCTTTATCGCTGTGTCTAGATTGTATTTGGGAGACCATTAATGTGTTCAGTTTCCGATCTGACAACTTTTTTTACAAAATTTCACTGTTTTGCATGTTTTTTTATTATTCAAATAGGTCCCTTAGGTAATTTCATTGAAGAGTCTGATTGCGTGAAAGCAATCCGGGTTAAGAGGTCATTTGAGAAACTATTTTCACGCAATCAATCCGTACGTCTCCTAAACACAATGGAGAACCGACGCATCGTCGATCATTCATTAATTTTTCTCTCTTTCCAAGTCGTACCAAGAAACGGCCAAGGAGAACTGCCGTGAGTACACAATCTAGTGTTAAAAGGTTGCATTCTTTATCTTGTCGGCAAACATTGCCATGAATTATCATCATCAATGTTATATTTGGTTAAATACGAAAAGCCAAAAAACCTTTTAACGCTAGATGTGGCGCCCAACGTGGGGCTCGACTAAAAAACTAATTTGTTCTTTTTATTTTCATGCTACCATCTGGAGAAAATTGGAACCCAAAACCAGTGATAAAAAAGAAGGACGCATATGCAGAAAATCGCAGTAAGAATTCACAACAGCAATAAATAGCAGCGCGCAAGACAACTAATGTGAGTGCGATTTTTCATTACGTTTGAAGCTTTGCGTACCGAGCATTCAGTCGGCTCGTGACATTCACTCTCTACGCTGTTTTCCTTTTCCTCAAGCAATTTAATTTCCAAATTTCTGTTTCCTTTTGCTATTAGATCCGCCTCTATCACATCATTTCGCTTATAATAGTTAGAAATAGTTAGCAAGAATTTCCATTGTTGTGTATTTTAGTGAATCACAATGGCCGCTATCTGTGCCAGTTTCAGTGCTCTGTAAGTGTTTTTCATTTATTTTTATCTCTCTCGTTGCCATATTGGCATTTTCGTGTGTCAGAGTTTCAATTGTTTATAACGCGCTTGCAAAATCCGAGAAATCAGGACGCTAAATCCTTGGCGCACCTGACAAGTGAAAATCATAACTTAAAAAAAAAATATCTTTTCTAGCTCGTGCAGTGTAACTACTTGAAATTTACGATGGCTGATGAGCAACCAAGGCAACTTAGACCGCGCGCGGGTGTAAACAAATCTGAATCTCGTAGTGAGGGAACAACAGAGGACGAAGCGACACGTGAGCTGTCGGCGCCACAGACCGCGTCGCAGTCACGTGAATGCTCGCTGTCAGATATGCTAAAATTGTTTGCTGATATGGAAACCAGTTTTGAAGCAAACATGGGTAATCTTGGAACGCAAATCAGTCAGTTAACAAACTAAAGTGACAATCTTGGAACGCAAATCAGTCAGTTAACAAATCAAAGTGACAATATTGAAACGCAAATCAGTCAGTTAACAAACCAAAGTGACAATATTGAAACGCAAATCAGTCAGTTAAGAAACCAAAGTGACGATATTGAAACGCAAATCAGTCAGTTAGCAAATCAAAGTGACAGCAGGTTCAACAGTTTAGAATCAAGGATAGAGGACACTCAAGTGCGAATGAACAATATAAATTCTGTTATTACCGACATCCAAGCACAAATCAAAAATTCGAATGACACCATGGAGGAAAAAATTAAAGCCATTACCACTGCTTACGCAAGCGAGATAAACGCAAGCGTACACGCAAAAATTGATAGTGTTCTTTCGATGGTGGAATCTGCCGAGACCAATCTTGGTAGCAAGTTCATAGATATGCAGGCCCAAATAGATGTGTGTAAATCAACTGCGAGTGACTCTTTGAAACATTCCAGTGATGTTTCAAAGAGAGTAAGCCAATTGACAGAAAGTGTCAACCACGTTGGCGAGCGAGTTGAAGACCTTGCTCAGCAAATATCCGATGTCAATATTGACAAGAAGATCGCAGATGTCAACACCGGTATAAGCAATACACTTGATAGGGAATTTGAAGAGTGGATGCAATCCAAAGAACAGTACATTGTCAGCAAGGTACACGCTGAACTAAAGGGTACGGTTAAATCTGCTACAGCAGAAATCTTAACCGCTCCCGGTACTTCTGGTGACACTTTAACCAGTGAATTAGGTGAAATCAGACGAGCATTTAGCCACTATCTTCCGGAATGGAAACGTCAGCTAAGCAATGATATAGATCAACTGAAACGACAAGTTACGGAATTGCAAGGTGACAATCAAAGTGAGTATTCGCTACCGCCAGAACACGATAATCGTCAATATCCCGAGTGTCAGGTACAATTCTCACCAACAGTAAATAATATGCGTGGCGAAACTTCTACGTCACGTAGTCATGCCGATCAACTAACACTAGTTGAACTAATGCGAGACGAGAGTGTGCTAAAACACAGAGTTTTTCAGCCTTTTATACCTGAAAAACGAAATATACATCCAATGGTATTTCTAAAATCATTCACAGGCGCTTTTCCAGAATCGTGGAACGACAGGCAGCGGATACAGTTCATCTTAGGCTATGTACACGGTGAAGGATCAATTTGGGGTACAGAAACAATAAACAAATGTCACACCTATGCAGATTTTGAAAAGCATTTTTTGAATAAATTCTGGAGTTCAGGTATACAACAAAGACTCCGAAAAGAGGTTTACAACGCCGAACCTTTCAACACCAAAGGAGGAGGTTTGAGACGTTATCTTGAAAAATATCTACGTAAAATTCAGTATTGGGACACGCCCATTTCAACCAAAGATGTAATCATGATCTTAAAGTCAAAACTTCCTGTGTCAATAAGAGAAAAACTAGTTAATGTGAGTGAAGAAGACCTAGAAGCCTTTCTTTTGTTCTTGATAATTTGGATATGATCTATGAGGATGTGCGTGCGAGCGCGCGGAATAATTATAATAATGGACCGCCCGCTCCGCAGCAGCACATAACAAATTGCGTCAATGGAATGTCGTACCAACATAACACGGGACAACCAAACGCTCAGCCTTACGGCAATCATAACAGTTTCAACCGCCGTAATGGAAAACAATATAACAAACATCCACACCAGAATAGATACAATCCGATTTATCAAAACACACAGCAACGATACGGTAATTCACCGATAAATCACAACGGTAATTACCAGTACCAGAACAACAAGACGAATAATGGAAATCGTCACAAGGGAAAGAAATGGAACAATTATAACAGACCACAACAGTACAGTCAGCCGAGTCACTTCACTCCCTCTCAGCAAATAAATTTTTCACAGCCGAAAAATGCGACATTTTCTCACCAACCCAACAAACAGTTCAGGAACAATAGTCAGGACAATTTGTCGGATGCTTTTCCTGACACCGCCGGTTATAATAGCCAAGGAAATCCGACTATTTTTTGCACACAGGCGAGCCAAGCACCAAACGCGATGTCAAATAACACGCAATCAAGTGATGCACAAGTCGTATGGGATACGAACGCGAATTTTCGACCTGGCAGGTCGCAAAATACTAGTCAAGTAAAAATAACTGACATTTCAGCTCCACCCCAGTCGGAAAACCATTAGCAGCTTCTTTAGGCCTCCACGGGGAAGCTGCGGAACCAATGGGGGGGGGGGGGGGGGCAACTTCATTAAAAGACATATCAACGTAATTAGATACGAAGACGACAGAGACTTACGGGACGAACTATTAGACGAAAAGAACACCTACGAAAACAAAGACTTTTGGGAAAACCAAGTACAAGCGTCAACTCTGATTCACATTTATGATATACCAATCATTGCCATCATCGACACAGGTGCAAATATTAATGCTATGTGTATGTGTGTATATAAAAAGGTATGCTCTGTAACAAAAATTCCTTCACTTCCTGTACAAGGATGTACTGTATCCGGAGCAGTAGGCTCCCTAGTACAGAAGGTTAGCTTGCAAGTACAAGCAACAATACAATTTAAATCCGACTGTATACCGTGCACATTTTTAGTAGTAAAGAACCTGTCAGTGCTATGCTTGTTAGGAATGGACTTTCTACGAAGAAATCGTGCCATCATTGATTTAGCTGAAGGTAAGTGCACGTTAAGACTAGATGATAGGACACTGGTCATTCATCTAATGAGAACCAAAGTCAGGATAACCAACCTGGAACGTAAAGTGAAAATACGTAGACTTTCTGACAGGCAACATTACCACCGTGCGGTTGACGAGTTCAGTGACGTCAACAATGACCCTGACTTACTACCAACTGCCGACGAGTTACGCATAAAAATTGTGGAAACAGACGGACTCGACGACAGACAGAAGTATGAACTACACGACCTATTAGCAACATTTGTGAACATTTTTTCCAGAAAACCAGGTATCATAGCAGACTATGAATTTAACATGAGAGTGAAACCCCACGATACTTTTTGCAAAACAACCTATTCAGTTCCGCTGTCCCGTAAAGAAGCCGTCAAACAAGAAATACGTAAAATGCTTAAGTGGAAAATCATAGAACCGTCCGACTCTCCCTACAGTAGCGTGTTGTTACCTGTTTTCAAAAACGATGGAAGCGTCAGACTTGTCTTGGACGCAAGGAATATTAATAAAATCATCATTCCAGTATGCACAAGACCAGAACCACTGGAGGAACAACTACAAAAATTCCATAGTGTGAGGTTCTTATCCTCAATAGACCTCCGAAGTAGCTATTGGCAGGTGAAACTATCATCATCATCATCGAGGAAGTACACAGCCTTTATCTTTGCCGGCAGATCCTATCATTTTCGTGTAGTACCTTTCGGTCTCAACATTAGTTCTGGTGTTTTTATTGCAGCACTTGATTATGTGCTAGGACCAGAGTTACTTGACCAAGTCACCGTCTATGTTGATGATTTACTGATCGCAACGACTTCCTGGGAAGAACATTTAACTCTCCTACAAAAGATCTTTCAAAGATTCTCTGATTTTGGTGTTACCGCAAATTTACAAAAATCCAAATTTGCCAAGAAAGAAGTCAAGTTTTTAGGACATATAATTTCTTCGGAAGGAATTTCACCTGATCCCAGCAAGTTAACAGCAATAGAAAATTTCCCTGTGCCTTGCACTAAAAGGCAACTAAAAGGTTTCATTGGATTAGCTTCATTCTTCCGTCGCTTTATTCCGAATCAATCAATGAGCAATCCCGCATTGTTAAATTTGCTCAAGAAAAACGTCCACTGGATGTGGACTTCTGAATGCCAAAAAGCCTTTGACAAGATCAAAGAAGCTCTTCTAAAGAGTAACATTTTAAGTCATCCAAACATGAGTTTAGATTTCTGCATTTCTTGCGATGCATCGTTTCAAGGATTAGGTGCATGTTTATTTCAAATAGACAAAACTGATGGGCAGGAGGAAGTCAAAATAATCAGCTTTGCCAGTCGGATCTTAACCGAATGTGAGAGATCATATTCGGTAACCGAATTAGAGGGATTAGCCGTTGTGTGGGCTTTTCGCCGCTTTAATTACTATATTTATGGTCATAAAATCAGAGAATACTCAGATCATCAAGCACTGAGCTTCTTACTCTCTTGCAAACTGTATCATCCTCGGCTTACTCGATGGTGTTTATTTCTACAAGAGTATGATTTTGAAATTATTTACGTAAAGGGCAAGAATAACATCATTGCTGATGCATTGTCACGTATGCCGGAAGGTTTGCCGGAGCCTACTGAATTAATAGAACAGATTTCTAATCACAAAATTCTTCTTATGAAAGATCCTCTACATCGGAGTTACTTTCTGCGTCTTTGCCGTCAAATGAATACTCTTCAAGACACAGATCGCAATTGGCTAGAAATTAAACAGCTTCTTCAAAACAACCCTGATCACTCGTTGTCAATATTTTATAAAGTACACAATGGAGTTTTGTTTCACCGAACTTCTCTGTTGACAGGAAGGTGGTGTGTCTGTATTCCTAAAGATTATGTTGAACATCTCATTTGGTACACTCATCTCTCCTGGGGTCACTATGGCCCAGAAAAATGCAAACGCAAGATTTCAACATACTGATATGTACCTAATCTTCACAAGAAGGTGCACCAATTATTAAGAAATTGTTCCATTTGCCAAAAGGCGAAACCTTTCAACTTGTCAAATGCCCTACCTTTAAACCCGATACGTACAGAAAGACCAAACCAAATCGTCAGTTTGGATTATGCAGGTCCACTTCCTCAGGGAAGAGGAGGTGTGAAGTATCTGGTCGTATTGTTAGATCTTTTTACCAAACACGTGAGACTCTATGCAATGAAGTCATCTAATAAAGTTCCACTAATTAGACGTATTGAGAAAGACTGTTTTCCTCGCTTTGGCAAGCCTGAAGCCATGTTATCTGATAACGCATCAACTTTCGTGGGGAAACGATGGAGAAATTTCCTTGCAACCAACGACATCAGACAAATTTTGATATCCCGGTATCGACCGCAAAGTAATCCCACAGAAAGAGTATTCAAAGAGTTCAATCGTTTCATACGAACGTATGTTCCAAACCAGCAGACACGGTGGATTGATTTCGTCACACCCTTTGAAGAGATTGTTAATAACTTACCTCACACATCAACTGGTTTCACACCATCAGAACTAGTCTCTAAACGACTAGAAAGAAATGAATGGGTAAGACCCTATCCCAAAATTACAACAGCCTGAAGTAACATTAGACGACAAGTTAAGACAAGCTCTCATATCTTTAACCACTCATGCCAACCTTAGAAAAAAGGCGCATGACAAATACATTAGCAAAGTCTTATCGTATCGTATAAATGAACGAGTGCTATTAAAGACCCACTTCAAACCATCTTTGATTCATCATAAGAATCGCAAGTGGCAGCACTTGTATGAAGGACCGTATATTATATTAAGAAAGCCGCACATTGGTTGCTATCTATTAGCTGACCCGGTATCTGAACGAATAAAACGGTTGTTTCATCACGCAGACTTGAAAAAATACAGAGTCAACCACTGAAAATATCTGTTAAGTTAAGCTGCTAAAATAAAATATACACACACTATAAGTTGTCATACTACGTGTGAAGTACCAACTTATGTAAGAGTAATGCACAGGACTAACACCCTGTTGACCTGCCACAACAAGATAAGTAATTTATATGAGCACCTGAAGTAAAACACATTTATTGTAGGAGAGCAAGATTTGCCTTAGATGTAAGTTAGTTTTAAGTTAATTGAGCCATGGACGGCCACAGCCGAAAGAGCTGACAAATATTATAGTAGGGACGTGCTAAGTGCCACCTGCTATCACTAGTTTAAAGTATAGCAAAGCTCTCTCCTCTTGAATGAAATAAATTAAAATGGTCATTCAGACCAGAATGATTGCTCGTAGGAAAAAAAAATTTGATTAAGGTCGCTTACTCTAATGAGGTAAATGTTATGTTATGCATAAGGAGTGTGTGACAACAAATTTTATGAGACCACCTATGAAACGCAGCAGGCAAAAAGCAGCAGCTTAGTATATAAGAATCAAGTAAGTCAATAACGATCCAGGTAGCAGGAAAGAAGTGCGCAACTCAATTATTTTATTATAATACGGAGAAAACCGTATACGCTCATAACAATTTTACGGCACAGTGCAGCTGAAATACTTACAAAGATCATTTATAAATAAACTAATTTTGTACTAGAAATATCTATTACAGGTCCTAGAGATACGACGATTTTTTTTAGGAAACCAATTTTACGATACATGGAACAGAAGATAGTTAACAGACACAGTTCACTGCTAATGCATGGTTTAAGTAATTTTAGATATGTATAGAAAATTGTTTAGAGAGCTGGATCAGACGACACTGAAACTACTGTATCGATTTAATTATACCATTTGTCATGAAAAACTAAGGTGATAATAATTTATGTTAAGCTCATCATATCATACGTCATTAACACTGTGTCTTCAAATCTCTTCACTCCATAAAAGTCTTTTGTGTTCTCCTCTAACCAGTATCCTTACCATCGTACCTTATCCAGTAGAGAAGTGAATTTTACGGGCTGGTTGCATGATTGATACATACAGGCTATACGAATGGATAGTCGTGACACATTGGTTGTCGACGGGCTATGCTTATTCTCCGCAAATTGCGAGTTCAATTAAGATTTGTTATGTGCAATTGCACGACAGGGAACACCAAGCTTCCTAATTTCCCTTATGGTAGTTTGAACACGAACTGTTCATCACGTAAACGAAGCCACATTGGCTATGTCTTCAAACTAACGACGTAACAGAGAGAAAATAAAAGAGCTGAACTTCCGAAAAGAGTAACTATTGTAAAAAGAAAAGAATAACAAGATTTCGAACAAAGTGTAAACCTAAAGTGCCTTGGAAGCATAAACTACGAACAAGAGACACGCTTTTCGTCAGGCCTTGTAGTCACAGAGACTAAATATTTCTTTGTAAATAATTTTTAGACGTGATATGTATACTAAATGTTAACTGTACTTTGTAGTAATAATGCAGTCAGTAATAAATGGACACGTATATGCTGCTGCGTGTGAACCGACTATAGACAAGTAATTAATGGACACGTATAAAAGTGGTGCGTGTGAACCTTAACATGACGACCAAATAAATGTGAACACGAATTAATAATAACGTGTGAACTGAAAAGGTGATAACTCCAATGACACGTGTGAAATACCGCGTGTGAAGAAAAGTTATAAGTACTTGTACCACGAAGTAGAAAGCCGAAGAGTGAAATTGAATAAGTGTTGCACTTACCACAAACGGTACTGTACGCCTTTCCACGGACACATTCTTCGAAACAGCTGCGGGAGTCGCCGCATCTGGCTGCTTCCGTAATCCAGAGTCGATGAAAAACCGTGTAAAAACTCACACCACGGCCAGTAGACACCAAACGCTCTGCTTCTCGCAGAATACTGCTGCTAGCGTTGTGGAACTGTCAAGTTATTATCACGTGATTGTGACCAACGGACGTAACACTGTGTACGCTGAGCGCTCAACAATCAATTTTTCTTTGCACAACGAGCGCGGATGCCAAATGTGTTTGAAATCCACTCAAAATAAAATATGATGAAGCAATGAATTAAGCACTCATGTACCTTGTGAAATTATAAAGACACTAATCGGAAGAGTCTTAAGCTCGATTTTGAGAATTGCTACCGAATTTTCTGACCAGGCCGAGTAATGACGAAAACGTGTCGAACCAAATAAAACCAGAAAAATAGATAATTATGAGAACTAAGCATTCCTAAGAGAATGAGACCTTATGTACATAAACAATTGTTATCCTTACCTAATCCAGTTTTCTTTTAGACTAAGTTATTAGTAAGTAAACACATTCTAATGCAGATTTCGTTTCTCAATTTTTCATGTACGAAAACATAAATGGAAGCACGGACATGTGTCTAGTGAAATAGAGACCGCCACCATACGGCTCAACTTGTTGCAGAACCAATCTTCCAGCTCCTGACCCGCGACGTATTTCCAACGCAACATCACACCCCGACAACTACTCCCAACTTCCACAGTGAAAGTGATGCCCTACTTTTCCTCCACTGTGAAAGTGTTATCAATTTCCCCACTCAAATGCAGTGCTATCATTTATACCCGAAGTTCTACCACTACCAGTACAACTCATACCTACCCAAGTGTAGTGAAACATTGTTTTTGCAAGTCATGAAAGCCACAAATAAGTAAAGTGCTATGTATTTACTGCAAGAAATCTGCGACGAAACAACGAGAAAAATATTCCTGTAATATGTCACTGTAAAACATGAATGTCAATTTTTTTGTAACATTTTTTCCACGAGTGCACACAGCAGCCAGACTTCCTGCGAAGTCGAGTAATTTATTTCTTTGTTATTTTTTAATATTTATTATGTCATGTATAATGTATCTATGTATGTGTATTTTTACAAAATACCACACATACAAAAGCAGCGATTGTTGGACTGTTCCACGTATGAGAAAAACATAAAAGTGTAAGTTTTGTGTTCATTGTAAATTTGTTAATGTTTATAGTTTAACGCCTTTGTTCTTTGAGAATATATTGATGCTTCACTGTACAGAAAATCTATGCTTGTTCTTTTCTTTAAATTAACCACAAATAATGTTTATGTTTAAATGAACTTTGTTACAGGTTCGCTCTTTATCGCGGTGTCTCGATTGTATTTGGGAGACCATTAATGTGTTCAGTTTCCGATCTGACAACTTTTTTTTACAAAATTTCACTGTTTTGCATGTTTTTTTATTATTCAAATAGGTCCCTTAGGTAATTTCATTGAAGAGTCTGATTGCGTGAAAGCAATCCGGGTTAAGAGGTCATTTGAGAAACTATTTTCACGCAATCAATCCGTACGTCTCCTAAACACAATCGAGAACCGACGCATCGTCGATCATTCATTAATTTTTCTCTTTTTCCAAGTCGTACCAAGAAACGGCCAAGGAGAACTGCCGTGAGTACACAATCTAGTGTTAAAAGGTTGCATTCTTTATCTTGTCGGCAAACATTGCCATGAATTATCATCATCAATGTTATATTTGGTTAAATACGAAAAGCCAAAAAACCTTTTAAAGCTAGAAAGCGATATTGCTATGTGCTTGATATCGAGAAGTACCACGCACATGGTATGATATTCTGGCAAACCATGTAAAATTACAAATGGTCTTGTAATCTCAGAGTCTAGAGATGTGTGTAGAAAACAGGCAAACAAAAAAGTCCGGACCAGAAACAGTGAGATCTTTGTGCCAGGGGGAAACGAGCCCATCTTTGCACAACAGTTCTGAGAGTGACTTTGATCAACTGAGAACGTTCTGGTCACGTGTCAGGAGTGGATGGCCTCCTGACCTTGTGGGGAAATGTCTAGTGCAGGTAGGACTATAAAAAAATAGTTCAAATGGCTCTGAGCATTATGGGACTTAACATCTGGGGTCATCAGTCCCTTAGAACTTCGAACTACTTAAACCTAACTAACGTAAGGACTTCACGCACATTCATGCCCATGGCAGGATTCGAACCTGCGACTGTAGCAGTCACGCGGTTCCAGATTGAAGCGCCTAGAACCGCTCGGCCACAGCGGCTAGCTAACGAGAAGTATACCTAGGGTGCAAGTGCTTATGCTGTCGGTCTTTGCGGTATATGTACGAGTGTCTGACAGCCGATAGCTATATGAATGATGAAAATGGGGCGATATCTGTAATGTGCAGGATACGAATCGTATGTTTACTCTGTCGACACAGTACGCAGTGATATTTTGCCAGGGGTGAAGATCAGTTTCACACTCTAATATTCAAGCTCCAGCCCTCAGTGACAGAGCAGAGTAATTTAGTATGAGTCTTTCTGTTTCTGACGATCTGTAGGCCACTTTACAGGATTTAACTGTTGGTGCAATATGGAGATCTGTACAAAATAGTTTTTTTGCCACTGAAAGTCTCGTCTGCAGAAGGACAAAGAAAGGCAGACATTGCTTTCACACCAGCAGCAACAGTAATTTCGCATGTAAATTCAATAAGAGCCAATCCTAATGAATCATTCATTCACAAGACATCCTTTGTAAAGGGACATACGAGTCTCTACATAGCATTGTGAACATTTGCGTATGTTGAAATCAGGAAGGGTAACATGTGACAGATGGGGTGCCACATTAGACGCTTGAGGAAGCATGCATTCGGCGTTATTCTGCGCTCTTTGTTCGTAAAGAGGTTCTGTTAGGGCAAGAATTTCCATGCAGACAAGCTGAGACATCACGAAAGCTCTTACAAAAGCGACCGTTAATTATCTCTGGGGACACTAAACAATTTCCGAAAGGTCAACTTGGCTCTTATTTTACATAGCCATGTGACATGAGCATAACATTGAGAAACTTTTAGATGGTGAGTCGCCATGCATGCATTTCGCAGCGATGCATCAGCCACACTGAGCAGGTAGGCACTCATGCATGGCTGATGCAGCTCGCATGTCCCATTAGGATCGCTAATGAGAAGGCAGCCTGTGCTATTCCGAGAAGCAGTGGAACGGATTTCTGCAGCATCTGCGAGGGTGAGTTGCTTGGAAATTAGGTTTTCGCTGGACAACAGGTAGAGAGAGGGATCACGCCACCTGCAATGAACATGTGCGCACAGTCCAGAGGGTGACTTGGCGCTTATTTACATAGAGATGTGACGCCAGTATATAACTCGAAGAACTGTAGATGTGACTTACACATGCTGTCGGCAGCGGCGCGAGAGCAAATGGCTAGTGCCCAAGTGGTGGCTTGCTTCCGGCTGGCCCTGCAAAGTGCGTGTGTGCGTTGGATCCTCTGGTAGTTGCGGGTGATGTTAGTTCAAAAGCGTTTTTTACGTGCACTGAGTGTTTGTGCACTGGATTATTTTTGCCTGTTTAAGTATTGTGAGTGTTGCACATGCCTTATCTTTTGACAATTTATGAACTGTTTTGGTGTCTGGTGCATTATTTTGCGAACAGGTGTGCAGTGCATGATTTCGATAGTTGACGACAAGTGAGTGTGTTTGCAGAATCTTTTAGATGCATTATTTTGTCAATTTACGAGTTGTTGACCTCTCTGCACATCAATGTACTGCATTATTTCGGAGATTTACGAGTAGTTTGCATGTCTGTAGGCTGCACAATGCATTATTTCGACAGTGTTTAATTAGTGAGCGTGTCTGCAGAGCGTTTTACAAGTATTATTTCGGTGATCTAGGAGTAGTTTGCAGGTCTGTAAGGTGTGCTATACATTATTATGACAGTTCACAATTAGTGAGTGTGTCTGCAGATCATTGCACATGGATTATTCTGGTGATCTACGAGTAGTTTGCAGCCCTATAGGGTGTGCAACGCATTATTTCGGTAATTTACGAGTTGTTTGCGTGTCGGTACATCAGTGTACTGCATTATTTCGGTAATTCACAAGTAGTTTGAAGCTCTTTGTGCTGTGTACTGTGACCCCAAACATGTCAGAAAGTGTTTTGTATCAGTGTAATAAATATACTATGTCAAATCCATCCTTAAATATATTGTTCCCAAATAAATAAAGTACATTTCTTCCACTCTCCAGCAGCCCAGCAAGGGCTGAGTCTTTTTCCCGCCATTTTCCTCCAGACCGCTATCTTGGATTATGTCATGGAAGGGATGACAGCGCCCTCTGGTAGCAGTACCATGTACTAAGTCAGTTGGACTCTGGGCCGTGGTGGACACAGTGGATGGAGCTACTGCCTCAAATTGTTTAAATAAATACTGCTTGCAGACTAGAGGCCTACGTCTATCCTATCCAGTAGCCCAGCAAAGGCTGAGTCCTTTTCCTGCCATCCCCCCTCCAGACCGCCATCTTGGATTATCTCACGGAAGAAATGACAGCACCCTCTGGTGGCGGTACTGTGTACTAGGTCAGTTGGATTCCAGACCTCATGGTGAAGACACTTGATAGCGGTACTGCCTCATATTGTTTAAATGAACACTGCATGCAAAAGAAAGACTTATGTCCATCCTATCCAGCACAGGCTGAGTCCTTTCCCAGCCAACTCCTAGGAAGAGGTGGCGGTCGGTTGACTTAGGTAAGTGGAGGTAGCCCAAATAACCTTTCTTTCTCTTCAGTTTCTTGGGTTAGTGGATTTAACCAGGGTGTGTTGCATTGTCCTGATGAAATTTGATCTTCCCACCCATCCTTATGTTTAAGAGGAGGGGAGGGGGAAGGGGAGGGAGTTAGGTTACTGGAGGTAGCCCAATTGACCTATTTTCCCTCCAAAATTTGAACTTCCAACCATGATGTCATTGCGATGTGGCCATATCTATTGCCTCCGTCTTAGATCCGCCATCTTGAATAAATTTGGTAACAATGTTGAGTGGGGCCACATCCCTGTTGTTTCTCCACTCATAATTGTATGGAGCTGTCTTACCATCTTTTTTAAAAATGGGATGCTTTTTTCCTGTCATTAAGTACCTTTCGTGGCTCAAGCGATCTACGATAAATTACTGCTATAAGGGGAGCAAGTACTTTCACATAATCTTTATAGGCTCTTATAGGTATCTCGTCTGGTCCTGAAGCCTTTCTAGCACTAAGCGATTGTCGCTCATTTTCAGTATCTGCCATTTCGATGGTTGTGCGACGATTGAAAGGAGTGACAGTGTTATGAATTTCCGCGGTGAAACAACTTCGGAAGACCGAATTCATTATTTCGGCATTCTCTCTGTTATCTCCCGTTTCAGTGCCGGTGTGGTCGATGAGAGAATGGATAGATGATTTGGACCCACTTGCTGATTACTTTCACTGCGCGATGACAACGTTGAAGCCACTGATGACAGTGCCACTAAAGCAGTGTTATTAAACACGGTTTTCCAAAACTACTTCACCAATGAAGCCGAAGTAAATATTCATGAATTCCAATCAAGAACAACTGCCAAGATGAGAAACATAGATGTAGATATCCTCGGAGTAGCGAAGCAGCTTAAATCACTTAATAATGGCAAGGCCTCCGGTCCAGATTGTATACCAGTCAGGTTCCTCTCAGAGTATGCTGATAAAATAGCTCCATATTTAGCAATTATATACAACCACTCGCTCACAGAAAGATTCGTACCTAAAGACTGGAAAATTGCTCAAGTCACACCAATATCCGAAAAGGGAAGTAGGAGTAATCCGCTGAATTACAGGCCTATATTACTAAAGTCGTTTTGCAGTAGGGTTTTGGAACATATACTATATTCGAACATTATGAAGTACCTCGAAGAAAACGATTTATTAGCACAGTCGGCACGGTTTCAGAAAATATCGTTCTTGTGAAACACTATATACTCATGAAGTAATAATTGCTATCGACAGGGGATGTAAAATTGATTCCATATTTTTAGATTTCCATATGGCTTTCGATACCGTTCCTCACAAGCGTCTTCTAACCAAATTGCGTGCCTACAGAGTATCGCCTCAGTTGTGCGACTGGATTCGTGATTTCCTGTCAGAAAGATCACAGTTCGTAGTAATAGATGGAATGTAATCGAGTAAAACAGAAGTAATATCCGGCGTTCCCCAAGGAAGTGTTATAGGCCCTCTATTGACTCTGATCTATATTAACGACATAGGAGACAATCTGAGTAGCCGTCTTAGATTGTTTGCAGATGATGCTGTTATTTACCGTCTTGTAAAGTCATCAGATGATGAAAACGACTTGCAAAATGATTTAGATAAGATATCTGTATGATGCGAAAAGTGGAAATTGAACCTGAATAAGGAAAAGTGTGGAGTTATTCATATGAGTACTAAAAGAAATCAGCTAAATTTCGATTACGCTATAAGTCACACAAATCTGAAGGCTGTAAATTTAACTAAATTCTTAGGGACTACAATTACAAATAACCTAAATGGGAACGATCACATAGATATAGTTGTGGGTAGAGCAAACCAAAGACTGTGATTCATTGGCAGAACACCTAGAAGATGCAACAGGTCTACTAAAGAGACTGCTTACACCTTGTTTGTCCGCCCTATTCTGGAGTATTGCTGTGTGGTGTGGGATCCGCGTCAGGTGGGATTGACGGATGACACCGAAAAATTACAAAGAAGGGCAGCTCGTTTTGTATTATCGCGAAATACGGGAGATAGTGTCACAGACATGATACGTGAATGTTACGTCTGCCGCAGACGGCCCCTGCCAGGCAGATTACACTCAAGACACCCCTGTGCACCATATAACATACACAAGCACTTGCAGGCGCAACCAAGAGGAAAATAATTCTTCCAAACAAACAGAACTTGTCAGAGACTAATGCGAACCTTTTTCTGCAGAGGTCGCCTCGCAGATACAGGGAAAGTTGGAGCACTCCGCCGGCTTCCGCCGGCTTTATAAGGCCAGCGCAGCAGCAGTACAGCCAGTGCCTTGCAGAGCTAGGACCAGCTCCGTCTGACCTCACCGACGCTCTTGATGAATGTTCATCCACAAGTTATTTGATTTTGTGTGTGTATAGTGATTGTTCGAGAAGTGTAGTTCAGTTTCAATAAACGGATTATACTGAGTGTTCTACAATACTGACTATTCTCCAGTCAATTGGAGTGGCAATCATTAAACAAAGGCATTTTCGTTGCGACAGGATCTTTTCCTCTGATTGCGAAAACATTCTGTTGGCACTTACCTACACAGGGAGAAATGATCATCATGATAAAATAAGAGAAATCAGTGCTTGCACAGAAAAATTTAAGTGCTCGTTTTTCCCGCGTGCCGTTCGAGAGTGGAACGGTAGAGAGACAGCTTGAAGGTAGTTCATTGAATCCTTTGCCAGGCACTTTGTTGTGAATAGAAGAGTAATCACGTAGATGTAGATTTTACAGCCGACCCCTGTGGCCGAGCGGTTCTAGGCGCTTCAATCCGGAACCGCGCTGCTGCTACAGTCGCAGGTTCGAATTCTGCCTCGGGCAGGGATGTCTGTGGTGTCCTTAGGTTAGTTAGGTTTTAGTAGTTCTAAGTCTAGAGGGCTGACGACCTCAGATGTTAAGTCCCATAGTGCTTAGAGCGTTTGAACTGATTTTACATACAACCAAAATCTCTTAGGGTTTTTACTCATGTCGGTTGACAACGTGCTATTTTCAAAATCATTGAACGCTTCTCTCATTGCTCTCCTTACGCTCATTTTCGCTTCGTTCAGCTTTTGTCAGCTATGTTTCTACTTCTCTTGAATCTGAGATGAAGTGCTCTTTGTTTATGTAGAGTTTTAACACAGCTATTAAATGGTGATGGATCTTTCCCATCGATTAAAACCTTAAAACCTTACTCTGAACGTACTTCTCTAGGGCATATTGAAAGATGCCTTTGAATTTTTTTCTATTTGTTCTTCACATCTTCGTCCTCATCACCAATTATTTGATGCTGTCTGCTGAGATATTCTGAAATTTATATCCTGTCGCCCTTGCTGAGCAACATTCCTTGTAGGACCCGTCGTCCTACAAATTGTCACTGCCTTATGATCACTGATACCTTCCTCTACGTTAACTGATACGACGAGTTCAGGTCTGCTTGTTGCCAGGAGGTCTAAGACATTGCCCTGATGAGTTGGTTCTGTAACTATCTGCTCAAGGTAATATTCCGAAAAGACGTCTAGAACAATGCCACCAGGTTTGATGGCATAAATGGATGCAGAAGTATACTGCACACCTTTCTGCACAAGAGTCATGGAAGTGCGATCCAAATGCAGATTTGATTTCTGCCCAGTATTAACTGAATGAAAGGTGCTAATTCTTTGGAATAAACTGATTTTGTTAACAAGAAACAACAATAAAGAATATTTATACCGAGGCCAATGTCAGTATACCGAGACTAATGAACGGGATTCTACAAGAGGTTCGTGAACTTACACCACTTATTGCCCGAACAGCATCTTTCTCAGCAAAAAATATCTTTTGAAAACGGAAAGACTTACCGCAAGATATAATACCACACCTGGCAAGCGAATGAAAATAAGCAAAGTAGACCACTTTTCGTGTCGAACTATCACTTCCTTCAGATACCGTTCGAATAGTAAAAATGGCAACATTAGGTCTTTGAACAAGATCCTGAACGTTGGCTTTCCACGACAGTTTACTATCTATCTGAACTTATAGAAATTTGAACTGTTTAGTTTCACTAATCATATGTCCATGCTGTGAAATTAAAATGTCGGGTTTTGTCGAGTTGTGCGTTAGAAACTGTAAAAACTGAGTCTTACTGTAAGTTAATGTTACTCTATTTTTTACAAGCTATCAACTTATGTTAGGTACTGTACTATGTGAAATATAGCCAATGTTGCACACAACACCCATTACTACCAAACTATTGTCATCAACAAACAGAAATATCTTAGAATTACGGTAATATTAGAGGGCATATTATTTATATAAATAAGCAACAGGGGTGGCCCCAGTAGTGATCCCTGGGGCGCCCCCCATCTCACCATGCTCCACTCAGATCCCATATGACAGCCATTCTAAACACTGTGAATAATCACATTTTTCTGTCTGTTATTAAAGTATGAAGTGAACCAATTGTGAGCTACTCCCCATATTCCATAATGGTCCAACTTCTGGAGCAACATTTTGTGATGAACACAATCAAACGCCTTAGTTAAATAAAAAAGATTCCTACCGTTCGAAAACTTTTGTCTGATTCATACAGTACCTCACAGAGAAAAGAGAATATAGCATTTTCAGTTGTTAAACCACATCTAAAACTGAACTACACATTTGACAGCAAATTATGTGAAATAAAATAATCAAATATCCTTACATACATAACCTTTTCAATAACTTTAGCTCCACTCGGAGTGGCCGCGCGGCTTGAGGCGCCATGTCACGGATTGCGTGGCCCTCCCGTCGGAGGTTCGAGTCCTCTCTCGGGTATGTGTGTGTGTTGTTCTTAGCTTACGTTAGTTTAAGGAGTATGTCAGTCTAGGGACCGATCACCTCAGCAATTTTGTCCCTTAGGAATTCACACACATCTGAACATTTTAAAAAATAACTTTAGCAAGTACTGATGGCATGGAAATAGGTCTAAGATTGTCTGCATTATCCCTTTCTCCCTTTCTATAAAACGGCTTTACTATTGAGTACTTTAATCGTTCAGGAAACTGACCATCTTAAAGGAAAAATTACAAATATGGCTAAGTACAGGGCTAATATGTGCAGCACAGTATTTAATATTCTTCTAGGCACGCCATCATATCCATGAGAGTCCTTAGTCTTCACTGATTATATTGTTAACTCAGTCTCCCCCTTGTCATTATCACAGAGGAGTATTTCAGACTTCAATCTCGGAAAGGCATTTTCCAAAGAGGTATTGATTCCCTGTAGAAACAAAGTTTTTATTTAATTCAGTAGCAATGCTCAGAAGATAATTGCTAAATGCTATACATATACCTGACTTATGAATAACTCTTGTACCTTAATGAAGTTTAAAAAACTCTCTTTTGGCGTTGGATTAGATTTTATACATAGTTTTTAATTACATATAAATGTGTTTAAATACAAAAACCTTTTAGTGTTAAAATTTGTGCATCATGGTCTGAAAGGCCATTCACCCTTTTACATCAGATTGCCTATCTAGCAATGATGAATGAATAAAAATATTGTTTATGGCTGTGCTACTGTTCCCCTGCACCCTGGTTGGATAAAACAGTCTGCATCAGATATGAATTTAGGAGACCTTGCAACATCGTTTTCTTGCACAGTCACATACAAAATTAATAGTGAAGTCACCACATATAACTAATTTTTGGTACTTCCTGTAAAGGGAACCAAGAACCCCCTCTAACTTGAGGATAAATGCTCTGAAGTCACAATTAGAGGTTTACTTTAACTGAATTCCACTGCCCCTGTTCAACATCCAAATATCTGTTCAGCGCAGTGCCGTGATACGTCTACAGACTCAAATGGAATACTGTTTTTTACGTACACGGTTACTCGCCCACTCCGCAAAGAAGTCCTTGAAAAACAGCCATATATGTATCCTCGTAAAGAAAGCGTCTGAAGTGTCAACTTGTTTAAGTGGTTCTCCGATATACCGATAACATCAGAGTCAACATCTATAAGCAGTTCACTAACTTTAGCTCTAATACCTCTTATGTTTTGATGAATTATGCTAGTTCCTTCTCTACTTGGGAACCTGACCTCCTCTGAAGGTGATTTCTTTGTTAGAGGACTTCCTTTAAGCAGGGATGCTTACTGTATCGACTGACTTCAATCTAAAAAAGGTGCAGCAGTAACGCCACCTACTACAGGAATTTTTCCATGAGTGATCCCACCACCACCCACTACACTGTCACCTATAAGCTTTGTCAGCCTCCCTTTTCCATACCTATTGAGATGCAGGCTGTGCCTAGTGAAACCTGATCTATTGATAGACTCACCTGGCACTACTGCAATGTGAGCCGTACCCTCCGCCATCAGTGCATTCTCCAGCGCCATGTTAACACGCGTAACAGAAGCGTTAAGATGAGGCCTATCATGACGTTGAAACTGTTGCACGAAGAGCACGTTAGTGCCTCCAGTTTAAGTAGCTATCTTTACCAAGTCATCACCTACATCATACATGTGGATTCAAACAGTCAGTTGTGATAGGGGAGTGCTAAGCAGTAGTCGTGCGATCGCAGTGTGTCATCATTGTTGTGTCACAAATCACAGTGTTGCAACGTCTCTGAATCATGTATTGCAGACATAGTTCAGAATGTTTTGAAGAACTGAAAGGTGTGCGTATAGTTGGTCCCGCACAGCTAGACTCCCAAACAAAAGTGGGCCAGGTGCGAGTAGAACTCGCATTCTGAGGATTCTGTACAAACTTAATCATGTACATAAACAGTTCATCCATCGAGAATCTCGACAATTTTTGCCTGTTATCGACAATGATACTGGCGAGATATCGGCCTCGGGAATTGCAGGACTTTCGAGGATGTTTTAAATTTATTTGTCGGACAACAGTTGACAAAAGAAATATTTTTTGTGTGATTAAGAGCACGTTAGAGCCTCCAGTTTAAGTAGCTATCTTTACCAAGTCATCACCTACATCATACATGTGGATTCAAACAGTCAGTTGTGAGAGGGGAGTGCTAAGCAGTAGTCGTGCGATCGCAGTGTGTCATCATTGTTGTGTCACAAATCACAGTGTTGCAACGTCTCTGAATCATGTATTGCAGACATAGTTCAGAATGTTTTGAAGAACTGAAAGGTGTGCGTATAGTTGGTCCCGCACAGCTAGACTCCCAAACAAAAGTGGGCCAGGTGCGAGTAGAGCTCGCATTCTGAGGATTCTGTACAAACTTAATCATGTACATAAACAGTTCATCCATCGAGAATCTCGACAATTTTTGCCTGTTATCGACAATGCTACTGGCAAGATATCGGCCTCGGGAATTACAGGACTTTCGAGGATGTTTTAAATTGGATGTCGGACAACAGTTGACAAAAGAAATATTTTTTGTGTAATTAACAATTATCTGCTGCTTCCCATTACTTGTACTGTGAAATCCCGGCTCCTACAGAATTTTATGATTCTAGGTCAAGGGGAAGCAAGGAACATTAGATCTTAAAATGGCTCTAAGCACTATGGGACTTAACATCTGAGGAAATCAGTCCCCTAGACTTAGAACTACTTAAACCTAACTAACCTAAGGACATCACACACATCCATGCCCGAGGCAGGATTCGAACCTGCGACCGTAGCAGCAGCGCGGTTCCGGACTGAAGCGCCTAGAACCGCTCGGCCACAGCTGCCGGCTCATTAGATCTTAGTATGACATAAATTTGACTTTGTTGCGTGCACCCGTTTCTGAGCAAATGGGAGAGACAGATGGACAACAAAGTGGTCCCATATGGGTTCCATTTTTTATCGATTGAGGTACAGAACCCTAAAAACGACGCATGAATACCTGCAGCGACATTATTTAAATGCAAAACACGGACAACTCTTTTCTGGAAAACATCGTCACGGGCGATGAGACTTGATGTAATCGATACGACACAACCACATAACGACAAAGTGCAGAAATTCATATGATTTGTCAACTCTCTGACGACATAACGGAAATTAAAGCCAATGTGAAGCGCGAGTTGAACAATATCCCAAAGAAGGATTTTTTCGACAGTTTCACGTGGTTCTCGAGTGTTCTGTGTATTGTAATCAATGGGGGAGGGGCGGAGGGATGGGAAATATTTAGAACATCCGTACCACCATCTTAATTTTTCTCTATTTATTTATTAATCAAGTCTCGAAACGTTTTGGACTGACGGGATAGGTCACCTGATACGACTGCCAGAGCGACACATGCCGTGATGCTCTGCATTTCATGTTTGCCACCCCTTTCAGTTACTTTCAGATTTTAAACAAAGTTGTAGGATTTCATATGTACACCAAAAGGTTTTGTAGTTCCGTGGAAACTCTTAATTTATCGACATTCTTCTTAGGATCCACGAGTCCAAAATAAGTGAAATACATCTGATACATCTTTTGCTTATTTCATAAGTCAACATGTGAACCAATCTTCTGAATTTTCATTTTACCTTCTAACAATAAATTATCGAGTATTCTGTGAAGCTGCCGAAATTTATTGCTTTGTTTTAGATGAAATTTCTTTCGAATGTAACATATTTTTGGCTGGATTTATCTATAGTGCAGTGCGTCCTAAAATGCCTTTGTTAAAGCCTGTATCTCCAGTATCTACGATACGAATTGGGAAACAGGAAAAGCTTCAGGCTCTGTGTTGTGTGAGCTTGATACGTATTAACTTGTATTTTACACAGAAGTGAAAACAATGATCAGTATGTTAACTAGCTGTGCATTATACTTTGAAAAACAACTTAGTTTTGTCAATTGTAAACATGATGCGTTATGTTCCTACAACAGATTCCGATATTTTCTCTTAATTTGTGGACAACAGCCATTATTTCTCTCAGATATAGTAAAAAATTGTGTGTCAATGTGATAGTCTAGCGCCCTTCACTCTCTTCCTCCCCGCCCCCCCCCCCCGCTCCCCTTCCTTCCACCAAGCGCCTCTATCCTTGCCCCCCCCCACCCCCCCCCCCCTCCACCTACTTCATCACAAACACAGGATACCACACACGCCGCCAACACGTCCAATGCCTATGTAAACTCCCACAGACCCTGAAAGTGGAAATAAATACCCGATACTCGTTGTGCTAATCCTGAAAGAACGTATGCATAGTAACATTTTATTATTTGAATTATTGTTGACACTGCTGAAGGTTTAAAAACAAACATCGTGTTATGATGGATGTAGTCACAGTTATGCCTATTGCTTTGTGGAACATTTTAAGCAACAGGCGTTAGGTAGTGCACCTCTGAAGCCTTGCCGTTAGCTCCACTATGTGGTTGCGAAGAGGAGATTCATGGGTTTCACAATTTCTTAAATGGAATTTACCCCTAAATCAGCTGCACTCTGGATGCTGAGAGTGAGGTCGGTCTTCTGTTCCTATATGTGATGGTATATAGAATTTCTGACAGGACTCTAGAACACAAATTGCATAGAAAGCCTACTAACACAAATAGGCACTTAGACGCCAATACGTACCACCACCCAGCCCAGAAGCAAGCAGTGCTCAACGCTATATCTTCACGTGCTTTCCTTATCAGCGGTGACAAGAATTTGGAAAGATGCAGTTTTTGAAGAAGACAATGAAGGCCAATGACTATGAGACTATGATAGTTCATCCATAGAGAGGGCTTTTGAGCTATTTGGCATAAATGGAGTTCTAATGAGAAATGGTATTCACACCACTTTCTGCTGTCAAAAAAAAAAAAAAAAATTCCCGATGGAAAACAGATGCACCTGATTGTCTTCACACTGCAGGGTCTATGAAATGACGTATGTCAGTGGCCGAAGAGTATACAGCCGAAACGTATTTAGGAACACGTACGCCACACACGACTCAAGCGAAGTATGGAATCGGCGGTAGCGAAACATCACGAGAAGTGTGACCTTGACATCTATTTCAATAAAGTACGTGTTCTGACTAAGGAAACCAATATTTATAGAAGAAAAATCCGGAAAGCAATTGAAATTTCTGAAAACGCATGTAACTTCAGTAGAGGGCGGCTATAGGATTCCGGCATCGTGGCTCCCTCCTATCAAGGAAGTGAATACTCGGCCTATCTTGCTCTGGCCGTTTCGCTTCTACATCTCGCGTACGGGGCAGATCTTCCAATTCCATCTCGTCGTCCGACGACTCCCATTGCTGCCTGGTGATAGATCTCTCACCCACCGACAGCCATGACATGTCAGAAACAAAGCGGTGATGCAATCACCAGACCTGGATGCACCTTCGAATGCTGTTTCGTCTACACCATCTCGGCTTCTGGGGACTGCGCCCCTTTCGGTCCTCCCTGAGGCTAAGCGCCCGTCGCAGCGACAGTGGTACGGATTCTGATGGCTCCCTACCAGTGAAAGCCGCGTCATGGACCAGAAAATGAGTCCCTCTCCCGGTCCTATTTCTCTGAATACACCATAAGTCCCACCAAAGAAGGAGAAGTTACCTCTTATCGTGGTTTACAATCCCACGAATGATATTAAACTGAACACTGAACTGCAACGCCTCATTAAAGGCCAGTTACAGGCAGTTTACCAGAAGGACCATGTTAAGTACATGCTTGGCACGAAGGAAGACTGCCTCATACTCCTCGACTTTGTGAAGTCGAGGGCCATGAATCACTACACACATGAGGCTCCTGGCGACAAAGAAACAAAATCAAAGACCTCCCACCTAAAGCTAAGGATGTGGGCATTAGGGATGAATTGCTCTTTCTCAACTTATTGGGCCCTTTGCTCCATCAATACAACAAGAGGGAACCTAAGACGCGAACGCTAATCCCTTTGCCAGTCCATGTTGTCTCCCTTAATAGGAGAGAAGTTGTCGAATGTATCTACCAAACCAGGTAGTTACTGCTCACCAAGGTGTATACCGAATTTTATGAAGGACACGACACACAGTCCACCTGCTGCAAGTGCCAACGTTCAAGACACTCTGGTGATTACTGCTGTCACTGTGGTGTGTCAACTGTGCTGGTCCACATGAATCAGAGGACTGCCAACTCCTGGCCTTGGAAAAATCCAACTGCGCCAGTTGCCTGGGCGCTCCTCATGACCCACAGCACCTGGAAGGGTTGCCCTATATACCAGAAGGCGATGAAGTCTTCTCTCCCTCTGAAAAACAAACAGAGGACGAATCGGCCACCCACACCACGACGGGACCACATCCATTTTTCCTTCTTGTGAGACCAACCCAACGACCATCAGACTGAAGATACTCGGGCACCTGACATATCTCAGGTACAGGAACCCCTCCAGCTCAGTCCCCTACGACCACCTTTGTTGCTGCAGCTTGGTTACCTCCTGCTCATCCATCTCCTGTGACGAATACCAAAACTCATCAAACAGAAAGGCCATCTGCAACCTGTTGACGTGCCCCAACCCTCCATTGCAACACCTTCAAAAGATCCAACCCTACTCCCCAAAGGGTCAAGCAGTCCACCTGAGATATTCCCCCAGTGCTGGAAACAGGATCTTCATTTCGAAATGACATGCGAGAGATCCTCAAGAGCATCTCCCTGTTCACACAGCCCAGCATCAGGGCAGTCATTCGTGAAACAACTCAGAAGATTCGTCAGTCAGAGGATGGGCTCACGAAGGTCATCACCCTGGTCAAAGGGTCCCTTTGGGATCTGGTAGTCTGTATTTTTAATGCCAATGGCATTCAACAGATGAAGACTGAACTATATATTTTCCTCTACAATCACTATGTGGGTATTTACTTGTTATGGAAACACATCTCAAACTGACGGACAATTTTCATCCGTGCAAAATGGTCTGTTATCACATGGACAGCCTCCAGCGAAAAGGTGGGGGCATGACAAAGTTCTTATGTAAGGCACTCCTCTGCAGTAAAGTGGCCATCCACCAATGGAACATATAGAGGTCGCAACAGCCACTGTCTCTATCTGCCTTAAAGTCATTACTTGTGCTGCAGCGAATCAACTCTAACCAGGCACTTCTCAAAGTGGGCCTCCGCAAATTGACATCGTTTGACAGATTCATCCTTGGGACAGATCTCAGTGCAAAGCATTCAGCTGGCGTTCTCGCGTCGTTAATCCAAAAGGTAGAATCCTCCTCGAATTGGAAGATACTCGGGCACTGTCCATCTATGGTCCTCACACTCCTATACATAGTCTGTTCCAATGTTCAGGATGTGGCTGTTTTCAAGAACATTATGGTGCATTTTTCGTTGGAAAAGCTTCACGAACTGGCGTCAGATCACAAACTGGTGCTCCTGTACCTTACCAATGTAGCACTGTCCTTCAACGTCAATTCTGTTTTGATCATCACGGACTGGGACAAATTTGCCAGAGTCGTGAACACACCATCTAGCAAGCATCTGCCAATCTTGGTAGTGCTGTCGATTACCTAACTATGAAAAGCTGTAAGGCAATGAAGACCTCCACTTTCATTGTACCTTGGGCTTTAACCAAACTGGATGACTTGCCTCTCCTATTGCACTACCTGAAAATCCAGAAGAACCGCTATCACCGGCAGTGGAAGCAGCTTCATGACTCTCAGGACAAGCATCACATGAGGCGTCTCGAACGTGAATTCTGCCACTGCCTCACCGACTGGAAAACGTACTAATGGGAGGACAGATGTACACCTTTCTCCTCCAACATAAGACAGAATGGGCTGTTTTTGACGCCCACATGTGCTCCACACTGAGAACCAACCGTCCCAACCCCAGCATGGCGGATGGCCGAACTTATGATGCCCAATGTGCTGTGGAAACTCTTTCCAATGCATTTGAAGCCCAGAATCAATGGCTAGTCCAGGACATCACGCATGATGAACTCTAGGATGAATACAATATTCTGATGGCCGTTGCCGCTATCAGAAACATACCGTCTCTTACTACCTTTCATTTTATGTCTCCAGTAGAAGTCCAACGGATCCACTGTTGGAAATGTGGGCAGTCGGCTCCCGGATTGGATGACATCTTAAATGGATACCTCCTTTGGCTTTCACGCAAGCCTCTGGTCTTATTCACAAACGACTCTCAACAGCTGTCTCCCGATTTCTCATTCCCCTGCTCAGTGGAATCAGGCCAAACTCACAGCAGTCCTCAATCCGACAAAAGATTGCATGGTCGCTACCAACAATAGGTCCATCAGCCTATTGAATACCAAGACGAATGTCCTACAATATTTGAGCCTCTACAGCATTTTTTAGTCTCTGGCGGCGGCTGGGACAGTACAGCCAGAACATTTCAGGCTCCCTTCACATCTGTCGGCCGAACTACAACTTCTCAGAATCACGGAACACGTCAGCAAGTGCTTTAACTCCACCATGTCGATGGCAGTTGTTTTCCTGGACCTGCAGAATGCTTATGACAGGATTTGGCAAGACAATCTCGTATGCAAAATACTGTTGCAGACGACCATCCTGGACGTCTGTATTAAGATCGTGGATGATTTCCTCCACAACAGCACCTTTCTATGACACATGTTGAAATGTACTCCTCAAGACTCAGTGATGTCACCCATCCTCCTTAACAATTACGTTAATGATATGCTAGTAATCCTACACTGCCACCTGTCTCAATACATTGACGATACGGCGCTCTATTCGACCTGCCGCATCACTGAGCAGCTCACTGCTCGTCTCCAGAGGGAGGTGGACGCAACGCTCACCTGGTGTCGTACCAACAACATTGGCCTCGATGTCGCCAAAACCAAGGCACTCTACTTCACCAAACGGCGCCCTATCCTCCGCCACATCACTATTGGAGGTGTCTGGGTCTCATGGCCTCTGAATATCAAACGTGTTGGAGTCAGGATAGATAACGATCTGCTCTTCCACCGATGCACGGAGTAAGTCACCCAAAAGGTGCTGAAGCTGACAGAGACGTTGTACCCTTTCTTCATCAGAAGGGACCTGAACTTAGAAGCCAAGCTCTAAATGTACCATACAGTTGTCCACCCCTCTCTCACATATGGCTCCACTACGTGGAACAAGATCAGTGCCTCCAGCGCCTGTATAATGGGGTACTTCAGTAGAGCCTGGATGCCTGTCGCCTCACGCTGATGTTACGTTGAATGGGGAGACAAAATTATCCCTCTAAGGACGACCATTCGAGGCAAAACGAGGCGACTGTAAGATAAAGTGAACGACTACTGCGACACGGTGGATGGCTTGCAACGGATTGGCACCACGACTTGCTGGCATTGGCACCGCCACCCTGTTCCTCTTACAATACTCAAGGACTCGGATTCGGACCACGGCTATCGATAGCTCTGGTACAGCCACTCATAATGTGACAGTTTTGGTTCGACCATTCATAATATCGCAACTATAACTACCAATCTGGTGGCGTAACTTCTTACTGACAGAAATGAACTCCCACCGTTAGAGAGTGGTATTGGACTTCAAGCCCTATCGCCATACCTTTGACGGCAATACAATTATGTCATTGTAACGTAGGATAGTTTTGCTACTACGCCAAGACAGTTAGATCGCTGCTAAACCGGTGACGCTGTATCGCAACCTTCCATAATGCATTAAAAAAAGGTTTCTACAGAGGACATACAGGGTCCTGAAGAAGATCGTTTGAAGAAATATGATGCGAGCTAACCACTCAGAAGATTTTAACTTAATTTGTCAATTTGTTGAATCTCAATGTAGACAAGTGTAATGTGCTGCGAGTACATAGAAAGAAAGATCCTTTATCATTTAGCTACAATATAGCAGGTCAGCAACTGGAAGCAGTTAATTCCATAAATTATCTGGGAGTAGGCATTAGGAGTGATTTAAAATGGAATGATCATATAGAGTTGATCATCGGTAAAGCAGATGTCAGACTGAGATTCGTTGGAAGAATCCTAAGGAAATGCAATCCGAAAACAAAGGAAGTAAGTTACAGTACACTTGTTCGCCCATTGCTTGAATATTGCTCACCAGTGTGGGATCCGTACCAGATAGGGTTGATAGAAGAGATAGAGAAGATCCAACGGAGAGCAGCGCGCTTCGTTACAAGATCATTTAATAACTGCGAAAGGGTTACGGAGATGATAGATAAACTCCAGTGGAAGACTCTGCAGGAGAGAAGCTCAGTAGCTCGGTACGGGCTTTTGTTGAAGTTTCGAAAATATACCTTCACCGAGGAGTCAATCAGTATATTGCTCCCTCCTACATATATCTCGCGAAGAGACCATGAGGATAAAATCAGAGAGATTAGAGCCCACACAGAGGCATACCGACAATCCTTCTTTCCACGAACAATACGAGACTGGAATAGAAGGGAGAACCGATAGAGGTACTAAGGGTACCCTCCGCCACATACCGTCAGGTGGCTTGCGGAGTATGGATGTAGATGTAGATGTAGATGTAGAATCAAAGGTGATTCGACACACCGAATACTGGAGATACATTAACATCCCGCAGACGTAGCGCTAATAGAAAGCACAGAAGCTGAAATCGTTATAGGTACAGAAAGCTGGCTAAAGCCTGAAATAAGTTCTGCAGAAATTTTTACGAAGTCTCAGACGGTGTTCAGGAAAGATAGATTAGGCAGAATTGGTGGTGGAGTGTTTGTGTCTGTCAGTAGTGGTTTATCTTGTAGTGAAGTCGAAGTAGATACTCCGTGCGAATTGGTATGGGTGGAGGTTATACTTAACAGCCGAACTAAGGTAATAATTGGCTCCTTCTACCGACCCCCAGACTCCGATGATATAGTTGCTCAACAGCTCAGAGAAAATTTGAGTCTCGTAACAAATAAATACCCCACTCATACGGTTATAGTTGGTGGGGATTTCAACCTTCCCTCGATATGTTGGCAAAAATACTTGTTCAAAACCGGTGGTAGGCAGAAAACATCTTCCGAGATTGTCCTAAATGCTTTCTCCGAAAATTATTTCGAGCAGTTAGTCCACGAACCCACGCGAATTGTAAATTGTTGCGAAAACACACTTGACCTCTTAACCACAAACAATCCAGAGCTAATAGAGAGCACCGTGACTGATACGGGGATTAGTGATCACAAGGTCGTTGTAGCTAGGCTCCATACCGCTTCTTCCAAATCCACCAGAAACAAAAGCAAAATAATTTTATTTAAAAAAGGGGATAAAGTGTCACTAGAAGCCTTCCTAACAGACAATCTTCATCCCTTCCGAACTGACTATGCAAATGTAGACGAGATGTGGCTCAAATTCAAAGATATAGTAGCAACAGCAATTGAGAGATTCATACCTCATAAATTGGTAAGAGATGGAACTGATCCCCCATGGTACACAAAACAGGTCCGAACGCTGTTGCAGGGGCAACGGAAAAAGCATGCGAAGTTCAGAAAAACGCGAAATCCCGAAGATTGGCTAAAATTTACAGTCGCGCGAAATTTGGCACGGACTTCAATGCGAGATGCCTTTAATAGGTTCCACAACGAAACATTGTCTCGAAATTTGGTAGAAAATCCGAAGAAATTCTGGTCGTATCTAAAGTACACAAGTGGCAAGACGCAGTCAATACCTTCGCTGCGCAGTGCCGATGGTACTGTTACCGACGACTGTGCCGCTAAAGCGGAGTTATTGAACGCAGTTTTCCGAAATTCCTTCACCAGGGAAGACGAATGGAATATTCCAGAATTTTAAACATGAACAGCTGCTAGCATGAGTTCCTTAGAAGTAGATACCTTAGGGGTTGCGAAGCAACTCAAATCGCTTGATACGGGCAAGTCTTCAGGTCCAGATTGTATACCGATTAGGTTCCTTTCAGATTACGCTGATGCAATAGCTCCCTACTTAGCAATCATATACAACCGCTCGCTCACCAATAGATCTGTACCTGCAGATTGGAAAAATTGCGCAGGTCGCACCAGTGTTTAAGAAGGGTAGTAGGAGTAATCCATCGAACTACAGACCTATATCATTGACGTCGGTTTGCAGTAGGGTTCTGGAGCATATACTGTACTCAAACATTATGAATCACCTCGAAGGGAACGATCTATTGATACGTAATCAGCATGGTTTCAGAAAACATCGTTCTTGTGCAACGCAGCTAGCTCTTTATTCGCACGAAGTAGTGGCCGCTATCGACAGGGGATCTCAAGTTGATTCCGTATTTCTAGATTTCCGGAAAGTTTTTAACACCGTTCCTCACAAGCGACTTCTAATCAAGCTGCGGGCCTATGGGGTATCGTCTCAGTTGTGTGACTGGATTCGCGATTTCCTGTCAGGAAGGTCGCAGTTCGCAGTAATAGACGGCAAATCATCGAGAAAAACTGAAGTGATATCAGGTGCTCCCCAGGGAAGCGTCCTAGGGCCTCTGCTGTTCCTGATCTATATAAATGACCTGGGTGACAATCTGAGCAGTTCTCTTAAGTTGTTCGCAGATGATGCTGTAATTTACCGTCTAGTAAGGTCATCCGAAGACCAGTATCAGTTACAAAGCGATTTAGAAATGATTGCTGTATGGTGTGGCAGATGGCAGTTGACGCTAAATAATGAAAAGTGTGAGGTGATCCACATGATTTCCAAAAGAAATCCGTTGGCATTTGATTACTCAATAAATAGTACAGTTCTCAAGGCTGTCAATTCAACTAAGTACCTGGGTGTAAAAATTACGAACCACTTCAGTTGCAAAGACCACATAGACAATATCGAGGGGAAAGGCGAGCCAAAGGTTGCGTTTCATTGGCAGGACACTTAGAAGATGCAACAAGTCCACTAAAGAGACAGCTTACACTACACTCGTTCGTCCACTGTTGGAATATTGCTGCGTGGTGTGGGATCCTTACCAGGTGGGATTGACAGAGGACATCGAAAGGGTGCAAAAAAGGGCAGCTCGTTTTGTATTATCACGTAATAGGGGAGAGAGTGTCGCAGATATGATACGCGAGTTGGGATGGAAATCATTAAAGCAAAGACGTTTTTCGTCGCGGCGAGATCTATTTACGAAATTTCAGTCACCAACTTTCTCTTCCGAATGTGAAAATATTTTGTTGAGCCCAACCTACATAAGTAGGAATGACCATCAAAATAAAATAAGAGAAATCAGAGCTCGAACAGAAGGGTTTAGGTGTTCGTTTTTCCCGCGCGCTGTTCGGGAGTAGAATGGTAGGGAGATAGTATGATTGTGGTTCGATGAACCCTCTGCCAAGCACTTAAATGTGAATTGCAGAGTAATCATGTAGACGTAGAAGTAGTAAAGCAGCAGAAAATTAATGTGAAATATATACGGTAAACGCGTACGTGGCAGAGGCCACTGGTAAAAAGCTAATACCATTATAAAAATGTTTTACATATCCGACTTTCTGCTGCACCGCTGTCGCTCGCATCCTTCTCAGCGGATGACAGCGCTCTTACTTTCCTAATAAGCCCCGCAGCTGTCGCTGCAGCGCAACTAGCGTGCGTGCCCCACGTGGTAGCCAAAAATACTCGCCCCACTAGCGGCCGTAGCTGCGGCGGCGGCCGGCAGATGGCAGCGGCAGCGCCGGCGCCGCCCCGCGGCCCATCGATCGCGGCGGCGACGGCGGCGGCGGCGCCGGCGCAGGGCGGCGCGGGGACGGCCGTCTGTGGCGGCAGTGCGCGCTGCGCAGCCCGCGACGCCACACCGCGCCGTCGCCGGCCACCGCTGACGCGACGCGACGCGACGCCTCCCGCCGCCCGCCGCTCGCCGGCTACTTGTTGCGCGCCGCGACTAACAGCGGGTCTCGCCCGCCGCGCTTCCCCTCGCTCTTACTGTTCGCCGTACACACTACGCGAGTGCCACTCCAGGTACCCGGCGACGACACCCGCTTCCTCCGACGTCACCAGCCGAGTAAGTCGCACCGCCCTTCCGGGCGCTGGCCGGACGCTCGTCCGCCGCGGCCGGCGACGTCTGGCGTCAATAATAAGTAGGTCGGGCCTCCGCGCCGTACGACCACTGTACGGCGCGTCTTCGCTGTCGCCGCGAGTACTCCTGACGTCACTGATACGAGGAGTCCCGGAAATCGCGTCGGCGCACGGTACGCCTTCGGCGCGTACCGACTTGTGGTGCTAGCGAATGCAGTGAATCTGCTCCTGTACGATTCGGGGCATTTTTCGTACACGGCGTTCCAGAACTAATGCAACATTACGGGAGAAGACCAAGTTGCAAAAGTCGTTGAAAGAGACATCCTTTGTGCGATTCGTGCAACTCAGCACGCTTCGCGTGTTCATGAACGTAATGTAAAGAAGCTGTAGAAATGCGTAATTATGTGCTTCAAGAGAAAATACAAACGTAGTTTCCTATACAAAATCAATGAATCACAATAGGCATCATTCAAGTAATACTGTTGACAATTTCTGGGGAAATGAAGTGAAATTGCAATGATTAGACCTCGGCTTTTGTTTACATTCATTTATTTAATTTTGCACGATTGGCCAATTTCGACCTTAGAGGCGAATCTCAAGTGCTGTAGGTGATAATATGTCGTAATATATCCGATTATTTCCCGCGCGGGTGTAATTGATACTTGGTTTTTAACGATGAAAGTAAGCCCTGGCTTTGTCTAAGAACGTGACAATAGATTCTATGATAACTATCACTGTATTCACTTAACATTCTATTTTAAATTTGACGCTCGGACGTATATGCGCTCGTTTTCAGAACTGCCATGTCCGTTGCTAATTAGTAAGATACATTACGACATTCGTGAGAAACTAAATAAAATAATTACGTGTAAATAACAGTCCAGGTGGAACTGCGGGGTGTTCAAAAAGTCTCTCCGCAGTGCCGTACGATTGTTAGCCGCGCGTGCCGTATGCCACAGTGAATATACCGAAATGAAACTCAGTGAAATACCAGTTATTAATTTATTGAATATTCATTTTTACTGACGCTGGCTGAGATAAACGAAACAGTGGAATGTTGGGAGAGTCCCCATGAAGGGAAGTAACCCAGACAGGCGAACAATCATACGGCACACGCGGCGAACAATCATACGGCACTGCGAGAGACGTTTTGAACACCCCGTATCACAGTGTCCGTCAACAAATAAACGACTGTGGTGCCTCGCTTGAAGAAAATGACGAAGTGGAATCCTCACACAGGCTCATCCGTAGATAAAGCAGATGGTTCAAGGGTAAGATATTGGAAAAATGCAATCAGTCGAAACAGGAAACCGTTTATAAAACACTTACGCGACGCATCGTACGATACTACACAAGTGGGCGAGTCCCATAACAAAGAGGACATTTTTTTTACACTAGACATTGAAGATACAAAAACGAGGACACAATTGTCATACGTTTGATGGGCAGTTCCAATTTACACTCTGGCTGTTATAATATCGTTGTTATTTGCAACACGATCAGCTGATGATTGCTGGTAGGCATTTTCAAGTGCGTACTCCTAATTCCTTAATTTACATCGTTATGCTTTGTGTGTGTGATTTTATAACAGCCAGAATGTAAAATGAAACTGCCACTCAATAAATTTATAGTTGTGGCATCCGAAATGAGAAAACTTACGTGGCATGTTTGTTTGACTCAAAAGAGCGTTACGGAAATGCTGAAAAATCTGTCAATTGTCTGAAGATTGTCGTCTATCGCGACAAGGCTGCTTACCAAGTTCCAGCAACCACAATTAAGGGAGGAAACTTGGGATACACTTCAGAATTAGACAATTTACAGCGAGAACAGAAACGTTGAAACAGTTATTTTTCTCCATCTCTACAGGTGACCCGAAGGGGAAGAAATTCTAATACACGGTACTGCGGGAAGTACCCTTCACCATGCACACAACTGTGGTTTTCAGAACATGGATGTAAATATAAAAAATACATTGTGCGACGTTCGTAGAGTAACTGCAGCAGCTCATCGTCCAATTTTGTCTTTAATTAGGACCTGAGTTTAGTAAGCAGCGTCTTTCAAGTGGTCCCATAAGAAAAAAAATCTAGTTGGGGATAAATTAGGAGACTGAGCAGGCGACGACGCCTTCAGGATGACTCTTCCGTGAAAAACACTGTCCTAGGAAAAAAAAAAAAACCCTTGACACTGCGGTCACGTAGCCTGAAGAATTTTATGCTGTGTGCTGTATTTGCTCATCAGGTAAAGTGTTTAAAAACTGTTGCACCATCTGTATCCAGCGTTCGCTGTTCATTGCGTCATGAAAGAGTGTGATGGAGATTCTCCTGCCAGATACTGTACACCAAATTCTCATGTTTTGTGCAAGTAGAGGAGACACGTGCAGATAATATTGATCGCACGTAGCCCAAAGGCGTGAACTCTGTGCATTCATGGTGGAAACACTCCTCGTCAGACCACACCATTTATTAAGTTCTTTCCATTCTGGCAAGAAATACGACATGAATCACTGACGTAAAGTTATACGCATCCTAATGTCGTCAGGCAACAGTATGAACTGTTGCTGCGTGACGGTTTGTCCGCACAACCAACGGTGAGTTCAGGCGCTACAAGACCACCTGAGACTGAAAGAAGACGCGTATTGCACACCGATCCACTTTCCTTTCGGGTCGACTGTTTTCGGTTTAATCTGCCACATTTACAGTCTTCAGAAACTCGTCGTACAGCCACTTGTAGTGGACTTGTTTGGAACATCCGTATCTAATACACTGGGTGACGATGAATTGTATTCTCAATAATGTGTAAGCCATTTCTTCCTCAATAACATAAGAAACATATCTACATAATAAGAATCATAATACTATAAGGCTGCGTCACTTTCGGAACCCCCAGTAGGAATACAATGTATTTAAGCACAATACTTCATTATCCTGCTTAATTCCAACGCCTTTTGGAGCTGCCACTACACTTCAGTGACTACTTTGACGTTTTAGGGCGTTACATCTTCTTCAGTTTTTCGTCTAGCAGAAAATGAATGGCAAATTTGCAGTAGGAACTCACCCTCATTACAGCAAATATAACTTGCCGGACTTCAGTATAGATCTCAAAATGTGCTTTTGAGAATTCTCAGGCGGAGATAATAATTTTTTTTTTAATTTAAAAGATCAGTCAAATCTTTTGTGAAATGATTTCTCTAAAACGTAAGAAATTTAATTGATTAGAGAAAATTTCAAGCGCATTTGAATGATAGTCGAAATAGTGTACAGCTAATGAGGCATGTCAAATATTTCTCTAATCTATTTTATTTCTTACTTTTAGACAAAGCATATTTCAAAACGTTTTACCGTTTCACTCAACTGTTTTAGAGTTTCAAGTTTTGTTCAGAAAGCATGAAATATATTTAAATATGGATCGGTATTATATTATTATTATTAAGAGGGAGCTGAAAAGTTTCAATTTATGTTGTTTTATTTTGTCAACATGAAAGAAATAATGCCACAATTTCTACACCAAGTAACTTATGCGCAAAGTAGTTAGGCCTTGACGAGACGAACTTTGACACTTTTGACACTTTGTTTACATGAATAGCAGCTAATTTATAAACATTTTTTATGCAGATCTAGACCTTAAGCTAGTCAATTAGGCACTCCATTTGTCTATTTCCTTCTCTTCAAAACTTGGGCAAAAAAATCGAGTATATAATTTCTAGGAGTTAGTTTTCGCCCCACTCAAACATTTGACCAAATAGGACGCAACATATTTTCCAACCTGTTGACATGCTGAATGACCAGCCAGTGCATACAAGAATTAATTTTTATTTTCAGCAATGTATGTGTCTGTACACAATAGGACAAAAGAATTAAAGCACATGTTTCCATCCTCTTTTTTCCCAGAGCTTCTACTCTCTCTCTCTCTGTCTGTTCTGTCTGTCTGTCTGTCTCTCTCTCTCTCTTTGTGTGTCCTTCCCTCCTTCACCCGCCTCCCCCCTAAACCTCACAATAATCGCTCTCACTTCTTCGCAATAGGTTATATCGTTTCACTTCGCATGTTCATAGACTGAAATATTATGATAATATTACTACATTAGCTGATCAAATGTACAATTTACATACTTATCAATGCAAGTAGAATAGAACTTTATTCGTTCGTTAATATCGACTGAGACGCTCTGATGAAGTTAGCAACTGTGTCGTTAATTTACCGCGAGATGACAAAATGAAGCGGATATGTGAAGAGCGTTAACTTCGACCTTGGAAATGTAGTCGTAGATTCGAGACACGTTGGACATGAACAGAAAAATAAAATATTGCAAGTGAAGACGGACTATTACTTGATAAACTGCATACGACGTGGAATATACTGCCACGTAAAGCTCACGATGAAATTGTTAGCGATGAAGCTGTTGTCCTAATATCTTTCATGTGTAGGGCTTTTATAAATGCCTCGACCGGTCATCATGCGTGGACCTCGTCCTCCTGAGCGACGCGGCGGCTTCCTCTTTTGGCGTTCCTGCCTATTTTCGGCAGCACTTGTTACTCCCAACCCTGTGGGGTGGCGCAGCGGCTCCCCCCGTCAGAGGTTAGAGTCCTCCCTCGGGTATGTGTGTGTGTGTGTGTGTTGTCCATAGCGTACGTTAGTTTAAGTTGGATTAAATAGTGTGTAAGCTTAGGTACCGATGACCTAACCGGTTTGGTCTCATAAGATCTCACCACAAATTGACAAAAATTTTAGATGGCGCAGTGACTGAGGCGACTGAACTCAAGCTGATATTGCAATTCAAATTTAGTCAAGAAACAATGATTTTGATTTCAAAGTGTCTACGTTTTTCGTTTGCAGCTCATTTAATTTTGTCGTATACCCTTCACACGGTATTTCGACAGCTTCTCTAATTGTCTTAGCCGGGTGGCGAGCGCGACTTCGTTGTTCCCTGTTTCGACAGCAATAGAACTGAACGGATCACGATGCACGCCGCCCCAGGCATTCATTCCCGGTTCCGTAAAACAATAAAACAAACAGGCATAATGCTATGCCAAAACAAAAGTTATAAGTAAAGAAAATGTGTCCTGCCGCTTCCGCCGTACCAGTTCACTTAACACATCATACTTATCCTATTTTTGCAGTATGGATAGATATTTTGAGACCAAATAAGGAAATAGACTCATTCTGCCCTTGAATAGCAGATGGCATCACGGAAAGTCGTATAGCCCTCCGTGGACATCTAGAGACAATGAAAGAAGGCATATTAACAAAAAAGATCTTCAAATTCTTGGAAAACGAGAAACAGACTAAGAAAAAGGGTGGGAAGGAAAGACAAAAATGGGAAAGGACTTAGAGGAAATGCAGGTTGAGCAAGAGACTTTACTCGTTAGTAACAAATTCAGACGAGAAGTCAAGAAATCCAAAGCTTTTCAGGACGATAAAACAAACAGAAAACAACTCGAGTCAAATGGTTGCATGAAAGAGTCCATTCTGAGAGAAAGAGTTTTGGAGAAGGATGAAGGAAACTGTAATTATCTTGGCGTGCTTCCTAGTTGGCCTGAAACGAAATTAAAAAGTAATAATAAAACGTCACAAGAGGACCTTTCGCCAAGAAACAGCTTAGGAGCCACTTATCTATGAGCAGACAGAGAGAGAGAGAGAGAGAGAGAGAGAGAGAGAACATTGATATGTTGACGTCGTGTCTCACACTTTACTAAAGCTTCTGTTCCCTGTTAACTAAATTATCCGTCACCCTACAGTACGTACAGGGTAGTCAGAAACAGACTGGAAAGCTTATAATGGCGTTGCAGCCGAGTTTGCGCTGAGAAGTAATCGTTAAGAAACAAACCTATACGTAGATCCCTTTTCGACTTGTTTGCCAGTGAAATTACGTATTTGTAGTTTACCAGGTCGCCACGCGCGCAAATCCAAGCAAACTGTCATGAAACGTGTTATTTGTTTGGTTTCTTCAAGCCGACCAAACATAGCTTTCACTCACATACTTCAAATTTATCACTTCCGAAAGAGGCACATTATAGTTGGTAATGAGCATTTGGACACGGGCCCACAGACGTCTGTGCATTGTCGCATTTTAGCGCGTGCAAGTGCTTGAATCTGCGCATCTGACGACCTGACTCGCCAACTTCAACGCAACGCAACTCGGAAACGGCACATCATATCGAACTGTTTTCTTAACAATTATTTCTCGACACAGCCCCCACCTGCAACACTCTTACAAGCTTTTCGGACCGTTTCTGACCACCATCTACATTTTTGCAACTAAACTACAAGGTCTACTACTTGTGAAAGATAATCTAAGGACCAAAAAACGTTTATATGCCGCTTATCGTGTGGATAGAGCACACCATTTGTATGCTGGGCAGAGTATAAGAATTGTTAAGCATTGCTTCATAGAACAAACGTTTCAAGCAGCGTCTAAATCAGATGTCGCCGAGCACTGCCTCACCTGTGAGCATGTAACGAAATACTAAGATATCAGCATTATGGTGCAGACGACGAACTTCTTTGACGGTATGCTGAGCTACATAATTGAGATAAGACTGACGTATACTTAGTGCAGTTAATAGGGACAGGGGCTGCAGTTCAAATAAGGCGAGGGATCAGACATTCATTTTGCATGTATAACGTGGGAAAAATGTAAAGGTTCTCTCTATTCATAGATGACATTATCTTACATTTTCTGACAAGTTTTTATGCTTTCTGATTTTATCTAAGATGGATGCAAAGTCGTGGTTGTGCTAAATTTGAGAGCTAAAAAAATGTAGGCTCCAGATTCGCAGTGAAAAAGCACCAATTTTAACCGTTTGCCTTTATCATTGTCTTTACACAAAATTCCACATTGCATCGAAACCGTTGTAAAAAGATCATTCCCGTAAAAACCCCACAGGAGTGTGGTCATTGTATAAAGAAGACATATGCGCCAAAGAACAGCATAAATTTTGCGACACAAAACAATCATTTGCCATTACTTTTAGATACTATCGTACCGTCTTTTGCTCTACTAAATTCATACACTTCAGCAGCCACTGTAAAAACCTTAGAAGTCATAAACTTAAACCTGTTGCACTATAAAATATCAACATAACCTAGACGTACGAATTATTCGATCTACTGCAGTTAGCGCTACATTTTATTTGGCGAGAATTTAATGAAAAATATATAAACCAGACGGTGGACCGGCCATGGATGGCTGCTTCGCCGGTACCCTTGCCGGAATTTCACTGAACGATGACGAGACAGAGTTTTGCTCTAAAAATGTACACATAAAATACATTACAAATGCTTTGTGGAAGAGATTGTCTCCTACAGGGTCACACACGGGAGACGGACGGTTTTAAATGAAATAATACTCAGCTAACTTTAAAATTAATGCATGTTTATTTACGCAAAATCAAAGCTCATTATTTGCCATTTTAGTTAACAAAGTTATTTGTGATTAATAATGTCGTCAAGGTGATGTCCATTATTTCGAATGGAGGACTCAAGTCTCTTCCCAAATCCTCCATCACACGGACTAAAATCTCTGCAGGGATGGCAGCAATTTCTTGAATGATTGCAGTCTTCAACTCGTCCAAATTTCGTGGTTTGTGGTTATAGACAAAGTTCTTAAGGTACCCCCAC
Organism: Schistocerca americana; assembly: GCF_021461395.2. Classification (NCBI taxonomy): domain Eukaryota; kingdom Metazoa; phylum Arthropoda; class Insecta; order Orthoptera; family Acrididae; genus Schistocerca; species Schistocerca americana. Next base: position 448,906,994 of record NC_060125.1, on the reverse strand, counting down.
AGAAAAAAGTCATATACTGACAAGTCGAGAGACCTGGGAGGCCAAGGAACATTGCCAAAACCTGAGATAATCCGGTCAGGAAACATGGGTCTAAGAACTGTCAGAAGTGTTTGCGGCGTGCGATCCTGCTGGAACCAAACGCGTTTTAAAAGGGATTCGTCGGCTTCTTAGTTCTGGTTTCAAGATTGTTTCAAGCATACAAATGTAACGAACCGAATTAACAGTAACTGTGGCCCCGTTCTCTTCAAAAAAATAAGGTCCAATAATGCCAACAGAGCCAAGAGCACACCAGACTCTTACTTTTTTGGAGTGTAGAGGACGCTGGTGGATAAGGTGTGGATGCTCTGGAGCCCAGTAACGTAGGTTTTCAGAATGAGATTTTCACTCTGCAACGTAGAGTTTACTTGTTCACGGTCCCATTTAAATGAAAATGAACTTCATCGCTCATCAATAAAATTTCATTTTCATTCGATCCCAAAATAACTTGCATTCTGTAAGCAAACTCTTCTCACACAGCAAAATCAGTTTCCTTAAGTTGTTGGACAATGAGCATTTTGTAGGGATGGAATATTAATTCCGTATGCAAAATTCGTCCAACCGATTCACGATTGATTCGTAACTCACTAGCATGACGTCCAGCTGACCGTCCTGGGCTTCTGACTGCCGCTTGCCTTACCCTTTCAACATCTTCTGGTGTCGTTACTCTGCGTCTCGGATCAGGATGCTTCTTATCCAGTATGTTTCGAATTGATCTGAAGTTTTACACCCATCTGAGGATTGTGTTACCGCTCGGAACAGCTCCATGTCGACCGACATTAAACCGCGCACGAAACAATCGCTGCGTAGCAATAATAGACTCACCACTTTTCACGAAACTGTCATAGACAAACACTCGACGTTGCAAGTCCCACTGCTCCATAGTGACTGAGTAAACGAAATGGCGTCTTGTGTTGATCAGAACTATCCCCACCACGACCACCTCCCACCACCGCGCCCTCAGTACTACGCAGTTCAAAGCCATACGTCTTCCGTGTGTCACCCTGTATAAAGGAGAAATCTGAGGCTGAGCATATGGTCAATAGCACGAGCAGATTCCATTCGAAAATATGCTGCAAAATGGAAAGTAAGACAGAAAACATCATACTTCTTGTGAATGGAAGCGTTACGAAACGTGGTGGGTAAACACAAGAGTGGCAATTTCCTCAAGCTATCCACTACAGATAAGACGGCTGCTAACACGTCGCGACATCCAGCACAACACAAAGTCACCTGTTTCACTTCAGTCCAGCACCGCTACGTCAGACTAATGACTTTTATTTAGAGAAGCAGGCTAATAAATTTTGCTAGGTGAATGAGAGGGTGTTGATAACAATATTATCCATTTCTACGTATGTGAACGGTGCTTATATTCGATCCTTGTAGCATAGTATCATACAGTATACTATAGAGCAATCTTAGCATGACACAACAATGCATTTCGAAATTAAAGGCTTTTCTCTTCCGGCTCTCACTGTTAAAATCTTAGGAAAATTACAAATTTTATTTGAGGAAAAGGAACAGAAATAATTTTGATGTTCTGAATAACTTAGTACTGCTTTTCATGAAGGTAAATATGAAAATTTTCTGAATATGCTTGTTGTAGCTTCACTTCGTCGACAACATTTGTGTTGACAACGAACTCCGAAGTGCCATTGATGTCAGTGTAAAAAGGGACGCTAGTCTCAAACAAACATTAGGCAGCAGGCTTACAAGCACAGCTACTGAAATTATTACAGTTCGATTTCCAATACATACAATTATTCAGAGACTCACAACATACACCTTCAAGAGTTCGTTGTGCTCTGTTCTTAGCCTGTGACGGTCCTGCTCTGAGGCTGAGTTCAGTAGGTGCACACCAGTCTTCTATCTATGCGGCGCCGTGCAGCTGTGATGAACTAGAGCGGCAGTGGTGACGGCAACTGGAACTAGAACTGGCTCTCACTGGAACATACTCTGGAACACAGTCTTCCTGTTAAGGTAAGAGGTCACAGGTCACAGAAGAATGACGAGCTTTCCTGCAGGTTAAGCGCCAGTGCGCTATTCCCTCGTTGCGATAATGTAAAGTGAACCACCACTTATTTTGCGAATAGAATACTCCAATACTCCGTCCGTCTCGTCTGGTGTAGGCAGCAATTTCTGACGGGTCTCTATATTCAATAATAAAAATAACCGAGGGCTATCAGACTAAGTTTTAAACAAACTAAGTGTGCGTTCGGAGTATGTGACTAATGATTAATCCAAATGTAAGAGTTCATTCCTAAAGAGTTCGTACTATACAAGTTCATAAGCAGTAGCTTCTTTAATAACTATTTTCCACAGAGAAGTACTCGTTTATTTCAATCGTCAAGCGAAGGGTTGATATATTCCACATATAGTTGATTAATTATTATCAAATCTAAGGAGGTTTCTATTATCTACTCGAATGAAAGCTGTAAATATACAACAAAGCGTTTATTACAACTTAAAGCGAACATTGCATTGCGTCTTTCATAATCAATAGCAGAACAAGGGGGCGTCATTTCAGATCAGTCGTGATATGTCTCGTAAAATTCCAGCGATGACAAAGAGTTAACATAAAGATCAGAATTATACGTTCCATGAGTACTCCACGTGCACGGCAAAGATTGCCATGACAGCACACAGCTCATTACGCTTGTATAAATACAGTATTAACTTTTCCGTAACAGGACAAAATGCATTACAGAAGGGGCCCTTCCCTGTTGAATTGGTCTCTATTGAAGATGGTGACTGTGGTATCATCTGGCTGCTGCGAAGAATGTTTACTCCCACAACCAGTATGTGACCAGGTCCTGTATGAGCCGGTTTGCCTGTGAAGGTGCAGAGAGTGACTTATATTCTGGCGCCCAAAGATACAAGTTCCGCACTATGTGTCCAGCTTGATGCGTCACGTGAAACATAGTTCCGATCTGATAGCTACCTCTTGAGGAGGACACTACTAGAATCTGCTGGCGACCTCGCAGCGCCTCCCGGGCCGGCCATTCTGCGTAGCTCGCAATGTTTGAGGGAAATTTTGTTTGCTGGAGTTCCGACTCAGGCTCACAACAGCAATGATGGATTTTTAAAATGGCTTTATAGACCTTTTTCAACGCCAGTACCCGCCAGGGTAGCCGAGAGCGCTAACGCGCTGCTTCCTGGACTCGGGTAGGCGCGCCAGCCCCGGATCGAATCCGCCCGGCGGATTAACGACGAGGGCTGATGTGCCGGCCAGACTGGATGTGGTTTTTAGGCGGTTTTCCACATCCCAATAGGTGAATACCGGGATGGTCCCTCTGTTCCGCCTCAGTTACACGGCTCGCAGACATCTGAACACGTTCGCACTATTCTATGGATTACACTCAATGCAGACAGCTGGGTTACAATAATTCCATCCTAGGGGTTACAGAGTGGTGGCAAGAAGGGCATCTGGCCACCCCTTCAACATTAACATGCCAAATCCAATTAACGATGGCTGATCCTGCGTAACTGCGGGACAAGGCTCAAGCGATAGAATAGAATATATAGAATAGATAGACCTTTTTCAACGCTAATATAAAATGTAGCATGAAAGTGCCCTTAAGTACTTCACATATGTGTAAGCACACCAGATAAAAAAAAAATTTGTCACTCGAAGCAGACATCACGTTTACCCCGTTTTAACCGCCTCTGGCGTTGATAATGGCCTGAGTTCGAAAAGGGAGAGAGTCTAACTGTTTCTTCAGGTAAGTGATACCCAGGTGAATCCAGTCATTGATGGTAAGACACCGTAAGGCTACCAGACTGCGCGTTTGTTGATAGCTACGTCTCACTCATTGTTACTAACAGTTTCAGAGATTTTCTGTGGTATTGAGATCTGTTGATTCAGCTGGTCATTCGAGGTGTGACATGGTGGGCAAGTGTTCGTTAAACCAGGACTACTTCCAAGAAACCCTGTGAACACAGTTCTCGGAGGAAGGGACTGCCCACAGCGTACTCGTGATGGAGATGCAGAGGGATGGAGAACGATTGCTGACGCAGGACCTCGAATTCAACATCCCGGTTCACGTTCACGGTAACCTGAATGACTGGCCCAAGTCATGGTACGACAAATACCTCCAAAACACAACAGAACCACTTCCCACCTGAACTACAAAGGGTGGAAAAACATATGAAAACATCAAAAACCAGGTCTAAAACTGTGTAGGAAACTCGTTAGCATTCACCACAACTTCCAGTCGTCTCGGAATGGATAAATATAGGTTCTGTACAGTTTTGAGGGAAATTTTACACCATTCTTCCTGCAAAATAGTGGCAAGCTGAGATAAACATAATGGGGGTGGATAGCGATCATGCACCCTTCTCTCCAAAGTAGATCACATAGGCTCAATAATTTTGAGGTCTAATGACTGTGGTGGCCAAGAGAGATTTGAAAATTCATCCTCGTGCTTTCAAAACCAGTCCAGAACTGTGAGAGCTGTGTGAACAGGTACCCTGACGTCTTGGAACACGGCATCACAATTGAGGAACAAGGTTTGTGCCATAGGATGGACGTAATCAACCAAAATGGCCACTTAATCCGTGGCAGTAATGCGACCTTTCAGAGTAACCATGGGGGTCATAAAATACCGAGATACGGCCACCCAAATCATCACAGAATACCCACCACGTTTCACTCTTGTGACGTAAACTCACCCAGAAGTTGGAAACGGTGTACAACAATACTCATCCGACAAAATTACTTTCTTCCATTGCTCCATAGCCCAGGTTTAATGGCTTCGGCGCCAGGTTTGCCTGTTACGGGCATTTTGGAATTCCAGCTCATTACAAAATTCCCAGCTAACGGAGGTCCCTTCGTGTTGTTTTGGGGAGGACAGAGTTCGAATGTACGACACTCAATTCTGTAGTAACTTTTGTAGCTGTCGTCGTCTTGCTTTTCTTCACAATCCTCTTCATTGACCGTCTGTCTTGATCACTCAACACACAGTTTCGTCCGCGTTGTGTCTTAGTGGATAATGTTTATCTTTTTTCCCTGTATCAGGTTTAAATCTTTGGTACGGTACAAACCAACGATGTGGGTTTGCTCTGTGGTGACCCATCAGTACTACCAAAACTCTTCAAGACTTCGATTGATGCTACAGTAGGTCTGCTCTGTGGTGACCCACCAGTTCTACCAATATTCTTCAAGACTTCGACTGATACTTCTGTGGATCTGCCCTGCTGCGGCTCATTATCAATCTTACGATACTAACTGAAATCTTCATGTCAAGAGTCAGCACTTTGTTTCCGTGGGGAGGAAACCACTACATCTTGAAGACTGCATGGTTGTCCACTACTTACTTGTGCACTTTCATATACTGCTCAATCTTTGTGCGTAAAACTAGCGCAGACTTCTCTTCTGATGAATTATTAGGACTGTCTTTAGGGACTTGAGAAGAATTTTTACTTTATTGACCAACGGGATATTACTTGACCTTTGTGTGCATCTTCTCTATTTGATATTATTAATATAAAAATTTTAACAACTTAGTCTTGGCCACTGCCCAAAAGACTTTGTAAAAGTTTTTGAGTGGAGCAGGGGAGTTATGTAAGTAGCCTGTTTGCAAGTTGGCAGCGCTATAGACTGTGTTAATATCGCTGACAGGGCTCTGCGCCCTCGGCATGAGATTGTGTGGTTGGACGGACTAGCAGTTCGCGAGAGGATGGAGAAGTATTTGGACATGTTTTTCTTAGTGGAGACTCTGTGTTGGTAGGACACGCAATGTAAAGTGAGATGAAATTTCTTATTAGAAAAGATGCAAGGAAAGGTATGATAATGGATGTATGGTTTATAATGTTTCGGTAGTAGAGTTATTGACAACTATATAATTTTTGGAACTGGATGTCATATGAATAAGATAAAATTTTCTAAATACATTGTTTGCTTTTCAACAAAATCTTTCTTTTGCTAACCATATGTCCCCTAGCAGTTAGAGTCTATAGTAGTTAGAATCCTTTTAATTAGTTAGCTGTTCTTGCTACTTGCTGTAATTGCTGTAGTTCGTGTTATGAACATTTTCTGTGAGATAAGTGACTTATGAAAAAGAATGGGGTTTCCACTATCGGAGTTCGTGATTGAAATGAGTTTAGCCAAGTAACAGAGTTTGAGGTAGTTTCATATTTCTTTAATTTCATATTTTTTTGGATTTCTATTATTGTTAGGATTTCTTGCAACCCAGGGCTATTCTTTTGTATTAATTATTGAAAGTAATGTTGTCAATGTTTGGGTTTGTATATTGTGTGTAATAAATGAATAGGTTAAGTTTTAGTTGCCTTTGTCAGGGAAAATTCTGTTGGTCAGTGCTCAAATAAAAAAATAATTAAATACTTAGTTTCAGATGTAAGTGATGATGTTTTCAATAGTTTGTTTACATCGTTTAAAATCGTTGTGTGGCACAACAGTTAAATCCACATTGCCTCACATCTTGTTTTGGTTGTAGACACCACCACCCCACGGAATTTTCATCATTTGGAAGACCAAAAAGTAAAAGCTAATGTAAAATGCACCTAAACGTGAATAAGCCGTCTGATGATGAACCTGTCGATCCGAAACCGTAAACGGATCTATTTAAATAAACAAGTAGCATTATAAAAAGAGACTGCTTGCTGTTATCGTCTGTGTAAGAGTCAGCCTATAATTTGTACACAGCCACGGGCTCTGAATATCAGTTTCAGACAAAATAGAATTATGTAGAGAGTGTATGAAATCAGGAACAACTATTTCCAATAAATCTGTATTGAGAGAAAAATAGGAAACGGAATAAGTGTTCCGATCATAACGTTAGCATATCCATTTTTCAAACAGATTAGTTGATTTTAGAGGACAATATCATATACTGAAGGGCGTCAAACTTAGAGCGAATTTTAACTTATGCACTGAAACTAGAAGTTAACCATGACTAACTTACGAGTTCTTAGTTTATGTCGTTGCCGGTAGGCGTTTCCCTGGTGCAGCTAGACCTCTCCCCAGCCCCCCACTCTTCCTCCGCCCTTGCATAATATTTGGCACTAGCGAACCCGGCAATGTTTTGCAATTGCTAAATATGTATGAGAACTGGATGTACGTTCTAATATCCGTCTCCCCATGTCTCTGTCCATCTCCTCCCTCCTCTCTCTGTGCTCATTTCCTCATCCCTATCGACCAACCTCCTCTTCTCCCCCCCAGCCTCCTCTCTGTTTATTGATGTTGCAATGGAAACCTTGACAGGAAACTAAAGGCGTTTAAAATGAATGGGTGAATCGGTTGTGATCATTGGTACATGGGGAATGAGAGAGACCTTTCCAGTTACTGGATATGTGAGAACAGGAACTTCAACGACAGTATTTCGCATGGTTTTAATAGGCGAACGGGTAGCATTACAAAGTTTCGGATGAGTCAGATTCCATGGTAGTATTCTAATCATAGGCCGTAAATAGAGCTTTGCGGTTTTCTGTTAAAACCGACTGCGAGGAATAAAATGAAACTGCACATTGTTGCGAGTACAGTTTTTGTATAATGAGAACTAATAAATATAGGTTCAAAATGGTTCAAATGGCTCTGAGCACCGTGGGACTCAACTGCTGAGGTCATTAGTCCCCTAGAACTTAGAACTAGTTAAACCTAACTAACCTAAGGACATCACAAACATCCATGCCCGAGGCAGGATTCGAACCTGCGACCGTAGCGGTCTTGCGGTTCCAGACTGCAGCGCCTTTAACCGCACGGCATAAATATAGGAGAAACAATTTGTTTAATGACTTAAATGCCCAGATATCATAGTGAAATTTGACTACGAGAAACAAAACTAAAACACACATTTTCATTGCACAGCATTTTTTTTCTCGCGGTCGGTTTCAACAGGAAGCCTGCACAATGTTGTATAAAAAAATCTATAGTCTGTGTCCGTATGAGTGCCTATTGTTGCGCAAAAGTTTGAATAAAAATCGATCAAGAAATTATTGAAATTTTTTACAACAACGTTTGCCTATTATATATTATGTAGATTTAAAGCTCTGTATATTTGAAAATATATAATCTGTGGCCTTCCAGCTTTCATTAGAGTGTGGTGTGTAAATTTGAAGTAAATAGAAGACTAGTCGATATTTTTGCTAACATTTATTCCTCGTATATTACTTATATATTTAAATACAGTATATATTTCAAATTTGCAGCCTCTGTTCATCCGATCGTTTAGTTAAGTCTCATGTAAAAATAAATCAGTCAGAAACTTTTAGAGATTTTTGGTAACAACGTTAAATGTCGCCATTTCTTTATATAATGGTATAGACACATCTACATATTTAAAGAGTATGTGGCCAATGTTCGTCCTAACGTTTATTAGAGTACTGTGTGAAAATTTGAAGTAAATCGATAAAGGTGACTTTTGCTAACTATGTTTCCTCTTTACGTAATGTATAGATAGTCATATACCATGTGCGGTTATAAACATGAAGGCTACGCCCGTTCGAATTTTTATTAGAGTACTGTGTAAAAATTTGAAACAAATTGGTCAAGAACATTTCGAGATTCTTTGGCAACAACTTTTCCCCTTTATATAGTCTATAGATATTTATATACCACATATATTAAGAATACGCTGCCTAGAACCGTCTGAACGTTTTCGAAAGTATTCTGTAAAAATTAAAAAAAATGTGCCGAGAACTTTTCGAGATTTTTTTAAAACAGCTTTTCTCTTTTGTACAGTATATATTTATGTAATACATATATTAAAAAGATGTAAAATATTCGTCTGAAAGTTTATTAGAGTATTGAAGTAAATCGGTGTAGAACTTTTCGAGTTTTTTTCTAGCTACCATTTTCTACTTACAGTGTATCTATATACTTATATACCATACATATTTAAAAATTGTGTAGCCCATATCTCTCGAAACGTTTATCAGAGCATCGTGTAAAAATTTAGAGAAATCGGTCAAGAGGTTTCCGAGATCTCTGGTGACAACATTCTACGTCTGCATCCGCATACATACCCTGCAACCCATCGTATGGTGCGTGGCTTAGGGTTCCCTGTACCTCTACTAGTCATTTCATTTCCTGTTCCACACGCAAATAGAGCGAGGGATAATGACGTTCTGTATGCGTCCGTACGAGCCCTAATCTTCTAATCGTTTCTTCGTAGTCGTAACAAATGGAGGAACTCGCCTCTGAATTGCTTCTAAGTCTCCTTTACTCGGTCCTGGCGCGGATCCCAAACACTCGAACAGTATTCAACAACGGCTCGCACTAGTGTCCTTTATGCAGTCTCCTTTACACTTATCAAACTTTCCTAAAATTCTCCCAATAAAGCGAAGTCGACCATTCGCATTCCCTGCTACAATCCTGACATGCTCATTTCATATTATATAGCTTTTCAACGGTACGCCTAGAGATTTAGTCTGCGAGACTGTGTCAAGCACCACACTAGTAATGCTGTACTCGAACATTATGGGTTTGTTTTTCCTGTTGATCTCCACTGACTCATATTTTCTACATTTAGATCATGATGCCATTCATCACACCACCTACAAATTTAGTCTACATCTACATCTACACAGATACTATGCAAATCACATTTAAGTGCCTGGCAGGCGGTTCATCGAACCACCTTCACAGTTCTCTATTATTCCAATCTCGTGTAGCGCGCAGAAAGAATGAACACGCATATCTTCCCGTACGAGTTCTGATTTCCCTTATTTTATTGTGGTGAACGTTCCTCGCTATGTAGGTCGGTGTCAACAAAATGTTTTCGCATTCGGAGGTGAAATTTGGTGATTGGAATTTCGTGAGAAGATTCCGTCGCAACGAAAAACGCCTTTCTTTTAATGATATCCAGCCCAAATTTTATATCATTTCTGTGAGACTCTCTTCCATATTTCGCGATAATTCAAAACGTGCTGCCTTTCTTTCAACTTTTTCGATGTACTCCGTCAATCCTGTCTGGTAAGGATCCCACACCGCGCAGCAGTATTCTAAAAGAGGACGGACAAGCGTAGTGTAGGCAGTCTCCTTAGTACGTCTGTTACATTTTCTAAGTGTCCTGCCAATAAAACACAGCCTTTGGTTAACCTCCCCCACAAAATTTTCTATGTGTTGCTTCCAATTTAAGTTGTTCGTAATCGTAAACCCAGGTATTTAGTTGAATTTACGACTTTCATATTAGACTGATTTATCGCGTAACCGAAGTTTAACGAGTTCCTTTTAGCACTCGTGTGGATGACCTCACACTTTTCGCACCATTCTGATATTTTTTTCTAAAACGTTCTGCAGTTTGTTTTGATCTTCTGATGACTTTATTAGTCGACAAACGACAGCGTTATCTGCAAACAACCGAAGACGGCTGCTCAGATTGTCTCCCAAATCGTTTATATAGCACTACATTGGGGAACGCCAGAAATAATTTCTATTTTACTCGATAACTTTCCGTCAATTACTACGAACTGTGACCTCTCTGACAGGAAATCACAAATCCAGTCACATAACTGAGACGATATTCCATAAGCACGTAATTTCACTACGACCCGCTTGTGTGGTACAGTGCAAAAGCCTTCCCGAAATCCAGAAATACGGAATCGATCTGAAATCCCTTCGATGTTTTCTAAACCCATGTTGGCTGTGTGTCAATAGACAGTTTTCTTCGAGGTAATTCATAATGGTCGAACACAATATACAGTCCTGGAAATTGAAATAAGAACACCGTGAATTCATTGTCCCAGGAAGGGGAAACTTTATTGACACATTCCTGGGGTCAGATACATCACATGATCACACTGACAGAACCACAGGCACATAGACACAGGCAACAGAGCATGCACAATGTCGGCACTAGTACACTGTATATCCACCTTTCGCAGCAATGCAGGCTGCTATTCTCCAATGGAGACGATCGTAGAGATGCTGGATGTAGTCCTGTGGAACGGCTTGCCATGCCATTTCCACCTGGCGCCTCAGTTGGACCAGCGTTCGTGCTGGACGTGCAGACCGCGTGAGACGACGCTTCATCCAGTCCCAAACATGCTCAATGGGGGACAGATCCGCAGATCTTGCTGGCCAGGGTAGTTGACTTACACCTTCTAGAGCACGTTGGGTAGCATGGGATACATGCGGACGTGCATTGTCCTGTTGGAACAGCAAGTTCCCTTGCCGGTCTAGGAATGGTAGAACGATGGGTTCGATGACGGTTTGGATGTACCGTGCACTATTCAGTGTCCCCTCGACGATCACCAGTGGTGTACGGCCAGTGTAGGAGATCGCTCCCCACACCATGATGCCGGGTGTTGGCCCTGTGTGCCTCGGTCGTATGCAGTCCTGATTGTGGCGCTCACCTGCACGGCGCCAAACACGCATACGACCATCATTGGCACCAAGGCAGAAGCGACTCTCATCGCTGAAGACGACACGTCTCCATTCGTCCCTCCATTCACGCCTGTCGCGACACCACTGGAGGCGGGCTGCACGATGTTGGGGCGTGAGCGGAAGACGGCCTAACGGTGTGCGGGACCGTAGCCCAGCTTCATGGAGACGGTTGCGAATGGTCCTCGCCGATACCCCAGGAGCAACAGTGTCCCTAATTTTCTGGGAAGTGGCGGTGCAGTCCCCTACGGCACTGCGTAGGATCCTACGGTCTTGGCGTGCATCCGTGCGTCGCTGCGGTCCGATCCCAGGTCGACGGGCACGTGCACCTTCCGCCGACCACTGGCGACAACATCGATGTACTGTGGAGACCTCACGCCCCACGTGTTGAGCAATTCGGCGGTACGTCCACCCGGCCTCCCGCATGCCCACTATACGCCCTCGCTCAAAGTCCGTCAACTGCACATACGGTTCACGTCCACGCTGTCGCGGCATGCTACCAGTGTTAAAGACTGCGATGGAGCTCCGTATGCCACGGCAAACTGGCTGACACTGACGGCGGCGGTGCACAAATGCTGCGCAGCTAGCGCCATTCGACGGCCAACACCACGGTTCCTGGTGTGTCCGCTGTGCCGTGCGTGTGATCATTGCTTGTACAGCCCTCTCGCAGTGTCCGGAGCAAGTATGGTGGGTCTGACACACCGGTGTCAATGTGTTCTTTTTTCCATTTCCAGGAGTGTATGTTCTAAAATCCTTATACATATCGACGTTAACGATATGGGTCTGTAATTTAGTGGATTACTCATACTACCTTTCTTGAATATTGGTGTGACCCGTGCAACTTTACAGTCATTTTCCACCCTGCTACATTCACTCAACGTCGACACGCTCCCATAAACCACAGCATCATCAGCAAACAGCCGCAGACTGATTCTTATCCTGTCCACAAGATCATTTATCTACATAGAAAATAATAGCGGTCCTGTTACAATTTCCTGGGGCACTTCGGAGGGTACGCTTATCTCTGATGAACACTCACTGTAGAAGACAACGTACTGAGTTCTGTTACTTTAGAAGTCGTCGCGCCACTCATATACTTGTACCTTTTTTAACAGTCGACAGTGTGGCACTGTGTCAAATACTTTACGGAAATATAGGAATATTTCATCTGTTGCTCTACATGAAGAGGTCCCAGAATATACAGTGAGAAAAAGGCAAGCTGACTTTCGCACGAGAGATACTTTATAAAACCGTACTTGTTTGTGAACAGAAGCTGTTCCCTCTCAAGGAACATTAAACTATGACCTGTCTTCATGTAGAAGTATGGATACCTACAAAAATATATAGCGTATGTGTATCCGAACGTTTATTACAGTGTCGTGTAAAAATCTGAAGTAAATTGGTAAAGAACTTCCGAGATTTTTGCTAAAAAGTCTCCCTTTTATGTTTATTTATCGTGTCAAAAGTACAGAAATATAAAAAAAATATTTGAGTGTTGACATAATTTTACACAAAAGAAGACCAAAAATTGGACACTTCAAGTGCACTCGGTGTAGATCTCATAAGGTCTTGCATGGTGCAGGTGGTTGGTGATGAGGAACACTGAAGGAAATGGCTGTTAGTCTGCTCAACGCCACGCTGGCAAAGAACTGAGTCCACAGAGAAACCCCAAGTCCGCAGATTGGTCTTGCATCTCGATGCGTTTGATCGTAATCTATTGAAAGACCTCCATATTGACCACTTCTCCGAATGTCCAGGGGGAAGTTCTTCCTTTGGAGCCATCCAGTCTTCCAAATATCGGCATTTCTCCCGCCATCGCGAGATCCTTGCCGTATGTGGATTCTCGATAAGAGCCTCAGTAGTTGTTAAGAAGCTCTTTCTTGATTTTTGCCTAGGATGTGCGGGCTAACGACCATATAGTAGATGGGCTTACTTCGTTGTGGCCTTACTTTTCTCATATCTCGCAGCTACCGCACGTCTGATTTCAGGAGGAGATATGCCAGCGAGGCAATGGAGTTTGTGCACAGGAGTAGGTCTTAAGCAACCCATTATAATCCGGCAAGTCTCATTTAGAGCCACATCTACGTTTCTGGGATGGCTGGACTTGTACCGTACCGAACATGCATATTCAGCAGAGGAATAACATAGAGAAAAAGCGCTTGAGCGCACAGTGCATGGATTATCACCCCGTGATGTACCTGTCAATTTTCGCACTATGTTATTTCTGGCTGCCACTTTCTGTTTGGTGTTTAGGCAATGCTTTTTGTATGTTAGCGCACGATGCAGAGTTACTCGAAGATATCTGGGAATAGGATTATGTTCGAGCACGATGCCTCCAAAGAATATTTATTTAAGAATCTATTTGCCTGTTTATTCTTCAGGTGGAAAGCGCAGGTCTGAGTATGGTAGGATTAGGTTTCAAGTAATTCTCATGATAGTGAACAGTGAATTCTTCCAAAGATTTTGATAGCCTTCGAGTTCCTTCAAGGATAGGTTGATCGTTGGTATAGATTTTGAATAATAGTGGCGCAAGCACGCTGCCTTGTGGTAGCCCATTTTTCCGAGTTCTCCTTCTACTTTTTTTACCCTGAAATTCCACAAAAATTCTGGGGCTCTGGAGAAGGTTTCTAATATTGCACATGAGTGTGAAGCCTTTAGTTATATCATAAACTTTATTCAGAAGGAGCCGATGGTTGATCGTATCGTAAGCAGCGGATAGATCGATAAAGCCTGTATATACAGGGTTATTATAAATGATTGAAGCGATTTCACAGCTCTACAATAACTTTATTATTTGAGATATTTTCACAATGCTTTGCACACACATACAAAAACTCAAAAAGTTTTTTTAGGCATTCACAAATGTTCGATATGTGCCCCTTTAGTGATTCGGCAGACATCAAGCCGATAATCAAGTTCCTCCCACACTCGGCGCAGCATGTCCCCATCAATGAGTTCGAAAGCATCGTTGATGCGAGCTTGCAGTTCTGGCACATTTCTTGGTAGAGGAGGTTTAAACACTGAATCTTTCACATAACCCCACAGAAAGATATCGCATGGGGTTAAGTCGGGAGAGCGTGGAGGCCATGACATGAATTGCTGATCATGATCTCCACCAAGACCGATCCATCAGTTTTCCAATCTCCTGTTTAAGAAATGCTGAACATCATGATGGAAGTGCGGTGGAGCACCATCCTGTTGAAAGAGGAAGTCGGCGCTGTCAGTCTCCAGTTGAGGCATGATCCAATTTTCCAGCATGTCCAGATACACGTGTCCTGTAACGTTTTTTTCGCAGAGGAAAAAGGGGCCGTAAACTTTAAACCGTGAGATTGCACAAAACATGATAAATTTTGGTGAATTGCGAATTTGCTGCACGAATGCGTGAGGATTCTCTACCGCCCAGAATCGCACATTGTGTCTGTTCCCTTCACCATAAAGAAAAAATGTTGCTTCATCACTGAAAACAAGTTTCGCACTGAACGCATCCTCTTCCATGAGCTGTTGCAACCGCGCCGAAAATTCAAAGCGTTTGACTTTGTCATCGGGTGTCAGGGCTTGTAGCAATTGTAAACGGTAAGGCTTCTGCTTTAGCCTTTTCCGTAAGATTTTCCAAACCGTCTGCTGTGGTACGTTTAGCTCCCTGCTTGCTTTATTCGTCGACTTCCGCGGGCTACGCGTGAAACTTGCCCGCACGCGTTCAACCGTTTCTTCGCTCACTGCAGGCCGACCCGTTGATTTCCCCTTACAGAGGCATCCAGAAGCTTTAAACTGCGCATACCATCGCCGAATGGAGTTAGCAGTTGGTGGATCTTTGTTGAACTTCGTCCTGAAGTGTCGTTGCACTGTTATGACTGACTGATGTGAGTGCATTTCAAGCACGACATACGCTTTCTCAGCTCCTGTCGCCATTTTGTCTCACTGCGCTCTCGAGCGCTCTGGCGGCAGAAACCTGAAGTGCGGCTTCAGCCGAACAAAACTTTATGAGTTTTTCTACGTATCTGTAGTGTTTCGTGACCAGATGTCAATGAAAGGAGCTACAGTGAATTTATGAAATCGCTTCAATCATTTGTAATAGCCCTGTATTTATGTACCATATATGTTTGTATAGAGTAGCCTGGAGAGCTGCATCAAACCAGTCTCAGGACTGAAGACCACAACAACATATGTTTGTAATATGTATAGCCTGCGGGAATTCCAATGTTTATTAGAGTAACACATAAAAATCTGAAGAAATCTATCAAGAACGTGTCGAAATTTTTGTTGACAACATTAAACTACGATTTGTCTTTGTATATTAGTATAGACATGGAAAAATATACTGCTCTGCAAAACTTAAGGACGAGACACATAAAATAACGTAATATATTAACACCTCGATGGAATGAATGAAACTGCAGGAGCTTGTTGCCAGACGTTTCCCAGTCGTCAACAGAAAGAAGGAAGTCACCTGGCGTTAGAGCAGCGTCGTTATAGCACGAAATGTGGTCCACCTCGAAATAGAGATAATTGAAGGAACGGGAAAAGCCCATATGCCAATTAGCAAGCAAATGCAGTGTACTGTGATGGTTTTTTCGTTACAATATGGCCCGAGACAACATTTGGATTACTTCACACCGGAAAGAATCATCGGGGAACAGGAAAAGGACGAAGTGTGAAGCCAAGGAGTTTGGTATTGATCACAGAATAACTGCTATCGACAGGGAATGTCAAACTGATTCCATATTTTTAGATTTCCAGAAGGCTTTCGACACTGTTCCTCACAAGCGTCTTCTGACCAAACTGCGTGCCTACGGAGTATCGCCTCAGTTGTGCGACTGGATTCGTGATTTCCTGTAAGAAAGGTCCCAGTTCGTAGTAATAGACGGAAAGTCATCCAAAAAAACAGAAGTAATATCCGGCGTTCCCCAAGGAGGTGTTATAGGCCCTCTATTGTTCCTGATCTATATTAATGACATAGAAGACAATCTGAGTAGCCGTCTTAGATTGTTTGCAGATGATCTGCCATTTATCGTCTTGTAAAGTAATCAGATGATGAAAACGACTTCCAAAATGATTCACATAAGATATCTGTATGGTGCGAAAAGTGGCAATCGTCCCTAAATAAGGAAAAGTGTGAAGCTATTCACATGAGTACTAAAAGAAATCAGCTAAATTTCAATTACGCGATAAGTCACACAAATCTGACGGCTGTAAATTCAACTAAATACTTAGGGATTACAATTTCAAATAACCTAAATTGGAACGATCACATAGATAATATTGTAGGTAGAGCAAACCAGAGACTGCGATTCATTGGCAGAACACTTAGAAGGTGCAACAGGTCTATCAAAAAGACTGCTTACACTACACTTGTCCGCACTATCCTGGAATACTGCTGTGCGGTGTGGGATCCGCGTCAGGTGTGACTGACGGATGAGATCGAAAAGTACAAAGAATAGCAGCCCGTTTTGTATTATAGCGAAATACGGGAGATAGTGTCACAGACATGATACGTGAATTGAAGTGGCAATCATTTAAACAAAGGCGTTTTTCTTTGCGACGGGATCTTCTCATGACATTTCAATCATCAGTTTTCTCCTCCGACTGCGAAAACATTCTGTTGGCACCCACCTACATAAGGAAAAATGATCATCGGGATAAAATCAGGGCTGGCACAGAAAAATTTAAGTGCTCGATTTTCCCGTGTGCTGTTCTAGAGTGGAACGGTAGAGAGACAGCATGAAGGTGGTTCATTGAACCCTCTGCCAGGCACTTTATTGTGAATAGCAGAGTAATCACGCAGATGTAGATGAATTATTTCACGTGGAAGGGGAACGTTCTGTCCAAAGGGGAGGAGGTGGTCGACCACGCTCAACTACAGCGGAAGTTGGCCGTTACGTTGCGTTACACGAAAGAAGGGTTCCATGTCAAACAGCGAGTGCTCTGTTTGCCCGATAGCCAGTACGTTGCGTTCCAAACACGCTCCAGCACTGTGATTTGCGCGAAGGACGCGCGGACTGGATCAACGAAGAGTGGGCTCTTCTCGGAGTAAGATCAGATTCAGTCTAAGCAGTAATTCTGGATGTTTCGTCATATTGCTGGAGGTGGGAACACGTAACTCACCCAGAGACATAGTCTACCACGATTTTTTTTGGTGGTTCAGGTTTGAAAGCGGCACACTCACCGGTCAACGTTATTGTGAGATTGCATTCTTTCCCCACTCGCTCCTTACCAGGGGTGCATTCGGCCATGACTTCATTTTTATGGATGAAAATGCGCGACTGCATCGAACGCCCCCAGTGGAGGAACTCTTGGAGCGAGAGTGTATTAGACGAATGGACTTGCCTGCCATTTCCCCCGACTTAAATTCCAGTGAGCACACCCACATGCACCAACAACCATCCGAAGTTGTCGACCACGCTGTTGGAAGAAGGGCTACCTACCAACTGTGTGGCCAACGTGGGAGGACGTTGCAGAGCGTGTTTTACCGTTCGTGGTGATTGCACACCCTAGTAAAAACCATCTGCCCCCTTTTTCAAGGTCCAAGACACCATAATAAATTACGATGACTTCAGTGTAACCCATGTTTTTGGACAAAAGTGTCAATACATTTCGTCTCATTGCATATTTCTTTCAGTTACACTATATCAGCTCTTTCTGTATGTTATTCAAGTTTCATCGAGCTACACTATGCAATCAAAAGTATCAGGACACCCCCCCCCCCCCCCAAACATACGATTTTCATATTAGGTGCATTGTGCTGCCACCTACTGCCAGGTACTCTATATCAGCGACCTCAGTAGTTATTAGACATAGGAAGAGAGCAGACCGGGGTTCTCCGCGGAAATCGCGAACTTCGAATGATGTCAGGTGATTGGGTGTCACTTGTGTCATACGTCTGTACGCAAGATTTTCACACTCCTAAAGATCCCTATGTCCATTGTTTCCGATGCGATAGTGAAGTGGAAACGTGAAGGGACACGTACGGCACAAAATCGTACAGGCCGACCTCGTCTGTTGACTGACAGAGACCGCCGACAGTTGAAGAGGGTCGTAATGTGTAATAGACAGACATGCATCCAGACCATCACACAGGAATTCCAAACTGCACCAGGAACCACTGCAAGTACTATGACAGTTAGGCGGGAGGTGAGAAAACTTGGATTGCATGGTCAAGAGGCTGTTCATAAGCCACACATAGGGCCGGTAAATGCTAAACGACGCCTCACTTGGTGTAAGGAGCAAAAACATTGGGCGATTGAACAGTGGAAAAACGTTGTGTGAAGTGACGAATCACGGTACAAAATGTGGCGATCCGATGGCAGGGTGAGGATACGGCGAGTGCCCGGTGAACATCATTTGTCAGCATGTGTAATGTCAACAGTAAAATTCGGAGGCGGTAGTGTCATGGTGCGGTCGTGTTTGTCATGGAGGGGCCTGAACTCCTTGTTTTTTTTGCGTGGCACTATCAGAGAACAGGCCTACATTGATGTTTTAACCACCTTCTTGCTTTCCACTGTTGAAGAACAATTCGGGGATGGTGATTGCATCTGTCAACAAGATCGAGCACCTGTTCATAATGCACGGCCTGTGGCGGAGTGGTTACACGACAGTAACATCCCTGTAATGGACTGGCGTGCACAGAGGCCTTCAATCCTATGCAACGCGTATGGGATGTTTTGGAACGCCGACTTCGTGCCAGGCCTCACCGACCGACATCGATACCTCTCCTCAATGCAGGATTCCCCGAAGAATGGGCTGCCATTCTCCAAGAAACCTTCCAGCATTTGATTGAACGCCTGCCTGCGCGTGTGGGAGCTGTCATCGAGGCTAAAGGTGGGCCAACACCATACTGAGTTCCAACATTACCGGTGGAGAACGCCACGAAGTTGTAAGTGATTTTCAACCAGGCGTCCGGGTACTTTTGATCACGTAGTGTATGTTGCTTATCAGTGACATATCCTGCGAAAGTTACTTTCTTCTTTAAATTTTCCACACCAGTGTAAGACCGCACCTGCTAAAACTCGTGGGGGATAGGGGTGTGGGGAGTGTTATGATCCGCGCCCAAGTTATCGTTTGAAAATGACCCATACAGGGCAAAATCATTTTTGGGCCCTACTGGACAACGCGACGTACAACAAGGGACATTTTCAGGGTTTTGTTTTAGCTTTCCTTTTGTCCTTATTTGTTTGATTCTCTCAGATTCAGCTCTTTTGTCCTCGTTTTACCAAGTTGTTCCGGTCTTCATCGTTTTTTCTATCAGGTCAATTTTGCACTAATGTGTTTTATGACAAAAAAAATTCTTTCAGATACAAAAAGTAGTGTTATTTCTACTTCTTTCGGGACTTCTTTTGCTACATCGATCCATTTTATTGCTTCAATTATTGCGGTACTGCGGGTTTCACAGAATCCCACAACTTGTCCAGTTAATCGGGTTGGTCTCATTCTTTTAATATGAACATAGAATTGCAGCTTGAGTTTTTTTCCCAATCGGAATAAATATTGATATATTTTTCGACCTTTATATTTCCTCTTCAGTATAATTTGAATATGATTACTTTTCATTGTCCCTTTTATATTCCTTCAACATTCTTTGTGTGTTTAAAATCAACTGTTTCGCCTCCGAAAATACACTCTGGTTTGATGATTGTGTTGTAGTGTCTCAGTTTTTTGTATTTTGAAGTGTTTTTTTTTTGTTATGGATATCTTTTGTATACCTGAAAGCCGTCACCATTCTGTAAGAACGAATTTGGTAATTACTTAAACTGAAAAACTCTCTCGTTTCCCGTATTTAGTTTTTAGAGTTTTTGGTGCCTGGTTATTGGTAGAAATGTCCTTTTTTCGAATGATATTTGTGAACGTCATCTCTCTGTTGTTTGGTTAAGAAATTATGTTTGTTCTTGCACTGTTTGAATCTGCTATAGTATAATCAACAGGCCTTGTGCAAAAGCGAAGCAATCTATTCTAATAATGTTTGGTCATGGATTTATATTCTACGACACAGATGAAAAGTAATAGCGAGAGAGTTCACCGACTTTTCTCATTCCTGTTTCAACTTCTTAATTTCCGAAATTTCTCCCCTGAATTGTGCTTTAGATTTTGTATTACCTAATGTTTCACTGATAATTATTTCAGAATTTGGAAAAGGGACTTAGGGTCACTGTGTCATAAGGTTTTTTTTTTTAAATCTACATAGGTGCAAAGTATTTTCTTATTGCAAATTTCTTGATATATGAGAATTAATTTCAGAACTAAAATTTGTTCAAAGCAAGACCTGTTTGGCCCGAAACCTGCTACATATCCACCAATTTTGCGTTCAAATTGTTGTGCTCGACGCAGGAGACACTGACATAGAATTTTTTACGTGACGGGAAAAAGGGAAATTCCTCATAGTTATTAACATCAGTTCTGTCTCTCGTCTTATTTGGTATCAACGCAGTTTTCCATTCAACCGGAATTTTCCTAGTTCGCCAAACGTTTTGCACGATCAGTGTGAGTTACTTTAAGGTTTTTGGGCAAGTGGATTTCAAGAGTTCCGCTACAATTCCGTGTTCACTAGATGCTTTGTTCTTTTTTAGCTTTTTAATTTGTTTAGCAATTGGCTCTTCACGTGGTGCTTGTGAATCTGGATTTGGTTTTAAGAGACTTTGTGGTGGGAATCTTTCTGTTGGTTCAGAGAAATTGAGAATTTTGTAAAACATTAGTTCTATGCAGATTTCTTGGTTGTTAAGTTTCAGTTATCCGTTTTCCTTCTTGAAGGAAAGATTTTGGTACCGCAATTCATTTAGCTTCGTTCTAAATGGTTAATGATTCTTCTCATATTGTTCCTTCGTGTGTTTAATTAATTTTCAAGTTTATTTCTAGTTGCCAGAAACATGTCTTGTGTATTTTTTATGTGTTACTATGTTTAGTATCCCTAGCGTCAAGACTTAACTGCCTTTTCACAATCTTCATTCCACCAAGGGGGGTTTTCCGCGTTTGTACATAGAACTGGTTTTTGGACAGTTTTGATAAAGTTTTGTCGAGTTCGTTTGCTAATAATAGTGGTTGGGTTTTACTAGTGTCAAATTCAGGATTTACTGGTGCCTTTTTGCTGAATTTGTGGGATTTTAAATATAATTTCACCCGGATTGGATTGTGGCCTATGTCAGTATTTACTCCTTTGCGTATTTGAACGTTTCAAGACTTGTGATACGATATTGCAATATGATCAATGTGCAATTGACCTTTTACGCTCCCTATCTTGTTTTACAAACCGATTATCTTCAAAAAGTAAAACCGACTTATGCCGTGAACTGAAATGCCAGCTCAAATACAAAATTAAAATTCTTGAATTTATAATGTAACACAATCCAATCGCAATGTTTAGACAATATGACCTAGAACAGGAAAGAGTTACTTCGTGCAACGGAATATAATGGGCAAAGCATATACTTGGGTCTGAAAAACTTAGACAATGGTGTTTGTAGCGCCACTAGATGCAATGAGGATGATATACCCAAACTGTTAGCATAATTCATAAATATATTAAATAAAATAGTAACACTTGATAGGATGAAAAACATGAATTCTTCCAGCTCCGTCAACCTGCGTCACTTACGTTACGTTCTGAAGAAACATGGGTAGAATAAAGATGTGTAATATTCACAGTGATTGGTGGTACACTTGAGATCAAACAAAAAGTATTTTTCAAAGAATATTGTCTTTGGTGATGGCAATGTAGTGCTCCCTGTACAGAGCGTTATTGTGCTAACTGCAAAATGCAATTCAGCTCGAATTCATATACGTAGGAAAGTGCTGGCAAGGAAGTCCAATTGATTAAAGAATTGTTTGAGTAGAAAAAGCATGTAATTATCTCCAAAATGTAATTAAGCCGCGAAGGTACATATGACATCAGTGCTCAGAATACATGGCACAAAAAACTTCACACGTGAGAACTTTAAACAAAAGAAAATCTATGAAAAAAATCTAGGGAAACACTGAATAGCACTCATTGTCAGGGAGTGTGGCGAATGTGAATACTCTGCCATTCAGATGGATTAATAGCATACCGTTTCTGTACCACGCGTCGAAGTCTACGCTCTTCACAAAAATACAAGGACAGCATCACCACGCGAGAGACAGGCTTTAAAGTCAAACAAGATTCGTTACAGTTTTCCACTGCTAAACTCGCAACGCAAATCAAGAAAATATTCACGCGTAAACCACATGATACCTGTAAATGGTTAAGAGACCCTTATTCCTTAGCGCTCATTCACTACGCAACCAGGCAGCACCTTTCCCACCTGCAGAGTTCCATGCCGTTAACCGCACCAGCACACCGTCCAGATCAGACGCCTCTAAACGACTTCTCACGCTACTGTGTTTCAATCGTGCTGCCCGCCGTTCGTTATAAGGCGCACATGAATCTCACTGGCTCGTGCAGTCGGAACTCAGAGAATGTACGCGTGGTAACTTCGCAAAATTTAAGCGCCCGAAGTCCCATTCGCGCTGGAATGTTCACGGGCGGATCATTCTGTTGGAGGATAATGTCGGCCCACATGCTTCCAATGTTGTTTCGACTATGCTGCAGAAGTTTCGCTGGGAATCTCTTACGCACCATCCATACAGTTCCGATCTCCCTCCATTCGATTTCCATACTTTTGGTGCCCTGAAGAAAGGCATTCGTGGCAGTCTTTGCTTCGAACGCACGCCTGGATACATACATGCTTGTGTAAGCAACGGCAAACATTTTTCCTTGAAGGCATTGACCGCGTTGCCGCACAGTCTCATAAATGTATTAACAGTTACAGCGACTATTTTTTAAAGAATAAACAGTTTACTTACTTTTTTCTATCTACCCCTTTTTTATTTGAGTGTCTCTTATAAAGGTTTCTTCAGAAACGCTTTCTTTGCCGTTGCCAGTCTACATTTTATATCCTCTCTACTTCGACCATCATTAGTTATTTTGCTCCCCAAATAGCAAAACTCATTTACTACTTTAAGTGTCTCATTTCCTAATCTAATTCCCTCAGCATCACCCGATTTAACTCAACTACATTCCATTATCCTCGTTTTGCTTTTGTTGATGTTCATCTTATATCCTCCTTTTAGGACACTGTCCATTCCGCTCAACTGCTCTTCCAAGTCCTTTGCTGTCTCTGACAGAATTACAATGTCATCAGCGAACCTTAAAGTCTTCATTTCTTCTCCATGGATTTTAATATCGACTCCAAATTTTTCTTTTGTTTCCTTTACTGCTTGCTCAATATACAGATTGAATAACATCGGGGAGAGGCTACAACCCTGTCTCACTCCCTTCCCAACCACTGCTTCCCTTTCATGTCCCTCGACTCTTTTAACTGCCATCTGATTTCTGTACAAATTGTAAATAGCCTTTCGCTCCCTGTATTTTACCCCTGCCACCTTCAGAATTTGAAGGAGAGTATTCCAGTCAACATTGTCAAAAGCTTTCTTTAAGTCTACAAATGCTAGAAACGTAGGTTTGCTTTTCCTTAATCTATTTTCTAAGCTAAGTCGTAGGGTCAGTATTGCCTCAATATTCCTACGGAATCCAAACTGATCTTCCCCGAGGTCGGCTTCTACCAGTTTTCACATTCGTCTGTAAAGAATTCGTGTTAGTATTTTGCAGCCGTGACTTATTAAACTGATAGTTCGGTAATTTTCACATCTATCAACACCTGCTTTCTTTGGGAAACAGTAGTCTCCGTAAAATACATCGGAACAACCATCAGGTGAAACGTAAACCGGAGTGACAACATAAAACTTGTTCTAGCAAACGCAGGTGCCACGGTGGCTGGGACTCTTTTGCACAATCGTAAGGAAATATATTTTGTCCACGAAAGAAATGGTTTACAAAACATTTTCTCTACCGACTGGACCATTACTTGTTTGGACTGCAGAAGAGAGAGGCGATACAAAGAATAGCGAGCGTTTCGCCACGGGATCGTTTAGTCGGCGTGAGAGCATTAAGCAGATGCTCTACAAACTCCAAGAGCAGACGCTACAAGAGTGGTGTTATGGGTCATGGAGAGGTTTACGATTAAAAATTCCGAGAGTGTGCGTTCTGGGAAGAGTTGAGGAACATTAGTTCCTCCTTCATACGTTTCGCGAAAAGACCACAACGAAAGAAATCGATAAATTAAAGCTGATACGGAGCTTTATCGACAGTCTTATTCCGACAAGCCATTCACGAATGGAACATGGAAGGGAGATAAGATAGTGATGCCCGAAGTACGCTCCACCACATAAAGTAAGGTGGCTTTCGGAGTTGAGATGTAGATATAGATATACTACCTCCTGTAGTATTTTCCATTATTATATTTATATTCTAATTTATTTATCAGTGTGCTAGAAATATTATGCTGGCATTGTACACTACCCAACCTATTAAATGAGATAGACTATAAGATAAAAGCGTGTGAACAATTGGAGCAATAGAAGAGCTGAGACGGTGCTGCTGGCAACAAGTGATTGGGCAGGGATTCAGTGTCAGCCGCTGCTTGTGCATCAGCCTGTGGTGAGTGAGGTCAGTATTCCTTTCCCGTTATTCAGATTAACGCCTCGTCGCTGTGCGGCTGTTGTGGCATTGTCTAAGATTCTATGCAGCTGCGCCGCAGTGCTGATTACGCGATGCCCGCCAAGTGCCGCGGGGCGCAGCTTTTGTGCCGCAGGTGGCTGCCGGCACTCCGAGCAGTCTTCCAGTCCTCCAGCCCGGTGGGTGGGGGTGGGATGCGGGGGCGCGGGTGGGGGCGCGTCATTCGCTCCATTGTCCCACCGCAGCGGCGGTTGTCGATAGTGACGCCTTTTCACGGCGGTCTGGACGCCACCGCCTCGAAAACAAATGTCGCCAACCCCCTTCCTCCAACCTCGTCCACTTATCTAAGTGGAGTTGAGGTTTCCCACATCTACATCTACGTATATTTTCAGGAAGCCACTGCACAGTACGTGCATGCTGTGGCGTTCTTTTTCTCCGGTATTTCTGTCCTGCTTCATTCACGTATTGAGCGAGTTGAAAATGACTGACTACCTATATGTTCTTCTGCACACGCCTTGATCTCTCTTACCTTATTCACACGAATCGTATGCGACATACACTGCGGGGTAGTAGAACTGTTGCGCAATCTTTATCGAATATCGGTTCCGTAAATTCATCCAAAGCAGCTCCGTGAGACCAAAATCGCCTTTCGTTCAAAGATTCCCATTTATGTACCCCAAACATTGCTGTTACACTTTCGTGTTGGCACCGATCTGTTATGATTCCAGCATCATGTCTCCGAATTCGTGTTATGTCCGTTGTCCTGCCTGTTTGATAAGAAGTACAAATGCTAGATCAATACTTCACTGTCCGCCCCCGGTAGCTGAGTGGTTGCCGGCACGGTAGCTCAGCGTGTTCGGTCAGAAAGCTGGTTGGCCTCTGTAATAAAAAATTGAGTGGAAGGATCAACAAACGAATTTGAACGGAGGTCATGTTACGTCCTCAACGACCAAACACAACGATAAAAAAAATTAATTAAAAAAAGTGGTCAGCGCGACAGAATGACAATTCTAAGGGCCCGTGTTCCATTCCCGGCTGGGTCGGAGATTTTCTCCGCTCAGGGACTGGGCGTTGTGTTGTCCTAATCATCACCATTTGATCCCCATCGACGCGCAAGTCGCCGAAGGGGCGTCAAATCGAAAGACTTGCACCCGGCGAACGGTCTACCCGACGGGAAGCCCTAGTCACACGACATTTACTTTTTAATACTTCACTCATCGTATTAGAACCCTGCAAGGGTTTTCCTTTACAGATTTTTTTCTGAATCCTTACGGATATTCAAGCCATCCATTCGTTTTCTATACGACTGGTTATACGTGTCTGTCCATATTACATCACTTCTTTATTTCATTTATCGTAATTGATGGCTTTTAGAAAACCTGCAACTGTATAATTCATGATTTAAATAACAAAACACTGTACAGTTATCGTGCGCATAGCATGATACGTTCCGAGCATTTTTTCTCATTATCAAGTGCAAATTTTTACGTTGGCATTTTATGTGCCGAGAACAAAGTCTTCTGCGACGCTATTGTTGTATAAAACATTCTTGGACCTCTTACCGCCTCACTTCAGACCCTGTTCGAATGCGAGGCTCGTTTGCCCAGTCGTAGTATGTAGACAGAGAAAAGTACTGTTTTCAAAAATAAGAATCTAAAAAATTACAAAATTCATATTTTTAGATTTCCTATCTGCAGTAAAGCCGCAAAAAGGCGACTCCAGAGCAAGAGAGGCAGAGCAACACATGCACGCAAATATCACATACAATGTATAAAACATTCTCGGACTTTATGCCGTGTCAGTTCAGAATAAAATCTCGAGCTTTCAACGATTACCTCCATCATCTTATATAGCCCAAAGATGGCTTCTGACTCGTCGGTAATTACGTCATGCTGTCGCAGATGGGGTCAACGTTTGTCCCAGGCTCCCACATTCTGGGAACCTGTAATTAAGAGGCTGTAGGAATAAGAATGTGTGAGAAAATCTTCAACTGGCGTACAATCTTAGCGGTGCATGGAAGCGAGCTCTCGACGTAGCGAAGAGTCAGAGATATTCGTCACAATATTTACGCTACTGCGACCAGCGCAGAGTTGACACCATCTGCGAAAGCATGGCGTAATTACCGAGCAATCAGAAGAAGTATTTAGGCTATATAAGGCCACTATATAAAGCCAAGCTGGCCGCGGTCGCCGAGTGGTTCTAGGCTCTTCAGTTCGGAACCACGCGACTGCTACGGTCGCAGGTTCGAATGCTGCCTCGGGCATGGATGTGTGTGACTGACTACCTATATGTATAGTTAGGTTTAAGTAGTTCTAAGTTCTAGGGGACTGATGACCTCCGAAGTTAAGTCCCCTAGTGCTCAGAGCCATTTGGACCATATAAGGCCATCACACCAGCGGTTTTGAAAGTTAGTTGCTACTGACGAAGACGATGAAGGTTATCGTCGAAAGCTTGAGGTTTTACCCTGAACTGACGGGGCAAGAAGTCCGAGAATGTTTTATACATTTTATATGAAATTTGCCTACGTGTGTTTCCCTGCCTCTCTTGCTCTGCAGTCCCCTTTTTTTGGCTTTACTGCAGTTGGGAAATCGGGAGATATAAATATTGTGATTTTTTACGTTCTAATGATAGAAAACAGTACTTTTTCCCTGACAACTTACTACGACTGGGCAAACGATACTCGCATTCGAACAGATTCGAGGTTTTCCAATATGCTGCAGCGTTCGATACAGAATCCAGCTTGTTCGAACCATCATGTGACATTTGACTCGCACGGCGCGATTGAAAGGGATGCACAAGAAACTAAAAACTAACCACAACAATAAATCGAGCGGACCTTGGCCGGCCGCGGTGGTCTCGCGGTTCTAGGCGCTCAGTCCGGAGCCGCGCGACTGCTACGGTCGCAGGTTCGAATCCTGCCTCGGGCATGGATATGTGTGACGTCCTTAAAATATGCATGAAAAATTATTAAAATGAATGAAAAGTGTCGAAATATGCAAGATCAAATAATAAAAAAAAACGTGGTAGTTACTGTGTGCATTTTATCTCAAAGTCGAACCTGTGCATATCAGTTACGAGGAAGAACGCCAGCCACGCGAAAAATCGGTACATTTAGAACGCTGATATCATTTTCTGAATACTTTCTGGTAGAAATTAAGAAAGGGGCCTTTCTGGGATTATTTTCTAAAAATTTTTAAAATGGAGATGCATACTGTATTTCAAGAATTTTTCCGTCTTGGCTACTGTTATCGGTAACAAGAGGATTCGATGCGAGTGAGTCGCAGCGAAATAATCGATACACTAAGTAATCAAAAGTATCCTGACACCCCCAAAAACATACGTTTTTCATACTAGGATCATTGTGCTGCCACCTACTGACAGGTACTCCGTATCAGCGACCTCAGTAGTCATTAGACATTGTGAGAGAGGAGAATGGGGCGCTCCGCGGAACTCACGGACTTCGAACGTAGTCAGGTGATTGGGTGTCACTTGTGTTATACGTCTGTACGCGAGATTACCAAACTCCTAAACATCCCTAGGTACACTGTTTCCGATGTGATAATGAAGTGGAAACGTGAAGGGACACGTACAGCACGAAAGCGTACAGGCCGACCTCATCTGTTGACTGACAGAGACCGCTGACAGTTGAAGGGAGTCTTAATGTGTAATAGGCAGACAGCTATCCCGACCATCACACAGGAATCCCAAACTGCTTCAGAATCCACCGCAAGTACTATGACAGTTAGGCGGATGGTGAGAATACTTGGATTTCATGGTCGAGCGGCTGGTCATATACCACACATCACGCCGGTAAATGCCAAACGACGCCTCGCTTGGTGTAAGGAGCGTAGACATTGGACAAGTGAACAGTGAAAAAACGTTGTGTGGAGTGACGAGTCACGGTACACAATGTGGCTCAAAATGGTTCAAATGGCTCTGAGCACTATGCGACTTAACTTTTGAGGTCATCAGTCGCCTAGAACTTAGAACTAATTAAACATAACTAACCTAAGGACATCACACACATCCATGCCCGAGGCAGGATTCGAACCTGCGACCGTAGCGGTTGCTCGGTTCCAGACTGTAGCGCCTAGAAACGCACGGCCACTCCGGCCGGCTCACAATGTGGCGATCCGATGGCAGGGTGAGGATATGGCGAATGCCCGGTGAACATCATTTGTCAGCGTATGTAATGCCAACAGTAAACTTCGGAGGTGGTGGTGTTATGGCGTGGCCGTGTTTGTCATGGAGGGGGTTTGAACCCCTTGTTATTTTGCGTGGCACTATCACAGCACAGGCCTACACTGATGTTTTAAGCACCTTCTTGCTTTCCACTGTTGAAGAGCAATTTGAGGATGGTAATTGCATCTTTCAAAGTGATAGAGCACCTGCTCATAATGCACGGCCTGTGGTGGAGTGGCCGGCCGAAGTGGCCGTGCGGTTAAAGGCGCTGCAGTCTGGAACCGCAGGACCGCTACGGTCGCAGGTTCGAGTCCTGCCTCGGGCATGGATGTTTGTGATGTCCTTAGGTTAGTTAGGTTTAACTAGTTCTAAGTTCTAGGGGACTAATGACCTCAGCAGTTGAGTCCCATAGTGCTCAGAGCCATTTGAACCATTTGAACCTGTGGTGGAGTGGTTACAAGACAATAACACCTCTGTAATGAACTGAATCATGTAGAACACCTTTGTGATGTTTTGGAACGCCGACTTCGTGCTAGGCCTCACTGACCGACATCGATACGTCTCCTCAGTGCAGCACTCCGTGAAGAATGGGCTGCCATTCCCCAATAAACCTTCCAGCACCTGATTGAACGTAAGCCTGCGAGAGTGGAAGCTGCCATCAAGGATAAGGGTGGGCCAACACCATACTGAATTCCAGCATTACTGATGGAGTGCGCCACGAATTTGTAAGTCATTTTCAGCCACGTGTCCTGATACTTTTGATCACATAGTGTATGTAGAGGACCAACTTCGAGATATATCGCACTCAGAGAAGCACACTAAAAAACTCGGTAATATTTTATTTAAAAAAAGAATATAAAATCATGAATATGTTTGAACAGCGTTATCTTTTAATTAATGCTATTGAACTGAAGCATCATTTACGATTTATTTTACATTTGTCTACTATTGTAAACGTAAACGACCAAGTACTGTTCCAAATGTTCGGTAGTAAGGTTTTGTCTTCGATCACCAAACAACTTTTATAAGCAGAAAAGGACGGTTCTACATCAACTGAGGTAACTGGGCAACATTTGAATTTGGGTGCTATGTTGGCACTTATTATTTCTGGTATGAGTTCACCTGTCCCATTAATAAAACTATCAATTTGGCGTACGGATTCAAAGCCTGGGTTATTGTTTAAATGTTTTCAAATTTTTCTTTAAGTTTTTTTGGGGATACCTCCGGCAATGGGGAGTTCACTGGAATAATTTAATTCGTTAAGTGAACAGATTCATTCAACGCCTAACCTTGAGTTTCAAGCTTTTTAACACTTGCAGGTATATGGGAAAAATGAGTGTTAATCACAGCAATGTCTTTCTTAATACCGGAATCATTAAAAGCTTCCTTGCACTGGCAAACTGCCAAAGCCTCTGCACTATCTAAGTCGTTTACTACCCCTCTAATGGCCTCGAAATGTTCATTGTAAAACAACACAGCTCCACCCGACCTACCCCAACGAGTTACCACTGGTTAGCGAGGTAAAGGCACATTTGGTAGTTTTTCTTTGTGGGTCTTGATGTGAGCAGAAGCCTTTAGAAACACTTTCTTTGTGGATGGATTCAGCTTATTTATATTCACAAACGTGGAACGTACTTCTTCAGCAAGGCGATGTGCTCCACGAGCAAAGCACGTCACATGAATCAAATTGGGATAAAATACTCGGGAGGGCTTTTCCTGCTTTGATCATATAGGGAGCAGAATCTGAAATAAACACAAACACCCTTCATCTGCAGAAGATTCTGGAAATATTTTTCTAATGCCTTCATTCACAAATCTGGTGATCGTAGAATGATTTACTTTTTCAAGTCCTTTTCAGGGCGCTAAATAGGAAGAAGACAGCTCTTCTTTTAAAGCACCTACAGAACACAGCAGTCCACCCACCCCACCGCCGCCCCCCACCGAACGCAGCGTTATTGTACAGTTCGGCCTACAGTGGACCACCCACCCTCCCACTCCCAACCCGGGAACGTCTCATATCAGACGGGTGTAACCCAAAATTTTTGCATGGTAGAGTAATTATGGTGTATGTGTACGCGGAGACAATGTTTGGGCACCAATCGCTGACATAGTGTACCTGAGGCGGAATAAGGGGAACCAGCCATTCGCCGAGGCACATGGAAAACCGCCTTAAAAACCATCCACAGGCTGGCCGGCACACCAGACTTCGACACTAAATGGTTCAAATGGCTCTGAGCACTATGGGACTCAACATCTGAGGTCATCAGTCCCCTGTACTTAGAACTACTTAAACCTAATTAACCTAAGGACATCACACACATCCATACTCGAGGCAGGATTCGTACCTGCGACCGTAGCGGTCGTGCGGTTCCAGACTGATGCGCCTAGAACTGCTCGGCCACAGCGGCCGGCCCCTCGACACTAATCCGCCGGGCGGATCCGTGCCGGGACCGCGCGGCTAGCCGGGCGGGCTAATGCAACTGTACTAAGCACATCGTGCTTTACTTTGAATGACTGTGTTCCGCTAAGTGCAATGTAGCGACACAAGATTACAAAACATTTTTTTTCGTGAGGAGACTATGGAAGTAACTGAACTTACTGAATGATATAGAAGAGAATAGCACGGAAGACTGTATTGTGAAACTCTGATGCCCTAACAATTACAACATTCTTTACAAAATTTATTTCTTATAAAAATACAATTTTGCCATTTAATTAGTTACTGAAATGGTAAAAGAGTGGTGAATCTATGACTCAGAGTGAAAACATTGTGAGCAGATAATTTTGCTTAATTTTGTCTCGGCAGTCAAACTGACTGACCCAAACCAGTAAATAAAAATCACGATAAAAGATTGTTTCTTGCAAACTGATCAGAAATTACAGGCGAGCAAGCAATGCAGCGACAACGTTACCTGAACATCTTCACAATTTTCAAATTTGTCTTTACAAAATCACATTTCCAAAATGCAACATCCTCTGCGTTTACATCTCTGTGTTCTGCTTGTTACATCCAGACTGCGCAGCCGAGTGACCAACAGCCTACTCCCTCATTTACTTCGCACAGAATGCTCCACTGGCAACGACAGTGCTACTAACGAGCAAAGATCACACTGCATGTACTCAGAACGTCTGTGGCGTAACATATCGACATTTGGATGGTTCTGTTTGAAAAAGATCTAGTTTACACTTTCGAAGTATTACACTCCGAATGAAAAGAGAGGTCACACTACTTTCATTGAATACCAAAAATAAGCTAGAAACCTTCCAAGTCGAGCTGCAGAGAGGGTGCAACGTTAGATATCATAAGACTGGACATAGGTTAGTAGCGATTTCTGTTATTACTTTTATCGCGAAGGCGTACTGGTTGCGTTATGTGCTGTAGCGAGGGACGACTGCAAGGTTTGGAAAATATTATGGAATGGGAAATGCAGTAATATGAATACGATTTTTATTTGTGGTGGCCCTCTCTATGTGTTTATAAAGGTGGGCAGTTGCAAACGTTCATTGAACAGTGTCCCTGTTCAGTGTCTGCTTCACTAGCAAATCAGACCAAGTCGCTGTCGTCATAAAGTAACTACAGTTGTGCTGTATGATTTCTGCCTGAATGCTTTGGTATCCTTGCCTGCAGCGGGTATCGATAACGACTGCGAGATGCTGCACCTCACTGCTGCGACAGCCGCCGCCAGCAGCCTCAAGGTTCGGAACTGTCGTGTCACGTGAGCCACGGCACTCGGACGGATTTAGTCCCGCCAGGCGGCCATTAACTTCCGGTTTCAGGAAATCTTCCTACAGCGTCATACTGCTATGCGCACAACGACCCTGCTGATAGGGTAGGGCCGGCCGATGTGGCCGAGCGGTTCTAGGCGCTACAGTCCGGAACCGCGCGACCGCTACGGTCGCAGGTTCGAATCCTGCCGCGGGCATGGATGTACGTGATGTCCTTAGGTTAGTTAGGTTTAAGTAGTTCTACGTTCTAGGCGACTGATGACCTCAGACGTTGAGTCCCATAGTGTTCAGAGCCATTTGAACCAACTTTAAAGGGTAGATTAAAATTTAGAAGAAATTATCGTGAGAGGCCTTTAAAGATGAATTTAAGAAAAACTTTTCAAAAGATTCAGCAAATATACACAATTGTGAAGGTACAGTGAAGCCTCCTTTCACGGGAACTGTATCATTAAAGCTTTAAACAAATGTTCACAATTTCACAACAAGGCTACACTGTTCCGCCTTTCAAGGGAAGCTAAAACTTTTCAAACTTTAAACAAAGTTCGCAATACTAAGGCTACACTGAGCCAGCCTCAAAGGCCCCACACTGCCCGTACAACAGTTGCAACAATCACAGACCTGCATTTTGAGTGTCTTCCTCATCCACCATACTCACCAGACCTTGCCCCAAGTGATTTACATATGTTTGGACCACTCAAAGACGCAATGGAACACACACAATCTTCCAAATCGCCTTCTGTTCAGGGACAGAAATTCCAGAATTACTATTTCCAACTATACCGACGAGGAAAATCGCAGCACCAATGAGTAATTAATGTGGAGTAATGAAATTTCGGTAATGCATTTGTCTAGATAACACATGTAAGTAATTAAAATTGCAAGACCACAGCTTAATGTAAGCGCGAGATAAGCCATTGTAATTGTGAAACGCTGGTACATTAATGACCGGTGTAACCGCCAGAATGTTGAATGCAAGCATGCAAACGTCCATGCACTGTGTTGTACAGGTGCAGTGGGATGTCTGTTACACCTGGTCAGTCAATGCAGGGACAGTTAATGCTGGTTGTGGATAAAGCTAGGGTTGTCGTCCTATGATGTCCCATATGTGCTCTATTGGAGACAGATAGGGTGATGAAGCACGCCAAGGCAACATGTCGACACTCTTAGTGCAAGTTGGGTTACGACAGCAGTAGGCGGGGCATTATAGTGTTGGGAAACACCCACTGGAGTGCTGTTCATGAATGGCAGGGGCGTGCGATAACCACTGTGAGCTAGCATCCCAAAGATGTTCTGGCTTACATACGGTTCCTCTTATGGGAAATGTCTTGGCTCGAACTCGTCTAGGGGTTGAACCGCACGTGTCGCATTACACGTCCTAAATTAGACACTTGTGACCTTTTGGTTAAATTATCTGGCTGATGGCAAGTTTGCGAAATTGTACGAGGGTGAGTCAAATGAAAACCTTACATTTGTAATAACAAATCGAAATTTCGCACCATTATCCTGTAAGTTGGTAATCGTGCTACAAACAGCGTGCAGAATGGCCTGTAGGTGGCAGAATAGTGCAGATGCACACATACCGTCGCAGTATCAGTATAAAGATGGCCGCCCCAGTTTCGACTTGCACCAGGGAAGAACAGCGTTCTGTTATTCGGTTTTTGTGCAGTGAAGGTGTGAAACCAACTGAAATTCATCGACGAATGAAGGTTCAGTACGGTGACGCATGTTTGTCACAGCAGCATGTCTACGAATGGAGTAGGAAGTTCGCAAATGGTGTGACTTCAGTGGAAGACGCTCCTCGTCCAGGCCAGGCACAACGAGTTGTGACTCCGTGGAACATTGCAGCAGTTGAAGCCATAGTGAAGGAAAACCGCCGAGTGACACTGAATGACGTTGCAGCATGTTTACAGATTAGTCATGGGTCAGCACACCACATTGTGCATGATGTGCTCCAGTTTCACAAAGTGTCTGCAAGATGGGTACCACGGCAGCTGACTCCTGCAATGAGAGACGTGTTGATGCTTGTGAACTTCGGTGCTTTGAACGAGAAGGTGATGCCTTCCTTGCAAGAATCCTTACTGGGGACGAAACTTGGGTTGACTTCCACCAACCGGAGACGAAGAGAGCGAGCAAGGAATGGCGCCATTCCTCATCACCAAAACCAAAGAAGTTTCGAACAAAAACATCAGCAGGGAAGGTTATGCTGACTGTCTTTTGGGACGAAATAGGCGTTAATTTGGGGCATTACATGCCTAGAGGGACCACTGTCACCAGTGCATCATACACAGATCTCCTAAAAAACCATCTGCGGCATGCAATCAAATCAAAGTGACGTGGATTGCTTTCAGCAGGTGTCCTTTTGCAACATGACAATGCAAGGCCCCACACTGCCGGTACAACAGTTGCAACAATCACAGACCTGCATTTTGAGTGTCTTCCTCATCCACCATACTCACCAGACCTTGCCCCAAGTGATTTACATATGTTTGGACCACTCAAAGACGCAATGGGAGGAAATAAGTTGCGTTCTGATGAAAAGGTACGCCACGCAGTGCATGAGTGTTTGCGCGGACTACCAAAAGAAGTTTTTTCTAAACGAATTTATGCACTTTGTAAGAACTGAAGGACTTGCATTGAGTGTGGGGGAGATTATGTTGAAAAGTGATACAGCTTTGTACCACTTCTGCACAATAAATAATATTTTAAAAAGATATTTAAGGTTTTCATTTGTCTCACCCTCGTGTAAACATACAGCTTCAATATAACATATAACAACAGTAATAGTAATATCGGGAGCTAAATTAACGACCCATAAATGATGTAGGCCACATAGTAGCGATTTGGTTAGAATTATGTTTATTCAGAAAGCAAACTAATAGTGAAAGTGTTCGCATTTAGAATTACTATTACATTCGAGCGCATATCCACTTAACACAGTTCGATCATTCACAATCTCATCGAGAATTAAAAGTCCAATACTTCACCTTGTTAACTACGCAAAAAGTTAGAGTGTGAAATCTAACGCGCGGCTGCTCACCGCGATACCACACAACGCGAAAATTTCTAAGTCGTTTCACTTCCTTGCTGCCTAAAGGCCGACCCTCCGCTTTCGCGTCTCTGCCAGCACTGTTCCTCTGCCCGTCCCCGGCCGCGTTTCCGGCGCGCCGTACACCCTCGCTTAGCTGACTAGGGCAGTTCCCTTTCCTGAAGCCGTCCGTCTGATTGGCTACAGCTTATTCTACATTATTTTACATTTCAACATATTTAAATAATCAAAGCTTGACCACTTGCACATTCTAAATAAAGTAACAATAATATCCATTACATTATAAACTTTTAATTCTTTTACATTAAACCAATACAATTACCTTCTTAGCTTTGAATGCCACGGCCATTAGCCCTGCATGAATGTGCTTTCTGATAAATAAATAAAGAACAAAAGTAACTGTTATGCATTAAATTTTATAACAAATATTCTATTAACTAATGATTCAATAAGATGTTATACTGTATCGTTCAATGTCTTTTGTGTGGAGGAAATGATTATCTGATGCTTAACTGAAAATACTGATAATTTAAATTTTCTATATCTTTTAACCAAATAAAGTTACAGAGTTGATATTTACAAGATTTGTTGTTTTAATCATACGCTTCTATATGAAATGTCGATCGTTAATATCGACCAAAGCGTTCAGATTTAAGCATTCAGGTCTTTGTTACAAAACTTGTTAATTTCACTTTAACAGAAAATACTAAACAATTATAGATGTGATCAACATTCAAGTTTTATTTGGATCACCATGAACATTTATGAAGGATGATAGATTAAAATTACTGTGGCTTCAATCCCTGCATTACTACAGAATTAAATAGTTATCATAATTTTTTTTTATGACCGATCTTAGGTCCTCCACATTTAAGATTGCTACACCTCCTTGGTCACAAACAGCTTCTACGGGGTTTCCCTATGACGTAGGTTCGCGCCTGTCTCCCACGCACACTACAGCGCCTAGGCCTCATTCAACACAATAGACGTCTGTGAATTTCCCTAACTCGTGGCGAAACTGCGCTCTTTGTGGCACACAGTCCTGGACGACAGGGTTCGTTTCACAATTCCTGAGGGCTGACTCTTTCGGCCATATACTTAAATGAGAGCGAAATGCTCGTTAACTCGCACCACGAGAGCGTCCCTGCTGCCATACCATAGCCCCAGGTGTAGGTGTAGTGTGTCTAGCACACAGATAGGCTGGTCGCAGGCCCACAACTGGTCTCCCCCTACACGGCCACCACTGGCACCGAGGCAGAGCCAGCTTTTATCAGAAAACACAACAGACGTCTACCCGGCCCTCCAGTGAGCTCTCGCTTGACACCACTTAAGTCGCAAATGACAGTGTTTAACGTCAAAGGAAAGCACGCTACAGGGCGCCTAGCTCGGAGATGCCCTTTAAGTGACCGATTTGTAGCGGTTCGTTGTGTCACTGTGGTTCCAAAAACTGCTCAAACTGCTGTTGCAGATGCAGTACAACGCGCCAGATCTATATGCCAAACACGGCGGTCTTCCCTTTCGGTGATATCCTGTGGTCGTCCGGAGCCCGACCTTCTTGCGACAGAACGTTCTCAAGACCAAGGCTGCCAGCAGTCACGAACAGTGCCTATATTCTAACTTTCTTTTATGGCACACTACTCCTTCTTGGTGTTGTGATCTGCAATATTGCAGAAGGAACATTCAGACTGTCGCGGGCCTATAACCCGACCTCGTTCAAACTCTGTGAGGTGTTGATAATGGATTCTTTTTCTCCTTTCTTGACTAACACCAATTCAGCACATCTAGTCTCAAAAGAAACTAACACACTCACGCCCATCACAGCAAGTATTTAAAACAAACCTGATTTGCATCCTCATAGTGACGAAACTATTGCCACTCATTTGCGATTGACGCGAAATTTGAATAGACATTATCTTTCAGATGTGGAAACACGCCTACCAACATTTGTTTAAATCGCACAACTCCTTCTTGGTGTTGTGATTTTTTTTCCGTAAGTGCATTAATTAGCAAGCAAGAAGTTCCGTAGAAAGTGACGCGCTGGACGGAACTAAGAATGCGGTGACATCCATGCCGTATCAAATAACAACTATGCCGACATGGTGTAGGTGAACACAGTATACTGCGAGTACGAGAGCTTTAATGGTAACCACTACCGGTGAGAACCGAAGAACAATTCCAGACTAGTAACGTTCAGATAAAGCAGCTCACCGATGAGGCTAATATCCCTCAGACCAGCTCACACGGACTCAAAATTGCAAGCTATACCGTAAGACGCCGCAAATCGGCCCGACGAAACCCAATTCCCCCATACGACCCGCTGCTCCTGCATATCGCTCCGACAGCAACTGGCCGTTGCATGGCCACCACTGCAGCCCAGACGCATTCCATGCCCGCGACGCAGCGCCGAGCCCAGCCGCTGCTTGAAACACGCGACCGTACCGCCGGCAGCCAGCCCTACCCTCTGTACGTCGCTCGCGTGCACCGCTCCATCTCCAGGCTCATCTCGCAACTCGCGATGGCTTCCAATTCAGACCCCGCCAAACCAAAGCGCCTAGTGACAGACGTGTATGTGCGAGGTGAAGCCTCTTGGCAACGTCACATGCGTTACGACCCCGGAACGCAAGTATCACCTGCTTTGTTTCTGGACTGTCTAGCTTTTACTATCTGTACTATCCAACCACGATATTATTCTGCTTGGCCTCCTGTGGCCGTTATAGGAAACGCGCGGAAAAATATAGTAAACAGAAACCACCTCAACTTTTACGACTGTTGTATACGCTATGGGAGTCCGTATAGATCCAGGAACAAGTTGTTTATTTAATAAAATGGAACACCTACAGCCTTCCTTATGGGGTTATTTATTATATAGCTAGCAGTTTCGGTGCTTCAGTACACCATCTCCAGGCCTTAACTGACACTGAGGGATTTAATTAAAATCGTATACACGTCTATGAACTGGTTTTCGCAGACTACCTGTAACAAAGATAATGTGTCTCTAATCATCCACTACGAACTCTTGATAGTTATCAGAGGCCATCATCTGTGGACTGGTTCTCGTAGACTACCTGTAACAACGATATTGCTTCTCCAACCATCAAGACCCATCTCTTGGTGTTTATGGCTGATGTTGTTGTTGTTGTTGTGGTCTTCAGTCCTGAGACTGGTTTGATGCAGCTCTCCATGATATTTTATCCTGTGCAAGCTTTCTCGTCTCCAAGTACCTACTGCAACCTACATCCTTCTGAATCTGCTTAGTGTATTCATCTCTTGGTCTCCCTCTATGATTTTTACCCTCCACACTGCCCTCCAATGCTAAATTTGTGATCCCTTGATGCCTCAGAACATGTCCTACCAACCGGTCCCTTCTTCTTGTCAAGTTGTGCCACAAACTCCTCTTCTCCCCAATTCTATTCAATACCTCCTCATTAGTTATGTGATCTACCCATCTAATCTTCAGCATTCTTCTGTAGCACCACATTTCGAAAGCTTCTATTCTCTTCTTGTCCAAACTATTTATCGTTCATATTTCGCTTCCATACATGGCTACACTCCATACAAACACTTTCAGAAACGACTTCCTGAGACTTAAATCTATACTCGATGTTAACAAATCTCTCTTCTTCAGAAACGCTTTTCTTGGCATTGCCAGTCTACATTTTATATCCTCTCTACTTCGACCATCATCAGTTATTTTGCTCCCCAAATAGCAAAAATCATTTACTGCTTCAAGAGTCTCATTTCCTAATCTGATTCCCATTGCATCACCTGATTTAATTCGACTACATTCCATTATCCTCGTTTTTCTTTTTGTTCATGTTCATCTTATATACTCATTTCAAGACACTGTCCATTCCGTTGAACTGCTCTTCCAGGTCCCTTGCTCTCTTTGACAGAATTACAATGTCATCCGTACCCCTCAAAGTTTTTATTTCTTCTTCATATATGTTAATTCCTACTCCAAATTTTTCTTTTGTTTCCTTTACAGCTTGCTCAATATACAGATTGAATAACATCTGGAATAGGCTACAACCCTGTCTCACTCCCTTCGCAACCATTCCTTCCCTTTCATACCCCTCGACTCTTATCACTGCCATCTGTTTTCTGTGCAAATTGTAAATAGCCTTTCGCTCCCTGTATTTTACTCCTGCCACCTTCAGAATTAGAAAGAGACTGTTCCAATCAACATTGTCAAAAGCTTTGTCTAAGCCCACAAATGATAGAAACGTAGGTTTGCCTTTCCTTGATCTATCTTCTAAGATACGTTGTAGGGTCAGTATTGCCTCACGTGTTCCAACATTTCTACAGAATCCAAACTTATCTTTCCCAAAGTCGGCTTCTATCAGTTTTTCCATTCGTCTATACAGAATTCGTGTTAGTATTTTGCAGCTGTGACTTATTAAACAGATAGTTCGGTATTTTTCACACCTGTCAGCACCTGCTTTCTTTGGGATTGGAATAATTATATTCTTCTTGAAGTTTATGGCTGGAGTCACAATATCGTTGTTACAGGTAGTCTACGAAACCCAGTTCATAGATGCTGGCCACTGATGCAATCGCGTATACGATTTGAGTTAACCCCCTCAGCGTCAGTTAAGGACTGAAGATAGTGTACTGAAGCACCGAAACTGGTAGCTATATAATAAATATCCTCGTAAGGTTAATAAGTGAACGGTCGAAGTTCCGCAAACCTCCAACCAGAAGGATGGACATACAAAAATAAGTTGCTTGGCCGTTAAAACAGCCGAGCACATTAGGATGACCTTCAAGCGCACAGGTAAACACAGGAGCCAACGCAAGTGCCCGCGCTCCCAGGTGCAATAATATTTTGGCCGACTAGTATTCACAGCATGGATTGCGACGACTTTCGTAATGGAGTCGCACACAGACTTAATTCCTCCAATGTCAGGTAGCATATCGGGCAACAAGTTTCCTCCAGTGAACGCGATCGTCTGCCGTGATTTCAGCTTCCTCCCACTTCATGCCTATGCATTGATGACCCTTTGCAAAAGTTCGTTCTATTGTTGTATCCATCCGCTGGTTTCCATAAAAATGCTGATTTGTTGATTATTCCGTCTTCCATGCTAAGAGCATGCGATGCAAGCTTCAGTCTTCTTTCAGCAACAATTATGTGCAGGCTGCGTAGTCCACTTCCTCTCTGTGCTTCATCATCTGAAACGCGGTCACAACAGCTTATCTTCAAAATTCGCATCAAGCATCGTTGGCGAAATCATTGAGCTTGGGTGTCGATTTTTCTGACATTTTAGAGGTATCATATGCATATATGGCCAAAGGTAGGATGATAGAGGAGTACAGTCGAAGCTTTGCGGACGTACTTATAAAGTTATTGATTGGCGACTCCATGGAGTGTTCTGGGCACCAAGTCTAATCATCATAAGGACCGCATTCGTTGGAATACTGCAGGAGCGTTCCCAGTTCTGCTGGTAATGTCTGCACCAACGCCGCGGTTATTACACATAAGATTGCCGAGATATGGAATTCGGTCAACATCTTGTAGAATCATCTGTTACCGTATACTTGGAGGAGATACATTTCCACACTTTATTACGTTGTTTTTCTTTTATCGCTGTGCATTTTTAGCCTTTCAGAACTGACCATTCCATCCAGCTTGATAGTCAGTTATGAACATTTTGGGATTTCTGCCAGAAGAACAATGTCATCAAAGAAATCCGTAGAAGCCTAGTGTGTTCATTCAAACATATGCCCATACTGGTGTTGTCCATAGTTTTTCTCTTTGTGAAATCTATGACTAATATGAAAAGAATTGTTGAGTTAGTTAGTTAATTAGTCACACATTCCATAGATCATTTGAACGATTTTTTTATCGAAACGATGTGGAATGAATCAGTTTACGGGATATTTTTACATGATTACTCTTAAAATTAGTGAACATTGAACATATTATTTTTAGTCCCACATAGGCAACGATACTTGCTTTACTGGCTACCAGTCTTTAAGTAGAAATTTATCAGTGGAATAGAAGGAGTTGTTCAGGCGAAATGGTTTTAAATTAGATTTAAAACTTGTTTCGCTACCTGCCGCACATTTTACGTTACTGGGCAAATGATAAAAATTTTTTTTGCCTCTTATTGAGCCCATTATGATCAACTGACAGCATCAACAATTCATAATAAAGATCATTTTTCTTTCTAGTGTTATAGATAAGGGCACTGGTACTCTTCGCAAATGTGATGGATTATTTATGGCGAATTTCATTAGCGAATATATGTATTGTTATGGCGCAATTAAAATGCCTAGCTCCTTGAAGCGGCACCTACATGACATCAGTGGGTGAACACCACATGTCATTCTTACTGCTCGCTTTTGTGCAATTAGTATTTACTTTCTAAGTGACGAGTTG
This sequence comes from Schistocerca americana, assembly GCF_021461395.2. NCBI lineage: Eukaryota > Metazoa > Arthropoda > Insecta > Orthoptera > Acrididae > Schistocerca > Schistocerca americana. The sequence goes on along the minus strand of NC_060125.1, from coordinate 448,864,768 downwards.
CCGTAGAAAGTTATTCCGTAAGACATTTATTGAGAGGAAATACGCAAAATACGTCAGAAATTTGATACGCTTGTATCAACTGAACTTAACTGTTTGAGAAGCTCAGTAATATTCTTCTCCCAGTTGATGTTTTCATCAATATGTACACCCAAAAATTTCGAGCATTCTACAATATTTACTGACACCTGCTCATGTGCTATGTCAATTGACAAAATGCATCCCTGTCTGATGCCTGTCAGAATACAGAAGGAAGGGGAGTTCCCATCTTCTGTTCTTGTACAGCAACTCGCATCTAGGTACAGGTTTCTGAGAACGCCAGTGAGATGGTCGGGAATTCCATACAGGCTTAAAAAATTCCACAATGATTCTCGGTGTACAGTGTCAAACGCTTTTTTAAAATCAACAAACGTTAGGCGGAGTAGACAGTTGATTTGTATGCATTGTTCCATAGCATTTCGCAGAACAAATATCTGTTAAGAGCAGGATTTCTCCACTTCAGAACTACTAGCTCCGTCTCGTCAAAACGAGAAAGGTATTTGTGCAGTTGCTGAAGCGGAATGAACATTGCCCAGCGAGTCAGTTCCACAACTATGTACAAAGTGCAGCCTCCCTTCACAAAAGATGATGAGCCATGGTCTGTAAGCCACGTTCACGAATATAACGTGCTCTGGCCTGAAAGCCAAGTACAAACGAGCATGGGCCAGAGTCTGCAAGCCCTGTTCACGCCGAGCATATGCGTCTGTTTACATCGACATCTACACCCATACTCCGCAAGCCACCTTGTGGCGTGTGCACTGAGTCGCCTATGAAACTATGCAACGGTGTGTAAGCACTCCGTCTTAAGGCCACGAGTGGCCTACCGGGACCATCCGACCGCCGTGTCATCCTCGGTGGAGGATGCGGATAGGAGGGGCGTGGGGTCAGCACTCCGCTCTCCCGGTCGTAAGATGGTATTCTTGACCGAAGCCGCTACTATTCGGTTGAGTAGCTCCTCAATTGGCATCACGAGGCTGAGTGCACCCCGAACGGCGTGTAAGCCAGATTAATTAAGTGCATGGACCATCTGTACGCCGAGTTCACAAAGTTTGTGCCCCGTGGGCCGTTAACAGGTTCATGATGGCTATTTATCGTCGTCTGTAATCTGTCTTCATGATGAGCTTGTGTCGTAGTTTGTAAGCTGAGTCCACGACAGGCATAGTGCACATGCCTTGAGCAATAGCTCCAGTTTGAGTCTGGATTTACTGCGACTAAATCAAAACCAGGGTCATAACCTGTTAGAATTTAACGTTCTTTTGCTGTAACTCAGAAATTGCCTCAAAATTATCGTATACTACCTTTCTTCTGGCAAGGGAAGCACCCTGCCTGTTTTACCACTCATCAAGGTCCATTATCTATAAAAAAAACTGCATTTGTGTTTAGTCGATATTTGAAGATTAATTAATCTAGCATAAGCCTCTGAGCAAGCAAAGCTGCGTAAGGATCTTGACCAACAGATATACAAGAATCATGACAAAGGCGCTATTATTACGTAAAAATATAAAAATTTACTTCGAGCACTATGTACTGACACATGCAGTACATAATGAGTCACGTATTCAAAAATAAAAGGCGCTGTGGTGTCGTACGTTCTTACATTATTTATCACAGAAGTGATTAAAACTGAACTTAGTGATTAAAATAATGTTGAATAGGCAAAGGAAAGAAATGCACAGAAAACAGTAACTAGACGATGCGACAGGTTTTATATCTACATCTACATGACTACTCTGCGATTCTCAATTAAGTGCGTGGCAAAGGACTCATCGAAGTGTCTTCAGACTATTTGTCTACCCTTCCATTCTCGAGCATCGCTTAGGAAAAATGAGCAGTTTCATCTTTGCGTACTGCTCTGACTTCTCTAATTTCATTATGACAATCATTTCTTTCTATGCTGATTGGCACCAATAAAATATTTTCACATTCAGAGGAGGAAGCTGGTGATTGAAACTTTGTGAAAAGATTTCGCTGCAACGAAAAACACCTCTGTTTTAATGTTTGCCACCCCACTTCGCGTATCATATCCGTGACCCTCTCTCAGCTATTTGCCAATAATAAAAATTGAGCTGCCCTTCTATGGACTTTTTCTATGTCCTCCGTCAATCCTTTCTGGTAAGGATCCCATACCGCTCAGCAATACTCTAGCAGAGTATGGACAAGCGTAGTGCAGGCAGTCTCTTTACTAGACCTGTTGCATTTCCTACGTATTCTGCCAATAAATCGCTGCCTTAGGTTTACCTTTCTCACAACTTGAACTATGTGATTGTTCCAGTTTAAGTTGTTCGTAATTCTAGGTCATTGGTATTTAGTTAAATTGACAGCCTTTAGATTTGTGTGATTTGTTATGTAACCGAAATTTAATGGATTCCTTTTAGTACACTTTTTATTGTTTAGAATCAATTGTCACTCTTCGCGCCATATAGATACCTTTTCTAAATCAATTTGCAATTCGTTTTGATTTCCTGATGACTTTGTACTATACTTATCTGCAAACAATTTAAGAGGGTTGCTCAGAGTTTCCCGTCAGTCACTTGTGTTGGAGGGCTACTCGGAAAGTTAGAACCGATAGGTAGCAAAATGGAAACCCAGTGAAAATCAAAACTGTTTTATTTGCAAGAGTTACAACAACTTACAGCTACTTATCTCCATAGCCGTCGATCCGACTTAGACGTTTGTCATAGCGTTGTACCAACTTTCCATTAGCCTCGTTATGCGGGGTGTTACAAAAAGGTACGGCCAAACTTTCAGGAAACATTCCTCACACACAAAGAAAGAAAATATGTTATGTGGACATGTGTCCGGAAACGCTTACTTTCCATGTTAGAGCTCATTTCATTACTTCTCTTCAAATCACATTAATCATGGAATCGAAACACACAGCAACAGAACGTATCAGCGTGGCTTCAAACACTTTGTTACAGGAAATGTTCAAAATGTCCTCCGTTAGCGAGAATACATGCATCCACCCTCCGTCGCATGGAATCCCTGATGCGCTGATGCAGCCCTGGAGAATGGCGTATTGTATCACAGCCGTCCACAATACGAGCACGAAGAGTCTCTACAATTGGTACCGGGGTTGCGTAGACAAGAGCTTTTAAATGCCCTCATAATGAAAGTCAAGAGGGTTGAGGTCAGGAGAGAGTGGAGGCCATGGAATTGGTACATACTGACGAAACTAAAATGAGCTCTAAGATGGAAATTAAGCGTTTCCAGACAAATGTCCACATAACATCTTTTCTTTATTTGTGTGTGAGGAATGTTTCCTGAAAGTTTGGCCGTACCTTTTTGTAACACCCTATAGAAGGCAGCCGCCAGTGCTTTCCTCCAAATCTCTATGCTGGCCTACAGCTCGTTGTCTCTGCCAAAATGTTGTCTTCATAGCCAGCGGTTCATGTGAGCAGAGACGAAACTCAGAGGGAGACAATCACGGGCTATATTGTGGGTAATCAAACATTTCCAATTGAAAACGATGCAGGAGCATCTTCATTGCCTGTGCAGAATGCGGCTGAGAATTGTCTTGAAGAAGGAAACGCACGACAGTTATGTGATGTTGGCTGCATAGCTTTAGGCGAAATTTCTTACCAGGCTCTCGTACTTGGCGGGAGACACTATTGTTCTAGGTATCTTTATGTGCTCCCTACGAGCTCAGAACTGAAAAGAACGACGTAATGCGCGATCGACAGGCATACTCGAGACACTGCCCAACACACCTGTGCAAAACTTCATCAGATTTTCAATGTGGTTTCCATTTCGCGACCGATCGTTCCTTAATTTCCGAATAACTCTCGTAGATTAGAAATAGCAGAGAGTCTGTCATAATTCCTTGGTGAACGTCAAATATCACTTCTGTTTTACTCTATGACTTTCCGTCGATCACTACGAACTGTGACCTTTATGACAGGAAATCGCTAACCCCACCACACAACTGAGACAATACTCCATAGCCAAGCAATTTGAAAAGCAGTTTCTTGTCAGGAACGATGTCAGAAGCCTTCTGGAAATCTAGTTTTAGATCCCCTACTGATAACGCTCATTACTTCGCCTGAATAAAGAGCTAGCTGTGATTTACAAGAACGATATTTTCTGAACAATAGATGTTCCAAAATCATATTGCAAATCGATGTCAGTGATATGGGTCTACAATTCATAGGATTACTCCTTTTTCTTTTCTTGAGTACTGGTGTGAACTGTGCAACTTTCCAGTCTTTAGGCACGGATCTTTCGTCGAATGAGCGGTTGTGTGTGATATCTAATTATGGAACTATTTTGTCAGCGTAATCTGAAAGAAAACTAACTGATGTACACTCTGAAACGGAAAACTTGCCTTTACTGATTAAGCTGTTTACCTACACCGGCGGATATCTACCTCTAGATTACACATCTTTGTAGCAGTTCTTGATTATAATTGTGGACTATTTACTTCATCTTCTTTGATGAAGAAATTCCGGAAAACTGCGATCAGTAACTCCGCTTTAGTGGCACTGTCATTGGTAATATTACCACTGGTACCACACAGTGAACGTGTTTATTGTGTATTGCCGTTGGTATACTTTACATCTGACCACAACCTCTTTGGATTTTCTGCCTGGTTTCGAATCACTTTCGTTGTGGATGCCATTAAAGGTATCTCGCACTGAAGTCCGTCATAAGTTTCGAGCTTCAGATTTCGAGCCTTCGATTTCTGTCCAGCTACCCTGCTCTGCGTGGTTTCCCTAAAATATTAACGCGACTACATATGAATTCTTCCCCAATTTTTTTTATGTTGAACTGATGTTTTATGTTTAATAATCTAGCCGTCGACAAGGCATTTAAAGCTCATCTCCCTTCTCGGACCTCTTACACTGTTTTTTAGTTTTTCAGATCATTGATCGAAGCTGCTGACCACAGAATGTGTTCCAGCCTGGGGTGAAAACAGAGAGTAAACAATTTCATTTGCTCCCCCCTGTCAGTCATGATACTGCGGGCGAGTAACTCGGCAGTTTATATGTCTGCGGTTTTGCCTGTGCATTTACCGTTTTAATTATCGACTTTGCAGGTAGCCTACGACGCTGTATAATTAACTGAATTTCAGAGTTCGCCCGCTGGGTCGTTCGGTTCGCTAAAAAAAATACCAGAGTGGTACAAAATGTAGTTCTGAACATTGTATAACAATTCAGTAGTGCGTACTACCAAGCTAATTATTTTTCTCATTCCTAACTGGTGTAACTGAAAATTTGCTTCAGTCATTTAAAGCAATATGTAAGATCGTATGTATATATAAAACATTCATATCTCTTTCTAAATACTAATTCAATTTTATCTTTGAAGTATCCTCAATGGCCCCCAATGTACGTATTGCTTCATGCTATGCATGGTGTAACGTCCACTTAGAAAAATTATCAAGGACAGTGCTGGAAAACCTCCTACGTTATTTGATACAGACAGCTGAGTAAAACTGAACATACTCAGACATTTCTCTCTTTACTCATTCTGATCATCACTAAACTGACACACAATATTTTTAGCCCAACGCAGTCTGACTTTCAATATCCCTACAAAAGAGTGGCCCTGACTATCAATAACCTATACCTTTCATGAATCACTTACCTCACAAAAATCTTCGTTACTCGAACTACTGCAATACAGCGAGCGCCAATACTGCCAGCTAAATAAAAGATTCAAACTACTGAAGGCACTAACTACTGATAGGCATAGTTAGCAAATGAAAGATTTTGATAGAGAACAAACAATTTACTTACCCTCATAATGATTAAAAGTCATCACATATATCTATCACTTCATGACAACCATCTCTACAAATTTCCTTTTTCTAGCGGACACACGTCCAGACCGTCCGCTTATAGTAACCTCTCAAAACTGTGGCATCTCTCTCTCCACATCCACCACTGCTAGCGGCTCACCTCCCAACTGCCTATCGCTACGCGCTGTTCACATCCAACTGCCCAACACTACACGAGCGAATAATCCAACAATGAGTCCAACCAACCACCGACTGCTTACAGCACAGTCAGTGATTTTCATACAGTGCGCAACGTGGCGTTACCAACATAAAAACCTAAACAGCCTACTTACAATGGACAATAAAATACACCATAAAATAGTTTAATACATCTTTCTATACTACATCTTATGAAGTTAGTTTCCTATTCACAGGTTAAAAAGAACTTTTTGGGGAATAGTGACTCAAATATAAAACAATTTTGGTTACACTTTTTGGACCTCTGCATTCACATTTCGTCGCATATACTTCAGGTTTTCACTTGTGTATTTTTAGAAGAAGATGATGCCAGACTCTTGGAGAATGATGGAGGTAATAAGACTTCGTAAAAAAGGAACTACAAGTACTTGTGAGAATGACAGATGAATAAATCTGTTGATCACTGACTATAAATTATATGCACGAATAATTAATAATAGTCTGAAAAGAATAGCTGACGTCCTTTTACTGAAGCTTTCTCGTCTCCAAGTACCTATTGCAACCCACATCCTTTTGAATCTGCTTAGTGTATTCATCTCTTGATCTCCCTCTACGACTTTTACCCTCCACGCTGCCCTCCAGTATTAAATTGGTGATCCATTGACGCCTCATAACCTGTCCTACCAACCGATCCCTTCTTCTAGTCAAGTTGTGCCACAAATTCATTTTCTCCCAATTCTATTCAGTACATCATCATTAGTTATGTGATCTACCCATCTAATCATCAGCATTCTTCTATAGAACCACATTTCGAAAGCTTCTATTCTCTTCTTGTCTACACTATTTATCGTCCACGTTTCACTTCAATACAGGGCTACACTCCATACAAATAATTTCATAAATGATTATGTGACACTTAAATCTATACCCGATGTAAACAAATTTCTCTTCTTCAGAAACGCATTCCTTCCCATTGCCAGTCTACATTTTACATCCACTCTGCTTCGACCATCATCAGTTATTTTGCTCACCAAATAGCAAAACTCCTTTACTACTTTAAGTGTCTCATTCCTAATCTGATTCCCATTGCATCACCTGATTTAATTCGATTACATTCCATTATCCTCGTTTTTGTTTTTGTTGATGTTCATATTATATACTCATTTCAAGACACTGTCCATTCCGTTAAACTGCTCTTCCAGGTCCCTTGCTGTCTTTGACAGAATTACAATGTCATCCGTACTCCTCAAATTTTTATTTCTTCTCCACATATGTTAATTCCTACTCCAAATTTTTCTTTTGTTTCCTTTACAGCTTGCTCAATATACAGATTGAATAACATCTGGAATGGGCTACAACCCTGTCTCACTCCCTTCCCAACCGCTGCTTCCCTTTCATGCCCCTCGACTCTTATAACTGCCATCTGGTTTCTGTGTAACTTGTAAATAGCCTTTCACTCCCTGTATTTTACCCCCGCCACCTTCAGAATTAGAAAGAGACTATTTCAATAAACACTGTCAAAAGCTTTCTCTAAGTCTACAAATGTTAGAAACGTAGGTTTGCCTTTCCTTGATCTATCTTCTAAGATAAGTAGTAGGGTCAGTATTGCCTCATGTGTCCCAACATTTCTACAGAATCCAAACGTATCTTCCCCAAGGTCGGCTTCTATCAGTTTTTCCATTCGTCTATACAGAATTCGTGTTAGTATTTTGCAGCTGTGACTTATTAAACTGATAGATCGGTAATTTTCACACCTGTCAGCACCTGCTTTCATTGGGACTGGAATTATTATATTTTTCTTGAAGTCTGAGGGTATTTCGCCTGTCTCATACATCTTGCTCACCGGATGGAAGAGTTGTTTCATGGCTGGCTCCCCCAAGGCTATCAGCAGCCGTAATGGAATGTTGTGTACTCCCGAGGATTTGTTTCGACTTCGGTCTTTCAGTGCTCTGTCAAACTCTTCATGCAGTATTATATCTACCATTTCATCTTCATCTACCCCCTCTTCCATTTCCATAATGTTTCCTCATCATGCAGTGACGATATTACAACAATGCGGAAGACTGTTAAAAACAGAGGAGAACGTAATCTTGAGACTGTTACTGCCTTTGTAGATTATGAAAAAGCCTTCCATAGAGTGAATGGATATATGCTGTGGAACGTAATGGAGAGACGAGGTTACCCCAAACATGCTTGTGTTTAAATAATGAAATTTTAATTAATACAGACAAAATTTCTAGACAATGAAAACAAGAAGTTAACCCAGGAATAAAATTAATTCATAGAAACACAGATTGAAATACTGTACCCTTTGCTGATGACCAAATAATTCTACAAAAGATGGAGGATCAATTACAATTTGCTCTACATCGATTTGAACGCAATAACTAAACTCTATAACTGGAAAATATCACAAAATAAAATCAAAGTTATGACTTTTATAGGGCACTGACATAATGCTAAACGGAATGTCCACTGAACAGGTTTCTCACTTTCACCTATTTTGATGTTATGTAAATTATGTATATGATTGTATTTCAAATGCTATGTGGCACTATACATAGAACATTAGCCAATAAAACTTGGAACGATACGAAGAAAGAATTTACAAAGTAATGGCAACAACTATGCTCATATACGGAAGTGAGACTTGGGCAGTAACTAAGAGAGACCAAAGAATGATATAGTGAACTAAACGAATTTTTTAAGGGAAGTATAAGGATTTACGCTGAGAGATCAAATAAAGAATCCTGAAATAGGAAAGAATTCAGTATGCTTTGCATGAATGAAACAGTAGAAAACGGGATAACAAAATGGAAGAAGAACATTGAAAAATGGGAACAGTAAGAATAATCAGACAAGTAATAGACAATGGACCTGTAAGAAAGAGTGATACAGGAAGACCAAGGAAGAGAAGAGGGAACAGGCCATGAGACTACTCGTTAAAGTAAAGAAAAAGAGCAATAATTACTTTTAAAGTAGTGTGTTTAATGGATACGTTTACTATTTATACAAAGTGAATGCAAGTTTTAGAAAAAGAAGCTCACTTCAAGAACGTCCTGAGCTGCGTAGAACATGGAAATCATACATTATCACCAACGTTCAGATGTTGTTGTTACTGTTATGGTCTTCAGTCCTGAGACTGGTTTGATGCAGCTCTCCATGCTACTCTATTCTGTGCAAGCTTCTTCATCACCCAGTACTTACTGCAACCTACATCCTTCTGAATCTGCTTAGTGTATTCATCTCTTGGTCTTCCTCTACAATTTTTGCCCTCCACGCTGCCCTCCAGTGCTAAATTTGTGATCCCTTGATGCCTCAGAACATGTCCTAACAACCGGTCCCTTCTTCTTGTGCCACAAACCCTTCTTCTCCCAAATTCTTTTCCATACCTCCACATTAGTTATGTGATCAACCCATCTAATCTTCAGCATTCTCCTGTAGCACCACATTTCGAAAGCTTCTATTATCTTCTTGTCCAAACTATTTATCGTCCATGTTTCACTTCCATACATGGCTACACTCCATACAAATACTTTCAGAAACGACTTCCTGACACTTAAATCTATACTCGATGTTAACAAATTTCTCTTCTTCAGAATCGCTTTCCTTGACATTGCCAGTCTACATTTTATATCCTCTCTACTTCGACCATCATCAGTTATTTTGCTCCCCAAATAGCAAAACTCCTTTACTACTTTAAGTGTCTCATTTCCTAATCTAATTCCCTCAGCATCTGCCGACTTAATTCGACTACATTCCATTATCCTCGTTTTGCTTTTGGTGATGTTCATCTTATATCCTCCTCTTAATACACTGTCCATTCCGTTCAACTGCTCTTCCAAGTCCTTTGCTGTCTCTGACAGAATTACAATGTCATCGGGGAACCTCAAAGTTTTTATTTCTTCTCCATGGATTTTAATACCTACTCCGAATTTTTCTTTTATTTCCTTTACTGCTTGCTCAATATACAGATTAAATAATATCGGGTAGAGGCTACAACCCTGTCTCACTCCCTTCCAAACCACTGCTTCCCTTTCATGTCCCTCGACTCTTAGAACTGCCATCTGGTTTCTGTTCAAATTGTAAATAGCCTTTCGCTCCCTGTATTTTACCCCTACCACCTTCAGAATTTGAAAGAGAGTATTCCAGACAACATTGTCAAAAGCTTTCTCTAAGTCTATAAATGCTAGAAACGTAGGTTTGCCTTTCCTTAATTTATTTTTTAAGATGAGTTGTAGGGTCAGTATTGCATCACGTGTTCCAACATTTCTACGGAATCCAAACTGATCTTCCCCGAGGTCGGCTTCTATCAGTTTTTCCATTCGTCTGTAAAGAATTCGCGTTAGTATTTTGCAGCTGTGACTTATTAAACTGATAGTTTGGTAATTTTCTTATCTGTTAACATCTGCTTTCTTTTGGACTGGAATTATTATATTCTTCTTGAAGTCTGAGGGTATTTCGCCTGTCTCATACATCTTGCTCACCGGATGGAAGAGTTGTTTCATGGCTGGCTACCCCAAGGCTATCAGCAGCCGTAATGGAATGTTGTGTACTCCCGGGGATTTGTTTCGACTTCGGTCTTTCAGTGCTCTGTCAAACTCTTCATGCAGTATTATATCTACCATTTCATCTTCATCTACCCCCTCTTCCATTTCCATAATGTTTCCTCATCATGCAGTGACGATATTACAACAATGCGGAAGACTGTTAAAAACAGAGGAGAACGTAATCTTGAGACTGTTACTGCCTTTGTAGATTATGAAAAAGCCTTCCATAGAGTGAATGGATATATGCTGTGGAACGTAATGGAGAGACGAGGTTACCCCAAACATGCTTGTGTTTAAATAATGAAATTTTAATTAATACAGACAAAATTTCTAGACAATGAAAACAAGAAGTTAACCCAGGAATAAAATTAATTCATAGAAACACAGATTGAAATACTGTACCCTTTGCTGATGACCAAATAATTCTACAAAAGATGGAGGATCAATTACAATTTGCTCTACATCGATTTGAACGCAATAACTAAACTCTATAACTGGAAAATATCACAAAATAAAATCAAAGTTATGACTTTTATAGGGCACTGACATAATGCTAAACGGAATGTCCACTGAACAGGTTTCTCACTTTCACCTATTTTGATGTTATGTAAATTATGTATATGATTGTATTTCAAATGCTATGTGGCACTATACATAGAACATTAGCCAATAAAACTTGGAACGATACGAAGAAAGAATTTACAAAGTAATGGCAACAACTATGCTCATATACGGAAGTGAGACTTGGGCAGTAACTAAGAGAGACCAAAGAATGATATAGTGAACTAAACGAATTTTTTAAGGGAAGTATAAGGATTTACGCTGAGAGATCAAATAAAGAATCCTGAAATAGGAAAGAATTCAGTATGCTTTGCATGAATGAAACAGTAGAAAACGGGATAACAAAATGGAAGAAGAACATTGAAAAATGGGAACAGTAAGAATAATCAGACAAGTAATAGACAATGGACCTGTAAGAAAGAGTGATACAGGAAGACCAAGGAAGAGAAGAGGGAACAGGCCATGAGACTACTCGTTAAAGTAAAGAAAAAGAGCAATAATTACTTTTAAAGTAGTGTGTTTAATGGATACGTTTACTATTTATACAAAGTGAATGCAAGTTTTAGAAAAAGAAGCTCACTTCAAGAACGTCCTGAGCTGCGTAGAACATGGAAATCATACATTATCACCAACGTTCAGATGTTGTTGTTACTGTTATGGTCTTCAGTCCTGAGACTGGTTTGATGCAGCTCTCCATGCTACTCTATTCTGTGCAAGCTTCTTCATCACCCAGTACTTACTGCAACCTACATCCTTCTGAATCTGCTTAGTGTATTCATCTCTTGGTCTTCCTCTACAATTTTTGCCCTCCACGCTGCCCTCCAGTGCTAAATTTGTGATCCCTTGATGCCTCAGAACATGTCCTAACAACCGGTCCCTTCTTCTTGTGCCACAAACCCTTCTTCTCCCAAATTCTTTTCCATACCTCCACATTAGTTATGTGATCAACCCATCTAATCTTCAGCATTCTCCTGTAGCACCACATTTCGAAAGCTTCTATTATCTTCTTGTCCAAACTATTTATCGTCCATGTTTCACTTCCATACATGGCTACACTCCATACAAATACTTTCAGAAACGACTTCCTGACACTTAAATCTATACTCGATGTTAACAAATTTCTCTTCTTCAGAATCGCTTTCCTTGACATTGCCAGTCTACATTTTATATCCTCTCTACTTCGACCATCATCAGTTATTTTGCTCCCCAAATAGCAAAACTCCTTTACTACTTTAAGTGTCTCATTTCCTAATCTAATTCCCTCAGCATCTGCCGACTTAATTCGACTACATTCCATTATCCTCGTTTTGCTTTTGGTGATGTTCATCTTATATCCTCCTCTTAATACACTGTCCATTCCGTTCAACTGCTCTTCCAAGTCCTTTGCTGTCTCTGACAGAATTACAATGTCATCGGGGAACCTCAAAGTTTTTATTTCTTCTCCATGGATTTTAATACCTACTCCGAATTTTTCTTTTGTTTCCTTTACTGCTTGCTCAATATACAGATTAAATAATATCGGGTAGAGGCTACAACCCTGTCTCACTCCCTTCCAAACCACTGCTTCCCTTTCATGTCCCTCGACTCTTAGAACTGCCATCTGGTTTCTGTTCAAATTGTAAATAGCCTTTCGCTCCCTGTATTTTACCCCTACCACCTTCAGAATTTGAAAGAGAGTATTCCAGACAACATTGTCAAAAGCTTTCTCTAAGTCTATAAATGCTAGAAACGTAGGTTTGCCTTTCCTTAATTTATTTTTTAAGATGAGTTGTAGGGTCAGTATTGCATCACGTGTTCCAACATTTCTACGGAATCCAAACTGATCTTCCCCGAGGTCGGCTTCTACCAGTTTTTCCATTCGTCTGTAAAGAATTCGCGTTAGTATTTTGCAGCTGTGACTTATTAAACTGATAGTTCGGTAATTTTCTTATCTGTTAACATCTGCTTTCTTTTGGACTGGAATTATTATATTCTTCTTGAAGTCTGAGGGTATTTCGCCTGTCTCATACATCTTGCTCACTGGAGTTTTGTTAGGCCTGGCTGTCCCAAGGCTGTCAGTAGTTCTAATGGAATGTTCTCTACTCCCGAGTCCTTGTTTCGACTCAGGTCTTTCAGTGCTCTGTCAAACTCTTCATGCAGTATCGTATCTCCCATTTCATCTTCATCTACATCCTCTTCCATTTCCGTAATATTGCCCTGACGAACATTGCCCTTGTATAGACCCTGTGTATACTCCTTCCACCTTTCTGCTTTCCCTTCTTTGCTTAGAAATGGGTTTCCATCTGAGCTCTTGATATTCATACAAGTGGCTTTCTTTTCTCCAAAGATCTCTTTATTTTTCCTGTAGGCAGTATCTATCTTACCTCTAGTGACATGCGCCTCTACATCCTTACATTTGTCCTCTAGCCATGCCTGCTTAGCCATTTTGCGCTACCTGTCGATCTCATTTTTGAGACGTTTGTATTTCTTTTCGCCTGCTTCATTTACTGCGTTTTTGTATTTTCTCCTTTCATCAATTAAATTCAATATTTCGTATGTTATCCAATGATTTCTACTAGCCCTCGTCTTTTTACCTACTTGATCCTCTGCTGCCTTCACTACTTCATCCCTCAGAGCTAACCATTCTTCTTCTACTGTATTTCTTTCCCCCATTCCTGTCAGTTTTTCCCTTATGCTCTCCCTGAAGCTCTGTACAACCTCTGGTTTAGTCAGTTTATCCAGATCCCATCTCCTTAAATTCCCACCTTTTTGCAGTTTCTTCAGTTTTAATCTACAGTTCATAACCAATAGATTGTGGTCAGAGTCCACATCTGCCCCTGGAAATGTCTTACAATTTAAAACCTGGTTCCTAAATCTCTGTCTTACCATTATATAATCTGTCTGATACCTTCTAGTGTCTCCAGGATTCTTCCATGTATACAGCCTTCTTTTATGATTCTTGAACCAAGTGTTAGCTATGATAAAGTTATGCTCTGTGCAAAATTATACCAGACGGCTTCCTCTTTCATTTCTCTCCCCCAATCCATATTCACCCACTATGTTTCCTTCTCTCCCTTTTCCTACTCTCGAATTCCAGTCACCCATAACTATTAAATTTTCGTCTCCCTTCATTACTTGAATAATTTCTTTTATCTCATCATACATTTCATCAATTTCTTCGTCATCTGCAGAGCTAGTTGGCATATAAACTTGTACTACTGTAGTAGGCATGGGCTTCGTGTCTATCTTGCCACAATAATGCGTTCACTATGCTGTTGGTAGTAGCTTACTCGCACTCCTATTTTTTTTATTCATTATTAAACCTACTCCTGCATTACCCCTATTTGATTTTGTATTTATAACCCTGTATTCACCTGACCAAAAGTCTTGTTCCTCGTGCCACCGAACTTCACTAATTCCCACTATATCTAACTTCAACCTATCCATTTCCCTTTTTAAATTTTCTAACCTACCTGCTCGATTAAGGGACCTGACATTCCAAGCTCCGATCCGTAGAACGCCAATTTCTTTTTCCTGGTAACGACATCCTCTTGAGAAGTCCCCGCCCGGAGATCCGAATGGGGGACTATTTTACCTCCGGAATATTTTACCCAAGAGGACGCCATCATCAACTAACCATACAGTAAAGCTGCATGCCCTCGGGAAAAATTACGGCTGTAGTTTCCCCTTGCTTTCAGCCGTTTGCAGTACCAGCACAGCAGGGCCGTTTTGGTTAGTGTTACAAGGCCAGATCAGTCAATCATCCAGACTGTTGCCCCTGCAACTACTGAAAAGGCTGCAGCCCCTCTTCAGGAACCACACGTTTGTCTGGCCTCTCAACAGATACCCCTCCGTTGTGGTTGCACTTACGGTACGGTCATCTGTATCGCTGAGGCACGCAAGCCTCCCCACCAACGGCAAGGTCTATAGTTGATTGGGGGGGGGGGGGGGGGGAGAGTGTTCAGATGGGGATCATAAAAATAGTGACAAAAATTTTTATAAAAATGAGGGAAAGGATTGTCTCATAGGGAGATCTTCCTTGTATGACTCACGATTGTTGCGGCTATAGTCAGCAAAGGGCTCAAGTGCATACACGACATTTGAACACTCGATTACAGACTGATGTGCTACGAACACGGCGGCACGTCGCGAGTTAATTGACTTTGAACATGGAGTGAAAATCGCTGTGAGACGCATGGGTTAGAAAGACATCTGAGATTCCACAATAATTCCCATTTCTGCTGTTAAAAGTGACTGGGTGGACTTTTATTATTGCAGTAACATCTCTCAGCCAGTAAAACTTCTATTTTGGAAGCTATTTTCACCGTTCACGCGCTGCTGTTTACAAGGCCATTGATTATACTGAAATCTGTTCTGGGGCCAAGGAGAAAAATAAAGTGAAGTTGAAAGGAATTTAGTAGGTGGTATTTTGAATTTTTCCCTTATTGGTGGTCTTGAAAGTTTTAATAAGCGTTACGTCAATACTTAACGTACTATTAATGTTAGTGAAGTTTTTAATAAGGATATTGGTACGTCTTAGTTTTATTGTGCGATGCCTTTTGTATTGAGGACTCGTAAGGTGATTCAAGATGAAGCTATTTATGTGTGGTGTAAAGTATCTGGTGTTTGTGAAGCTGTAAAACTTGTCGGTGATTTGACTGCGTATTTTCCTTACTAATACTACAAGTGCGAAAGTAACTCCGTCTGTTAGGCTCTCAAGACTAAACCGCCGAACCGATTTTGATGAAATTTGCTATGGAGATAGCTTGAACGCTGAGAAAGAACGTAGGTTACTTTAGAAAGTGTGTAGTACAACATATTTATTGCTCTGAAGAATATAATGCGAAATATGAAACAATAATTACTCTTTGAATAATCTATTTACTCTTTGACTTTTGAACTTTATCATACATGTGAAAAATTCTTTTATTGCTTGATATATTTTACATAATACGATTCCGGAGAAATGCAGGAACACGCGAGGCAGCACTGATTCTGTAACCTCCCTCTTACTAATCGGCCTATCCTGTTTGCGATATAAAATATGACCGTGGATCGCGTGTATGCCTAATGGATTTTTTCTAATTGTATATGGCTATCTTTCCCGAAGAAGTGATACCGATAAGTAGGAGGAAAGTGTACAACCGACCCTTCTGATGGAAAGCCTACTAAAATAAAAGTAATTAAAACGAACAGGGCTATAATTTGGAAAATGAAAGTTATTTTGCGCATTGACTCACGAAGAACACTGGACAGAAAGGGGTACCACTGATCATGTATCCAAAAGTTACACTAATGAACGAAAAGGAAGTAATTAACGGTCGCCAGCCCACTAGGGCAATTTACATCCAAAATCCTGTACAAGATGATGGGAAAGAAAAACGTATTATCAAACACTGACGTGGCAACTAAAGTTTGAACTTTTTTTTACACTAATTTTAAGTGAGTATGTAATGATAAAGAAAACTGAGAAGTCACTCTTACGTTATGTTTAACATTAAATTTTGAAAAAGGCAATCGAGTAATGATTTGAAAATATGCAATTAAACTGTATGTTAGCACTGAACTTCGTTACGTGAACAATGACTTTCAGTGACCTCAGCATAACGCCATCAAAGAAATTTAGAAAAAAAGCAAGCACTTTTTACTTTGCCATTACTTATTTTGCAAATTAGATTTCATACTATTGTCTGAACAACTGAGCCCCTTTTAGTAATTTGAACAGAATTGAATACTAGAATACGTACCAAACCAAACAGCCGTGTGCTCCAAGCTATATATAAAATAAATAAAACTTCCGCACTCTTTATTTGTGCATTTCTTTACATTTGAATTTTTTCCAGTGATTGATTCTCAAACTTGAAAAATAAAATTGCTTTACTTCAGTCATATAATGAAGCCTCTGTTGTACAACAGTTAGTTGAAAGTAGACTGAGGCTAAAATTCTTAAAAGTGAAATTATTCATTAATAATCAGGCTGTAACTATTCAATTTGTTTCTTGTGACACTCAGCATATTAGGGAAAAAAGGAACAAGGATCCTGCTTGGTAACAACGTCTGGGGGCAATGAGGACACAATCGCCCTGAGTTTAACTGATTATTATTTAAATAAATCTTACCAATCAAATCACATTCAGTTGTGCTGCTGGGTTAGCCGTTAATACTTTCTACCAACAACAACAACTCTGCGCAACAACTCCCTACCCAAAGATTTTACAACGCACAAGGACTGCTATTATCGTTGCTAGTCGATGCAAATAATTCCTTTGGCTTTTTTCCCAGAGCTTATAAGTTTTACAGTAAATCACAGATACATACAATGAAACGTCAACAGACTTCTAACTAAATGTGCACATAAAGTGAAGCAATGTCCTTACTTATTAAAAGAAAGCATTTAAATTACACATATTTACATAAAAATAAAAAAAATTATATATAGGTAGCAGGTGCCATGCTTCCTGTATTTTCGTTGTTACAACCCTACAACTTATCTTAGAAGATACTGTAGATTAAGAAAAGGCAAACCTACATTTATAGCTTTTGTAGACTTAGAGACCGTTTTTGACGATGTTTGTTGGAATACTCTCTTTGAAATTTTGAAGGTAATAGGGGTAAAATACAGGGAACGAAAGGCTGTTTAGAACTCGTACAGAAACTGGACGGCAGTTGTAAGAATCGATGGGCGTGAAAGAGAGGTAATTGATGACACTTCATTAGTATTCAGCCTACTACTTGCCAAACTGGATCATTAAAACTGCACTCACCTGATGACACTCTCCAGCCTTAAGCTCAATATGAATATCTCTTGCCCCTGTGAATAGCTCAAAGATAATCTTCCAGCAGAATGGATTTCATTTATCAACGATTTTCCACGACCACATACGATAGCACCGATAGTAACTTCACTTTACACTGATCGGCCCAGAGAGCGACTGAGTGACAGAGAGAGGGAGAGAGAGAGAGAGAGAGAGAGAGATTACTATTTTGCTATCTTTTAGTGGTAAATGAAAGGTATGGAATGGACTCACTTCAACAGCTATGGCTTGGTGTGGAGCCTCAGTAGCAGTGCTTTTCAGCGTGTTGTTAACGATATTTCTTGTATATGTATATCTACATGCATACTCCACAAGCCGCTATATGGCGCACGGCGGATGGTATGGTACCCTTTGCTGGAGCGAGGGATAAACAACTGTCTGTACTCTTCCGAGAGAACTTGTTTTCTACTGCGTCTTCGCGGCCCTTAAACCAGATGTGTATTGGCGACAGTAGGCTCGTTCTACAGTCAGTGGCAGATATAAACTTTCTCAGTAGCCCTTCGTTAAAAGAACTTTTTATGCCTTCCAGAGACTCCCATCTGATTTTACGGAGTATTTCCGTAATACTCGTGTCTCGGCCGAACCTACCGATAACAAATCTAGGAACATACCTTAGCCATGCTTCAATGTCTTCCTTTAATCCACCTGGTGGAGATCTGAAACACTCGAGCAGAACTCAAGAATGGGTTACACAAGTGTTCTTTATATGGTCTCCTTTGCAGATGAACCACTCTTTTACCCACAGCTTTGCCCATGTACATGTACGACTTATATATACATTGTTCAAATCTTCTCTCCCCGTCACTCTATCGATGTTCTCCTCCTTTTCTCTTTTGTCTCATATTCCCCACATTTTTATGTATGCATATGACTGCATTTTCCTAGAATTCTCCAAATAAATGAGCTGACAATTCGCCTTACCTGTAACTGACTTCATATCATCATTCCATACCATGTGGCTTTACATCGTTACAACTAGATATTTCACAGGTCCAATTGTGTAATGCGTCACATCACACACACGCTGTATTCGAACAATTATTTATTGTTTTTCCTACGTCTCTTCATTTTTCTACATTCAGAGCACAAAGACACTCATCACACCAAATAGAAATTGTGTCCAAATCATCCTACAGTTATTCAAAGACGACAGTGTCCCGTACTTTACAAAGTCATTACTAAATAGTCGAGATTGTTGCTCATACTACCAATCAGATCGATTATGTACATGGAAGACAATAGCGGACCTATTACAATTCCCTGGGGCACTCCTGTTGGTACCTTTGGATCCTGTGAACACTTGTTGTCTAGGAAAACGTTCTAGTTTCTTTTACTTAAAAATTCTTCGAGCCACTCTTGTACCTGAGAACCTATTTCGTATACTTGGACCACCGTTAAGATCCTGTAGTGTGGCACTGTGTCTAACGCTTTCCGGAAATCTAGGAATATGGAATCTTTCTGTTGCCCTGCATCCATGTTTCTCTCGATGCCTCTCAAGATACGAAGTTGAGTTTCACAGGAGAGATGCTTCCGATATCCGTATTGATTTGCGGATGTTAGCTTTTCTCTCCCAAGAGAATTTATTATATTCCGCCTTAGAATACGCTCAAGGACTCAGCAGAAAAACGACGCTAAAGATATTAGACTGTAACTTTGCGGGTTCGTTCTTATACCCTTGTTATATACAGGAGTCACCTATACTTTTTGCCAGTCACTTGGGACAGTCTTGTGGGCATAAGATTCGCTATAAATACAAAATAATATGAGGTCACTTCTGAGGAGTATTCTCCGTAAAACCGATATTATTCCATGTGTACCTGGCCCCTTACTTCCTTTCAACTCTTTCAGCAGCTTCTCAGCGTCAGGGATGTCTGTTTTTATGTTCACCGTACGGAAGTTTGTGCGACGGTTACACGACGGTATGCTCGTACGATCCTACTCCGTGAATGAATTTTTAAAAGCGAGATTTATAGCTTAAGTTTTCTTTTTGCTGTCTTCTGTTGCCACAGCAAACTCGTCTACGAGCGACTGAATTGAGCTCTCTGACCCGCTTACTGATTTTACGTAGGGCCAGAATTTTTTTTAAGAATATTGACAATATCTTTCTTCAAGATAAAACTGTGGAAATTATACGCTTCGCCCATCAATTTTTTTATAGACGCATGAATGTCTACTACGTTTTACCTGTTGACATTTCGGTGTTCTTTTTTTGGATCGAGAATGTAAACATCTCTGTTTTTTCAGCATTTTCCGAATTCTATTATTAAACCAAAATGGAATTTTTTTTCGTTAATCTACTTGTTCGGCACATTTCTTTACAGAGCGCGATTTACAATCGGTTCCAACTTGGCTCATAATTCCTCTGCGTCTCTTACATTGGAACTAAATGATGCCCATTCATTCTCTAAGTGGTCTGATGGATTTATTAACTGTAGTACCCACTGTAAATATGATGACTTCGTTACCGCTCATCTCTGTCTCTGTATTGATTGTCGACTTGTAGCAACGAGCTCTAAAATAATTCCATTGCGCACGGAATATCGCATTAATTGCTCAAGACACTTTTTGGTGAAAGCGTTCAGAATGACTTTGCCCAGTTTATACCCGATAGGTTCGTCTCCCTAATATTGCGTGACCAGGGTACTTTCGTTTCTTCAATAAGAGGGAAAGTGTTCACACTAAAGTTCTTAACCTCCAAATTGAAAAGCCGTTCTAGAGTAATTTACGTGTAGAATAAGATGTCACGATAGATATTAGAACTGGGAAATCGAATTCACACGAAAGAACACGACTTTGACGCGTAACAACCCTGGTGCAGTAGAATGATCTGACGGCTACATTAAGGCAAAATGATGAGCGAAATTTGATCTAAACACACTTCTAAGTTTTCTGGGACGATTGATACAGTTCATTAAATGTTTATGACCTGTGATTATCTAGGAAAGGCTCTCTGATGAATGTGCACCTACCGACTATTGTTCGTCAGGTACAATGTCAATCGTAACAGCTGAATCGATAATTTAATCCACGAACGATGGTCCGTGAAAGGCTGCATGCTACCTGACTCGGTGCCAAAACCTGTCTTCATTAAAATTTCATATTTTAATACGTGCGCAGTCCATGTATGTCTTCGAGTCGCTAAAACGTTCCTAGTTGTTTTTACTGACCATATTTCACTGTCATCCTAAATAATTTATTAGATACTCTTTGTGTGATTTCACTCACGAGGGAAGGCATTAGAACAGTAACAATTTATAACAACATATATTAATAAATCTACATCTACATTTATACTCCGCAGGCCACCCAACGGTGTGTGGCGGAGGGCACTTTACGTGCCACTGTCATTACCTCCCTCTTTGTGTGATTTCACTCACGAGGGAAGGCATTAGAACAGTAACAATTTATAACAACATATATTAATAAATCTACATCTACATTTATACTCCGCAGGCCACCCAACGGTGTGTGGCGGAGGGCACTTTACGTGCCACTGTCATTACCTCCCTTTCCTGTTGCAGTGGCGTATGGTTCGCGGGAAGAACGACTGTCTGAAAGCCTCCGTGCGCGCTCTAATCTCTCTAATTTTACATTCGTGATCTCCTCGGGAGGTATAAGTAGGGGGAAGCAATATATTCGATAACTCATCCAGAAACGCACCCTCTCGAAACCTGGCGAGCAAGCTACACCGCGATGCAGAGCGCCTCTCTTGCAGAGTCTGCCACTTGAGTTTGTTAAACATCTCCGTAACGCTATCACGGTTACCAAATAACCCCGTAACGAAACGCGCCGCTCTTCTTTGGATCTTCTCTATCTCCTCCGTCAACCCGATCTGGAACGGATCCCACACTGATGAGCAATACTCAAGTATAGGTAGAACGAGTGTTTTGTAAGCCACCTCCTTCGTTGATGGACTACATTTTCTAAGGACTCTCCGAATGAATCTCAACCTGGTACCCGCCTTACCAACAATTAATTTTATATGATCATTCCACTTCAAATCGTTCCGCACGCATACTCCTAGATATTTTACAGAAGTAACTTCCACCAGTGTTTGTTTCGCTATCATATAATCATACAATAAAGGATCCTTCTTTCTATGTATTCGCAATACATTACATTTGTCTATGTTAAGGGTCAGTTGCCACTCCCTGCACCAAGTGCCTATCCGCTGCAGATCTTCCTGCATTTCGCTACAATTTTCTAATGCTGCAACTTCTCTGTGTACTACAGCATCATCCGCGAAAAGCCGCATGGAACTTCCGACACTATCTACTAGGTCATTTATATATATTGTGAAAAGCAATGGTCCCATAACACTCCCCTGTGGCACGCCAGAGATTACTTTAACGTCTGTAGACGTCTCTCCATTGATAACAACATGCTGTCTTCTGTAATCTGAGGCACTTTGGCCTAAAACCTAATTCAGGAATTTCAGTAATTAATAACTGTGCAAATTTACGTAACAGCTTTATTTGAAAGGCGAGGGAGCCCAAGAGATCATAAATAACTAGCGAAGATACATTAGGTAACTGGCGTCCTACGGTTCGAAGCGTGGAATGTTAGATCCCTTAATTGGGCTGGTAAGTTAGTAAATTTATAAAAAGGACATCACACACACTGATACCCGAGGCAGGATTCGAACCTGCTACCGTAGCAGCAGCACGGTTCCGGACTGAAGCGCCTATAACCGCTCGGCCATAGCGACCGGCATCACTAGGAGTAAGATAGATATTGCCTACAGGAAAATTAGAGAGACCTTTGGAGAAAAGAGAACCACCTGTATGAATATCAAGAGCTCAGATGGAAAACCAGTCCTAAGCAAAGAAAGGAAAGCAGAAAGATGGAAGGAGAATATAGAGAGTCTATACAAGGGAGATGCACTTGAGGGCGATATTATGGAAATGTAAGAGGACGTAGAGTAAGAAGAGAAGAGAGATATGATATGATACGAAGAATTTGACAGAGCACTGAAAGACCTAAGTCGAAAGAAGGCCCCAGGAGTAAATACCATTCCATCAGAATTACTGATACGTTGGGAGAGCCAGCCATGAAAGAACTCTACAACTGTACCATCTGGTGAGCAAGAAGTGTGAGACAGGCGAAATACCCTCAGACTTCAAGCAGAATATAATAAAGCCAATTCTAAGGAAGCAGGTGTTGATAGATATGAATATTATCGAACTACCAGTTTAATAAGTCATGATTGCAAAATACTAACGCGAATTCTTTAGAAACGAATGGTAAAACTGGTAGAAGCCGACCTCGGGGAATAATTATGAGCGTATGGCATTGGTGGCCGGGAGACCTTTCGCGGGGCGGTTCGGCCGCCACTCCACAAGTTTTTTAACGCCACTAAGGCGACTTGCGAGTGAATGAGGATGAAATGATGATGAAAGACACACAACACCCAGTCATCTCGAGGCAGAGAAAATCCTTGACCCCGCCGGGAATCTAACCCGGGACCCCGTGCGCGGGAAGCGAGAACGCTACCGCAAGACCAGGAGCCGCGGACTGCCTCGGGGGAAGATCAGTTTGGATTCCGGAGAAATGTAGGAACACACAAGGCAATACTGACCCTACGACTTCTCATAGAAGATATGTTAAGGAAAGGCAAACCTACGTTTATAGCATTTGTAGACTTAGAGAAAGCTTTTGCCAATGTTGACTGGAATACTCTCTTTCAAATTCTGAAGGTGGCAGGGGTCAAACACAGGGAGAGAAAGGCTACTTACAATTTGTACAGAATCCAGATGGCAGTTATAAGAGTCGTGGGGCACGAAGGGAAGCAGCGGTTGAGACGGGAGTGTGACAGGGTTGTAACCTATTCCAAATGTTATTCAATCTGCACCCTGAACGAACAGTATAAGAAATCAAAGAAAAATTTGGAGTAGGAATTATAGTCCACTAGGAGAAATAAAAAAATTGAAGTTTGTCGATGATATTGTAATTGTCTCAGAGACAACAAAGGACTTGGAAGAGCAGCTGAATGGGATTGATCGTGCCTTGAGGATATAAGATGAACATCACCGAAAACAAAACAAGTATAATGGAACGTATTCGAATTAAATCGAGTAATGCTGAGAGAGTTTGATTAAGAAATAAATTAAAGTAGCAGATACGTTTTGTTATTTGGGAAGCGAAATAATGAGGACCTGAACAGAGAGGATATCAAGTGTAGACTGGCAATGGAAGAAAAGCTTTTCTAAAGAAGAGAAGTTTCTTAACATCGAATGTAGATTTAAGTGTCAGGAAGTCTTTTTTTGAGGGTATTTGTATGGAGTGTAGCTATCTATGGAAGTGAAAAATGGTTCAAATGGCTCTGAGCACTATGGGACTTAACATCTATGGTCATCAGTCCCCTGGAACTTAGAACTACTTAAACCTAACTAACCTAAGGACATCACACAACACCCAGTCATCACGAGGCAGAGAAAATCCATGGAAGTGAAACATGGACGATAAACGGTTTGGACAAGAATTGAAGCTTTTGAAATGTGGTGTTGCAGAAGAATACTGAAGATTAGATGGGTATATCACGTAACTAATGAGCAGGTACTGAATAGAACTTGGGAGGAAAGAAATTTGTGGCACAACCTCACTAGATGAACGGATCGGTTGACAGGACTCATTCTGAGGCCTCAAGAGAGCACCAATTTAGTACTGGAGGGAATTGTGTGGGGTGAAAATCATAGAGGTAGACCAAGGGATGAATACAGTAGCAGATTCAAAAGGATGTAAGTTACAGTAGTTATTCGGAGATGAAGAGGTTTGCACAGGGTAGAGTAGCACGGAAAGCTGCATTAAATCAGTTTTCGGACTGATGACGGCAACAACAAACAACATATGAACATGAAAGCTTTCGTGAGCAGGAATACATCTACAAGGTAACTTTGTGCATCAAAATTCACCAACGAGGATATGATCATTTATTTTTGACCACCCAAGCGCGTAAAGCACAGAAGTTACGCCAGGCTATACCTGCCTCGAATAATGTTCACTGTATTTTGCGATAGGCGTAAGATATCGGCACCACGTTTCTAAGTACAGAATTGGTAACATCGTACGAGCAACGAAACGTCATCTGCTACATATAGAGATGTTGGACACAGATCTGGCCACACGGCGAGTAATGCGTGCTGCAACACGAATCGAGGTACCAGCCAAGCCTGCAAGTTGCGCTGTTGCATTCGACAACGAAGGGCTTCTGTGCAATGTCCTCAATGCGTCGCAAGTGTCAGCCGTGGTCAGAACAGTGCTCTGTGTAGTAGTTGGTGCATTAATATGGAGGTAACTGCGTTCAAACGTTGGAAAATTGTTGATGCTCGTATAATGGGTGCTTTCGTAAGCAAGGTAGCCGAACTGTTTGGTGTTTTAAGAAGCACCGTATCGAATATTTATACCTCATACAAAGAAAGGGAAAATAAGTCACAACGCACACGAACGTGTGTGTTCAGTGATCATGACAGACGGTCGTTGAAGATGATTGTGACTAAATGTAAGAAGACGACAGCTGCAAAAATCACTGTACAACTGAGTGTCGCACCCGCAAACCCTATCAGGATCAAAACAACACGAAGGAAGCTCCAGAAGAACAGATTGACAGGACGAGTTGGAATTCCAAAACCACACAACGGTAATGCAAATGACCGTTACGTGAAAACATGGTGCAGAAGCCATAAAACCTGGACTAAGGAGCATTGGAAGAATGTTATTTGGTCGGATGAGTTTTCAGCTTCTGGCCAAGTTTACGTCGCATGAGCGAAATATGGTGGGAGTTGATGACGATTTGAGCAGCCATATCGTGGTATTCCATGGACCCCATGGTTACTCTGCAAGGTCGAATTTCTGCCAAAAATTATGTGTCCGTCTTGGCTGATCAGGTCGATCACATGGTACAATATTTGTTCCCCAATCGTGTCGCTGTGTCCACCAAAATCACCACATCTAAGTATTATTGAGCCTTAGTGGTCTGCTTTGAAGAGAAGTATATTTTTAGGGTACCAGCCTCCATAATTTGTATCTGAAATTGCCACTATTTTGCAGGAATAATGGTATAAGATTCCCTTGAAATCCATATTGGACCTGTACTTGTCAATTCCAAGACCACTGGAAGCTGTTTTGAATTAGCTTTTGAGAAAGTGGAATGGTCGAAGCTATGGACTACCCTCATCGAGATGGGTACGCCGAGACATCTATAGTTCAATTCTTTTATCTTGGCGGCTCGCGCATGCCCGCCCAGACGCGGGAGATTGCTGCGTTGCCAGTTGCACACTACGCACCCGTCAAGAGAAGCAGCGCCATAGTATAGCATAGTTCGCAAGCTTACATTTAGGGGGGAGCGCGCAGTTCATGAAGTAAAGCCACCACGGCCGCTTTAAAATAATAAAGCCAAACGCGCCCGGTGTAAATAAAACTTTTTTACAGTCGCGAAAGACGGAATATTTCTCAATATTACATACGACACCTATGTGGTACTTAAATTAAATGAGATATTCTTATGCAGTAAATTTTATGCGAAATTTAGGTATCTTGTCCACATTTCGTTCTCAACATTGTGGCAACTAAAATCGACCATACGGAAAGTATACGCTATGGACTTTTACCTCTGCAAACTCTTCAAAATTTCGTGCAATGGTTTACTACATTTAATGCTGCACGATAACTGGGTCGAACATCGAAACAAAATTAAGTCATTTATGGGGGGAAGGTATCAGTCAAGAAGATGTGTAAAAATCTAATTTTTGGGGCAAATAGTTTTTGTGAAATCGAATGATAAGTGTATCAAAGCAGTGGGAACACCATGTGTCTGCACAGGCGAGCAGTGCAGTGATGACAAAATCGCGCACAGTGCGGAATGCGGGGAGGACGTGTCTGCAGCAGCGAAAGGGTTAATGAAGAGACAAAGCACTAGAAATTTCAAAAAACTGCATTCAAACGAATAAAATTCGTGAAGTAAGACACTTCGATGTTGTTTTTAAATAAAGGAAAAAATTATGCACCGCCCAAGGTTTGAAGTCATAACTTTACACTTCGTAGCACGACATCTCAGCCGTTACGCTAATGCAACTCGTCGGTCTGCAAATTACTGACAAACACTGTTGGTACGATTATGAATTACTCATGCTTTGTCGAAGTACAACAGGAAATAAACAATTACCGCTGTTCTTTATTGCGAAAAAGCGGTCGTGAGATTGATACAAACACCTTTCCTTGCTATCGCCTGAATTAGGAGTCTTATTGCTTGTTTGGTTTAATTAATTAATAGAATATGAAGCAATTGGTATAAAGAATGCTTTTTCCAAACTTTCTATAAAAGAAAGTCCGCTATCAAGACATTGCTTTTGTTCTACTACTTTATTTATCACTGAACCTTTCTAAAACTGGAGACACTCGTCCGTGCTCTGCACTGCAGTCGAGATCTGGCAACGTCGTTCTCTGTGCATTGGCTGACTGTGTTTTGTGACGTCAGATGCGCAGATCGAACCTAAACTCGGCCGCCAACATAAATGACGCGCACTTTAGTATACCACATTTAGGAACTGTACTTTTCGAACGCAGTAACAATTAGAACGAATAACAGCTTCTCAGCCATCTTTTCTTCTAATGCTGTCGTGAGACAAGGTTAATGCCCTCTCCATTATCGTTCAACGCAAATAGTGAGCACAACGTGAGGGTGGTCCTTAAAGACTGGTCCAGCAGCATCGTTGTAGGTGGTAGAAAAATTAATACTCTCAGATATGCAGATGACACTGGTAATTACAAAAGACGAACATCAACTGGAAACCATCGTGTGAGGGCTGGCCGAATAAAGCAGAAAATATGGTCTTGAAATCAGCAGTGCAAAGACCAAAGTGATGATCACAGATCGCCCTGAGGCAGCGGACCTGATTTCGCAAGCACTGCCGTATAACAGGTCGTCAGTTGGATTTGTTGTCACCGATACTGGAGATTGCGAGTCAGAGATACGTAAACGCGCGGAACTCCACAGCAAAACTTGCTCACATATCGAAAGACACCTCCATCACTGCAAATTCAAAGCTCATTCTCGTTCAAACTCTAGCCTTCCATGCAGTAATGGACAAGAAAGACGTCGGATCGTCACAGGATTGATGCTCCGCAAATGTGGCGTAATAGAAGATTACTTCGAATGTCATGGATAGCATAGCGAACTGATGAATAGATCCTGAGGTAGCTCGGTATCGGAAAAATACTGTCGACTCTTGTCAACCAAAATCAATTGAAATATTTTGATCAGGTTGCCAGAAGAGGTAATGGAAAGAAAAACTGTAGAGGGAAAAGTCAATGGCCGAAGAGGACGCGGACCATTGCCGTGGATAGACCAAATTAACAGCCTGACCAGGATGAGATTGCAACAAGGCAAGTGACCATGCCCAAAAAAGATCTTCCCGGAGGCAGGTCTAAAAAATGGCTCTGAGCACTATGGGACTTAACTTCTGAGGTCATCAGTCGCCTAGAACTTAGAACTAATTAAACCTAACTAATCTAAGGACAGCACACACATCCATGCCCGAGGCAGGATTTGAACCTGCGACCGTAGCGGTCGCTCGGTTCCAGACTGTAGCGCCTAGAACCACTCGGCCACTCCGGCCGGCGAGGCAGGTCATCAAGGGGCTTACCAAGTGATGCCACTATACCCTTACTTAGGGTTAGACCAAAGAGAAGACTTAGGCGTAGCAATGTGTTGCCTTTGTGGTGTTTTCATATTTTGTATACTCCTTGTATGTACGAAGAGTTACAGAAATACGCTGTGAAAGGTAGGGATGTGAGCAGGAACGTCTCAGTTTTGCAATTCACGCAGGGGCAGCTTACACTGATGAGTCAAAACATTATGACCACCTGCTTCATAGTTTGTTTGTCTGTCTTTCTAACGAAATATATCATTGATTCTGAGAATTAGGCATCAGACAGTTTCTTGCTAGTTTTGTGGAGGTATTTGGCATTAGAAATCTAGGTACAGGAATGTAATTCGAGTAAATAACAGGCCGCTGATTTGCCTACGCGGTGATGGCGCCCTATAGCGGCCAGATTGTTTCCACAGGATTTACATCAGGCGAATTTTCTTGCCGAGACATCAACGGCAGTTCACTATAATTCTCATCAAACCACTGTAGCACGCTTCTATCTCCGAGACGCGGACAATTATACACATGAAAGATGATATCGCCGTCGAGGAAGACATCAATTATAAAGGGATGCATGTGGTTCGCAGCTGTCAGTGTGTCTTCGATTACTACAAGTCCCACGCAAGCGCAGGACAATGTCTCCCAGAGCATGATACTGCCTCTACCAGCCTGCGTCCTGGCTTGCTGCACTTTCGAGCCGCACTTCACCTCGCTAACGGCGCTTGTCGAGGTGGCCATCGACGTAGTTTAGCGAAAATGTGGATCACCCGACAAGTCGACTCGTTTCCATTGATCGACGTTCGAATCTCGATGGACCCCTGCCCACTGCAGTCGTAAATGGTGATGTCATTTGGTCAACATGAAAACACGTAGAGGTGGTCTGCTGCGGAGCTTCATGCTCAACTATATACGATGAACCGTGTGCTCCAAAACACTTGTGCGTGCACTAGCATTGTGATCTTTCGCCAGAGGTGCCACAGATGATCACTATCTATCCTACTTTACAGAGCAGACAAGCCACCGAACCCCATGTTCTGTGATAGTTTCGCTATCCTTCTACCCCTTTCCGTAGATGCTCACTACATTAGCATGTGAACATTTGACCATCTCCGCAATTTTAGAGATACTCGTTCACAGGCTCTGTGCAATAATAATCTCACCTTTGTCAAAGACACTTATCTCAATGGATTTCCCCATTTGCTGTCTATGCCTTCGCTAGGTTGATACCAGTCCGTGTCCGCTCCGCTTACATACTTTTGTTACCGCTTCACGTGTCCGCAACGCCACCAAGTGGCATCCAAGGTTGCGGTGGTCAGTGAGTGGTCATAACGTTTTGGTTGATTAGTGTACACATGTCCGTACCCGCTAGCTGCGTGCTTAGCGCGACAGAATGTCAATCCTAAGGGCCCGGGTTCGATTCCCGACTGGGTCGGAGATGTTCTCCGCTCAGGGACTGTGTGTTGTGTTGTCCTAATCATCATCATTTCATCCCAATTGATGTGCAAGTCGCCGAAGTGGCGTCATATCGAAAGACTTGCTCCCGGCGTACGGTCTACCCGACGGGAGGCCCTAGTCACACGACATTTACATTTAGTACACACACGTGTAGCGGGCTGCCTGCCAAGTGATACCTAAGGGACTTTCCCCGAGAACACTGCACGGTGACGTTGTTACCTGAGGCACCGGCCAGCGCGAGTCTAAACAGGCCATTGGCTTGGTACCTTTCCCGTAAACACACTCTTGTCAGCTTCATTAACGACGGCCGGCCGCGGTGGTCTCGCGGTTAAGGCGCTCAGTCCGGAACCGTGCGACTGCTACGGTCGCAGGTTCGAATCCTGCCTCGGGCATGGATGTGTGTGATGTCCTTACGTTAGTTAGGTTTAAGTAGTTCTAAGTTCTAGGGGACTGATGACCACAGAAGTTAAGTCCCATAGTGCTCAGAGCCATTTGAACCATTAACGACGCACGCACCTTGAGAAGACAGATAGAACAATAGTATCACAATGCAAAATAAATTTGTTGAAAAGGAGCAGGATACTGACTTCTGCGTTAGCGGTTGGCGCAAGAGCAGATGTAGGCTGCTGCAAATAGAATTTTATTAGGATGTCCGGAAATAAATTAAGAGCGATGACGTCAGGAGTGCATGACAGCTTGATGTACACCATCGCTGTGTTACACGTGGCAGATGCACACCAGTTCTCGACAGGGGCAGAAATAACTCTCAACAGGATGAGAATCTCAAAGTTGCAAATTTTTTTGGCGCTTGCGTGCTGTTGGTACCTCTTTCCACACAGGTATTTTATAGTCTTGAGTAAGTTACAGATGTGGATGTGTTGTATAGACGATGGATTCCTCATGGTGGTGCGGTGTTAAAACCTCTGGTTCATCCATGGTTTGGGGTTAGTGTCTTTGACTAGTAATCAAGACATCATGGGTCCCGAGTTTGAACCTCACCGCTGCTTAAATTTTTAATAAAAACATCGGCAGCGACGGCCGAAGACTTCCTGCTTAAGAAATCACGCTCGTTCTGCCAACAGCCTTGTGAAAGAGGGCGGAAGAGCGGACAGAGGTTCAGGGCACTCCCTTGCCCTTGGGGTGGGAAACTGCCCTTAAAATGCGGAAGCATCAGCAATGATCATCCGCATGCGGATGTAGAAGACAATGGAAACACTGCATTAAAGACAAATAATGTGTATCCACTGAACGTGAGAGTCATTATGATCGCCTCGTTTGCAAAAGATTCCGGATTAGTCACCCATTCATATCTTCGGGAGGGGACTGCCAATGGGGAGACGGTCATGAGAAAAAGATTGACTAACCAACGAAAGGGTAACTTCCTGCATGTCTGGGCGTGGAATGTCACAAGTTTGAACGAGGTCGGGAAGCTGACAATGTGAAAAGGGAATGCTAGTACTTAATCTAGATATAGAGCTTGTAAGTGAAGTGAAATGGAAAGAAGACAAGGATTTCTGGTCAAATGAGTATAGGGTAATAGTAACAGAGCAGAAAATTACACTACTGGCCATTAAAATTGCTACACCACGAAGATGACGTGCTACAGACGCGAAATTTAACAGACAGGAAGAAGATGCTGTGATATGCAAATGATTAGCTTTTCAGAGCATTCACACAAGGTTGGCGCCGGTGGCGACACCTACAACGTGCTGACATGAGGTACGTTTCCAACCGATACACAAACAGTAGTTGACCGGCATTGCCTGGTGAAACGTTGTTGTGATGCCTCGTATAAGGAGGAGAAATGCGTACCATCACTTTTCCTACTTTGATAAAGGTCGGATTGTAGCCAATCGCGATTGCTGTTTATCGTATCGCGACATTGCTGTTCGCGTTGGTCGAGATCCAATGACTGTTAGCAGAATATGGAATCGGTGGGTTCAGGAGGGTAATACGGAAAGCCGCGCTGGATCCCAACGGCCTCGTAGCACTAGCAGTCGAGATGACAGGTATCTTATCCACGTGGCTGTAACCGATCGTGCAGCCACGTCTCGATCCCTGAGTCAACACATGGGGACGTTTGCAAGACAACAACCATCTGCACGAACAGTTCGACAATGTTTGCAGCAGCATGGACTATCAGCTCGGAGACCATGGCTGCGGTTACCTTTGACGCTGCTTCAGAGACAGGAGCGAATGCGGTGATGTACTCAACAACGAACCTGGGTGTACGAATGGCAAAACGTCATTTTTTCGGATGAATCCAGGTTCTGTTTACAGCATCATCATGGTCACATCCGGGTTTGGCGACATCGCAGTGAACGCACAATGGAAGCGTGTATTCGACATCGCCATACTGGGGTATCACCCGGCGTGATGGTATGGGATGTCAATATTTCAGCAGGATAATGCACGAGCAAATGTTGTAGGTCCTGTACGGGCCTTTCTGGATACAGAAAATGTTCGACTGCTACCCTGGCCAGCACATTCTCCAGATCTCTCACCAATTGAAAAGGTCTGGTCAATGGTGGCCGAGCAACTGGTTCGTCACAATACGCCAGTCAGTACTCTTGATGAACTGTGGTATCGTGTTGAAGCTGCATGGGTAGCTGTACCTGTACACGCCATCCAAGCTCTGTTTGACTCAATGCCCAGGCGTATCAAGGCCGTTATTACGGCCAGAGGTGGTTGTTCTGGGTACTGATTTCTCAGGATCTATGCACCCAAATTGCGTGAAAATGTAATCACATGTTAGTTCTAGTATAATATATTTGTCCAATGAATACTCGTTTATCATCTGCATTGCTTCTTGTTGTAGCAATTTTAATGCCCAGTAGTGAAGTTGGTTGTCCAAAACTTGTATTTCAGTTCATGCTGTACAACACGCATAGCTCATTATGGGGTTACACGAATACTGATTAAATGTAATTGCTAAAGACTCTGACTTGAGGGAGCTTGTGAATAGTACATCAGATGCCATTTCCGTTCACTTGTACAAAGAATAATTTTGCAGGCGTCGTCGAATTCTGCAAAACAGGATTACAGCACGCGACATACAATGTATAACGGGATTCGTTATGAATAGGAAGGTAGGATGGAAAGTGAATTACTATGAACAGTTTAGCGATAGAGTTGTTCTTATCAGAATCGACAACAAACCAACGCTAGTTAGGGTATACGTGCCTAAGATAATTCAGTGCGTAAAGGAATGAGGAGAAGATAGGGTTGTGGGGGAATATGGGCTTGGTAGTAGGAATGAAAGAGGAGAAAGATTAATTGAGTTCTGCAGTTAATTTCAGGCAGTAACAGCGAATGCTCTGTTCAAGAAACACAGAAGAGGGGCCATACTTTGAAAAAACTGGAGAATACGGGAAGATTAGATTCCGTCATAGTCAGGCAGAGATTTCGAAATCATATACTAGATTGTAAGGCTTAGCCGGGAGCAGATGTAGACTCAAATTAGAATTTACTAATGATAACGTGTGGGCTGAAGCTTAAGAGACTAGTCAAGAAGAATAAATGCGCAAAGAAGTGGGATATGAAAGTACTAAGGAATGAAGAGATAGGCTTGAAGTTCTCTGAGGCTATAGATAATGCTATAATTAATAATTTAGTAGGCGGTTCAGATGAAGAGGAATGGACATCTCTGCAGAGGGCAATCATAGAAGTTGGAAAGAAAAACATAGACACAAGGAAGGTAACTGCGAAGAAACCATGAATAACAGAAGAAATACTTTTGCTGATTGACGAAGAAGGAAGTACCCAAATGTTCGGGGAAATTCAGGAATAAAAAAATTCAAGTAGTGATTTTCCAACAGAAAGAGGTTCCTACTCAATGGTCTGAAGATGACCACAGTAATGGTCGAAACCGGTCACCTTGATAAATAAATCGTGATCAAGACTGTTTTCAATAGAAAATATTGGTAAGACATTGATCACTGCCTTTCTCAAAATGTATTCAAAACGAAAACGAAATGATTGTCGGAAGGATTGAATCAGCATACGGAAAAGTCAAAACCACTTTCGGTAGAGTTAAAGCAAGGGAATCCTACGTCTCTACATCTACATCTACAATTCCACTGGTAAATGCAGAAGAGAGAGAGAGCGGATGGATGAAACTAGTACATTGGGGGTGTACACCAAGACTGGCGATAAATCACAAGACTTTCTGAAAAATATCATATACACAATTCTGAAGATTGCAAGATCCGGCAAGTGCGAGAATTATCGCAAAATCATCTTAACAGCCTATACATCCAAGCTGCTGACAAGAATAATGTACAGAAGAGTGAAGAAGAAAATTGAGGATGTGTTAGATGACGATCAGTTTCGCTTTAGGAAAGGTAAAGGCACCGTAGAGACAGTTCTGACGCTGGAGTTGTTGGTGGAAGCAAGACACGTTCACAGGACTTGTAGGCCTGGGAAAAGCGTTCGTCGATACCTGATGGTGCAAGATGTTCGAAATTCTGAGAAAAGTAGCGGTAAGCGGTAGGGGAAGACGAGTAATGTACAATATGTAGAACGGCCATTAGGGAACAACAAGAGTGGAAGCAAAGGAGAAAACGCCCAGGTTAAAAAAGGGTGTAAGACAGGGCTATAGGCTTTCACTGCTAGTGTTCAGTATATAGATCGAAGAAGGAATTGAAGGAAATAAATGAAAGGTTCAAGAGTAGAATTGTAAGTTAAGGTTATAGGACATCAGTTATAAGATTAGCTGACAATATTGCTATCCTGTATGAAATTGAAAAGAATTGCAGGATCTGCTGAATGGAATGAACAATTTGATGAGTTCAGAATATGGTCTGAGCAAATAGAAGAAAGACTAAAGTAATGAGAAATAGCAGAAATGAGAACAACGAGAAACTTAACAACAGCACTGGTGATCTCGAAGTAAACGGAGTTGAGGAATTCTGCAACCTAGGCTGCGAAAAACCTATGATGGACGGGGTAACAAGGAGATAAACAACATACTAGTACTGAAAGAAAGGGCTTTCCTGGCCAAGCGAGATCTAATAGTATCAATCATAGGCCTCAATTTGAGGAAGAAATTTGCGAGATTGTACGTATGGAGCATAGCGGTGTATGGTAGTGAAACGTGGACTGAGGGAAAACAGGAACAGCAGAGTATCGAAACATTTCAGATGTGATTCTACAGAAGAATGTTGAAAATTAGGTGGTCTGATAGGGTAACGAATAATGAGGTCCTCCTCAGATTCGGCAAGGAGTGGAATATATGGAAAAAACTGAGAAGAAGAAGGGACAGGGTGAAAGGACCTCTGTTAAGGCATCAGAGAATAATTTCCATGGTACTAGAGGAAGCTGTAGAACGTAAAAACTGTGGAGGAGGACAGAGACTGGAATACATCCAGCAAATAATTGAGGACGTAAATTTCAAGTGCTACTCTGAGATGAAAAGGATGGAACAAGAGAGAAATTGTGGTGGTTGCCATCAAACGTCAGAAGGAAAAAAAAGGAAAATAATTGTAACAGAAGCTCAATTTTCAGTTAACCAATCTTACACTACCCAAATGTTTGAGTGAATCTTTCATGGCCGTGTTCGGATTTCTGTTATCCAAGGTGTAACCCGCAACAAAATTTTTAATGTTTTCTTATAAGCAATTTGCAAATTCGAACGTCGAAATACTGTCTTGAGCGAAAGCTCTTTCAACTGTTCCGGTAAAAGTGTTAACTTCACTGACAATAGTCAATTATAAAGCTTATCTCTGAACCGGGCAACACCATAAATAATGTCTGGATGTGTGTGGCACTGGTAGGCTTATTTCTGGCGGCAGCGACGAAGATGCCGCCGTCGGCGCATTGCGGCAGTCTTCCACACGACGTGAAAGAAACGGAAACCAGCATTCATGTACAAAAATTATCAGGAAAACATTTTTAAATAAGGAAACAAAGTCGGAATTCAATAACTCAATAGCTATAGTAGCATTATCCTCATCCACTCAGCTGCACGCACTGAGGTGGTAATAATGCTCACATAGTATGAATAGAAAATTGGCTGAAACCGAAATCTGGAATACACATTGGAATACACGAGGTGACTTCATGCAGGCACTTCCTCATTATTATGGCAGGCCAAATAACTTTTACTGAATTCTACACTGCACGTGAGTGTGACATAGATACACGACACTGTATTCAAATGGTTCAAATGACTCTAAGCACTGTGGGACTTAACATCTGAGGTCATCAGTCCCCTGGAATTAGAACTACTTAAACCTGACTAACCTAAGGACACCACACACATCCATGTCCGAGGCAGGATTCGAATCTGCGACCATAGCAGCAGCGCGGTTCCGGACTGAAACGCCTAGAACCGCTCGGCCACAGCGGCCGACACACTCTA
Source organism: Schistocerca americana (assembly GCF_021461395.2). Classification (NCBI taxonomy): domain Eukaryota; kingdom Metazoa; phylum Arthropoda; class Insecta; order Orthoptera; family Acrididae; genus Schistocerca; species Schistocerca americana. The sequence continues at coordinate 448,828,448 of NC_060125.1, read as the reverse complement.
TTCACCATGGCTACCAACTCTCTGTAAACGACGGTGGCAGCGTTCTACCAATCATTCAGTTTCTCGGCGATACACTTGCCGGAAAGGAAATCCAACACCAAGAAGAAGTTGACTGAGATAAGCGAAAAGTGGTAGGCGTGTTTCTACATCTGAAAGAAGAAACCTATTTAAATTTCGCGCCAGCCGCACAAGACTGGCACTAATACCACCACTAAGAGAATGCAGATCAGATTTGCTTCAAATACGCGAAGTAACGGTAGTGAGCGTTAGTTACCTTTGAGACTGGATGCAGTGACTTGACGTCAGTCGAGAATGTCCTTAAGGCGACGAAGACTGTCAACAGATCACCGAGTTTGAAAAAAAATTTGGAGATATGTGCTCTTATGGGACCAAACTGCTGAGGTCATCGGTTTCTAAGCTTACACAGTACTTAATCTAACTTAAACTAACTTACGCTAAGGACAACATACACACCTATGCCCGAGGGAGAACTTCGAACCTCCGATGGGGGGAGCCGCGCGATAGGTGACAAGGCGCCTGAGACCGCTCGGCTACCCTGGGTGGCACCGAGTTTGAACGAGGTCGTGGCTAGATATTCTTTTCGCGATATTACAGAAAGAATTGGCAGGAATGTAGCCACTATAGATGAATGCTAGCAGCAATGGTCTAGTGGAGATATTGTCGCAAGAAGACTGAGTTTCCGACGGCCACGTGACACAACTAAGAGGGAAGACCGTCGTGTTCGGCATATGGCTGTTGGCGCATCGTACGGCGACTGCAACAGCTATTCGAGAAGCAGTTGACACGACAATGATACAACGAAATACTACAAACCGGTTACTTCAAAGACAGTTTCGAGCCAGATGCCATGCAGCTTGAATTCCACTGACCCAAAACCATCGTCATTTGTTAGTTTAGTGGTGTGAAGCGAGAGCTCTTTGTAGGGCTTAGTGGATGTCTGTTCTGCTTTCTGATGAGAGCCGGTTCTGCCTCGGTGCCAGAGATGGCCGTGGTTGGTTAGATGGGGATCAGGTGAGTGTCTGCAGCCAAATTGTCTGCGGCCTGTACACACTGCACCTACACCTGGAGTTATGGTTGGAGTGCGATTTCGCTTGACAGCAGAAGCAGTCTCGTGGTTATCCCATGCATCCTGACTGCAAATTTGTCTGCAAATGAGTCTGGTAATTCGATCCGTTGTTCTTCCATTAATGAACAAGATTTCGGGGGGTGTTCCCTAACTGGATAACACTCATCCACATAGCGCTATTGTAACCCTAAAGACTCTACAGAGTGTCGATATTGAGCTGTGCTCCGGCTCGTCTTGGTGCTATTGACAGGTTGGCGTAGTGTATTGGGATTGTGACCTCTTGTTTTCTTAATCTGTTCACTGGTGCCACTAAGTTTGCTCGCTTTGTCTGTCCGTCAGTGGCAGCAGCAGCGCTTATCGATAGCAAGTACTGTGATGCTATCTTTGGAGCGACTTCTAGTATTTCCGGGTCGCCGTGTGTCAGATAGTTCGCTTAGGACGGAGGAGGAGTGAGGTCCGCACAGCGCCAGTACTCGCCGGGACACCTGCCCGATGGAAGGATGTGGTCGCGAGAGCGCACGACCACGTCGAGGTCTGGATTCAGCGACTTTAAGTTGAATAGATCGTTATATTCGAGTAGTGCAACCTTCACTTGTGTGTGTGTGCGTGTGTGATTACCTCGGATTATTCTTGCATTTGAACATGTTCTCTTGTATAATGTTTGACGTTTTACGATGTCAACAGTGTAGTCCACCCGTTTACCTGGCATGGGTTATACTATCGTGCATTGGGCATCGGACGTTAGGTAGATTTTGCGAGATTGTTGGTCTTGCGTTTAACTGTGACTGGTCTGAGTTGCCATCCTGTTAAGTGAGGATAGCACTGGGCTGCCTGTCTCACCTTACTTACGTTTGAGGGACTTTCCCAGGTCGATCCTTGGAGCACTGTCTGTGGATCACTCCCTTCTTTATTTGGTCTGATTGTGTCAATTGTTTAAAAAATAATATTTTGTTTAAATTATTCCTATTGCTTGTGGTCTTCAGCCGACAAATAATTTGAATTCTTCTTAATAAGGCCTTCAGCCGTCAGTGTAGCTCGTGTTACACTCAAATTTTTTATTTGGTTGTTTTAAAAATCATTTTGGTATTTTTAACGTGTAATTGTGTTCCTCATTTGTAATTCAGGCCTTCAGCTGTTAATTGTTCTGAAGTATTGCTTGTGGCCTTCATCCGACAAATAATTTAATTCTTTCTTAATAAGGCCTTCAGCCGTCAGTGTAGCTTGCATTAAAGTCAATTTTTTAATGATTTTTTAAAAATTATTTTGGTATTCTCAACGTGTAGTTGTCTTCCTCACTTGTAATTCAGGCCTTCAGCCGCTAATTGTTCTGAAGTATTGCTTGTTGCCTTCATCCTACAAATAATTTTGAATTATTTCTTAATAAGGCCTTCAGCCGTCAGTGTAGCTTCTGTTACAGTCAATTTTTTTTAAAATGATTGTTTTAAAAAAAATTATTTTCTTAAATAAAGTGTACGTGTTTACTGAGCAACCAACGGTAACTGAGTAAGGCCCCGTCCACACCTTTTCCAGCCTTCCCTAAGCCCCACGTCTCAGATATGTTGTCATGGCCTGCACCATCACCAGATTTGTCTCCAATCGAGGACGTATGAAACATCACCGGACGACAACTCCAGCGTCATGCACGACCACCATTAACCGTGTCTGTAATTGACCGTCCAAGTGCAACAGGCATGGAATTCCGTTCCACAAAGTGACATCCGGCACCTGTACGACACAGTGCATGCAAGTTTGCATGATTACATTCAGTGTTCTGATGGTTACACCGGTTGTTAACGTATCTGCATTTCACACTTGCAATGACTTTTCTCGCGTTTTGGTTACCTGTGAAATTGCAATGTTAATAACATAAGTATGTTACATAGACAAATGTATTCGCGAGATTTCATTACTCTACATTAATTATCTCATGGAGTCGGGATTTCCTTCTGCCAGTGTACAAATTCGCTCTTCGGCCACCGAGCCATTAGAGAACCGGTTTTTGGACGTCCTCGTCGTCGGAATATCTGCGACTGCTACGACTAAGTGTCTTGATTGCCTGGACATTGTCGTCTGGGGTCGATGCCGTTATCAGCTAACTACCTTGCGTCTCGATGAGCATCACCGACATCTGCGCGGCCTTGGCCGAATTATTGGCGGTAACTCGCTACTGCTGGACGCGACATTGCGTGCGGTCCGCATAGCGCCAGAATTTCACGGTGAATCTGACGTTTTGCCCGGAAGAACAGTAATGTACAGCGTACTTCAACTTTGGAGTAAATTTTTTTAGTTATCGCGTCGTTTCACTCCCATACTGTGATGTAACTGATATCCGCACCAAAGGAGAACTGTGTCTGCAGGAAACACAGAACATGTACTCTCTTCTGACAATGCGAGGCACTCTTGTTGCAGAACGTTCTTAGCGTGGGACGATATGGGTAACTTACTTTTTCTGGTCCCGTTGTATACATCAAAGCCAGGTTAGGCGCCTAGTATCTCCCTCTTCCTGTCACTTTTTCTCTTTTAGCGCATATGTTTATGCGTATTAGCACAAGAAATCTGTATGGATCAAAGACTCATTACGACTGCTAGAGAGAGAGAGAGAGAGAGAGAGAGAGACAGAGAGAGAAGGAGAGAGAGAATCTCTGATTGGTATTGGTGATATAAAAACTCTGTGGATATAATGTGGAATATTACGTGTAATACACTATTTGCCGATGATGCCGTAGTCTACAATAAAGTAGTATCAAATGAAAGTTGTGAACAAATCAATGAGGTTTTGAAGAAAATAAATGCGTGGTGTAATGACTGGCAATTATCTCTCAATATTAGTAAGTGTAACCCACTGCGTATAACAAATCGAAAATCCCCACTAATGTACGAGTACAAAATAAATGCCCAGTCTTTGGAAGCGGTAAAATCGGGCAAGTATCTGGGTGTGACTATTCGAAATGATCTCAAATGGAACGGTCGGATTACACAAGAAACGGGTAAGGCGAACTCTAGATTGAGGTTTATAGGTAAAATCCTGAAGCGATGAAGTCCCTCAACAAAAGCAATTGCTTACAATACTTTAGTTCGTCCAGTCATATTGTTCGTCTTGTAGGGAAGCAGCCTACTCACGCCGTATAAAATTCTCATCGGTCTTTCCATTGTGTGCCAGCCTAGTCCGCTGTAACTAGCTCTGACGTCATAAATGTTGTGCAATACTTTAAAAATCAAGTAAATAAACTGAAACGGTTCTACCATGTCAGGAGTAATACTAAATCAATATATGTTGAATATCAGTTCGATAACTTTAACCATTTTCGAAATTTGGAAGTTTTTCTGTAAAATCATTGGCGCAACAGAAAAGAGCTAGAGACTTAAAAATTTATATTTAGATTCCTTTTTCATAATAATTTAGTAGAAACAGTATTCTGGATCTCACAAATTAAAATTTTAGTTGAAATTCATGATTTTCTGGGTTTTGTCTTATAAATTAAGGAAGCAAGATAGATTAAGTAGGTGAATAAATAAGGATAGGATGTTTAAATTTAAGTAGAATGGAAATCCGCTGTAATCATAAAGATGTGAGAAGTTTCAACTGAATAACTATAAAACTATAGTGATAGCGTATCTCCAAAGGGCAAGTTCAGAGCTCGTCTACTGCCTGTAGTGTAATTAAATTAATTATCTCGCCCAAAATAATTGACTTAGCCACGTCAGACTTTTATTATGATTACTTACCTGTGTGCTGAATGCACATTTAAATTGAGAGCTTCATCGGCCATCAGCAAAGGAAGCGATGATTTATTCAATAACTTAAAGTGGTGCATTACTAGCCCAGCGGCTAGTTGGGAGAGCAGATTTGATCAGGCGTTCCCTTAGCTGTCCGCTCCGCGGCTTTATATATAAGAACGCTGCGCGAGAAAGCAAGGCCCCAGTTCTCTCCAGACGCTGATTAGCACACCACCTGTGTCGGGAGTCGCGTCGCGTCGGTATCATTGCTATAAACAGCCTCGGATGCCGTAATAAATTACTTTGGACGCGTGTAACCATGAAATCATTTTCGAGTGAAGTGTTAATTCTGGGATGAATTTAATAATCTTATCTTCAGTTTGCGTGCCGCCGCGGGACAAAGATTCTACCATTATTTAGCGTGGCGTTTGATGAACATTATCTTCAAATTATGGCGAGCATTCACTTAAACATTTAATTTGGACAGTTATAGTTGCATCAGCGCATTAGACTCTGAACTGCTCTGGTAGTTGGATTATGTGTTTTTTTTTTTTTTTTTTTTTTTTTTTTTTTTTTTTTTTTTTTTTTATCTGTGACCTTCAGAATATAGCGAACGTTTTTACAGGATCGTTTTTGATTATGAATCCCAGACAATCTCCTAATTCCTCAGAGCTAAAAGCTGTAGCTATAAGTGTATTTCTCAGATGAAGTGGGCACTAGGAATTCTAATTACAGGCTTCACGTTTTGCTAATCACTTTCTGGTTGCCAATATTGTAGTTAGAGAGCCAGTGTTGAGAACGGCAAAAGACAGCATAAATAATAGGAACATTTATATAACAATTAATTCCACCCGCCGCCCCACATATGGTTAATCGGCCGGGAAAAGCATATTTTCTTTTCTACATAACATTCTACGTTTAAATTAACGTATAAATTCCACCCACCGCCCCACAGTCTGTATGGGACCCTTACCAGTTGGGTCTGATTCAAGAGATTGAGAAGATCCAAATAAGAGCGGCAAGATTCGCAACTGGTACATTTAGCCATCGCGAGAGCGTTACAAATCTCATAGGAAGTTTGAAGTGGGACACACTTGCAGATAGACGGCGTGCCTTAACGGAAGGGGCCGCTCACAAATTCCAAAATCCGCCCTTCGCCGAGGATGTAGAGCATATATTAATTACCACCAACTTTCAAATCACGCAATGATCACCATTCAAAGATAAGGAAAAGTAGAGCTCGTACTGAGACGTTCAGACGGTCGTTTTTCCCTCGCGCGATCCGCGAGTGGAACAGACGGCGGGAAATATGACTTTGGCTCGAATTGTGCCCTCCGTCGCACACCGCTTGGTGGCTAGCGGAGTATATATGCAGATGTAGATATGTAGATGCACTATGTACTTACTCACTTATGACTTAGCAATTGCGGAGAAGAATCAGATGGCATGGTCGCAGCTGAAGTGTAATTAGCGTCATTGTTAGAAGATACCATTTTGAATATAGAATGTGATTTCATTAATTGTGACAACATTTCGTCTCATAGAAGGAGATGATTTATCCATAAATGTAGCTATGAAAACCATTTTTGGAATAATACGATTTCATGAATGGAAGAGGTACAGGTTATTTTAACTTCTCCCTTGTCTGTGGCTAGGAACATTATTTGGTGTGCCATAACTCGTAGGGAACTTTGTATCCTGGGATATCTGTAAAGCCCGCATCACGGTCGTTTCTGCTCTATTTTGAGAGATTAATTTATACACTTTTATCGAAATTAATACACAACTTGGACACTGATTCTCATGCTGCAGAGTGAGTACGCCATAGCAACCAAGATGGTTTCCGCACTGTGTACGATTGCGCCTCTATTTTAGAAATTTTCAAAATAGACGATCGCCAGAGTTCTGCAGATCCACTGAAATTTTATTCCAGGTGCTGACTTCGACGTCGACAGGCAGACGAGTGTGATTGCGGACTGTGGCTGCTATTTTCATGCCATTGAACATTTTGCTTTTTAGACTTGAGGATTTAAATAGGAATTAAATTAATACCTGTGAGTGTGGGAGACATTTGTGTTAAAAATATTGAGGAATCAACTTCTCTCGCGCAAACGTTTCCATTCAGGTAACCAGATATTATTCAGACATAATAATTTAACTTTAATTTAGTGGGGAGAGAAGTTAAAGACGCCAATACATGGCGGCGTATTTATTGCAGTAAAGCAACCAATAATATTACGGATTCCCAATATGAACAATCTTGGTGAAGATAAGCATCAAAATTGGCTACACAGGACAATAGGACGTGTCTGAGTAGGTAAAAACTAACATTTTACTGACCAGCTGCCTATGGGGCTGTAGTGGCAGAGCGCTTACGAGAGAACTTGCTGAATGTTGCGAGAAGGTTTCCTGTTCATACGGTTGCGATAGGGATAAACTTCAGTTTGACAGCCACAGAATGAGAGAGTTATGTTACCAAAAGTGGTCCAGAGACAGGAAATTGTGTGACATTATTCTGAAGGTGTAGTCCGAAGAGAGAGAGTAAGAGAATCAACTCGTGTGGGTAACATCTTATATTTCCTAACAACAAAAGGCACTGAACTTATCGAATCAGTTACCGCAGAGGAGAGTGCAAAAGCATCAATCACCATGGGTGTTACAACAAATGTTAAGAAAGGTAGGAAAATATTTTTGCCTAGCAAGAGTGACAGAATACAAATTTCCAGAATGAGATTTTCACTCTGCAGCGGAGTGTGCGCTGATATGAAACTTCCTGGCAGTTTAAAACTGTATGCCCGACCGAGACTCGAACTCGGGACCTTTGCCTTTCGCGGGCAAGTGCTCTACCATCTGAGCTACCGAAGCACGACACACGCCCGGTACTCACAGCTTTACTTCAGCCAGTACCTCGTCGCCTACCTTCCAAACTTTACAGAAGCTCTCCTCGGGCATGGATGTGTATGATGTCCTTAGATTAGTTAGGTTTAAGTAGTTCTAAGTTCTAGGGAACTGATGACCTCAGAAGTTAAGTCCCATAGTGCTCAGAGACATTTGAACCATTTCTTTTACTGCACCGGCAACACTTCCGCAATTATGGACGGTTATAGAGGCAGCACCGCTCAATATTTCTGCAGGGGACTTGCAACTACTTATTGAGTCTACACCACGTCGAGCTGCTACAGTACGATGGACAAAAGGAGATCCGACACGATATTAGGAGGTGTCCCATGATCTTTGTCGCCTCAGTGTATAAGGGACGTGGTATGTAGTCGAAATCACATACATATGAGTTATTTATTAGTCAATTTTCTGAACATTCATTCCAGTGATGGCATTTCATTAGGGATTGCCGAAACATTAGAAGAAACAGGAAATAACTTGGACAATTCCGTGAATTGTGGTTCGAACAATAACTGTTGTCCTAACTTAAGTCCAGAACAAAAATAGAGTACCTTCCAAGCCCAGAGAAAACATGCACAGTAATAGCTTTCAGTGACCAAGAAAAGGTTGTAAATTTGTTGGTTCAACGAAGGAGGAAAAAAGCAGTTAAACTTCAGCCAGTATGCAAACCCGGTTTCGTTTCGTAGAATCTGAATATGATTTGTATACGGCAGAAAGAATTGCACCAAGTACGAAATGTGGACCAAACTGCAACACGCATAAGTGTGGAAGTGAAACTATTGGAAAGATCTGTCAGTGCAATGATACTGAGGGAGATCTACGAGACCGGGCGTTCGGAATTACAAGTGAGATGAACATTACTAATTTCCAGGCTTCTTCTATCTGGATAAACAGATTCAGTAAATTATATATACCAGCAAGTCGCAAAATTACGAAGTTTGCCCTAAGGAAATGTGTAGAGGAGAAATCATTAGTCGCTAATACCACAGAGGAATTAGCTGACGTGAAGACGAAGTTTCTCGTTATCCCCTAAAAGCTGGGTATAAAGCCCTTCAGTTAGGTTTTGTGCAAGCCGCACTTCTTCATTTCGAGCGAAAATAAGAAAAAGAAAGAAAGACAGAGTCGCTTATGCAGTCGATGAATGCTGTGGAATATTAGTATTCAACAATGACATTGTTTCCGGAACTTTATCTCTGTCCTCAGGAACATCAAGGCAAATTAGGACACTAAATTTACGAAAAAGAGACTGTTTATTAGCAAACCTCCTGTAATCGACGCAGCAAAATCTGGAGAAATGGGAGAGAATAATTTTCAGTGTTATATCCGATAAGTTTTCTATTTGCAGAGAATGATTCATTGCTTTTGATGGACACTTGGCCTGAACATAATGACATCTCTATCTTTAGGAGTACGACGAAAAGTCTGTTAATATAATTCTGATTCCATCTGAAATTAATAATATGATTCAGTCTCTCGATTTCAAAAAAAAATCAGTAATGTAAAGCATTTTTCAGATAATTGTCTGACAGTATAATTTCCGGTCGCTCCTTGTCATTTCAGGTTTACTAGCGGAGCAGTATCGTTAAACTTCAGTCATTGCTGCACTGTTTGTTTCCATGACTACATTTTACTAATTTGGTCAAGTACTACTGGTACGCTGCACACTATGCAGAACAATGACCACGGCCATTTCCTACTCCATTCCAGTTCTGTCTAAATAAAACCAGTAATGACTATGCATTAATTTTTCATTTCTGAGATGTGCCTGATATAAGGAAAACGTATGTTTTCGTCATTAAACAGACACTACACATTTTTGTGACGCCCATAGGGAATAAACAAGGAACTTTTCCATTATTGTATATTATCAAAAAATTATCTTAAGAACTGTGCCACAAGAATAGTTACAAAACGTTTGAAGTCAATTATTTAAAGTTCCAATTGATGAAAGTCGTCTGTAATGTAACATCTCACGCGCCCTTGATTTTCTTTCCTCTGCTAGTCATACGTGTAACAATTACATCTGGAACAGTTTAGCTATCGATATGAACTGCAAGTTATTAAAAAAATTAATGATGTGAAGCATTGTCGGTACGGTTTAAGTGCTTAAAAGTTCACGTGTGTGCACTCCGGACTTCAAGCTACGTGGCGTTACGTTCACTTGTCATGTCTGTGTACTGCCTCCTCGCCAATTCGAGCGCTAGGCAGGGAGCGCTGTACAAACTGCTGTTAAAGCGATTCTTCGCGCGGCAAAAATAAGTAACTTATACCTTTCTTTAAAAATACTTACAATGCGCCTTAGCAGTTAAAATTACTACAGTGAATTTCTTTGAATGTATTTTACCTTCCTGGAAAATTTCAGGGTAAGTTTCGGCATGTCAAACTGGACCATTCCCTTGTCAGTTCGTTCTGTTCGCCCATGAAACTACAGATCGTTGTAGAGATCGGCACATTAGTTCATGGCGCATTCTTCGACTTCAGCCAGGCCTTTAATGTAATTTCGAACTGTTACTTAGTGAAAAAAGTACGAGCTTACCGAGTTTTGGGCCAAATTTGTAAACGTATTCAGGATTTCCTTGCAAACGGAACTCAACACGTCGCTCTTAACGGGACAAAATCGACAAATATAGATGTAATTTCAGGAGTACTCCAAGGAAGTGTGGTAGGGCTGTTACTGATTACATATACAGGGAAAATCACCTAAGACATGTACCTCAAATCTTGCTGTAACGGGAAGTGCAACTTATGTGCGGTTTTCAAAGGCTGGCTTGGTATTTAGGGGCTCGTATTGTTCACAATAAACAGATTGTAATAATAATTAGAGAGCTTATTTCTTGTGCAACAAACATTTTTAAGTGTAACAATGCCTATTGATATTAACAACCTAAAAAAAATGGTTCAAATGGCTCTGAGCACTATGGGACTCAACTGCTGTGGTCATCAGTCCCCTAGAACTTAGAACTACTTAAACCTAACTAACCTAAGGACATCACACACACCCATGCCCGAAGCAGGAATCGAACCTGCGACCGTAGCAGCAGCGCGGCTCCGGACTGGAGCGCCTAGAACCGCACATCCATCGCGGCCGGCAACAACCTAAAAGTAGAGTAAATTAGAATGTCAATACTGTTTGTTGCAGGATTCTAGGGGGGTCGTTTACGAGATATCGTATTTTGTAAAGTTTAAACACAGACACTTGTATGTGCTATTCAACCTGCGTAGTTGCTAGGTACGATGTTGTTATGTTTGCTTACTGGGTGCTTTTGTGTTCCTTGAGTGCATTGCGACTTACTAGTCAGTTGCTAGGTGGCAGTCAGAACAGAAGGTCGTGAGAGGACGACGGGATTTACCAATACAGAAAAAGCCGGCACGCTCACGGCGTATGGAGACTGTAGGAAGAGTGCAGTTCGTTCTTGTACAGTGTATGTGGTAAGATATCCCAATAAAGGTCAACCATCTCACCAGTTGTTTATCAAATTCTTTAACCAGTTACGTGAAAGTGGTAGTGTAACACCTAGACAACGTAACAGAAGGTACACGACAGAAGAGTGGGAAACTAATGTTCTTGCTTCTGTTGCAGTTGATCCTCGAGTTAGGTCCCGTACAATCGCTCGTGTAAATGGTATGAGTCAGGCAAGTTCACTAAGCGTTCTCCATCGACATGGGTCCCATCGCTAACAAATATCTCTCCATCAAGATGTGCACGGAAATGACTGTGAGAGTCGTGTTAACTTCTGTACTTGAATATTAACACGATACTGCAGATGTAGAATGTATCTTTTTTAGTGATAAAGCCACGTTTACCAATCATGGCCTAGTAAACCGCCGAAACATGCACTATTGGTCAGTTGAAAATCCCCGTTGGCTTCATCAGGTGGAACGACAGCGTCCATGGAGTGCAAACGTTTGTTGTGAGATAGTGAACCATCAGCTCATAGTCCCGTTTTTCATAGACGGAACACTGAAAACGCACTAATACCGCAGCCCACTAGCAGACCATGTTCCACGGATGTTAGAAAACGGTTCTCTGCAGACCAGGAGGAATTCTTGTACCAACATGATGGCTGTCCAGCCCATAGTGCAGGAAGTACTACAGCACGTCTTCAGAAAATGTTTCCAAATCGTTGGATTGGACATAGAGGACATGTGCATTGCCCGATCCGAATTTGATGCCTGCAGACATTTTTCTATGGGTAAAATTGAAAGACGCCGTCTACAATAAAATACCAACTACATCCGATGATATGGAACCAAAGGACTGGCCTTCCAAAGGCGATACAGCGAGACTGCTTCACCTGTGCTCAAAGCAGTCAATTTCATTATTGCGCCAACACGTAATGAAGGCATCGTGGGCCGCACGGCTGCTGGTAAGTCGTCGCTGATCGCGGCACTGTTCCGGTTGACGTCAATGGAGGGCGCCTTGGTGATTGATGACATCGATTCGTTGACCATCGTGCTGCGTTACCAGTGCCGCAGCATGTCCATCATCCCACAGGAACTCGTGCTCTTCTTCGCTTCCATGAGGTTAAACCTCGACCCCTTCCAGGAGTTCGATGACGCCAAGCTGTGGGATGCGCTGGAGGAGCTGAAATAGGCGGTGGGCAATCTGGATGCTCAGGTGACGGAGGGAGACGGCAACCTGAGGGTGTGGCAGCGCCAGCTGGTGTGTCTGGCGAGGGCCGTCCTCAGGAACAACAAGGTGCTCCTGCTGGATGAGGCCACGGCCAATGTCGATAGCGAGACGAACACGCTGATGCAGCAGACGATCCGTCACAAGTTCAAGTAGGGCACAATGCTGACGATCGCCCACCGCCTCAACACCATAACGGATTCCGACCGTGTGCTCGTCATAGACGCTGGATAGGTCGCAGAGTGTGGGACGCCTCACGGGTTGCTGCAGCGGTCAGACGGCATCCTGACGGCGATGGTGCGCCGGACGGTGTCCGAAATGGAGCGGCAGCTGCGGGCAGCGCCCAAGGGACGTACCTGAAATCTCAACCGGAAGAAGGATCCTTGCATTTGTGAAACCAAAGAAACTGAATGTGATGAGTCGAGGGTATTGGTTCTGCTTTGTGCCACGTGTGCTGCACTTTCAAGCTGAAGTCAGAAACTGTGTTAAAAAAATAAAAATAAATAAAGACTGCTGGGAGATCTCCGATGCGTGCAGCAGTCGTTTCATACCAGACTGTAAGCATGTATTGACGCTACCGGTGGTCATTTTCGAAACAACCTGTGATGATGGTCTGTTGTCTCGTTGCTAGTCAGAGTCCCCGTAACTGCTGCATGAACTTGTGTTGCTCTCTAGTGTGTGCTACCACATGTATTGTACAAGTGTCGGTGTGGGGACTTTTCAAAATACGATATCTCATAAACGACTCGCACTAGAATCCTGCAACAAACACCACTGACATTCTGATTTGCCCTACTTTTGGTTTGTTAATGCCAACAGGGTTTGTTCCATTTAAAAAGTGTATGTCTGCACAAAAAATACACTTTATACATATTATTACTGTCCGTTTATTAGATACCAATATGAGCCCATACCTACCAATCCATTCTGTGAAAACGGTGCATCAATGGCCCTTTCCCTTTTCGCTATATTTTTGGTGCAAGTTTTAGGTGCTTCACGCTGTAAATAAATGATCTAGTTGAAACACCGTAAGGCTGTTTACGGATAATACTCGTACATTTGTCGATAAGAAGGTAGAAAAGCAAGAATACCGAGCTGTGGAATGACATGAAAAGCATTGGTGAATTGTGCAGGGATTGGCAGTTGACCCTGAACGTAGATTACTGTAACGAATTGCACATAAATAGGCAAAGAAATTCGCTGCTGTACAATGACGCTAACTCTGACAGATCACTGGAAGCAGTAGCTACCGTAAAATACCTTGGAATAGCTAAACGGAGCTATCGAAAGTACAATGGGCACATAAAAAAAACGATAGGAAAATCAGATGTCAGACTGCCATTCATTGGAGGACTCTTAAGAAAATGTAATTCCTCCACGAAAGAAGTTGCTTACAAAACACTTGTTCGACCCATAACTAGGTATTTATCATTAATCTGAGACTCTTGCCACGTTTAAATTAATAAGGGAGACGAGAAAATCAAATGAATAGCTCCGCGTTCCGTCACGGGATCATTTAGTCGGCGCAAGAGCGTTACGGAGGAGCTGAACAAACCCCAGTACCAGACGCTACAAAAGGTACGTTGTGTATCACGGAGACGTTTACTGTTGAAATCCCAAGAGAGTGCAGTCCGGGAAGAGTCGGACAGCATATTACATCCATCTACATACCTCTCGCGAAGCGGCCACAGCGAGAAAATTCGAGAATTAGAGCTGATACGTGTATTTCCCACAATCATTGTCCTCTCGCGCCATTAGTAACTAGACCAGGGGAGGAGGACCAGATAGTGGTATCAGAAGCACCCTCCGCCACACACCATAAGGTGACTTGTGAAATACAGGTGTAAACATGATGGTTGCCGCTGTTGTTGACTTATTTTTTATTTTTTATTACATTATTTACTGAACCGGTTGCCTTGTTTGCATTCTACACAATGTTTTTAAAAAGTATATAACACAGGTAGTTAATTGTTTCTGCCAATTTGTAGCTACAAGTGCTCATAAATGGAAAAAGAATGAATGATAAATATCGCTCTTACACTAACAAACAATTGAACATAATAAGAAAGAAAAAATAGAAATCAAGTTTAATAACACAACCCTATGGATATTTACGCAAACGTTCATGTGCCATTCACTACAATGCACGCGGTATTTCGCTTCGACAACGGTGGTAGGAAATGGTCATGGGGTTGTGGGTGGTGCAGTCGCTTGTGACGGTCCAAGCCGCTTCGATGAGTCTGCTGCATATTAACATGTCACTAATTCCTTCGCCGCTCGCATCATTCACGGTTCCATTTTCACTTCCACTGACGCTCATACTTTTTGTATGTCGCGTGCTGTAATCCTGTTCTGCAGAATTCGACGACGCCTGCAGAATTATTCTCTGTACAAGTGAACGGAAGTGGCATCTGATGTACTATTCACAAGCTCCCTCAAGTCAGAGTCTTTAGCAATTACACTTAATCAGTATTCTTGTAACCCCACAATGAGCTATGCGTGTTGTACAACATGAACTGAAATACAAGTTTTGGACAACCAACTACATTACTGGGCATTAAAATTGCTACAACAAGAAGAAATGCAGATGATAAATGGGTATTCATTGGACCAATATATTATACTAGAACTAACATGTGATTACATTTTCACGCAATTTGGGTGCATAGATCCTGAGAAATCAGTACCCAGAACAACCACCTCTGGCCGTAATAACGGCCTTGATACGCCTGAGCATATAGTCAAACAGAGCTTCGATGGCGTGTACAGGTACAGCTACCCATGCAGCTTCAACACGATACCACAGTTCATCAAGAGTACTGACTGGCGTATGGTGACGAGCCAGTTGCTCGGCCACCATTGACCAGACGTTTTCAATTGAAAGAGATCTGGAGAATGTGTCGGCCAGGGCAGCAGACGAACATTTTCTGTATCCAGAAAGGCCCGTACAGGACCTGCAACATGCGGTCGTGCACTATCCTGCTGAAATGTAGGGTTTCGCAGGGATCGAAATAAGGGTAGAGCCACGGGTCGTAACACAGGTGCAATGTAACGTCCACTGTTCAAAGTTCCGTCAATGCGAACAAGAGGTGACCGAGACGTGTAAACAATGGCACCCCATACCATCACGCCGCGTGATACATCAATATGGCGATGACGAATACACGCTTCCAATGTGCGTTCACCGCGATGTCGCCAAACACGGATGCGACCATCACGATGCTGTAAAGAGAACCTGGATTCATCAGAAAAAATGACGTTTTGCCATTCGTGCACCCAGGTTCGTCGTTGAGTACATAATCACAGGCGCTCCTGTCTGTGATGCAGCGTCAAGGGTAGCCGCAGCCATGGTCTCCGAGCCGATAGTCCATGCTGATGCAAACGTCGTCGGACTGTTCGTGTAGATGGCTGTTATCTTGCAAACGTCCCCATCTGTTGACTCAGGGATCGAGACGTGCTGCACGACCCGTTACAGCCATGCGAATAAGATGCCTGTCATCTCGACTGCTAGTGTTACGAGGCCCTTGGGATCCAGCACGGCGTTAAGTATTGCCCTCCTGAACCCACCGATTCCGTATTCTGCTAACAGTCATTGGATCTCGACCAACGCGAGCAGCAATGTCGCGATACGATAAACAGCAATCGCGATAGGCTACAATCCGACCTTTATCAAAGTCTGAAACGTGATGGTAGGCATTTCTTCTCCTTACACGAGGCATCACAACAACGTTTCACCAGGCAACGCCGGTCAACTGCTGTTTGTGCATGAGAAATCGGTTGGAAACTTTCCTCATGTCAGCACGTTGTAGGTGTCGCCACCAGCGCCAACGTTGTGTGAATGCTCTGAAAAGCTAATCGTTTGCATATCACAGCATCTTCTTCCTGTCAGTTAAATTTTGCAACTGTAGCACGTCATCTTCGTGGTGTAGCAATTTTAATGGCCAGAAGTGTATTTTGCAGTCACACTCACCGATCTGTCGACGTTAGATTATAAATCTACATCTACATCTATATAGATACTCCGCAAGCCACCGTACGGTGTACCACTACATTTCATTTCCACTCCTGTTCCACTCGCAAATAGATCGTGGGGAAAACGACTGTGTCTTCGTATGAGCCCTAATTTCTCATATCTTATCTTCGCGGTCCTTGACGCTATGTATGTAGGTGGTAGTAGAATCGTTTGGCAGTCACCTTCATATACCGCTTCTCTAAATTTTCTCAATAGTGTTTCTCGAAAAGAACGTCGCATTCCCTCCAGGGATACCTAACTGAGTTACGGAAGAATCTCTGTAACATTTACGTGTTGTTCGCACCTACCAGTAACAAGTCTAGCAGCCCATCTCTGAATTGCTTCGATGTCTTCCTTCAATCCGACATGGTATGGACCCCAAACACTCGAGCCCCACTCAAGAATAGATCACCACGTCATATATGCGGTCTCTTTACAGGTGAACTACTCTTTCCTAACATTCTCCCAATTAACCGAAACCGACCACTTGCCTCCCCACCACAGTTCTCACATTCTCGTTCCACCTCATATCGCTGTGCAACGTTACGCCCAGATGTTTAAACGACTTAATGTGTCAAGCAGGACACTAGTAACACTGTATTCTACACGAGGGCTAGCTGCCATTCATCACACCAACTGGAAATTTTGTGTAAGTCGTCTTGTATCTTCCTGCTGTCATTCAACTTCGGCATCTTACCGTACACCACGGCATCATCAGCAAACGACCGAAGATTGCTGCCCACCCTGCTACCAAATCATTGATGTATGAGTATAGATAACAACTGCGGTCCTATCACATTTCCCTGGGGCACTCCCGACGATACCCTTGTCTCTGATGAACACTCGCCCTCAAGGAGGACATACTGGGTTCTATTATTTAAGAGGTCTTCGAGCCACCCACGTATCTGCGAACTTATTCCATATGCCCGTAGCTTCGTTAACATCCTGCAATGCTTTCCGGAAAGCTAGAAGTATGGAATCTTCCCGTTGCCCTTCATCCATAGTTCTCAGTATATCACGTGAGAAAAGGGCAAGCTGAGTTTCGCACGAGCGATGTATTTTGCGGGTCCGTTCTTTTACCTTTTATGTATACTGGAGTCACCTTCTCTTTTTTCCAGTGACTTGGAACTTTCTGCTGGGCGACAGATTCACTTTAAATGCAAACTAGGTAAGGGGCCAGTGCCATGGAGTACTGTCTGTAAAATCGAACTTGGATTCTATCTGTGTCAAAGAACTGTGTCGAAGTTAAGCAGATCCTTCATTCATTTGTGTAATCTCCCATAGCAATCAAACAACCCACAGTTTCGGCCGGACAAACGTAGTTTCATTTGGTCACAATAGATTTTGCACATCCAACGACCCGGTTTGTAACATACTAGTCGAAAACGATTAAAGAAGGACATTTCAGCATAATGACAGCCTGATATAAACGCAGTATGTAAATTTCCGCCTCAGCTGCGAGCTTTTCTTTGTACGATAGCCAGTTTCAGAGAAACAAATTCATTATAAAGAGCTGTTAAAAAAACTATGCGAGGCAAATGTAGCAGAAGTAATGTCATTTCGATCTCCACGTTTCGCAAAACATCAGCAGTACCGACATAATTGGTAAAAATAAAACGTAGCTTACGTAATGTCCAGATCTAAAGTCAGTCACCTGTAAGAAATGTATGGAACAGAGCTTTCATGAGAAAATAAATACCAAAAGTTGGTATTTAAGTCGGCAAACAGCGTGCCATATTTCATGATGATACACTCAAGGTGCCCGATGAAACCTAAAAACGCCAGCCGCGGTGGTCTAGCGGTTCAGGCGCTCCGTCTGGAACCGCGGGACTGCTACGGTCGCAGGTTCGAATCCTGCCTCGGGCATGGATGTGTATGATGTCCTTAGGTTAGTTAGGTTTAAGTAGTTCTAAGTTGTAGGGGACTGATGACCACAGATGTTAAGTCCCATAGTGCTCAGAGCCATTTGAACCATTTTGAAACCTAAAAACATTTTATGGAAGATAAACCCGCTAATCAAGTACATCAACGTCAAAACTGTTGGTAATTTATTCGAAAGATAAAATTATTCCAAAAATACACTTGTAAGCAATAGTTCTTGTGAATGTACAGTTAGCATCCAAACGAACTGTACCTCCAACACGAATTTTAACTAGCAGGGTAGCAGGATCACACACATAATGCACACGCCTTCAGATTGTTGACTGACGCGGCTGCTTTATTCTTTATTTATTCTCATTTCAGTTATCCGCGAAAGGGTAGGCTGGCAGCGGAACAAACCGCTCTTCAGCGAAAGGTTATACAAATTTAAAAGATGTTTTAATATACGTAATTATAGATAGTAATAATAATAATAGCAATGCAGAGACTGCGTAGAGAAGAGGTGACTGTGATAAGGTATGGAGAACATCAAGGAGAAGCTACTATTAAGCAGGGTGTGCGAGAGGGCTGCTCAATCTCTCCCGCCTTCTTCAGTGGATACGTTCAGTGGGCAATATATGAAGCTAATATTATTATTATTATTATTATTTTATAATAGGAGGAGTTAAAATTCATGGTAAGAAAATAGACATGCAAAGATTAGCTGACGATATCGTAGTGTTAAGTGAAGATGCAGGACAATCAGATGCGATGGAGGAGGAGGAGGAGATTAGTGTTTAACGTCCCGTTGACAACGAGGTCATTAGAGACGGAGCGCAAGCTCAGGTGAGGAAAGGATGGGGAAGGAAATCGGCCGTGCCCTTTCAAAGGAACCATCCCGGCATTTGCCTGAAGCGATTTAGGGAAATCACGAAAAACCTAAATCAGGATGGCCGGGGACGGGATTGAAACGTCGTCCTCCCGAATGCGAGTCCAGTGTGCTAACCACTGCGCCACCTAGATGCGATGCTCACCCAGATAGTAACCACCCTCAGCTCTTCCTAAAATATGGAAATTAAAAAAGGTAAAACAAAACTATTAGTGACGAACAGGCAAAACACAGTTGCTTAATGCTCGCATAACAATGAGCGACTGAACACCGTCGAATCCATTGCCTACCTAGGGAGTAAAATTACATTAGACGGAAGGTCAAGGGAGGATACTGCAAGCCGAATCCAACAGGCAAAAGCTGCTTTTAACAAGAGAAGAAATCTATCCACATCCAGTAACTTAGACAAGCATCTCAGAAGAAACCTCATCAAGACGTTTCTTCTGAGTGTGCTGCTGCACGGAAGTGAAACGTGGACATTCGGAGAAGCAGAAAAACGTAAAATAACAGCCTTCGAGATGTGGACTACCGCAGAATGCTTGAGATTTCCTGGGTAGACAGGATATCAAACGAAGAAGTGCTCTACAGAGCGGAGGATGAGAAGCCTTGTCTCATGAAGGTAACAGAGAAGGGACACATGGATCGGCCGTCTACTGAGACACGATGGTACTATGTACCATTAAAAGTATCTCTGAAGGGGCAGTAGAAGGCAAAAGTACAAGAGGAAGACAGAGACTGGGAGACATCAACCAGGTCATGGAGGATACCAGCTGCACCACCTATACCGCTCTCAAGAGGAAGGCCGAGGACAGAAATACATCGCAAGCTGCTGCTAACCAACTAGATGGTTGAAGATTTTTAAAAAGACTTTGATAGACAACATTTGTGATTTAAGCATAAAATAGTTGACAATGATAAAATTTTTCTTAAATAAATACTTCGGTGGACGATATTTATGATTTTTAAAACTCTTTAGATGGTTTTATATTACAATTAAAATACACTATAATCACTGATGGCAATGTGAATGAAGCTTTGGTGTAATGGTGATGCTGGTGGTGCATGAAAATGATCATGGTCGTTAGGGAGGTGGAATGATATAAGTCCCTGTGCAGCCGTAGAAAGCAACTAAAGGAAGTGGTGAAAGGGGGAGGGAGGAAAATTGAAGGATGGTGTGAGGTCGAACGTTGTGACTAGGGTTGGAAAGGAGGGTCAATATCTGGAGTGTCAGTTGCTTGACGTTCTGACAGAAGAGGATAGATAAGGCTTGGAGATGCATGGAAGGTGGAATATGGATGCAGTGGCGCAACAGGTTAACTGTATTGGTGATTGGTGGGTGAGATACTGGGCACTGGGACAGGGTTTTGCGATTAATGTATCGAATCCGAAGGTGCTCTAGGAAGAGAAGAAGGTGTGGGAAGAGGATGAGTTGACATAAGATGCTAGATGGAGAAGATATGCCTTTGCGGAAGGCGAGGCGGAGTGCATGTCTTTCCAGGATTTCAAGGAACTAACAGGATTTATGGGAGACTGAGATCCAGACAACCTCGACATAAGTGAGGATGGGGCGTATGGGACAGTTTAGAGGAGGATAATGGTAGAAGACTGTAAAGAGTAATGGTAGATGTATGTAGAACCCAGATGCGGCCTGTTAGTAGTAATTTTGATCGGTTTCAGGCCTTGTTTTGGATGGTAAGGATGTGTGTATTCCATGTTAGTTTTCTGTCGAGCGTTATTCTTAAATACTTCACTCTGTTAGCCAGAGCAACCGATTGTTTGCCAATGGAGGTGTGGAAACGTACAGGGTGTCTCAACCCTTTTGGGTCAAACTGAAACACATGACAATGGGTCCACAACCGATTATATTGAGACAGGAAACCAATAGTCGGAAATGCATATTTATTGTGTTGCAGGCATACGCAGCATACACCACATAAGAACGCCAGTCTCAGTGCATGCATGGCAATGGCGCATGAAGTTCTACCACACTCTCTGAAAGACCCCTGATGTTTGTCGTACCAGGAGATAGGCAGCTTGGACCATAGAAGCAGGTCTTCGTCCGTTTCTATGGGTGCTTCGTACACCGATGTCTTAATGTAACCCCAGAGGAAAAAGTGAAGAGGTATGGCATCCAGCGATCGCATTGGTCATGGTACAGGACCTCCCATCCCCATCCAAGTTCATCGGTACATGTTGTTCAGGTGCTCGTGGACATTAACATCGAAGTGGCCTGGTGCACGTCGTCTTGGAATCACATCCTTTCGCGGAAAACAGGGGGTACACTCTCCAAGAACCGTTGCAACAGATCTCACGGGAATACGAGGTAAAGAGACCAGTCAAATGGGCAGGCAGCAAATAAGATTCTGTTGCCTGATGTTGGACAGTTCCCTCCCATATGTTGACAGAGAATCGTTGCTGGTGACCACCGATGTCCGTGGCGTGGGTATTGTCCTCACTCCAGATATGACTGTTGCGGCCATCACAAGTGAATGCGGCCTCATCCATGAACAATAGAAAATGTACTCAGCACTGTGATGGACAACCTATTGACGGAAGTGAGCGCGTGGGTCAAAATCAGTTGGTACCAGTGCTTTCACATGTTCTTTGTTTTGTTCCATCACTGCTCTCCACACAGTATCTATCGAAACGTGCGTTTGACAGGCATGTTGGTGGGTGCTTATTGCTGGATGGTCAGTTACACGATTCAACACCATCTCCTCAGAGTCAGATGTTCGCAAATGTCTTTGGCGGGACCTTGGCCGCTTTCTGTGGCGTGAACGACCCTGTCTGTCGTATGCTGGTAACCACGGAGGTAAACTACTTCCAGTTAGGATGGCGCCTGTTGAGGAGACGTTCTCTGTACATTTGTGCTGCTTTACGGCCACTACATCCTGCTGCATCATACATTAAATGCAAGTCTGCCAACTCTTGTGGGGGTAACGTTCCATCTTTGACTATAAATCATGCACTGTACACAGTGACACACCTCACTATGGACACAACACAAGCTGTCTGATGCAGTGGACGACTGCACGGGATAACTATGTGTGTGCAGCACGGGTTAATGCGCTGGTGCAATGCACGCGGTCGTCACATGACAAACGTGCTATGAAGTAAGTTGCATGTTTCAGCGTACAGCAGACACCTGGAATCTTTGCGAGAATGCGGCAGAACTGCCTGCGCCATTGCAATACATGTGCTAAGAGTGGCGGTCGTCGCTTTGAACAGTTACTGTGAGTTACATTGTTGTTATGCATTGTACGCTACGTATGTCCATAACACAACATCAAATGTCAAATGTGTGTGAATTCGTATGGGGCCAAACTGCTGAGGTCATCGATCCCTAGTCTTACACACTACTTAAACTAACTTGTGCTAAGAACAACACATACACCCATTCCCGAGGGAGGACTCGAAACTCCGGCGGGAGGGGTGGCGCAGTCCGTGACATGGCGCCTTAAACTGCTCGGCCACTCCGCGCGCCCATAACACAATAAATAAGCTTTTCCGACCATTGGTTTCCTACCTTAGTATAATCGGTTGGTTTCCTGGGTCAATATAATCGGTTGTGGACCCATTATCATTTGATCCAAAATGTCTGAGACACCCTGTAACGACGGAAACGCCGTGGTGCGAACAAAGATGGTGGCTTGGTTTTTCTGTGGATTTACTTGAAGTTTCCATTTGTTAAACACTCCACCAAAAACTTAAAGTGACATTGGAAGGAGGCATGGGAAAGATGAAGTGTGTGGTTAGTAGCTAGGTAGCATGTAAAGGAGAGGAGATAGGGCAGAGACTTAGGGCACACATGCAGTAGGCTGAAATATGCCGAAGCAGATAAGGTTGATTGTGACATATGTAGGACGGTGGTGAACAAAGTACGCTGTAACGCGGACATAATTAAGTGGGAGCGCATAGTCTTGTAGCCTGAAGAGCAGTCCAAAATCTCGTATGCAATCAACGACTTTTTGGATGTCAAGGGAGACAAATATAGTGGATTTACGTTTATTTAATTGATGGAAGATAAGGTGGATAAGGTAAGAAAGTTGGTCGTCGATGGAATAGTTGGGATGAGAGCCATATTTGGTGTTGGGGATGGATAGGTGTGTTGTTGTGACTGCTGCTGTGGTGGCCACAGAAGCTTCTGATTGGTCAGAATACGTCATTACGACATGCTGCAAATATTGTGTCAGTGTTTGCGCTGGTGGCGCAGTCAGAACATAAACAATTAGTGGAATTACTTTGTGTCCTCCCA
The DNA here is from genome assembly GCF_021461395.2 of Schistocerca americana. Classification (NCBI taxonomy): domain Eukaryota; kingdom Metazoa; phylum Arthropoda; class Insecta; order Orthoptera; family Acrididae; genus Schistocerca; species Schistocerca americana. The sequence continues at coordinate 448,805,097 of NC_060125.1, read as the reverse complement.
TATTGGACACCTTGCTTCCATGCACAACTCCGATTATACATTGTATGTTGTCCCGACTAAAGTTGTTCTCATACACTGTAATTTCTACAACCTCTTTAATAACAGAAGCATGGGACAATATTTTAGTTTTGTCAAACATTTTGTGTTTATTTACTATATTAGGCTCAGTAACTGCTGATCTCTTAAATTCTCGACTCTTAATGGGCCTTTGCTGCTCGGCACAGCAGTTGGAAACGGTACGGATGGACTGACAGATGTAGTTGCTACCACACTCACGAAGTGTCTTATAAATCCCAAAGTTCTTGAGACAAAAACTGTCGCTAGCTGGGTGCAGAATCTCCTTTATCTTCTAGGCTTTCGTTAAACAGGTCTTATGTTCGAAGACCCACATATTTTGTTACATTCAGCGCCACAACAAAGGAGAAGTATAAAAGGTGGATCGTTACGTGGTTGTTCAACATTTTCGCGTTTTTCTTTCCTGGATAGCGCGAACTACACATATTCCGACTCGTAACCATAGTTTCAAAACACGTACTTCATATGGTCAGTCAAGGAGTCCAAGTGTTCCTTGTCATAAACAGTTGTAGCTCTGTATATCAATATATTTAAAACAGCTCAGGATGGTGAAAACTCTGGGTTCTGGGATATGAACTATGTGAACAAAAGAATCAGGATATCTACTAACCGACATCAGTATGGTTTGTGTCCATGTTTCCCTGAGAGATTGAACACCACTGGGACAGTTTCAATGACGTGTCTCAATGCCTGTGGAAAAATGGCAGCCCATTCTTCACAGAGTTAAACCATATAGGGTTGCGATGTTGGACGCGAGGATCTGGAACAAAATCGACGTTCTAATTCATGGCAAAGATTTTCCATTTGGTTCAGATCGACACTCTGGACAGCACAATCCATTTTAGCAATGTTATTGTTCGCAAACTATTGTCTCGAAGATTCCGCTTTATGACAGGGTGAATTGTAATCGTTTCTGAACTGTTCCTCTATTGTACTGAGTACACAGTGCTGTAAAGTGCGTTCAGATCCTTCAGTAAGTAGCGCAATAAGGGGACCATACCTTAACCATGAAAACCACCACCATACCGTAACCCTAGCTCCTCCTACTCCACTACTGGCACTACACATTTCGGCAGGTAACATTCTCCAGGTGTTCGCCAAATCCAACTCTTTTCGTTGGATCGCCGCGGGGTATTGCGTGACTCATCACTAGAAATCAGTCGTTTCCAATCATCCTATGTCCAGCTGCGTCGGTGCTTACACCACCGCAAGTATTGCTTAGCATTGACCACAGAAACGCGTGGTTTATGAGGAGCTGCTCGATCGTTGCAACCAATTCTTTTTAACTCTCTAACCACAGGTTTGTGCTGTAACTGGGCGGTAGGTTGTCTGATTAACTTTGCCCGTTGTTTGAATATAGGTTTAGGCCCATCTAAAATTTAGGAAACAATCCCTTAACAAAGTTTGAAAAGGTCACAACGGATAACGCAATGATTTACTATGGGGCAGTCAGAGAACACTACGTCCCGTTAGCTACACTTGTCCCAAGAACTACGTATTTTAGTAGCATGATTATCAATGAAACAAAAGTGAAACTATTTTTTGCCGTATAGGAAACAATAAATTAAACGAACACGGAAATAGCTTCAAATGATGAAATGTTTATTTTGGCTAAGTTTTCGCATGTTAACAGCAGTCTTTTGTATTTAATAGATAGACAAAACATTGTTGAAACATTTTTATGAACGAGCCTTTGGCCTCACGTTCACCTTAGGCTGGCGAGTCCTGTGGGGTGGGGATATCTGGGGAGCACGTGGTCACTGCTCAGTTTCGAAATGCACACATTCACATGCACTAAATACACATGCCAAACAAAATGTTGATAGCATTTTTGTAAGAAGTATTGTATGTACCTTGTGGTTGGCATCGAGCAGGATTTTGGGTGGCTGCATAGCCTTGCGTGAAGCGCTTCGAATTAAATCGTCTCATTCTTTGCCGAATGTACGCTCGATACAATTTTACTGATAATTTAAAAGTCCACCACAAATAAAATAATACCGCAAGCTGAAATTGATAAGGCTTGGGCTACGATTTGAGTCTATAGACCGCGTGGTCGCGCCTAACGGAAATCATCTTATAATCCCACTGATTAACTGCACTAAAAATTGTAACCAGAACCTAAATGATAATACAAAAACAACTAGGAAAAGAAATTGATGAGATTAGAAACTATTAACACATTCAAATACCTCTTTGTCCTTCGTTCGACACAGACGTTCTGAAGGAAAGTCTGGTCGCTTACCTATCTTCCGAACAACTCTCTGTAACCGTGGCGCGGAGCTTTGTCCGAACCGCCCGAGGTGATGGGGGAGGCCCATGACCAACCTCTGCTACGTAAACGTTTTAGCTTTGCTCATCTTTGGCCAAGCCCTCCTGTTCCTGCTCTCTGCTTTCCACCGACACCGTTTAGGTTGGTAGAAGATTAAGAAACCCACCACTTCTCTGGCTCGTCTGCTACTTCATTAAATTCATTCACACTTGACCAAACACTTTCAGGAAGGGTGAGAAATGGAAATCAGGACACAGGACGTGCGCACAAGACTGAAAAGAAATGTATCGACGCATATTGTTTTTACAGGGATGCAGTTGTTGGAGCAGAGATTAATTAGTTGCATGAAGATTGATTTAATTTTACAATTTTATATGTCAGGTAGTATGGAGATTTGTTTTGGCACTCATTTAGTCATGTGAAAACACCTATTGTGGTGTTACAGTGCTAGCTGGACTGTCGGAAGCTCTTTGGAACTCACGACTCATGCCTTTCACTGATTGTATTGCGATTTTTTACAACCACCCTCCGCAATGCCCGACGGTCCCTATCCGCCAGTACAGGAGGACAGCGTCATGTTAGTCTAGTTGTGGTTGTTCGTTCGGGTTTTCGCTTCACAGTCACATCCCTAACAATTGGCTTGGACAGCATTAGAAGGGTTGAGATGTCCCTGATTTCTTAGGTGGAATACGATGACTAACCCACGATCGAGGTCACTGAGATCTCCTGAGCAACCCGTTCTGGTGTTGCTACTTCTGTACTGACAACACAACACTTCACGTCTCCTTTTGTACTGACCGGACCGCCCTCGTGACGTCTAGTAGTCAGTGCCACATTTAAGAGGGGTGCCCGGATACTTTTGATCAGATAGTGCAGTCATCATCATCATCATCTTGACCAGGTTCCAGCCCCATGCTGCGTCTGTTTGAAACATAAGCCTCTCCATGTAGTCCTGTTGTCCTACCGTCTTCCTGTGTTCGCTCTGGTCCAGTCATAGCTTCTTGCTTTAACACACTCCTCCACACCTTTCAGCTACCTGTCCCTTGGGATTTCTCTTGGTAGTTTCCTTCTCATCTCTATTTCGCGTATCTTCTTGAGAATCGTCTTGTTTTACCATCTCCAAAAGCGCCTATACCATCTCAGTCTTGATGTTTCTGTCCTATTCTGCAAGTGTTCTTCTTTCATTATTTCCGTTACCCTTGAATTCCTCACCCTGTCTCTCCTTGTCCCTCCTGCTCTGCTTCTGAGGAACTTCACTTCTCATCCCTGTAATCTGTTTACATCTCTTTTCTTGACTACCCACGTTTCAGATGCATAGGTCAAAGCTGGGCTGTCGTAACTTCTATGTATAACTTCTTCGTTTTTTTGTTTTTTTTTTCTGTGGGACGTCTTTATTCTGCGCTAGGGGCCTAACACTTCACAGGAATGCCACTGCCTCTCTATCACATTCACTGATCTCTTTCTCATTTCTTCCATTTTCCTCTGCCACACTCCCCAAGACTTCACACTTTCCAACTCCTTCAGTTCTTCACCTCCAATCCTTATTCCGCTAGTTAGTCTACCTTTCTCTCTAGTTGTAACCAGGATCTTACATTAAACTTTATCCCATACTCTCTCACAGTTTCATCCCAAGCATTCAGCTATTCCTGAATCTCCTCTCTTTCCCCGAAAAGTTACGGCTGACGGGGCTCTGGTGAAGCTGTGATAGACCTAACTAACGAACAGTGGACCAATAACTAGCTTTCAACAAGGTAACAGATAGTGTAAGTTAGTGTGAATTGGCTTGCGTAAGACAGAGTAGTGTAGCCGACCATCTGACTTTAGGTTTAGCAAAACATCTAAAAGCAGCAACATTCCTTTTCTCTTTGTATCAGCAGCGAGTTCGGGCGAGTGCTGTACATGTGATCAGGAACGTTTGGAGCAGTCAGTGTTTTTCTGCTGCGTTTACAAACGTTTCAACGTGCACTTCACGCAAGGCGGTGGGGAGCAATGCGACGTAATTTACGTGCGAACATAATCCTTGGGAGAGGCGTCAGGAGATAGCAGCACGGGCAGTAACTTCCGCGCGACCTGCCTTGGGATGCCAACGTCGCCGCCACGGCTGCAACACGCAGCACACAGCACAAGGCCGGAGAGAGCAGCTACCCATCGCTGGGGCTGCAGCCCTGGGTCAGGACTGCGTTGCGCATGCGCCTGGCGAGCGTGACGTCACTGGCAGGCGCGTATTTGGGTCAGGCGGTCAGGGCTGCGGTGGAAGGTGAGTCCTGCAGGACTACAGCGCTCTCGTGACGGGGCGCTGCGACACCTGTACAATATGCGATAAATGCCGTTTGTCATCACACACATCTTGGTGTGGGTGGTTCTATACACTCTGTAACGTTATTTTAAACTGTGGACAGCTGCACACCAATTTGCACATTTTGAATAAAATGATACTTAATGGCTACAAAATAGTTTTTATTAGAAGTTACCACCTGTTTCGCGTCAATTGAAGCATCCTCGGGTAATCTGCGCAAAAATTAGCCAGGAAAACTTTTATTTTATTTTATTTTTATTTATTTATTTATTTATTTTTTACAGAGAATTATTAACAACAGTCTGCAGAATAAACGGGATACTGAATAGTAGTATTTTCTAGCAATACTTGAAGAGTACCCATAGAGATTTATTATAGCAACTCATAGCTTAAAGGTAGTTGCATTGGAGCCATTCCCCCAGTTCACGTCAGTTGTAAAAAAATAGCGCGCTGAAGGCGATTATGGTTGAAATGAAGGGGATAGCAGGACCTATAGAGATAAAATGAGAATAAAAACCAAATGGGCCAAACAAAGCTGTAGGCTAATAACGCACCAAGACAGTTTCAATGTAAATTTATGAGCCAACACATTATGATCACCTGCTTAATAGCTTGTTTGTGAGTCTCTGGAACGAAATAAATCACTGATCCTGTGTATCAGGGACTCAACAATTTGTTGATAGGGTTTTGGAAGTATGTGGCATTAGGTGTCGAGGCACAGGCATGTAATTCGCGTAAGTAAGGGGCTGCTGATTTTCATACACGGTCATGGTGTCCGATAGCGACTCAGATGGGTTCTTAGAATTTACATCAGGCGAAGTTGGTCGGCGAGACGTCAACGGCTTCTCAAACCATTGAAGCACGGTTCTAGCTTCGAGAGACTGACAATTATACTGCTGAAAGACGACATTGCCATCGGGGAAGACATCAAGCATGAAGGGATGCAGGTGGTTCGAAGCTGTCAGCGCGTCTTCGATTATTACCACAGGTCCGATGCAAGCGCAGGAGAATGTCTCTCACAGCATAATACTGCTCCCACCAGCTTGCGTCCGTGGCGAGCTGCACGTTTCAAGCGACGGTTCTCCTCAATGACGGCGTTTGTAGAGACAAACATCGACCTGTTGTAGCAAGAAACGTGATTCATCCCAAGAGCCGACACGTTTCCAATGATTCACAGTCGAATCCCGATGGTCCCGCGCCCACTGCAATCATCATTGTCGATGACGTTGGGTCAACATGTGAACACGTAGGGCTGGTATGCCGCGGAGCTCCATGATCGACAATGTACGGTAACGGTGTACTACGAAACGCTTATTCGTGTATCAGCATTCTGCTCCTTCGGCAGAGATGCCTTAGATCATCATCTGTATTCTTTTACAGATCATACAAGCCTCAGAACCCCACGTTCTGTGAACAGTCGTTGCCTTCCAACCATTTAGCGCCTCGTGGTAGTTTCACTGTCCATCTACACTATGTGATCAAAAGTATCCGGACAACCGGCTGAAAATGGCTTACAAGTTCTCTCTCCATCGGTAATGCTGGAATTCAATACGGTGTTGGCCCACCCTTAGCCTTGATGACAGCTCCCTTCACGTTTCCACTTCACTATAACACAGGAAACAGTGGACCTAGGGATGTTTAGGAGTGTGGAAATCTCACGTACAGACGTGTGACACAAGTGACACCGAATCACCTGACCAAGTTCAAAGTCCGTGACTTCCGCGGAGCGCCCCATTCTGCTCTCGCACGATGTCTAATGACTACTGAGGTCGCTAATGTGGAGTACCTGGCAGTAGGTGACAGCACAATGCACGTAATATGAAAAACGTATCTTTTTGGGGGTGTTCTGATACTTCTGATCACACAGTGTACCTCTTTTCGTAGTTGCTCACGAGAGTGGCATATGAACATTCGACAAGCTATGTCGTTTTCGAAATGTCTTTCAAAGGCTGTGCGTAATAATAATCTGCCCTTTGTCAAAGTCGCTTATATGAGTGGATTTCCTCACTTGCAGCCTATTTCTTCACGAGGGTGATCCCCTGTCCGTGTCTGCTCCTCTTACATACTTTTGTTACCGCGTCACGTGCCCCCAACGCCACCAGGCTGCATCAAACATGGCTGTGGATACTGGTCAAATTGCTTTGGTTTAGTAGTGCATGAACCCAATAAACGAGAACAGCCTTACCGTGCCACGTGAAGGAACGTGTTTGAGCGGCATCAGGCAAGGCAGTACTGACCGTTGTACAATGCGGAAGATGTTTACAGGTCGTGGCAGATGTGACAGAAACCTAGACGCCGCTTTAGAACGCGTGTGGAGGGGGGGCTGTGCACGTACAAAACTACTTAAAAATATGTAACATAGTACAGAAAAAATTGAACCCGATGCATAAAAATACTGAATGTGGGCAATTAAAATGTAAAATGTTAATAAAGCCTCAGTGGTAATGGAAATTCTCTCATTTTGCCTCCTTAGTGACGTTTAGATTTCCATCGCCTGTGACGCCACCTGAAACATTTTCCGCATTGCACAAAGGTCAGTACTTCAAAATGGTTAAAATGGCTCTAAGCACTATGCGACTTAGCATCTGAGGTCATCAGTCCCCTGGACTTAGAACTACTTCAACCTAACTAACCTAAGGACATAACACACATCCATGCCCGAGGCAGGATTCGAACCTACGACCGTAGCAGGCCGGGTGTTTCCAGACTGAAGCGCCTAGAACCGCTCGGCCACTGCGGCCGGCAGATCAGTACTGCCTTGCCTGCCGTCACTCAAGCACCTTCCTGCTCGTGGTACCGGGAGGCTCGTCTGGTTTATGGGGTTCATACATTGACATTGTCTTGGCGCATTATTAGTCTACAGCTTTGTTTGGTCCGTTGGGTTTTTATCTGCGTCTTATTTCTACAAGTTCTGATATTCCTTCATGTTAACTATGGACTACTTTAGCCGGCCGGAGTGACCAAGCGGTTCTAGGCGCTACTGTCTGGAACCGCGCGACCGCTACGGTCGCAGGTTCGAATCCTGCCTCGGGCATGGATGTGTGTGATGTCCTTAGGTTAGTTAGGTTTAAGTAGTTCTAAGTTCTAGGGGACTGATGACCTCAGAAGTTAAGTCCCATAGTGCTCAGAGACATTTGGACGATTTTTGACTACTTCCTTAAGCGCGGTATTTGTTTACAAGTTGACGTGAATGGTGGAGAGTGGCTCGAAGACAGTTTGAAACGTCCCCTTTAGAAAAATTAAACATTACTGTGCTTAAATTGACACACACTATTTTTAGCGCAACGCAATCTGACTTTTAATAATCCCTACAAAAGAATGGCCCTGACTAACATTAAACTATACCTTTCACAAATCACGTACCTCACAAAAATCTTCGTTACTCGAACTACTGCAATACAGCGAGCGTCACTACTGCCAGCTAAATAAATGATTCAAACTACTGAAGGCACTAACTACTGATAGGGATAGTTAGCAAATGAAAGATTTTGATAGAGCACAAACAATGTAATTACCTTAATAGTGTTCAAAAGTCATAATACATATAGCAGTTCATGACATCCATTCTTACAAGTTTCAAAACTCCGCCATTTCTCTCCCACATCCACCACTGCTGGCGGCTCACCTCCAACTGCACAACGCTACGCGCTGTTAACAGCCAACTGCCCAACGCTACAATTGTGAGTATTACAACAATGCCATCCAGCCACAGACTGCACACAGCACAGCCAGTGATTTTCATACAGAGCGCTATGTGGCGGCGGCGTTACCAATATAAGAGCCTGAACAGCCTACTTACATAGCCCCCATGCTCCCCACAAAAAATTTTACAAATTGTTTTGGGCAGTGGCCAATAATGATTTGATAAAATTTTTCGTAATTACAATAACAAAGATATCAAATGCACACACTTATTGATACAATGTTGGTCAAAAGCTAAAATTTTGTCACAGTCCCATAACAACAGTCCTGATCATTCATCACAGAAAAATTGCAGTGTTTTTTTTTTCTCAAAGTCTGAGCAGTAAAAGAGAGTGCACACGGAAGTAGTGGATTTCCATGCAGTCTTGAAGTAGTGTTGTCCTTCCAACGGAAAGACAGTGCTGACTCTTGACATGCAGACAGGTAATGGGCCACAACAGAGCAAACCCACAGCAGAGTCAGTCGAAGTTTTGAAGAATATTGGTAGGTAGGTCATCACAGAACATACCACTGTAGTCTTGTTAGAGATTACGGTATTGGTGGGCCACCAGAGGTGCAGACCCACTGCAGTCCTTGTAGAAATAATGGTATTGGTGGGTCATCAAAGGTGCAGACCCACTGCAGTCCCTGTAGAAATAATGGTATTGGTGGGTCATCAAAGGTGCAGACCCACTGTAGTCCTTGTAGAGACGGCCAGCAGCCATCTGTTGCGACTGTGCAGGTGAACAATCACCATCGAAGAGTCTTGCAGAGAATATAGCAAGTCCATAAACCACCACTTGTGCACTCACAAAGTTTTTAAAATTGGTCTTAGAACCAGCAATGCTATTAACCAGTCCCTTGCTGAATTATCAACACATGTGAGAGCACTAACAGTCCTCTTTTTTTTCACATATTGTGCATATACTAAGACCAACAGAAACGTGTGCAGTGAAATGTAACTTGCAAGTTACTTAATTTGGTGAACTGGTGTCAATTACAATTTTATAACATAAGAATACAATAACAAAGGTACAAAATACATCATTAAAGAACATAACAATACAGATAACATTTGTAGTAATACGGGCTTTACAAAAGAATCGAGCTAACATATACATCAGTGTTACAGGAATTATGACATAAGTAAATATATAAAAGATCAGAATAACTTTTGAAACATCAACTTCACACATGAGCATTAAAACAAAACAGAATAAATAATGTCTAAACATCTTTACAAAGTAAATAACACATTATTAAAAAAATTCTACAACATATCTCTTATCAGATAAACACATAAAGACAGGAAGAACACAAATACACGAGGGTACACAAACACATAGTGGGATAACACAAGGAAAGGACAGGGTTTGTTTTACTGCAGTATTTTACAAACAAAACTTTGTTTACTTCTTGGAGATCTCCCTTCATTCATCATTATTCCCAAAAAGTCCTATCTATACCTCATTTCTGTATTCTATTCATATTTATTTCAAAATAATTATTTCTCAGTGTACAATACTCATTTTGCCCAAATCTTTTTCATATAACTTCTCAATGCATTTCTTTCCCTATTCTCCATAGTTAGGTTCTTATATAGTCTACCCCCTCTTAAGCTAACTTAAATCTACTGAGCTCAGATATATATACTAAGGGACGGGGCAATGCAGCAGCACAAAACAATTAACACACACAGCAATGACCAAAAATTCAAATTGGCAAAGCTAGCAGCAGTAAATCTAAATTTGAAGAGCAAATGCAACATTATCACTATGAGCCAATGTGCATCAAAAAGAAAAATAAATCACTGGCTTCACAGAGTAATACAAAGTGAAATTTAGTAGCACTATGCCTAGCAAGCAGCAGCAGCAAATGCAATAACTTATACCTAAACATGACAAAGCTCAAGCAGAAAAAATAGTACACTAAAGACAACAATGCAGATAAGGGAAATGTCTATTCACATCGTAATATCTATGTCATTAAAGTGGTGCACCACAACAAGTTATTCTACCAAAAAAATTACCAAGTAGTTGAAAAGAAAATTATGTATGCAGTTACTGTTATTAATCCCTTCTTATTGTTCTTTCCTTTCCCAGTGCTTTTCTTTTTCGAAGAATGTGGATCATAAAATTATTATTTAATAGATCTGTTGACAGAAAGTGTTCACATTAGCAAATGCATTTAATTTTATTTTATAAAACCAATGCTGCAACACAGCTGGAAAACAGATATTAAATGAAATAACCAACTATGTAAGGCAAAGCATAACAATATCATTCAATAGTCATGTGGCATTTCATAAGTTAGTAGAAATTCTCTCAATTCTCGTATAAAGACACTTGTCATAATCAGTGTGCTGATGTAAGAATATTTCCCATCAATTCATAAGCATTTCAGTAAGTAGCACAAAGTACGTGCTCCACAGTACAATCATATGTTTTCAAGTTTGAGCGTGTCGTATTTGCGATGCTTTCTACAAAGAAATGTCAATAGCGAGGATAATGGCCTCCTTTTTTATCCACCTGTGCCTCTGAAAGGCACACACTAATGGATTTTTTTCCAGCTGGTTGTCACTCAGATGGGACTCCACAGCACATTACATCAAGGTCATCTACCTTCTTTACTGAAATATTTACAGCAGCAGTTTCCGCTACAGTGACAGTCGCATATAAAATTAAAAAATTCAAAGGTTAGAAATTTACATTAGAAGTGTGTAGAAACAAAATCTCATATATAACAGTGACCAAAAAGTTTTGTCAGCATTGTGGTAACTAACATTCACATATGTACACACATTTCATAACTCTTTAAGTACGATTCTTGGTTTCCAACATCTTTTTCATAAATCAGAGTCCTTAAAATGGTTCAAATGGCTCTGAGCACTATGGGACTTAACATCTATGGTCATCAGTCCCCTATAACTTAGAACTACTTAAACCTAACTAACCTAAGGACGTCACACAACACCCAGTCATCACGAGGCAGAGAAAATCCCTCACCCCGCCGGGAATCGAACCTGGGAACCCGGGCGTGGGAAGCGAGAATGCTACTGCACGACCACGAGCTGCGGACTCAGAGTCCTTAACCACTACTCCTTATTCCTTAACTTATTACACATATACATATTCATCAACACGTCTTCAATATTTCATCATAATAAATAAATAGCATAATCAGATTCTTCATATGGCATCATCTCATTGATCATAAACATACCTCAACAGCATAATAAATGTCGTCGCTGTAATAATAACTTCATAACACCCCAGTCAAATTTCAAAATCGGCGTAGCTTCCTCCAATAATTTCAAAACCTAAAAAAAATTCTCTGCTCATTTCAATAGTGTCATCTACCTCAAACGTACTTTAAAAATCATGATCCCATACCAAATAAATCATTCAAAGCTCTCATAGTATCACAATGGTTCCAAAAAAATATGAACAGTTCACACAGTGCAGACAAAATACAATTTCATAAGAGTGAAATTATCCAACTGTGTAATTGCGTAAACATCTGTCACTGATGTAGTAAAAAAAATGTTTATCTCTCTCAGTTAAATGATCAGATAGCTGTGTAATTTATGTGTTAGAGAAATATGGTACCGAAGTGGTAAGTTGTATAAGCAAATACCATATTAGCTAGGGCTCCTTGTGCTTGCTACACACATGGTACACAAAGTAAGCGTGTACCCCCCTGAGGATTAATGTAATTATACCCTCAGGTGTTACAGATTACAGCAATGGAATTAAATGTATCACGGAAAACTTTCTTTGTAATTCAAAAATCTTTAAAAATAATGTTTTGAGTTCAAAATTAATCACTCAAATGCATGTCCTGTAGCGCTAAATTGTGCATCTTATTGTAACATAATCTCTGTCATTACTTAAGGGTAAAAAATGTGCCAAGTGTCGTAATTATCGTCGTCCATAAGCAAAGTTCTGTGGAAGTCAATGTACTTACCTCGTAATAAACAAAAGCGAAATACTATGCATATAGATATCGTAGTTATTATGTACAGTACCGTGATCAAGAAAGTACTACATTGTAACATATTGTTGTGCTACAAAAAAGGCTGTATTATTGTAGCTATACCACAAAGTTACTACTAGAACATGTTTTACTTTCCAGAAGAATTCAGAAAAACTGTGCAGATATAAAGCAGATACAGCACAAAAGCAACAATGTAAATTGTGTCACACATTAGTAGCGTTGTGATATAATTGTGTAGCTGTTAAAGAAACCAAATGCTAAGTCATCTTTAATCCCACAGAAAGTACTTCAAATAAAGAATGTCTTTTCAAGTAAACCAAAATGTTGCATGAAAATCTCATTAGCAGTGCCAGTATATGTTCTAAGTATGTGAGCCTTATAGTCGTTACGTGTTCGTGCAACTAACAAGCAAGAATGTACAAATAACAACACTGTGTCATCTGTTCTCTATAACAATGCATTCGTAATTTCTGTTTAAATACGTAATCTTGGTTCTTGACTGGATATTTAACTTCAAGCATTGTTGCATGGTAACAGTTTCTAAGTGTGACCAAGAGTACTAGTAACGTGAAGTGAGAAATTTTATAGCAAAGACTAAGTTAAAAAGCAGATTATCTCTCAATGAATGGTTTTACATGTGAAATGTGGTGGAATCCTTTCCTCTTCCTAGTGCGCAGAGTTTCAACGTGAACGCCGTTATCATGTTGTACACTTCGGTAAGGAGTGCTAAAATTTTTCTCAAGGTTAACGTCTATGTTATTTTTCTCTGAGCCAGCCGACGCACGTTGCTGCCTGCGGTGCGAGTCATTGTCTGTCTCCTTGTTGGCGCGCGTCGTTATTGGGATTTGGAGGTCTAACTTCTATAAATTCACCTTGCCTAGAGTGCCCTGCTCTGTTTGAATCTCGCCAGTTCTGGTGCAATTCAGGTCTGTCGTTACGATTATATCGTCTGTCGTCATGTCGGTAATTTCTGTAATTAATTTCTTGTCGGTCACTTGGTGGAGAACTTCTCCCTGAGTCGTAACTGTGCGGAGGACCGTTGTGTCTGAAGTTATTCTATCTCCCTTGATAATAATTGTTTTGGTTCCCATATTGTCTGTTTCTGTGGTTGTCTCTGTCACATTCACTACTATGGAAATGCGATCTTTCTCTGTAATCATTACTACTCTGCCTACGGTTGTCATATGGGTGGTGTCTGTTTTGGCCACGATTTGTGTTGTAAGGATAGCCTTGTCGTGTCCAGTTATTATTTCTGTCATCACGGAATTGTTACAGATGTGACTTGTAATTGTTGTGCTCCTGTTTTCGCGTTCCGCGATTGTCAGTGTCAATTTCCAATTCTTGTAACAGTCCCTGAAAAGCTTCAATGTCGTCATTGCAACGTCCTGCCAAAATAATATGTTGTAAATGTTCAGGCAATTTGATTAAGCAAATGCGGATGAGTTCTGAGGGACTGTAAGGGTTTGACAGGTACTGATTCTTGTGCAACATGTCTTAAAAATATTTCACAAGACTGGAAAATTCAGATTGTTCGAAATGTTTCATCATTATGATGCTATGTTTTACTTGGTCTTGTGTGACTTGAGACCAATATGCTGAGAGGAAGGCATGGTAAAATTCTCCTTCACTGTGACAATCGTGAATGACCGATCGTATTCTTTCAGCTGGTTCATTCTCTAAGTAGCCACACATAAATTTTAATCTATGCTCTAATGATCAGTTGGGAGGAAATCAATGAGAGAATTGATGAAGCCACGCTTGTGGATGAATGTCGTTGCTGGAATTCTTAAATGTTTTGAATTTATGTGTAGTAATAAACAGCTTATAGTCAAAATCATCACCAAGCGAAGTGGCGCAGTGGTTAGCACACTGGACTCGCATTCGGGAGGACGACGGTTCAATCCCGTCTCCGGCCATCCTGATTTATGTTTTCCGTGATTTCCCTAAATCGCTTCAGGCAAATGCTGGTATCGTTCCTTTGAAAGGGCACGGCCGATTTCCTTCCCCATCATTCCCTCACCCGAGCTTGCGCTCTGTCTCTAATGACCTCGTTGTCGACGGGACGTTAACCACTAATATCCTCCTCCTCCTCCTCAAAATCATCGTGTCGGCGAGTCGCATATCGGTCATTGTTACGTCGTGTCGGCGGTTTCATCTCAAAATTTGGTGCACATTGCCAATTTCTTTCATAACTTCCGAAATGCCCTGTGTTATTATATTGCGGCTTTTCCGTATTTCTAAGTCCCTCTTCCCGTGTTGGAGCGCGAGTGTCCTCTGAAATTTGTAATTTTTGTATTACTTGTGCCAACTGGTCTTGTACTTACCGGATTTCTCTTTTGTGTTGCGTATTAATTTGATTCTGATTTTGTTTGAATTTCTTAATTTGTTCATACTCTTCTGTGTCAGTGATGGCTACAGGTCTTGTGTCATTCAGATCATCATCTACCTTTGTAGATAAGTTAGTGAAGTGATCCGAAAGTTCGGCTACTTTCTCCGATAGTGTACTTATTTCCTCAGTATGTTTTTCTGAACCAAGTTTCAGAGTGTCCATTTGTGTTGAAATCGTATCTACCGTGTCCTTTAAGTTTTCCTGAGTTTTTGCAAGTTGTGTAACCGAATCGATAGATGCAACTGAGTCAATTTTAACTTGCAAGGTCTCATGATTTTCATTAACAGTAGTTTGCAGTTCTATTATGGCTAATTCGTGTAATCTATTTTCATGCCGCGAAAAAATAGGTTGTAAATGGTCACAAATTTGTGTTTTTACGTCATTACAGACTTTTTTACATTTCGATTCGATTTTATGTAACTCAGTAGTTAAATCTTCACGTGTTTGTTCAAGCGTGGTGTGAAGATTTTGTTCCATTGTGTCTAACTTTTGAAGATTTTGTCCCATTTGTTTCTGATTTTGTTCAAGTGTTTTGTCTAACTTTTGTAGCCTTTGTCCCATTTGTTGCATTAACTGTAACAACAATGCACTGGTGTCTGAAACATGTTCCTCAGTGCTATTCGGCAGTGAATTTGCACCGGCAACATTCACATTTTGACAAGCAGAAAATGTGTCTTGACTTATTTGAGAAAACGGTGAGGACGCAAAACCCGAATCTACAGTATTTGCGAGATTGTGTCCTGTCATTTCGGATTCCTGAGGCGAGCTGTTGCCGACCGATCGATCGATAATGCTTACCTGTTCACTAATTGTTTCACTGTCTACGCCATTATTTGTCACCCGCTCCATTTCCCTATGCACAATTACCAAATTACTGTGTTGAACATTAGTTAATTCATTACACGGTGGCGCTAACACACTGCTTTCGTCTTCACTGTCATTTCTCAGTTTACTTTGGAGCCTAGTATTACGTTTTTCACACGCCATAATTGTCACAATATTTCACACGATAACACAGAAAAGCACAATTTGAAGAGCAAAATAAGAAAACACATTAACATAGCATTGAAAATAATATCTCGTTAATTGCAAGCGCAGTTGTGAAATACACTCCTGGAAATTGAAATAAGAACACCGTGAATTCATTGTCCCAGGAAGGGGAAACTTTATTGACACATTCCTGGGGTCAGATACATCACATGATCACACTGACAGAACCACAGGCACATAGACACAGGCAACAGAGCATGCACAATGTCGGCACTAGTACAGTGTATATCCACCTTTCGCAGCAATGCAGGCTGCTATTCTCCCATGGAGACGATCGTAGAGATGCTGGATGTAGTCCTGTGGAACGGCTTGCCATGCCATTTCCACCTGGCGCCTCAGTTGGACCAGCGTTCGTGCTGGACGTGCAGACCGCGTGAGACGACGCTTCATCCAGTCCCAAACATGCTCAATGGGGGACAGATCCGGAGATCTTGCTGGCCAGGGTAGCTGACTTACACCTTCTAGAGCACGTTGGGTGGCACGGGATACATGCGGACGTGCATTGTCCTGTTGGAACAGCAAGTTCCCTTGCCGGTCTAGGAATGGTAGAACGATGGGTTCGATGACGGTTTGGATGTACCGTGCACTATTCAGTGTCCCCTCGACGATCACCAGTGGTGTACGGCCAGTGTAGGAGATCGCTCCCCATGATGCCGGGTGTTGGCCCTGTGTGCCTCGGTCGTATGCAGTCCTGATTGTGGCGCTCACCTGCACGGCGCCAAACACGCATACGACCATCATTGGCACCAAGGCAGAAGCGTCTCCATTCGTCCCTCCATTCACGCCTGTCGCGACACCACTGGAGGCGGGCTGCACGATGTTGGGGCGTGAGCGGAAGACGGCCTAACGGTGTGCGGGACCGTAGCCCAGCTTCATGGGGACGGTTGCGAATGGTCCTCGCCGATACCCCAGGAGCAACAGTGTCCCTAATTTGCTGGGAAGTGGCGGTGGGGTCCCCTACGGCACTGCGTAGGATCCTACGGTCTTGGCGTGCATCCGTGCGTCGCTGCGGTCCGGTCCCAGGTCGACGGGCACGTGCACCTTCCGCCGACCACTGGCGACAACATCGATGTACTGTGGAGACCTCACGCCCCACGTGTTGAGCAATTCGGCGGTGCGTCCACCCGGCCTCCCGCATGCCCACTATACCCCCTCGCTCAAAGTCCGTCAACTGCACATACGGTTCACGTCCACACTGTCTCGGCATGCTACCAGTGTTACAGACTGCGATGGAGCTCCGTATGCCACGGCAAAGTGGCTGACACTGACGGCGGCGGTGCACAAATGCTGCGCAGCTAGCGCCATTCGACGGCCAACACCGCGGTTCCTGGTGTGTCCGCTGTGCCGTGCGTGTGATCATTGCTTGTACAGCCCTCTAGCAGTGTCCGGAGCAAGTATGGTGGGTCTGACACACCGGTGTCAATGTGTTCTTTTTTCCATTTCCAGGAGTGTACTTAGTGAAAATCTACATGCATGCCACAATTGTTTTACTGTACAACAATGAAAAACTACAACTACAAAGGAAATTCTCTCTACAATTACGCGCTAGCAATAAACAAAGGCTGCACTAATTGCACAAACTACAAGAAAAAAATCAGAAGATTCCAGTTAGGTATCCTCGGCTAAGGGTCGACATATGAAACGTCCCCTTAGAAAAATTATACATAACCTGTGCTTAAACTGACACACAATATTTTTACCGCAACGCAATCTAACTTTTAATAATCCCTACAAAAGAATGGCCCTGACTAACATTAAACTAGACCTTTCACAAATCACTTACCTCACAAAAATCTTCGTTACTCGAACTACTGCAATACAGCGAGCGCCGCTACTGCCAGCTAAATAAAAGATTCAAACTACTGAAGGCACTAACTACTGATAGGGATAGTTAGCAAATGAAAGATTTTGATAGAGAACAAACAATGTATTTACCTTAATAGTGTTCAAAAGTCATAATATATATAGCAGCTCATGACATCCATTCTTACAAATTTCAAAACTCCGCCATTTCTCTCCCCATATCCACCACTGCAGGCGGCTCACCGCCAACTGCACAATGCTACGCGCTGTTAACAGCCAACTGCCCAACGCAACAATGGCGAGTATTACAACAATGCCACCCAGCCACAGACTGCACACAGCACAGCCAGTGATTTTCATACAGAGCGCTATGTGGCGGCGGCGTTACCAATATAAGAACCTAAACAGCCTACTTACAAGTTACCTTTACGCTATGACTTGGTAAAATGACTCTGTGTGAGTACTCTTCAATTATTACAATATAATACTGCTTTTCAGTATTCCCTTATTCTTCGAACTGTTGTTAATAATTATCTGCAAATAAAATCTTACTAATATTTGTTCGGATTATCTGAGCATGCGTCTTCAATTGACACGAAGTCTGTAGTGACTTTTAATAAAAAGTATTTTACAGACAGTGAGGAATATTTTATTCAAAACATTATAATCTATTTTCTACATAACTAAATATTTTATTTTTAAAGAAGATTTGTATCTGTCGAGGAAATCAATCACAAACCTGAAACTTCTAAGTTAATTATCACTCAGAGAATAACGCACCTAAAGAACGGATCATGCTGTCTCAAATTTTACGGACGACGGTCCAAACCCGCGTTCGGCCATACAGATGTAGGTTTTTAGTGATTTTCATAATTCTCTCCAGACAAATACGGGGATGGTTTCTTTGAAAGAACACGGCCGATTTCCTTTCCCATCCTTGACACAATCCGCGATTGTGCTCCGATTCCCTCGATGTCGACGGGACGTTAAACCAAATCTTCCTTCCTTCTTTAAAATTTTACAAAAGTCACCCCGTCCGATTTACTGATTAGCGAAATGGCAGAATGAGCTACAGGGATGAATGACTGGCGCAGAGGCTGCGCCAAACGTAAATAAATGTCACGTATTGTAGGAGAGGTCCATTACTCTTCGGCTACACTACTGCCGGCCAGCCTTTGGAAACAGTGACAACGGTAAAATAGGATCGAAGATTCTCGCGAAAACATTTTCTGTTTAATGGTCGCGTGATGCGAATAAAGTAAATGCTCATGCCGAACTGGTCACTTGCTCCAGGTTGCTGCAATAGACGCTCGTCCATATCCGGCGTGTAAACAGTGCGAGGCTTACAGCGATCCTTTGTCCATATTGTGAAATATGGTGGATCTGCTGGTCGGTAGAACAATCTACTAAGTATTTTCTTAGGTGGAACGCTGTGTTGGGAGAATATGATGTGCAGAGTACATGACGTGTGCCGCTCGTGTAACGCATGGCTAACCATAGTAGAATACCACGTCTGGTGTGATACGATAGTACTCTGTTACACAGTTTACGTTGTTCACACTTCTCAAAACATGGTTCAAATGGCTCTGAGCACTATGGAACTTAACATCTGTGGTCATCAGTCCCCTAGAACTCAGAACTACTTAAACCTAACTAACCTAAGGATATCACACACATCCATGCCCGAGGCAGGATCGAACCTGCAACTGTAGCGGTCACGCGGTTTGAGACTGAAGCGCCTTGAACCGCACGGCCACACCGGCCAGCTCACGCTTTTCACAATCACTACTGTCGCCGTGGTGTCAGCACAACATAGAAACGGTACAGTTTGAACAGCTTATGTAAAAGACTGTAGCAAGTGCTTTGACTGACAACATCATTAAACTCAGAAGACTGAATACAGAGGCAAAATGCTGATATACAAAAATGAATACACGTTAGTTTTGTTTGTTCGTGTTCTAGGGGTTCCAGTACAGTTCAAACGATTGCAATGAAGCTTTGGTGATACGTTTGCGCATGCCTGCGATGGTTTCTACTGGGTTAAGAACCATCTAAAACTCACAGGAATGGAGCTGAAAAGAGGGTGACATAGAAGCTTAATAATGAACGACTAGATCAATTTCAACCAAGTTTAGTATAAACACATTACTCATGTCATTCTTCAACCTTTTCTGATGTAACGCCTGACGAAACAGTTCACTGCTGAACGGACAAATGTCATTGTCCAATAGGCGCAATCTGTCGGGAAATTACAACGTTGCCATCATTTATATATAGTGTTTTTTAAGTTTATTGGCATTCCTACGTGCCGATGTAGCCATCGCAGCGGTGGAATGTTGTTTCTGACCATACGAGCAGAAACACAGCACAACACCCAATCTCTGAGCGGAGAAAATCTCCGACTCGGTCGGGAAACGAACCCGGGCCCCTTCGTTTACTAATCCACCGTGCTGACCGTACAGCTACCGAGGTGGATACGTCGCCATGATTAAGTGCTCTGACGAACTGAGTGCCTAAAAGCCAGTGTGGGGCTTATATCTCCTTCCCCCTCCGTGTAGCTTGCCACTCCGTGCGAGATCTGCAGCCACATCTCTTCTTCGTCTCCCCATCCCATCCCACCGACTCGATTGTCGGAGGTTCGGAGCCAGGGACGCATGATGGTGACGTGTCAGCTGTTGCTCCACCTGTCCCCGACGTCAGTTCTTTGTGGGATATCTCCTTCCTCTTCTTAATCAGACTCAGTTCGGGTTTCCTGGACTTACCAAGGGTGTAGTGACTATCATGATGTATCATCTGTTCCCTCTCTCGAATCTCCATCAGTCCTTTAATAACAAAGTCTCAAAATTTAGACTTATGTGTAAAAACATGTGAAGATGCTGCAGTCCGGGTTGCCGTTGCAATTCACGGCAACGATCATCGACAGGAGACACCGTCTGGCCTATGTAGGTCATGCCATACTGACAGGGAATCTGATAGACCCTGGACGTCTGTAATCCCAGGTCGTCCTTGACACTACGAAGCATTGCCCGTGTCTTAGATGGTAGGCGGAATACGTTCTTCGCTTGATATTTCTGAAGAATTCGTCTTATCTTTCCGAATAATCCCCCACAAAGTGGGATAAGCGCGGTAGTGCATACTCTTGAGCTTCCTCTTCTGTTTCTGCTGGTTGTACAGTTACTGTAGGACGTAGGGATCTTCAAATTTGCTACTCTGTGTAGCCGCTCTTTGAACATAGTCCTCAGAGTTTAAATGTGTATCAATGTTTTGAGCAACTCTTTCCCTTGCCCCGGGCGGTGGTAACTGTCCCCATCATCTGATGTTACTCGCTGTGGCCTTGTGTGCTGTCAGTTCTTTTTACTAGCGCATCTAACTAGTATTCAAAACGTTCTCAGTCCCGGGTTCAACCCTTTCACTACTTAAATTTTGAGTAAAAATCATCGGAATGGCGGCTGAAGACTTCCGGCATGAGAAGACACACTCATCCTGCCAACGGCCTGTTCAAAGTGGGCGGATAAGCGTACAGAAGCTGGGATGGGAAACTGCCCCTAAAGACAAAAGAATCAGTTATTATCTATGGCATGAGGAAGCAGAAGACAATATAAACGACTGCATAATGAGTATCCACAGGACATGTGCCCTATAATTGAAAAAGTGTCTTGATGACCTCTCCGTTGGCAAAAGATTCCGGATTAGTCCGCATTCGTATCTCCGGAGAGGAACCGCCAAGGGTGAGGTGACAATGAGAGACAGACTGAATAGACAACGAAAGGATAACGTTCCACATGTCGGGTCGTGGAACGTCAGGCGATCGAAAGTGGTAGAGAAGCTAGAAAGTCTGAAAATGGAAATGCTAGTCCCACTATATCTAGTGGGTGTAAGTGAAGTGAAATGGAAAGAAGACAAGAACTTTTGGTCAGATGAGTATAGGGTAATATCAACAGCAGGAAATGGAATAAAGGGAACACGTTTTGCCGGCTGTTGTGACCGAGCGGTTCTAGGCGCTTCAGTCTGGAACCGCGCGACGCTACGGTCGCAGGACTGAATATTGCCTCGGGCATGGATGTGTGTGATGTCCTTAGGTTAGTTAGGTTTAAGTAATTCTAAGTTCTAGGGGACTGATGACCTCAGATGTTAAGTCCCATAGCACTCGGAGCCATTTGAACCATTTGAATACGATTCGATATTTATAGGAAGGTAGAACAGGGAGTTAGTTATTGTAACCAGTTCAGTGGTAGGGTTGTTCTCATCGGAACAGACAGCAAACCAACACCGACATCAATAGTTCAAGTACATGCCGACGTCGCAAGCAGAAGATGAAATAGAGAAGGTATACACTGAAGAGACAAAACAATATGACCACTGCCCACCATCAGGTTCTATGCTGCCTGGTGGGGGTGATGGCACGTGACGTGGTAAGAGTAGTATATGAGTGGAGCAGAGACGAATGAGGGGATCATTCTAGCGACGATAAGTGGCGCAAATGCGGAAATCCGCCGACTTAAGTGACTTTGAAAAAAAACCAGATTGTTGTGGCCCAGTGCCTGGGAGCGAGCATTTTGGAAACGGCGAAGCTGGTCGGCTGTCCCCGGTTTACCGTCGTGAGCATCTATGGAAAGTGGTTGGATAATGTAGAAGCCACGTGTAGGCGACAAGAATTTCGCACAGCGCCTGCTAGAGGGCACTATCGTCGGTGTCGGTCGTAGTGCCAACTTCAGTACTTGCACCTAAGCCGTGGCATCGTGGCTCTCGATACCACAAATTCATTGCTTTTGTTGAATTCCTGGCCTGGACATAATGAAACTTCTATCTTTAGGAGGATGACCAAAAGGCTGTTAATGTAACTCGGTTTCCACGAGGAATTAATTGTGTGATTCAGCCTCTCGTTAAGAAAATGTCAACAGCGTAAAGCATTTTTCAAAAAACCGTCGGACAATATCCGATAGCTCTTTGTCATTTCAAGTTTACCAGAAATACAGAACTGTTAAACTTCAGTCATTTCTACATCGTCGGTTTGCATCACCACATTTTATAAATTTGGTCAAGTGTGCCTGGTACGTAGAGCAATTGCAGAACACGATAAATTCTTACTCCATTCCACATCAGTCTAAATAAAACTAATAACTCTTGTGAAGTGGCTGAATGCATTAATTTTTCTTTTATTAGGTGTGCCTTGTCTAAGGAAACCGTTCTGGTAGTAGTTGCGTCACCTCTGAACTGTGCCTCAACAAAATATTTAATACTGTCTCGCTCTGAGAGGATACAATGCCTCAGTGTAATTTTTAGAACGGCGAAAGAAATAGTCTAATTCTGGTTCCTGAGCAGCCAGTTTAGCATAACCTACACGTAATACAGCTGGGCTATTTTAAAAAGCGAAAACTAGCTGTGGAAATTGTTAAACATGAAATGGTTCTACTATTCCCAAACGTGATACTGAAACATTTAATCTATGAACAGTGAAAAGGAAATTAGTATTACTCGATGACTTCCTCATCAACAATCAAAATTCGAAACGGTTAACTGTCGTGTATGTTAAATCTGCATATGTTTATTAACGTAAAATTGGGTTATGTAGAAAAAATACAAATGGTCACTGTTTCCTCATCATAACACGCAGTACTTCGTCTTGGCCCTAAATTAAATCCTTGCGTGAGCCACGGAAACGATTCTCTTTTCTGCTCTGACAAAATATCTAAAATAAATCTTTGAGCTCCTGCTAGCTTTAATTTCAAACATGAAGAGAAAATGTCAGCGATTAAATAATTTAGAAGATCGTTTTAAACAGAAGTTATATTGAAACTCAGACATGAAAATTACACTATCGTGAATAATTCTGGCCTGCTTTGGGCATTGTGGCAAACAATGAACCAAAAAGAAGTCGGTACACGATTTTCATAAGATTTACTCGTTACTCTTTTTTAAAAATACATTTCCAAAGAGGCAAAGAAACATTTGCCGATTCTCTTAACACATGAATGATAATCGGGAAATGTACACCAAGATAGAGACTGTCGATTGAAATTTCATCTTTCACGTAACAATAATTCGCGTAATGGATAATGATGCCAAAGCTACTTGAGGGAGTATTAAGATCAGTGTTAGCAGCAAATAAACAGATTCGGATACATATTACCTCAATAAAATATATGTATAATCCATGTGTTTAGGTATAGACCCACAAAGATATTTGTGTCGTCTCGTTTCACTGTAGAATTGTACCATGGGAAGCAAGGAGAGGATGTTGTTTAGTGGCCAGTATCCTCCTTCTATGACACAACTGATCGCATGTATTAACAGGTTTTTTTATTAACATAAACAGAGAGCGACTTATCTTAAAACAAGTGGTTCTGGTACAAGCTCTTCTGTAATAGTCTACGTTAGCCTCACTGCTGGTGAAGTACAAGTCGCGCTATGTAAACTACTCTGGTCGCTAGGTACCGACTGACTCTGACTGCGACTGGGCTGACTGTCTGTGACTGATTAGTTGTCTGTGACTGCAAGTGACTGGCTGCGACTGAAGATTCGACTGATGACTGAATGGGCCCTGCAGCCCGCGGCGGCGATCCAAATAGCGGGTGATCAAAAAGTCAGTATAAAATTTGAAAACTGAATAAATCACGGAATAATGTAGATAGAGAGGTACAAATTGACACATATGCTTGGAATGACATGGGGTTTTATTAGAACAAAAAAAAAATAATAATACAAAAGTTCACAAAATATCAGACAGATAGCGCTTCAACTGATCAGAATAGCAATAATTAGCATATCAAAGTAAGACAAAGCAAAGATGATGTTCTTTACAGGAAATGCTCAATATGTCCACCATCATTCCTCAACAATAGCTGTAACGAGGAATAATGTTGTGAACAGCACTGTAAAGCATGTCCGGAGTTACGGTGAGGCATTGGCGTCGGATGTTGTCTTTCAGCAACCCTTCGGTCGATCACGAT
Organism: Schistocerca americana; assembly: GCF_021461395.2. Classification (NCBI taxonomy): domain Eukaryota; kingdom Metazoa; phylum Arthropoda; class Insecta; order Orthoptera; family Acrididae; genus Schistocerca; species Schistocerca americana. The sequence continues at coordinate 448,780,588 of NC_060125.1, read as the reverse complement.
ACACTTGCGACTTCAAGTAACCCCAAAGCCAATAATCGCACGGACTGAGGCCTGGGGACCTGGGAGGCCAAGCATGACGAAAGTGGCGGCTGAGCACACGATCATCACCAAACGACGCACGCAAGATGTCTTTCACGCGCATAGCAAATTTTTTTGGTTCTTATAACACCCCATGTCATTCCAAGCATGTTTGTCAAGTTTTACCTCTTTATCTATATTATCACGTGGTTTATTAAGTTTTCAAATTTCTACTGACTTTTTGATCACCCGGTACTTGCGGTCTAGAGGGTGTTGCGAGTCTGTCTTTGGTCCCTTTCTTGATAGGCGCCCTTGCTCCAGAGCCTATTATCGATCTTCTCTCAACCTCTTTGCCGAACGGTGTTCGCCAGCACAAAGATTATGAAACTACAGCCATTTCTCATCATAAACGCATCTTTCACAAAACTGGTCATATTTTTCATTTGTGTAGCTTTGATATCATTAGTTGGAGTATAAATCTACATCCACATATACAGGGTGTTACAAAAAGGTACGGCCAAACTTCCAGGAAACATTCCTCACACACAAAGAAAGAAAATATGTTATGTGGACATGTGTCCGGAAACGCTTACTTTCCATGTTAGAGCTCATTTTATTACTTCTCTTCAAATCACATTAATTATGGAATGGATACACACAGCAACAGAGCGTACCAGCGTGACTTCAAACACTTTGTTACAGGAAATGTTCAAAATGTCCTCCGTTAGCGAGGATAAATGCATCCACCCTCCGTCGCATGGAATCCCTGATACGCTGATGCAGCCTTGGAGAATGGTGTATTGTATCACAGCCGTCCACAATACGAGCACGAAGAGTCTCTACATTTAGTACTGGAGTTGCGTAGACAAGAGCTTTCAAATGCCCCCATAAATGAAAGTCAAGAAGGTTGAGGTCAGGAGAGCGTGGAGGCCATGGAATTGGTCCGCCTCTACCAATCCATCGGTCAACGAATCTGTTGTTGAGAAGCGTGCGAACACTTTGACTGAAATGTGCATGAGCTCCATCGTGGATGAACCACATGTTGTGTCGTACTTGTAAAGGCACATGTTCTAGCAGCACAGGTAGAGTATCCCGTATGGAATGATGATAACGTGCTCCATTGAGCGTGGGTGGAAGAACATGGGGCCCAATCAAGACATCACCAACAATGCCTGCCCAAACGTTCACAGAAAATCTGTGTTGATGACGTGATTGCACAATTGCGTGCGGATTCTCGTCAGCCCACACATATTGATTGTGAAAATTTACGATTTGATCACGTTGGAATGAAGCCTCATCCGTAAAGAGAACATTTGCACTGAAATGAAGATAGACACATTGTTGGATGAACCATTCACAGAAGTGTACCCGTGGAGGCCAATCAGCTGCTGATAGTGCCTGCAGACGCTGTACATGGTACGGAAACAACTGGTTCTCCCGTAGCACTCTCCATACAGTGACGTGGTCAACGTTACCTTGTACAGCAGCAACTTCTCTGACGCTGACATTAGGGTTATCGTCAACTGCACGAAGAACTGCCTCGTCCATTGCAGGTGTCCTCGTCGTTCTAAGTCTTCCCCAGTCGCGGGTCATAGGCTGGAATGTTCCGTGCTCCTTAAGACGCCGATCAATTGCTTCGAACGTCTTCCTGTCGGAACGCCTTCGTTCTGGAAATCTGTCTCGATACAAACGCACCGCGCCAGGGCTATTGCCCCGTGCTAATCCGTACATCAAATGGGCATCTGCCAACTCCGCATTTGTAAACATTGCACGTTCGTGATGAACACTAACCTGTTGATGCTATGTACTGATGTGCTTGTAGAGCAATGAGTCGCATGTCAACACAAGCACCGAAGTCAACATTACCTTCCTTCAATTGGGCCATCTGGCGGTGAATCGAGGAAGTACAGTACATACTGACGAAACTAAAATGAACTCTAACATGGAAATTAAGCGTTTCCGGACACATGTCCACATAACATATTTTCTTTCTTTGTGTGTGAGGAATGTTTCCTGGAAGTTTGGCCGTACCTTTTTGTAACGCCCTGTATATTCTGCATGCACCGTACAGTGTATGGCGGGGGGTACGTCTTGTGCCAGTACCATCCCCCCCCCCTCCCCCTCCTTGTTCCACTCGCGAATGGCACGTGGGAAGCGTACTACAGTCAGTAATCTTTCGTCATGGTCATTTCATAAGACAAATGTAGGGCGAAGTAATATGTTAACCAATTCTTCTTCGAACCCACGCTATCGAAATTTCGACAGTAACCCTTTGCCTGACACACAACAACGCATCTATTGCAGTGACTGTCACTGGGTTGTTGAGCTTCTCCGTAACGCTTTCGATCCTACTAAACTAGCCCGATACGAAACGTACCGCTTTTCTTCACTTCATGCGTCAGGCAAACTGCTTAGTACATATTCCTTCCATTTTCTCCTGTTTCCCTTTATTTTTCCGTTTAGGTTAAATATTCCTAATTTTTTCGTTACATCCTCATTTCTTTGCGATCATTCCTGGTAAATCCTTCCACTCTTGAAAGATATTTCATTCTTGAGCTTCTATTCTACATCCATGGCGTATTGTTGTCTCCAATGCTTCACTTCCGTAAGTGAGGGTTGATACTGCTATTGTTTCATAAAACTTCAGCTGTTTTCCTTTTTTGAGTTAATTCGGCAAACATTTAACCATGGTTCCACATGTGGAAGTAAATTTATTTAATTTTTGGTCGACGCCATGTTAATATTCGTAAGTGATGTCTCATCTTAGATATTTAAAATAACTTGCTCGTAGATTTGATTATTCAAGATTACTTTAGATCTTACTGGTCGACTACCTTGAAATGCCCTCACTTTCGTTCTGTCTACAGACAATGTCAGAAGCTTGAACGTGGTAGGGAAACTAGAAAATCTTAAAAGGGAAATTCAAAGGCTCAATCTAGATATAGTAGGGATCAGTGAAGTGAAATGGAAAGAAGACAATGATTTCTGGTTAGATGAGTATAGGGTAATATCAACAGCAAACGAAAATGGTGTAACGGGAGTAGAACTAGTTCTGAACACGAATGTAGGGCAGAGAGTGTGTTACTGTTGAGGTATACATGCCGACGTAGCAAACTGAATGTGAAGAGATAGAGAAAGTATATGAGAATACTGAAAGGGTAAGACAGTATGTGATGGGACATGAAAATCTAATAATCATTGGGGACTGAAATGCAGTTGTAGGGGAAGGAGTAGAGGTAAAGGTAACAGGAGACTATGGGCTTGGGACAAGGAATGAGAGAGGAGAAAGACTAACTGAGTTCTGTAATAAATTTCAGCTAGTAATAGAGAATACTCCGTTCAAGGATCGCAAGAGGAGGGGGTATACTTGTTAAAGGCCGGGTGATACGGGGATATTTCACTTAGATTACATCATTGAGGCATCAAGAGGTCACCAATTTTTTACTGGAGGGCAGCATGGAGGGTAAAAATCGTAGAGGGAGACCAAGAGATGAATACACTAAGCAGATCCAGAAGGATGTAGGCTGCAGTAAGTACTGGGAGATGAAGAATCTTGCACAGGATAGAGTAACATGGAGAGCCTGTAATGGTACTTGAGTTACGTAACCATAACGGCAGCTCACCTGAACCTCTCGATACCAGTAATATTCTACTGTGTTTCTGCAAAGTAGTTGATATATTTCTGACACAACATTCAGATTTGATTCTAAACTGTCAACCTTTTTCTCAACACCACTGACTGCATTAACACTGTTTACTTTCAAGTCATTCAATTTTTCATCCAGTGATTCATTTTCATTTTGAAGTTCCTGAATTTCCCTGGCTCTGTTACTATTTTCAGCAATGAATTCATTTTCGAAAACAATTACTTTTTCCTCCACATTGTCTACCCTCGATTCTATCACCTTTAAGTTACCTTCCAGTGTAATTTTGACCTCAGTTAACTCAGTTTTTATTGCATTTAATTACTTATTCAAATTCTCCCCTAACCTTTCGTCAATTTCAGCCCTCATTTCAGATTTTAAATTATTTATGTTTTCATTCTCCTTACTCAGAAGCTGCAGAATTATTTCAATCCTATTGAGTTTCTGATCCTCCCCCACTATTTCTTCCCCTGCATTAATTTTATCCATTATTAACCGTTAACAAAAAATGAACCACTAGAAATGACAATACCAAATTACAAAATTCGTTAGAATTTTTACTTAACTTATAGCCGAAGTCTTCTCCGTCGGAATCCAGTCGTAGTGTTTATTTTAAATCCTTTGCCGTCCCACTGTTTTTTGCGCCCATTTTTCGTCCTGTGGTTGTCTCCTTTTTATTGTCAGGTTTTTGTCGATCTTTTTCATAACACATTCACTGTGTACTTTTCCTGAAACACATCTACAGTTAATTTTTGAATATTTGGTGTTGCCTCTCCCGGCTAGAGCACCCACGTTCTAACAACCCTACCACAACAAAGGTCAGCATTTAATAACGATTATGGTGTTGCTCACGCTGCTAAACACTGCATTTTCGGGCAACAACAGTCATATTATGTGGCAGGTGTCATTAGAGCATAGTTAATAGTCATTTCATGTAATAATGAAAAAGCTAGGCACTCATCTTTTTGTGTTTCCCACGCTGGTCTCGTCGTAAAATCATGGCTCAATTGTTGAAAATCTAGGTGGTTATGATTCCAAGCTCGGATGCAAAGAGGCCTAGGTTTTATTCTGCTGTATTCAAAAGTTTTGTAGATGCGCGTCACAAACCATTCTTGGAGATTACACTTTTGCTGGACAATGGTGATGTAAAAAAATAATCAGCACTCCGAAATTAAGTTACACTTCCTTTTAATTGCTTTTATTTGCAATATCACGTGACACACTATCATCACTTCACAATACAAAACATACTTGAAAACATCTTCCTCACCATCACTGTTAAAGTTCACATTTTAAAAGCTGACTACGTTAAGCGTCTTTCCAACATGACGTCCAAGACTTGACTTTCTCAAGATCCGACTCTCTAACAAGTTAACAACTATCTAACTATCGCTTACGCGCCCAAAAATCAGAGTTAAAAGTACGTCAAAGATCATAGTGACAAAAGAAAGAATACACATAAGAATAATATCATTGCAATATAAACATATCGATGTATCACAAATGAAATCAAATGTGAATGTTGTCTGAGAAATATGTCAACTACTTTGCAGAAACACAGTAGGATGTTACTGGTATCGAGAGGTTCAGGTGAGCTGCCGTAATGGTTACGTAATTCAAATACCATTACAAGCTGCATATGAGCAGTCTCAGGACTGAAGACCACAACAACAACAAACACATCATTGTCAGACAGAGAATCCGAAATCAGATACTGGGTTGTAAGGCGTAACTAGGAGCAGATACACACTCAGATCACAATATAGTAGTGATGAAGAGTAGGCTGAATTTGGAAAGAAAAACGTTGGTATAAAGAAGGTAACTGCAAAGAAACTATGGGTAACAGAAAAAATACTTCAGTTGATCAATGAAAGGAGAAAGTACAAAAATGTTCCGGGGTACTCAGGAATACAGAAATACAAGTCGCTGGGGAATGAAATGAATGGGAGGTGCAGGGAAGCTAAGACGAAATGGCTCCATGAAAAATGCAAAAAAATTGAAAAGAAATGATTGTCGGAAGGACACACTCAACATACAGGAAAGTGCAAAGGGAATTCCACTGTTAAATGCAGAGGAGAGATAGGATAGGTGAAAAGAATACATTGAAAGCCTCTATGAGGGGGAAGATTTGTGTGATGTGGTAGAAGAAGAAACGGGAGTCGATTTAGAAGAGATAGGGGATGCTTAGAATTAGAATGTAAAATGGCTTCGGTGGTCTTAAGATCAGATGAGGCAGAAGCGATTAATAAAATTCCATCAGAATTTCTAAAATCATTGGGAGAAGTGGCAACAAGACGACTGTTCACGTTGATGGTATAATGAATGAGCCCAGCGACGTACCATCTGACTTTCGGAAAAAAATCAGGAGCCAGAAAAAAACCGAAGACTGCGAGAGAAGACAAATGTGAGAATTATCGCACAATCAGCTTAACAGCTCATGCATCTAATGGAAAAGAAAGTTGAGGATGTGCTAGATGACGATCAGTTTGGCTTTAGAAAAGGTAAAGGTATGAGAGAGGCAATTCTGACGTTGCGATTGTAAGCAAGACTAAAGAAAAATGAAGACACGTTAATAGGATTTGTCGACCTAGAAAAAGCGTTCGACAATTTAAAATGGTACAAGATGTTCGTAGTTCTGAGAAAAATAGGGGCAAGCTATAGGGTGAGACGGGTAATATAGAATATGTAAAAAAGCCAAAAGGGAATAAGAGCGAAGTGCTTGGATTAAAAAGCGTGTAAAACAAGGGTGTAGTCTTTCTCCCCTACTGTTAAATCTGTACACTGAAGAAACAATGATGGAAATAAAAGAAAGGTTCAGGAGTGGAATTAAAATTCAAGGTGAAATGGTATCAATGATACGATTCACTGATTAAATTGCTATTCTGAGTGAAAGTGAAAAAGAATTACAGAATCTGCTGAATGGAATGAAAAATCTAATGAGTACAGAATATGAATTGAGAGAAAACCGAAGAAAGACGGAAGTAATGAGAAGTATCAGAAACTTAACATCAGGATTGATGGTTACGAAGCAGATGAAGATAAGGAATTCTGCTACTAGGCAGCAAAATAACCAAGCGAAGCAAGGAGGACGTCAAAAGCAGATTAGCAATGGCATTCCTGGCCAAGAGTATCAAACATAGGTCTTAATTTGAGGAAGAAATTTCTGAGAACGTACGCCTGGAACACAACATTGTATGGTAGTGAAACATGAATTGTGGGAAAACTGGAACAGAAGAGAATCGAGATGTGATGCAACAGACGAATGTTGAAAATTAGGTGGACTGATACGGTAAATAATGACGAGGTTCTGCGCAGAATCGTCGAGGGAAGGAATCTGTGGAAAACACTGACAAGGAGAAGGGACAGGATGATAGGACATCTGTTAAGACATGAGGGAATGACTTCCATGGTACTAGAGGAGAGCTGTGGAGGGCAAAACCTGTAGAGGAAGACAGAGACTGGAATATATCCAGCAAATAATAGAGAACGTACGTTGCAAGTCCTACTCTGAGATGATGAGGTCGGCGCAGGAGAGAAATTCGCGGCAGATCGCATAAAACTAGTCACAAAACTGACGAAAAAAAAAAAGAAGGAGAGGAGAAAGAATCGAGGCTTGGGACACTCCTCCATTAGAATGGAAGGTACGGGAATTGGTATTGTTAACAGTGGAAGAGGGTAATGGATTAGATGGAAAGGACGCAATAAGGCGGAAATTGTTAATTGGAAGTGCGTAGATCAGGAGTTTTAAAAGGAGACCGGAAAGCCATACACGATCTTAGGCTTTTTCAGGGTCGAAGGATGCAAAAATGCGGGTTTACGAGAGTTAAGTTGGTGGAATAGGAGATGAGTGAGGTGCAGGTGCAGGTGCTGGTCATCAGAGGAGCAGTTGGGACAGAAGCCACACGAGTTAACAGAAAGGTGGTGGTGTTGGTTCAGGTGTTGATGGATGAGTCAGGAGAGGGCCGATTCGAAGACCTAACTGAATAATGAGGTGAGGCCGATGGGGCAGAAGCAGGAGGTATCAGTCGGCGGTTCGTGTAGATTGAGGAAAAGTAGGATTTTGGATGTTTTCCACAGCTCAGGATAGTAGCCTGCGGAGAGGATAGTGGTGGAAAGGGTTTCGGGGGATGTTCCGCCTTTCTGTGAAGTATTTGTTTTATCTCTTATGCTATGGTTGGTGTATTTAATTGTGTTTGTAGTATGTTGTCCAAATACTGAAGTTGGGAACCAGGGTGGCTTGAAATATGCAAGCAACAAAACTCATTTATGCTCTTAATCCCCATTTCCTGATACTGTTTTTTTTTTGTTGAGATTTTCCTCAGATTTATGCTTGAAGAATGTTACTTCCTAAAACCTAAGTTCATATTCAGTAGCAACATCCATATACACTCCTGGAAATTGAAATAAGAACACCGTGAATTCATTGTCCCAGGAAGGGGAAACTTTATTGACACATTCCTGGGGTCAGATACATCACATGATCACACTGACAGAACCACAGGCACATAGACACAGGCAACAGAGCATGCACAATGTCGCCACTAGTACAGTGTATATCCACCTTTCGCAGCAATGCAGGCTGCTATTCTCCCATGGAGACGATCGTAGAGATGCTGGATGTAGTCCTGTGGAACGGCTTGCCATGCCATTTCCACCTGGCGCCTCAGTTCGACCAGCGTTCGTGCTGGACGTGCAGACCGCGTGAGACGACGCGTCATCCAGTCCCAAACATGCTCAATGGGGGACAGATCCGGAGATCTTGCTGGCCAGGGTAGTTGACTTACACCCTCTAGAGCACGTTGGGTGGCACGGGATACATGCGGACGTGCATTGTCCTGTTGGAACAGCAAGTTCCCTTGCCGGTCTAGGAATGGTAGAACGATGGGTTCGATGACGGTTTGGATGTACCGTGCACTATTCAGTGTCCCCTCGACGATCACCAGTGGTGTACGGCCAGTGTAGGAGATCGCTCCCCACACCATGATGCCGGGTGTTGGCCCTGTGTGCCTCGGTCGTATGCAGTCCTGATTGTGGCGCTCACCTGCACGGCGCCAAACACGCATACGACCATCATTGGCACCAAGGCAGAAGCGACTCTCATTGCTGAAGACGACACGTCTCCATTCGTCCCTCCATTCACGCCTGTCGCGACACCACTGGAGGCGGGCTGCACGATGTTGGGGCGTGAGCGGAAGACGGCCTAACGGTGTGCGGGACCGTAGCCCAGCTTCATGGAGACGGTTGTGAATGGTCCTCGCCGATACCCCAGGAGCAACAGTGTCCCTAATTTGCTGGGAAGTGGCGGTGCGGTCCCCTACGGCACTGCGTAGGATCCTACGGTCTTGGCGTGCATCCGTGCATCGCTGTGGTCCGGTCCCAGGTCGACGGGCACGTGCACCTTCCGCCGACCACTGGCGACAACATCGATGTACTGTGGAGACCTCACGCCCCACGTGTTGACCAATTCGGCGGTACGTCCACCCGGCCTCCCGCATGCCCACTACACGCCCTCGCTCAAAGTCCGTCAACTGCACGTACGGTTCACGTCCACGCTGTCGCGGCATGCTACCAGTGTTAAAGACTGCGATGGAGCTCCGTATGCCACGGCAAACTGGCTGACACTGACGGCGGCGGTGCACAAATGCTGCGCAGCTAGCGCCATTCGACGGCCAACACCGCGGTTCCTGGTGTGTCCGCTGTGCCGTGCGTGTGATCATTGCTTGTACATCCCTCTCGCAGTGTCCGGAGAAAGTATGGTGGGTCTGACACACCGGTGTCAATGTGTTCTTTTTTCCATTTCCAGGAGTGTATATTCCTCCTAAGTCGCACTGCAATGACTGAGAGTAACAACTTCTTAAACGAGATTTAGAACATATTTCTACCATTTCTATCATTTCTGTCGCACTTTCAGTTTGCTTTCCTTGAGTTCTGAACAGAGGATATTCATAGACATTCAGTGCTGTACTCAGCTCCACACACCTGAAAACTGCATTTACGTTCATTGGCTACTAGGTGCCTCAAATCTTCCTGATACAATTTATTTACGGTGCTGAAAATGGCGCATATAATCTCTTTATTTAATCAATTTCTTAATTTACAAATGCCACACTCAAGTGCAATGTTCTTACTTATTAATAACTGTAAACAAAATTTATTAGTTCAAACGCTTCACAGCATGACGATACCCAACCATCGAAAAATCCATCACTACAATGTATGTTACCAGTAATACAGGGAAGCCTGGAAGCTATCACATAATTTTGAGAACTTCTGGTTGTGAAACCGATCTTGTGATAGTACAGGTCCAGAGAGGTGACTCATCTGGAGAAAGCGTTGAATAGCTCGAGAAGCGAGATCTGCGTCTTTCCTGACGCACGAAAGAAAAAATCCCGATGTCATGTCGCATATAAGAGGTGTGATAAAAAAGAAACGGAAATTTTGTAATTGCGCGAGCTTTATTCATCCGATTTTCATTTTTTTATCTTGTTGGCACACATTTTCCTGATATATGGTTACATTTTCAGCTGTTTTGAACATTTAGTTAACTACTGACAGTCGAAAAGTGTATACGTGATTATGAGTGCTCGGAGATTTTTTTACTTTCGAAAAAGATGGATCAAAGAATCTATTAAATTTTTCTGGAGAAATCGAAGAAAGTGCAGCATATCATTCGAAATGTTGACTGTGGTTTTTGGCAAGTCTCCTATGAATAACACAAGAGTTTATTAGTGGTATAAATGTTCCAAGGAGAATCGAGAGGACGTTGAAGACTACAAGCTCCCTGGACGCTCTAGCACATCACATAAAACTGGCAGTCGTTCATACGTCACTCTTCCCTAACAACCTAACCTTTAGACCTGTCACGGGAAAAGCCACGTTTAACGTTAACTTGCCACATATAATGCATAATCGTACCGTGAAACAAGCTAAGGTTACCCTATGAGACGATTCTTTAATTTGTGTTTAATAGGTAAAGGTATTGGACTAGAATTTTGAATATGGTGAATTTAACAGAAAAACTAAACAGGCTTTAACCTTGAGAATTAATGAAAGCGATAAAATTCATATGTGAAGGGAAAAAAATTAACTGTCGCCAGCCCAACTGATCACATTAATTTGGAAAGATATGTTTAAGAAAATTGGATAATGGTTATTAAAGTTACTTTCATTAACATTTCCCTTGGAATAGCACAGAGGATACAAACTGATGCAGGGCACTCTGAGCTGTATGTAGCAGCAGTTACCAATAATGCACACACCAGTAATCATAGAAAGCAAATTTGCACCAAGCTCATATTAAGAGTAGCCAACTATTAAGAACACTAACATCAAATATTGCTTCCAAATTTACAGAAAGCCTGACACAACAGACTGTATTACCAGGCACACTCATGACATCCATAAGCCCACAAGCTCGCGTTCTTCCACACAATGCTGAACAGATTAATAAAGTTACCACTCGAAGATGAAGCAATCCAGAGGGAAATAAAAATCTTAGAATACATATCCCAGAAAAACGATTATGACCCCAAAATTGTAACACAATTATACCACAATAAAACACAACCTGAAAGGCACAATATACATAAAGAAATAACACTAAGCATAGACATAACGAAAAAGAAGAAAGCAAAATACGTAAGCACGACCTATCTAGGAAACATCTCGGACAAAATTAACAAATTATTCAACAAAACCGACATCGCATTTGCATTTCAAAACACACACAGCCTCAAACACAAAATTCACAAAGGCAGCTCGAAAATTCCCATACACAACAATCCCGGCGTTTACAAAATTTCGCATAACACATGGAAAAAATTCTACATAGGGCAAACTGGTAGTAATTTCGAAATTAGATATAAAGAGCACATCAGAGAAAGTGGAAACAACCCATCTACATTTTTTCAACATTTACAAGCAGAGAAACAATATGTAAAACCCTTAAACGAAGCACTAGAAATCCACCATAACACGAGAAAGGGAACATTGTTGAACATCCTTGAGGAAACAGAGATAAATTCACATGTAAACGGCAACCCAACAAATTTATTGAACGAACAAACCGACCAAATGACAAAAAGTATACAGAAAACTTTATTCACGTTATAAATCGGGAAAACGAGCAAAATAATAATACCAGTGATTCTAAACAAGACATATCCATAGTAACAGCACTGTCATGAGTAGTGTAAAACAGAGGCAGGACACCAACATAAATCATAGAAAACAACAATTATTACGAAAAATTGAAACCGTAAAATAAAACTAAAACTAACTTTTAGCAAAAACATAATTAGAAACAAACGTACAACAAAAATAATAACAAACAACTGCATTGCACACAGCACTTATTTGTATGGTAACTACGTAAACATGTAACATCACTGACCCGCTGTCATCCAACTGTCAGAAAAGCAGTATATACGGAAAACAAGTAACATTCGATGTACATCTCCACTCTACACCTGGGAGAAAGTAATAATTCCAAAACAGACAGGACATGACAGCAACGATGTTACATGTAAGGTAAAACACCAATTGATATATTCTAAACTTTCAGATCATAGTTACAAAACCATTCTATTAATACTATCGCTTATCTGTGTATTTACAGAGCACCTGACGATGGCAGTTTGCCGAAATGGGCTCATTTTGAATGAGATAAAATATAACAACTTACATAGCAGTGTAGTGGGCTATTATTCATAAATAATAATGTCATTAAAAGACGTATTTCGCACTGTGGGGAGGGGACTTCTGTGTTAACTGACATGTAGAAACACACACACACACACACACACACACACACACACACACACTCTATATATATATATATATATATATATATATATATATATATATATATATATACAGGGTGATTCAAAAGAATACCACAACTTTAGGAATTTAAAACTCTGCAACGACAAAAGGCAGAACTAAGCACTATCTGTCGGCGAATTAAGGGAGCTATAAAGTTTCATTTAGTTGTACATTTGTTCGCCATTTCAGCCAATAAAGTTTTTGGTCCCTTTTTCTTCGAAGGTGCTACTGTAACTGGACTACAGTATCTGGAGATGTTAGAGAATTGGCTGTTCCCTCAGCTCGAACAAGAAGCACAACAACTCATATTTCAGCAAGATGGAGCGCCACCACATTGGCACTTATCTGTCCGTAACTACCTGAACGTCAACTACCCGAGGCGATGGATCGGCCGCCAGGCAGCCCGTGACAGAGCACTTCATCACTGGCCTCCAAGAAGCCCTGATCTTACCCCTGCGATTTTTTCTTATGGGGGTATGTTAAGGATATGGTGTTTCGGCCACCTCTCCCAGCCACCATTGATGATTTGAAACGAGAAATAACAGCAGCTATCCAAACTGTTACGCCTGATATGCTACAGAGAGTGTGGAACGAGTTGGAGTATCGGGTTGATATTGCTCGTGTGTCTGGAGGGGGCCATATTGAACATCTCTGAACTTGTTTTAGAGTGAAAAAAACCTTTTTAAATACTCTTTGTAATGATGTATAACAGAAGGTTATATTATGTTTCTTTCATTAAATACACATTTTTAAAGTTGTGGTATTCTTTTTGAATCACCCTATATATATATATATATCAGATTTCCTTAGCAGCAATAATAGTCCAATTATCTTTCTATTACGAGAAGAATATGATGGGGACCCATAAACTAGTATAGTGTCAGTAGTCAAGCTCTTTGATTATTTCAGTAGAAAAGACTAATTCAAAGTTAATCCCTAACTTCACTTGGAATAGCTTATATTTTACTTTGCAAGGCAAAGTAATTCAACACTGAGCCCAATTAACTTAAAAAAAAGGGATCCTTCATGATTGTAATCAAGACCGCATTATGTTTAAAATGAACTTAATTTATTTGCATCTTTTATCACCTGTGAAGCAGGTATTTTAGACAACAACATTTACACAATCTTCCACTGTATTCTTGCAAAGCTATACTTTGCAATAAACTGAGAGTACTTTAACAAAATCCTATCTGACTTCACTTTCGTGGTTCTAATTTTAACTTTTGTTACTCATTTCACATTTGACAAACAAAAAGAAACCACTTTGGAACACTTGAAAGCAATAACAGTTCACTTAAAACAGGATACTCGGTTTTAGTAACGCTTAGGAGTTTCGTGATCAGGATAGAAGATATTATTATTAAAATCACTCACACAACTTAACTGGTCTATGCACATACACATATCTTGACGTACGAAGTTAGTGAAGCACTGGCGACGTTTTGGTAACAAGCGACATGGTGGCTAACTGTACTCACGGTTCTTGATGTTCAAATGCTCTATAAAATCTCTTCGTGGCATCGAATTTTCGACATATTAGAGCCATCCCTTTCTGCCGAGAATACGAAACAGTAGCCAGAACCACGTCCGAGGCAAAAATCCCTTGCAAAGCAGCTTCCAATTGCCCCTCTTGGCACCATCGAAGTGTACCGTGCTATGGCTGGCCACTTACTGCGTACTGTTCCCACCAAGGAGCCACCCAGTTCGACCGCCAAAACCACCTTTTACATCGCGCCATGCCACTTCCATTGCGGAGGGACTTCACCACATCTTTTACATTTTACGATACAATACAGGTGTTCTAACCATGAACCAGCTTCCAATAACATTGTCTTTCTTATAAACACACACACATAATAAAAATTCATTATTTTGACAAATCCTTTTGCTCGTTTATATATATATACTACAAAACTCTAAATTCCCTGTCACAAATCAATGACGTTAACTAACACTGAATACAAACTCGATATTTGGAGATACACAGTTTTATAATATAAACCTACTTCTAATCGATATAAGTGTTACACATGCCCCATGTTTCATTGAGATATCCTGATAGGGATACTTCAATAACACTTCAGAACAGTGGTGGGCGATAAAACATTTTTTTGCAAATACATTACACAACAAACACTTCGCATGACTGTTCGTATAAACACTGTTTCATGAAGTATTAAAGCAAAAAAATTAAATTCTGTTGCTTTCAGAAAATATATATTCTTCTATACGTGAGTCCGTCTTGTACAAAATATATATATAGAAATTTACATATTGCTTAATACACAGTTTTCATTGCACATTGTTAATCTAAACCTATTTGTCACTGTATGATTACTAGGAAGCTATATTTTGTCTCTTGTAAATATACATGCAGTTCATTAAGAGAACATAACACGCAATACAGTATATAAACTTTTCTCCCTTTGTCTGCCTATATACATTTTTGGCAGTCTTCTGTTATTTTCAGCCTCAACACTTATCTGTGTATTGACACATTTGGCAGTCCTTCTCATCATTCAGCAGTATTCAATCAACACAGTCCTTAGGTCTGGAGTTTACGTGCAATTTGTATATCAAATTAAGTTATACCGAATGTGAAACTTATAGACATGTATCACTAGTATGATAACAGAAAAGTTTTTCCCAACGTAACAACACTTGGTAATGCAACGTCAAGAAGAAGAACATGTGGGGTAAAATACTATTTGATTAAATACATGTACAGTTTTTCAATTTGCCCCTTATTACTCATTTCTGAGGGCATAAGGTTCTTAAACCTACACTGTTATGAACACCTAATGGCTTTTTGACTTAGGATAAACAAGATAATAGGCTTTAGTGTGCAGAGTTCCTTGCACTTCAAGGGGGCCATTATAAATAAATCTGAACTTAGAAATTTCCTGGTTTATTTCACTAGATTTTTCGTGATTTTGTACGAGAACAAAATCAACAATTTTGGATTTGGTCACTTCAAAGCCCTTATCCTGCCTTTTAGATCTGGTTTCCGCTTTTTCTTCCATTCTTTTTCTTATTAAGTCTTTTTTCTCCCTCAGATATGGTTCTGCATAGGGTGGAAATTGTAACGTGTCTTCAATTATACTTTTGCTCTTATGATTAAGTAGAATTTCCTCTGCTGTAAATCCTGTAATTTCACGGTGGAGGGTATTCATTACACTTTCAAAGTCTCCAATAAATGTGCCCAATGCGTTATGTTTGTGGTGGCAGTAAGTTCGACACAATCTGCCTAGTTCACGCGTATAGTGCTCCACAACATGTTATTTACCGGCCAATTATAGACGCCTGGGGGTTTGACTCAAATGGTTCAAATGGCTCTGAGCACTGTGGGATTTAACTGCTGTGGTCGTCAGTCCCCTGGAACTTAGAACTACTTAAACCTAACTAACCCAAGCACATCACAAACACCCATGCCCAAGGCAGAATTCGAACCTGTAACCGCAGCGGTCGTGCGGTTCCAGACTGTAGCGCCTAGAACTGCTCGGCCACTCTGCCCGGCGCCTGGGGGTTTCTTCGGTTTCCTGATTCCTACGTCTTTCACAACTCTTGTCAACTCTTGCCACAATATCGTATCGTCGGATGGCTCTTTATTTTTTCGTTCGGTATTTGCTGCCGGATTTTCTTTGGAAAAGGCTTCATTTTTCTTTTCATATTCATCTTCCGTTGTGCTTGGTTCATTTTCTTCTATTTCTACATTTTCTTCATCTTAACTATCACTTATTTCATATTCACTGTCTGATTCTAGCATGAACGCTACTCTTAGAGAATGAGCCAGCTCTTCTTTTGGCCTTTCGTTAGTTTTCTTATTTTCAAATTTTGCGATCCTTTCCTAAAATTGCTATTTCATTTTTAGTCACAGGCGTCTTGAAAATCACTGTTGATGACATTAACTTTATCTTCGTATTTCGTATAACCGTCTTGGATTTCAGTGGTTAGCGTGTACTCGTCTGACTCTATATTCTTATGACCGTCGACAGTATTTAATTGTATGAGCTAGGATCGCTTCATCCACTCTATTGAGGATTTCATGCTTCTCCAGATTCCTGCTTCTGCCGACCAATTTTTCTGCTTCTGGCCCCAATTACTCTAACATCGGCAGCTCGCGTGCTTTGCGCGGCGCCTTTCTCTCCCTTACTAACCACTTCCTCTAAAATCGCTACTCGCGCACCTTGCGAGGCGCTAACTGCTTTCACCTCCTTTTTATTTTTGGACAACTCCCTCTTCTCAACATTTCCCCTTTCGTTTCTCTCTTTTATTAAATCTCTGGTCGTATAATCCTCTTCAGAGTTTTCCTGCTCATATTGCTCTAAACTGTAAAACAAATCATCACGCCATTCCGTGATCCCTGAAGACTCATTTTCGCACAAATTGTCTGTCTTTCGCTTTTATTTAATAACGTGTCTGATTCCTTTCTTAATTCGGCAATATTTCTCACCGAAACAGGTCCACTGAATTCCCGCCTGATGTCATCACTTCCTACTACCGCTACTACAGCAGCACGATGGACAACTGATGGCTCCGGCAAGTTCGAAGTATGAGTGTATATCTAGAGTTACTATTCAGACTGAACATACTCTCATCCGGGAAGAGCACCCTACCACAGTCCTCATTGGTCAGTCCCTACGTCCTTGGCACCATCGCCAAGATGCCTCAATGTACGGGTGTCAACAGAACTCGGCCCACTAGTCGTCGGGCTGAGACCACCCCCAACAGTCTCCGTGCCACTGTGGAGTGTGAGATTGTGTGCCTTGCAGACCTGGCAAACGGGGTTGCCATTGCGGTTTGGAGTGGATACCTCCTTGGTTCAAATGGCTCTGAGCACTATGGGACTTAACATCTGAAGTTATCAGTCCCCTAGATCTTAGAACTACTTAAACCTAACTAAACTAAGGACATCACACACATCCGTGCCCGAGGCAGGATTCGAATCTGCGACCGTAGCAGTCGCGCGGTTCCACATTGAAGTGCCTAGAACACTAGGCCACAACGGCCGGGTCTACATCTGAAAAATGATGTCTATTCAAATTTCGAGCCAGTCTCATAAGTGTTTTAAATTGTAAGACATTTCCAGGGGCAGATGTGGACACTGACCACAATCTATTGGTTATGAATTGTAGATTAAAACGGAAGAAACTGCAAAAAGGTGGGAATTTAAGGAGATGGGACCTGGATAAACTGACTAAACCAGAGGTTGTACAGAGTTTCAGGGACAGCATAAGGGAACAATTGACAGGAATGGGGGAAAGAAATACAGTAGAAGAAGAATGGGTAGCTCTGAGGGATGAAGTAGTGAAGGCAGCAGACGATCAAGTGGGTAAAAAGACGAGGGCTAGTAGAAATCCTTGAGTAACAGAAGAAATATTGAATTTAATTGATGAAAGGAGAAAATATAAAGATGCAGTAAACGAAGCAGGCAAAAAGGAATACAAACGTCTCAAAAATGAGATTGACAGGAAGTGCAAAATGGCTAAGCAGGCATGGCTAGGGGACAAATGAAAGACTGTAGAGGCTTATCTGACTAGGGGTAAGATAGATACTGCCTACAGAAAAATTAAAGAGACCTTTGGAGAGAAGAGAACCACTTGTATGAATATCAAGAGCTTTGATGGAAACCCAGTTCTAGGCAAAGAAGGGAAAGCAGAAAGGTGGAAGGAGTATATAGGGGGTCTATACAAGGGCGATGTACTTGAGGACAATATTATGGAAATGGAAGAGGACGTAGATGAAGATGAAATGGGCGATACGATACTGCGTGAAGAGTTTGACAGAGCACTGAAAGACCTGAGTCGAAACAAGGCCCCGGGAGTAGACAACACTCCATTAGAACTACTGACGGCCTTGAGAGAGCCAGTCCTGACAAAACTCTACCGTCTGGTGAGCAAGATGTATGAGACAGGCGAAATACCCTTAGACTTGTAGAAGAATAAAATAATTCAAATCCCAAAGAAAGCAGGTGTTGACAGATGTGAAAATTACCGAACTATCAGTTTAATAAGTCACAGCTGCAAAATACTAACACGAATTCTTTACAGACGAATAGAAAAATTGGTAGAAGCCGACCTCGGGGAAGATCAATTTGGATTCCGTAGAAATATTGGAACACGTGAGGCAATACTGACCTTACGACTTATCTTAGAAGAAAGATTAAGGAAAGGCAAACCTACATTTCTAGCGTTTGTAGACTTAGAGAAAGCTTTTGACAATGTTGACTGGAATACTCTCTTTCAAATTCTAAAGGTGGCAGGGGTAAAATACAGGGAGCGAAAGGCTATTTACAATTTATACAGAAACCAGATGGCTGTTATAAGAATCGAGGGACAGGAAAGGGAAGCAGTGGTTGGGAAGGGAGTGAGACAGGATAGTAGCCTCTCCCCGATATTATTCAATCTATATATCCAGCAAGCAGTAAAGGAAACAAAAGAAAAGTTCGGAGTAGCTATTAAAATCCATGGAGAAGAAATAAAAACTTTGAGGTTCGCCGATGACGTTGTAATTCTATCAGAGACAGCAAAGGAGTTGGAAGATCAGTTGAACGGAATGGACAGTGTCTTGAAAGGAGGGTATAAGATGAACATCAACAAAAGCAAAACGAGGATAATGGAATGTAGTCGAATTAAGTCGGGTGATGCTGAGGGAATTAGACAAGGAAATGAGACACTTAACGTAGGAAAGGAGTTTTGCTATTTGGGGAGCAAAATAACTGATGATGGTAAAAGTAGAGAAGATATAAAATGTAGACTGGCAATGGCAAGGAAAGCGTTTCTGAAGAAGAGAAATTTGTTAACATCGAGTATAGATTTAAGTGTCAGGAAGTCGTTTCTGAGAGTATTTGTATGGAGTGTAGCCATGTATGGAAGTGAAACATGGACGATAAACAGTTGGGACAAGAAGAGAACAGAAGCTTTCGAAATGTAGTGCTACAGAGAATGCTGAAGATTAGATGGGTAGGTCACATAACTAATGATGATGTATTGAACAGAATTGGGGAGAAGAGGAGTTTGTGGCACAACTTGACAACAAGAAGGGACCGGTTAGTAGGACATGTTCTGAGGCATCAAGGGATAAAAAATTTAGCATTGGAGGGCAACGTGGAGGGTAAAAATCGTATAGTTAGACCTAGAGATGAATGCACCAAACAGATTAAGAAGGATGTAGGTTGCAGTAAGTACTGGGAGATGAAGAAGCTTGCACAGGGTAGGGTAGCATGGAGAGCTGCATCAAACCAGTCTCAGGACTGAAGACCACAACAACAACAACTCATAAGTGTGTGCTAGTAGCGTCACTAAGAAGTTGTGAATCAGTTTTGCTTTAAATAAACGCTGTAACGGTCGTGAGTGTTAGCTGTCTTTGAGATTGAACATGGTGAGCTGATGTTAGTCAAGATTGCCTTTAAGGCTACAAAGACGCTGTTATCAACACCTCCCTGAGCTTAAATGGGGTCGTGTAATCGGTCTACGGGAAGCTGGACTTTCCTTCCGCGATACTGCACAAAGACTTGTCAAGAATGTAGTCACTAGTCACTATAAATGACTGCTGGCAGCTGTGGTCACGTCAGTGTACGGTCGCAAGAAGACTGGGTTCTGGACGGCCACATGGCGTGTGGTCTAGGCGTATCGTACTGCATCTGCAACAGCAATTTCAGCATGAGTTAGTAAAACAGTGACACAACGAACTGTTACAAACCGGTTACATGAAGGACAGCTCCGAAGCAGACGTCCTGTCACGTGCATTCCATTGACCCGAAACCACCTCCACTTGCGATTTCAGTGACGTCAAGCGAGAGCTCGTTAGAGGGCAGGGTGAAAGTGTGTTGTGTTTACTGATGAAAGCTGGTTTTCCATCGTTACCAGTGATGGCCGTGCGTTGGACAGAAGGAGGCCAGTTGAGGGCCTGCAAGCAACGTGTCTGCGTACTAGACATACTGGACCTACATCTGGGGTGTGGTTACATGTGACAGCAGGAGCACTCTCTTGGTTATTCCACGCACCCTGACTGGAAATTTGTATGTAGGCTGCTGATTCGACCTGTTGTGCTTCCATTCATGTACAGCATTCCAATGCTTGTTTCCAAGAAGGTAACGTTTGCCCACATACTGCTGTTGTAGCCCAGCATGCTCTATAGAGTGTCGACATGTTGCCTCGGTGTGCTCGATCACCAGATCTGCCACCAATCGAACACAATGGGACGTCATCGGACGAGAACTCCAGCATCATTCACAATCAGCATTAACCGTCCCTGTACTGATAGGTGAAGTGCAAAAGGCGTGGACTTCCAGCCCACAAACTGACAGCTGACACCTATACAACACAATGCGTGCATATCTGTATGCTTGCATTCAACATGCTGGCGGTTACACCAATTATTAATGTACCACAATTGTAATTGCTTATGTCACACTTACATTAGCCTGTGATCTTGCAATGTTAATCATTTAAATATGTTTCAGGACATACGTAGTCCTGAAAATTCATTACTCTACATGAATTATTTTTTAGTATTGCGATTTTTTTCCGTCATTGTGTCTGTAAAGTAACTTGTAGCTCATCATCTCTTGTTCTGACGGTGATATTCCTATTCCAGGGCACAGGAGGCTGCCATGACAGTTCACCAGTCACGCTTTGAGTGGGCATCACTGGACTGCTGAGGATTATGTAAGTACCCTAAGCAACTTTGTGGCTGAAAGCTAAGGATGGTGTGGGTACCAGGTACAACTTGCATCTGCAGTACTATAGATGAGGTGGATACTCCGAACAACTTGCGATTGTAGTACAAAGGATTTTGTGCGTACTCAGATGAACCTAAAGCTTAAGATCAAGAGAAGGTAAGTTGTTTGGGTATCCATAAGCAACTTGTTGCTGCATTGCTGTGAACGTCCTGTAGTTGTAGCGATAAAGCTTATGTGGGTACTCCAAAGACTGCAGCGCAAAGGGTGATATGGACACTCTAAACTCCAGAACCGATAACAGTGCGAGTGTATTTACTATTTACTGTTTCGTAAGTTATAGCATCGATTTCGAACTTTGCTTCCGGACTAGTCTGTAGATATCTACTGAAACATTCTTGCTCCAGTTCATGGTTACTGGATCTAGACATTTCTACCAAGTTTCCTTCTGGTTCATTTGTATTTGGTTTAGTTACTTCTTCATATCAAAGGGTGCGTTTGAATAGTGCTGTACTTGAATACGACTCGAACAGTTCGAGCAGTTGTCGTTACAGCTCGAAGAACTTCGGGCGTTGCTCGACAAATTGATCGCTGCTCTGGTATTATCTCCATGACGTGTCATAGCTTTAGTAATGTGTTAAGGATTTTAATCACAAAAATAACCGTGAAACCTTTGCTGCAGTCTCTTACAGAGGCGAAGCATATGCAAACATAGTCACTAATAAATAAATACGTGATTTCAATCACGATTTAATCTGAGTCTCGAGCTTTAGCTCGTACTGCGACTTTGTGACGTGTGTTGGTATTGTGTTCACAACGGGTCTTGCCACTGTTATATATTCTTGCAATCGCAATTACAGCCAGATTAATACGATTTATTTCGTTTATTAAGAATTCAATTCCCTATTAAATTTTCCTTCTTGTTTCATCTCAATGTTACTATCTTAGTTTTAAAGCCGCTTACCTATTTTACGCGTTGTTCTAATATGAGGACATGGAACGAATTATTTATTTGCAACTCACTTGGTTAATTATTATAACCTTTAATAAGCCAATAGAGCACCGTATTGGGACAATATTTCAGCCTTTGACTGTTATATTCACAGGAAAGAATCACTGCAACTATTTAAGTATGGTTTTCATAAATATCACAATTATGATTTACTGTAAATTAGTTTAAGTACAACAGGAATTTGTACAGTGATAGGATTTGTCATCATTTCCACCTGTTTTTCACGAATCTTCAGACTTCAAGCAGAGCTGTACCTTGTGCTTGTGGCAATTTTTTAGTTTTTAGTAGATCCAAATGTCACCTGTTTGTTCCAACAGCATTCGATACTGTTTCGAGGTCTGCCCATACTGTGAAATCTCGAGGTTGTTCGAACGTGAGTATCGTTTACCCAGTCCAATGTTCGACCGTATCCTAGTAACTGCCCTTAATTCAACCCATACGGGTTATAAAAATGCATGTGTGTATACATTTGTGTTCCACATCTCATTTTGCACTACTGGATCGATTTCAACTAGACTTGGTGCACGTATCACCTGTTGTATGGAAAGAATCGGTTGGAGGTAAGAACCTAGTACCTATCAAAAGGGGCGAGGAGGTGAAAAAGCAGTGTGGCTACAAGGCGCGAATACCCATACTTAAAGTCATCCAGTATATGAGAATGAGAGCACTTAGTGACTTGCAACGAGCGTCAAACATAATTTGAAACGCTGAAGAAATTTTTTCCCGCTTTCGCTTACAGTTCACATAAAATGATGAAAGGGAAAAAGCTTATCACTTAGTACATTTTCGCTGTTCGTATAGTAAAACTGCTGCATCAGCACGACATTTTCATTTAGTACTTCTTTACTACTAACTATGTTCGTGACAGATTATGCAAACAGTATGAATATATACCATTGAATATATCTGCAAAATTATATCAATTTACTATACGAGGTACATTCAAGTTCTAAGGCCTCCGATTTTTTTTCTAGTTAACTGCTCACCCGAAATCGATGAAACTGGCGTTACTTCCCGACCTAATCGCCCTGCAGACTTACACATTTTTCACAATGCTGACGCCATGATTCCATGGCAGCGGCGAAGGCTTATTTAGGAGTCTGTTTTGACCACTGGAAAATCGCTGAGGCAATAGCAGCACGGCTGGTGAATGTGCGGCCACGAAGAGTGTCTTTCATTGTTGGAAAAAGCCAAACGTCATTAGGAGCCAGGTCAGGTGAGTAGGGATCATGAGGAATCACTTCAAAGTTGTTTTGACGAAGAAACTGTTGTGTAATGTTAGCTCGATGTGCGGGTGCGTTGTCTTGGTGAAACAGCACACGCGCAGCCCATCCCGGACGTTTTTGTTGCAGTGCAGGAAAGAATTTGTTCTTCAAAACATTCTCGTAGGATGCACCTGTTACCGTAGTGCCCTTTGGAACGCAATGGGTAAGGATTACGCCCTCGCTGTCCCAGAACATGGACACCATCATTTTTTCAGCACTGGCGGTTACCCGAAATTTTTTTGGTGGCGGTGAATCTGTGTGCTTCCATTGAGCTGACTGGCGCTTTGTTTCTGGATTGAAAAATGGCAGCCACGTCTCATCCATTGTCACAACCGACGAAAAGAAAGTCCCATTCATGCTGTCATTGCGCGTCAACGTTGCTTGGCAACATGCCACACGGGCAGCCATGTGGTCGTCCGTCAGCATTCGTGGCACCCACCTGGGTGACACTTTTCGCATTTTCAGGTCGTTATGCAGGATTGTGTGCACAGAACCCATAGAAATGCCAACTCTGGAGGCGATCTGTTCAACACTCATTCGGCGATCCCCCAAAAGAATTCTCTCCACTTTCTCGATCATGTCGTGAGACCGGCTTGTGCGAGCCCGAGGTTGTTTCGGTTTGTTGTCACACGATGTTCTGCCTTCATTAAACTGTCGCACCCACAAACGCACTTTCGACATATCCATAACTCCATCACCACATGTCTCCTTCAACTGTCGATGAATTTCAATTGGTTTCACGCCACGCAAATTCAGAAAACGAATGATTGCACGCTGTTCAAGTAAGGAAAACGTCGCCATTTTAAGTATTTAAAACAGTTCTCATTCTCGCCGCTGGCGGTAAAATTCCATCTGCCGTACGGTGCTGCCATCTCTGGGACGTATTGACAATGAACGAGGCCTCATTTTAAAACAATGCGCATGTTTCTATCTCTTTCCAGTCCGGAGAAAAAAAATCGGAGGCCTTAGAACTTGAATGCACCTCGTACATGGCCTAGGAGATACGAAGTCACAAACACTGAGATGGGTGGAAATTGCCACGTTTAAATTTATTACTTCTTTGCTACTGACTCTATTCGCTAAAAATTTTCTAGACAGTATCCACATATGCTGCTGAACGTACCTACAAAATAATATCGTAGTTGAGAAGACAGGTGTCAAACACTCAGATACATGAAAAATTGCCACATCATGCATGACCGTTAAATTTATTATCTCTTTACTACTACCTCTATTCGTAAAATCGCAAAATCACATCACTGTACGATGCAGTTTTCAGGACATATGACGTCATGAACAATGACCTCCGTGAAAACGAAACTGTAAGGTGAAAACTGCTACTTATACAGGTAACATACACCACTGTCCATTAAAATTGCTACAACACGAAGATGACGTGCTACACACACGAAATTTAACCGACAGGAAGAAGATACTGTAATATGCAAATGATTAGCTTTTAGAGCATTCACACAAGGGTGGCGCCGGTGGCGACACCTACAACGTGCTAACATGAGGAAAGTTCCCAACCGATTTCTCATACACAAACAGCAGTTGACCGGCGTTGCCTGGTGAAACGTTGTTGTGATGCCTCGTGTAAGGAGGAGAAATGTGTACCATCACGTTCCCGACTTTGATAAAGGTCGGAATGTATCCTATCGCGATTGCAGTTTGTCGTATCGCGACATTGCTGTTCGCGTTGGTCGAGATCCAATGACTATTAGCAGAATATGGAATCGGTGGGTTCAGGAGGATAATACGGAACGCCGTGCTGGATCCCAACAGCCTCGTATCACTAGCAGTCGAGATGACTGGCATCTTATCCGCATGGCTGTAACGGATCGTTCAGCCACGTCTCGATCCCTGAGTCAACAGATGGGGACGTTTGGAAGACAACAACCATATGCACGAACAGTTCGATGACGTTTGCAGCAGCATGGGCTATCAGCTCGGAGACCACGGGTGCGTTACTCTTGACGCTGCATCACACACAGGAGCGCCTGCGATGGTGTACTCAACGACGAACCTGGGTGCACGAATGGCGAAACGTCATTTTTTCGTATGAATCCAGGTTCTGTTTACAGCATCATGATGGTCGCATCCTTGTTTGGCGACATCGCGGTGAACGCACATTGGAAACGTGTATTCGTCATCGCCATACTGGCGTATCACCGGCGTGATGGTATGGGGTGCCATTGGTTACACGTCTCGGTCACCTCTTGTTCGCATTGACGGCACTTTGAACAGTGGAAGTTACATTTCAGATGTGTTACGGCCCGTGGCTCTACCCTTCATTCGATTCCTGCGAAACCCTACATTTCAGCAGGATAATGCACGACCGCATGTTGTGGGTCCTGTACGGGCCTTTCTGGATACAGAAAATGTTCGACTGCTTCCCTAGCCAGCACATTCTCCATATTTCTCACGAATTGAAAACGTCTGGTCAATTGTGGCCGAGCAACTGGCTCGTCACAAGACGCCAGTCACTACTCTGGATGAACTGAGGTATCGTGTTGAAGCCGCATGGGCAACTATACCTGTACACGCCATCCAAGCTCTGTTTGACTCAATGCCCAGGCGTATCAAGGCCATTATTACGCCCAGAGGTGGTTGTTCTGGGTACTGGTTTCTCAGGATCTATGCACCCAAATTGCGTGAAAATGCAATCACATGTCAGTTCCAGTATAATGTATTTGCCCAATGAATACCCGTTTGTCATCTGCATTTCTTTTTGGTGTAGGACTTTTAATGGCCAGTAGCGTATTTGTAAGATTTGTTAAACACATGTGTGTGATATATGCGTACTCTGGTAAAGTAGCAGGTAAAAAAGAGTCCTCTTATTCTCCTGTGTCGATTTCTACCAAACCTGATACACATATAACTATCTCGTGGTAAAAGAAGCTTTGGGGTATGAACGACCAGCCTGCTATTGGGGTTGGCGAAGGTGGCAGGGGGGGGGGGGGGGGGGGGGAGGAGGAGTTGGGTAAGGAAAGGGAAGGAGGAGAACCACGCAGATAGTTGGGAGGAAGAAATGGTCAGAGAGAGGAGGGAGGAAGAGGTTGACTTAGAGGGGGAGAGGAAATAGAGGAGGGAACCGGAGAAGTACTCAGAGGGGGGAAGGAGGTGATTGACAGAGAGGGGGAGGAACAGATAGACACAGACAGGGGGTGGAGCAGCGGGCAGAGAGGGGGAGGAGGCGATGGGCAGTAGGGGAAGGAAGAGATGGACCCACAGAAGATTGGAAGAAATACATACCCGGGCAACATCAGGTGCTCAGCTAGTCTTTCGGTATAAAAGCTTTAGAACTTCTTTCTCTGTAATCTTACGAAGCTGCCAGTAGGGATGATAAAATTGTTTTAAAAGTTGTCAGGCGTCATGAGTCGGATCAGTTATGCACCTCTATTTGTGCTTCCTGGGCTGACAGTGTGAAACTTTTGCTTATCCATGGCGCACCGAATAACGTGCTATAGAGAGCCCCCATAAAACTAGCAACTGATTTGAAAATCAGAATGTTACACATAAAGGAACGCCCGTTGCCCTACTAGATGTATGCTTGGCCGTAATCACTGGATTATGGTGGAATGGTCTGTTAGAATCAGTATCAAAGATTTCCTTTCTATATATCAACTGAAATTCGTGGATCCAGTTAAATCCACAATTAAATAATTAAAAAAATTCATTGAAACTGAAATGAAACTATTAGAGTTAAACAATAAAATGAAACAGTCGCCACAACTGAAAGTCGCTGGAAAATTAAAGTCGGAACTTCGGCAGATGAAGAAATGTTGCTACATTAATCACCAATAATTTGTCAATGAACATTGACTTGAATAGCTGAGAACAAATCTACAATGTAAATAGTTTGGAACAGGAAGACTCCTTCACTTTGTATCATTAAACTTCGCAGCTATCTTCGACATCTACATCTGAGTGATTACTCTGCTATTCACAATAAAGTGCCTGGAAGAGGGTTCAATGAACCACCTTAACGCTGTCTCTCTACCGTTCCACCCTCGAACGGCACGCGGGAAAAACGAGCACTTAAATTTTTCCGTGCGAGTCCTGATTTCTCTTATTTTATCGTGATGATCATTTCTCCCTATGTAGGTGGGTGCCAACAGAATGTTTTCGCAATCGGAGGGCAAAACTGGTGATTGAAATTTCATGAGAAGATCCCGTCGCATCGAAAAACGCCTTTGTCTTAATGATTGCCACTCCAATTCACGTATCATGTCTGTGACACTGTCTCCCCTATTTCCCGATAATACAAAACGAGCTGCCCTTCTTTGTACTTTTTCGATGTCATCCGTCAGTCCCATCTGATGCGAACGCCACACCGCACAGCAATACTCCAGAATAGGGCGGACAAGCGTAGTGTAATCAGTCTCTTTGGTAGACCTGTTGCACCTGTTAAGTGTTCTGCCACTGAATCGCAGCCTTTGGTTTGCTCTACCCACAGTATTATCTATGTGATGGTTCCAATTTAGGTTATATGTAATAGTAATCCCTAAGTATTTACTTGAATTTACAGCCCTCAGTTTTGTGTGACTTACCGCGTAATCGAAATTTAGCGGATTTCTTTTAGTACTCATGTGAATAGCTCCACACTTTTCCTTATTCAGTTTCGCGATGCCGCTCATCCCATTTCTTGATTGTTACGTAAGTGATAACATCGTCAGTTGGTAGCAGTCCATACTCTCGCCGAAAACAACGCTGTATCAATGTGACACTCTTCAGCTCTGCAAGAAGCGCACAGAACACCTTCTACTGTGGAGCCCAGGCGGCTACTGTGTGTTGGGAACAATCGAATGAAAGCAATCGACTCATTCGGTTGTAGCACTACGTATCGATTGAAATATTCATTCGTTCTTTTGAGTGAAAAAGTCTGGGAGCAACCTAATGCAAAGCAAGCGAATCAGTTATACATTCATTTCGTTTGAGTGAAATCAGTCCACGGAAACAAACGAAAGAAAACAGTGGACAAAGTCCGTTGCTATTTTGCCTACTGACGAAGTTGTTTATTTTTATTTTCAAATGAAAAAAATCTACTTAGCCTCTCTGAGCGATCTGCACATCCCACGTCAGTTTCCTGCTACTGCCGGGACCGGGGAAGCAGCCGGCGCCAGGAGGTGGCGCAATGGCAACTGTGCGTGTTTACCGTGCCAGTAGTGTGGAATGTTGCCTTGTCCGAGAAACAGACGAAATCGAGGAATACCTCGTCTTCTTCGATTTTTGCCAGAATTGTCTCCACGAATGTGCTCCGTCGCGGCCAGTCCTCAGGCGCAGGTTATTTTACTAACCCTTAATTACTATGGGTGGTCTCTCAGACCTCTACAGCTTTTGTCTTGTGATATTTCACACATCCCTCTGTAACTTCCTATTGGATGGCAAGCTACACGAGCCTGAAATCTTGCATCGTTGCTGCAATTTGTTTCTTATTTCTGGGCCTTGAGAGGTCTGACGGATGTACCATAGTGCTTACGTGTCACGTTTTTGTTGAACGTTACCGTTTCTGCTTGGTGAGGAAAGCTACACCTCCATGCAACGTTTTCTACGCGAGTCTGATGTGGGTGTTTAAGAACGCCTCAGTGAATTCTCAGACGAAGACTTTGACAGTGATAATGACCCTGATGTCGACTATTCAGTGATCGCTGTACTAATTCAGACACAGAGAGAAGTGAGGAACATGCGGCAGGTGATGACGATGGAGAAGCGTACTTCTTCGTTAAGAACAGCATTTCTTGCAACCGCCTATACCGCAACAGATTGCGTAAAGCCTCAGAGGAAACTTGCTGCTTTTGACATATGAGCCTCAAATACAGAAATAGCTTTTTGAAAAACGACAAACATTAGCCTTTTGTTGTCCTTGTTTGAAGTGGAAAACAAGACATCCGTATCAACAGTGTGGTGGTCCGATTTGGTTTGAGAACTGTAGGAGGGTCTGCGTGAAATGCATTCAGGCTGAAAGCAATTAAAATTTTATTCATGGCCTGACAAGGTAATTACTGTCTTCTTGATTTTTAAAATAAATATTTGGTGAAATTTCTCCCTTCATAGAATTATGTGGTGGAATAATCGCTCTAAGGCTAAAACGATGAGGAGTAAACTCAAAGCTGATTCCAAATACAATTTGCCGTCACTGCAATGTATTTTTTCCATACAGTTATGTTGCGAATCTGTAATACTATACCCCCGCTGATAATCTGTGAGCGAGTAGAGAGATAACAATGTGCTGTTATTTTAGTAACTCATTAAATAAGCCGGCCGAAGTGGCCGAGCGGTTCTAGGCGCTTTTGTCTGGAAACGCGCGACCGCTATGGTTGCAGGTTCGAATCCTGCCTCGGGCATGGATGTGTGTGATGTCCTTAGGTTTGTTAGGTTTGAGTAGTTCTATGTTCTAGGGGACTGACCACCTCAGATGTTAAGTCCCATAGTACTCAGAGCCATTTGAACAATTTTGAACATTAAATAAAAATAAACTGCAAGTTATGCTGTGTTTTAATTTTCAAAGTGTTTTAAATTTTGCATTGTTTAGAAAACGCAAATTTCCATAAAGTCTGTTTTCAATAAGTGTAATAATCAACAGGAAGATATGAACATATAGATTCGCCGGAATAGTGGTTTTATATATAAAAAAATAAAAAGATGGTGTGAGGAACCCCTCCATAATAATTGTGTTCCTGTCAACATCCATAGTAGTTAAGGGTTTTAAATTTTGCATTGTTTAGAAAACGCAAATTTCCATAAAGTCTGTTTTCAATAAGTGTAATAATCAACAGGAAGATATGAACATATAGATTCGCCGGAATAGTGGTTTTATATATAAAAAAATAAAAAGATGGTGTGAGGAACCCCTCCATAATAATTGTGTTCCTGTCAACATCCATAGCAGTTAAGGGTTTTAAATTTTGCATTGTTTAGAAAACGCAAATTTCCATAAAGTCTGTTTTCAATAAGTGTAATAATCAACAGGAAGATATGAACATATAGATTCGCCGGAATAGTGGTTTTATATATAAAAAAATAAAAAGATGGTGTGAGGAACCCCTCCATAATAATTGTGTTCCTGTCAACATCCATAGTAGTTAAGGGTTTTAAATTTTGCATTGTTTAGAAAACGCAAATTTCCATAAAGTCTGTTTTCAATAAGTGTAATAATCAACAGGAAGATATGAACATATAGATTCGCCGGAATAGTGGTTTTATATATAAAAAAATAAAAAGATGGTGTGAGGGACCCACGCCAAACAAAAAATACAGGGTGTCTGAGTTAAACATACAATAACATAAAATATAATAACTCGAGACTTAATTTAAATATTTATTGGCGGTTTGCTTCTACAAGTATGAAAACTGAAAATGTGCAGGTCTTGCTCAGATCTCGGCAATGTTGCCCTGTGCTGGCGCCGGCTGCGCCCCTGACCCTGGCAACAGCAGGAGGCGGCTACGACGTCGCCACGCGTCCGCCCCAACGAACGTCGTCACTCAGACCTAGACACCGAGTGAAAATATTCATATAACTGGCGTAACCGAAGATACTTCTCTCAGTTGGTTGTCTCACACTGAATGAAACCACGCATAGCAGGCGAGTGAGTGAAAACATCATATAACGGCCGAAACCGACGTATCAGCCAGGATCACTCGCATAGGGTGAAACCACTCAAACCTGATGAGAGAGTGAAAACATTCATATACTGAGAGATATGTGAACAGGAAAAATATGGCCCTGCGGTCGGCGACGCCTACATAAGCCCGGGGCACAGCCAGCGCGAGGAGGTGGCGCGCTGGCCGGCGCCAGCACAGGGCAACATTGCCGAGACCTGAGCAAGACCTGCACATTTTGAGTTATCATACTTGTAGAAGCAACTGGTGCAGTTGTTAGTTCGGTTATGCTGCTGCTACAATGGCTGGTTATCAAGATTTAAGTCTTGAACGTGGTGTTATAGTCGGCGCACAAGCGGTGGAACGGAGCATCTCCGAGGTAGCGACGAAGTGGAAATTTTCCTGTACGACTATTTCACGAGTGTGCCATGAATATCAGGAATCCGGTAAAACATCAAATCTCTGACACTGCTGCGGCCGGAAAAAGATCCCGTAAGAAAGGGACCAGCAAGGACTGAAGAGAATCGTTCAATGTGACAAAGTCAACCCTTCCGCAAATTGCTGCAGATTTCAGTGCTGGGCCATCAATAAGTGTCAGCAAGCGAACCGTTCAACGAAACATCATCAATATGGGCTTTCGGAGCCAAAGGCCCCATTCTTGTACCCTTGATGACTGCACGACACAAAGCTTTAAGCCTCACATGGGCCAATCAACACCAGCATTGGACAGCTGATGACTGGCAACATGTTACCTGGTCGATCATGTCTTGTCTCCAATTGTATCAAACGGATGGATGTGTAGGGGTATGGAGACAACGTCATGAATCCACTGACCGTGCATGTCATCAGGAGAGTGTTCAAGCTGGTAGAGGCTCTGTATTGGTGTGGTCGTCTGCAGCTGGAGTGATGTGGGACCCCTGATACGTCTAGATACGACTTTGACAGGTGACACGTACGTAAGCATCCTGTCT
The DNA here is from genome assembly GCF_021461395.2 of Schistocerca americana. Classification (NCBI taxonomy): domain Eukaryota; kingdom Metazoa; phylum Arthropoda; class Insecta; order Orthoptera; family Acrididae; genus Schistocerca; species Schistocerca americana. The sequence continues at coordinate 448,748,570 of NC_060125.1, read as the reverse complement.
GATCACCTGCATCCATTCATGTCCATTGTGCATTCCGACGGACTTGAGAAATTCTGTCAGGACAATGTGGCACCCCATACGTCCAGAATTGCTACAGAGTGGCTCCAGGAACACTCACTCACGCTGGCCACCAAACTCCCCTGATATGAACATTATTGAGGATATGTGTGGGCTGCCTCGCAACGTGCTGTTCAGAAGAGATCTCCACCCTCTCATACTCTTACGGATTTATGGAGAACCCTGCAGGATTCGTGGTGTCAGTTCCCTCTAGCACTGCTTCAGACATTAGTCGAGTATATGCCATGCCGTCTTGAGGCACTTGTGTGTGCTCGCGGGGGCCCTACACGATATCAGGCGGGTTTACCAGTTTTTTTGGCTCTTCAGTGTATAACGGCCGCAACCGACGGAGATATGTTTCAATCGGTTGTCTCACACTGAATGAAACCATTCAAACAAGGCGAGTGAGCGAAAACGTTCATTTAGGTGGCATGGTCTCCGACACTACTTTCATTCGATTGTTTCCTCGACTGAAAAAAAAAACCAACTGAACGAAGAAACAATCAAGTGACCAACCGATTTTTAAAAACAGTCGATTGCCCCATCACTAGTACTGACGCACGTTTGCATGGATAAAGAAGTTGCGCGCATGCGCACGCGGTTCCAAGTGCCGCAAACACATTTTGAGTTCCTTACTTGTAGAAGCAAATCGCTAATACATCTTTCAATAAAGTCTTGAATCATTACTTTTTTTTTACAATCGTATTGACCAAATAGGATCACGTTAACAACTTCAATTCCTCTTCTTCCTTTGTTGTTGTTTCCTATTTTTCCAGTATTCCCTCATTTTCTCCCCATGAAGTCTCTTCCTTTCTTCTGTCCATGTTGTTCCCGATTTTTCGTTTTTTCTGCTTTGAAAGCCTTCCAAATTTAGTATTTTGTTTTTAAAACGGTTTCTTTTTGCTATTTCTTTTTCTTTGATGTTGTTTCTTTCAAGATATTTTCTTACTTCTGTAAGCTATGCTATTGTCCATTTCTTCTTCCAGATATATAGGAGTATTTGTTTTGTTGGTCTATTTCCATCCATTCGGTAGAGATGTCCAAAAAAGGTTAATCTTCGTTTGGCCATTACTTCAGATATTTTCTCTATATTTTTGTAGATCTCCTCATTACTTCTTATTTTCCAACCATCTGCAGTTTTCATTGCACCCATTACTTTTTTAATAATCCTTCTTTCCAGTACCTCTAGTTTTTCCATCTTATAGTTCATCGTTAGGCATTCAGATCCATATAAACATTCTGGTCGTACCACTGTGGTGTAGTGTTTTAGTTTTGTTTTTCTAGATATACATTTCTTGTTGTAAATATTTTTGATCAAACCATATGCTCTTTCCATTTTGTTAATTCTTACATCTATTGCAGATTTTTCTAGTCCAGTCTGTTGTATAGTTTCTTCAAGATATTTAAATTTATTTACTCGCTCTATTTTACCTATTTGTGTTTCTATGGATTTTGGTGCATTTTTTATATTTGTCATGAATTTTGTTTTTTCAGCTGAAATTTTGAGACCAGTTCTGTCTGCTAATTTTTCCAGAATGTTTATTTAAGTAACTGCTTCTGTCAGGTTTTCTGAAAGTATTGTGAAATCATCCGCAAAAGCCAAGCAGTTTACCCTAATTCTATTTGTTTTCCTTCCCTGAGTTATTGGTTCAAAATGGTTCAAATGGCTCTGAGCACTATGCGACTTAACTTCTGAGGTCATCAGTCGCCTAGAACTTAGAACTAATTAAACCTAACTAACCTAAGGACATCACACACATCCAAGCCCGAGGCAGGATTCGAACCTGCGACCGTAGCGGTCACGCGGTTCCAGACTGAAGCGCCTTTAACCGCACGGCCACACCGGCCGGCGAGTTATTGGTTCAATTTTGTGATTTTTTAGCTCCGAATTCCAGATTCTTACAATTTTTTCTAGAACACAGTTAAACAGTAAAGGTGATAAACCATCACCTTGTCTAACACCAGTTTTTATTTAAAAAAGGTGAGATACTTCTCCCATAAATTTGACTTTAGATACTGTGCCTGTTAGTGTTTCACGAATTATGTTTGCTAGTTTTGATTAAATTCTATATTATTGTATGTTTAACCCGGGCACCCTGTATTTTTTGTGTGCTTCTTTTTGCAAGCAGTTTAAGTAAAATTATAACTACCCCATGGTTAAAAGCACAGTAATAGCAACTATTACTACTATATAATGCTACCATCGTCACGATCACTATTACACATGTCTACACACGATAACGAAAATCGTTTTACCGAAATTTGACTTTCGTCTTCCGCAAGCTGTGCCGCATGTAAACGGAGCGAGTGCGGTCGCCGTCGGTGGCAGCTGTTGTCGGACCGCCCGGCGTGACGTCATAGCGGCGTTCCCTTATCGCGCAGCAGCCGCCGGGAATAGCTGGAATGGGCTCGGGAAGGGGTGGGGGAGGGAGGGGGGAGAGAGGGCCACGCCTACACCCACAGGTCGCCGCCGGCCGGCTATCGACCGCGGGAAGTCAAGTCGGTCCACGCTATTAATTCCGGGCGTGCCGCCTCGCCCCCTCTGTGTAGCCAGCCAGATGTCTGTCCTCTCATTAGTACGCGGCGCTCTCGAGGCTCGAGCACACCTCGCAGCGCTGGTCTACCTGCACTGCCGCCTCACTTGTCAATAACGTTACTGATCGCGACACGGGAGTCGAGAGATCGAAATCCGATGCGACTAAAGTGTGTGCGAGTCGGATTAAAAGTCATTAGCAACCCATTGATAAATCCACTTCTACAACGTGACAATTATTGAACTATATGAAAAAAAACATAAATTAACTGCAAACTACAGTGTGCACGCACTTTATTCAACACGTAAACGTCACTACTACCATATTCGGATCTAGGTTATGACATGTTCGATATGCCTGCCATCATTGGCCTCTGGCAACGTCAGAGCCAGAATGTGGTCCCCAAAGTGCTCCTCCAGGACATCAAAGACTCCCCTGTTTCGATGGGGTCCAGTTCCGTCTTGCACGAACCGCGTCGTGTCGAAATGAGGGTTACTTTGGATAATGGGGATAAAATCATCTTCCAAAAAATTCACGTGCCATTCGATGGTCACCATGCCATCAGGGAACATCGCACTGATTGTTCTGTGACTGGACATTGCACACCACACAGTCTCCCATTGAGGGTGGAGAGACTTTGAAAGATAGCACTGGTGGTTCTATTTCATTGATTGAGAATGTTGGCAAAAATTTAGTGTACTAACAACATTTATTTTTCCAAACAAGAGATAAATTATACTAAACAAGTTATAGATTGAATACCCTAAAGCCAGCCGCTGTGGCCGAGCGGTTCTAGGTGCTTCAGTCCGGAACCGCGCTGCTGCTACGGTCGCAGGTTGGAATCCTGCCTCGGGCATGGATGTGTGTGATGTTCAAAAATGGCTCTAAGCACTATGGGACTTAACATCTGAGGTCATCAGTCCCCTAGACTTAGAACTACTTAAACCTAACTAACCTAAGGACATCACACACATTCGTGCCCGAGGCAGGATTCGAACCTGCGACCGCAGCAGTCGCGTGGTTCTGGACTGAAGCGCCTAGAACCGCTCGACCACCGCGGCCGGCTGTGTGTGATGTCCTTAGGTTAGTTAGGTTTAAGTAGTTCTAAGTATAGGGGACTGATATCCTCAGATGTTAAATTCCATAGTGCTTAGAGCCATTTTTTTAAATCTGAATACCCTAAACAAGTAACAGGTTATTTAATACTCCACTGGGTGGATCCTGGTTGGCAAACACAGTTTAACCAGGTGATCAGTAAGTCAAGTACTCTGGCCCTAAAAATGTGGATAACGTAGGCTGAATTGATCTGACGCTGAGCAGACTTTGATTGATCAAATCTACTGAAGTCTCTCTATACAGGTGCAGCTGACAGGAAGTGACGATTGGGATCTGTACGCCCTGACAATGCCGGATTGGCAGGACGTCACCCTGTTTGCTTTGTGCGCCGACGTGACTTGCAGCCTGCCAGATGAGACGTAGACGCGGCACCTGTGAATCGATCGCGGCCACGAAAGAAATGCAAAAATTGGGAGGAGTTTTAGTTTTATTATGGGCAGGTGCCTCCAATCAGCTCGAGATTTTGACGATGTAACGCGCCAATTGGACAGAATTTGGTATGATATACCTCAGGCGGACATTCATCAACTCTGTCAATCAGCGTCAAGCCGAATAACTGCTTGCATAAGGGCCAGAGGTGAACCAACGATTTATTGTCTTACTCGATTTGTTAAGCCCTTTCTCTTTACGAATCATTCAATTTTTCTGAAATTGTGGTTGTCTGTGTGTACATCCCATTTAGATAATTCCTTCGTGGTGCGACTTTTTTTGTTATTGTTTTAAAGTGTATATAGGCTGTCTCAGGAGAAAATATCAGTTATCAGGTATATGACGAGAACGTCCATTCGGTGTAAAAAAGTATAGCAAACATGGGCTCTAAAATGTACACCTTAACAGCTATGAACACTTATTCATATTCCATATTGTGAAACAAATATCTCTTACTGCAAGCTCTTTGTTTTCCAGCATTTGGAATGAGATAGTACGGATTAAAACGCCAAAAAAAGTATCTAGCTATAAGCACTTGTTCAGCAGAATACATGTTTCACAGTAGCGAAGATGAGCAAAAGCTCTTAGCTGTTAAGGTATGTATTTTAGAGTTCATGTTTACTGGACTCTTTTGCTTGTTTTGGTGCATACTACTACCTCTCAAAATATGGAAAGGAAAGAGCTGCATTAGAAGAAGCCTGTTCCAAGGCATAGAAGAAGTGCTCTTCCCTACTAAGGTATGTTTACTAGACTTTTTTGCACCAAATAATCGTTTCCGTCATATCCCTGAATACTGACCATTCCTCCTGGGACACCTTGTATACTCCGCAAGCCACATCTGGTGGGTGGCAAAGGGTACTTCCTGTAGCACTGTCACTAACTCCCTGTTCCAGTAGCGTTTGGTGCGTAGAATAAACGATTGTTTTGGGTTCTAAACTTCCCAATTTTACCTTCTGGCCTTTCCGCGGGATATACGTGGGAGGCTTTTCTAGCCTCTGGGAATTTTAACGGTATACCACTCCGTAATGTGCAAAGCGACTCTTGTAGCGTCTAGCACTGAAGGTAAATGAGAACCTCCATCACGCTTTTACGGTTACCACACGAACATGTGATGAAAAGTGCTGCTTTTCTTTGGATCTTTTCTATTTGAACTAACAATCATATCAGGTATGGATGCCACACTGAGGAACAATACTTAAGTGTCCATCGAACGAGCTTTTAGATAGTTAACCTTTTAGATAGTTAACTCCTTTAAAATACTACGATTAATTTTACGTCGTAGTTCCATATAACGGGAAAAAAGAGCCAAATAATCATGACAACCAAGATTATAAATTTCATTGCTGTTCGCTTCTGTCGCAGTTGCGCTCTTAGGTTCCTGGCTAACCACACCGTCGGAAATCGTTGCATATTCAGAGAAAACAGCCAAATATTTGTGATAAGCAAGATCATAAATATGACTGCTGCTCGTTTCACTTGCAGCAATTTCAGCTGTACCATCAGCTACCAACCTAACGACTACTAGTGATATTTATACCGTTCTTCATCAGAAATACTCCACTTTCTCCTGAATTCGTGAAGACTTACAAAGTATTATCATAGGCGTTTCGCTCTTTTTTCGTATTTTCGTAATTCCCAAGAAAGAAATTACGAAGCAGAATCTCATCGCCTACCTACATCTGAATCCGCTCTTCACTTCGGAAAGGAAAATCGGCGGCATCGTAAGTGCACTTGAGTCGAAAATTGCTGAGCGATGAAATGTTTTGCTATCCAGAACAGTGTGTAACTTTTCACATTTCTTAATGGATGGATGATTCATTAGCTGCTATCCTATGTAGTATATACCTGCAGGACAATTATTGGTGCCTAAAATAAAAAGACATTTCCAATGCCTCTACTAATAGTGCGTTTTTAGGAATTGACGTCAACGTCCGCCCCCCCCCCGCCCCCCTCCCCCCCTCCGCTATGTAGTATATACCTGCAGGACAATTATTGGTGCCTAAAATAAAGAGACATTTCCAATGCCTCTACTAATAGTGCGTTTTTAGGAATTGACGTCAACGTCCGCCCCCCCCCCCCCCCCGCCCCACTCTCCCCCTCCGCTCCCTCCCTCCGCCGGATGTTCGAGTTGGGAAGTAGAAATTTGTGGTAAGTTCCTATGGGACCAAACTGCTGAGGTCATCGGTCCCTAGGCTTACACACTAATTAAAATAACTTAAACTAGTTTACGCTAAGGACAACACACACACCCATTACCGAGGGAGGACTCAACCTCCGATGGGGGGAGCCGTAAGAGGTTCGAGTCCTCCCTTGGGCATGGGTGTGTGTGTGGTTCTTAGCGTAAACTAGTTTCAGTTATTTTAATTACTGTGTAAGCCTAGGGACCGATGACCTCAACAGTTTGATCCCATAGGAACTTACCACCACCACCTCATCGCCCCAAGAGGAGTCTGGTGCAGCTATATTGTATAAGTACTTGATTTACGGATATACTTTACACTAGTAGTATCGAACACATTGCAACCATATTCGATCCTGGTCCTAATGAACGCACGATATCTGGCCAATAAAACACTGGAGTTGGCACCGCACCAGACTGTGGTCAAAGATCTGACGATGTTCATAAAATGCAAACGTTTATTAGTGGATATGAGGACTCGGGCTGAACCACATTCCAAGAACTTCATTGATAGTTTAACGTGGAATGAGTAATTTCTTGTATGAACTTCATAATGGGAGACATTTCGTCTTGAAAAAATAGTAACGCAAGATTCGGAACAGATTTCACGGCCGTTTGCGTGCAACCAATCGTCCATCCTGCATATGTTGCGAGACTAGTACTCCTTGAAGAAAAGGTAGTGTGGATAAACAGTTTAGTCTTAGTTCAAACGGTAGGGCATTTGCCCGCAAAAGGCAAATGTCGGGGATTCGAGTCCCGATCCGACACCCAAATTTCATCTACATGATAGGAGAAGACTTGCGCTCGATAGACTAGCCTGGGTAGCTGAATCAAACCATATTCCGGGATGATTACTTTTACTACTAAAATAGCAACAGCAGATTTATTAAAATAAACATCGGTTTGTTGCAGGATGCTCGAACATATTCTCAGTTCGAATATAATGAATTTCCTTGAGACAAAGAAGCTGCTGTCCATGCATCAGCACGGCTTTAGAAAGAATCGCTCCTGCGAAACGCAACTCGCCCTTTTTTCACGTGATATCTTGCGAACCACGGATGAAGGGTATCAGATAGATGCCATATTCCTTGACTTCCGGAAAGCGTTTGACTCGGTGCCCCAATGCAGACTCCTAACTAAGGTACGAGCACATGGGATTGGTTCCCAAGTATGTGAGTGACTCGAAGACTTCTTAAGTTATCGAACCTAGTACGTTGCCCTCGATGGTAAGTGTTCATCGGAGGTGAGAGTATCATCTGGAGTGCCCCAGAGAAGTGTGGTAGCTCCGCTGTTGTTTTCTATCCACATAAATGATTTTTTGGATAGGGTGGATAGCAATGTGCGGCTGTTTGCTGATGATGCTGTGGTGTACGGGAAGGTGTCGTCGTTGAGTGACTGTAGGAGGATACAAGATGACTTGGACAGGATTTGTAATTAGTGTAAAGAATGGCAGCTAACTCTAAATATAGATAAATGTAAATTAATGCAGATGAATAGGAAAAAGAATCCCGTAGTGTTTGGTTGGTTGGTTGGTTGTTTGGGGAAGGAGACCAGACAGCGTGGTCATCGGTCTCATCGGATTAGGGAAGGAAGTCGGCCGTGCCCTTTCAGAGGAACCATCCCGGCATTTGCCTGGAATGATTTAGGGAAATCACGGAAAACCTAAATCAGGATGGCCGGACGCGGGATTGAACCGTCGTCCTCCCGAATGCGAGGCCAATGTCTAACCACTGCGCCACCTCGCTCGGTCGTAGTGTTTGAATACTCCATTAGTAGTGTAGCGCTTGATACAGTCACGTCGATTAAATATTTGGTTGTAACATTGCAGAGCGATATGTAGGGGGACAAGCATGTAATGGCAGTTGTGGGGAAGGCGGAAAGTCGTCTTCGGTTCATTGGTAGAATTTTGGGAAGATGTGGTTCATCTGTAAAGGAGACCGCTTATAAAACACTAATACGATCTATTCTTGAGTACTGCTCGAGCGTTTGGGATCCCTATCAGGTCGGACTGAGGGAGGACATAGAAGCAATTCAGACGTGGGCTGCTAGATTTATTATTGGTAGGTTTGATCATCACGCGAGTGTTACGGAAATGCTTCAGGAACTCGGGTGGGAGTCTCTAGCGGAAAGGAGGCGTTCCTTTCGTGAATCGCCACTGAGGAAATTTAGAGAACCAGCATTTGAGGCTGACTGCAGTACAATTTTACTGCCGCCAACTTACATTTCGCAGAAAGACCACAAAGATAAGATAAGAGAGATTAGGGCTCCTACAGAGGCATATAGGCAGTCATTTTTCCCTCGTTGTGCTTGGGAGTGGCACAGGGAGAGAAGATGCTAGTTGTGGTACGAGGAACCCTCCGCCATGCACCGTATGGTGGATTGCGGAGTATGTATGTAGATGTAGATGTAGAACTAACGATATTTTCAGAAAGTGTAATGGTTGTGGCTAGTCAAATAAATTTGTTAAAGAAAACAGCGAAAATGCTTGTTTAAGTATTCTGGCGAAAAGCTAATTAAAAGTATTAAAAACATGCAAAGTAAATTGTAACATAAATAATGGAACTATCAGAAAATTTAAGTATCTTAGCTTAATCAAACAAAAAATGGAGTATCGAAAATGAGGAGCAAAGATTCAGCTAGACTGTGGAAGAGCCTAGGGTTCTGTAGAATATTAGAGACCAGTTCAGTCAAACAAATGTTCCAGCATTATCGGAGAGAGACCAGCAACCGCATTCGCGGACTCACTGCCATTTAACGGTCTGGCCGCAACGAGACAGCCGCAGTCCCTGTTGTTTAACTGCTCGCAGCGAAGGACAATCGATTGGACTCGGCAACACGACTGGGGGTGCATCGGTAAATATTTAGGACGACAGGAGGTGTTGTGGCAGCCGTTTGCCGAGAGCTATTCCTGGACGCCGCGAGCGAGTCCAGCTAAAGCGTGACACTGCGCAGACCAACTTGAGGCCGCCGCTCCATTAGTCTTCACCACTAATGGGCACGCCGGTACAACTGCTCGCACAACGCACTCGCAAGGGGATGCATTAACCGAAAGGATCACAGATGCTGCTCATCTCTCACACGGTTGTGGCACGCATTTAGATGTAGCAAATGCCATGATAATACAAAGCTCTTCTCAAACGTTTTCTAGAAACCAAAGTTCAAAGTTTTACGATCCTGTTGAATATCGCACGAGAGCGTGGACCACTGAGCTGCAGGCGAAGGCAAGCACTAGAAGTCTTTCCGTAGTGAATTCGAGTCCCAGAATTTTGTTTCTTTTTTTAAATTTAAATCCTGCACCAAACTCTTCTATCGGTACAACGAATCAACGTTCTTCAGAGAGGAACAATAATAATCATGGTACTTACTGCGGTACGTATGTTTGTGGTGAGATACACCACATAATGTGGCGTGTGCCCACACTTCGCCTTTCTGATAGCTTTTACAGAATTGGGGACATTTTCAATAAGTAGGTGGAGCAATAACAGCCCATTCCTCGTCAAGAGCCTAAATCAGAGAAAGTGGTGATGTTGGACGCTGGGGTTCGGACTGATGTCGACGTTCTAACTCCTCCCAAAGGTTTCGGGTTCAGATCAAGACTTTGGACAGACCAGGACATTTCAAGAATGTTGTTTTTCCACAAACCATCGCTTCAGAGATTGTGCTTTATGACAGGGTCCGCATTTACGTTTTCTTAAGCGCAACTAGGGATCACACCCTAACGGCGAAAAACATCCCCCCCCCCCCCCCACACACCCTAATTCTAACTTCTCTGCACGTCAATACTGGTACGACATATGATGGCAGGTAACATCGCCTAGGAATTCACCAAACTCATGCCCTTCCGTCGGGCTGACACGTCGTATAGTGTGACACATCTCTCCAAATCACTCGTTTCCAGTTACCCATTTCACCTATAAATTCTGGCTACACAGTGGACGTAATATACCATCCACAAAAGTCCTTGTGCTGAAACTACTCCAGTGTAACACAGGTGTGTGGCGGAGGGTACTTTGAATCACTACTTGTCAATTTCTTGCAAATAGAGCGAGGGAAAGACGACTGTCTGTACGCCTCTGAATTAGCCCTGATTTCTCGTATCTTATCTTCGTGGTCCTTACGCGCGATATGTCATATGCTGGAGGCAGCAGAATCATTCGGCAGTCAGCTTCAAATGCCGGTTCTCTAAATTTTTCTCATTTGTGTTTCCGGAAAATAACGCCGGCTTCCCTCCAGGGATTCCCATCTGAGTTTCCGAATCATCTCCGTAACATTTAAGGGGAGGTTTACTATTTTTAGCCCGAAAAAAGCATCTTCTTTGAGAATTTTTTTCTCGGGATGTGTCATAGATATCAATGTCAAATTTGGTCAAAATGTTTATTGATATTTCCTCTACAAAGTGGAATTTTTTCGACCGGAAATATCGAAGAGCAAAGGCGGAAGTGTCGTCGGAACGAAACAAATTTCGATGTAGAATTCCACGCGCGGTATGTCACAGGTCAGCAGGCTCGTCTGAAATCAAAACTGAGTTGACGTTAGAGAAGTATATAAAATTCCTTAGGAATTGTACCTTGCTTAAGTTACTTGGACCATAGGAAACAAAATGGCAGCCATCTGAAAAAAATGGGGTTTTCTTCATCGATTTTTCGACTTCGTCGGCCGAGTAAAAATATTTATAGTTGATGGGTCGGAATAAAAGTGGTACAACTAGTAGAAAATTTAGTTAGCTTCGTCGGAAACAAAGAATCGTGCCAATCGGTTCAGTAGATTTGAAGTTACCATACCGCGCGATAAAAAAAAGTCATTTCGAGAAAAACGCGTTTGAAGTTTTGACTACATATAAAATCAATATTATGCAACTTACGCATAATCTCCTATTCCGGGTCCATAAACTAGTCCTTCCGCTTCCTCACAGAGGACGTTCTGCTTGATTTGGGCCATCCAGCGCTGCTTCAGAGCCGCTCGTACGCCCGGTGACAAGCGGTTTTCGGCCGCTTGAATCCGGTGGTCGTCCGAATGCTTGGCGAAGTGCGTCGAATAGAATTCCAGGGTGACGTCCATCGTTGTCATGATCTTCAGAATTGTTGAATACCCGTCGTTGAAGCTGCTCACTGCCAGGAAAGTCGCAATCTCCATAGTCTTCGCACCAGAATGCAAATGCTTGGGGGCTAACTTCCAAACACACGCGTTCAAACTTTGATTTGAATTTTGTGTGTTGCCTCCCAAGCACCGGTACAATAACTCGTCCTCCGAAAGGGCCTCGTAGTTCGGATGAATCACTTTTTGAACTTCTTTGGAGAGCGGCTGGTCGTGTTGATATTCTTCCAGGTGTCTGATAGCCTCTGCAAGGCGCCGCTAGCACCAACTAGCCGGACAATTTTGGTGTTGTGGGTGGTCATCCGTCGAACACTTGTGGAAATACGTTGCCCAAATTGCCTTCTTCATCTGTTTCACCGAATTGGAATGCCGTCGGATTGCCAAGACGTAGTACGTCGTAAGCTCCTTGATCACTTTATCAGTTTGGTCATGGGCAAGCGCAAAGAATAATTTTTCCCGGCTACAAAGTCGAAATTCTCGAAAAAAAACTGGTGCGTGAGAAAGGCAAATTTCAGGCAAGTGCATTTTTTTGTTCAACCGCGAATAACAAACATTTCCGTTCCGTATTCGGAAAAACCGTTTCAAGGGTGGATTCTAAAATGCAATTAAAAAAAATCGATTTTTGAACCAAAAGATAGCATATCTCCCCTTAACGCTTTGTTCGAACTTACCGATAACAAATCCAGCAGCCTACCTCTGAATTGCTTCGATGTCCTCCTTCAATCTGACCTAGTACGGATCCCAAACACTCATTGCTCATAAGCCAGAATCAGAAACTCAAGTATTTGGTTATAAGGAAGCAGTTTAGTATGCCTCAGACCGCACAGAGAAGCAAAGAATCGTCAGTCTGTTTACAGAGAAACGACTTAATTTGCTCCTAGTAGCGAAAGCGACACTTTTCAAATTCTTACTGTGAGATTATTCATTGACGCTTTTGTCAGCGAAGTCTATAAGCTGCTCCCTGAGCATAGTGTCCTCTTTCAACACCCGTACACCGGTTTACAGCAAGGGTCTGTGTGTGTGAACCTTGCAACAAATCCCAATCCTTGTTACAAAAGCAGTTCCTCCCTCTACACCGGTCAATAAGCTGTCAACTGATGTGTTGGCAAATGTGCCAACACCTTGTAGATATAGGAGGCCGAAATGCACGCTATCTAACGCAGTCGGGCGTGAATTCTGGAACAGGATAAGTAGTGAATTCTAATAAGAAAAGTATGCAGCTCCTCGAATACTTATCTTTTATTCCATCCTTGTGGTACATCGCTCTTGATAATACAAATAAGACTATCTTCAGATACGGTTAATGGTGCCTTGCTAGGTCGTAGTCATGGACTTAGCTGAAGGCTATTCTAACTGTCTCTCGGCAAATGAGAGAAAGGCTTCGTTAGTGTAGTCGCTAGCAAAGTTGTCGTACAACTGGGGCGAGTGCTATCTCGTATCTCGAGACCTGCCTTGTGGTGGCGCTCGGTCTGCGATCACACAGTGGCGACACGCGGGTCCGACATGTACTAAGGGACCGCGGCCGATTTAAGCTACCACCTAGCAAGTGTGGTGTCTGGCGGTGACACCACACCAACCAATAACCTGGAGTTAATACTCCATGTAGAACGATGTTCTAGAACATTCTAAAACTCCTTTTACGACTGTGGACTCCATCAATGAAATTCACTCCTCTGTTTTTTGGCTGGAAACGTAGCTCACTGTCTCCCATCAGAAGATCTGCGAAGGCTCAATTTTACAGCAAGAAAGGAAGAATGAATTGACTGTTGGTGTTAATAATGATCATCCTCCTTTACCTCCTCTGCATTACTGCAGATGACGTGTCACTGAGCACATCTGTTCTGTACATGCAGTACACGTGAGGCGCCTAGTTGTTTCCACTGCACTGAGTGGTTCTGTTATAGTTCACTAACCTGCTGTCTTCAAGTCGATGTTCCCAGCTCAGAAAACAGCACGCAGGTCGTAGGTTCTGTTCTGAAATAATGTATCACTTCTTTGGGATGCCACTCGCGTATTTTAATATAGCCACACGAGAAGGCTACATGATCTTAATACAACACCTTCTGAGACAGCAAAACACACGATAAAACACAATGTTTACGAAAATGTATCTTTACACTATTTGTGGCACGTGTCTGTGCCTCATAACTACCGGAGTGAATCTTTTAATACTGAATACTGGCAGACACATCCTGACAGAGACAACGTGAGTGTACATCTCGACTGCCTAATCCAGAGTGACGAACAAGAACTTAAATAACAATTGGAAACACATCCTACGACAGACAACGTGTCTGTTTTTCTCGACTGCCTAATCCAGAGTGACGAACAGCCCGAAACATTTCGCGCGCCATACCAGAAAAGGCGTGACCCGAACGCTTCCGAAGTGCTTCGTCTGCAATTTCGTCAGTCTTTTGTTTTTGATTTAAATTGTTTTTAATAATTCTAAAATGAGTGGTTGATAGTCAGCTGTTGACAGATATTTATATTAAAACGTGAAGTGATTCCAATGAGTAGTTTAACTAATAATAATAACTATGCTTTAACGTTTTGGCGCCCTTGCTCCGAACACAGCAGCCAATCACAGAGCAGTAGCATTATGCAGGTGGTCTTTCTCACGGGAATGGTACCGAATCTAACATCTGTCACAGGTACCTCACACCACATTTCGTCATCTATACACTTCCTGCATCGCCACTGCTCTGGGAACAGCTTCCTGGAGCCCAATATGATGGCTGGCTAAGCCAGAAATATTGCAATTTGCCTCCGCCGTTCGTGACCCCGGTGCATTTCTTCAGACTAAAAGGATGGCTCCTTCTTATATATCATGCTATCACTCTCCATTCTGGCTTCCAGCACCTGGATGTTTTCGCCGGTTTTTTGCTACCGCTAGGAGTGCGTCTTGCATCGGCTCACCGCCTCGCCAGGGGAGGCCGCCTTCAGGGCTGTGAAGCCGCTGCCGCCACTCTGTTCCCTTTAGAGCAGTAAAACATCCCTCTCAGTCGACACTCTGTTCCCTTTAGAGCAGTAAAACATCCCTTTCAGTCGAACACGACACGGCTTCTTTTCGAACCTCTCTTCTGACGGTTGCCACTTTCACAGGAACGCGTAATGGTCACCGCTTCTGCTGCCAGCCTCCAGCTCAAATTAATTCCCAAGTATGCAACATTACAGAATATGTTAGTACTTGGTGCTACCACTGTCTAATATATAGAATTACGACAATCTCTGACGCGAAAGTTGTTACCGTTTCACAGCTGGAGCGACGCTAGCGTTCCAAGCGGTGAGAAAGCACCCAGTTGCATGGGTCGTAAGGATAATGTTTGTTTTTAATTATTTCCTATTAATTAACGGAACAGTTGTCATAAAAGTGCGTTCCATGTGTTAGTAAAATACTAAGAGACATGAATTATCGTTAAATACATTTAAAAACAGCCGAATCACATTGATTCAATGATGTAAGCTACAACTCATTCACGAACAAAAGCTTTCGAATATGTCTATATATGCAGATTATTCCGCTGAAAGCAAGAGTATGCAAACGAATTTCGTACATCACATGCATATATTTCTGTTGTTGTCTGTTGTTACTATCATAGGCATCTTCCTTGATATTAATTTTTTTATTGATTACAATATTTCGCCGTTTCTTACACTTCACTTGACTTTCTAATAGGATACACGAAAATTTTTGCAAATGTAATTGCTTTTGCTTCGAAAGCGAATGTGTTGCATATTCTTGCCATTTGTAGCTCAGATTTGGCAACAATTGTGGACTTGGTTTCTCCTGTATTGGGAAACATTTTTATTGCTTTTGGCGATGTATTATCATTCTGTGTGATTTTCCCTTAAGCTACAGTTGTGATGCTTATTTGATGCGTTATATAATACAGGTATTACATTCCATATAGGTTTCCTTCGTTCCACATTCACTGATTTGGCTGGACGAATAGCGAGCAGAACTTTTCTTTGTTACATAGATATACGATGTCTTTCTGCAAAAGATGATGTCTTTTGGTGTTTACCAACATTTTTTTTTATTAAAGGAAAACCGCATTATTCAGTAAATGTGTGTACGTTGCAAGAGAATCGTAAATAAACTGTCCTGTAATGCATCGTTTCGCGTCTCCCAGGGTCCTTAGGAAACTAAATAATCACAAATGTGGTGTCATTTTTTTGATGCCTAGAATGGCTTTGTGGCGATTTCTTTTAAGATCATCAAATATGGCTGCTCCTCCATCATTGTTATTGTCGACTTTTATGGCACTACATACCTTATTGTAAAAAATGTGTAAAACAATCAATGTAAACGTTACTATTCCCACTCACCCGTTATCGTATTCAGAAACGTCGCTTGCTGGCCGCTTGGACAGCTGCTGTCGCCGGGGGTAACAAAAACGAGACGGGGTGTAGCGATTGTTATGTTAGACTGTGCACTGCGTAGTATCAACCAAACAAGTGATCACTGACCCGATTACCCATCGTAAATTGCGATCTCATACCGAATAAAATATGCAAGAGAAATGATATAATATTACAGGTATGGAGGCAAAATATTGCCGCCTTACAGGGAAACGCATGAATGCAATGACAAATAAATGTCCGTTTTATTGCAATTCCATATTGAATGTCAATGAAACTTCGCCAACAATTTACCAGTAAGATTATTATTATCGGTTTCCGAGGAACATGATTCAATGTAGCGATAGAAGGGTTTTACTGCGTATTCATCAGCTTTGACACATCATTAGATTGTTCCTTCCCATGGAATGAAAAAACGACCTGCGTAGTATAGTCACATATCATTATAAAAGGATATGTTTATGCTGAACCGTCATGACTTCACATCGCCAGATCTTTGCTGTCCTCCATGCCGGTTTATAGGATTCGCACCATCAAGGATAAAGGTGCAGCCGGGGCATTAACAGATCCTAACTAGAGATAGCAAAAAACTTGGAAGTATCGATGTATAAATATAAAAGACAAATTAGAACAGACATCTGTGCCAGTCACTTTTATTTTCTTCATTATGTGTTTCGAGGACTAACACCCTCATGAGAGGTGTACTGGGAACTAATTTCCCTAGATGTAGCCAGCTGTCTGCGTTAAGCTTCATTTAGCCACTAACTATTATGTATCACTTTTTACCATAACTTGGAAATGAATTGTAGCATTATAAACGATAACAAAGCTGCTTACAAAATGTTGCAGTAAAAAGCACCCGGAAGCTTTTTTTCCTAGTACTCAGTATCACACTGAAACACAAAACAAAAACAAATACAGTCCGGAGATCGTGCAGGTATGGAAATACTATGGCTTGTAATTCAAAGAATATTACCAGCTTACATTGCGAATTAAAGAGCAAATATGCATTTTCAGGGTGTCCTGGGAAGAACGGTTAATATTCAGGATACGACTGTATACCGGCTAGCTTGCTTATGTCACTCTTCCCTAACAACCGAATCATTAATCTTGTCACGGGAAAAGCCATGTGCAACGCTAACTTGCCGCGTATGTTGCACAAGCGTACCGTGAAACATGGTATCGTTACCCTGTGAGAGGATTTCGAATTTTTACTGTGCGTGTGTCTAATGGACAATGGACTATAATTTTGATTATGGTGAAATTAACAGAAAAACTAAACGGACTTTAACCTTGGGAATTAATGAAAGTGGTAAAATTCATATGTGGATGAAAAAAATGAACGGTCTAGAGCCCAATTAGGCACATTAATTTGGAAATATATATTTAAGAAAATTGAACATTGGTTATTAAAGTTACTTTCGTTGATATTTCCTTTTGAATAGCGCACAGGATACAAACTGACACAGGGCATTCTAAGCTGTGTATAGCAGCAGTTATCAATAACACACACACACACACACACACACACACACACACACACACACACACACACACCAGTAATTATAGAAAGCAAATTTGTACCAAACTCATACTAATAACAGCTGCACTCAAGGTCATTATGTTACTGCATGAAGTGCACAGCTAAATTTGGACATGAGGGGCGTCTATCTTAACTGACATGTAAAAACACAAATCAAGATAAATAATATCACAAATACACTGTTTATACTCCTCTACATTATCAGTTTTCTTTAGCAACAGTAACAGACCAATTATCTTTCTAATATGTGGAGAATATGACGGAGACCCATAAACTAGTATAGTGTCACTAGCCAAACTCTATGATTATTTCAGTAAAAAAGACTAATTCAAACAAAGCTAATCCTTCATTTCCCTTGGAGTAGTTTATAATTTACTTTTTAAGGCAAAAAATTCAACACTGAGCTTAATTAACTTCTAAAAAGGAACTATTCACGATAGAAATTAAGACCACACTATTTTTAAATGAGCTTAACTTATTTACCTTTTTTATCACCTGTGAAGCAGATATTTTAGACAATAACATTTACACAATCTGGCACTGTATTCTTGCAAAAAAAAAAAAAAAAAAAAAAAAAAAAAGAAAAAACGCTTCGAAATACATGAATGCAGGACTTGTTCTTTTAAAACAGGATACGCGGCTTTAGTTCCACTTAGGTGAGGACCCTGCATAGCTTCATGATCGAGATAGAAGATATGGTTCCGGATACAGATTTATAGCATTTGGATTATTATTAAAACCAAACACACAAATTAACCGGTCCATGCCCATATACATAGCTGGATGTACGAAGTTAGTAAAGCAGTGGTGAAGTTTTGGTGGCAAGCGACATAGTGGCTAACTGTACTTACGGCTCTTGATATTCAAATGCTCTATAAAATTTCTTCTTGGCGTCGGGTTTTCAACATATTAGAGCCATTCCTTTTTACCGAGAATACCAAACAATAGCCAGATGCACATCGGAGGCAAAAATACCTTCTAAAACAGCTTCCAATTGCCTCTGTTGGCAAGTTCAAAGTCTTCCGTGCTACGGCTAGCCACATACTGCGCACTGGTCGCACCGAGGAGCCGCCATGTTCGACCGCCAAAACCACCTTTTACATCGCGCCATGCTGCTTCCGTTGCGGAGGGACTTCCCTACGTCTTTTATATATATTACCTCTTCCAATAAACATTGCCTTTTTTGTAAACATACGCATATTATAAAAAACTTATTATTTTAACAAATCATTTTGCTTTTTTCATATATACACTACAAAACTCTAAATTTCCAGTCACAAATCAATGACTTAAGCTAACACAAAATACACATTCCATAATTGCAGATACACAGTTACATAATATAAACATACTCCCAATCGATATAAGTTTTACCACTAGAACGACAATTTCAGCAAAAAACTTCATATGGACGTACGCTCGACTTTAATTGGTTTTCCGGATAGAACATATTTAATGTACATTGTTACTTATGGAACTGATAGATATCCATACAACTGGTTTGAATCATACTTACCGAACTGAGTACAAAAAGTTGGGTTGAATAATTCTGACTGTGTTGGAAAGACAGAACATTTTAATGACTGGAGAGAAATCACAAAGGGAGTTCCACAGCGTTCAGTTTTGGATCCACTACTATTCCCATGGCAGAACGACATTTCGAGCAAAGATGTTGAAAGTACGGAGGTAAGTTTCGCTAGAATAACACGTCAAAGAGGTTGGTTGGGTAAGATGCATACGTGTGTGCAACTAGCTCAAAAAAAAATGTACATTAAACGTGTTGTATCATGGAAACCATTTTGGGATAGGACATATGTCCGTGTGAACTTTTTGCTTCAAATGGGTGTTCCTGTCATATCCGTGAATATTGACCATTCCTAAGGAGACACCCTGTATTTGTTTACATTTTTACAACTTCCTAATATCAACAAAGCGTTATTAAACACCCATTGCAGTATATTTCTTGGATAATGAGCCAATTTTCTTGTTTTGGAACTGAGCTGTGGTCTCATAGTTTGAGCACATGTTGGAAGAAGATAAAAGTGACTAACACAGATAATTGTTTCACTTCGTCATTCATATCCAACTCACAGTCCAATATGAACAACATAAGATTAACGATAAACTGATTGTTCAAAATACTATGATGTTGATGCTGCCGATGTACTGGGTGTAAAATATCGTTATTTTCGGTGTATCGAAATTTTTATACATAAAAGGAATGTTGTTATTTGAAGGAAGGTGTAAGGTTTGGAATAGAAAACTAATTCTTGCAGTGTATTACGAGAGTCAACCGTTGCTGATATATACACGAGTTTTGTCAAAATATTTTCCATTGTCTTAGCCTCTCAAAGAGTTGATAAGAAAAGTGGCATTCACATACGAGGTATGCAGAACAGGACAAAGTCGCATTTCTCGACTGTGTTCATTGCGAGCGACTTGTGACTTTATCGCATACGTCTGAAGGGTCTACTATTGCGTCAGTTTCAGTCTGACTCCGCTGATGACACATTCACTGAAAACGTTGCATTAAGGTCGCTAATGTAGGTAAAAGCTCTTGAGGATTAGTTTAGATCCAAAAATGTGCGAAACATGCAGTGCCATTCAGCGAACTGCAAGCTAACAATCGACACACACACACACACACACACACACACACACACACACACACACACACACACAAAATCCGCATTGTCTTAACTTCAAATGGTTCAATGGCTCTAATCACTATGGGACTTAACATCTGAGGTCATCAGCCCCCTAGAACTTAGAACTACTTAAACCTAACTAACCTAAGGACATCACAAACATCCATGCCCGAGGCAGGATTCGAAACTGCGACCGTAGCGGTCGCGCGGTTCCAGACTATAGCGCCTAGAACCGCTCGGCCACTTCGGCCGGTAAATTTGTCTGTTTATTCTTGTTTCACCCTATGTAATTACAGTGCTGGGAAAACAAAATTAGTTTGTTAGTTAAGTACTTCTACATCTACATCTACTTGCATACTCCAGAAGCAACGCACGGTGTGTAGCGGAAAGGACCTTGCAACACTATTACTGATTTCCTTTCCCGTTCCACTCGCAAATCGAGCGAGGGAAAAACGACTATTTGTATGCCTGCGTAAGAGTCCTAATTTTTCTTATCTTAGTGGTCTTTTTGGGAAATATACGTTGGCGGCAGTAGAATCGTCCTGCAGTCAGCTTCAAATGCCGGTTCTCCGAATTCTCTTCATTGAGTTTCGCGAAAAGAACGTCGCCTTTCGTGCAGATATTCCCACCTGTGTTCACGAAGCATCTCCGTAGTACTTGCGTGTTGATCGAATCTACTGGTAACAAATCTAGAAGTCCGCCTCCGAATTGCGTCAATGCCTTCCTTTACTCCGATGTGGTAGGGATTCCAAACACCAGAGCAGTATCAAAGAACGGTCGCACCAGTGCCAAATAAGTGGTCTCCTTTACAGCTGAACCATAGTTTTCAAAAATTCTTCCAATGAATCTCAGTTTGGCATCTGCCTCAATCACGATTAGTTTTATGTGGTTGAACCACTTGAAATCGCTTAGTGCGCATACTTCTAAATATTTTATGGAAGTTACTGCAACCAGTGATTGTTCTGCAATTACGTAATCATAGAATAAAGGGTCTTTGTGATATGGAGGGTCAATTTCCACTCCCTGCACCAAGCGTCGACCCTCTGAAGGACTTCCCGCACTTCACTACAATTTTATGGCGTCGCTCCTCGCCGCGAAAAGCCTCATGGAATTTCGAACGTTCTCTACTAGGTCATTTATATATATTGTGAAAAGTAATGGTGCAATAACACTCCGTAAGGGGTACGCCCGAAGTTCTTTTTACGTCTGAAGATTTCTTTCCGTTCAGAACGACGTTCTATGTTGTATTTATTGGAAACTCTTCAGTTGGTGTGATATATTCTGCATGCTCGCATTTTATTCCTAAGGCTATAGAGCGGAATTATATCGTTCTGCGATGTTCTGCGCACGTTTACTCGGCGTTCTACGAGTGTCAGGCGAATACGGAATCGATGATTCCAGAAAGACCACACCCACTGCTACGTAGCATATCGTTCGCTCAGCAGCGCAGGACCGTGAAGCCACGTCACATTCATTCAGTCAGCGGTGAGCTCGTTTCCAGTAAGACGAGTGTCCACACGACCAGTGGGACAGCGCCTGCGGCTCCACGGCGACACTGTTGCGGCTTCCCGCGACGCGTCAGCGCTGAGAGTTGCACCGACATGGTGAGCTCAGCACTAACAAGGGACAGCACTAACAAGGGAAACTCCCCATCGCAGCCCCCTCAGATTTAGTGGTAAGAGGGGCCAGTGGATAGCCCCTACAAAACCTGAACGCTATTCGAGCATGAAAACAGGAAGAAGGGGAGAAGTCGGCATGGATCCTTCAGTATTTAATAGCGACGCAATATCTGTGTTAATTCGTCAATGGGAGTGTGCGAGGGATACAGTGAACTAGCAGTGGTGCATCGGAAAAAGAAACTTGACTCCCAGGAGAAGATCCATACATTGACCGTAGCCGCGTTACTCGCTTGGGGAGAATTCGACAAGGATCCTTTAGTATTTAACAGTGACGCCATTTTTGTGTTAATTCGTCAATGTGAGGGTGCGAGGGATACAGTAAACTGGTAGTGGTGCATCGGAAAAAAGATACGTGACTCCAAAGAGAATATCCATACGTTGACCATAGCCGCGTTACTCGCTTGGGGAGTGAACGGTCCAAGGACCAGGAGTGCAACGTAGAGCAGCTGCAAGAGCTATCGTGTTGTGGTTGAGCGAAAAAAAGTGGCAGAACAATCGCGCACACAAAAAAAGTGGTCAGGGTGTTGGACTGTAATGCAGACGAGCCGAGTTCAAAACATCCGCCAGCTACATATTTTAATTTTTTTTCTCGCAACATTATGAACTGTCCGTCCCATCACTGAAATGTTTGTTCTCTTTCTGTAGTCTTGCCAGGTGCCATACTAGACATTGGTTATAGAATATGAGTAAGGTGGTAAGAATACGTTACCATCGCAAGTAAACGTGATGAATAGTGAGAGCAGGTGAGATACCACACAGACATCTCACAGAAATGAAAACACCAAATAAACGGGTCCGAACTATGTTACAATAAAGGAATTCAAGAATCAAAATATCCAAAACGGAACGCAATTTCAAAATCCTCAAAAACATATGTTTTGACAAAGCACAGAGATACTTTGTGATTTTAAATCTGTTGCGTACATTTGTTGCAGCTTATGTGACAAACTATTCTGTTTTCATCATTTCATTGGGAGTAATCATGTTCACGTTCATACGAAAAGCTAAATCGGGCAAGGAGGCATATCTCACTCATTTACCAGGAGTACAAATTAGGTGCGCCGGTAAGAGATTCCTACCATATGACACACGTACTGTCACTAATGCCGTGTGTGACAAACCAGACATGTTTTTCGGTGGCGGATTCGGTTGACTTGTCGCCTTCTCATTAAACGTTTGCGGTTACCATTCGAAAGTCACTTCCTTTCGGGTGCTAATAGAGTAGTTGTGCAGAATCAGCTATCATTATAGGTCTCTTCATTGGACCTCGCTCTTGCAAACGGACGTTACACCACGACACAGACACAAATTTGAAGGTATCAAACAGCGCAAAAAAAAAAAAGAATGCACTAGGGACGTCTGAACAGGGCTCACCCGCTAGGCAGTTATGCATCCGTAATCACATAACCACGACGCCGTCGCTTCTTCAGTCTGCCCTATACTGCACTTCCTTGCTTGGACCTTTCACTGTTTCTATTTTGCCTGTTTTCTTAGTTCATTGCACATTCTTCCTTTTTTCACGCTTGATCTATGATCAGTTTTTGATGGGCTGTTAACTGGGCCCCCTTACCACTGAATCTGAGGGGGTGGCACAAGCGGTACCAAGCCGTCATTATACACTGCTGGCCACCGTAAATGCAACACCCCGAAGGAAGCATCCGAATCAAGTGAAATTTACACCATGGGTTTGCAGCGATGAGATATGCAACTGATTAGAATTTCAGCGCAGACGCACATCACGCGCGCCTGTGGCGCCACCTCATAGCGCCATTTAAGGCTTGGCGATTTCGACGAGTGTACGTTCGGCACGTGTGTTTACCTTGTGGTTGTTTCACAAGACGATCAGTTATGCCTCGTAGACAACATCGAACATCGTTTGATCAAGTATCCGAGTTCGACAGAGGAAGGATAGTGGCTTACCGAGATTGTGGATTATCATACAGAGAAATCGCTAGTCGTGTTGGACGAAACCAAACAACTGTAATGCGGATATGTGACCGTTGGATGCAGGAGGGTACGACGGACCGACGTGGTCGATCGCATTCACCTCGGTGCACCACTGCACGTGCTGATAGGCAAATTGTGCGCATGGCAGTGACGGATCGCTCAGTGACATCCCGAACCATAGCACAGCACATTGCGTCTGTAACGCATCATCCAGTGTCTGCGCGTACCATTCGACGCCGTTTACAGCAGAGTGGTCTGTCCGCAAGACGTCCATTGCTTCGTCTACCATTGACGCAGAACCACAGACGTCTCCGTCGCCAATGGTGTGATGACAGACGGATGTGGACGGCAGAATGGAATGACGTTGTCTTTACTGACGAGGCACGCTTCTGTCTGCAGCACCACGATGGTCGGATTCGAGTGTGGAGACACCGTGGAGAGAGGATGCTGGACAGCTGCATTATGCACCGCCACACTGGTCTTGCACCGGGTATTATGGTATGGGGCGGTATTGGATATTACTCTCGCACGCCTCTAGTACGCATTGCCGGTACTTTAAATAGCCGGCGCTACATATCCGTGGTGCTGGAGCCAGTTGTCCTTCCTTACCTTCAGGGCTCGGCCACAGCCATATTTCAACAGGATAATGCGCGACCGCACGTGGCACGCATTGTCCAAAGGTTCTTCGTCAATAACCAGATTGAAGTGCTTCCCTGGCCGGCTCGCTCTCCGGATCTTTCGCCGATAGAAAACATGTGGTCCATGGTTGCTCAACGAGTGACCCAGATTACATCCCCAGCTGCCACACCAGATGATCTTTGGCAACGTGTGGAAGCTGCTTGGGCTGCTGTACCCCAGGAACACATCCAACGTCTCTTTGACTCAATGCTGAGATGTGTGGCAGCGGTGATCTCCAACAATGGCGGCTACTCTGGCTACTGATTCTGGCAGGAACCACATGTCACAGACGTCTGTAAACGTAATCATTTGATACTTGGTCAACATGTTATCTACAAAATAAATTTTGTTGTGCTACCTCTTGTCTTTCTTGGTGTTGCATTTACGGTGGCCAGCAGTGTAAATGAATAACGTGTGTACAACTTCCTGACGGACATTTCCGTACGACGTGGTTCTGAAGAGAATGGACATTGTTTGATTGCACTATTCATCTTCGTATGGGCCCAGCACCTATCGTGATAGTATGGGGCGTTATTGTCGCCCTTTTTTATTTATTTATTCTTCACAATTATAGCCTACTGCCTGGAAAGTTGAGATAGGCCGTACAAATCTCATTTTCTTGGATAATAATAAATTCATATATAAACTATTTCTGAAACTTATTTTTTCTGCTTCTACTACTACAAAACTACTATAAAACCCTTAACCAGTTACCCAACTACTAAATCAAGTAATACGGAATGTGTTCTGTGTTTGTTCATTTATTTTGCTGATTAACCTGTCGATGGTAATTTTCGCTACTGGATCGGCTCTCAAACTATCTCTGTCAACAACCATTGTCTGCTGAATTCATTGGGCGTCGGCAGTACGCCATCAGCGTTTCTTCTACAACAAACAATTCCTCTAATCAATGTTACGTCTTAAAGTCCACACTTCCATAATCACTTGCACCAACGCAGTTTAGATTCCTGGGAAACCATTTCAATCTGTCTTCTCTGCATCAGCAGAAAATGTTGTTCAGCGGAGATGGCAGCATGCCAACGTGTGGTTGAATGCTTCGTGAACTGTTCCTTGGCCTTCCAGGATACTACAGCTGCAGTATCGTCCAAGATGCGTCAGGTCGACTAGCTCCTTAGTGTTGATTTGGGATCCAACATCTTTACTAGAGCATGCAGTCCCACAATGTGTGTTCTGGTGTCCTCACACAGCTGCAGACCCAGCTATCACTCATCTACCCTTGTTTTTGTATAGATACGTAACATTTGGGGCATTACCGGTCAGGTAATGTAACAACTCATTCGACAGATTAAGAAATCTCATTTGTAATCTCTCCCTGATGTTATAAATTGGCGCTCCTGCCTGTGCCTGGAGTGCCTCATTCATTTTGCCACATTTGTAATGTTGTTGTTGTTGTTGTTGTTGTGGTCTTCAGTCCAGAGACTGGTTTGATGTAGCTCTCCATACTACTCTATCCTGTGCAAGCTTCTTCCTCTCCCAGTACCTACTGCAACCTACATCCTTCTGAATCTGCTTAGTGTATTCATCTCTTGGTCTCCCTCTACGATTTTTACCCTCCACGCTGCCCTCTAATACTAAATTTGTGATCCCTTGATGCCTCAGAATATGCCCTACCAACCGATACCTTCTTCTAGTCAAGTTGTGCCACAAATTTCTCTTCTCCCCAATTCTATTTAATACCTCCTCATTAGTTATGTGATTTACCCATCTAATCTTCAGCATTCTTCTGTAGCACCACATATCGAAAGCTTCTATTCTCTTCTTGTCTACACCATTTATCGTCCACGTTTCACTTCCATACATGACTATTCTCCTTACAAATACTTTCAGAAACGACTTCCTGACACTTAAATCTATACTCGATGTTAACAAATTTCTCTTCTTCAGAAACACTTTCCTTGCCATTGTCAGTCTACATTTTATATCCTCTCTACTTCAACCATCAGCAGCTATTTTGTCCCCCAAATAGCAAAACTCGTTTACTACTTCAAGCGTCTCATTTCCTAAACTAATTACCGCAGTATCACCCGCTTTAATTCGACTTTTTCCATTATCCTCGTTTTGCTTTTGTTGATGTTCATCTTATATCCTCCTTTCAAGACACTGTCCATTCCGTTCAACTGCTCTTCCAAGTCTTTTCCTGTCTCTGACAGAATTACAATGTCATCGGCGAACCTCAAAGTTTTTATTTGTTCTCCATGGATTTTAATTCCTACTCCGAATTTTTCTTTTGTTTCCTTTACTGCTTGCTCACTATACAGTTTGAGTAACATCGGGGATAGGGTACAACCCTGTCTCACTCCCTTCCCAACCACTGCTTTCCTTTCACGCCCCTCGACTCTTATAACTGCCATCTGGTTTCTGTACAAATTGTAAATAGCCTTTCGCTCCCTGTATTTTACCCCTACCACCTTCAGAATTTGAAAGAGAGTATTCCACTCAACATTGTCAAAAGTTTTCTCTAAGTCTACAAATGCTAGAAACGTAGTTTGCCTTTCCTTAATCTATTTTCTAAGATAAGTCGTAGGTTCAGTATTGCCTCACGTGTTCCAACATTTCTACGGAATAAAAACTGATCTTCCCCGAGGTCGGCTTCTACCAGTTTTTCCATTCGTCTGTAAAGAATTCGTGTTAGTATTTTGCAGCCGTGGCTTATTAAACTGATAGTTCGGTAATTTTCACATCTATCAACGCCTGCTTTCTTTGGGACTGGAATCATTATATTCTTCTTGAAGTGTGAGGGTATTTCGCCTCTCTCATACATCTCGCTCACTAGATGGTAGAGTTTTGTTAGGCCTGGCTCTCCCAAGGCTGTCAGTAGCTCTAATGGAATGTTGTAATATGACATCTTTTATTAACTTTTGCGTATTGGTCTCCTTCCTTTAAGCAGTAAAAGACCACCCTCTACCCCTAATTTTCAAGTCCACTGAACATATTCCTAGAATTACTAACAAAGCATTATCCGGAGTAGTGCAGTAGCACTCATTGTTGAACTCTTCTGACTAGCGATACTGGCTTCGCCGGCCGGAGTGGCCGAGCGGTTCTAGGCGCTACAGTTTGGAATCGCCGGACCGCTACGGTCGCAGGTTCGAATCCTGCTTCGGGCATGGATGTGTGTGATGTCCTTAGGTTAGTTATGTTTAAGTAGTTCTAAGTTCTAGGGGACTAATGACCACAGCAGTTAAGTCCCATAGTGCTCAGAGCCATTTGAACCATTTTTGATACTGGCTTCACTAGCTCCAGTCTATGAGCCCAAACATCCGCACCGTATCCTACGACTGATACCATTGTGTACACAACACGATCACTTCTGACTCACATAGTCAAACATTTTGGCAGCAGCCGTTGCAGTTCTGACGTGTTAAGGCGAGTCGCTGTGCAACATCTTTGAGGTTTCCGAGACATCTTTCAACAGAATATCGCAATACCACCTATTGGCTGTGATGTACTGACTTACCTCGATACAGAGGGTGTTGGACTACTGTCCCGGCCTGCGGGTTCCCCAAACTCTACGCCAATGAAAACATTTCGTGCCGAGAGATTGGCACAACATTACTTGCCACTTGCTACGATTGCAGAACTTTGCTATAGAGGTGGAGAAGTGTTGTTTGACGGCTGGATAGGCCCCGACAATGCTGCTGCCGAATTCCAACACACACTGATAGACGAGCCTTAACACGATCTTATCACAAATAATTAACGCCGGCCGGTTTGGCCGAGCGGTTCTAGGTGCTACAGTCTAGAACCGCGCGACCACTACGCTCGCAGGTTCGAATCCTGCCTCAGGCAGGGATGTGTGTGATGTCCTTAGCTTAGTTAGATTTGAGTAGTTCTAAATTCTAGGGACTGATTACCATAGAAGTTAAGTCCAATAGTGCTCAGAACCATTTTTGAACCAATTAACATTCAAATACGATTTCTGGCAGAGAAGTCACTTTCCTTCTATATAGAACGTAGATCGCCTTACTCGAAGCTGTTTAGTGCAATTCTGCTGAAATGTTAATCATCTACATTTCAAAGTATGCATTACGCTTAATGCCAATTTGACGTTTATTTCATACCGCCTTCATGTTGAAATTTTAATGCCCAGCAGTGTAGTAGTAGTAGCACTTGTTGTTGTAGCTGTAGTAGTTTATATTCTTCCGTGGATCACTTTTAGAATAAGACTGATCTTCTTAAGTCATATACAGGTTGGTCCAGCTGCCCCTACCGATGTCGTTTTATGCAACCGGCAATGCTATATCTGGTCTTAAAAACCACGCGCGAGATTTTCTTATTCCCTCGCCCGCTATGTGCAAAGTATTAGTCCTACAGAAAAAAGTGAAGACGGTCTTTTTACAGAACGTAGTATTAGAGTTATTCAAGAAAAACCTACAAAACTGACCTTCTAACGCACCCCCTCCCCCCTTACGACACTCAGCATCAGTGAGGATTTCTAGTACGTTGTTCATGACACGGCCTCCTATCACTGAGCAAAAATTTGCGACTGCACGAATTGTTTCCTGCATTTGCCCTTTTTTGGTATTCATCGACTGGCCTTATTACGCAACCGACTTAGTCGAGCAATTAAAAATTCTAAAATTGACGTTCGCGTAAATTTTACCAAACTTTTGTGATTTTTGCAGGCCTTCGACTACGAACCTACTGTGCTTGTAAGAATGAAGTTTCAATCGAATTTTCAACATTATTAGTTTTAGCGTAACGTTTACAAACGTCGTTTTTCTTTCATTACCCTCACGGGCACGGTTAAATTAATAGTGTTAACGAAGTAGCACCATGCTAGTGGCGTAATAGCCCAATCAGCAGAGACCAGTACTGTCAGATATCGGGAATAATTTGTGTAGTCGGAAATTTTTGTACACTGGTGGGAGGGAGTGCCACGAACAACATACTGTGGTGAGGGATGGAGATGCGTTTCAAGGTCACTTTTGTATACATTTTTCTTCAATAACTCGAAAATCGTGGTCTCCAGCGATAATATATCCCGATACAAGATTTAACTACAGTAAATTTCCTACAAAAATTTCCTGTTCATTGTTTCTATAAGAGTAGTAGTTCCCGTGTGTTGAGCAAGGGAATGTGAGTCCCCCAAGGGGTTTTTGAAGGCCAAATATTCAGAATTGCATAAATCGATATCGGTAGGGGCAGCTGAATCAGCCCGTATAGTGACATTTCCACAGTTTTGTCTCTAGTTTGACAACAGTGGGACAGTAGACGGCCTTGGGCTTGTAGTGGTGTCATCCCGCTGTTTGGGTTAAGTAATTCAGAGAATGGATGGCTAGATGTTTTTGGGTTAGAGTCATCGTCCTCCAGAGCACAAGGGCAGACTGTTGAAAACAGTGCAACCACATTCGGTTTATCCCCGACTTAGGTTACCTATTGTTAAAAAATTTTTCTAAACAAGTCAATAATGTGCAATGCTCTGCTCAACGCCAGTCACTATACACACTAAACATATCAACTGACGTGAAGACCATGACGATGATGATTGATTTCTGAATTCCCATTTGGTTGCTTCAAAAATCATAGTTGGCATCCCTCCATACACAATGAGATATTGAGCTCAGAAAAAGGATAACATGTCAGTGTTATCCATTATACATCTTTGGTGTAAGGCCTTCAAGATTTTAAAAAAATCATTTTATTGCGGGAGGAGGAGGAGGAGATAAGTGTTCGTATTTCTCGTCCCGTCGACACCCAAGTCATTAGAGAGGGAGCAAAAGCTCGGCTTGAGGAAGGATGGAGAAGGTAAGCGGCCGTGCCCTTTCGAACGACCATCCTGCCTTTTACCATAAGCGAGTTAGGGAAATTACGGAAATCCTAAATCTGGATGGCAGGACGGGTAACCACTGCGCTAACCCGCTCGGTCAGTTTAGTGCGAAAATTTGTTGTGAAGTAACAGAGGTGCTTTGTTTTTGTGTACTCAAGCTACATTTTTTATGGAACCCCTACTCTGTGTTATTCAAGTAAATCTTCTATTAATAGTACATACTGCTTACTAGATACTGTTTAAATGCCTTTTGAATCAAGCTTTAATTGTATCTTTAATCTCGTAGGGAAATGTGTTACACAACTTTCATCATTGGTAGGAAATGTTAATTTGAGGTTTTTGTTCTTTTATTCTTTCTTCATAAATGTAAGTTCTCCGTGACGTTGTCCATTGTATTGCATTGTATTTTATTGTATGTTAACCTGGGACCTAGAAACGACGGAGAGGCTCCGTCCCCGCCGCAGCCGTCCACAACCCCACGATGACTACCACAGTCCACTTCACCCCTCCGCGGCCCCACACCTAACGCAGGGTTACTGTACGGTTCGGCCCCCGGTAGACCCCGCAGGGAACGTCTCACATCAGACGAGTGTAACCCCTACGTTTGCGTGGTAGAGTAATGGTGGTGTACGCGTACGTGGAGAAATTGTTTGTGAAGCAATCGCCGACATTGTGTAACTGAGACGGAATAAGGGGAACCAGCCCGCATTCGCCGAGGCAGATGGAAAACCGCCTAAAAACCATCCACAGACTGGCCGGTTCACCGCACCTCGACACAAATTCGCCTGGCGGATTCGTGACGGGGACCAGGCGCTCCTTCCCGCCCGGAAAGTCGTGCGTTAGACCACTCAGCTAACTGGGCGGGCCTGACGTTGTCCATAGTCAAGTACAGAATGATTGTGCAGTAAGTATCAAGATTATTTGTGACGAACACAAGTTGTGGGGCGGCGGATGAGTATAAGTTTGTAATAATAGTAAAAAAATCTGATTGCTGGATATATGCTTGCGTGTTGAATCAGTTTCTAGCTTTTAGAATGTTGTTATTGCTGTCTTTTGCCGTTCTCAACACTGGCTCTCTATTTACTCCGTGACCCCCAGAAAGTGATTTAATAAAACTTGGAGCCAGTAAATAGATATCCTAGTGCCCATTTTGCCTGAGAATGTTCTTATAGCTGCAGCTTATAGCTCTGAGGAATTAGGAGATTGTCCGGGATTTCTAATCAAAAACGGTTTTCCAAAATAGTTGAGTATATTCTGAAATTCACTAATAAAAACCACAAGTATCCCTACAACCTAACTAACAGAACAGTCCAGAGTCTAATACGCTGATGCAACTATAAATGTCCGACTCAAATGTTAAAAAGAATGCTCGCCATAATTTGATGAAAATATTTCATCAAACGCCACGCTAAATTTTTGGTAGAATGTCTGTCCCGCGACGGCACGTGAAAAATACGACAATACGCAAACTGAAGCTAGTTAATGAAAATCATCCCAGAATTAACACTTCACATGAAATGTTTTCATGGTTCCGCGTATCTCTAGTAACTTAATACGGCACCCGAGGCTGTTTGTAGCAGATACACTGATGCGACGCGACTACCGACACAGATGGCGTGTCATTCAGCGTCTGGAGAGAACTGGGGCCTTGCTTCCTCGCGCAGTGTTCTTATATATAAAGCCGCGGTGCGGACGGCGAAGGGAACGCCTGATCTTTCCGGCTCTCTCGACTAGCCGCTGGGCTAGTAACGCACCACTTCAAGTTACATAATAATTTATAGCTTCTTTGGCTGATGGCCGAAGAATCTCTTAATTTAAACGTGCATTCAGCACGCAGGTAAGTATTGATAATAAAATTTTGACGTGGCTAAGTTAAATACTTTAGGCGAGAGAATTAATCTAATTACCCTGCACGCAGCAGATGAGCTCTGAACTGTCCCTTTTGAGATCCGCTATTGCTATAATTTTATAGGTATTAAAAAGAAACTTTACACATCTTCATAATCATAGCGGACCTCCAACCTATTTAAATCTAAACATCCTAGCCTTATTTATTAACCTACTTAATCTATCTTGCTTCCTTCAGTTTTGAGATGAAAATCAGAAAATCATGAATTTCCACTAAAGTCTTAATTTGTGAAATCCGAAGTACTGTTTTTATTAAATCATAATGAAAGATGAATCTAAATATAAATTTTGAAGTCTCTAGCTCTTTTCTGTTGCGCCAGTGATTTTTTCAGAAAAACGTCCAAATCTCGGAAATGGCTGAAGTTATCAAACTGATATTTAACACACATTAATTTAGTATTATTGCTGACATGCTAGACAAGTTTTAGTTCATTTGCTCGATTTTTAAGGTATTGCGCAACATTTATGACGTCAGAGCTAGTTACAGCAGACTGGCTGGCACACAATGGAAACTGATGTGAATTTACTACAGCGTGAGTAGGCTGCTTCCCTACAAAGTGATAGGTGAATGTACACAGGTGGAATAGTTAAAATCTTCAGTGTTTCAGACAGATCTTTATAATGATCACGATTACTATTTTTCGTTATTATTGTTATGGGCATTTTGTGAAGTTCGAGAACTGTATTCATATTTTGTGCGTTTTTTTCTCCAGCAAAGAATTTCGCAGCGAAGAACTGAGATTTTATTCTCC
The DNA here is from genome assembly GCF_021461395.2 of Schistocerca americana. Lineage (NCBI taxonomy): Eukaryota > Metazoa > Arthropoda > Insecta > Orthoptera > Acrididae > Schistocerca > Schistocerca americana. The sequence goes on along the minus strand of NC_060125.1, from coordinate 448,715,856 downwards.
ATTCTCAATTCCTGCACGACCACGACATAATCTGCGTGAAATGTGCAACATATGACGATCGAGACGTTTGCCCCGAAATTTCATACAGGAAGGCGTGCCGCAAAGTGCTAGTGATGTCGTCATTGTGCAATTGACTGGAGTTCAGATGGTTCAAATGGCTCTGAGCACTATGGGACTTAACTTCTAAGGTCATCAGTCCCCTAGAACTTAGAACTACTTAAACCTAACTAACCTAAGGACATCACACACATCCAGGCCCGAGGCAGGATTCGAACCTGCGACCGTAGCGGTCATGCGGTTACAGACTGTAGCGCCTAGAACCGCTCGGCCACCCCGGCCGGCAATTGACTAGAGTAATGCTCGGTCCTTGACGTAACTGAGACAGTCTTTTTTTGCAAACCTCGGCCAAGTTCCCACGAGAAAGTTGGCAGGGTAAAAAGGTAGTCGCAAACAGGACTCTACGACTGACCATCAGCGTTTTCCAAATTTCAAGTTTTATCGGTGTTATGAAAGTTTAGAATGATCAGTATTTGGACTGCCGTTCAAACCCCCGCTTTAACATCGCTATTCAGGTTCTCAAAGTAGCGTAAAGCGATTGACGGCATGATTCCTTAGAAAGCACACAGCCAATTTCCGTTCACATCTTTCCCGATTCCGAGTCTGTCCTTCGTCTCTAATGACGGCATCATCGCCAGGGCGTCAAACGCTAATCTCGCTTCCTTCGCGACCTTCTCGCAGACACAGCCTGACCGATATGACGCCACGATTCCCCTGCTGGAACACCGCCTCACCACGTGCAGAGGCCCTGCAGAGCCTGGGAAGCTCGCTCACAGAATATGCAACTTTCTCTTCGCTCGCAACAGCAAACAAACACGGCTGTCCGGGTGGCGCTATTTGCGTTTCGGAGCGCACAGTCAACAGCCACTGCTGAGGGTCCGCCAAATGAAATAATTCTATTAGCAAATACACTCAGCGCTGGAAATAAACACGGGGGCACGCGACTCGTCGAGAGATCCATGTTACCTCGCTATCAACAGCCGACTGCACTCACCGCGTGCACTTTTCAGAGGGCCTAGAGTTCGTTTCCATTCGTGATGTGGTGTCACCGCCAGACACCACACTTGCTAGGTGGTAGCCTTTAAATCGGCCGCGGTCCGTTAGTATACGTCGGACCCGCGTGTCGCCACTATCAGTGATTGCAGACCGAGCGTCACCACACGGCAGGTCTAGAGAGACTTCCTAGCACTCGCCCCAGTTGTACAACCGACTTTGCTAGCGGTGGTTCACTGACAAAATACGCTCTCATTTGCCGAGACGATAGTTAGCATAGCCTTCAGCTACGTCATTTGCTACGACCTAGCAAGGCGACATTACCAGTTACTATTGAGATTATGAATAATGTACCGTCAAGAGCGATGTTCACCATTTACGGATTAAAGTTAAGTATTCCAACACCTTGACCTGTTCCAGACCTCACGTCAGCCTGCGTGAGCTAAAACGCGTGCCTTTCGGTTTCCTCTAGAATCACGGTGTTGGCTCTCCTGCCAACCCACAACACGTGACATTACAGCTAATGTGTCCAGCAACTCTTCTAACACGGAAAGAGCGTAAAGCCTCGGAAAAATGCTACTGGAGACTATATGCAGGCGACAGTGACCCAGCAAACTGGTACAGTGATGGATCAAGATTCAGCAGGGCATGTAGGTGAGGCCATACTGCGGTCGTAGCGAAACAACTCTAGCCGGCCCAAGACGCATCGGGTTACTTACATGTGCGTTCGTGAGAGGACACTAACAAAAAAATAACCCCGAATAATGGATAATCAGTACGTATCATTGCAGGTTTCGGAACCATTGTTAATAACTGACTCACTCGCGAACTTGTCATCGGGTTATTAATTTTATATCGAGGTTTCCCAAACATTCATTAGAAATTACCTAAAATTTAAAAAATCAAAGAGAAAATAGCCGGCAATACACAGATCCCTGACATGTTGAAACCAGTATTTATGAATATGATAGGATTTAATTATTTTATCTAGATGGCGACAAATATTGAATTCAGATAAAAATTCAAACAGCTCTTTTCGTTCCTCGAGGAGTGCAGTGGTGTAAAGACGACCACGTGTCGTCGGTTGGAGTTACGGCAGGATGTGAAACCTTAGTGGACCGAAGACGATGTCGATTTCTAAGTCCCCGTGCCAACTGTCTTCCTAGCAGTTGGTACTAGCACTATTTTTTCAAAAGGTTCAAACGGCTCTGAGTACAATGGGACTTAACATCTGAGGTCATCAGTCCTCTAGAACTTAGAACTACTTAAACCTAATTAACCTAAGGGCATCTTACACATTCATGCCTGAGGCAGGATTCGAACCTGCGACCGTAGCGTTCGCGTGGTTCCAGACTGAAGCGCCTAGAACCGCTCGGCCACAAGGGCCGCAAACAGACTGAAGCGCCTAGAACCGCTTGGCCACAGGGGCCAGCCCCTATTTTTTGAAGTTGGAAGCTCGCTGGAGTGCGGGCATTATGAAGTCAAAAACCTCAGAGCGCGGTCGGCCCAAATCCAGGTTGCCAGCTTCTCTTCAGACCAGCAATAGTAGCAAGATGACTCTGGTACGAATGCGATATGCTCTCGACACTTGCCTCCTTGACTGAAATTGCGGTTTGCCTGTGCATTACTTTGAGCAGAAGACAGTAACTTCGTTCCGGTTTCAAATGGTGTGCACGACAGCACTGTGCTGTTGCCGTGATACGACACATACCACCATATAGTAAGCAGTCATCGCAACCATCATTCTTTATTACCTCGATTGCTCTCTCTCTCTCTCTTTGTTTAGCATGTTAGGATTCTCAAATGATGCTCTCCTTAGTGGCTCTCGTTTTAGCCCTGGTGCGTTGTTGTCGGCTCGCCTGACAGGCTCTCTCCACAGACTCTCAGTCTTTCCTTTGACGGGGTGACGCAGAGCTGCGCCCGGTCTCTCCAATCTTACCACCGTTACACGTAATGTAACAAGGCATTAATCTGGTCAAGTCAAATAATTGAAATGAATTCAGGATTGGTGAGAAGTTGAAAGGTATGTGCTGAGATTCGATCAGGATAGAGCCAGTGAAAAATGTCGATAGTTCCCAACCGCAAGGTTGGACGAGTAGTATATCTTCGAGTAGTAAGATCTTTGACAGCTAACAGAGCTAGGTGCACGCGGTAAAAGTTTGAGGAGTGGTGAGGAGATGCGCAGAGACAGCAGACGTGTTTCGAGTCGGAGCTAGATGCCTGCAGGAGGCAGCCGGGTCGTGACAGCATCAAAGTAAGAATTGGCGCTACGCACATAATAAGCTATATATTGAGCGAAACTCGGCACATACCTGGGGAAACTAGAAAGAATAATTAATAAAATAGGTTTTCTTTGGTTAAATAATGTCTAAAAGCTAGATAGAAATCCCATTGTTGATGCAATAAGCGTTTTGCGAAACTTTCTCGTAAATCCATGCTATAGAAATTTTTTTTTTAGTTTTTCACATATGCCTTAAAAGTTTGAACAATAAATACTTTTTAGATAAAATTAGAGTTTCATCTCACACCTTATGTCGTTCTCCGCATCCTGTGCTTGCATTGAACCAAAAGGTACATTAAAGTAAAGTTCCCATGAGTAAAGCTAATAATTTCATTTATCAGAGTAAAATAATCTATATGCCATTGCACAGTTGGCAAATTATTCAGATCAGGACACAATTTTTATTAAGTAACAAACAGGGCCAAAATGAGTAAAGTTATCTAGAATGACAATTTTATGCCATTGCACTACGGCTGAGTTGAATATATGTTTTATTATCGGCTAAACGGGAAGGGGTGCACAAGCTAAGTCCACAGACGCAGTCAGATGCAGGTTGGTGACTCATTTATTTTACCACTAAACTTTCATGCAGTCAGATGTGTATTTTGAGTATTAATTTTCCAACGATATTTTCATGCAGTCAGATAAAGTTCAGTTCAGTTAAATACGCAGTCAGATGCAAGTTTTATTAAAGACTAAAGCAGTCACATGCAATTCAGTCTAGTTTAAGTAGAGAATTTTTATTAACAACACTTTCAAAGTCACTAGTTTCAAATATCCGTAATTTTTATATTAATGAATATTTGCTCACGGAACAATTTGTTGTCGGTTCTCAGAACCATGAGAATGTGTGTACTACACTACAACCCAATGTATTCTCCTGCGCTGTCGATCAAACGACGCAAACGTATAGGAATGTCATCAATTGATTTCCGCAGAAAAGTCACAGGCACATTTCCGAGGGCAAATGAGATCCTCTCATCTAATTGGTCCACAGTGCGTGGGTTTGTCTTCTTTGGCCCAAGCCCAGAAGAAGAAGTCACAAGGGATGAGGTCGGGACTTCTCGGAGGTCATTCGCGGGTTCCCAGCCGTCCCAGCCAATGTGCTGGGAAGTGTTCGTCTACCGAGGCACGAACGATTCAGAGAAAATGAGGTCATCCTCCGTCTTGCTGAAAAATGATAACCGCAACATAGTCCCATTGTGATATCAGTAGCCACATGTATGCATTCAGCATCTGGTGATACCAGTTGTTTTTCATGGTGTTTCGCAATATGAAGGAAACAATCAGACGATCCGCAGTCATACCGCACCAGACTCTCATTTTTGGTCGACTCTCCGATTTTTAAATTGTCATTCCTGGATTTTTTTCTGCCCAGCAATGGCCATTGAGTCAACTGACGAATCCCCCTACGTGGAACACCACCTCATCACTCTAAACAATGTTCTTCAAAAATCCGGCCAATCGTTATGCCATGACAGCATATTCCATCCAACTTTCACAATCCTGCAACGATAAATCCTGAATATAATGGTGTTTCCATGATTTCCAGGTCATGTCCTTCTTTAATACAACATGCTGACTCTACTGTCATGAGATGCCTGTCGTGCTGATTCACGAGGACTGCGCGTCAAGACGTCCCTCACTGGTGCGACGTTTTCTGTATACCGCGCAGCCGAAGGACGCCCTCTTCGTGGTTTATCGACAACCGACCCACTTGGCATTAGCTTGGTGTGACTTTTCTAGTGGTTTTGACATCAAGTGTGGCATGAGGTCCATGAAAACCCTGCCACCATGACTGAACAACGCCTACAGATCGGCACACTTCAAACCAGGAAGCCATCTGTGCGGCCTTTTGCATAAAGTCTGTCCGCAGCTCGTGGTCGTGCGGTAGCGTTCTCGCTTCCCGCGCCCGGGTTCCCGGGTTCGATGCCCGGCGGGGTCAGGGATTTTCTCTGCCTCGTGATGACTGGGTGTTGTGTGATGTCCTTAGGTTAGTTAGGTTTAAGTAGTTTTAAGTTCTAGGGGACTGATGACCATAGATGTTAAGTCCCATAGTGCTCAAAGCCATTTGAACCATTTTCTTGCATAAAGTCTGCTTTCCTGCCTTCTCATCGTCCACCGTACAGAAATGATACGGATGGTCAAGGTATTCTCGAGGACCCCATAACAAAAAATATCAACAATCAGAAAAATTATGGTCATTTGAAACTAGGGAGCGACTACTCACCCACCCCGTATATCCTCATTTGAAAAAAAAAATCAAGTTTAGAGGTATATCTCTATGATTAAATAGGTAGAAAGAATATTCAGTACGTGATGAACCAGAAGTAACGACTCGTCTGTATAAATTACAAGATCAGACAAAACCCTTAACATCCTAAATTATAAACGTGTGAAGATGGGAGAGAAAGTGTACCATATATTGTATAGAAGAATAATCATGAGTATACTTTCTAAAAAGGGGTGTCTGAAGAAACAAAAATTGAAAAACTACGCAAGAATAGCAGGAGATATCAAAATATGGATAATGTGTGGAAATCAGTAAAGGATAATTTCGGGAGAAAGACAAAGAAATAATTTTTGTAAGTCCTGCAAAATTTATGAGAGGGGTCTTGCGTAGATGAACCAATGAACGCACTGAGTACTGAAAAAAATGTCAGCCAGCGAATTTTTTGGTAGATGTAAATGACATAAATTCAAGATAAGGGTATGAAGGTTCAAGAAAGTTTGTGGAGCGAGAGAAAGATTTTATTTTGGTATTACAGTGAAGGGGGTACATAACAGGATAAGAATATGCGACTGCTGCTAAAAGATGAAAATCAGCTATCAGAGCAGAACATCAATCCCAGCGAAACTTAATAATCTATTTGCATCTAACTATAGGACTTGATGTGAAGATGAGTCGTTATTTACAGTAAACAGTGACGCATATAACGCAAAAAATTTAGGTCCTAAAACGAACACACGGAAACATTAACGAACAAGTATAATAATATACGAAGTGAACCTTCAGAGAAACATTATTAATATCACAGCTCCATCAGAGCTGTAATTTCACTGAAATTAATCATGCAGTTGCCTTTGAGAAGCCTTTACGAGGTCTTCCACTTTTCCTGGTGTTTGCATCACTGCGTCACAATCGAATTCTCGGCTAAGGATTATAGGGCTGCCTAGCATTTTGCATGCCTGTATTTGATCTGTTTGAGGTAGCTCCAGGATGTTTTAGATTTATGCTTTATATGTGGAAGGTGAAACAGACTTTTGCTGAGTGGAGAATTTCTAGAAATTGTTTTGATGCATTTGGTCACCGGCTATCGTCTGAGATCGGATGATGCTATATTACGGAACATGAGGACAGTTACTTAACGTCGATTTTAGCGTGCCAATGTCAATTCTCATTGTGTCGTTTACCTGCCCATCAGTCGAGTTGACTTAACTACCTCTTGCTCACGTCAAAGCACAGTGCTCGGTAACAGAATACACAATAATTTGTTCTGCCATACATAGGTGTCTTGTTGTGCTGCCCAGCATGTTTTTTCCTATTTAAATTTTTTGTCCGGTTATTTGCGATGTTTCCTAAATTTTAGACACTGTCGATCAGAACGGTAGTTGTGGCTTAACTGTGCATCTCTGAAGTCAATAAAAAGCATTATTTTCTTGATGATTGGGCCTGCTGCGAAACATATGTCTTGAAAGGACATTGTAAGTAAGGTTACAGTACCAGTGATGAAAAAAATTATTGATTATTAGACAGCTGTTTCGAAGGTTTCCACTTTAAAATATGTCTACCTTGTCCAAACATATATATATATAACATCTGGTGTGACTGTATCTGATAACTGTTCCCGTTACATTTCACGTGAATATCGATTTCACATTGATTTTGTGCTGTTTTATACTGTGTGGCTTAATATTTTAGAAAAATATTGTAGATATGTCCGGTGATTTTTTTTTTATGACAATGGCCATGTCATTGGGCCACAATTGTTCGCGATTGGTTTGAAGAACATTTTAGAAAATTCGAGGTTATATTTGGTGACTCAGATCGCCCGACATGAATCCTATTGAACTTTTCTGGGACTTAATCGAGAGGTCTGTTGCGCACAAAATCCTGCACCGGCAACACTTTCGCAATTATGGACGGCTATAGAGATAGTATGGCTCACTATTCCTGCAGGGGACTTCCAACGACTTTTTGAGCCCATGCCACAACGCGTTTCTGTACTACGCCAGGAAAAAGGATGTACGACACGATATTAAGAGGTTTCCCATGACTTTTGTCACCTTAGTGGAATAGCTTCCGAGATGTTGTTGCCCAAATGTTGCTTATGTAGAAGTTACATAAAATAAGGAGCCAACAATGACCCTTGAGGCAGCTCACTTTTTGCTTTATACAGTATGATTTACTCCAACATATTCGCACAGTGACTCTGAAACAGTGATACTGTAGTATGGTCTCCAGTAGTTTATTGAGTTAGTGCAGCCGATGGAGATAATTTCGTACTACGTCGGCAGACTTACTCTGATTGTCACTCGCATTAGACACTGTAAGGAACGTAGACGTCAGCGCCTTCTAACTGAAGCTTATGAAGGAAAAGCTTATAGTACCATGACACCCCCTCCTGCCGCCACCCGCAGCTTGTAGCCCAGCGTGCCCCCCCCCCCCTCCCCCCCCCCCGCCACCCCCCCAGCTCTACGCCTCTTACTGCGACAAACTACAGCGCACGCCCAACTTCCGTCTTCGTTGTGGTTTTCACTGAAGATTACAACTATCTATCTTAATACCACAGCATTAGGAAGCTCCTTGCCTCCAAACTTCCACCAACTACGTTCGCAACACTTAGCTTGCCAGGCTCGCATGCGTGCTGCCCAGATAATAACTAGTTAGGAAGACACGGTTTCAAGAAATTGCCCTACTAGCCTCCTACAAGCGAAGCGTAACAAGTTCAACATCATCGGTGTTGTACGTACTGATCTGTATTCAGACGCCATCTTACTAAATAAAATACTACCAACCAACGTTAATGTCCTGACAGTATGGAGAGGAAATGCGTGGCAGTGTCTTCTTATTTGGTATATCGTTTTCCTGACAGGTACTGACTGGACGTTTTCCACTTTCCATTGTTCACTGTCTCTCCCCTAACCTGATGGTAACTTTGTACATATTTCCAGTCATCCAGCATCCCAAGCGTTTTCTTCCTATCTCTCTCTTCCCTTCAATGAATCAGGCAATCTCTACGTAAAAAACGCCCCAGCCACGATTATTTCATCCCCTGTTCCTCAATCCATTTCACTGTAACATCAATCTCCACAACCGGATTCAAAATCTACTTTACCATATTTACTCTCTCATTTTGACCGTCCATTATTCACAAATAGACGCCAGACAAAACAGCTACCCGACCTTGTTTAGTTCTGTATGAATTCTTTTCGCAGTCAACAAACCTTTCGCGATCTTTTCCATCACAAATACCACAGTGATAGATACAGCAGGTCACACATTTCGGTTCATTAGCGAGGTAATGGAGAAATGCCATAAGTGTAGCTCACACTCATAAACCATTAGTTTAACTATCACGAAATCTTTGAATAGTCAATAAAATCTCAAACTGGTATTTATCCTATACAACTTGAACGGTGTATTAGCATAATTAGGAATGATCATTATATACAGTATAGTTAATGGTATCTAAAAGATATATATTTAGATTTAATCGAATGGAAATTTAGTTTAAGGTCGCCATTAAATAAAGTAATCGATTATATCAAATATTTTTTTAAATTAACAGATTAAATGAGCCAGTAGTATGATTGCTGGTTAAGTCTAAGGATCAGCTGAAAGCATCTCCAGCAGCACGTAATTTTCTTACTCAACAGTAAATAATTTGCAACTCAATAAACAGAAGATGTGCCTCTTATCAATAAAGAGAGCATATTCAAAATACCAGTTATTTGTATACGGGTAGCCTGAAAGTAGATGACTCACAGCTTAAACCTATCATTAATCAAACAGGCAACCTGTTTCTACGTTGATTACTTTATAAAATAAATCTTTACTTAATAAGAAAATAAATGAATGGACCTGTATACACTTGCACAACAGAAAACGCTCTAGGATGTATCCCATGGAACAAAGATTGGAATGTGTGGGATGTTACTGCCATCAGCAACAGTGAAATTCAGTTCAACTTGGACTGAACATTTACTCTACTATAGACAATTAGAAATGCAGTACACTCTCGTAAAAAAACGTAATGGTTGTTGGTGCCTGCCTTAAACAATCATTCGGGTGCAACAAATAATCGGATACCTTGCCTGATGGGCTTGTAAATGATTGGGTCTCATAAAATAGGAATATCTCAATGGTAAGAAATGACACACACACTTCGCATTCACACTAACACCACACAGAAGATAAAAAAAGAAACTGGAAGAAATACGACGAGCACCACAGATACACATAGTCGGCGAAGGGTTTACTCCACCGGCATAACTCATATCACGTAAAACTCAAGAACTACGAATCGAAATGCAAATCAGATCCGGAATGTATGTAAGACACATCATACACGTGAAGACAATGTAATTTAAGCCCTACCAGTATAGAGCAAAAACAGAAAACCGACGGGATGGAGGCTCGTTTGTTTTTTAATGCGTGGTCCAAGCCATAAAAAGCCAGGCCAAGAAAGAAACATTAAAATTCCGAAAAACGGGTTAATCCGCGCAAGGAAATACTCACAAAAGTAAATTATCGTGAAATAATTGCAAGGTGAAACAGATTCCGCGAACTGAGAGCTCTCCAAACCATCAACGAACACGCGGAATCGCACAAACAAAGGCACATGTGCTAACGGATAGAAGTTACGGAATGGAATTGAAAATTACGAAACAAAAGAAATTATAATATAAGAAACGCAAGCAGATGCACATTCACACTGGGAAACACGAATTCTAACTGAGTATAGCTCCCACATCACTCTCCCACATACCTAACTTCTGGCTGGCCAAAGTAATTATCTGTAAGTAAAACTGAAGAATTACAAAAACTCTCCCATTTACTATTCTGAATAAAATATTCTACTTGACTATAAAGGCTTGAAGCTGCAAAAACAAACGGCTCAAGAGTTCAGCCAGTCTGAAACTTACAGTAACTTTCTCTCTTAAAAATACCAGGAATGAGTGAAGAACACGCCAGACGATTTGGGGTCCACACAAGTAGCGAAAGTCGTCAGATAAAACTCTTTCTGCGCCCTGCCAACTTAAGCACAATAGCGCTTCGACCAGGAGGAACGAAACCTCTTTACCTCACGCTAAGCCTACACAGGAGTTGGCTAAACTACCACAGTAGCAGACAAGAAGTTTACCCCATGCCAAACACTATGAAAACCCAATATACAGACGCTTTCACTCACTATCATACAAAGAGGGTAGGAATGCACAAGAAGGATAGAAGTACAACATTACAACGTCTGAATCAAATGCGGGGAATGTGGAGAAAACACAGATACTTAATAAATCGACGTATATGTATGTAAGACGGATAGAGAAGAAATGTGTATTGAGAGAAAGAATGAAGTTGTGGCTAATTAGGACATACTCAGCTGCTGACTATTTCTCCCGGCAACATTTGTTAAGTGCACCGAACGTATGAGGTGTTAAAGACATGTAGAAAGCTGTTAAATTTTAGCGATACATTATAAAATGACTCATATAATAGACCTTCCAGATATAACTTTTTTCTTTTGTCCTTCAATTCGCTCCTTTTAAAATACATATTTCGCTGTGCTCATAAACACAGCGTCGGTTAACTTAACATCTTTATTGCTTTAGCATCTTTCTTACTTAAGTTTTTGTTACTTATATGAAGCTGGGCAACGTTTTGTAAATGTCAAGAGTGTAGGCAGCAGTGAAACTACGATGGTATGTTTTCAAAAAGTTCTACGAGAATTTGAGAGCTCTGATACAGTGCTCGTGCCAAATTATGGTGATTTTAAAGCAAATAACAGAAATACACGACGAATTCGTAGCAACAGAAATAAGGAGCACGTAAATTATCGCCTCTTTCCACGTGTTATTAACTTAATGGACATTACCTGTCTATTTCTGTCAAGTAATAAAAAGTTTCTCGCTTAAGTTACCAAATTCTCAACCTTTAGCTTACAGTTCACAGAATCAACTACTTCGAGACGCGACCCCAACAGGGAAACAAGAATGTCAGTAAGAATCATCTGAAAACCGACTTTTAAAAAATCCGAATCCGACAACTGTTTGATTTAGATAAACTATTTTTTAAACCTATACTTTTGGCTGGTAGCGTCCCGTCTTATAAAGCTTACAAAACACTCGTGAGAACTGGGAATATTAAACGCATACAAAGAAGGGCAAAGCGAATGGCCACAGATTTGTCTGACCTATGGGAAAGCGTTACACTTTTACTCAAAACCCTGACTGTTTCAAACCTGAAGATAGCTGCCAACTATCCTGCGCAGAGTTTCAAAAACAAGTGAGGAATTTAGGAATATACAACTCCCTACGTATCGCTCACGTAGAAACAGTGAAGACAAGATTAGACTAATTACAGCGCATCCGGAGCTATCTAAGAAATATTTTTTCTCGCGTTCCACACGCGACTGTAACGGCATCAAACCCTAATACGTGATACCTTGGGAAGAACCCTCAGCCATGCACTTGACAGTGGTTTTCAGAATACGGATGTAGGTGTAGACTTAGTTGGACCGTAAAATGGATGAAACAGTTTTCAAATGTAGAAGAAAAAGTTGATAATTTTAAAAACAAATAGAATACTGTCAGTTATATGGAATTATAATTTTTGTTCCTAACTTTAAACTAATAATTAGATTTGGGATATGATTCACGCTTTTATAACATAAAAAACATGATGTTTATATTCATCCAGAAACAACTGTGTTAATCTTATTTCTTCTATTTATTAGTCTTTGCAGTGAATAGGAACACGTGGAAACCTGTATTAGATCTAGGAAAATAAAAACTAAAAATATTGAACGAATTGTGGTTTTTTAATCTGTTATCCAAATAAAAATTGTTACATTTTAATTACTTTATTTTAAGATTAATTTGATGAACTTGGTTTGTTTGTTAATCATTAAGTCACTGAAATCATTTTTAAAAATAATGTCTTTGAATGTACAAGTCGTATCTCCAGGAGCGACGAAGAGCTTTCGAGGGACATTTTCTTTACTACTTATCATCTGTTAAAATAAATGTGTTTAATAGGCCTTGGAAAAAAATTTGCTATCTAAATAACAAATCTTACATGCATGCAATCTAAAAGACTTATCTTTTTCATATGCACACATAAAAAGTTTTGCATCACCCTGGTTCCCAGAATTCCTGAAGATAGACGTTGACTGTGGATTTTGTATCACAGAGACATTCCCTTTGACTGTTCAAAGATTTCACTAAACCCTTCAAAAGATGCGAACAACCATGCATGAGGAGCACCTATTAGACGGAGGGGGTCCGACAGCCGATCAGTTCCAGTCATTCCACCAGGAAGGAGGAACACGGCTGGTGTTGTCTGTAGTTCAGCCACGCCTAGACGGTGAATACCACGGTTCGATCGCGTCCGCATTATTACTTCGTGCCAGAAAAGGCTCTCAACAAGAGAAGTGTCCAGGCGTCTCGGAGTGAACCAAAGCGATGCTGTTCGGACATGGAGGAGATACAGAAAGACAGGGACTTTCGATGACATGCCTCGCTCAGGCCGCCAAGGGACTACTACTACAGTGGATGACCGCTACCTACGGATTATGGCTCGGAGAAAACTGACAGCAAAGCCACCATGCTGAATAATGCTTTTCGTGCAGCCACAGGACGTCGTGTTACGACTCAAACTGTGCGAAATACGCTGCATGATGCGCACCTTCACTCCCGACGTCCACGGCGAAGTCCATCTTTGCAAGCACGACACCATGCAGCGCGGTACAGGTGGGCCCAACAACAAGCCGGATGGATGGCTCAGGATTGGAATCACGTTCTCCTCACCGATGAGTGTCGCATATGCCTTCAACCAGAGAATCGTCGGAGACGTGTTTGGAGGCAACCCAGTCAGGCTGAACGTCTTAGACACACTGTCCAGCCAGTGCAGTGAGGTGGAGGTTCCCTGCTGTTTTGGGGTGGCATCGTGTGGGGCCAACGTACGCCACTGGTGATCACGGAAGGCGCCGTAACGGCTGTACGATAGGTCAATTCCATCCTCCGATCGATAGTGCAACCTTATCGACAGCATATTGGCATGGCATTCGTCTTCGTGGGCGACAATCTGCGCCCCTTATCGTGCACATCTTGTGAATGATTTCGTTCAGGATAACGACATCGTTCGACTAGAGTGGCCAGCATGTTCTCCAGACATGAATCCTATCGAACATGCCAGGGATTGATTGAAAAGGGCTGTTTATGAACGACGTGACCCACGATCCACTCTGAGGGATCTACGCCTAATCGCCTTTGAGGAGTGGGAGAATCTGGACCAACAGCGCTTTGATGAACTTGTGGACTGTGTGACACGACGAATACAGGCATGCATCAATACAAGAGGACGTGCTACTGGGTATTAGATGTACCGGTGGGTACAGTACTCTGGACCACCACCTCGGAAGGTCTCACTGTATGATGGTACAAAATTGCAAGTTGTGTTTTTTATGAGCAGTGAAAATGGCGGAAATGATGTTTATGTTGATCTCTATTCCAATTTTCTGTAAAGGTTTCAGAACTCTCGGAACCGAGGTGATTCAAAACTTTTTTTGATGTGTGTACTTTAATCACAGAATAATCTCTTACCTTGAAGATGGCGCCACATGGTTCTCCATTTCGTCAAATTCTTCGTCTTCTTCTGAACAGGCACTGACCATTACTATTTTTATTCACCCCACGAATTCCGAAAACACAGCCTTACGTTCTCAATTAGCCTATACGCAAGTCAAATCAAAGTATACTTGAAAGCTGAACTTTCTGTTAACGAAACGGGGCTACAGATTTGTTTACCACGTACTTAAATTAAAACAACTCAGTTTAGATTGGTACTTATAAATAAGTTCGATGTAAGTAAATTGAAGACCACATCCGATGACTGTCATGGAGTGAACAAAAATCAACTGATAATGTCACTAAGTTTAAATTCCGTGCTAGATTGGTTCACTACCAACCTAGACAAACAAATATTTGAGTGATATTCCCATATGTGTTCCGACACGAAAGTATAGAACTTTTTTGGAAGTTCACTTTTGTCCACCGCTTTCTTTCTATGCACCTCATTTTTCGGTAGTGTTTTGTGTGATTCAGTCAACCGTACTTGATACTCTACGGACATAATTATCATTATCCTTTCTCTCTCCATTGGTTTGACTTTTGATTTTTGATGTTTTATCACTGAGTTTATGAGAATAAATAATGTGTTGACTCACTAACTGCTCAACATCTCTCTCTTTTGTGTTATGTGCAGTTCGTTTCTCTGCCTTCTGTCATTCCAGTCTACACCAACATCTAACCAACGTCTAACCTGATCTCCCCCGACATTTGATTGCTGTCCAAACACACACACACACACACTGCATGTAGTATCAGTGAGTGTGCTGCGTGCAGTAAGTGTTTAGAACGGGGAAGGCGCGCATCTATCTGACACTGACCGAGGGCAGATTGTGATGGCCCATAGGCTCGGCACGAGCATTTCGGAAACTGCACGATATGTCGGATGTTCCGGGAGTGCTGTGGTGAGTGTGTTCAACACATGGTGAAACCAACGTGAAGTCACATCGTGGGGTTGGACGTTTTGTATCCCGCCTGGAAGGCGGCGCGTGGTTCTGCTCCTGAAAACTGAAAAGTTGGCCGAATGCAGGAAGTGAGTAGAAGCAGGAAAAGGTGAAAATGGTACTGCTCTTAGAAATGGTTTTACTATATCACAATAGTAACTGAATACATAATTTTGCATTGAGGAGCACGTAGGTGCGAAACCGTATTCCCGTCATAACTAGTACAAAGTCTCAATGGCAAGCCAACACCCTCTGAAGTGATGTTTCTAGACCGTTGCTCTTGATGAAAATGGGCAGAATCTGTAGCGGAGCTCGTAGACCTCCACAGCACTCGCTAGAGGGCGCTGTCGTCGGTGTCTGTCGCAATGCCAACTTAAGAACTTTCACCTACGCCGTGGCATCGTAGCTATCGATACCACAGGGCGACCACCACTCATTCAGATGCTGAGAGATGTCTGATCACACATTGTGCAGAACACTCCTAACTATGGGCCTGTGTAGCTGACAACCCGTGCATGTGCCAATGTTAATACCAAAACATGGGCAACTAAGACTGAAATGAGCATCTGACTATCGGCACTGGACGTTGACGAAATGGCAGAGCGCTGCATGGTCCGTTGACGAAATGACAGCGCTGCATCGTCTGATGAATCTCGATACTTTCTTCATCATACCGAGGGGGGGGGGGGGGGCACACGATTCCGTCATCTTCCAGTGGAACAGCTGCTGGACACCTGCACTGTGGCATGGCAGCCCCATTATGCTCTGGGGAACAATGAGTTCAGTGGAGCTTGTGCAAGGCACCATGACAGCGAAGGTGTACCGTACACTGGTTGCAGGCCACGTACACCCCTTCGTGACGACCATGTTTCCCGTCGGCAGTGGCATTTCTCAACAAGGTAATGCACCATGTCACAAGGACAGGAGTGTGATGGAGTGGTTCTAGGAACACAGTAGCGAATTCCAACTGATGTGCTGCCCCCCCCCCCCCCCCTACATGTGGGTCGTGACTGAACGTGGTCAGAACTCATCGCCCCCCTCCCAGGAATTTACGGCAATTAGCTGACTTTTGTGTGCAGATGTGGTGCCAGATCCCTTCAGCGACCTACCAAGGCGTCACTGCTTCCATGTCACGACGCATCGCCGCTGTTACCCATGCCGAAGATGGACATACCAGCTATTGAGTAGGTGGTCACAATGTTCTATCTGATCGGTGTTCATTTTAACTGAAGACAATGAAATATCTCGAAAACTGCAAAACAGACCAAACAAAGTTATAATTTTGTTTGTCGCGGATGGCGACATCCAACGATACCACACTCGACCCCCACCCAACCCCGTGCGTAGGTGGTGGGAGTCAACTTTTAAATCTTTAGTGAGAACCACATTTTTTTTATTGCAGATTACGATTTTGAAGCGTTTTCTTTATTTCGCCACGTGTGGCGCTGTAATCTGAGGTATGGAAATGGTTATACAATCGTAAACAATCGTAATTTACGACCTTTTACTCAATGGCCCTTGAATTTCCAATGGCACGTGGAGCCCCACCTACATCCTGCGTGGGTAGGACAGGCCAGTATTTCATAGCTTCTAATTGGAAATCCCATTCGCAACGTTATATTTCTCAGGGGGACTACGACATATCATAATAGGCAGTACATTGCGATCGGAGCTCACGAAGAACGGAAAGCGGCTCTAAACATCACAATACTTGTGCAGTGTTTATTACCCGCATACCTACCTATCATTTGGAAAAACAAACGTGCAAGTGGATGACGAATATTATAAACACAAAAAGAAACTGAAATGATCTTGATTTACGGAGAATGTCGAAGAAATGTTGAGGCTGCTGTTGCCTTGCATGCCGAGCGTTTTCCAGAGAAAGCTCGCTCTCGTTCAATCTTTTACAACGTTGTGAATGCCTTTATATCTAATGGCAGCATACAGACCGGCAAAAGGAAACGAAGCTAATGAAACAGCTGTACTAGCGGCTGTGCATCACAACCATGGATAAGCGCCCGGCAACTACACCGCGATTAGGGTATATCCGTAGCTAGCACCTTCACAGTACTGCATCGTCATAAGTATCGCCCATGCCACGTGTCACTGCACCACGAACTTCATGGTGCCGATTTTCGTAACCGTGTAGTGTTTTGTGACACGTTCCCTCGCGTTCTTTGTTGAGGTACTTTCTTCCTGATGAGTCTACGTTTACAAACCGTGGCTGCGTTAACCAGCAGCATATCCAATACTGGAGTGCAGACAACCGCACTGGTTACCGCAAGTTGACCATCAGCGTGCTTGGTCGGTTAACGTACGGTATGGCATCATGGCAAACAAACTCTGTGGTCCGTATTTTATCGACGGCACGTTTAATGGACGCTAATATCGAACTTTTTTGGAACAGGGCCTACCGGTACTACGGCAGGATGTTGCCCTGGACGCTCGACAACGTATGTGGTTTCAGCATGCGGTTGCCCAGCGCATTATTCTAATGTAGCATGGGAGGTATTAGACGGAGTTTACACTGGTCTGTGGATCGCCAGACGTGGCCCTATTAATTGGACCGCTGGGTTGCCGAATTTCTTTCTGTGGGGATATCTGAAAGATAAGGTGTACCAGCGAGTGTCAACTGGCCATGAAGACAGGTCGACCGCACACGAACGTCTGCGCTAACATTCCAGCTGATATGCTTGTGTCCTATGTACAGTCATCACTAATTGTATTGAAGTTGGTGGTATACGTTTGATCACTTACTCCAATTGGACAAATTGGCGCTTTGAGTAGTCCCCTGTTCTATATGTCGAAGGAAGACAACGTTGCGAACGCGGTTTCCAAATAGAAGTTATGAAATACTGGCCTGTTACCTTCACAACATGTTGGTGGGACCCCACGTGACTTTCAGGGGTCATTGAGTAGCATGTCGTAATTTACGATTGTGTACCCATTATATTCACCGGCCGCGGTGGCCGAGCGGTTCTAAGCACTTCAGTCCGGAACCACGGGGCTGCTACGGTCGCAGGTTCGAATCCTGCCTCGGGCATGGGTGTGTGTGATGTCCTTAGTTTAGTTTGGTTTAAGTAGTTCCAAGTCTAGGGGACTGATGACCTCAGATGTTAAGTCCCATAGTGTTTAGAGTCATTTGAACTAACCCATTACATTCCTCCGATCTATGCCAAAATGAAGGAAATGCTTAAGACAAAGCGGATGTAGATTTTGCGTAGAATTGTAATCTGCAGTAAAAAACGGGGGTTCCCATTGATGATTTCGAAGTTGCTCCCCGCCACCCACGAGTGTGATATCATTAGATGTCTCCCTCCGAGACAGACTGGAGTTATAACTTCTTTTGATCCGATGTGTAGTTTTCGAGATATTTCATTTCTTCAGTTAAAATGATCACCCTTTATATTATATATAATACGGTGTCCCTCCAAAAAGTTACCAGGCGCGTTCTCTCTGGTGCTTCGTCAGGTATTTGGAATGTCATTTTTGCAGTGTGTAGCTGGTGTCATCCCAAACAAATACTCCTAATCACGTCTCCCATGCTATGTCCAGTGTAGATGAACAGCGTCACTACTTTTAAAGCACAGATTTACGTCTCTGTTCGATGGAGCGGTCCCAAGTTAATCTAGTTTTATAACCATTTCATCGATATGTATTAACTGGGACAGTAAAACTCCCATCAGCGACAGCCCCGTCCAGACTCGGGCTGACTACCGGCGCCATGCGGCAGCGCTGCTCAGTCGCTGCTGCTGTACTGGTTATCCTTCGGATGTTACTGTCCCTGTTCATACATGTCGATGAACCAGATATGGCGTTAGACTAATCTGGGACAGCTCTGTAGAATGGGAACGTAGGATTCCGACTTTAAAAACCTGTTTGTTTGCAACGGGAAACAAATCGACACTTGCGGTTGTCACTGGGTACTGCAGAAAAGACGTGATGGGCAGTATTTGTTTCGGCTGCCTCCAGCTACACATTGCAAAAACGTAGTGGCAAATATCTGCTGAAACACCAGAGGAAATATGGTTGACGACTATCGGGAGGGTCACCTTGTGTAAATACAAGACGTTTGTTTTAACTTCAGACAACTAAATGTCTCGAAAACGATGCAAAGTATTAAAAAGAAAATGTTCTAGGTGAAAAGTCAGTAAAAGGACATCTGTCTGTGTTACAACTGGGCACCTCTTAACAACGCCCCCACCCATCCTGCCCCCTGCCTGGGCAGGGTGAGCTTTGTATTTTGAAATGGGAACCCTCATTTACAATGCGTATTCGGAGTCTACGCCAAAAAATAGTTCGGTTTACTGAAACAGTTGTATCCAGTTCTTGATAGATGGTGCTGTAATCGACTAATATCAAGTGCATTTGTTTTTGCAATTAAGAACCGACGCATTTGAGTCTTCATTTGATTTACGGTGTAGCTGTAAATCTTTTTTTGTAACAGTTGATATTTATGTTCAAACCTGACTTAAGTGTTGCAAAAGTGATTGTACAGTGCAAAAAATAGGGCAAGACATTTTCATTCTGGCAAATACACTACTTGTATGGTAACGTACCTTTTTTTATTATACGGGTTTGATTGTGGTGAGCCCCAAACAATGGAAGTGCTTGATTTCGGCGACCGCCCTCGAGCTAGAGATGGGCAAAGTCGTTCATACTCGGGAACTAGTTCACTGGTGATCTCTCTTTTTTGGGAACCGTTCATTTTTACTCGTTCACCGCTCATTGTGCTTGGTATATGATTCTTCTGAAAAATTGAAAATTAGTACCATAGGTGACTGAAGATGGAAGGCGCCAAGAGGTGGCACTTACCTGCCCCCTGGAGTACAGAGTTTTTATTCATAACAGAATTCTCACACATTTGTAATTTTCGTGATTCTGCAAAACATCTCGTTTAGCCAGCTGTAGCATTATGTGGCTGATCGCGGGGATATAATATAGGGTGGTGCACGAAAAACCGGCCCCGAGTACAGACTGCTCGCCAATTACGCACGATTTGTTGACCGTTACGAGCAGAATACATAAACATGTAATAATTAGGCAGTGAAGAAATAACAGATAAGCTAATGCAAACATCTGCGAAACAATAGATGACGACTGGTAAGCGACAATGAGCTGTCTAGTACTCGGGGCCGATTTTTCGTGCGCCTCCCTGTACCACTGAAGTAATATTGTAGGAGTTATCATATTCTCTTTACAAAATGTGACACCATACACTCGATTACGAAGCTCGGGCTTCATTCGGTTGTAAGTCGGTCTGCCTTCCACTACAATGAACATGCTCTTTTACTTTGGATCAAAACAAGACGGAAAATGGCCACTCGTGTGTGCCGTGCCGACGTCTTTGCACGTGTAATAACAAAAAATCTTGCCTTTTTACAGGTATTTCTTCTGTTTTTTATCGAAACAGTGAAGTAAGCTCATACGCCGCTTTGTTACCTGAAAAGATGTACGTATTACATACCACGTAATTTTTATGTAGTTTACGTAATTATATAATACTTATTAATTACCGGTCGTGGAGTTCAGAGTTCAAAAAAGGTTTGAAACAGATGAAGAATGGGCGTGCGAAGCGAACGAAATGAACAATAGCAACTCGATACTGAACTAACTATGAGCAGTCGGCAGTGGAACTGCGACGAGTGGCCGCGCGAAGGAGGACGAGGCTGGCCGAGCGAGACCGAGACCGAGACCGAGACCGAGACCGAGACCGAGACAGACCGAGGCCGGAACGAAACCGGCCGACGTGCCGTTGCGGGAACGAGACCGACCGTCTCTCGTTCCCCGGAACTGTAAGTAGTGAAACGGAACTTGTTGTATCGTTCCAATGTTTTAATAAATTGCTATCACGCAGAAATTATTAGCAAGAGTTTCCTCTCTTGCAGGTAATACCTCAGCTGGTGTCCAAAAGGAGAGAATGGACTAAACAGGGTTATTTATTGAATTTTTTTCTGTTGTGTACCACGTTTCCCATTTTCCTTTCCTTTGTGCGGCCTGGACGGTATAAATGTGTGAATGTGTGAACTAGAAGAAAGCTTTAGGCACAGATTGTAACACTCCATGAATGGTCGTTCTGGGGTAGGGTAGTACCAACCCCCCAAGCGTGAACAAGTTTAGCAGAGACCAAGTTTGCAGGTCAGGGCAAAGATGACACGAAGGCGCGCGTATTGCCTCTGTCAGGTTGGCGCGCCACCCCCACCACGTTTGTAAGCGGAACGGTTAGGCGAATTCGGTTGGAAGAGTACTTGTTCCTGGGTCGTGGCGCTGGACAGACATGGAGACGCAGCTCTCGTTTTGGTAATGTTAACATAGGTATTAGATTGTCTGAAATCTGCTCTGTAATGAAGTCCAGATGTTGAAATCAGGTGCGAAATTACCTCTGAACCCCATAAGGGAATGGATTTTCTTAATTTACTCGAATTTCAGTAGACCTTGCGTTAGTGCCTTGTTCAGGCAACGCACCATGTGCCTTAAGCTCACAGTCACGTTATTGCTCTGTATTTAACGGAAATTCACTCATTCAATGTATTTTAATCTGCTCTTCCATTTACAGTAATATTTTTTTTTTTTTAATTTATTTTCCATATGTTTTCTTTGTGAACTTGCTTTCGCTCCACGTGGTCGGTTGGGACAACCGCCACATTGATAAATTGTAGTTTCGGTCCGAAAATATATTGTACACGATGAATAATCATACGATAGTGAGCGAGTGTAAAATAGGGAAGGAATAATCGTGTGGGTCCATATTTTTCTGGGTTTCTGTTGGCTACTGAAACTTGGCCATGTGGGTTGAACAGCATTGAAGTGATGTTTCTTGTGCACCCCCATAACGAGTTGATTTGTTGGCGATGTTGTGCGTTAAGTAAAATACACGTGCCACTAGGAAAAGTATCGGATTTTAATGTCCACTGATTTGATAAAGATTTGCGAAATGCTCTTCCAGCCTGACCTAGTTTTGCTTGTATTGTCTTTGTGGAACTTGTTCTGAGTAATCTATAGTAAGAATGGTTCAAATGGCTCTGAGCACTATGGGACTTAACATCTATGGTCATCAGTCCCCTAGAACTTGGAACTACTTAAACTTAACTAACCTAAGGACATCACACAACACCCAGTCATCACGAGGCAGAGAAAATCCCTGACCCCGCCGGGAATCGAACCTAATCTATAGCAACTGAATGTAATAATCGAAGGTTTAGGTATAATTGTGCGGTTGTATAGAATTACATTGAAGCCAGTTCTGCGCTCCTCTGTCCCATTCCATAATTACGTGGCGAAACTGAACCATGTTAACTAGAGACCGGTTATGATGATGTACATTGCAAGAGAAACACGACTAGTTGTTGAAATACCATCGGTACTGAATAAATATCAATTAATCTCTACCCTCGACTGATTATTTACTCCTTGCATCATAAAAAATAGGTGGCAGTCAGTACCACAGTAGAATTCTGGGTCATGAAAGCAAATAAGAGCTATATAATGCCTATACAGCCCTGTATAGGTGCCTTCTGTAGTGGTTCAAAAAATGCGTTATTCGTTGCGTTCAAATTTCTACCGGTTCGTTAAAACCTTCCGCTAGAAATTATTAATACCCAGCAATAACTCGCAGGGACCAGTAATTTCGCGAACCACACGAATTTAAGAAACCATTTACTACAGACGGTAGCTTGCAAGAGCGGTAGGACATGTCAAAGCGACGGTAATCTACCTACTTAAGTGGACTTATACAACCACCAGTACTGGAAGGTTATGTTGCAGTAAAAAGTCGCGACCGAAGTGAACTATGAAAGACCGTTCCTTAGAATTTGTTCCTCGCTCGTTCCGTTCATCTTGGTGAGCCGTTCCTTTGGACCCGTTAGTTCGCGAACGACCCATCTCTACCTCGAACCTTGCCATCAGGACGACTGATTTCCGTATACCTTTCCATCAGACGGCCGTAACTCTCGCTCTGGCCGCTACTAGGTTACCTGCCGAACACAAACCACAACCGTTGTAATCAGGTAAAATGTCCATGAAGTTATAATGACAGGCGCAGCTGCCATGTATACACCCATAATGTGCAAACACTCACACTCTCGCCCCATCGATCAGCTACCTACCACGTGGCACGCCCGATTGCAGTGCTAGGGCCTTTATAAGCACGAACAGCGAATGTCTCGGCACCACCCCTCACTGGAGCCGGTTCTGGTACAGATCGCACAACAGAGGCTACATCCGTTTTAATTCTGTTGCAGAGGAGACCGAAATGATTTTAATTTATGGCGAGGATGCAGGAAAGTTGGACACCGCTTTTGCTCTTAATGCCGAACATTTTGCCGATAGGTCACGATCCCATGCAACTGTTCATCGCATTGTACAACTGTAAACTACTGAAAGAAGTGTGACGACTGAAACTGTAACGGATAACATCAATAATGAAACTACAATAGCAACTGCGATGGTCCACATGGTAATACTATTAGTGTGTAGCAAAAGCCATCAGGCGCCGACACCGCACACCAACACGCTTCCGACGGGTTGGTTGCTGGCTAAGTCCCTGCTGGCTCCCTGCCGCAGTGACACGTGTCCTTGGCCGTGCAATGTTGGAAGTTACTCTACATGGCGGCTATCGCAGTTACAATCAATCAGGTCCGACAGCGGCGTAACTCTGTTCCATCGATAGAAAATTTATCTGTTTCCTGGAATGTCAGCCTTGACGCTTCTCCCCAATGGGACACCCCAGTGGAACTCGATCCTATTCCGCCTTCACCTCCTTGACTGAGACAAGAGACCAGTGACCTCGTTGAGGACTCGCCTCGCCTTTGTCACTTTGGGAGGGGGAAGAGGAATGGCGTGTCGCAAAAGCCGTCAGGCAGTTTTGCCACACAACAACACACTGCCGGCGGGTTGGTTGCCAGCTCAGTCCCTGGGACTACGTCACGTTCCGGCACCGCCATTCGCAGCGCGACCTGCAGAAGGCCTTCACGTAAACCAGGCCAAAGCATAGAGGGAGTGTAAATTAGCAACAGAGGTTGCTCCTCCCAAGAGCCTTTTGCTGCATCCGCCAGTGACACGTGTAGCAAATCAGGAGGAGGTGTACCTCCGCTATGAGGGAATTTAGGACCGCATCCGCGCCGATCACAGCAGTTACGACGCAGCTAGTCAAGAGAGGAAGTCTGCTCCGGATCCAGCCTCGCCTCCACCGCACGCTGCATTCTCCGCCAAAGGAACTCGGTAAGGTGCTCGCGTGTCCGTTGGTATTCTGTCAGACTCATTTGGCTAGACTGTAGAAACTGTAAACTCGTACGGATCATAACTCACGTGTTAGTCTATTCCAAAGTGCTCCGCTCCAGAAGAGCGAGGGCTTAAAGATTTCATAGTCGAACTAGTGGAGAACGAACTGTAGAGGCTTTCATTATGTTGTTTCCTCAACCAAGGCTGGTATTCGAACTACTTGCGTTTAGTTGTAAACTAATTTTCCTGTTAGGAACCAGTTACAAGGTTTGCTAATTGTTTATGACGGTCAACGAAGACCATTTGTGTCGAAGTCATTGTGTTCTTGAACACAGAGGATGAACTTCACGCTCGTGTGTTTCTTCCGAAACTGTTTCAAATCCAGGGCATTTCAAATATCCATGACAGTCTGGAATCGCTTACATAATAGTCTGGATGACGGTACACGTTACAAATACCACCCCTACCGAATCAACATGCATCAAGAACTTCATGGTAGTGGTTTTCAGAATGAGATGTGGACTGGGCATTCATGCGAATGCATACAGATCCGCAATTCTTTTACCAGGTAATGTTCTCTGTCAAGTCAATATTTACGAACTATAGTGAAGTTAATCAGCATAGCATGCACTATTGGAGAGTGAGACCCAGTCTGGATACATGAGACTGCTCGTCAGCGTCCTGGGTGTGTTAACGTTTGATGGGGTATTACAGACGGCAAATTAATCGTCCCCCTTGTTGTGGTAGGAACACTGAACGGGGAAAGGTGTGTCAAGACATTGCAAAATGAGTTACCCATTCTGTTGGAAGATGAACCCCTCACACTGTGACAGAGCATGTGGTTGGAACAGTGCAAGATGGTGGTTGTCTGTCATATTACTCCTCAAGACCAAACAAGCACTGAATCGTGGCTTCAGTGGTGGTTGGATTGGTAGAGGTGGTTCAGTAACGTGGGCTGCCGCATCACCCGACCTTATGTCGTAGGATTTTTCCTTGTGTCTTCCTCTGAAGGACAAAGTGTATGAAGATGTAGCAATTACTCGACAGAGTATGAAAGAACGCATCATAAATGCTTGCACAAACGTTCCAATACACTTGCTTTTAAGTTGTATGCATGGATTCCATGCACAAATTAATAAATGTATCGATATGGGAGGTCGTCAGTTTAAGCAATTATTATGAATTACAATTATGGTGAGAAGACTCACTGAAATGAAGTACCGCAATGGTGAGATGCAAGAGGACTCACCAGAATCAAACACCCCAATGGTGAAAGGCAAGGGAGCTCACAAGAATTAAGCTCCCCAATGGTGAGGGCCAAGGGGCTCACCAAAATCAAGCAACATAATGGTGAGAGACAATGGGATGCACCAAAATCAAGCACTCCAGTCGTGAGGGTAAAGGGACTCACCGAAATCAAGCAACCCAATAGTACAAGGCAAGATGACTCACCAAAATCAAGCACCCAAATGGTAAGAAGAAAGGGAACTCACTACAATCAAGCACCCCAATGGTGATAATCAAGAGTTCTCACTAGAATCAAGCACCCCAATGGTAGGAGGCAAGGGGCTCACTGAAACCAAGCACCCCAATGGTGAGAGGGCAGGGATCTCACCAGAATCAAGCACCTCAATGGTGAGAGGAAAGGGGACTCACTGAAACCAAGTACTCCCATAGTGAGAGGCAAGTGGCCTCACCAGAATCAAGCAGCCTAATGGTGAAAGGGGTCTCACTAAAATCAATCGCCCCAATGGTGAGAGGCAAGGGGCTCATCAAAATGAAGAAACATAATGGTGAGAGGCAAGGGGACTCACCAAAATCAAGCTCTCGAATGGTGATGGTAAAGGGACTCACCGGATTCAAGCAACCCAGTAGTATGAGGCAAGATGACTCACCAGAATCAAGCACCCAGATGTTAAGAAACAAGGGAACTCACTGAAACCAAGCACCCTAATGGAGCGAGGCAAGGGGTCTCACCAGAGTGAAGCACCCCAATGGTGAGAGGAAAGGGGACTCACTGAAACCAAGCACTCCCATAGTGAGAGGCAAGTGGCCTCACCAGAATCAAGCAGCCTAATGGTGAAAGGGGTCTCACTAAAATCAATCGCCCCAATGGTGAGAGGCAAGGGGCTCATCAAAATCAAGAAACATAATGGTGAGAGGCAAGGGGACTCACCAAAATCAAGCTCTCGAATGGTGATGGCAAAGGGACTCACCGGATTCAAGCAACCCAGTAGTATGAGGCAAGATGACTCACCAGAATCAAGCACCCAAATGTTAAGAAACAAGGGAACTCACTGAAACCAAGCACCCTAATGGAGCGAGGCAAGGGGTCTCACCAGAGTGAAGCATACCAATGGTGAGAGGAAAGGGGACTCACTGAAACCAAGCACTCCCATAGTGAGAGGCAAGTGGCCTCACCAGAATCAAGCAGCCTAATGGTGAAAGGGGTCTCACTAAAATCAATCGCCCCAATGGTGAGAGGCAAGGGGCTCATCAAAATCAAGAAACATAATGGTGAGAGGCAAGGGGACTCACCAAAATCAAGCTCTCGAATGGTGATGGTAAAGGGACTCACCGGATTCAAGCAACCCAGTAGTATGAGGCAAGATGACTCACCAGAATCAAGCACCCAAATGTTAAGAAACAAGGGAACTCACTGAAACCAAGCACCCTAATGGAGCGAGGCAAGGGGTCTCACCAGAGTGAAGCACCCCAATGGTGAGAGGAAAGGGGACTCACTGAAACCAAGCACTCCCATAGTGAGAGGCAAGTGGCCTCACCAGAATCAAGCAGCCTAATGGTGAAAGGGGTCTCACTAAAATCAATCGCTCCAATTGTGAGAGGCAAGGGGCTCATCAAAATCAAGAAACATAATGGTGAGAGGCAAGGGGACTCACCAAAATCAAGCTCTCGAATGGTGATGGTAAAGGGACTCACCGGATTCAAGCAACCCAGTAGTATGAGGCAAGATGACTCACCAGAATCAAGCACCCAAATGTTAAGAAACAAGTGAACTCACTGAAACCAAGCACCCTAATGGAGCGAGGCAAGGGGTCTCACCAGAGTGAAGCACCCCAATGGTGAGAGGAAAGGGGACTCACTGAAACCAAGCACTCCCATAGTGAGAGGCAAGTGGCCTCACCAGAATCAAGCAGCCTAATGGTGAAGGGGGTCTCACTAAAATCAATCGCCCCAATGGTGAGAGGCAAGGGGCTCATCAAAATCAAGAAACATAATGGTGAGAGGCAAGGGGAATCACCAAAATCAAGCTCTCGAATGGTGATGGTAAAGGGACTCACCGGATTCAAGCAACCCAGTAGTATGAGGCAAGATGACTCACCAGAATCAAGCACCCAAATGTTAAGAAACAAGGGAACTCACTGAAACCAAGCACCCTAATGGAGCGAGGCAAGGGGTCTCACCAGAGTGAAGCACCCCAATGGTGAGAGGAAAGGGGACTCACTGAAACCAAGCACTCCCATAGTGAGAGGCAAGTGGCCTCACCAGAATCAAGCAGCCTAATGGTGAAGGGGGTCTCACTAAAATCAATCGCCCCAATGGTGAGAGGCAAGGGGCTCATCAAAATCAAGAAACATAATGGTGAGAGGCAAGGGGACTCACCAAAATCAAGCTCTCGAATGGTGATGGTAAAGGGACTCACCGGATTCAAGCAACCCAGTAGTATGAGGCAAGATGACTCACCAGAATCAAGCACCCAAATGTTAAGAAACAAGGGAACTCACTGAAACCAAGCACCCTAATGGAGCGAGGCAAGGGGTCTCACCAGAGTGAAGCACCCCAATGGTGAGAGGAAAGGGGACTCACTGAAACCAAGCACTCCCATAGTGAGAGGCAAGTGGCCTCACCAGAATCAAGCAGCCTAATGGTGAAAGGGGTCTCACTAAAATCAATCGCTCCAATGGTGAGAGGCAAGCGGTTCATCAAAATCAAGAAACATAATGGTGAGAGGCAAGGGGACTCACCAAAATCAAGCTCTCGAATGGTGATGGTAAAGGGACTCACCGGATTCAAGCAACCCAGTAGTATGAGGCAAGATGACTCACCAGAATCAAGCACCCAAATGTTAAGAAACAAGGGAACTCACTGAAACCAAGCACCCTAATGGAGCGAGGCAAGGGGTCTCACCAGAGTGAAGCACCCCAATGGTGAGAGGAAAGGGGACTCACTGAAACCAAGCACTCCCATAGTGAGAGGCAATTGGCCTCACCAGAATCAAGCAGCCTAATGGTGAAAGGGGTCTCACTAAAATCAATCGCCCCAATGGTGAGAGGCAAGGGGCTCATCAAAATCAAGAAACATAATGGTGAGAGGCAAGGGGACCCACCAAAATCAAGCTCTCGAATGGTGATGGTAAAGGGACTCACCGGATTCAAGCAACCCAGTAGTATGAGGCAAGATGACTCACCAGAATCAAGCACCCAAATGTTAAGAAACAAGGGAACTCACTGAAACCAAGCACCCTAATGGAGCGAGGCAAGGGGTCTCACCAGAGTGAAGCACCCCAATGGTGAGAGGAAAGGGGACTCACTGAAACCAAGCACTCCCATAGTGAGAGGCAAGTGGCATCACCAGAATCAAGCAGCCTAATGGTGAAAGGGGTCTCACTAAAATCAATCGCCCCAATGGTGAGAGGCAAGGGGCTCATCAAAATCAAGAAACATAATGGTGAGAGGCAAGGGGACTCACCAAAATCAAGCTCTCGAATGGTGATGGTAAAGGGACTCACCGGATTCAAGCAACCCAGTAGTATGAGGCAAGATGACTCACCAGAATCAAGCACCCAAATGTTAAGAAACAAGGGAACTCACTGAAACCCAGCACCCTAATGGAGCGAGGCAAGGGGTCTCACCAGAGTGAAGCACCCCAATGGTGAGAGGAAAGGGGACTCACTGAAACCAAGCACTCCCATAGTGAGAGGCAAGTGGCCTCACCAGAATCAAGCAGCCTAATGGTGAAGGGGGTCTCACTAAAATCAATCGCCCCAATGGTGAGAGGCAAGGGGCTCATCAAAATGAAGAAACATAATGGTGAGAGGCAAGGGGACTCACCAAAATCAAGCTCTCGAATGGTGATGGTAAAGGGACTCACCGGATTCAAGCAACCCAGTAGTATGAGGCAAGATGACTCACCAGAATCAAGCACCCAAATGTTAAGAAACAAGGGAACTCACTGAAACCAAGCACCCTAATGGAGCGAGGCAAGGGGTCTCACCAGAGTGAAGCACCCCAATGGTGAGAGGAAAGGGGACTCACTGAGACCAAACAGCCCAGTAGTGAGAGGCAACAGGAGTGGTGGAATCAAGAATTTCGAAGGGAACAGAGAACTATTACATTTATGTCGTTGTTCCTGGATTAAACTCAGCGTTGTTTCTAACCAGGCTTTGAAACAGCTAACAACATTGTCCTGTACAATCAAATCTGCAACCCTAAAGTAAATATCGAACATAGATATCAACCGTTAGAACAGAAAAGCTTACATATAGATGGTAAATGAAATGTAGAACAAATTAGTAGGTTCTTAATTGCAAAATCAGTCACGCTTGGTATTTGTCGATTATAGTGCTATCTGCTACGAATGGGAAACAATGGTTTAAGCAAACCGGTTGTACTTTTTTTTGCGTAGATTTCGAATATTCAATAAAAATAGGAGTTCCCGTTTGAAAATACAAAGCTGAAGTCGGCCACGCAGGAGGGTATCGTCGTAGAATGTGGCCAGTTGTAGCACAGGCAGATGTCCCCTTTGCTAATCTTAACTTTTCACTTTGAGCCAGTTTTTCGTACACTGCGTAGTTTTCGAAATATTTAACTGTCTCAAGTTAAAATATACACTCTCTCTATATATATACTGACATCTAGCTACTACTGAGAGACAAACGTTATAAATTAAACCACATCATTTGTGTGTGTTTGTGTGTGTGTGTGTGTGTGTGTGTGTGTGTGTGTGTGTGTGTGTGTGTGTGTGTGTTAAGAACTTATGAGCGCTAACGCCGACGTCGTCAGTGCCCGTCATTAGCGACAGACAGTGTTTTCAATTAAGAAGCTCTCGTGCATTCGGTTTCATTATAGACATAACAATTATTCGTTTTTGTGACACGAAATACTGTTATAAATACGAGGGGTGTTCAATAGGTAATGCAACACTTTCTTTTCTCGGGCAGTTTCGGTTGAAAAAAAATGCGGAATTTATTTGTGCATTGTAGAATATTCACGCTTCCGTCCCTATAGTTTCATGAAGTTCGGTTAGGTGGCGTCGCTATACGTAGCCTCCAAAATGTAATAGAGGTACGTTCCAAGCACGGTGAGTCGGGCGAGGCGTGTGCCATCATCGCAACAAGGACGCGCAAACCTGTCCGGTCTGCGGCACGCCGGCCACTCTCATTCAAGGTGATCGACATATCAAAATCAGACATCTCGCTACTCGACCTCACGTCTCTCTTGGTAATGCTGACACTCCCATCCCAGTGTTGGAGTACTCAAACGTATGTGCCCGTTGGGTTCCTCGCCGCCTAGCAGAACCATCTTTGCGGAATCCCTTGCACCCTGCGAGGCTGATTGTAGAAGCTCATGTCGAACATCGTCACAGGCGATGAAACATGGGTTCATCACTTCGAACCGGAAACAAAACGATAATCCATGAAGTGGCGCCACATTACCTATCCACCACAGAAAAAGTTCAAAGCCTCACACTCAGGCGGTAAAGTCATTGCGACAGCTTCAGGGACTCTTTAAGTGGTTATTCCTTTCGGTGTCCTTCCTCGTGGCGCAATGATCAGCTCTGTAATGTAATGTGATGCCATTAGGAAAGTGAAGAAACAGCTTCAACGTGTTCGTCACCACAAAAATGCAAATGAACTTTTCCTTCTTCATAATGACACAAAGCCTCACACAAGTCTGCTCACGCGATTGGGGCTTACAAAAATTTATTGAGCTGTTCCTCCTCATGTACCCTACAGCTAGGATCTCGCGCCTTCCGACTTCCGTCTTATTGGCGCTATAAAGAGTTTGAACGCACGGGAAACATGGGAAGGTATAGCCTCTGCTGTAGCGGTACCAATATTACACTCTGCATTTTTAGATAAATTTGTGATACTGGTGACTTTCGGTTTAAAATCACTGAACAATCGTGAGAGTAGTAGCAAACTGTCAAAACTGGGCCGCGCGGGATTAGCCGAGCGGTCTAAGGCGCTGCAGTCATGGACTGTGCGGCTGGTCCCGGCGGAGGTTCGAGTCCTCCCTCGGGCACGAGTGTGTGTGTTTGCCCTTAGCATAATTTAGATTAAGTAGTGTGTAAGCTTAGGGACTGATGACCTTAGCAGTTAAGTCCCATAAGATTTCACGCACATTTTAACCATTTGTCAAAACTTGAGTTTAGAATAACAGCAAACTGTCAAAATTGGAGTTTAGAATAACAGCAAACTGCCAAACTTGGTTTTATCTGTGAACAATAAGGTACGTGAAAAGTAGAAAAAAGTATCGTCATTCACTACGTAAATTTACCGTCTATGGCGGCTGATTTAAAAAATAGAAAATAATCACTTATATCTTTCTGATGCATCGTCCCTTTCGACACATCGAAGTTAAACACATAACCAGCTTGTAGTTACCATACACTTCTTTATTACAAACACAGACATAGATCTTTAAAAATTTACTCAAGCAATTTTCACTAATCAAAACAAAGTTCATAAAACCCCATTAATAAAATTTAACTGACACAACTGAATGCTTCATGACTTAGATAGGAACTGGCTTCAATATCAAATTCTAAAACTGCTTCCATGGACTGATTTTAATCAATTGTAACAAATTAAAGTCTTATCAGATTAATGGACCCGACTAACCTTCTCTTTAGTATTACTCACAGGTACGAGGTTCAGATACATGATAATAGCATATTAAATAGTCTTTAACATGAAGCCATTACAATTTTTTTAAGTGAAAATTAGTGATGGACGTGAGCAGCGTCGGCAGCGGATCTGCATTCAAACGGCGAAACACACTGCAGCAGCTGCCCACGCTCCTTCGTCGTACCGACTCGGTCACTCGCTACCGCCACAAGTCACTGTATAAGGCAAGCTCCTGCAGAGCGCGCGCTCCGCAGTCAAACAGCCAACCGCCAAAGATGCGAAGAAGACAAGCACGCATCGAAAATCGACTCATAACGATCGGGATGACAATCGATGGAGACTGGCGGCAGCAGCGCACCAGCTCACTTTCGTAGCCCTCTCAAGTGTAGCGGGAGGTAATTTAATTCATTAATAAATTTATTTAGTGCCTCTACTGTTTAACGCAAAAACGGGAGACTAAAAGAATTTACATGTGGCAACAATGAGTTCGCTATACCTGAACACTGTCTCTTGATACTCTTATCATATATATTTGTTATAAAATAGAGAATTTTCGAAGTTATATGGATGTGTGACAGCCAGAAATTGTTGAAAATGGCTCTGAGCACTATGGGACTTAACAGCTGAGGTCATCAGTCCCCTAGAACTTAGAACTACTTAAACCTAACTAACCTAAGGACATCACAGACATCCATGCCCGAAGCAGGATTCTAACCTGCGACCGTGGCAGTCGCGCGGTTCCGGACTGAAGCGCCTAGAACCGCTCGGCCACCGCGGCCGGTCCGGAAATTGTCCTAAGTATTCCATACACTGTTCATCGTGACGCTGTGGGTGACCTTTAGGTCGGAGTTCACTGTTCGATTACCACTAGGTGCTCTTCGGTGCTGTGGGGCCGCGCCGGTAATTAATCCATTCCATCTATTGGCGCTTACCCAGCAGGCAGATGCCCAGCTTAACTCCTTCGGTCGCCGGCAGCGCGGTTTGCCGCATGCACGAGCGTGCAGCAGCAACACGCGGCGAAGTTACGGATGAAACCTGAATGTTACGAAAGCTGTTCCGTTCTGCCACACAAACAAAATACACGTCCATTAGCCTATGCAACTTTTTTCCCTTCTATGACCTTTACTTACATAAACTACGTCGCGTTTACACTGACATATTACATTTCGTTATTCCGCGGCGCGCAAAGTAGATAAATTTACCTGTTATACACTCGAACTCCCCTCTGGTTCTTTCGTCGACTGTTCATACTTGTTCTCCATACTTAGGTTCTCATCCTTGAAGGTAAGTATTCTGAAGGGAACACCCTACTTTAAGATTTCTTAATTAGAAAATGGCAAGCATAAATTATTATTGTTGTTTTCGTCATCAACCCGAAGGTTTGTATGATACACCCTGTACGCCCCCATCGCTGCCTCTTCAATTCAGTCCGCAGCTCGTGGTCTCGCGGTCGCTTTCTCGCTTCCTGAGCGCGGGGTCGCGGGTTCGATTGCCGGCGGGGGTAGGCGTTTTTACCTTCCTCGAGATGATTGGGTGTTTGTGCAGTCGTCATGATTTCATCATCATTCATGAAAGTGGCGAGTTTGGACTGAGCAAAGGTTGGGGATTTGCACGGGCGCTGATAACCGCGCAGTTGACCGCCCTACAAACCAATCATCATCATCTTTAATTTTGCGTAACAGCTGCTTACCACAATATCCTCGATTTGCCTTATGAGCTCATATTTAGGTCTGCAACTGCCTTTCTTTCCTTCTATCACCCCTTCAACTTGTTTTCAACAACGTCTCGTGTCGCAGTATGTGCCCAACCACTTTGTCTCCTCGGTTGATTGTGCTTTTCATTAGATAATTTTTCTCACTGACTCATGGCAGAACGTCTCCATTCTTACTCGAGCAATCCATTTGATCTGCAACAGTTTCTTGTAACAAACATTGTGGTCATTACCCGCCGCAAGATTGATTGAAACCTGATGCCGCAGTGGGCTTAAAATGGTTCAAATGGCTCTGAGCCCTATGGGACTTAACATCTGAGGTCATCAGTCCGCTAGACTTAGAACTACTTAAACCTAACTAACCTAAGGACATCGCACACATCCATCCCCCAAGGCAGGATTCGAACCTGCGATCGTAGCAGCAGCGCGGTTCCGGACTGAAACGCCTAGAACCGCTCGGCCACAGCCGCCGGCACCGCAGTGGGAACGTGACGCGGCATGGAAAGTGTACGAGGTGCAATGACAAAGTAATGAGACTCACTTGTTTCCACCTTAGGGTGGCAACCCTGCAGCTTGCTACGACAGGCAGTCTCCCCCATCACAACAGCAAGTGGTGCATACCTACGATGTTCAAATCAAGAGTGAACTCCTCTGTTAGCTCCTCATAACTGCCGTCCCATACTGCCTTATCTGTGGGACGGTTTTCGCGTCAAAGTTCACTGCAGTGCTACCATAACCTTATTCAACCGACATGGCCCAGTGTGAGTTTTTTATTCGTAAAGGTGAAATTCGTCGTTTTGCAGGAGTACGGGACATGCAGACAACTGTAAAAAGGGGTTTTACTTGTATAGTAGAATTTGAGTTCCAGCTAAGCTACCAACAGCGAAACAAAAGACATCGTAAGTGTGTGTAGGCACAAAGAAATTACATCGAATGTGCTACCAGTGTAGCTGGTTAAAAATTTAAATAAATTTTTTTTCTAACTAGTCTGATTACGTTATTGCTGCACCTCGTATAGCCGGAGTTGGGACGTATGGGAAATCGTTCTAGCGACGATATGGTCAGCAAATGTGGAGATCTGTTGACATAAGCAACTTTGACAAAAAGCAGATTGGGAACGGCGGAGTTGGTCGGCTGTTGGCTAGCAGCTGTCGTAAGCATCTGTGGAAAGTGGAGGAAGGACCGTGAAATCACGTGTAGGTGACAAGGTGTTGGCCGTCCACCGTCTTCGAAGAACATAGCTGTCGGAGGCTTGCTCTCTCTGTACAGGGAAATAGGCAGTGATCTGTGGTGCAGACACAATTGTTTCGGAGCACGCCGTTCAGCGCACAGTGTCGAACGTGGTGCCCAGCAGCAGGCAACTCGTACGTGTTGCCGTGTTGAGCCCCGTGACACCTAGTCGAACAAACGAGTTTCTTGTTACTTCAGATCGATGGTCCCATGCAGGTACTCCGTCAGTCAAGCAAGCGACTGCTCGAAACATGCAGCGGTTCCGGACGCAGGTCGGTGGGGGCAGTATTATGCTATGGGACCACTCACATGGGCTTCCATGGGATCTGAGGTAGTCTACGAGAACATCATGACTGCTGTGAATTATGTGAACATTACTGCGGAACACCCATCTGTTCAAGTTTGCGCCTTCCCCGTCGCCGACGGCATCTTCTAGCAGGGTGACGGTCCGTGTCACAATGTCGGAATCTTGTTTCAGTGGTTTGGGAGCGTGATGGTGAACTCACGTTGATGCCTTGGCCAATAATTCGCCAGATATGAACCCGATGGAACACATCTGGGATATACTTAGCAGTTTACGGGAACTGCCTGACCTGTGCTTAGACGTCTAGTGCCACACACATCCGGAAACCTACTAAGCACTTCCCGAATCCACGCCACGCAAACTCGCTGCTGTACTGAGCTTCAAAGGTGAACAAACTCGCCATTAATCAGGTGATCATAGGTTTCGTCTCAACAGTTCATATCAAATGTTTCTAATCATTTAATTTTCTATCTTTTCCCCTGTCCATGTTTCACATTCTCCAAACTGTAACTCTCTCGATAAGAGAGGAGAGACCTAGGAGATGGAAACTAAAATATTTTTTATTTTTTTTCAGAACTGAGAAATTTGCTGATGTAGCCTTCTTCCGAATCTCAATTGTTCGGAAGTCGGGACGAGTCACAGTGAGCATCGCAGAAACTGTATAGGAAAATCACAATTGAACAAAGTAAATCACGATGTGTTACAAATTCTACTAATAATGGTCTGTTATGTTTTTTTTTTTTTTTTTTTGTTACCTGCTTTGCTGGTAGAGAGGCTCAATGGCGAGCAGATGAATTTGGCGACGTTGGACCCTGTTTATATTAAATACAATTCAACAAATAATTTTGCATTATGTGGAATAACATAGATCGGACTTCGTACAGTACATTTAGATTACATTTAGATTGGGCAGATTCGACTTTTCTGTGATGTGCAAATACGCAATTAATGACGCTTGGCCGCGCGAGGTGGCCGCGCGGTGTGTCTCTCTTACTTACAAAAATGTCGTAAGTATCAGTGATTGTTATAGGAATGTAACAGCAATATCTTGGATTTACTTTGCAATCGAAATATTTACTTACAAAACACACCGTTTCAAGTTTCTTTTGCTACTCTAAGGATTTATATTTTTAGCTGTTAGTAGCTGTTTCTTTTTTTAGAAATCCGTTTTACCTTGAGTAGTCCTTGCTACTACACCTTACGAAGTAAGCAGTATGTTTGATAGTTCCGAGATAAAAATAAATAAATAAGTTCGATCACTTCCTCAAGACCCATCCAGGTTTAACGAGCATTCCTGCTGTATATCCACCTTCTTCGCATACCATTTTTTTTGGATTTACAGACATCACACCTGCCGTTTTGATAAAATACACTATTCAGTTCCTGCAGTGTAAACAACAAAACGTATCTAGCCGATTTTCTGTTCGTGACACTCAACTCTTAACCCGAGATGGTTCTTCATTTCTCTGCTTCTTTAAACTAAATGTCAGTGGTGACATTCTTCTGGTTTTCGGCTTTTGTAGCATTTCGTCAGTTCTGACTCCATCCTGCTTCGTACGAGGGCTGTCCAGAAAGTAAGTTACGATTGATCGTGAAATGAAACTCACAGTGAAAATCAGAAATGTTTCATTTGTAACAGTTAGCTACACCTTTCAGCTACTTCTCTACGTAGTCGCCGTTCTGACTCAGACATTCGTCGTAGCGTTGTACCAACTTTGCAATACCCTCATCATAGAAGACAGCCGCCAGCGCTTTCCGCCAATTCTCTACGCTGGCCTAAAGCTCGTTGTCTGTGCCAAAATGTTGTCTTCATAGCCAGCGGTTCATTTGAGCAGAGATGAAACTCAATGGGAGACAATTACGGGCTGTATTGTGGGTAACCAAACATTTCCAATTGAAACGATGCAGGAACATCTTCATTGCCCCTGCAGAATGAGGCTGAGAATTGTCTTGAAGAAGAAACCGCGCGACAGTTATGTAATGTTGGTTGCATAGCTTCAGGGGAAAATTCTCACCAGGCCCTCGTACTTGGCGGGAGACAATATTTTCTATAACATCTTTACGCGCTCACTAAGAGCTCAGGAATGAAAAGAGCGACATAATTCTACCTAGAGTCATACTAGAGACACTGCCCAACACATCTTTGCAAAGCTTTATCGGATTTTCATAGTCGTTTCCATTTCGCGACCGACCGTAACTTACTTTCTGGACAGCCCTCGTATAAAGGTAGCGGATTACTTGTCTACCCCTGTAGTTCATACCGCACTGCCAAAGAATGAAACACATTTTATCCCATTCCACATTATCAAAAACCTGCTCCGCACCTACGAATGCAGAGTGTTCATCCTAGATTTTCCTATATCTGACCATTGTTACTAACCGCAGCGCAAAAATTACTCTGTATCCCTCATAGGTGTGCATCCAGAACCATTCGATGGCTCGTGTTTCGGCTTGAATATCGCAGTACATCGCAACGAATTTAATCACATAGCGCGAGGCTGACAGCGACACACAGTGTTGGTGAAACATGTTGAGCGAATTAACTACGTGGTAACTTCAGGGTTCCTGTTGTAATCCCCGGTGACGTCCGGAGCGGATCGTGAAATGTAACACTGGCCTGTAAAACACTATCTATCCCGCCTAAGTACTCAAAACGCACCTTCCCACATACTGAGTTATTAAAAATTTCCTCTACTGCCATCGTATTGGTTCTGTAATTTGTCCTGTGGTAACCCTACAATTGATATTTGCCTTTAATTTTACCTTCATATTTATTTAATTGTAACTTACGATTTTTTCAATGGAATCTTGAGCGGGTTCTATCCTCTTCACTGTCTATTTCGTTACTTCTGTCCGGCCCGATAGCTGATAGGTCAGCGTGACGGATTGCCGTCCTACGGGCCCGGGTTCGATTGCCGGCTGGGTCAGGGATTTTCTCCGCTCAGGAACTGGGTGTTGTGTTGTCTTCATCATCATTTCATCCCCCTCTGGCGCGCAGGTCGTCGAATGTAATAAGACCTGCACAAAGGCGGCCGGACGTGCCCCACAAGGGGCCTCCCGGCCAATTACGCAAACGCTCATTTCCATTTCGTTACTTCTTCACCTTTCTTATTTTGTACACTATAAATGGCCTTGCGAAAGCCTGCAACTGTGAAACGAATGGGTTTGTTTATAAATAGCTTTTCTGCTACCAGTCACGATTTTCTTTAATTCATGTTGTACACGACGCGTTTCGGGAAATGGTTCGCATGTTTAAGTGTGTATTCTCTTTCTACTATGCCACTTTTACACAAGGTTTCAATGTGTGAGGTTCTGCTTTGTTTTGTTGGCTTCAGTGTAATGTATATAACAAAATAACAAAAATTTCGAGTGTTTTATATATTGCAGTTAAGTCAACAAAACAAAGCAGAACCTCACACTACGAAAATATTTCGTAAAAAGGGCATATTACAAAGAGAAAACACTATTGAAAATGGGAATCATTTCCCGACACGTGTCGTGTAAAAAAAAAGGAATAAAAAGAAATCGTGACTGGTAGCAGAAAAGTTATTTATGAGCAAACCCCTTCTGTACCTCAGTAAGATTCAGTAAATGGTTCAAATGGCTCTGAGCACTATGCGACTTAACTTCTGAGATCATCAGTCGCCTAGAACTTAGAACTAATTAAACCTAACTAACCTAAGGACATCACACACATCCATGCCCGAGGCAGGATTCGAACCTGCGACCGTAGCGGTCGCTCGGCTCCAGACTGTAGTGCCTAGAACTGCACGGCCACTCCGGCCGGCATTCAGTAAATGCCCAGTAATTTGGTACATTCTCAATACTTGTTATGTATAATGGAATGTGTTTTCTATACTCTGACTTATATTTAACTATAGGATAATCTACTAATGTTTTCTATGTTTTAGTTGAAAATTCTCTTCTTTTAAAATCCCGAAAAGTTTTGAAGTTTTTTCCCTCCAAAATTTCTTCAGCTTATTTTTACATCAAAACACATATGAAGGGCTTTAAATAACTAATGCAACACAGTTTTCTTTGTCGGGCAATTTCGGTTAAAAATGTAGAATCTGTTGTGGAAGATCGTGGAATACTCCCGCTTTATCCCCTATTGTTTCATAAAGTTCCGAAAGATGGCGGCACTATACATAGCCTTCAAAATGGTGCCTGTCACTGAGGTGCGTTGCAAATTGAGAACTGTCATTACGTTTCTTTTGGCAGAAAACCAGAGCATCGCAGATATTCATAGGCGCTTGCAGAATGTCTACGAGGACCCGGCAGCGAACAAAAGCACTGTGAACAATTGGGAGAGGCGTCTGTCATCATCGTAAGAAGGTCTCGCAAACCTGTCTGATCTCTCGCGTGCCGGCCGGCCGCACGCAGCTGCGACTCCTGTGGTGTTGGAACGTGCGGACACTCTCATTCGAGGTGATGGACAGATAACAATCAAACACCTCATTGGACAACTGGACGTCTACGTTGGTAGCGCTGACACACTCGTCCACCAGTTGGGATACTCAAAGTTGTGCGCCCACTGGTTTCCTCGCCGCCTAGCCGAAGACCATAAAGGGCAACGAAGGACCATCTGTGTGGAACTGCCCGCGCGTCACGAGACTCATCGTGACAACTTACTGTCGAACATCGTCACAGGCAATGAAACACGAGTAAATCACTTCGAACCGGAGACAAAACGGCAATCCATGGAGCTTCGCCACACTGCCTATCCTCTAAAGAAAAATTTCAAAGTTGCACCCTCACCCGGTGAAGTCATGGCGAGGGTTTTCTGAGACTCTGAAGGGGTTATCCTGTTTGATGTCCTCTCTCATGGTGGAATGATCAACTCTGAAGTGTTTTGTGCTACCCTCAGGAAATTGAAGAAATGACTTCAGCATGTTCGTCGTCACAAAAGTACAAACGAACTTCCCCACAACAACGGAATACCTCACACAATTCTGCGCGCTCGAGAGGAGGTCACAAAACTTCATTAGACTGTTCTTTTGTCACCAACCCTTCAGTCCGGATATCGCACCTTCGGATTTCCACCTGTTCGGCCCAATAAAGGATACAGTCCGCGGGAAGCAGTACCTGGACGGTGGGGAAGCTTATACATAGATCAGGAGATACGACGTCATAAGGACTCAGATGCGTGAAAGACTGCTGCAACATCCATGACGTTCAAATTTATAACTTCTTTGCTGCTAACTGTAATGAAGACATATTTCGCTGAAAATATCCACGTATGACACAGAACATACCTACACAAATATATCATTGTACGACACATTGTTCAGGAGATTTGACTTCATAAGCACTGAGATACGTGAAAAAATGCTGCATCATACTTAAAGTTGTAATAATTTTATTCTTTTCTGCTAAGACACTCCTACAGTGGAGTCAACTTGAGGAAATCCCTGACACCTGGCAGCGCTTTTGACAGCTTTCAACTGCCAAGCGGAAACGGCTGTAGGAGAAAATAGTCGCCGTCTGTACAGCTACGAAGAGGCTTTGCCATAGAGACGTTTACAAAACAGCGTTGTAAAAACGTAAAGCAGCTGCGACCAGCGTACAGAAAGTGCCCGGGATATTAAAATTCATTTTGTGTTTTCGTTTCTTGGCAAAATGAGTGCCTGGGCAAGACCCCGTTTACCAACCAGTAATACATAATTTCGCGTGGCTCAGTGGTCTGTTGCATGTCTCCCAACAGGACGCCACTTCGACTACATGAGTTTCCCCACCCTTCTCTAGTTATCCAACCGTGTAAAGGGCACCTACAGTTTAAGGGTCCGGGATGGTTGGTAATCCCTATCTTAAAAATGTGCAAGCCTGTGTGAATTACTAAGGGACCAAATTGCTGAGGTCATCTGTCCCTAGACTTACACACTACTTAAATTAACTTATGCTAAGAACAACACACACACCCGTGCCCGAAGGAGGACTCGAACCTCCGGCGGGAGGAGCCGCCTCAAACCGCGAGGCCACTCCGCGCGACAATCCCTATCTTAAGTAAGGTAAAATTTATTCATATGAAAGGTACCTTTTATCAGAAACTATTACGAACAAAAATTTGTAAAAAGTATGGCTTGTAAAGTACACATTTCTTGCCGCTTTAGCAGAAAGATTTCCAAAAATATTGGTTAGTTTTAAGATAGTAATTATTTCTGTAAATCGTGGACATTGGCGTAAGAAACTACCTACTTTTTCTATGTACGTAAGGCTCTAACTTCTTTGAGATTTACAAAATAAGAAAGCTCATGTGTTAAAATATGCACAATACTACTATGAATTTTGAGCTAATTCTGGCAAGTAGAAACTGAGAAAAGAACCCTTTATTTTTTTAAAAGTACAACTTACGGGAAACAGTCATTAAAATCGTCAATTCATTCCAGCTCCGTAAGATCGGTTGTCAGCACGCTCTTCTATCTCATCTTGCAATGCCGCTTTTTCTGCTCGTCTGCATTCTCTTGACCTTGTTTCAAAGTCTCGGATAGCTCTCTCTGATGCCCTAAATCTTTCTTTATCTAAATTTAACATTTGTCTCAGTGTGAAACCATCAACAGTTTGTAGCAATCTTTTTACGACTTCACTCCTTGCAACATTTCTTTCATTGAACGTTGCCACTGCATCAAACACACCAAAACGCAGTATACTAATTGATACAAACACTGTCTCACGAATTCTGGGCCAGATTACACTGTTGATGGACTTGTCATAATTCTGGGTGCGGCCATTTCTTCAGTATTCTTGTAGCTGACAAATCTCTGAAAGTTTCTTTTACGACCTCCAGCATGACAAAAAGTATA
Organism: Schistocerca americana; assembly: GCF_021461395.2. Taxonomy (NCBI): domain Eukaryota; kingdom Metazoa; phylum Arthropoda; class Insecta; order Orthoptera; family Acrididae; genus Schistocerca; species Schistocerca americana. The sequence continues at coordinate 448,673,599 of NC_060125.1, read as the reverse complement.
GTTGGTTTGTGAATAAGTTTCTCACGATTTTGCTGTCATCTATTTTCACCATGAATCACTGCCTTGACAGTTCAGATCATAAGTAGGTTTATGGTCTGTTGAAAAGAGGCGAAACAAAATTGCCCATACAGCTTTCTAACTACTAACATTTTGATGTGATTCTTCAATTTCTCCAGGCGTATTTTATGACGAAATAAATCTCTGGTGAACAACATGGTATGAGCATGCATAGGACACAATATTTCGACAATCGACCACGTTGCCATCATCAAGTGCGCTGATGTACTGCGCACCTGATGATGGCAACTTGGTCGATTGCCGAAATATTGTGTCCTATGCACACTCATACCATGTTGTTCACCCGAGATTTATTTCGTACTACCATTTTGCCTGATGGCCACGACATAATAATTTTAGATTTTAGGTTCTGTGAATCTATTCTTACCATATAAACGTCTCCCATCTTCCATTGTTTCGAGTCGTCGCAGCCTCGTATCCATTCGCTTTTGTGGATGACCTAGCGCATAGTTACATTTTCTCCATGTGGCTTCTCATCCTTGACTGCTTTGAAAGCTTTTGAGTCTCCGTCTCCTAAATAATTGATGAATCTTACCTTCATCAACTGTTCAAAGTCTTGGAAAATGGTCAGGCCACACCGTGTTTTGTGTAAATGAATGAATAAACCAGGAATACGGCAGTAATGTACAAATTTACATGCACACAAGGAAGGCCGGCATTCCGTAGCTTAAGATCAATGAAAAAAAAAGAAAAACTGAAAATTTGAACATTTCTGCTGGTATGGAGCCCCTCAACATGGAATACGAAACACGTGTCTTTCCTGGCGACTCCGCATATCGCTGAGATGTGAAGGCTAGGTTAGAACGCAGGCTGATCAATCCGTCGTGCGACCCGGTTTCGATTCCGCGTAGCCGTTTCTCTTTCTTACGAGGCGTAACACGATCTTCCCACAGACGCTGCACGGGATTAGTCGAGCGGTCTGAGGCGCTGCAGTCATGGACTGCCGTGCGGTTCTAAGCGCTTCAGTTTGGAATCGCGTGACCGCTACGGTCGCAGGTTCGAATCCTACCTCGGGCAAGGATGTGTGTGATGTCCTTAGGTTAGTTCGGTTTAAGTAGTTCTAAGTTCTAGGGGACTGATGACTTGAGTAGTTAAGTCCCATAGTGCTCAGGGCCATTTGAACCACTGCTTTCCGGGCGGGAAAGCGTGCCGGACCCCAGCACGAAGCCGCCCGGCGGATTAGTGTCAAGGTCCGGTGTGCCGGCCAATCTGTGGATGGTTTTTAAGGCGGTTTTCCAACTGCCTTGATGAATGCGGGCTGGTTCCCCTTATTCTGCCTCAGTTACACTATGTCGGCGATTGCTGCGCAAACATTGTCTCCTCGTGCGCGTACACCATCATTACTCTACCATGCAAACGTTGGGGTTACACTCGTCTGGTGCGCGACGCTTCCGGGGACGGGGGTCTACTGGGGGACGAACCGCACAATAACCCTGGGTTAGGTGTGGGGCGGCGGTCGGGTGAGCGGACTGCTGTAGCCTGTTGTGGGGTTGCGAACCACTGAAGGCTAGGACGGGGGCGAAGCCTCTCCGTCGTTTATAGGTCCCCAGTTCCATACATTGCAATACAATGGGACTTATCAAATAGTATCCCCTCTGATTGCGAAAATATTTTGTTGACACCGACCTACATAGGGAGAAACGATCACCACGATAAAATAAGGGAAATCAGAGCTCGTACTGAAAGATATGGGTGTTTGCTCTTTCCGCACGCTATACGAGATTGGAATAATAGAAAATTGCGAAGGTGGTTCGATGAACCCTCTGCCAGGCACTTAAATATGATCTGCAGAGTATCCATGCAGATGTAGATGTAGCTGATATCAAGATAACCGCTGCAAACCAATGTCCCGCCGTAGGGAGGAGAGGTTCTACAAAAGTCTGCTGTAATATTCCAAATATAAGCAAGCACGTAACTCAGGTTCGGTTTGTGTGTTTATTATCACGGCTGTCAAACAAGTGCTAAAAATGTTGATCCTGAGCATTGCTGCACTCTATAAAATAATTCCGGAGAAACAATGCTGCACGTTAAAATTCATATGTACAAAACGGCAGCACAGGCCCGTGTTACAAAGTATTTCATACCTTCGGGGGTCGTCGCTGTTGCGTTTCCTGAACGACGGTTGCAGTGTTCTCCAAATGTTCACTAAGGAGCTTCTGTCATTACATGTGCAGAATGAGACATCTGTCATGGTACCACACTGATTTCAGTTGTGTCCTGTGTACTCGTCAAATATGGAGTGCCTAGTAACCCTGCTTCTACGATCGCTAGACAACAATACAAGTAAATCGTATTAATGAATTTTTATTACAGTAAAATAAATGACAATACTTAACTTTGAGAATTTACAATGATGTGTCGCAAGCAATGGGAGACAAAATAAGAAAAATCTCTTCCGTGTACACAGTTCCTAAGCAGCTGCTGTAGAGCTTGTGTAACGGCTGGTCTTCAACTGGGCCGCTACCAGGCGGCGCGGCGCTTATGTACTCTTCGTGTAGAGGGCACTGCCGTCGTATTATTGTGCTAGAGAGGGGTAGGTCCGCGTGCAATTGGCTGACGTGTTCTTCACAGCCCTCTCCTCTTGAACGATCCCGTCTTGCGTTCCGACGCTTGACGTCACGCCGGAATAAATTCCATATGTCCAGTGGGATGTCTTCCAATAACTGCGACAGCAGCATATCTGAGGAACTCGAGATACTCGAGTGTTTTATGTAGATTCCTATCAATAAAACAGGTACCAATGATACGGGTCCTGAAAAACTCGCACGAAACGTTGAGAGACGAAGAGCGTTGTTTTCAAAAAATGTGTGAATTTCTAAGGGACCAAACTGCTGATGTCATCGGTCCCAGGACTTACACACTACATAAACTAACTTATGCTAAGAACGACACACCCATGCCCGAGGGAGGACTCGAACTTCCGGCGGGAGTGGCCGCGCAATCCGTGACATGGCGCCTCAAATCGCGCTGCGTTGATTTTTTTCCACTTCCCTGAGTCAACTGACGATTGATGCATACTACGAAGATTGATATGCTCTTGGTTGGTATACGAGGCTTCTTCCTTAAACAAAGTTTTGCATATATATGCCACATAACTTTGCCCTTTTCGTAGATAACAGTCGGAGAACTGTTATCAATTTTGGAAGTAATTGTCATGAAACTGTAGATCCAGAGAAATGTGGAAAGGATTAAATGTGACTGAATGTAGTGTTTACAGAACACTCGTTTGCTTGATCCCTCTCGTACTTACAACATGCCTCCTAGTGACGTTTGCATTGCGTATCACTGTTGCTAAAATGTTAGTGTCATTTCCTTCATCAATTACTCTTCTTTTTGCTTGATGTATTTTATTTTGCACAGATACAGTTTGTATAATTTCTTTATAATGTTTTCAAAGACAGACCGTGCATGCCTGGCACGATCTGGATACTCTTCAGTATACAACCGCATCATTGCTCTAATACAGGGTGGGGCAAATAAAAGTGGCCTACTGGACGGAGGCCCAGGGCACAAAGAACCTCAGTGAAGGAAGGAAATACAGTACTAACCTGACCATAGTAGATGCTGAAAGTGACCACCATTCATCTCTTGGCACTTTTGGGTCTGGCCAGCAAGTTGCTGAAGTCGGATCGAAGCTGGACTTCTGTTGCAGTTCTCGAAAACTATGAGGGTTGTTGCGATGCACCTTAGACTTGAGGGCTCCCTGCACAAAGCAATCGCACACTGACTGATCAGATGACTGGGTGGCCGGCTGGGGTCGCGAACAATCTGACCTCTGCTGACAGCTCTGTCAGGCGTGAAGCTTGTGTAAATGTGCTCTAAGGTTCGGCCGGCTGTATGGGCAGTTGCTCCATCCTCTTGGGAGCAAGTGTATGTCTTTTCCTCCTCCGTTAATGCTGCCACAAGTGGTTTCACAATGTAACGCGTCGAAGTCAGCGTCTGATGAAAGAAGATGGGACCAAGAATGCGGCGTACAGACACTGCACACCAAACGCCGACCTTCTGATCATGCAATGGTGTTTCGTGGGAGTTATGCGGATTCTCCGCTGCCCAGAACCTGTGATTCTGTGGGTTGACATAACCAATCAGGTGAAACCAAGCTTCAGCAGACATAAAGAACAGACCTTTGCCCAAGCACTCATTGTTATCTCAGTGAACAGCCACTCACAAAATTGGAGGCGCTGAGGAGCATCTGGTGGTTTTAATGAACGAGCAACTGACACTCGGTAGGGATGCATTTTGTAACGCGCCATCCTCCTCTAGCATTACTTTTCCTCAACAGTAGTTGTAAATGACAGTATTATTTTTCGCAATCTGGACAGGTTAATATTATCTCAGTTGCTTTTCTGAAAACTTTCATGTAATTTTATATACAGTATGTTATATTTCAAGCTAAAATTTATGAAAAGGAATTACTTTACAAAATATTTCAGTCTCGATATTATAATCGATAAGTACTACAAGGGTAATCCCAAAAGTAAGGTCTCCTATTTTTTTGTAGGTACAGAACTCTTGTTTGTGTGGCAGTTGGTCACACTGTTATGAAGAGTGCTTCACGCACTATGTGTAAACATGCTCACGCCGCGCTGAGGCGCTCAGTCTTGGCTTGGCAGCCGTTGAGGGTGGATCACCCGTTGGATGTTACCGCCAAGTGCGAATTGCGCGCAGTTATTCGGTTTTTGAACGCAAAGGGCACTGCGCCGATTGAAATCCATCGCCAATTGATGGAAGTGTATAGTGAGACGTGCATGGATGTCAAAAATGTTCGTACGTGGTGTAGAGAGTTTGCAGCTGGTCGGAACGAAATTCACGACGAGCAAAGGAGCGGGAGACCCTCAGTTTCTGAGGAGACAGTGTTGAAGGTTGAGCAAAGCATGCGTGAAGATCGGCGGATCACCCTGGATGATCTCTGCACGTTGATTCCTGAGGTTACCCGAAGCACCGCTCACAGAATTTTAATGGAAACATTGAACTACCGGAAGGTGTGCGCAAGATGGGTGCCACGCATGCTGACTGAGGACCACATGCGGCAACGAGATGATGCTTCCCGCGCATTTCTTCGCCGCCTTGCAGCCGAACATGACAACTTTCTGGACTCTATTGTCACGGGTGACGAAACCTGGGCATACCACTTTACACCCGAGACCAAGCAACAATTATACCAGTGGCGGCATCCTTCTTCGCCAAACCCGCGGGAATTCAAACGAACACAGTCTGCCGGTAAAGTCATGACAACCGTTTTTTGGGATCGGAAAGGGTTATTGTTGGTCGAATTTATGCCCACTGGTACCACAATTAACGCTGACAGGTACTGTGAGACTCTGAAAAAACTTGAGACGCTGAAAAAACTCAAACGGGCGATTCAGAACCGAAGAAGAAGAATGTTGAGCAAGGCGTACACATTCCCCATGACAACGGTCGGCCGCACGTTGCTCGGCAAACCGTTGCTCTCCTGACTTGGCGCCCAGTGACTGTCACCTGTTCCCTGCGTTAAAAGAACATTTGGCCGGAAAGCGATTCAGTTCCGACGACGAGGTGAAAAAAGAGGTTCATAACTTACTGAACAGCATGGCGGCGAACTGGTATGACATGGGCATACAAAATCTACCACAGCCTCCACAAAAATGCATCGACAGAAATGGTGATTACGTCGAAAAATAGCTAAACGTTCAAGCTGTAAACTGATGTAAACCATTGTAGAAGTAAACAGGTCTATGAACTTATAAAAGAATAGGCGACCTTAATTTTGGGATTACCGTCGTAATTGTGAGTGTATAGTTAAAATTATTTTTTTAGAAACATTTGAAATTACGAATTATTGCCATACCTTAAATTTCTATTATTAATTACGCAATCCTATATTGCTTACTATGTTTATTTCTGGATTCATTTATGAAATAATAATCGAAATTAAAGCTAGTAGAAATTTGTTTTCCGCAGAGTGTTCATGTTATCGAACGTATTTTTGTATTTTTGTGCGAACAATGCAATTTCGGCTTTGTTAACGTGAAAAATCAAAATACTGCATTATATACTAAAATGTGGGAAAATATGTTTACGTAAAAAGAATGCTGCAACAGTAATATACAGTTTTACTTAGTTCAAATCAACGGTGAGGACCTGGTGTGGCATTTTCAGCTTTATGAATCAGACACGTAGAAAAGAAGAACTGGAGCCATCCAACACGACAAGCTAAGTAAACATGAAAGTTTGTTGCAATCTTCGCTCCTCACAAATCTTCATAAAAGGCATTGTGTAACGTGGACTACTGTTGGAATTAGGAAGGAGGGGGTAGATTTCAACGTTAAGGTATAGGTGGAGTATTCGTTTGTATGATCGGCGTGATATGCTGGTCTCTTGCGACAGGCAACGGGTTGATCTAGTAGGACTCTGAAGCACTTGCTGGCGAACTGCATCCTCATTTTCTCGTGTGCGGGCACTTATGGAATGTTTTTTGATTTGTTCAAAAACAGATCCTGTCTGACACCGTTTCCGGGCTGAGCGTCACGTGGCGCTCTTTGCTGACACTTTGGCACCGTTAAACTTCTCGGCAAACAACTGACCACACCGTTTCCACTATTTTCTTGTCATGTAAGTTTCCACAACGATCATCCGCAGCTCCACTGGAAGTACCCCCTCGCCCCCTTCGCACTGCTCCACTCAACATTGACACAGCCTGCACTAGGCTCTGAACCGATGTGGATCACGTGGCGGGCGTACAGATGGTGGTCGTGTCACGGAGTGTGGTTATATGCATACATTCTCGTCCAATCGAATCCACTCGTCCGCGCCACTTTTATTTGCCCCACCGTCTAGTTTGGCGACATTCGCGATAAACGAATTGACTGTTGTATGCATTGTGAATGTCTCAATAGCTTTACGAGCAAAGTTACCTTATTGATACAACAGGAGAACACAGATTGACTGGCTTCAAACGTACAGGTAAACCAAGAACAGTACGTAAGTCACATCTTTGCTTACATTTGGGATAACAGGGCAGATGTTTGTGGAATGTCTTCTCCTGATAGCGGGACAGTGGTTTGTGTCGCTGTTATCTTCATACTATTATTTGATCAAGTCCCTTAGTTCTCTTAAAAGCTATTTCCAAATGACACAGAAAGAAGTATATATGTAGTCCCATTAGTAAAAAACAAAGTCGGTGTCGTAATTCGGCGACTATGAATGATAAAAATTGCTTGCGAACGTCATGAGATTCACCATACTAGCCGAAATAATTTGACAAAATTTATTCATTTTGGATATATTTGGGATGGCCTGTTTTAGCTGTCTCACAACTTCATAGCCTGAGTAAGTGAATTCGAAAGTACGTCTACACCTACATACATGCTCCGCAATCCACCAAACGGTACGTGGCGAAGGGTACCTCGTACCACAACTAGCATCTTCCCTCCCTGTGCCACTCCCAAACAAAACGAGGGAAAAAGGACTGCCTATATGCCTCTGTACGAGCCCTAATCTCTCTTATCTTATCTTTGTGGTCTTTCCGCGAAATGTAAGTTGGCGGCAGCAAAATTGTACTGCAGTCAGCTTCAACTGCTGGTTCTCTAAATTTCCTCAGTAGCGATTCACTAAAAGAACGCCTCCTTTCCTCTAGAGACTCCCACCCGAGTTCCTGAAGCATTTCCGCAACACTCGCGTGATGATCAAACCTACCAGTAACAAATCTAGCAGCCCGCCTGTGAATTGCTTCTACGTCCGCCCTCAATCCGACCTGATAGGGATCCCAAACGCTCGAGCAGTACTCAAGAACAGGTCGTATTAGTGTTTTATAAGCGGTCTCCTTCACAGATGAACCACATCTTCCCAAAATTCTACCAATGAACCGAAGACGACTATCCGCCTTCCCCACAACTGCCATTACATGCTTGTCCCACTTCATATCGCTCTGTAATGTTACGCCCAAACATTTAATCGACGTGACTGTGTCAAGTGCTACACTACTAATGGAGTATTCAAACATTACACGAGGCATCACAACAACGTTTCACCAGGCAACGCCGGTCAACTGCTGTTTGCGTATGAGAAATCGGTTGGAAACTTACCTCATGTCAGAACGTTGTAGGTGTCGCCACCGGCGCCAACCTTGTGTGTTTGCTCTGAAAAGCTAATCATTTGCATATCACAGCATCTTCTTCGTGTCGGTTAAATTGCGCGTCTGTAGCACGTCACCTTCGTGGTGTAGCAATTTTAATGGCCAGTAGAGTACATAAAATTACTGAAGATGTTGAGTTGCGGAACTATCCTCAGATTAACAGGTAGACGCAGGAGAAAAAATCGTGGTCGGCCGCATCATACCAGTAAGACGACTGATGACTCATAAGAAATGGAAAAACTGGAGTACTCTAGCGTCGTACACAAGCTCTCGGCAGACGCATCTTTCATAGGTACCACTAATATATGTGTGCTGCAACATCAATTGTGAAAGCAGCAGCTAAAAGCATTTCAGGGCTTTGTGAACGAGCCCTCTAAAGCTCCCCAGCAGACTGAAGTTTACTTTCTGGTGCCAAAGTTTCTCTTGTCGATTCCAGGAAAGTGCTTTAAGCCACTACCAATGCTTTTCACGCTTATTTTCGGTTCAAGACGTTCTAATTTTACGGTCAGGGTTGCCTGTTGTGTTAGCACACGTCCTGCTACTTGCATATGGGAGTAATTAATTTAACTGCATTGTACTATATAAGTTGAAAATAATTGCTAAGAATTCTGGAACAATTCATTAGCTTAACAAACTGAGCCCCACGATGACTCTCCCTTCAAACGTTATTTGTTTTTGTTCCACAACATTTTAAAATAAACTAGTTAGAAATGTGAAAAAACCTGAAATTTTAAATATCGCGACGCAAATTATCATCAATCATTGAATAATCGATGTTTTTCTCCTTACAGAGACGGTCAAACAGTAGTAACTATCTCGGCATTCTTTAGTTGCGCCATCAAGTGCGCTATATATTCCAACAAAATTCAAGCTGTAGAAAACTTTCTTAATACATCTCCCTCATTCAGACTTTGCAGGTATTATAACGAAAGAAGCATTTGATGACTGGTACTGGTTTTGGTAAACCTCTAACATGACGGAAGAATGAAAAATTGCAAGAATTCAAGTACCCATTCTTAAAATAACATGGTATTCGTAGCTCAAACTTGCAGGACGTCATGGAAAATCAATAATAAGGAATGTACAGAATCTGTCTTTTAACCTCACGATATTGCGAAGATCACCCTTCATAACTGGCATATCTAAACCACATATATGCTCGCCTTTTCCGATACGTTGTTCAACAGATCAGCTGTATAATGCAATCGTCAAACTGCGAATTTCCCTTCCCACAAGTGCCAAATCTCTACGTCCACATCGCAAGATTTTATCAAGAGACGGACATTCATCTCTGAATCCCAAGATATGAAAACACCGGGGTACAGCAACCATGATACCTGACTGACCACAGGTGCACGTCAGAAGATGAAACATTCTGCGCTGATTTATCTGGTTATTTTTTTGCAGTGTTAGTTCCTAGGTCTGTTAGTTGCATCCCATTAAACTTGCTACGAGTACTATTTACAATTATTAACAACCCCAGCACACTGCTGTTACACGTCACCATGAAATAAAGAAAAGCTTGTGTTATTCGGAGTGACAATAAGCAATTAAGAGACAGCGATGTATCGAACCTTCACAGCATTAATAAGCAGTTTAGAAACATGTTAAATAACAACATAGCTGGACAGCTAGGAGACCAAATAAATTTCAAAAAATCACAGAAATGGCCAATAAGAACACCTCTGGCTGTCCTCATCTGGATAATAGCTTCAAGATGGCTTCAAGCTACATACCTATGCAGTCCCATTTAACTGTGTCTGCCTAACAGCATCCTTCCTACTCCACCGTCCTACATGCACTACAACCAACCTCATCTGCTACTACATATTTCACCCTACAGCTGATATACCTCAAGGCTCTATCCTGCCCTCTTTCTCTTACATCATGTACACTGCAGACACTCCCCCCTTCCCCCCAATCTACGTCATGAATATGATCACAACACTGCCTATTTAGCTACTCACTACGCCTTCCAAATCTCCCATACCTGTCTCCAGTGCCACTCAGATCTCCTTGTCTCGTAGATTAATGCTTGTAAACTTCAAGCAAAACCACAGAAAAGCCAAGCCACCATGTTTTACGGCACCACTCAGCGTTTCCGTCGTCCACATTTCTACATCTCTGACAGAAAACTGATGTAGAAAGCACGCAGCCTTACCCTCCAACACAAAGTCCGAAACAGGCCAAAAATATGTATTACAAGCAGGTTTGATTGGATACAAGGGTAGAGAACTCTTTCTAAGAGATAAGAAAAGGGAGCTGGCTGCCAGTGCGAAGGAGAACTGTCGGATTTTTGCAGAGCACTTTCACGACCTGCTGAACTGTGAACCACCTGAAAAAGAGCTGGAACTGGGGACTGACACAGAAGAGAGACAGCCACGCCCTCCAACCAGGGATGAAGTAGCACATAAGCCATAAGCGACCTAAAGAATAATAAGGCAACTGGAGAAGATGGTATAGCAGCCGAGATGATAAAGTGGGGAAGGAACAAAGCAATAGACAACATGACCAACATAATTCACCAGATATGGAGAATAAAGAAGACGCCAGAAGGATGGAAGAATGCAATTATAGTACCAATACATAAGAAGGGGGACAAGAGAGATGCAAACAACTACAGTGGAATATCGCTACTAGAGGTGGGATACAAGGTGCTGTCAAAACTATTGCTCAAGAGAGTAAAAGACCAGGTAGAAAGTACAGTTGGCGACTACCAAGCGGGATTCAGGAAGGGAAGAGGTTGTATAGAACAGATATTTATCCTGAAGCAACTGGTAGAGCATAGGGCCTTAAAACCAAAAAGACAGCAATAACCTTCGTGGACTTCACAAAGGCATATGACTCCATCGACAGACGGACTCTTATTATGATCCTGAAGAACTGAGGACTTGATGGAACTACACAAGAACTCATAAAAGAAATTTTGACAGACACAAAAGCAAGGGTGAGTTTCAGAGGAGTACTGTCGGAAGAATTTGAGATCAAGACTGGTGTTAAGCAGCGAGATGGATTGTCACCATTGTTGTTAAATACAGCAATGGACGAAGTTATCAGGCAGTGGAGAGCAATAAACGAGGAAATGGGAATACCAAAGAACCATGTGGGGGACAAAAAGGACAACAGGGCTCAAGTGGACTGCCTAGCCTTTGCAGATGACATAGCTATAGTAAGTGAGACGGAAGAAGACGCAAAGACACAACTCGACAACTTAAGTAAGGTAGCCAGAAAGGTGGGACTGAGGATCGCCTATAACAAGACAAAGACATTAACACTCTCTGTACCAGGCCTATTTTATGCACCCGTCCCTAGAAACCGGGCAATTTTACCAATATTAAAAAAATTACTGCATCAAATCTACTGTTTGGATTGTGGCAAATTTGGTACCATCTTGAAGCTGCACATTTCTACTTTAATTCTGAGTGAAAGAAACTACTTTACAATGCACAGCTTTAAGGTACAGTTATAGAAATCACTTAGATGTTTTAAGAATTTAGAAAAAGTCATACGAATAAGGGAATACAATTGTGATTTATTTTTAACCAAAATTGTGGCACTACATTACATGTTTCTGATAGTATACAGTATTACATATAAATTTCACACAGAATCATATTGTTTTTTAGTGTGGAAAATTTTAAAGCAAGGTTCCAGGCAGAGTGCAACGCCACACTGTTCACATTCGTATCGTGTCTCTTTGCGAGAAGCCTTGCCACTCTGTTTCTTGCTCCTGGAACTGCACACGTGACACACACGAGCAGCATACTTCTTAGTAGTTGCAGGTATGTGCTGCAAAAAATGTCTCTTTGTTAGCCGACCTACAGTTCCTTCATTTCTTGGAATGAATTCAAGTGTGTCGTCTTCAACAAGCTGAACTGCAAGCACTGTTATAAAGTCTGTTATTGTAATTTTCTTCCTGTGCACTGCATTGTACAGCCAAAATGCATTTGATACTCCCATAAGCAGCAAATGGAAATATAATTTTCGCCACCATTTCACAGTTCTGTGCTGGAACGGATTGTACTGCAGGCGTTGGTCTCCAATATCCACTCCAATTTTATTGAGGTTGTAATCAAGTACCTGAAGTGGTTTCAATACTACAGACCCATTTCTCTTAGTATGCGTACCAAATGTTGCTTGATGCCTTGTAGACAATGTATACACATCTCTCTTATCTTTCCACTTCATTGCCAATACATTATCTTTACGCCGAAAAGACATTTCGCCCTTTTTCAGCTTAGCAGATACTAAATCTTTAGGCAATCCTTTCCTGGATTTGTTCACAGTACCAACAGCTCCAGTGCCTTTCTCTGCCAGTTGCTGAAATAGCTCTGGACTGGAATAAAATCGATCTAAATACACAGTGTGGCCTTTGTTCAGCAAGCTGCTGTCAGACAACAATCGCAAAATAACCGCAGACGAAGAATTGTCAACAATATGCTTACCAGCATAAACTTCAAAATTTACAACATAGCCACTACTGGCTTCAGCAACAGCATATACTTTCAGTCCATACTTATGAGGCTTATTTTGCATGTAAACACGGAAACTCACACGACCTCGAAATGGGCAAATTCCTTCATCAATTGTCACTTTTTCTGAGGGACGATATGCCTGGATACATCGCTCCTTCAAATTATTATAATATGGCAAAACTTTGTAAAGTGGATGAAATCCATCTTCGCCTGGTTTTTTCTGATTTGAATTGTCAACAAGATGCAAGCATGACAGTATCTGAGTGAAACGCAAACGGCTCATGACATGGGGACAAAAGTTACAACTAAGAACAGGATTAGTGCTCCAATGGTCCGCAATTTTGGGCTTTTTCGAAACACACATGTGGAAAATAATACCCAAGAAACGCCTCATCTCACTTATAGTCACTGGCTTCCACGAACTCAAAACTGAATGGGGCTTCAGATTATTTCCTCTTCTTTTCTTCTGTATTGTCTGTGATGCATACAAATTTGTCTGTCTCTTGAGTTCATTTACGTCACTGTCAGTAAGGAACACTTTACTGCAATCCAGTACAGAACTCGACTCATCAATATCCACTAGTATCTGCCTGGGTGTCGTGTTGACAGGCAGAGGTCGGTAGGTGTCAACTGCAGTCCACTCACTGTCTTTCGGATACGGCACAGCTGCTGGATTTGAAGCAACACCTTCAACATCATTCTCGTCTTCATCTGAAGACAAACTGTCATCAATCTCGTCTTCTAAAAAGAATATCACATTATGTGTAACTACATACATCGTTTACACATGTTCAACAGATATGTGCGTACTGCACAATTACGTGGAAAATTCGGAAATACGTACCTTCAAACACACCATTGCATTCAGAATCGTCTGAATCACTCTCTACATTATCCAGAGTGTCGCTATGATTGATCAAATCCGCAATTTCTGCGTCTGATAAACCGCGCCGAAACATGATGACAAACAACTGAATGATATACAGACTGAGAACGCAAAGATAAGTTTTAACATGAATTACAGCGCTGCCGTGACATCTATGGACGCATTTTGTTAATAAACATCTGAAAAACGTATAGCGCTGGCCAAACCCGTAGAAATAACGTTGCAGTGTTTTGAATGAAATTAAATGTAGCGGCCCGTAAATTTTACGGGCTTGGTGATTTTCGCGCGATCCCAGGCCCGTAAATTTTACGGGCTTGGCGCTTAGAGTGTTAAACACCACTACAGACTGGGAAACACCGGAAGGCACTGTGCAAATGGTGAACAAATTTAAATACCTGGGAAAATTTATAACAGGAAGGAACAGGAGCAAGGAGGGAATAACAGAGAGGATAAAGAAGATGAGGTCAGCCTTCTGCATGACGAGAGAGACATATAATAAAAAGAATATATCCACAGAGGCAAAGATAAGCCACAACAAGGCAACGGTGAGAAATGCAGTATTATATGCTGCTGAGACAAAGACACTAGGAAGAAATGGGGCAGAACAACTAGAGAAAGAAGAGAGAAAAATACTGAGAAAAATACTTGGTCCCAAAAGAGGTGGATGCGAAGATCTAGGGAAGAATTTTACCGGAACATGAGAACAATATCTGGGGAAATCAGACTCAAAAGGGCAAGGTTTGCTGGGCATGTAGTTAGGATGAGTATGGACAGAATGACGAAGAGAGTGTGGGAAACAACAGGGAGGACAAGGGGAAAGACAGGAACCAAGTGGGTTGTTGAACTTCGGTAGGACTGGTTGGAACTGGGGATCAAGGTCGAAGGAAAGGAAAATTGGAGAAACAAATATACACCGACTAATATGCCGGAGATCAGTGACAGAGAAGATCACAGGAAAAGATTAGAGTGTCACCAGTGGAGCCGACAGGAGAAATGGAAACTGAAGATCTCGGAAGAAGAGCGGGAGAGAAGAAAAGAAAGAATGAAGAGGTTCTGGGAGAAGAGGAGGAAGAAAATTCAGTCCACGAAGGGGCTACCTGTGGTCCTATAGAGGCCGTAACGTAAGAAGAAGAAGAAGGTTGCACCTACATCCTTCTACCACTTTACTCACCTACAAATCCCTCATCCACCCCATCCTAACTGACGCCAAGATTGCCTTGATTTCCACCTCCCCTAAATTCTACAAGTCCCTTGAAATCTTGGAAAGATATGCACCCTGCCTCGCCTTCTGCGGCCGCCTACATTCTCACGTCCTACTCAAACTCATCCACTTCCCACACCTTCTCTCTTTGGAGCACCTTCGGATCCAATACATTAGCCGCAACAGTCAATCCTGGCACCCAATATCCTACCCACTAATCCTCAATCCTGGTACCCTGCACGCTACTACATAGTTGTCCCATCTTCCATGCACCTTCATGCCCTATCCATTCTCTCCTGCTGGAACTTCAACCGCGTCCCACATACAATTCTTTCCTGTTCTAACCACAGGGCTCCATCTCACCCCATAGTTCTATTTTCTCCCTCCCTCTTCCTCGATATCACTTTCTTTTAGTTGCTACCCGCGATTGCACAGAGCCCCCACGATGGCGTCTTCGCTCCGTGGGCTCTGCAGCCGGCCAGCTGGTCTCGGGCAGCCGCGGTCTGCTACCGCAAATAGCGGCTCGCGGCTCTCCGCTGTTTGTTTACTCCTGACCGCTGGGAAGGGAGACCAGAGACCATCGGCCCATATGTAAACCGTACGCGTACGCCCATTGTCTGCCCAGCTGTAGTTCCTTCAGTTACTACGGCAACGTGGAAACTCGGCCTCAGACAGCGTGTTTCTTTACGACCCTGTCATGCACTGCAGTATATTCTCTGTGCTCAGCAAAGGGTCTGCGCATTCTTCACCTTTCTGCCTCGATGAGCCCATGACGGTACTAGGCTCACTACCAAGTAACTACCCATAAAATAGAGAAAAAAAGAGTCCTACAGCATTGGCTCAAAAAGGGGGAATATTACAAGTTGAGGGAGATACAGGGCACGAGAGCCATACTGAAGAGTGAAATAATGGCAAGCCTTGGTAGAGAATGACAAGAAATCTGGAACAAGGCAGAAACGGGATGAATAACCTGCCAGTTCCCTAGTACCACGAAAGAAAGATTAAGAACGGCTTACTTCTGCCCAATAGAGGGAGTCGCACACCGCCTACTGCAACTTTGTCCAAATCCCACCCATTAACGAAAACACGCCAATGCACCACAGGCACCTGTGAATATGGAGGAGTGGGTGCCCTGGACCACATCGTATGGGGGTCTAGCCATAGACTAGATATTACAGACCAGGACGAGAACATCTCTATTAATACACCAGTATGTATCATAATACAATGTTGTTATAAATGATAGAAGCGGTTTCATACAATTGCTGTAGCTATATTATTGGACATAGTGTCAGGACTTTTCACACACATGTAGAAAACTCAAAAAGTTTTTTTGAGAAATTACAAGTGCTCCACATGTGCCCGCCTCCTGATTCTGCAGATACTAAATCGCTATTCACGTTCTTCACACATTCGGTGCAGCATGTCCCTATCAATCTGTTCAAAATGATTCAAATGGCTCTGAGTACTATGGGACTTAACATCTGAGGTCATCAGTCCCCTAGAACTTAGAACTACTTAAACCTAATTAACCTAAGGACATCACACACATCAATGCCGGCCGGAGTGGCCGTGCGGTTTAAGGCGCTAGAGTCCGGAACCGCGTGACCGCTACGGTCGCAGGTTCGAATCCTGCCTCGGGCATGGACGTGTGTGATGTCCTTAGATTAGTTAGGTTTCAGTAGTTCTAAGTTCTAGGGGACTGATGACCACAGCAGTTAAGTCCCATAGTGCTCAGAGCCATTTGAACAGCATTTTTTGAACACATCAATGCCCGAGGCAGGATTCGAACCTGCGACTGTAGCGGTCGCGAGGTTCCAGACTGAAGCGCCTAGAACCGCTCGGCCACAGCGGCCGCCTATAAATCTGTTCAGAAGTACTGTTTACGCGAGCTTGCAGTTCTGATACGTTTGTTTGTAGAGGAGATATAAACACTGAATCTTTCACATAACGCCACACAGAAAAATCGCATGGGGTTGTTTTGGGTGGCCGTGATATGAATTGTTGATCATCAACGACGTCTCGACCGATACTTCGGTTTCTTAATTTGCCACTTAATAATTCACGGACATTGATGTAAGTGCGGTGAACCATCATCATGTTTCTAAATCAAATCACGCTGTCGGTCTCTGGTTGTGGCACGAGCCAGTTTTCCAGAATGTCCTTCTACACCTGTCCTGCAACAGTCTTTTCGCAGAAGAAAAGGGGACCAGTAAAGTTTAAGCCGTGAGACTGCACAAAACGCCTTAACTTTGGTGAATGTCGAACGAGCTGTACAACCGCATGAGGATTCTCTGTCCCTCTAATTCACATATAGTGCATGTTCACTGTGCCATTCACAAAAAAATGTTGCTTCATCACATCTCGTGACATCTGAATTGCGGCTGCAACAACACACAACTTTTTGATTTTTTCTATACGAGCACTGAGTTTCGTGACAATACGTCAGCTAAAAATATTGCTTCAACCCTTATACGAGGTGTCTCTCATAAAAGTTGTCAGGGGTATTTTCCCTAGTGTTTCGGCGGATATCTGCAATTTCGTTTTGCAGTGTGTAGCCTGAGTCAGCAGAAACAGTTTGCTTATTATGTCTTTCATTCGACACCCAGTGTCGAGAGAAAGTTTCGATTTGTTTCCAGTTACAAGCAAATTGATTTTTAAAGCGAACTTTACGTGATTATTCGATTGAGCGGTCCCATATTAGTCTATTGCTGTATTGTTTTTATTGCTATGTGTTAACAGGGACATTAAAACATGAAGAATTACCCGTACTTCATAAGAGGAGGGTCTGACATGCGGATTACCGATTTTGATCACGTTTTGCAGGGGTGTTCTATATCGAAAATAAAGAGTCACACGTTTCGGCTTTTTGCTAGACAGTCCCTAGTTCTTGAAAAAATCGAGGTCAAGGTTGATGACGGAAAATCGTATTATCAATAACATACATCGGAAGACTGCGTAAAAGCAAACATTTTTATTAATATGATATTAGGTCCAACGTTAATGCTGCGCTAGTTATTAACGTTTTTGTGTTTCCACGTTGTAACTTGGGTAGCCGTCGATCAACGTGTCCAGCAGAGCGACATTGACAGTCCAACAGTGCCAGCACGACAGCTGATCGTTATCGGTCAGAGCACTAGCAGCGTTCTGTAACACAAAACTGAGTGAAATAATCGACGATGAACTCGAAGGGAGTCGTATGGCCATATGGCGTCCGCCGAGCCAAACGACGAGTACAAAACCGAACAAAATGAGAGAGAGAGAGTGAGAGTGAGAGTGAGAGTGAGAGTGAGAGTGAGAGTGAGAGGGAGAGGGAGAGGGAGAGGGAGAGGGAGAGGGAGAGGGAGAGGGAGAGGGAGAGGGAGAGGGAGAGGGAGAGGGAGAGGGAGAGGGAGAGGGAGAGGGAGAGGGAGAGGGAGAGGGAGAGGGAGAGGGAGAGGGAGAGGGAGAGGGAGAGGGAGAGGGAGAGGGAGAGGGAGAGGGAGAGGGAGAGGGAGAGGGAGAGGGAGAGGGAGAGGGAGAGGGAGAGGGAGAGGGAGAGGGAGAGGGAGAGGGAGAGGGGGAGGGAGAGGGGGAGGGGGAGGGAGAGGGAGAGAGAGAGAGAGAGAGGGATGAAGTTTCCAGTCCACTCCCGTCCCTCTACTTTTTTTTTTTCAAGAATGAGGGGAGATGGCGGCCAAGGTATTAGACTGCCAACTGATGGTCCGTGTCCGATTCTTGGTCGCGGCTTCGTTTCATTGCACATTTTTTCGGTATGTCTGATAATGGGAATACATTTTTTTCTTTTTCTTGAAGTAAAAATCTGGAGGTCTGATTAATAATCAAATAAATGTATGTCATGTATTGACAGTTATATTCTTCGTGATACATGACGCGTTAGGTAGGACTTCCGTAGATGATGATGCTCTACTGACCTACACCGCCAAGCACATACCACCGAAATGTACCTCTCTGTGTCAATCGTGTGACATTTAATTTTTCCGTCAGCTAAAGAATTTCATCGCAGAACTTCAAAATCATGCGACATCACAGCGGAGAAAGAGAATGAGAAGATATGGCGGCTGCTATCAACATCCGATCCGTTGGTCGGTAAACAGTTGTCTACCTCTGTCTTTTAACATAAGCTTTCATACGCTTGGTACGCATCAGAATTGGTATATGATAGATCTGTTTCTAGTAACGTAAATCAGCTATGCTTACCACTAACAGTGTTTCGGAAAACACGTCAGTGGACCTAGATTTCGTTCGTGTGTTGCATGTGATGCGAGATATTTTGTGTTTTGCCTGTTTCTATGATACTTTTCTCCTCACTGATTGAGAAAACGCTTACGAATAAACGGTCAGTTAGGATTAAGCAATAATATGCTTTAGGTATATTTTTGTACCAGGTATCACGATGAAAATAACTGTCAATACATTAGAATATATAATTATTTGATTATTAATCACACTTCGTGCTGTTTTACTTCAGTGAAAGGCGAAGAAAAATATTCCGATTATCAGAATATTATCAAGTACATCGAAAGATATCTCGAATGACAAAATGCCCCAACCAAGAATCGAAAGCGAACCAGAAGTTTCGTAGTCAACTGTCTTTACCGCTCGACCGCCAACCTAGCCCTGTTAAGACACCCTGAATGATGGGTAACCAACCTACAGCATGAAAACACAAGAAAACGTTACTATCTCGAACAATATTAACTTTGGACTCCATATTACATTAATATATAATGTTTGTTTTTAGACGATCTTTCGTTATAAAGATTTGAAAATACGATTTTCCGTTATCAATTTAGACCAAATTTTTTTTTCAAAAACTAAGGAAGATCCAGAAAAAAGCCGAAACACGTGTCTCTTTATTTTCAGTATGGAAAGACCTTGCAAAACGTGATCAAAATCGATTACCCAAATGTCAGACCTTCCACCTGTGAGTAGCACTACTACCAGGGCAGTGCTGTCGCTGCTGGGATACTAATTGTTCTTCGTGTTTTAATATCCCTTTTAATAAATATCGATAAGACAAGTTGACTAATTTTCAGCCACTCTATCTAAACGGGACTTAAAATTCCGCTTTACAAATCATTTTGTTTGTAGAGGCAAGCAAACGAGCCTTTCCGTCGAATTTGGGCGTGACATAAAAGACATGATGAGCGGTTTTTGTTTGGGCTGACTCCAGCTATACATTGCAAAATCGAAATTTTAAATATTTTTCGAAACACCAGAGAAAATGCATCTGACGACTGTTAGGAGGGACGTCCTGTATAACTTTGCAATGAATGGAGGCGGGAGCAGTGTTACGACTTTCCCTTCTGATAGGCAAAATATCAGCTTACGATCTGCAAGCCTACCTGGCCGATGGTCACACTACACATACATTTTCGTTACTATATTTTTTAAACCCGTAGCCGTGTGATCCAAAACGGCTGCAATCTAAATATACGTTACAAAAATGCACGTTGCTTCATTTTTGACGTTAAATGTCTATTCTGTTATCGGTCGAATTGTCTTGTGTAACAAGTTATCGTCAGATTTCAATCACTAATAACTACGAGACTAATAATACGTAAAGAATGGCTGAGCTCTCAACGGATAGAAAATATCTGCACATGTTCGTCGCACAGTGTTTGTTTCGCCTATGACGTGATCGCAACAGTGTAGGTGTATGCCAGAGACTGATTGAGTTAGCTTCATGTAAAGCTAAAAATTGTTGTAGGCATTTAATTGGAACGTTGATTTGAGTGCTACGATGAAGAGCTCTCGCAGCACTACTAGCACTCAAAGTGAGACAATAAAAATATTCTCCGCAAGGTAGGTGAAAATCGACATTAAATTGAAAATGGCAAGGTAATGAAAGATGTCGTATCATAAGCCTCATAAATACGCTCGGAATTATAGAAAACGCAAATCAGAGGGAAGCTCGTGACGAAAGGAATCCAAAACGCCTAAAAAGTCCAGTGCCGGGAGATTGCGAGAACTACGGGAGCGTCGAAAAGGAAATGAGAAAACGGTGCTAAGCGATCACGTAGCCGCCTCAGGGGCTTACAGAGGCCAGAGACGGTTCAGACTTGTGATTTATCTATTTTCTGAACCTGGGCTGCCCAGCCATTTAGCTTACCTAGGCCACACTGGAGGAAGGAACAGTATTTTTGGGCCGACAGTAGTATACTTAACCCTAACAATAATCGCTGAGGAAGAAAAAATAGGTTGTATCAATGACAGAATCACGTCATGTGAGGGGAGTTTCATTGTCATAACTTTCCATAAACAGAATTGTACGAAATTTTTTCCGATCGTGTGGCAAATAGTCACTTCTTGGGCCGCATATATTACTTTGGGCCGCATGCTGCCCGTGGGCTGCGGGTTGGACACCCCTGATGTAACCATTATACACTCTGTGTAAGTAGTAGTAAATTACTTAAGTAAGTACTTAAATTTCATATTAATATGAAACACTTGCTATACTTTTATCCTGACGTTTTCACGTAATATTTATGGCACGGTCACGAACTACAGACATAGAAAATTTTTAGTGTTATTCACAGCTAAAATTACTTACAACACTTACTCTAGAAAGATAATCATCCTAAGCAGAAAACAAAAATAATAATCAAAATTGGTAATATATTATGTATCTTAGAAAAAGGAGACGGCCTAGAAGGTGCCATACACTATTTGGCCAAAAGTATCCAGACACCGTACGTAATGCGAAATTGGCCACTAGATGTCAGGAGAGGTGAGTATGTCAATATAAAAGGAGGCTTGGAAGTACTGTAGTGCCGGTAAACAAGCAGTAACGCCAGAGGGCATCGGTCAAGAGAGCGCAGTGACTTTGAACGAGGACTAGTTGTTGGACGTCACCAGAGTAACAAATCCCTCAGGGACATTTCAGCCCTTCTGCAGCTGTCCAAGTCGACTGTGAAGTGGAAACGCGAAGGAACAACTACAGATAAGACCAGGAAGACATCGTGTGCTGACGGACAGGGAACGAGAGAATTGCTGGGGTTGGTTGTAAAAAATCGCATGAAATTTAGGGGAAGGCATGATCCATGTGTTCCAAAGTGGTGTTAAGTCCAGCTACCACAATGATTGTGTGTAAAGAGTTAAATGTTGGAGCAGGTCCTCAAAAGCCACTCGTTCCTGTACCCAATGCTAAGCGATGCTTGAGGTGGTGTAAAGACAGACGCCACTGGACAGTGGATCACTAGAAACGACTGAGTTGTTGTGATAATTCACGTTCCAGCCTGTGAAAATGTGATGGAAGGTTTTGGGTTTGGCGAATGTCTGCCCACACGATCAGCGCCGAAAGTGAGGTACAGAGGAAAGTACAGGGGAAGTCATGTTACGGTATGCGGGCGTTTTCTTGGTTGATCTTTGGTGTCCTTACTGCCCGATGTCGTCCCTCACTAGATACATCTATAGAAGGTAGTAGCGCAACGAAGATAATCGTTTAATGAGGAATATGGGTTTGTCGTACTATTGGGCACTTCTTTATTCGGTGTACGACACAGCTGCCCATTTTCTGCAGTTTTTAGACGAAGATGCTCCTATGTAATCATTTTCTGAAGACGGGACGTTACCAAACTGCTTTCAGCACGATGGATCCATACCTAATTACAGGCTAGTTGTTGGGCATGCCTGGATATGTACACTCATGCTCATAAATTAAGGATAATGCTGATACATGGCGAAACAACGCTTTGGTGGGCGGTTTGCGGGTTTAAATCACCTCCGGGTATGACCATGCGGTGCATTTGACCTGCGATCGTCGCACGGTGGCGCTGGCAGCAGTCCACATACGCAGAGGCGTTTTGGTGCATGTCAGAGTACGGTGCAGCGAATAAGTGTTCAGATGTTTTCAGACGTGCCAATGGTGACTGTGTGATGAAAATGACACAAAGAACACATATTTATGACGTTATGAGGGGTAGAATACCAGGGCGACTAGAGGCTGGTCAAACACAGCAGGTCGTAGCACGGGCCCTCCGAGTGCCACAAAGCGTGATCTCAAGATTATGGCAATGATTCCAGAAGACAGGAAACATGTCCAGGCGCTACAGTACGGTATGTCCACAGTGCACAACACCACAAGAAGACCGATATCGCACCATCAGTGCCCGCAGACGACCACGGAGTACTACAGGTAGCCTTGTTCGGGAACTTACCGCAGCCACTGGAACAGTTCTCTCCAGACACGCAGTCTACAGACGACTGAACGGACATGGTTTATTCGCCCGGAGACCTGCAAGGCGTATTCCACTGACCCTTGCTCGCAGGAGAGCACGTAAAGCCTGGTGTCAAGAACACAGTACGTGGTCATTGGAACAGTGGTCTCAGGTTATATTCACGGACGTGTCCAGGTATAGTCTGAACAGTGATTCTCGCTGAGCTTTCATCTGGCATGAACCAGGAACCAGATACCAACCCCTTAATGTCCTTGAAAGGGACCTGTATGTAGGTGGTGTTTTGATGGTGTGGGGTGGGATTATGATTGGTGCACGTACACTCCTGCATGTCTTTGACAAAGGAGCTGTAACAGGTCGGGTGTATCGGGACGTCATTTTGCACTAGTATGTCCGCCTTTTCAGGGGTACAGTGGGTCCCATCTTCCTCCTGACGGATGATAATGGACGGCCCCACCGAGCTGCCATCGTGGAGGAGTACCTTGAAACGGAAGATATCAGGCGAATGGAGTGGCCTGTCTGTTCTCCAAACCTAGACCCCGTCGAGCTTGTCTGGGATGCTCTCGGTCGACGTATCGCTGCACGTCTTCAAACCCCCAGGGCACTTCAGGAGCTCCGACAGGCACTGGTGCAAGAATGGAAGGCTATACCCCAGCAGCTGCTAGACCACCTGATCCAGAGTATGCCAACCCGTTGTGCGGCCTGTGTACGTGTACATGGTAATCATATCCCATATTGATGTCGGGGTACATTTGCAGGAAACAGTGGCGTTTTGTAGCACATGTATTTTGGGATAGTTTTTTCAACTTATTACCAATACCGTGGATTTACAGATCTGTGTCGTGTGTGTTCCCTATATGCCTATGCTATTAGCGCCAGTTTTGTGTAGTGCCACGTTGTGTGGCACCACATTCTGCAATTATCCTTAATTTATGAGCATGAATGTAGTTTCCCCGCAGTTGGACAGGCGCTAGAGGTCCAGACGAAGGCCCGCCGCGTTCCCTGCCGTGGCGCCATAGACATTAGGGCGCCGATGGCACCACGCACAACCCGTTCGTCGTGCGGGTTGCAGGGAGCTCGGCCCCTACAGTGGAGATTACGTGGAACTTCGAAACTCCGGTGTTCGGCGGCGGGACCAGGAGAGGGCATCAACAGCGCTCCAGCCAGGTCACCAGGCAGGGAACTCGGCTACAGTAGAAGTCGTTGGCAAACCGAATCTTTTTCATGCATCCAACATGTCACGCGCCGAAAACAGACCCACAAGTATTCACCCGACAGACTTATTTAGACTGGCCCACGAGCTCCGGAGAACAGTTCCATTACAGCCAGCAACCATCCTATATCTACGCCACGCCAAGGATTTGGCCATCGACTTGTGGAGAGCAGGCCGCCTCCTCAGCTGGGACTCTAAGTGATCAGCGACTTGGTGTAATTTTACCGTTGTTCTTCTTGCTAAGTTAGTGTCAGACGAAGTTTATAACCTCTCAGACTTAGATATTTCATTACTGCTGATTCTCGATACTACTTGAGTGAAGTAGACCATAAGAGTTGTAAAGAGAGTATTCTTCTTGACTGAAGCTTGGTTTTGGACTCTGAACCTGAACTTAGTTTTCCCTTTTAACATAGAGTTATTAGGACTTCTAAACTTTCCACATTATAGAACGTGGGATCACAGAAACTTAAATTACGGTTTTAAACGTAAAGCTGTTAAGACTTCAAGACTGTATTCACTGAAGTGTGTGTGTGTTTTCAAGTATCCTGCAACTAATTTGTTAAGTCTGTTAGTGTGGAATTCTACGTTTCAGCGGTATAATTTTCAGGCTTCATGTCGGTTGAGCATCATCGTCTACACAAGTCCTATCTAGCACGTTATACATCACGATGAAAATAGCTGTCGATACATTTTACGTACATATTTGGTTAGTACGCAACTCCAAGCCAAATTTCAAACTTATGCGTCGCAATGGGAGACAAATAAGGGGTTTCGAAAAAGTGATCCTTTAGTTTTGTTGTACAGTATAATTACGCTATCTGAAAAACAAAATATTTATACTCACCTGATAGTATTGCAAGGGTATTCGGTCTTTAGAGTGCAGGTGTGTGATGTCAATGAAGTAGTCAAACCAGAGTGGAACAGAAGAATATGAACGTTTGATTAAAGCAGGTTTTTCACATTCAAAATCACTTCTGCATTCAAGCAGTTCAATACGAAACATAGCACTAAGAACATCTGCAAACGATGGGTATGGTAAGTCAACAAAGACTTGTAGGTCGGTGCAGGAAGTTGACTGAAGCACACAGTGAAACTGATGGTGAAAGACTGATCGTAGAGCTTATATTGTGGTTTTTCATGTTCTACTCTTAGAAAATCAACCATCTTTTTTATGTAGAGCTTATATTTTTCCTAAAAAACTTTACACCCAATGTTTGGCAATATTTTGTTGTCTTTTGTGGCCATATCTTGAGCATAACATCTTTTTTCGGAAATCTTTCATCCAACAGAGCACGATCTTTATGGTCTGACCACGAATCACACAGCTATCAGTTCTTCAAACCGTCATGTGATGCTGAATGTGATACAGTAGTTTTTGTCAGATGTGCATAGCTTTCTGCTCCATTTTGTTTTGACCACGCTACTGGAATTACGCACCTTCACTCTGAAGACTAAATAGATGTGCAACACTATCAAGTCAGTAGAAAAAGTTTGTTGTTCAGATAATGTAATTATTCTAAGTAGAGAGAAATGTAGCAATAAATCATGACGTTGAAATACCTCGTTAGTCCATAAGTTTCGAGACTGGATTAATTAAAAATAGATCAAAGATAAGATGGTGGTTTTAATACATCAGTTGTTCTACATAGTCTCTTTTGTGTCGTCTCTTTATCACTGCAGGCTTGTACCATGGGAAGCAAGGAGAGAATGTTGTTTGATGACCAGTATCCCCTTTCTACAACTCAACTGCATGCATATATTAACTAGGTTCTTTATTCATAAGAAAGCTACTTAAGGTAGTTGTTGTGGTACAAGCTCTTCCGTAATAGTCCACATTAACCTCACTGCTGGTGAAGTACAAGTCCATAAAGTATACTGCTCTGGTCGTTATGCGCTGCCTGCGTCTGTCTGCGGCTGCGAGTGACTGGGCTGCGACGGATGTCACGGTGACTCACTGGATGACAGACTGGAACTGACTGGCCCTCCGGTCCATGGCTGCACTCCAAATAAAGCCGGTTGAGAGGGTGTTGTCGGCTCGTTGCCTGCGAGTCTGTTTTTGGCCTCTCACCTGATAGGTGTGTTGCTTGCGCCTACAATCGATCTTTTCGCAACCTCTTTGCCGCCTGGTGTGCTGGCTACAGCTTATGCCAGCACAGTCTCCTCCTCTCCCCACATTCCCCCGCCTTGGCGCCACTGGAGTGCAACACAGAGAACGTTCATTCAGCCATCCGAAACTCTCAGGACAGTCTTTCTTTGGGATGATATTCAACTCACACATCAGATTCTCACCTTCTTCGAACTTGATGAACCGCTAGAGACAGTTTCTGCACTTTGCCGTTATGTGGTAGATTCGTATTGATACATGACCCGTCACCCTTGATATTTTTTTCCAGAAAAGAACTGTACGCGTTTTTCATTTCTGTATTCGTCAACAGATCACTCACATAAATTACAAAGATACAAATGCTGCACAAAAAAATCAGATGTGTAGTCCGTCAGGGATTAGTCCTTGAACTCATTCTCTTCATTCTATGTGTTAATGATCTAGCAGAAAAAGCAACTCCTGGGACCACAGTACTTTTGCAGATAACACAGATGTCCTATTTAAACAGATGTTGATCTAATACAAAAATTTTATACAATGGTTCGGAACTAACAGACTATTAATAAATTCTAAGGAAACAGTGACTATCCGTTTCCACACTGAATGTAAATTCCATCCTGAAACACAGCTTTTTAACATTAGTGTGAGACAAAAGTTTTATGCATGTATATTCAGGAAAACCTGAAACAGGACACACACCTGAATAATGCAAATAAAAAGTTAAATAAAATCAAATTTAATGTGAGAATCCTCCCAGAAAATACAAGCTGTGCATCAGTGTTTACAAAAAACCATGACAGTGTCCAGTCACTAGTGATGATCTCTCAGGGGAATCCACAATTATAAGAAAACCATTCAGACTACAGAAAAAGATTGTTAGAATAATAAAGCATGCTAAACACACAGACTACTGCAGACTAATATTTGAAAATTTCAATATACTGTCCCTTACTTGTTTATATATCTGCAAACCACTAATCCTCACAAAAAAGAAGCACCTCAAAAGAAGAAAATATCTTTAAGCATAGCTGTGATTTTCGTTCTTATGAAACTAGACAGAATCATAACATACATGTCAATTCAGTAAGTGCAAACATTTGTATAGGAGGAGTGGGTAGAACTGGCATTACGCCTTATAACTACACGCCATCCTACCTCAAATAGATACCAAATTTACATAAATTTAAAGTGAAACTGAAAGATTACTTGCTTGACCACTGCTTCTGTTTTGCTTCTGAGTTTTTAGAACACTATAAAATCTGTGGAATTGATCAAATATTCTTATTCATACTGTTTTTATTAATATTTTACCAAGATGCTGCATGTATTGAGTTATTTTTCAGAATCATAGCACGTATAAATTATACTTACTGTATCGAACCTGACTTGTTCTATATCGTTTGTGCACACTATGTACTAAATCACAGTTTTAAGCAATAAAAAATACAAATAGAAACACAATGTTACCGCAGGCGTCCAAGCATAGTTGATTTTGCTCGGGACTCATGGTGTATGGAACAAACTCTGTGCGCACTTTTTTGTTCTTCAAAACGTTCTGAAGAAAGTCTCAGAAACGTGATTTTGAGAGGTTCAGCTCATTGCTCCATGGAAATTTGTGACGCAACTACTCTGTCATAGTAATGCTGCACGTCAACATTTATGGCTTCCTGCTCACAACTCAACTGTCGAATACACATCTGTTGTTTACAATTGTTAGTTCAAGCTGCCACTGCAGGTTACTGAAGTCGCTAATACGCCTGAAATAAACCGGTCCCGGAACTTTTTGGACGAACATTGTATATTTGTTTTTGGTCCTACTATATCAATATTTTGACCATTCTGTCTAAAGCATGTTACTGGCAACGCCATCAAAAAACCACCACATGTATCAGATCAGCATGTACTGGACAAGATGGCATCACAATCCAAATGATGAGGCTTGTTATTGAACCACTACTAATTCTATAACAGATATCTTCCACAACTTCTTAACCGCATGTGTTTTCCCTGGGGCCTGGAAGCAGGGACTGGTTAGCTATAAGCTACAGCATCCTCTGATTTCTGACCTGTTCTCATTCTTCCTTGCACTGTCAAGGCCTTGGAATAAAAAGTCCAAGGCCAGCCACCAAACTACTTAACTACAACATGCCTGCTAGACAAATACCAATCATGCTTCTGTAAGCATCACACCACAACGTTTGACTTCAGATGACCTGAAGCCTGCCATGCATGCACAAGGGGAAATACATGCGCTTCTTAGACTTCAGCAAATCCTTTGACACTGTCGATTATGACTTTTAATAATTTTCTCGCAAAGTGCAGTGCATTAGCTTCGTTCATACCTAAGGTCTTACCAGCAATGCGTCGTATCCGGCACCATAAGGTCACAGTGGAGGTATGTAGTATCAGGCGTTTCTCCAGGGTTCGATATTAGGTCCTGTACTCCTTTATCTTACATAACTGACGTATCATCAGTCTTTTCCTATTGCAAATACCACATGTACGTTTATGCTCTCCTATTGAATCTGAGTGCAAACCTATAAAGTTGAAGACAGCTATCGCATTACCGACCTGCGTGTACTGTTAAAATGGGCATGGGATACAGAGTTAATTCTCACCACATCGAAAAGCCAAGTGGTACTGGTTGGTCATTCTAAGCTCATTAGCCCGAAATATCAGGGATCCCTACCATCTTTACATGTGACAAATATGAACTTTTTTCCTTCAGCAAAAAGTCAAATAGACGAAAATCTAAATTGGACTGAGCAAGTAACTATAATGTGCAAGAAGGCATCAGCATCTCTCCATGGCCTACAAACATATGAAAAGTCCTTTCCTCTTGACGTGAAAAAGAAAGTTTTACGAACATGTGTACTTCCAAAAATTGATTACAGTGATGATGTCCTGCAAGGCCTTTCTCAGGAAATCTCACGGTGCTTGGAACTGGTGATGAATGCCTGTGTTCGTTACATCTACGATGTTCGTCTCATTGATGACATTTCACCACCATAAATGCACAGCTATCCTGACTGCGTGGAGACAAGCACTCAGATTTTCATACCCCCTGTCTACTTTGCTGTCTTATCAATGAATACTGTCTCTTATATCTTTCCCCGATCTTAATGCTTTTGTCTGAACAACAGTTCCTATCACAGCAAAATCTTTCTGTCCCACTCCATCGTTCAGCGACCTTCTCGAAGTCCTGAATAACACGAATCCGATTCTTTAACAACCTCCCCCATTTTATTAGGGAACTAAATAACGTCTCCAGTTTCGGAAGACAGGTAATGACCTATCTACTAAAGCAACAGTGAGATTACCATTGTCCCTGTATGCACTGGTTACCCTCGTACATCCATCTTACCATCATGATCGTCCTCATTTCCCTGTATTCTTAGCCGATGTAGTCTCCTTTTCCCAGAACTCTTTAAATCAGGAAATACTTATTTTTTAGACCCATAAATTCTTCTTTTATCTGGCACTATCATTATTGTTAGTAAAATCACAATTATTTCCATTATTAGTCTATTCAGTTTCGGGCATGCAGCCGCGCAAATTAAATTTCTTCCACTGATATTTCGGCCGCGTATCGTCGGACCATCTTCAGAGTAAGTCTCAAGAAATGCAGGAAATGCAGTCTTGCGACTTACTTTAAAGGTGGCCGGACGATGCACGCCCGAAATATCAGTGGAAGAAGTTTTATTTGCGCGGCTGCATGCCCAAAATTTAATAGACTATTCATTTCACCACGAAAAGTTGAAAATTTACATTGTCATTATTATTATTGTTATCACTATTCTTCATTATTAGTGGAGCGAGGTGGTGCAGCGGTTACCACAGTGGACTCGCATTAGGGAGAACGACGGTTCAAACCCATGTCAGGCCATCCTGATTTAGGTTTTCCGTGATTTCCCTAAATCGCTTAAGGCAAATGCCGGGATGGTTCCTTTGGAAGGGCGTGGCCGATTTCCTTGCCCATCCATCCCTCATCCGGTGGGACCGATGACCTCGCTGTTTGGTCCCCTCCCCCAAATCAACAACCAACCACTCACTATCAGTAGTGCAAGTAATGCGAGTATTAGCTTTGTTAGTTCACAGTCGGTACAGTTTAGTCACACCGCAACTTCAACGCTCACATCATTTTAATACCATTGTCATACTGAAATTAGTATTTTCGAGGTAGGTATTATGTATCATGTAACTTAAGCGCCAAAGAAACTGGTATAGGCATGCGTATTCAAATACAGAGGCATGTAAAGAGGCAGAATACCGCCCTGCGGTCGGCAACGCCTATGTAAGACAAGTGTCTGGCACAGTTTTTAGATCGGTTACTGCTGCCAGAATGGCAGGCTATCAAGATGTGAGTGAGTCTGAATGTGCTCTTATAGTCGGCGCACGAGCGATTGGACACAGCATCTCCGAGGTAGCGATGAAGTGGCTATTTTCTCGTACAACCATTACACGAGTGTACCGTGAATATCAGGCAGCTGGTAAAACATATAATCTCCGTCATCGCTGCGGCCGGATAAAGATCCTGCAA
This sequence comes from Schistocerca americana, assembly GCF_021461395.2. NCBI lineage: Eukaryota > Metazoa > Arthropoda > Insecta > Orthoptera > Acrididae > Schistocerca > Schistocerca americana. The sequence goes on along the minus strand of NC_060125.1, from coordinate 448,642,809 downwards.
GAAGGGGACCAACGACGACTGGAGAGAATCGTTCAGAGTGGCAGAAGTGTAACCCTTCCGCAAATTGCTGCAGATTTTAAGGCTGGGCCATCAACAATTGTCAGCGTGCGAAGCATTCAACGAAACATCGATATGGGCTTTCGAAGCCGAAGAGGCACTCGTGTACCCTTGATAACTGCACGACATTGTACTCTTGTTGTCAGGAACCATGTTGGCTAGTCAAACGAGTGTCGTTTGAAATTGTGTCGCCACGCGGGATTAGCCGAGCGGTCTTAGGCGCTGCAGTCATGGACTGTGCGGCTGGTCCCGGCGGAGGTTCGAGCCCTTAGGATAATTTAGGTTAAGTAGTGTGTAAGCTTAGGGACTGATGACCTTAGCAGTTAAGTCCCATAAGATTTCACACACATTTGAACATTTTTTTGAAATTGTGTCGAGCAGATGTAACTGTACGGGTATGGAGACAACCTCTTGAATCCATGGACCCTGAATGTCAGTAGGGAACTATACGAGCTGGTGGAAGCTCTGTAATGGTGTGGGGGGGTGTGCAGTTGGAGTGATATGGGACCCTGATACGAGTAGATACGACTCTGACCGGTGACTTGTACGTACGCGTCCGGTCTGTTCATCTGCATCCATTTTGTCCATTGTGCATTCCAACGGACTTGGACGATTCCAGCAGGACAATGCGGCACCCCACGCGTCCAGAATTGCTACGTAGTGGTTCCAGGAACACTATTCTGAGTTTCAACACTTCCGCTGGCCACCAAACTCCCCAAACATGAACATTATTGAACATATCCAGGGTGGCTTGTAAAGTGCTGTTCAGAATTGACATCCACCCCTTCCTACTGTTACGGATTTATGGACAGACCTGCAGGATTCACGGTGTCAATTCCCTCCAGCACTACTCCAGACATTAGTCGAGTCCATGCCCCGTCATGTTGCGGCACTTCTGAGTGCTTGCGGAGGCCCTACACGATATTGTGCAGGTGTACCAGTAACTCTGGCTCTTCAGTGTGTGTGTAAAACCCTGGTCTGCACCGGCCGCGGTGGTCTAGCGGTTCTTGGCGCTCAGTCCGGAGCCGCGCGACTGCTACGGTCGCAGGTTCGAATCCTGCCTCGGGCATGGGTGTTTGTGATGTCCTTAGGTTAGTTAGGTTTGCCGGCCGTAGTGGCCGTGCGGTTCTAGGCTCTACAGTTTAAAGCCGAGTGACCGCTACGGTCGCATGTTCGAATCCTGCCTCGGGCATGGATGTGTGTAATGTCCTTAGGTTAGTTAGGTTTAATTAGTTCTAAGTTCTAGGCGACTGATGACTTCAGAAGTTAAGTCCCATAGTGCTCAGAGCCATTTGAGCCCTGGTCTGCCTTATGGCCGTAATCGGATCAGGTTAAATAAATAAAATTGGTGTTATAGAAGTTTCTCTCTTTCACCTTGAATATGAGCTCATTCAAATGCCTCTTGTGGTACGACGCCCAGTTTTGCGTACCTCATACCATCGTTTTTGGGATGAGCGATTTGTATTCTAAGCACACTTGTGCGGTTCCGAGTGCTCGCGGTCACGCACTTAACCTCGTTAGCGAAAGCCGACCAGGTATGCACCCACTCGCTCTGGATGTGCCTGGGTGGCCCTCAGCCAGCGCTCTGGCGCGGCGGCTGCCGTCCCCGGCGCAGCCGCACGCGTCGGCCGAGTGAGGCAGCGCGGGGACGGCGAGCCGTGCGGATTGATTGCGTCGCGGGAAGGGAGAGGCCGTGCGAGCAGCCGGCGGCGGAGAGAGTGGATCGATGCGGCCGGCCGGCCTGCAACCTGTGGAGGAGCGGCCGCGCTCGCCCCGCTCTCCCGCCCTCGACTACTCGGCCGAACTGGACTCCAGCGCGCTGCTGCTCCAGCGCTGTGGCTGGATTATCCCGGCCTCGGCGGCCCTCCGGGGATTTTGTGGCCGCTCCTGTGGGCTCTGAGCTCTCCCCTCCACCCATTCGCGGCCGAGCTGCTGGCTTACGATCCGACGGTGCGCGATCTGCTGCGACGGCCGTCTCAACAGGTCCTTCGGTAAGGCGCTGACTCATTCCGCGGAGGACAAACTCTACTCGCTCACGAGTGTCCATCGGGATTCTAGTCACCGTTACACGTCACATCTGCATTCGTACTCTGCAAGCAACCGTTCTGTGCTTGAAAACGGAACGCCAAAATCATTTGTCCATCCATCGGTACTGCATTCGCCCACAGCACGAACCTCAACGTATAGCAGCGTAGCGGCACATCTCAGTGCACATTATTAGCAACCAGTCTCACAGTTAGGATTTGGGATAGGAAGATCTACAGAATATGCGATTTATTATACTGTGTGGCAGACACGGTCAGGCGTAAAAGATAGGTTGAGGAAACCACGTAATTTCTCTAATTTAACAAAAGCTCTTGATCGTATGCACCATTTAACAGTTTTGCATAAGGTGGCTGTGCTGTAGACAGTGGGGTGAATGCTAAAGAAGGTTAATTTGCAGAGGTGTGGAAAAATAATTACTTATGGAGACAATTTCTGTCTCCCTGCAAGCGATGGCCGAGCGGTTCTAGGCGCTTCAGTCCAGAACCGCGCGACTGCTACAGTCGCAAGTTCGAAACCTGCCTCGGGCTTGGATGTGTGTGTTGTCCTTAGGTTAGTGAGGTTGAAGTAGTTCTAAGTTCTAGGGGACTGATGACCTCAGATGTTAACTCCCATAATGCTCAGTCATTTGAACCTGCAAGCGACGAGGTTCGTCATTCACCTACTTGTCGACTGCTGTCCCGACCTTGGCTGGCACCGAACTGATTCTCTTCTATCAGGGGTTCAGTTGATGGTTAGTTAATACAATCAATGTGGCGACACACAAGAAAAAAATTGCCCGTTCTGGTTAAATCAACTCTATTGTTCTTCCAAAAACACGTAATAAATTAGCGAGGTAGCTCCACACTCGAGTATAACTGCAGATTTGTGAAAACCAGGTCCTATTGCTTCTAGCTGCAGGACAAGAATATAAAATACGAGGGCTGGAACTTAAATAGTGACAACTATTTATTCACAACCAATACAAAAGAGTCACATGTTTACACCTGTTACTGTCCTTCAAAGTAGTCACCATCGTTGTGTAGAACCCGTTGCTAGTGATGTGGAAGGCGTAGTATACCGTTAGCAGAGCCTGTTCTGTTGATGGTGCGAATAGAGCGGTCTACTGCCTGTCGAATCTCAGGAACGGTTGTGAAGCGAATGCCACGAAGTGGTTCCTTCATCTTCGGAATCAAATCAAAGTCACAAGGACTTAAGTCTGGGAAGTTTTGTGGATGGTACAGTACTTACCAGTCCCATAGACCGAATAAAATGGTTCAAATGGCTCTGAGCACTATGGGACGCAACTTCTGAGGTCATCAGTCCCCTAGAACATAGAACTACTTAGACCTAACTAACCTAAGGACATCACACACATCCATGCCCGAGGCAAGATTCGAACCTGCGACCGTAGCGGTCCTGCGGCTCCAGACTGTAGCGTCAAGAACCGCACGGCCACCCCGGCCGGCTCATCGACCGAACAGAGCAGCTACAGCTTGCGCTGTATCCGCCCGTGCATTGTCGTTCAAAATGATGGGTGGGTTGCGCAGAAAGTGTCGCCGCTGCTTTCGCAAAGCTGGTCGCATGTGATGCTCCAAAAACGAACAGTAATACGACTTAAGTCCTTGTGACTTTGATTTGACTCCCAAGATGAAGGAACCACTCCGTGGCATTCGCTTCAGAACTGTTACAAGAAATTCGACAGGCAGTAGACCGCTCCATCCGCACCATCAACAGAACAGGCTCTGGTAAACGTATACTATGCCTTCCACATCGCTGGCAAAGTGTTCTACACAGCGCTGGTGACTACTCTGAATCACAGTAACAGGTGCAAACGTGTAACTCTTTTGTATCGGTTGTGAATAAATAGTTGCCACTATTTAAGTTCCAACCCTCGTAAAATCATTCACTCATATGTAAAGCATTAAATTATAACGGGTCAGCCCTTGAAGTACTAGAGAGTGCGTGGAGAGAAAACTTGGAGAACTTTGTTCACTGGCCTCAAAGGCAACGAAAGCCTGGGCAGGGCATTACAGACAATTAGCCCAGTATCATCTTAAACAACGCCTGGTCTAGTGCGTACTGAACGATTAGCAACATAACTATAACTGCTACTGAATGTGAACTCGTAGATGAATTTAACTATCAGCGGAACGGCCCATGGCAGGAAACGGCGCACAAAGCTTGCTAAGACGGTGGCTGGTCCCGAACTCAAGACTGTCGTAACCACATGCTTACTTTCAACCCTATCAGATAGTCACAGCTGGGGCGCTAATGGCGTTTCTCGTCACTTTTGTGGCCGGTGAGCCTTCGACACAGGAAGCTTCCGTTGACAAGAAGCCGTGTAGCTAAGTTAACCTGTGCTGCCGTTTTCGTTATCTCCCCCTGTGCAGCGGTCTGAAGCGACGGCCCGGAAGTTGAGACTGCTAAAGAGGCGGCAACTTCCGCGAAAATAGCGGGCACTCTTGTGTCCTTCCGTGGCAGGTAGCCGTGCCCTGATTTGAAACTAACGGGTGGCCAGCCTCTACCAATGTTCATCTTGCGTTATTGAAGAATTGATCAAATTAGGAACAAGAAAATTTCTACCGCCCACACGATCCCACAGTCCACTGGTTAGGCAAGCCGGTGGTGATATCAAATCGTCGGGGAAAATGAGTAAGGTGCCGAATAATTAAAGATTCATTATGACGACTTTTGAAATGACAATTTAATCTAGAGATGCATATCATACGAAAGGTAATTTCCTGAATAACCTGCATCTGATGTCAATGGCATTGATTTAATTTACTTACAGTTCTCCCACACGAACTGTAAATGGTTGCGAAAACACACTTGACCTCTTAGCCACAGATAATGCTGATCTGATAGAGAGTGTCATGACGGATACAGGGATTAGTGAACACAAGGTCATTGTAGCGAGGCTTAAAACCATATCAACCAAAATCACTAAAACTAAACGCAAAATATATCTATTTAAAACAGCATTATGTAAGTGTAGACAGATATGGCTCAAATTCAAAGATACCGTATCGACAACAATAGATAGATTCATACCGCATAAGTTACTATGAGACGGGACTGATCCACCATGGTACGCAAATCACCTCAGAACACTGTTGCAGAAGCAACGCAAGAAGCATGCCAAATTCAGAAGAACGCAAAATCTCCAAGACTGGCTAAGTTTCACGGAAGCTCGGAATCTAGTGCGGACGTCAATGCGAGATGCTTTTAATAGTTTTCACAATGCAACTGTCTCGAAATACGGTAGAAAACCCAAAGAGATTCTGGTCGTATGTAAAGTATACCAGTGGCAAAAAAAAAAAAAAAAAAAGTCAATACCGTCACTGCGCGATAGCGATGGAAATGTTACCAATGATGGTGTCACTAAAGCGGAGTTACTAAATACAATTTTCCGTAATTCCTTCACGAAAGAAGACGAAGTAAATGTTCTAGAATTCGAAAACAGTACAGCTGTTAGCATCGTAACATAAAAGTAGATATCTTAGGTGTTGCGAAGCAACTCAAATCACTTAAGAAAGGCAAGTCTTCCGGTCCAGATGGTATACCAATCAGGTAGATGAAGAAATTGTTATACTGAAAGACATGGAACTTAAATACGAATGATGTAGGGTAACAGAGGAAAGTCGGTTTCAGAGTACAGAGTAACGCTAAAGTGCAACAAAACCCAGTGACGCAATGCATACAGTCGCTGACACGGAAATATTGTAAAATCGAAATTTTATTGTCCCAAGGTTGTGAAACAGTCAATTAAGTCAATCATTTTAATTTTTTAAGGCTGACGGTGGATACACGACTTGCTTTGGAATTATCAAATTCAAGATCTTGTGCAGAAACTGAAGGCTTCTGTCTTCCCTACAAGAATGATGTCCACTTCCTCCGACATTGAAATGCGAAAGCTGGTTAACGTTTTGTACTTTCACTGTTTTATCTTGTATGGTCTTATATTTTAGAGCAATTCTGTGCCATCCTAAAGAATATTTATTGCCCAAAAAGGGACGTTGAGACTGATCTGCAACGTCAGTTCGTGAACTTCGTTTAGGTCGTTGTACAGGTGCCTCGAATTCTGACTCTGCCAGCCGTGTACATTTATTCCATCATGAGATTTTTTGTTAATAGTATTAACGCCTTGAGAAGAAAGTGCAACATTAATTCAGGAGAAACGATTTGCACTTGGATAATACTTCCCCGACATTTCTACACAAAGGTGTACACTATTCAGCAGGCTTCGTTTACAACAGGCTTTCAGCAGAATGGAAAAAAAGTGTGAAACGTCAGATACTCAAATCAAGGCTTTCCTTGTGGCACACACTTCCTATTCCGCACACAAGTTCCTCGCAGTAGTTGAGAATGCAATGTTTACTCGTGTACTCTCTGACAATAAGTCAGATGGATGCAGCGTACAGTAAAAATGCAGACACGAAGAGACTTGTACAAGATAGACCAACGTGGAGAACTGCAACAAACAACATGGAACTGTTTGAAGATCGGCATCACGAAAACGCCAACAGCTAATGTAATGTGTATCTGTGTACGAGTACTTATGGACAACCAGCTTCCGTCAAACGACTATCTTCACATCGCGGATGAACATGAAATCAGCTTGAAACAAGTTTCCTTAGCGTCAAACATATTACTGTCTGTAGCAGTATCTCTCACTTGTATATGCATCCATTATCTTACACGTGTCTGTCTGTCACTAAACACACCATTCTACAGTACATTTTAATGCTCGGCGTGTTACCTGTACATTGAAGATGCGGGGCATTATTTACAGAAAGTACTTTGAACATGGGGGTAATCTGCTGCTTCTCCCATTCAAGTACTTGCTCTGTAAACATGTCTTCCTGGAGGTCCATTTTTGCGAAAATACTGTTACTGCTTTTGATACTGTTATGTACGATCATGTCTGCAGGCTGTTGCAGTCTCAGTCTCTTATTACTGGTTATGTTATAAACAAATTAAGCTTGGGCTAATTCTTATGCAATTTTAACGACATTTCTTACTTTTAATCTAATTTGTAGTTTCTTCCCTATCATGATATTCCTTGTTATCTAGTGGAAGTCGAGAATCTGTAATACCTGCATAGTGTTACGACAAACTATCACAATCACAAAAAATAAGGACTTCACCGCCATAAAAAAGTCAGCCATTTTCCAACATAATTGTTCAAAGAATATAAAAAAGCCTAAAGGTTTTCCTTTCTTATTGGAATTTTCTATGCAAATGTTAAATGAAAGTTACGCAAAAGTTTTTCGTTAAAGCAATCTTAAAAGTTTGCGACTAACATTGTGCAATATAAAAAGTGCTGAGAACAATTATTGCAGCTGACGAAAATTTCAGACTAGAATAAGAAGTGATTAAGAAGAGCATTCACTAAAAATCAAGCGGCTCCGTTGCAACATTCTTTGAAATATAAAAACAAAATGAAATATAATTCCTTATTACAATTGTAGAGTTTTATAAATAATTTGTAAGACTACAGTAGTCACGTTAATCTACAGTAAAACCAAGCAGTATTTCACTCAGCAATGATAACTCCATAGATGGTACTTTTAGAGCACATGGTAAATTAATCTCGGCTACTTACCATGAGAAGTGCATTTTCGTTGCATCCTTATCGTTGACTTTAGTTTCAAATTTATGAGATTAATTCAACTACAATAAACGTTTGAAAGTCTATTACTGTTGATAATATATGGACTTTCAGAATATATTCGTCGACAGTCGCTTCTTTAATTATTTTTTAAATTTTGATATCTGTGTCTTTATATTCAGTGAATCTAGATTTGCGTAAACATGGTGTTTCTACATGCGGACTACTTCGTTTTGGCTTTCTGTTTATTAACAGTAAATCTAGATTAAGTATAAGTAATCACATGAAATTCACTTACTTTCGCAGTAAACAAGATCAGATAATGAATTTCGCAATAGAATATGAAGAATAACTCCTAGGTCTGCACAGGAGCACAGCAAATAACAGAAATGAATTCAAAATATCTTAAAATCTACAGTTACGGATATTATAATACTAGCTACGTTTTAAATGATTTAATACACAAAATATTAAATTATTATGGTGATAGGATCTGCAAATGAAGTTATAGCTTCAGACCTACAGGAAATAGAAAATGTAATACAAACTGCTACTCCAACACTCATAATTCATTAGAGGGAATTTGTTCTCCCGAACATGTTCTTCTTGTAGATTCTATATCGTCTACGAGGGACATTGCAAGACATTTTGTGAGTGCGTCTGTAGTCATTTCCGAGGTTTTGACGGTGTCCCCTTATTTCTGCGTAACTTTCGAGATAAATATAAAGCTACTTATTTTTAGGTGCATCCTTATTCCTAACCTGTTAGAAGCTGATCTTATATTTCGTTTCGTCCTCCTACAGAAACTTTCAGAGTATGAAAGTTCTCGCACAGCGGCATAATGTTCAGATAAGCGGAAAGTACTAGATAACAGCCTGAAGATTAAGTATTTCTTTGTAAAGTGTATAGTAATAGCTGCAAAAGTTAGTGTGGAGTGTTAGTTCGGAAATAGGCTAATTTGAAGAGAAGCACAATGTATGAATGCATAAGATGTGGGTGAAGAGACAATGAATTTGATAATTAAACGTTTGATCTAACTGGAATCTCATTTCAGTCTCAAACTGCACTCTTTTCTGCTCGTTGCACGTGATTCTACGTTCTTATTTTTTATGTCCTACTGTAAATACCCCGAAAATGAAGTAGTTCTTTGAAATGCGTGTAAAAATAATTAATTCTAAAAGTCACTATGGAGTGTTTGTTCTGAAGTAACACGTTAATTAGCAGAGAAGTGGAATGTATGAGGTACGACAGAACAATCGTTGACTTTGATAAGTAAACATTTCACTTTTTGGCATTGGATTTTAATCTCGAAATTATTTCTTTTTTGCCTGTTGCACGTGCTTTTGGTTTCTTATTTTTTGTGTTCTAAAACAAATATGGTTTCATAAGTTCTGAACATATGAGTTTATCTCATTATTGGTCTACCAACAAGTTTATTCCTATCTGTGACTGTCAACTGTCTCACGAAGTCACATCTGGGGAGTAATGTGGGTCAGTCAATATTTTCTCCGCACGAATCTAAAATTTTACCAACGGTAATTGGAGATTGTAAAATACTTACTTTGCTTCAATGTAAAATGGTCTCCGCTCTTGGCCAAGCTTTATTCTAATAAGTACTAGCTGCGAACGTCCTGTCAGGACTGCGGTACCAAAGGACCAGATTTCTTTTCCCACTGGCAGGGCGAAACTGTGCTCTGTCTTTCTGTGCGATCACATTGGACATGATTAGCGTTCCCTATAAGACTCAAGGACAGGAGCTGTACAACACTAATCTAAAAAGAATCACAGTATAAAAAAAGATTAATCTTCGGAAGCAGAGACAATTGAAGTATACTGGCAAGTAATAGCTCTGAAGAGTTAACAAAGAGTGAATAAATTTTCAAACGTAAAAGCAAGAACAAATCCGTGGATGGTGCTCGGATAACTGTATAACAGGAATTCAAGAAATATTAAATACTGAGGCGAGCGACAGAGAGAGATATACAAGTAATCCTGCAGCGGCAGCATAACATTTTTGCGACAGCGTGGCTGAACTCGAAGTTTCTTGGTAATCATCCATTCGTACTGTCATCGGTGAATTAGCAGATATTGCATCGCAATAACTGTTCATGGAATTACTTCTATTCCTTTTTTTTTCCTTTTTGTGACCACTGCACTCAGTGAATACTTCAACCAGCACGGCGCCAAAACTGTAGGTTTATGTTGTTTGGCTACAGGCTATACCGATCATGGAAAATTGGGAGATGGTGCTCTCTTTTGGCTCCTCTTTATAGATTACTATTTAGAGAAAAACAGCCCATAGTTGGACTACTTGTTCTGATCAAACAAACTAGGCTTTTCTGCCGCAAGTTCTGAAGAAACAATTCTGTCACGTTAAATTACTAAGTTCCGGAGACTTTATTGCCAATTTCTCATTGGAGGTCAACCTCTAAACACGAAAACGGGTTTCTTCTCACAAAGGCGCCATTTTAACGGCAATGTCCATCTTAGCGATAAACCGGTAAAGAAATTAAATTTCTCTTATGCAACTGGTTGCTTATTATTCGATTATATTGGCGATAATAGGTAAAATATTAGTCCCAATACATACTGAACCAAAAATCTTAGCGAAAATGCACATATAGTTGAGGAACATCCTAATACAGTCGTCGATTTTCGATCAGCTTTCGAATATGTTGTTTTGCTTTTGTGGTCTTCAATCTGGGAAAAATACGTAAAATAAATACTCGAATTTAAGTTTTTAATAAGTGACAACTTTCAGTACTAATTTTTAATATAACTGATTTCTTCTGCTTGTTTTCAAATGATACTTAAATAGGAGGAGCAATAAATAATTAATGAAGCACACTTTTCTCGGCCATTTCTGTTGAAAAAACGTGGAATTTGTTGTGGGACTTAGTAGAATACTCCCACTTCAGCCCCTATAGTTTTATGAGGTTCCGAAGGTAGCGACACTGTTATAACCCTCAAAATGGCGTCTGTAACGAAGATGCGTCCCAAGCAGAAGTTGTAATTCTCTTCTACTGGAAAACTAGAGCACCACGGATATTTATAGCGCTTGCAGAGGGTCTACGGAGAACTGGTAGTGAACAAAAGCACGGTGAGTCAGTGGACGAGGCGTCTGTCATCATCGTAAAAGGGTCTCGCAAATCTATTCGATCTCCCGCGTGCCGGACCCAGCACAAAGTCGTGACACCTGCAATGTTGTAACGTAAGAATATCCTCATTCTCATCGACGGATCACAATCAATGTGCCGGCTGAGTGCCTCACCGACTAACAGAAGATCATAAAGAGCAACGGAGGAGCATCGGTGCGGAACTGCCAGCGCGTTACCAAGGCTGATCGAGATAATTTTTTGTCGAACATCGTTACAGGCGATGAAACATGTGTTCATCACTTCGAACCGGAAACAAAACTGCAGTCCATGGAGTGGGACCATACCACCTCTCCTCCGAAGAAAAATTTCAAAACCTCACCCTCGGCCGGCAACGTCATGGCGACGGTCTTCTGGAATACTGAAGGAGTTATTTTGCTTGGTATCATCCCTCATGATGCAATGATCAGCTCTTAAGTTCTTTGTGATACCGTCAGGAAACTGAAGAAACGTCAGCGTTTTCGTCGCCACAAGAATGAAGATGAACTCCTTTTTCTTGACAACGCAAGGTTTCACGCAAGTCTGTGCACCTGAGAGGAGTTCACAAAACTCCGTTGGACTGTTCTTCCTTATCCGTCCTACCGACCGAATCTTGCACCTTCCGACTTCCATCTACTATTTGGCTCAATGAAGAATGCACTCCACGGTAAGCAGGACTTGGTTGATGGGGAGGTTCTTCATGCGGCAAGGCGCTGGCTCCGACGTCGATCATTCGAGTGGTACAATGCCATGCAGGCCCTCCCAGGTGGCGTAAGGCCGTCGCATTGAACGGAGATTATGTTAAAAAATGGGGTTTTGAAACCAAAGAGTGGGAAATAATGTGGCGCATTGGAATCATGGTTAAAATCCAACTGTTTTCAGGAAAAGTGTTGCTTTACTTACTGAACGCCTCTTTTGTAACTCTGAGATCGCCACTCTTGGAAGAATGTCGCACAAGATGAGTAAGACGCAAAGAGGAAGGTTCGAGCTGAACAATTCCTCGATATCTTGATTATTTGAGACGGAGCACTAGTTGGGATAATCAAAAATAGGGAATGAAATATGTCAGTCTAGATGAAGGAATCATCAGAGCGTTGGTGTGTAGTATCTTTTTATGGCCGCGAAGAATCGAAATTTCGATGAAAGGAAGGTGATTTGAAATCTGCTCGTCTGGACTGCGAGTGTTATGCAACGTCTCCACTCGGTAGAAGTGTAAGACGATAAATTGCCTCGGCGAAGGCATGGTTCACTCATGCCAACTGTGGTCGTCATTTCAACACACTTTGTTATGTTAGTGGTGGTAAGTTCCTATAGGACCAAACTGCTGAGGTCATCCGTCCCTAGGCTTACTCTAAGGACGACACACACACACCCATGCCCGACGGAGGACTCGAACCTTCGAGTGGGGGAGCCGCGCGAACCGTGGCAAGGCGTCCAAGACCGAGCGGCTACCAGGCGCGCCTTTGTTATGTTATCCATCGAAATGTGTAACATACAGTGAGCTCTTTAAGACGCCACGTTGTGCATACGTCACCAGAATGTTCCCATCTGATGGTACGACTTCGCCATGTTTGCTGCACTATTCCGACGGGTTAGACACTGATTTGGTTGCTCTTCTGACTGGGATAGTCATGAAATAATGTATTTGTGTTTCAACAATCGTCGCACAGCGAAGCAGAACACCGCGTGTTCTTCAATTAAAAACCTTAGATCACTCATGCAGAAACCTTAAAATGATGCAACTATTTCTTCAGCTGCTAAAACACGGCGATACTTTATCTTTCCTCTAAACAAGTGTTCCACTAGAATTTCCAGCATCAGTTTTCATAATATGTATACTTACGGGATGGACAAACAAATGGATACAGCGAGAGAAATGCATGTTTGAACATAATTAATGCAGATGCTAGCCAATCATGAAGGTTGCAGTGTTTTATTTGACCACGAACGGCACCTTGCAACGTCCTCAATATGTTTCATGTGTCAGTCGTGTGTTCTGTGTGAACTATGTTGGAGGTAAAGTGACCTCGAACGTGGGAAAATAAAGTTATTGGTGCCATACGGGGGGGGGGGGGGGGGGGGGTGTTTCGAGAGATGCCGCGTCGAAGATTCATACCGCATACGGGGAAACCGAAAGAAACACCATCAGCTAAATTACAACGTGGGTGAATGTGACTCTTAAGCGATCGTGACGCCACTGAAGAGGATTTTGACGAAACATAAGAGGAACACAGCTGCAAAAATGACTACAGAAATTAATGTCGCATTCGCGAAACCTGTAAGCACGAAAACGACACGAAGAAGTTCCATAACCATGGAACTGCAGGGCAAGCGGTGGAGCTCCAAAACCACACATCAGTTATGCAAATGCAACAAAGAACCGTGTTGCTGAAGCCATGAAACCTGGACTACGGGGCTGTGGGAAGATGTCGGGCCGATGTTCACGAAGCTCTCATCATCCAGGACTGGTTCTGTGAGCCATAGGATGAATTTCTGCGTCTCCCCTGGCCACCGCAGTCGCCAGGTAGCAATATTATTGACCTTTGTGGTCTGCTTTGTCTGACAGATAAGTGAACGCTATCTACCTCCATCATCGTTACCTGAGCTTGTCACTATTTTACAGGGAGAATGGTATACTGTATCCTTGAAATCCATACAGGACCGGAATTTATCCATTTACAAACGACTGGAAATATTTCGAATGCCAACGCTTTTCCTACACCGTATTAAGCACGGTAATGTGTTGTGTTTTTTGTGTTTCCAATTGGTTCAAATGGCTCTAAGCACGATGGGACTTAACATCTGAGGTCATCAGTCCCCTAGACTTCGGACTACTTAAACCTAACTAACCTAAGGACATCACACATATCCATGCCCGAGGCAGGATTCGAACCTGCGACCGTAGCAGCAGCGCGGTTCCAGACTGAAGCGCCTAGAACCGCTTGGCCACAGAGGCCGGCGGATGATTCATTATTTGTGAATGTTCCTTGTAAATTCTTTGCAAAATAGAAGATATCTAGTTGGCAGTCGCCCGAATGAAAACTGTCGATTTTGCTGCTCATCTCATCTGCTGATCGTTCTGTACTCTCAGTTTTCCTTTTTTTCCTTTTTTGTACGACGACAAAAAATTATAAGACATATTTGGAAGTCCGATTTTCTTGTATATAAATGTTGGCAGCTCAGAACAAAGTTGGTTGAGTGCAGCGACATTGAATGGGTCGCACACATAAGAGATCATCTGGTTTTCATTAATATAGTCCTGTATTGTATGTCGTGCTAAACAAAGATAAAACAAGAGCTTCATATACGACTAGAAAATGAGTCAAATCTCACGTGTTTTACATTCACTTACGTGCCGTAACCAGACATCTACCTGTGACCGCAGAAGTTCCAAGTAGCTTGCTGTGAACGCTAAGTTATATTTGAGGTCTGCGAGCATCTCTTATGTAGTCACTGGCAGTTGGGCTTTGGACAAAGCGGAATGGGGGACAGCCGTAGAGGCACGCAGAAGTTTGGTTACTTTATCACTTGCTTGTCAGACCGTGATCAGTAAATTGGTCGCGGTGAATGAATAGCCAGCACGATAGTGTGTTATTCTATGGTGTGCGAAGTTGTGCCACATGTTCAACATTGAAGTTTTTACAAGTTGTTTTTTGTGGAGTCATGCGGTGTGTCTCGAGTCCTTGGATACTACAGTCCATATCTGTACTAGTGATCTATTCACATAATATATGCAGTACGCGCTCTGAATATTTTGGAGACGACGAGAGATCATGAGAGCAGATTTTGTGTGATGATTTGTAGGCAGAGGTCCAATAAGGTTTTATCTAGTCGACGTGCATATTTCAGACTTACAGGAAATGCATTGTCATGTAAACTGGATGCACTTTGTAAGCAAGTGTACATTTTTTGATGAAAAATCTCGAGCACTGAGTGATTATGGTGATTTTTGAGCAGTCATTGGACGAATGAGATCTCATCCTCTCCGCATGCCTAGGTGGTTTTAGAATTTGTAGTTGTATTCTTTTAAGTACAAAAGTAATGAGATGATGTAGAAATGACAATAACGAGGAAATTAACGTTCAAATTGCGGATCACGAGGTTTGCGAAGTTAAGGAATTATTCTACCTTTGAGGCAAAATTACCCATGACGGACGAAACAAGGACATACAACGCACACTATCAAAGGCAAACAAGGCATTCCTGGCCAAGAGATACCTGCTGTTATCAAATATAGGCCTTAATGTGAGGAAGAAATTTCTAAGAACGTAAGTTTGGAGCACAGCTCTCTATGGTAGCGAATCGTGGATAGTGGGAAAACACGAACAGAAGAGAATGGAAGCGTTTGAGATGTTGTGCTACAATACAAAACAAGAATACAAATCAGCTTCGCTTTAAAGTTCTAAACTATAACGGAGCTAAAATGTTACTTATTTCAATGAAACCTCAAGCCAAAAATTATGACTAAATGTGAAATGTATTCTGGGTTCTCGGTCACCTACGTTTTCTGATGGATTATGAATTCGTAAAAAGCTAATTATTTTTTGTAACTGGGAACATTGCGAATTACGTAATTCGTCAATTTGTTTCTATTACGTAGTAATTTAGATGGTTATTTACGAACTGTGCCATCGACCTTGCCGCAGTTGTAACACGGTTTCCCGTCAGATCACCGAAGTTAAGCGCTATCGGGTTTGACTAGCACTTGGATGGGTCACCGCCCGTGTCTGGCGAGTGTTGTTGGCAAGCGGAGTGCACTCAGGCCTTCTGAGTAGAGATGGGGGATGCGCTCTTGAACTAATTCATAGAGTTGAATCTTTCAAAGGAGTGAACAATCAGTGATTCAGAAAAAAAGAACGGTAGCTCCAAACGTTTCCGACGGCAGAGAGAGAGACGGAGCATATCAGCGGCGCCTCTGCTGGTCACAGCACAGTGCACGCCACACAACACAGCCAGCGCAGGCCTCTGCCCTGCTTCTACCTTGGCTGCCTGCATTGTGCAGTGCCCCATTGGATTTTGTGTTTCACATATGCCGTGCCGTCTCTGTGCGTCGTCTGCCGCGCGCAGTGTCTGGCGCAGCTTGACTTCGCATCGCACTCTGTCGGCGATCGTTTCAGTCGCACGTCCTGCCCTCTGGGCAGTTGATGCGAGCAACAGGACAGAGAGCCACCTAGCGGATAACATAGGAACTACTTGCAACAACCTGCTCGCAAGGGAACGGACGATTTGTTTCGGAGCGGGTGAGTTCACCGCTCCCCCCACCCTCGGAACTCGCCCGCTCAACGCTCACCCCACCGTCTCGACTCTAGCCAGAGCGTTGAGCAAAGCGACTCAGGTGTCACTCTGGTCTCTGCGGTCTCAGCTCACGCAGTAATACAGCTCGCGGCTCGACCCGCTCGACTCAGCGGCTCTGCATCGGAGTTCGTCTCTACTGGATATTGTTCTTCGTAGTAATACCGCTACGTATATTACATTATTATGTTATGTATACATCATTTGTTTTTATTTTATTTTTATTTGTTTAAACTGATTAGATTAGGTTCCTGACGACTCCTCTTACTATAGGATTTTTATTATGGACACTCGAATTTACGCTTTAATTATGAGCGAACCGATAAACGTATCGCAAAATGTGATACACCAATATTTTCCTTGTTTTATTCTGCGTAAGGCTATATGCAGCACTTTCGTTTTACAGTCAAATTTATAGTTTTTTTCTTATTCTGGTACGGATTTTGCGATTTTAGGCGTCTTCGGAAGGAAACGTTCACTTTAAAAATATATGGCTTGCGATGTATTTGTATGAGGTTAATGAAATTTTAATACATTGCAGCCAAATATATTGTTAATGTAAATCTGAAGTTACAACATTTTCCGATCACCCAAAAAACCACGATAGTGCAAAATAAATCAATAATCAAAAACTTTGTCATATCATGGAAATTTCAATAAACAATACAAAATTCTTACTCATTATCTGTGTTACTTCAAAATAGGATCAAATAAGATCAAAATACAGGTATAGTAGTGGAATAAACCAAGTTTAAAGGGCAATGTGCCTTCCATTTATTTTCTATTGTAAATGAGTGGTGAGTCATGAAAAAGAGCTAATTCATTTCAGGGAGTGAACAGTTCTGATCCGATCTCTGAAAAGAACAGTTTTGCCCATCTCTACTTCTGAGGCCACTCGGGAAGCTACTTGGTTGAGAAGTAGCGGCACGTGGTCACGAAAACTGACAACGGCCGGGGTGCGGCGGCGCGGCTCTTTCCGTCCCTTTTACGACGGACCTGCATCTACCTGTGAACATTGTCTCAGCAGATAATCGGTAGGAAAGCCGAGTGAAACCTACTGTACTTTGACGTGAACCAGGCTGCAATTTAAGTCACTAATTACGTTTCGGGAGAAAGTTTTCACATAAATGAAAGTTTGGAAATGTTGTCCTCAATATATTCTGAAACTTAGGTGAACAAGTATCACTGCCAAGCCTGTGATAGTCTTAACAGTCACTCATAATCCCTTTCACTCACGTTAGCAAGTTTATGGTGTTGCATTTCCCGAAAACTTAATAGCTACAAAAATACTGATTGTTTTTGATTGAGAATGCTCGCCAAATATTAAGTCTGTCGGTACCAAATGCAGTCACAATTTTTAGCCACCGACCTGCTCAATATGCCACGCGGAATATGTCTTTTCTCGTCACAAAATTCACTTAAAAATTCCGAAATTTCTACACACACACACACACACACACACACACACACACACACACACAGGAATAATTATGCCGTCACTTTCCAACACTTTTGATGTATGAAACACTGCAAGATCCGGCAACTTGTTTCCATCGGAACTACTACTACTACTACTACTACTACACACGTTCGATCTGTTTCATGGCTAGGCTTCGACTCTTCTCTAGAATACTCTAACTCTTCTCTACCAGCAGAGAATGGCGCGCGAAGAATATTGCTTTACCATTGGTCAGTTTACTTAACAGTCAATAGCAAAACAAAATTTTCCCGCTTTTAATCAATAACCAATCGCAAAATAGTAAACCTAACGACTGCACTTTTTACCGACGTAATTATCTAATATGCTGAAGTTTTGCTTATGCATAAAGTTATTTACTATTTTTATTTATACCTGAATTAACTTTCCCTTTACCATAAACTTCCTTTACAAATGTATTCCACAAAAATCCCCTTTGTTCATATCCATACTTCTTCGAAATGTTCCCACGCTAAATCCTACTACATAACTCGTTAAACAATTATATTCATATTAACCTTAAACCACACTCACGCATCATTCATACTGCTAAAACACATTTATAACATTTTACATACACAAAAAGAAATACTAACACTTTATGAAAATACTAGAACAGTTCATGAAAAACATTCTATTACTTTAGCGCACTCTAGTGGGCACAATCAAAACGAAGATCACAGTCCCCCCTATCCAATACTGTCCTCTATCGGCTGATACATAAACTACGTGCGCGTCCAGTCTCGCGTCACCATCTGTCACTATCCAGCTCAGAGACATCTCCCGCTTAACCGCCTCCAAGGCTGGATCGTTATACGGCGCTACGCCTCAGGGGGAGAAATGTGCAGACCACATGCCCCTCAGTATCCGCATCCAGTGAGGCCTGTGGGCTGAGGATGACTCGGTATCATTGAGCCTTCAACGGCTGTCTGTCGGTGTTTGTTTATTTACGAGCTGTGGTTAATATCAGGCTAGATTGAGTGCTACTATATTTTAAAATGCTTGGAAGTTTGACACTTTTGGTTTATTACGTATGTTCGAAGATGGTAATAATCATAGGATGCCCACAGACATTGACAGTGTGGAAAAAATAATTCAACTGCTATAAAATTGGTAAATATATGTATCATGGACAGTGTATAAAATACTGTCATTTCAATAATAAGTTTTATTCGCTAAACTAGAGAGTAAAGTTTGCAACTAACGAAATCGAGACCCAGAAACTTGTGACACGGTGGTGACAAATGGTTCGGAACACACTGTCGAATGGACATTTTTGAACATAGGGCTCTGTAGCAGACGACTCATGTGTTGCCATGTTGACACATCGGTATCTTTAATCACGACTGCAGTGGACATAATATTCAGATTTGACCTTGGGTCAACGGAAACAAGGCATCTGGATGGATGAATCACGTTTCTTTTTAACATCAGGTCGATGGTCGTGTGTGCATAAGTTGTTATTTGGACAAACTGAGCTATCTCAAAATTACCAGAAGACAGAATATTAAATTCGGCAGTGGAAGGAATCAGACGCATACAGCGAGAATCAAATCATGTACAATCTTTTACAAAATTTTATTTATGAAATAACTAATTTAAACGGTTAACTTAAAAAATTAAAAACAATAAACGACGCCGAGGAAAACTATTTTCTTTTAAGACATTTATAAAGTAGACATTAAATTAGATACAATTCCTTTGTTGCATTCAACTGCTCGTAACAGCTTCGAGATAACCTCGGATACGGCCTGCCAAAATGCAGAGAGCTCTCATATCAGTTAATTACGATACGTGGGGAATCACACTTTTCAGTAACCTAAACCGCACGTAAGAAAGAGTTACAAAACAGGTCTTAAAATGAAACAAGGCACTATGTGGATTGGACGCTAAAAGAAGATCACTTGCTTGAGTAACATGATCTCAAAATCAAATAACGGAACGTAAAGGAATCTTAAGTCAGGAGCCCCACTGAATAAACTGCAACTCTTAACTACAATTAAGTAACAAGATGTCACTAATGCTTCGACAAATGTCAAGTATTAAAAGATTAAAATAACTTTGCCACAATAAGATTTCAAATGTGCCTTTCAGCCATCGTCTCTGTCTCTCTCTCCCTCTCTCTTTTTCTCTTTCTCTTTAAGGGCAACATATCACTAATCATAACCAAGACCAGAGATATATAACATATTTACTTTTAAAACAATTTAAAGGAGGATCAGAGAGCAATGGAAGGGGCTTTTTCTTTCATAAATGTATACCTTTTTATTTTTATTTTTATTTATTTTTATTTTTTACGAAGACTAGACCAATAAACATCGACATTAGTCCACAAAATTTAACGGCACTCAACTGAAACCAAAATGCAATAATTGGGGAACCGTCTGGCATAGACTGTACTACTGACAATAAAGCCTTGAGCGGAATGCTCTTAAACACCGTGAGAGACTTAAAAAAGATAAATCAGTATCGTACATCAGTAGCAAAGCTGACAAATGTTTCTGTATCAAACTGTAACGCTCACCGCTTATCAGTTTGTGCTATCCTTCCCTCGCCAATATGAAAATCGATGGGCAGTACATTCGCTCCAATTACCAAATGACTTGGGCCGCATTCGCTGCGCCTGTTGTCCTTTGACTAAAACAGGCACTCCTTTCAAGCACACATTGAATTACCCGGGCTGGCAAGCATAACACCTTCCTGTCAATGCTGAGTTTAAATTCTAAACATAACTCGAAATCCACTTCACATGCAGATGACCCTGAGAACATCTACTACACTCCTGGAAATTGAAATAAGAACACCGTGAATTCATTGTCCCAGGAAGGGGAAACTTTATTGACACATTCCTGGGGTCAGATACATCACATGATCACACTGACAGAACCACAGGCACATAGACACAGGCAACAGAGCATGCACAATGTCGGCACTAGTACAGTGTATATCCACCTTTCGCAGCAATGCAGGCTGCTATTCTCCCATGGAGACGATCGTAGAGATGCTGGATGTAGTCCTGTGGAACGGCTTGCCATGCCATTTCCACCTGGCGCCTCAGTTGGACCAGCGTTCGTGCTGACCGTGCAGACCGCGTGAGACGACGCTTCATCCAGTCCCAAACATGCTCAATGGGGGACAGATCCGGAGATCTTGCTGGCCAGGGTAGTTGACTTACACCTTCTAGAGCACGTTGGGTGGCACGGGATACATGCGGACGTGCATTGTCCTGTTGGAACAGCAAGTTCCCTTGCCGGTCTAGGAATGGTAGAACGATGGGTTCGATGACGGTTTGGATGTACCGTGCACTATTCAGTGTCCCCTCGACGATCACCAGTGGTGTACGGCCAGTGTAGGAGATCGCTCCCCACACCATGATGCCGGGTGTTGGTCCTGTGTGCCTCGGTCGTATGTAGTCCTGATTGTGGCGCTCACCTGCACGGCGCCAAACACACATACGACCATCATTGGCACCAAGGCAGAAGCGACTCTCATCGCTGAAGACGACACGTCTCCATTCGTCCCTCCATTCACGCCTGTCGCGACACCACTGGAGGCGGGCTGCACGATGTTGGGGCGTGAGCGGAAGACGGCCTAACGGTGTGCGGGACCGTAGCCCAGCTTCATGGAGACGGTTGCGAATGGTCCTCGCCGATACCCCAGGAGCAACAGTGTCCCTAATTTAGTGGGAAGTGGCGGTGCGGTCCCCTACGGCACTGCGTAGGATCCTACGGTCTTGGCGTGCATCCGTGCGTCGCTGCGGTCCGGTCCCAGGTCGACGGGCACGTGCACCTTCCGCCGACCACTGGCGACAACATCGATGTACTGTGGAGACCTCACGCCCCACGTGTTGAGCAATTCGGCGGTACGTCCACCCGGCCTCCCGCATGCCCACTATACGCCCTCGCTCAAAGTCCGTCAACTGCACATACGGTTCACGTCCACGCTGTCGCGGCATGCTACCAGTGTTAAAGACTGCGATGGAGCTCCGTATGCCACGGCAAACTGGCTGACACTGACGGCGGCGGTGCACAAATGCTGCGCAGCTAGCGCCATTCGACGGCCAACACCGCGGTTCCTGGTGTGTCCGCTGTGCCGTGCGTGTGATCATTGCTTGTACAGCCCTCTCGCAGTGTCCGGAGCAAGTATGGTGGGTCTGACACACCGGTGTCAATATGTTCTTTTTTCCATTTCCAGGAGTGTATAAATGCTGCTTCCGAACTTCCGTGCAAGGTAACACTGTGCCAGTCCCTCGGCATCAACTCCACCACAGGCGAACGGTTACCCTGCTGCCCCACAAGACTCTCTCGCTCTTGCATTCGGTGGAGGTGACACGATACTCACCGCACGACCCCGCCGGCGCCTAGCAGCACGCCGCGGGGAAGGTTTTACCAGGAGCCACGGCCCCGATATCTTTGAATATCAATAGCGGACCGACTCTCAAACAACTACTCCCTTGAAATCCATGATAGTAATCGAAGGCCGGCCGTGGTGGCCGAGCGGTTCTAGGCGCTTCAGTCCGGAACCGCGCGACTGCTACGGTGGCAGGTTCGAATCCTGCCTCGGGCATGGGTGTGTGTGATGTCCTTAGGTTAGTTAGGTTTAAGTAGTTCTAAGTTCTAGGGGACTGATGACCTCAGATGTTAAGTCCCATAGTGCTCAGAGCCAGCCAGAGCCAGTAATCGAAGGCACCAAGGCTGCTGTGGGCTTTTTCGACATTATTACAGATCACTTACATTCCTCCATGCTTGATGACGTCCCTGATGGCGAAAGCACCTTTCAGCCTGATAGCTATCCGTGCCACAAGGCCAGAAAGATAATACAGCGATTTGAGGACCATGTTAGTGAACTCAAATTGATGTCTACCTGGGATACCTAATTCGCCTGATATGAAGTCGATGAAATACATCTGGGACGCCCTCACAACACTAGACCGTAAATGCGTGAGCTGTGACATCTGGTGCCACAAACCTCCGTGTCTTGCCAAATACTTTGAACCATGAATTTACTTTCAGGACTTTGTCCTAGGAATTTACTTCATTTACTAGCGATTCCCCAAGAACATTAACACATTTGATCACACTACGTGAGCGTGGAAGTAGCTGCCAGTGGCTAACTGAAGAAGACAAATCAAATTTCTTTCAACAAATGGAAATTTTATTCCTAAAAACACTCTTTCTTTTTAGAAACAGATTTAAAATTATAATCAGCACCCTCTAAATATCAAGTTACAATTTGTGCAGAGGCAGAAAGAACAAATTTTTGACAGTATGAGCTTTCGGGTTGAGAACTTTGCCTCTCTCTTTTGACACGGCCGTAGTCACGAACGTTCATAACAACCTCTGAAAGACTACACTGGTGCAAATCTGGGAAATACAGAAGCGTCCGATCTTACCCGTCGGCTTTGACCCATGACGTCACAAATATGGCGGAAACGACCATAAACGACAATTCCAATATGGCGGATATAAAAACATCGCATACGTATCATAAACACTGAAATACACAGGTTTCACAAAAAGCCTAATGACTAACGGGACAAGCGTGGGAAATTGGGGGTTTTTGGGTGGGGAGAAACTAAATATACACAAATGTAGCCACCGACCGCCATACAAGACCACGCAAAACGACGAAAAAAATCAACATCACGAAACTGACCAAATACCAAAAAACACATTCTTATCCAGAATCAGACACTTCCCTTGACCTACATAGATCTACAGTAACTCCCGATCCCATAAATTAGGATCGAACACTTCCCTTGACCTATATAGCTCAACAGAACCTCCCGATCACATCCCCCGATACAAAACTCAAAAAACACTTCCCTTAAACCTACATACATCTACAACAGCTCCCGATCCCATAAATTAGGATCGAACACTTCCCTTGACCTATATAGCTCAACCGAATCTCCCGATCCCATCCACCAATACAAAAATAAAAAAAACCACAAACCATAGCAAACAAACATTTCCCTTAAACCTACATACATCTACAGCAGCTCACGATCCCATAAATTGGGATCGAACACTTCCCTTGACCTATATAGCTCAACAGAATCTCCCGATCCCATCCCCCAATACAAAAATCAAAAACCACCACAAACCATAACAAACAAACACTTCCCTGGTCCGAGAGGCCGGAACTTCAACCAATTTCATCGCCTCACGGCAAAGAGAGCACTTTACAACTTCGGCAATTAATCCGAATAGCTGTAGAAACTTGATCAGGTCTAACGGTGTCTCGCCCATCATCGCCCTCAACCGAACACTATTCATGCGGTCTTTCATATCCATTCCTGAACAAAAAACCACAACCGAATACACTCAATAACAAACTCACCCGACGTACAGCAATTACCATTACATTAACCATCACACAAAACCGTTAACTCACTAATACAAATTCCGCTTCAAAACCATGAACACAGCACTCACCACTGAGCAACAGCAAACTGACCCCAACAAACCAAACAAACTTAAACCATGAACACACCACCAGAGGGCACGACAAACACCCCCACGACATCTACAAACACGCCACAATCACAAACCAAACTCCGCGCCGTAATGACGTCACACACCACAACACGCTTACGTCACGGGTCAAAGCCGACGAGTAAGATCGGAGGTTTCTGTTGACCCCAAATCTGCAACACTCCAGATTACTTTAAACTAAAAATTTTGACAACTCACACAAGCGCATAAACTATGCACCCCGTTGGAGGGATGGAAATGGTACAAAACACTAACATTAAAAGATTAACTCGATACCAAAGGTGCAAATTGATTTAAAAAAAACCTCATACGGTGGAAGGGTGGCAACTTTATATACTAAAATAACCATTTAAATAAAAACCGATTAAATGCAATCAAACACAAAATATACAAGGTTAGCCAAACATGCTCTACATTACACATATACCGCCTCTCAAGATGAAAGGCAAGATAAAAACATATTTCAGGAATTCGGCCGTTACACTTCAAGCAATAAATTCGTTAACACCGAATCCGACAAACATGACAGAGGCAGTATTAATGTATGGCAGATTGACAAGGAGATTACAGAACAACCAGAACCGCAGGTTGCTCTAACCCGCCCCTACTCCTCAAGGGAAAAACGGACCACCCAATTCATAAATAACCACCTTCCCGCGGGTGGGCAAACGGAGAGGAATGGTGGGACGACCCCAAAACAAAGCGGCTGGTGACCTCATCAAGAAAACAAGTAGAAGTTAACAAGTAAATGAAACAGCATATCTCCAATCACTTAACTACTAATAAACTGCGATTTCTGGCGAAGACCTAGCGCAGCACCCCCGACGCTCTCCCGAACCGTCCGCTGCCAGCCGCTTCAACGGACGCAGGAAGACGCGCCGATCTCCTGTCTCATGGCGTCGCAGTTCGCACCGACCAGACCGATGTCGTGGGTTGACTCCTGTTGCTCTTGTGTCGGCCGCGAAGCCACTATCCCTCGCTGTACGGCGCGGCCCACTGGACTCACGTGGCGACCTCACATACGCCTACGCTCATGGCGGACAAGTCATCTTGTGTCTCATTGCGCGACCGACCAACCGATCGATCCAACCGCCAATGACCGTTGCCCGAGCAAATCGAGCAGACTGGCGGCCTAACGCGCGGACTCAGCTGCAGGAACTCAGCCCCGACCGGGCGACCACTAGCTGAGTTCCGTTACTGGCGGAGTGTCAAGACTCTCATTTTGCCGGCTTTAAAGTGTGATCCAAACGACAGACAGACCAGCAACTGGTGACGAGTGACTGACCCAGACTCACTCCGATTGATCAACTGCCACTGGCGAGCCTATAGCGCCCCTTAAATGCACGTGAACAGGCAACCTTTCCCCTTTTTCACCAAAGAGAGACACCAAAGCTGCGATTGCCACAGCGGCGCCACCGCCAGAAACGGAGGGCGACTGCTTCACACAACGCGCTGCGGCGCGCTCTTCAAAACAGCAATTTTTTCCACGGCTCAGACTTGTTACCAAAGACTTGTCGAATACGTGCCACGTGGAATTCCTGTTGTACGTCTTTCAAAACGTGGATCAACACACTAATAAGCAATTGGTCATAACGTTTCGGCTCATCAATGTATATTGTTAAGGAATGTTCATGTGACATCGCTAAATAGGTTTTTCATGTCAATAAATAAAAGTTAACAAGACGTTCGACGACTTAGGTTTCTCGTCTAAATGGTAAATAGAACTTATTCGAGTAGGGTGATTTTTCTTTATCACAGTTTCTACGAACATGCCGTGCGGAATCGATCTCCAGTATTGAAAACAGGCTATTTATGAAGTTAGTAATGTATGAAACTTCGGACACCGATAATTCACATGCCCATTGGTTGCAGTACCTTCTGCTCCTTCCTGCAAAACACCTATCTTGGTCTTTTCTGTAATTCTCTGAGCACTACTGTTGTTACTTTTAATCTTGTAGTGAAATTTGATGGTAACAAAACAGTGTAACATATGCAAACAGTTACTGGAGAGGTACCTGACAAACGGCGCATTAGCATGTTGGAGATACCTAGTTGGACCAAGTGTAGATTCGTGCTGCTTGATAACGAATTCCCTTACGTGGTACGACACTGGAGAACTGCAAGGCGCTCTATATCATTTCTAAAACGACAATTATTATTGCTGCACCTCACACTGTTTTCCACTTCCATCGTTCAAAAATGGTTCAAATGGCTCTGAGCACTGTGGGGCTTAACATCTGAGGTCATCAGTCCCCTAGGACTTAGAACTACTTAAACCTAACTAACCTAAGGACATCACACACATCCATACCCGAGGTGCCGGCCGCGGTGGTCTAGTGGTTCAGGCGCTCAGTCCGGAACCGCGCGACTACTACGGTCGCAGGTTCGAATCCTGCCTCGGGCATGGATGTGTGTGATGTCCTTAGGTTAGTTAGGTTTAAGTAGTTCTAAGTTCTAGGGGACTGATGACCACAGATGTTAAGTCCCATAGTGCTCAGAGCCATTTGAACCATTTGAACCATACCCGAGGCAGGATTCGAACCTGCGACCGTAGCAGTCGCGCGGTTCCGGACTGAAGCGGCTAGAACCGGTCGGCCAACGAAGTCGGCTCAATCGTGTAATAAGATAATTTTCTATAGTCCATTCTTAGGCGAAGAGGTATGGAACAGGCTACCGCTACGTTAAGAAAAATGCTAGGTAATTAAAAAAAAAACGGAAAATAGGTTTGCAGTAAACTAAAATCGGCAATAAAACGAATATTCAAGGTGGTCAGAAACATTGTGAAAAGCATGTAAGGGCTTTTCCGGAGAAAGCTGTGCTGAAAAATAATTGTTAAGAAAGAAATTCTATACGCTCCCGCCGTTTCCGAGGTAAGTATTATTGAAGTTAGTGAATGAGGGCATTCAAAAGGTATGCCGGAGACCTGTTAAACGTGTTCATCGTTTCGTTTCCTGAAACAATACAGAAGAAATTCGACATGGGGCTGTAGTAAGGATCGAACCCGAGACAAATGCTGATCAGCCTTGTGCACTGTCATCTACGCTGTGAGAACACCTGACACTAATTGTATCTGGCGGGCCGCCTGAATTTGCGTGCCCAACGGCCTGATTGGCTAATTTCAATGCTAATTAACTCGAAAACGGCGCAGTGTAATGAATCATTTTCTAAACAATTATTTCTCAGAACAGCCTTCTCTGCAACAGCCTTACTATCTTTTTCAGACTATTTCTGACCACCCTGTACACTTTTATACTTAAACATCGCCCCTTACTCTTCGAATACGCTTCGTACCACGAAGCATTTTTTTTAGTAACACCATAGGAGGTTACAGTGTTCGTGTGATTGATTCACAGATTTTCTTCCGTTTTGCTGATCACGTTTTGCGAAGAAGTAGTTCCAGTTCTATCTTCTCCTTTTCCACGCCTGGGTTCCCGGGTTCGATTCCCGGCGGGGTCAGGGATTTTCTCTGCCTCGTGATGACTGGGTGATGTGTGCTGTCCTTAGGTTAGTTAGGTTTAAGTAGTTCTAAGTTCTAGGGGACTGATGGCCATAGATGTTAAGTCCCATAGTGCTCAGAGCCATTTGAACCATTTTTTTCTTCTCCTTTTCAGCAAAACGCCGCACTCTTTCTAACGTAATTTATACGTGAATAAAGGGACCCTGTTTGTTTCGTTACCTGGACAGGCCACTGGGTGAGCGTGCTAGGAGGGGCGGTGTGTGGGGTGAGCAGTGAGCAGTGCCGTAGCTCCAGTTGGCGGTCGTCGGCTGGCGCGAGGAGAGGTTCCTTCCTTGTTAACGCGTGTGTCGCGTCGCGTCGTCGGAGCTTTCCGTGGCAGGAGGGCCGCGCCGGTAATTTTAGATCAAAGCAGGCCGCCGCGTCCTGCGTGAGGCGTGGGGCGTGGCCGGCGTCAACAAAAGCGCCCCCCCCCTCCTACAGGAGCGTGCCGAGCCACGCAATGAGGACGCAGCCGTAGACGACGTGCGGCTGTCCAGCGGAGAGGAGGTGGCTGCTCACTATGGCGCGCCAGATTTGAGACGAATTGATGAATTTAATTTGGAGACATCCATCCAAACTAATAAAAAAAAGTTTTCTTGTAAACAGATTTGATAAATAGTAATGACTGACATTATCAGGAACGGAGAAAGACGTCTTTACGCAATCTATTAAAATTTAACTTAAAAAAAATCTTTTAATGGCTTGAACACATTTGGGATAGATAATTAAGGTGAGATGACTAGCTAGTTTCGGTTGTAAGCAACAACCACCTTCTGATCATGCATAAGCTAAATACGAGCTGAATGCATACTGGATATACCGGGAGCAGTCATCAGACCTGCGTTCGCGTAGAAAAAAATTCAAATGGCTCTGAGCACTATGGGACTTAACTTCTGAGGTCATCAGTCCCCTAGAACTTAGAACTACTTAACCTAACTAACCTAATGACATCACACACATCCATGCCCGTGGCAGGATTCGAGCTTGCGACAGTAGCGGTCGCGCAGTTCCAGACTGTACCGCCTAGAACCGCTCGGCCACCCCGGCCGGCACGCGTAGAAAACAACTTGAATAAGAAAAAATATGAAGCTAGAAGCAATAACAAGACTGAACCAGGCAGTACACCGTGCACTTACGAGACGCAGATTGAGCATACCTTCTGTATCAATCAGGATCGCAACAATCATTAACTTTCAATTGTGTAAAGCCAAGCTCAGGGTTGGGGTTGGGTTGTTTGGGGAAGGAGACCAGACAGCGAGGTCATCGGTCTCATCGGATTAGGGAAGGATGGGGAAGGAAGTCGGCCGTGCCCTTTCAGAGGAACCATCCCGGCATTTGCCTGGAGTGATTTAGGAAAATCACGGAAAACCTAAATTACGATGGCCGGACGCGGGATTGAACCGTCGTCCTCCCGAATGCGAGTCCAGTGTCTAACCACTGACAAGCTCAGGCAAAAAGCTTTTATGCAAAGGCACAAGAATTGGTAGAGGTTCAACACACTAGTTGATAAAGTAGTAGCCGATAATAAAATATAAAATGGCCATCTTTAGATCACGCAACTTGTCGGTAACGAAATAAAGTTCTAATATGGCCAGCCGGACAGACTTGATGATCCTATTCGAAGTCAACCTGCGTCTCGTAATAGTATGGCTGACAGAATCCTTCAGACTTGTTGTTGCTGTAAGCTTCAAAATTTTTCATATTCAAGTTGCTTTCTACCAAACGAATGTCACAGCGTGATGTTTACTATTAGCAAATCCAGTTCGCGTTAACCCGCATTTTTCTTTCTTTTTTTTGTCATCAGTCTTCTGACTGCTCTTATGGGGCCCGCCACGAATTCCTCTCCTGTGCCAACCTCTTCAGCTCAGAGTAGCACTTCCAACGTTGGTCCAAAGTTATTTGCTGGATGTATTCCAATGTCTGCCTCCTTTACTGTTTATACCCTCTACAGCTCCCTCTAGTACCATGGAAGTCATTCCCTGATGTCTTAACAGATGTCTTATCATTCTGTCCCTTTTTCTTGTCAGTTCTTTCCACATACTCCGTTCCTCTCTGATTCTTCACAGAACCTCTTCATTCCTTCTCTTATCAGTCCACATTCGTCTACAGCATCTACAGCGCCACATTTGAAATGCTTCGATTTTCTTCTGTTTCGGTTTCTCCGCAATCCATGTTTCACGCCCATTCTATGTTGCGCTCCAACCGCACATTCTCAGAAATTTCATCTTCAATTTCAGACCCTTGTTTCGTACTAGCACACTTCTCTTGGCCAGGAATGCTCTTTTTCCCAATGCTAGTCTGCTTTTGATATCCTCCTTGCTCCATCCATCATTGGTTATTTTGCTGCCTAGGTAGCAGAATTCCGTAACTTCATCTTTTTATGTGACCATCAATCGCGATGTTAAGTTTCTCGCTGCTCTCATTTCCGCTGCTTTTCATTACTTTCGTCTTTCATCGGTTCACTCTCAGTCCAAATTCTGTTTAGACTGTCCATTCCATTCAGCAGATCATGTAAGTCTTCTTCACTTTCAGTCAGGATAAGAATGTCATCAGCGAATCGCCTTGAATTTTAATTGCACTCCTGAACCTTTCTTTTATTTCCATCATTGCTTCTCCGATGTACAAATTGTATGGCCGAAAGACTACACCCCTGTCTTACACCCTTTTTAATCCAAGCACCTTGTCCTTGGTCTTCCATTCTTGTTATTCCCTCTTGGCTCTTGTACATGTTGTACATTACCCATCTCTCCCTATATCTTACCTCTATTTTCCTCAGAATTTCGAACGTCTTTCACCGATGGATACAGTCAAATTATTTTTTCAGGTCGACAAATGCTACGATCCTGTCTTGATTTTTCTTTAGTCTTGCTTCCATTATCAATCGCAACGTCAGAATTGCCTCTCCGGTGCCTTTACCTTTTCTAAAGCCAGACTGGTCGTCATCTAACGCTTCCTCAATTTTCTTTTCCATTCTTCCATATATTATTCTTGTCATCAACTTCGATGCATGAGCTGTCAAGCTAATTGTGGGATAATTTTCGCATCTGTCAGCTCTTGCAGTCTTCGGAACTGTGTGGACGATATTTTTCCGTAAGTCAGATGTTACACCATCAGACTCGTACATTCCACATACCAATGTGAATAGTCGTTTTTTGCCATTTTCCCCAATGATGATGATGATGATAAAGTCCCATACTCCTTGGGGGAACGGAGCGTAGGGGAACGATCCGGAAGACCCGCACAGCCGTAGTAGGCAAGGTCCTAGTGGAGGTGGTTAGCCATTGCCTCACTCCGACCGTAATGGGGATGAATGATGATGATGAAGACGACACAACAACACTCGGTCATCTCGAGGCACGTGAAAATCCATGACCCCGCCGGGAATCGAACCCGGGACCCCATGTTCGGGAAACGAGAACGCTACCGCTAGACCACGAGCTGCGTACTTTTTCTCCAATGATTTTAGAAATTCTGATGGGATGTTATCTGTCCCTTCTACCTTATTGGACCTTAGGTCTACCAAAGGACTTTTGAGTTCTAATTCTAATACTGGATCCCCTATCTCTTCTAAATCTACTCCTGTTTCTTCTGAGACAAATCCTCCCCTTCATAGAGACCTTCAATGTACACTTTCTACCTATCTGCTCTGTGTTCTGCATTTAAAAGTGAAATTCCCAAAGCACTCTCAGTGTTACCATCCTTGCTTTTAAGTCCACCGAGGGCTGTTTTGACTTTACTATATGCCGAATCAGTCCTACCAACAATCATTTCCTTTTCGGATTCTTTACATCTTTCATGCAGCCATTTCACCTTAGCGTCCATGCACTTCTTATTTATTTCATTCTTCAGTGACTTGTATTGCTGTGTTCCTGAATTTCCCTGAACATTTTTGTACTTCCTTCTTTCCTCGAACAACAGAAGTATTTCTTCTGTACCCTAACTTTCTTCGGAGTTACCTTCTTGTACCTATGTTTTTCTTTCGGACTTCTGTAATTGCCTTTTTAGAGTTGTCCATTCCTTTTCAACTTTACTGCCTACTGAGGTATTCCTTACTGCAGTATCTATAGCCTAGCCCGCCCGGTTAGCCGGGCGGTCTAACGCACTGCTTTCAAGGCGGGAAGGCGCGCCAGTCCCCGGCACGAATCCCCCCGGCGGATTAGTGTCGAGGTCCGGCGTGCTGGCCAGTCTGTGAATGGTTTTTAAGGCGGTTTTCCATCTGCCTTGGTGCATGCGGGCTGGTTCCCCCTATTCCGCCTCAGCTACACTACGTCGGCGATTGCAGCGCAAACACTGTCTCGACGGACGTTTACACCGTCATTACCCTACCACGCAAATATTTGGGGTTACACTTGTCTGGTGTGAGACGTTCCCAGGGGGTCCACTGGGGGCCGAACCGCACAATAGCCCTGGGTTCGGTGTGGAGAGGCAGTGGGGTGAGTGGACTGCTATAGGCTGTTATGGGGTTGTGGACCACTGAGGGCTACGACGGGACGAAGCCTCTCCGTCGATTCTAGGTCCCCAGTTCAATATAATACAATCTATAGCCTTAGAGAACTTCAAGCGTATTTCTTCAGTCCTTAGTGCTTTTGTATCCCACTTCTTTGCGTACTGATTCTTCCTGGTTAATCTCTTAAACTTCAACCTACTCTTCGTCACTGCTACACTTGCATCTGAGTCTATATCTGCTTCTGGGAACGTCTTACAACCCAGTATCTCTGTCTGATCAAGAGGTAATCTAACCGAAATCTTCCCATACCTCACACACTTTTTCAAGTACACCTCCTCCCCTTGTGATTACTGAACAGAGTATTCGCTGTTACTGGCTGAAGTTTATTACAGAGCTCAATTATTCTTTCTTCTCTCTCATTCCTATAACAGAGCCCATATTGTCCCGTAACCCTTTCTTCTACTCCTCCCCCTACAACCGCATTATGGTACCCTATGGCTATTAGATTTTCATCTCCCTTTACGTACTGAATTACCCTTTCAATATCTTCATATACTTTCGCTATCTCTTCATCTTCAGCTTGTGACATCGGCATGTATACTTGAACTATCATTGTTGGTATTGATTTGCTGTCGGTTCAGAGCAGAACAACCCTGTCACTGAACTGTTCGCAGTAACAAACTCTCTGTGCTACCTTCCTATTCATGACGAATCCCTCTCCCTTTAAACCATTTTCTGTTGCTGTTGATATTACCCTGTACTCATCTGAACAGAAACTCTTGTCTTCTTTCCATTTCACTTCACTGATCCCAAATATATCTAGATTGAGCCTTTTCATTTTCCTTTTCAGGTTTCCAAGCTTCTGAAATGACTTGCTACGACTCATAGAACGTTATCCTTTCGTTGGTTAATCCATCATTTTCTCATGGTACCTCCCGCTTGGCAGGCCCGTCCCAGAGATCCAAATAGGGACTAGTTCGGAATCTTTAACCAGTGGAGAGATCATCACGACACTTTTTTTCAATTACAGGTCACATATCCTTTGGATACTCGTTAACCACACATTGACGACGAAAGACTACGCATATCACGAGCAATTCATGTCGTATATCCTCTACTTGAAAGCAACGAAATGCACCACAAAACTAAACTTCACATATATAAGGCATCGTATAACCCATGATGTTGTATGGCTGCTCATCATGGCTAATTACAAGCAAGTCCAACAAAAGACCGCCACAAGAGCTCCAGAATGGATGCCTGAAACTTGTATTAAACGCACCACGGTGGGCAAAGACGGACCAAATTCATGCAGAACTCGCCATGCCCACAGTGGAAAGTCAAATCATCCAGGCAACAAGAAGAATTTTTGAAAAGGTAGATAGACTCAGACCTACACGCAACCAACTTAAGGATTTAGCAACAGTACAGCCAGTGCGCTGGCTCGAAGTAAGAGCACCAAAGTCTATATTAGGTCATGAATGAGTTGGGAGCACTTCAGAAATGAAGAATAAGGGTAAGAGTAAGTTAGGACGTTTAAAAATAAAGAGAAAAAGAAATCTCTTAAGCATACGAGGAATGAGTGCCTCAAGGACCAATGTTAGTGCCCAAAGGCCCTCTAAAATCCAAAATGGTGCGCCATTTTGTGCAAATAAATGGTGTCTTCAACAAGCAATCCTACCCCCTATACTTGAGGCAACAACCTCCAACAAAGGTAGAGCCCTTACCACCGCACACACACACACACACACACATACACACACACACACACACACACACACACACACACACACACAAAAGGACACACGTTGTGTGTCTTTAATGCAGTGGCTTCCATTGCCAGAGGTATTCTCATGCCGTTGATCATTGCTGATTGTTCAACCCAAAGGACAAGAGAGTGCTGTGAACCTCTGTCCGCTCTTCTGCCCTCTTTGACAAGGCCGTTGTCAGAATGAGGGTGACTTCTTAAGCTGTAAGTCTTTGGCCGCCAATGCTGATTTTTATTCAAAATTTAAGCTGTGGCGTGGTTCGGACCCGCGACCGAGAGCATTTTGATTGCTAATCAAAGACGCTCCCCCTAGACCCACATTTTGCAGATCTATACATACGTTTTTGGATGGGATCGGCCTGTAGCAAAACACAGTTTTATTTTTTATCCCAAACATGTTTCACTTCAGTTGCAGCCTCTTCAGTGGGCTTTTATTTTATGGCTGTTAAACGTAAAGAATATTCTTTACTGTTTGTATACATGTAAATATTAGTTTTTAAAAATCGTAATTACAGATTGTCGAAGAAACATATAAAATTATGAATTCATAATTTTTCACCACATGGTTTGGTTTTCCTGATGTGTTATGTTTTTACAGTGACTGATTCCTTGCACAGTTTGTCATCCGCAACCATACACAACTTAATGTAGAAAAATTATTTAAGCAAAAAATTACGATTTGCGATCTGTAATGGCTATGCCTGAAATTAATTAATTCTCTCTGGAAGGTTTTGTGTGTGTTTGTGTGTGTGTGTGTGTGTGTGTGTGTGTGTGTGTGTGTGTGTGTGTGTGTGTATGTCTGTGTGTGTCGGATGGAAGGGTTGGGGGGGCTCTGTATGTTGGTGTTATCTGATTATTCTTTGAATGCAGAGAACAGACTTCCATTGCAGAGAGCTGTGTATTGATTTGTTACTTGTTTCCCTTCTACTATGGCTTTTTATGTTTGATAGCTAGCATTCTAAAACTAATCACAGAGCAACACTATTTCTCATTTGACAATCAGTTCTATTTAGAAGAAGATGTGCTTCCAATGGGGTCACCAGTCAGTGGATTCCTAGCCAACATTTTTCCCCATCACATTGAAAATAAAATATTTGAAACAATTGTAAGACCCAAACAATACCAGATAATGTATTGGTATCATTAAGTAGATGACATCATATGCCTTCTAGATGAAACGTCCAGTCACATTGAACAACTCCACAGTGATATAAACAAAGTCCACCCAAAAATAAAATTCACCATAGAAACAGAAAATGACAAAATGTTAAATTTCCTTGAGCTCACAATACACAGACACAACAAACAACATTAATTTTCTATATTCAGGAAAGTGACCATCACCAGCATAGCTATTCACAAACATTCTAATTATCCAATTGCATACAAACTAACTGGCTTCCAATATGTGCTACACAGACTAACCAAAGCTCCACTCACTGGGAACAACTATAACAAAGAATTAAAGACAGTCAGACAAACAGCTGGAATGAATATGACAAGAGCATTATAGATAAACTAAACCACAAAATGAAAATAAAATTGAAAGGGCACCCAACACAAAACAAAAGCCTTCTCACCATGAACAAGAAACACCCACAACAACAAACAAGTGGTTCACTCTCACCTACAACAACAAAGCAGCCCTCATGATAAGCAACATACTCAAAAACAAGGGCTAAAAAGAGCCTACAGGATAGACAGCTCAACACAGAGAAAACTAAGGACAATCAACACAAGCAGAGACAAACACAACACATCTGATATTTACCAACTAACATGTCAGGACTGCAAATCAGTTTATATGCGACAGACAAGCCGAAACTTTAAAACGAGATACACAGAACACAGAAGAGCATTAAAAAGTAACAGCTGTCATTCCGCATTTGCTGAATACCTTATGGACAAGAAAGGTAACCCAACAGACATCAATACTGACTTGAAAATTCTCAAATGCGGCAAAAAACCCCCCCACAAAAACTAATTATTGAAGAAAACTATCAAATATACCGTTCCACTGTTCGCCATCTTGTTTTTACAGCTGGTAAAGACTGAAGCAGTGACATTGATTGATAGCTTCATATATAAAACGTTACATTGACGAAGATGAGGAAAACAGAAAACATAAGTGAGACAAATGTTAATAGACACACACACACACACACACACACACACACACACACAAACACAACCTACCACATAGAATTAATTAATTTCAGGCATAGTCATCAAAGTACCAAACCGTAATTTTTTCCTTCAGTTATTTGTGTACATTAAGTTGTATATTGTTGCGGATGACAAACTGTGAACGAAATCAGTCACTGTAAAATATAACACAGCAGGAAAGCCACACCCTGTGGTAGAAAGTTATGAATTCATAATTTTATGTGTTTCTTCGAAAATCTGTAATTATGATTTTAAAAACTAATATTTACATGTATGCAAACAGTAAAGAACATTCTTTACGTTTAACAGCCATAAATAAAAGCTCACTGATGATGCTTCAACTGCAGTGAAACATGTTTAGGAAAAAAAAAAAAATTGTGCTTTGCTAAAGCGGACCGCATCCAAAAATATGTGTATGTTAAAGCAAACATGGGCAAAAGAGCTTCAAACCCACGATGATTATTTAGTAGATCTATATGCATGATTTGAAGATAGCTGTTACTTACAACTGTAACCAGCCAGTCATCTTTTATCTTACATAAATGTTGACTAGGCATTAAGAGTTTTGTATAAATTTTTAAATTTTGATAGCTTTTATGAAGATAGACACTAGCCACAACTTTTCTTTACTTTTCTTTAATAATTTTACTTCTCTAACATGTTTAGAAGTATGACGTCAGGCGAATACTGAAATGCAAAAAAGAATATTTTAGTTTTTTTAACTGTAGTAATTGCTGATCCCCACGTGTTGTGTGGCTCACCTGCGGAGAAAGAGAAGTGTAACACGTTTGAGAGAGAGATCTCTTCTTTTGCTGGTTTGTTGACAACAGGTTATGAAAATGACAAATCACCCTGTTCATTAGAATTAATTGTCCTGTTGTGGCGTATCCACCTTCTCCTAGCACTGGATTTTTTACTTCCTGAAGCAAGAATATGCTCAAGACCTCAGCTACGGGCCAGGAGCGTCGAGACAACTCATGTTAGTTTCGCAGTGAACAACGAAATCCAGTTTTCACGACGAATGGTTCTGAATACACTTTGAAAACCTTTTATAATGTCACCTGAGTGCATAGCAAATAATGAATCCCTGAAATTACTTCCCTTTGTACGAAATTTGGCACACGAATGGACAAAAACACGATTTGATTACAGTTAATGAGATATGAGGTAGTAACCAAACCTTAATAGCACAGCGGAATGTATGAAAAGCACCCTTAACATTAATGAAAGTAAGATAAATTGCAACCAAGGTGTTCAACTATCCTAATACAGCCTACCAGTGTAAATGACTCTCTCCTTGTAGAAGGGACGTTTGCTATGCAGATATAAATGCACACAGGGTATCCTAAGACTTAACGACAGCAAACTTATGTAAGGCAAGCTAAAGTCACGAATAATTCATTGCTCCAGCATGTCTTGAAGTGCGCTGTAACTGTTACTTCCCATGTATGGTTGAAGAATTGTATATAAAATAGTAATATAGAGCATCTGCTGAAGGCAGTTGAATGTGCTATTAATTCTGGTGAAAACAGTTCTTTCCAAATATGTTACACGTGCACATGGCATTAGCGTGAAAAGAGATAAGTGAGTACATTTTTATACGACCATAAAAGATCGTATTGTTGAGAAATGATTTTAGAGGGAAATAAATCGTGAGACATTTTAAATTCACTTCATTATTATTCAGGAAGCAGAAACGAACAATCACAAACAGTATATAAAGTATCCTATACAAGACCAATTGACCTACAATACCACACGCTACTGAAAAGCAGAAAAATAATACCATACAACCAGCATTCCACACAATACCATTTAGAGAGTGGGAAAGTGACGTTAAAGTCAACCTATATCTTAGGATTACTCGCTGAAATTAGTTATTGATTGTCGCACATTCAAACAAAGACGGGACCTGAACAAAGAGCTAACCTCGCGTGGACACATAATTGGAAAGGATTTCCCTCAGCAACGCCTGACAAACATGTATTGTGGAATTATGCTAGTGCAGCGCAAGCGAGCAACTATCTCATCAATAATCCGCGCCGCCGCCATTGGTAATGCCCATCTAAAGTAATTCACAAAGTAAAATTTGAACTGTAGAAATTGTCTGCAGGAAATACGATGTAAGCAGTGAACCAGAAGAGTAGCGTGTCTGGCAGGCCACACTGCCCAACCTAACTCAAAACTTTTTGCCAAGCAATTTGATTGGACGACGGGGATCTGCCCTTAAAGTGCTGCACGAAGACATGGTTCTCACTGCTGGCAGAGATAGAAGTTCTCTAGTAGACGAAAACATAGACAATAAGGTCTTTGAGTGCTTCGTAACTTATTCACTGGTACATAACACGAAATAAGTTTATAACAGGCGGTTGTCAACTTGCTACCGTTAAATATCTGTTACATCCATTATACGTCCAGGGTTTGTCCGAAGTGACAGTAAATAGACAGGTCTTTCGCTTTGTAGGAGCAGGATGCTAGTTCCGTCTGCGAAGATATTTTGTTACTGCTGGGTACACCCTACTCATGAAGTACACTCTGGCATAGAACCAAGGCGCTGACGAGAACAAAACTCGATTCGACTTTACTACCGATGATGAGGAACGAGCGAAGTGGTACAATGTGCGACAGTGAACTCGTCTTCGGGTGGGGGGCGGGTGGTAGGGGGTGGTTAAAATACCCGTCTGACCATCCAGATATACGTTTACCGCGACTTTCCTGCACCGTTTAAGGCAAGTGCCGAGATGGTTCTTTTCAAAGGGCAATGCCAGTTTCCTTCCCCAGCACATCCTGTCGACGTGAAGTTATCTCCTAATCTTCCTTCCTTTCACTACCGATGTGTCAATGTCGGTGACTTACGTCATTTTGTATTGTCTTCGGCACACTCGGGCAAAGCGTCTTCGATGTTAGTAGACCAGTTGTGTGAAAGTAAGAGAGAAATTATTAAACGCTTCTAAATATAAAGATACAAATTCTTCAAAATTATACAGAAATAGTTTTTAAAAGTATATAGCCATACATGCTGCTGATCACTGTGGTGACTGTAATTTAAAAGCTGTGAACAAAGTTAATGATGGACTACTGAATTCTTAAAACCCATCGTTTCATTCCTGATTGTACATTCATGTCCAGAAAAAGAGAACATCTTGAACGGCTAGATATAGGACGTTCGTATTCGCAGGACATGTACATTAGTATGTTCTTCAGAAGCGATTAGCATTTGAACCATATCGGTCGACGGGTTCAAGGACAACATCGATATCGCGTCGTAGCACCTTCTACCGGTAAAATGTGCCTGCTGCTCCCGTTATCGCTATAAGCCAACTTGTGACTTGAGCAGACTTGCAGGATGCCTCGCAGACGTATGCACGAATCCTATCGTCAAATCAGAGAGTTTGAAAGAGGACACATTATAAACATAAAAAATGTAAATGTCGTGTGGCT
The DNA here is from genome assembly GCF_021461395.2 of Schistocerca americana. Lineage (NCBI taxonomy): Eukaryota > Metazoa > Arthropoda > Insecta > Orthoptera > Acrididae > Schistocerca > Schistocerca americana. The sequence continues at coordinate 448,603,398 of NC_060125.1, read as the reverse complement.
AGGGCCTCCCGTCGGGTAGACCGTTCGCCGGGTGCAAGTCTTTCGATTTGTCGCCACTTGGCGACTTGCGCGTCGATGGAGATGAAACGATGATGATGAGTACCTGAGCGGAGAAAATCTCCGACCCAACCGGGAATCGAACACGGCCCCTTAGGATTGACATTCTGTCGCGCTGACCACTCAGCTACCGGGGACGGACCTTACTGATTTGAGAGAATGTGAAGGATCAATCTGGAAAATTTCGGTTCTTGTGGGACGAAGTGTTTCGGCAGTGCAACGGGTGTGTACAGATTGGTTCACGGGAGGCCTTAGAACACGACGAGATGGGTCGGGTCGCACCACCCAGACCAGCCCCCGAGACGATCGACACCTCAGCCAAACGGCATTGCAGAAGAGCTCTTCTTCCTCCTTGGCTCTGGGACAACAGTGGAACAGTGTAACACAGAGTACACTGACAGTTTATTACGGCATTGGTAACGTCTGCGTCGTCCACTTCTGCACCCAACTATGAGGAATGTGCAGAGACGTGATAGACGGCAGTGGTGTACGGAACGACGTCAGTGGAAACAGGAATGGCATCAGACGGTGTTTTCGGACGAATCCAGGTTGTGTTTGTTTGAAAATGATGCCCGGATTTTGGATCGCAGCAGACAGGGGGTTCAAATGGCTGTAAGCACTATGGGACTTAACATCTGAGGTCATCAGTCCCCTAGACTTAGAACTACTTAAACCTAACTAACCTAAGGACATAACACACATCCATGATTCGAACCTGCAACCGTAGCAGCAGCGCCGTTCCGGACTGAAGCGCCTAGAACCGCTCGGCCGCAGAGTCCGGCAGCAGACAGGGGGAGTGGCATCACAGTGACCGCATTCACGCAAGACATACAGCGCCAATTCAAGGCCTTATGGTGTGCGGTGCTGTTGGGTACAACCACAAATCAGAGTTTGGTGAGTGTCCAGAACACTGTGACCAGTGTTACCTACGTGAGTGATATCCTGCGACCCCTTAGCCATACCCTTTCTGCACAACACCCCAGACAATGCACGATCACACGTTTCGGCACGAACACGTGTCCTCTTGGTGTCACAGGATGTCAGCTTTTTGCCCTGGCCAGATCACCAGACTTATCGTCAATCAAAATGTGTGGCATATGGTGAAGCGACCGGTGCAGCGCTGTGACCCAATGCCAACCACCACAGATGAGCTTTTGAACCAGGTGAACGCAGCATGGATGGCTGTACCACAGGACGCCATTCGCGCCTTATACGCGTCGATGCCATCACGCATGAAAAACGTTGTCGGTGCCCACATGCTGAACCGAGGTGACAAACTCCAATCATTTCCATCGAACATACTAATGTACATGTCCTGTGAATATGAACGTCCTATCTCTGGTCATTCAAGGTGTTCTGTTTCTTTTGAGCACGAGTGAATTTTTCTCTTTTTGACGTTGGATATTTACTTTTACGATGGTTGGGACTTCTATAATGGTAGTATAGCAACTTAACAGGATCAGATAATGTAACTTTTTCCACAAGTACCGCCTGCATGGTCAAGGTCACTAAGATACACTTGTGCGGTGGCGCTCGACACGGGGGTAAGCCGGTTCGGACCTTGCTGTATTTGTCGGCAAGGGGAGGTGAGGTGGAGACGAAAAGTCCCTGGTCACCAGCCTTTGCGCCAGTATCCTGGATTAAATTTCAAACCTCGCCGCATAGTCTCGTGAAGTGAGGGCATGTGACACAGTTAAAGGCGATTCTTGCGTCGGATGGGGACGGTAAGCTCCGCGCAACACTTAGCGCGTTTCGAGAGGAGTAGGCTGCGCGCCGGCAATGGGTTCACCCACTCCCTTCCCTTCCTCTGTTAGAACACAAACCCAGCACTACACTGTGTAAGTCCTGATCATACTCATTCTCACAACACAGATACACAGTTGACACTTCGTAACAAGTCAGAAGAAGGTAATGACAAACCATCCCCACTAGGACCTTGTCTAGAACGGTGATACCCTCATTCCCTGGATATGGTAATACTTTTTGACCACACGGTAATCACTCCTACCTTATACCAGCATAAATGGACTCTCCCTTCCCACACCACGCAGTTACGAGAAGTACAGAGCCTCGTATAGCGGACGGTCTAATGTAGTGTTTTTACTATGCTTTCGGATCAGGAACAATAGATTCGGATAAAAATTGAATGTGTCAGAGGACATACAGCACGACAACGTCATCAATGCCTTCAAGGGGCTTATGGCAAACAGAACCTGCGCTGAAGTACAAAACGGTGACACGTTGAGGAAAAGGTTTCAACGAAGGACTCCACTATGTGGCAGATATCGTCGGCAATGTCGTCCTCGTGTCAGGGAAGAAGTGTCTGCTCTTACCGCGTTATCGGACGGTTGTGGACGCCAAACGATTCGTGCATCGGCACGATTAGCATATAGGGCTACGATTCACATCCTGAAGGAACACTAGGGCATCACAAAAACTGCATAACAATGCGATCCGCACGATTTTACAGGAATGCAGAAATGGTTACGATGCGATGCTGTTCGTTACTCTTGGAATTCTACGAACGTGGAGGAGACGTTTTCTTGCGCCGTACGATTAGGCTGGATGAGACATGGGTCAAATCGTACGAGCCACACCTGAGGCTGCAATCAAATATATGATACAGCTACCGGTCACTACACCAATCGGAAGTTCGTCAGAATCACATCAATGTGAAAGTTATGGTGATTCTTTGTCACGGCTGCGATAGTGGCCAGTGGGGCTGGACAAACGATTCTGGAGTTCGAACGGGATCGAGATTTCCCGATACATCGCAGCGTCCGATACAGTATCGAGCTTGTTCGGGCTGTCACGCGACATTTGACTCGCGCGGTGTGAGTGCAAGGGACACGCAAGAAACAACGAACTTGCCCAACAATAAACTATGACTGCATAATTATTATAGTTACGTGAATCAGTGGAGGAAACAGCATTAAATCCTACCACTGCATAAACTCCTACTGTGTTTAACACGGCGGTGCACGCGTCTGGAAACAGGACGGCAGTACACGCAGCTGGTCTCACAGACCTTTGTAGTTTCTATCTTTCTGAATTTGCATTTAGATGTTTATTATGGAGGGAAGCGTTATTAAATGAAGTAATATCATTAAAAATCAGTTTAGTAAATATATTTAAGGGATAAATTTAATATTTTGGTCAAAAATATTTACACAAATTGAGATACATAAAATTTAGCTGTTATCAAAATAATGCATGTATTCAATCAGATATTTTGTCGATACAGTCTTGGCACACAGTAACAGAATGTTGAAGGCAAATGTATTTCTTGCAGTTCTTACAAATATATCTAGCTTTTTTCTGTTTTTGCTTCTGCAGTCCACACACCATCCTCGCGAAGTCGCAATTGACTCCACTTCAGAAATTTTCACACTGCAAAGCTCTCCAATTCTCTCAGTTATCTTCCTTGCCAATATTTTTGACATTACTCTTTGCTGAAGATTATCATGCAGAAGCACAAAAGAAAGCTGCCTCAAAAACTCTCTCTGCTTCTCAGTTGTTCTTTCTGATTTGAGTTGAAAATAATAGCAGCATTTATCGCAGCTGTGTTCATGATGCTACAAAAACAACTATTGGCCATCTTCTTGTGTTTTAGCTGCATTATATGTTGCACTCATTCCGTCTACAACGTCAACTCCACCCTTAGTAAGGTTATAAAAAGTGATAATTTCTGGTTTTTTATCATTCCCTGTATTTCCGTCAATATTTCCATTGTGGTGCATCGTTGACAGTGGTAATACCACTCTATTTCGTTTCGGCACATAAGAGACTAAGGTACAGTTTTTCTGAAACCCAAAGTTAGATGACATTTCTTGTCGGTTTTTGGTGTTAATAAATCCCCTTGCGACTTGTCTCTTGTTCTTTCTCAGGGTACCAACGATGGTCGTCTTCTTCGCAATCACTGTGTTTGCAAGCTCATAACTTGTAAAATAATTGTCGCAAGTTATGTCGCGGCCTGTATTCAGGAGAGGTTGGCAAAGTCTCTGAACAAGTTCAACTGGTCTGTTGTCCTGTCTGTAAGGGCCTTCAGACTGTTGCCCAAGATACACCTCCATGTTGAATGTGTAAAACATTCGGGCATTCACTGCTGCAAAAAATCTTTACTCCATACTTGTTTGGTTTATTTGGCATATACTGTCGGAATTTGCATCTTCCACGGAATGCCTCTAGTTTTTCATCAACTGTCACGTATTCAGAAACTGTATAAGCCTTCTGAAAGTTTTCAACAACTAGGCAGAACACCTGTCTTATCGCCGCCATGTGATCTGTTTCCTCCCTTTCCATTCTCGTTTGTTTATCGTCGAATCTGAGGCATCGAAGGAGAAAACGAAATCTGTTTACGCCCATTGTGAGATGAAATATTTCAACTCCTGTGCCATCTGTTCGCCACAAATCTTGTAGACTTAGTCAATGGGTAAGCATTACACCAGCGTAGTACAATAATCCCAATGAGGCCTTTATTTAAGCTTTATTAGTTTGTTGTGCATCACTTTCCCTTGAAAAGTTTCCATGGATACTTTGAATGTAATTATTAGCGCAGTCAACGAGTATGTGTATAATGTTTTCATCAAAAAACAGTTCCCAGCCCTGTAGAGGATTTGAAGCACTTTTCGCAGCACCTTTCACACGTGGTAAATGAGTTACGATGTTATGACAACGTTTGCGGGAGTTTTTTGGCGGAGCACGTGAGTTCCATACTGTTCCGTCTTTACCGACAAACACATCACTGTCAGCACCACAATCACTGTCTTCTGATTCATCACTCGACGTTTTTTGTTCGGTGCCGGAGTCATTTTTCCACTCTGGGTCCTGGATTTCTTCAAAGTCGATTTCTCCATCTTCAGAATCACCAGCGTCACTTTCAGCCATTACTTCTTCAATCAAGTTCCTAATTCTCTCCTCCTGTGCCTCGTAAGAATAAGCCACGATGCAGTTACAACACTTGCAACACACTAAAATAAGGTACAAAGCACGAAAAAATCTGTTCTACCACTAAACTAAGCAGATACCGCAAATATGCGGGCGCGTGAATAACCTTGGCGGAGCTAACAATAAACTGACACCAGTGCACGCGGCTGGCCTGTGAGACCCTAGACCTCTTTGTTGTGAGCTAACCGGAAGTGCTATTGTTGAAATACCAGATACACCATACCAAACGACTCCTATTACACTTCTAGCTTCTTGGAAACAACTTTCAGACATTGCATTAATGTGAAAATATTCTCCTTGGTCTGACAGACCGCCTACGTGTACTGACGGGTTAAACAAATTGACAACACGACGTCTCATACATTATGCGTGTATATATCAATATTTATGCCAATTTTTAAATAAAGGTAACAGGTAAAGTCGAAAATGTTGTTTGCCAAAAAGTGAAGCCAGCATAATATTTTATTTCATTACGAGAGACGGTAATGATTAACCAAGTAAGGTACAATTGAGCGATTGGATCTCTTTTCACATATTAGAATAACGGATAAAAACTTTACCAGATTTAATCCGTTTGAAAACAAGACGGCAACATTCAAAGGAAATAATCGAGACAACTAATCAAGAATTAAACTTCGAACAAAAGAAATGTGTGGCAATAGAATACCTTTAATTTTTATCGCGAGAATAAATTACAACGGAGTGACGCGTCTTGGAAATAGTACCATTAAGGCCCCATTAGATCGAAGGCGAGCGAAAGCTCGACAAGAACACACAATCTTGATTGTAATGTTTTATTTATTTATTAGTTGCCGTTGTTACGCATGATCTGCACCCTAGAACATGTTTCAGTCTGTGTTAGATACTTATTTTTATTGTTAAAATTCACTGTGCATTAAAAACGCAAAGACAGATCGTTGTGATAGTACCAACAAAAGTCACTAGATAGCAGGGTGATCAAAAGATCGAACAGGACCTGAGATTTCCCGCTCAGTGACGTAAATTGTTCGAACAGTTCCAGTTGTGTTCACACACAGTCCTCGTGACCAGGCGAAACTATTTTCGTCCAGCCACAAATGTGCGTTCTTCTATAGCTTTGGGAAAAGGCTTATTAAACTAGAACACGTGACATAAATTAATAAAAAAATTACTTGAATTTGACACACTTCATTGCCACAGGAATACTGGATAATTTACTGCTGGACTAGCAAAACATCATTTGATACAGTAGTTAAAAAACTTTTCACTTGATGTACAGTATTCGACATTCGCTACAGTACAAATTCATTTGAAACCCTACCTACTCATTGGCCCTAGACTACGTATGTTGTTGACTGCTGCCGCTGAGGTCTCTAACAGGGACGAACTCTTGCATGCTCAATATTATGTTGACCTCAGTGCGGGGACGCTGCAGTGCTGAGGAAGAAGCGTGGTCTTCTGGAGCGTCTTCTACGTCTTCGTGGAATGCAGCGAATCATCGCTAATGTCTGTGATATCGATCCGCGTTGTCAAAATTCCTGTAGCACCGCGATCTCAGGACGGTGCCACAGTGTTATCCTAACGCATACCGTTCCCCAATGGCAGTCAGTTAGTGCCTTGTATTACTGTTAATTTCTGGAACACAACCTGCGACGAGCTTTGAGAATGACGCGGCGATAATTTATTCACAACTCAAACATTATTTTGCAGGACAATGCTCGCGAGCGTACTGTGCAATATCTGTCTGATTTGTTCGATCGATGGAGCTGGGAAGTACTGTTCCATCGATCGTACTCACCGCTCTCAAGCCCTTGTGACTTCGATTTGATTCGTAAGATGAAGAAAGCATTTCGTGACTTTCACTTCGGAATTCTTACAGAGATTCGTAGGCAACAGACCGCTCCATTCCAATTATAAACAAAACTAGCGCTGGCACCGTTTAGAAACAATGCCGAAGACTACTCTGAACGATAGGAAAATATTCAAACATTGATCTGTTTAGTGTCGATTGTAAATAAACAAATGCCGCCATTATAGCTCCAATCTCCGCATTTCCACTAACATGGCTATTATACAGGGCGTCCCACTCAAACCTCCATTATTTCAAAGACCCAGGAAAAAAAACCACAGTAGGCATGAGAATGAAAAATGCACCAAATTGTAGAGCATTTCAAAGAATTTATTTGTTTATCATCGACACACCTCTACGTGTGAACCATTTGTTGGACGAAGAATTTCGAGTCTATATTCAATTTCTTGCCAAGTTCTTTGTAATATCTCCTCTGTTATTGTTGCAATCGCATTAGTGATACGATGTCGCAACGTAGGTATATCGTCCACTTTGGTCGCATCACATGGTTCTTCACGAATCCCCACTTGAATGGTTCAAATGGCTCTGAGCACTATGGGACTTAACAGCTGTGGTCATCAGTCCCCTAGAACGTAGAACTACTTAAACCTAACTAACCTAAGAACATCACACACATCCACGCCCGAGGCAGGATTCGAACCTGCGACCGTAGCAGTCGCACCCCACTTGAAGAAATCAAGCGGCGTAACTTCGGGTAAACGTGGTAGCCAGGCAATGGATGCTCCGCATCCGATCCAACGATTGGGAAATTTCCTATCCAGGAACTTGCGAACAGTCGTAGACCAATCCAGCGGAGCTCCATTTTGTTGAAAAAAGATATTGGGTTACAAGTCTTGTATCTGAGGGTACACAAACTGCTCCAACATGTCCAGATACACTGACCCATTTACTGTTTGCTCCGCAAAGAAGAACGGTCCAACAGTCCTGTCGTGCATTAGCCCACACCAGACGTTTAGTTTAGGGCTATCACGAACATGTTCAGTGACAACGTGCGGATTTTGGTAACCCAAAATGCGAACATTATGCCTATTAACTCTTCCTGATAGATGAGAATAAGCATATTTCCAGGAAGCTGGCATCCATATCAATACGCTGCAGCATACACGCAGCAAATTGCTGTCGGCGTGGTTTGTCGTTCGGCGTCAGATGTTGCAGAATTTACACTTTGTAAGCACACATACGAATACGCTGGTGAACTACACGATGCAATGTTGATCGAGGTACATCAAGTTGCCTAGATGCTTGACGAATTGGCTTACGTGGACTTCTGAGAAACGTCTGTCTGATGTCCTCCACTGTCTCTTATGAAACTCCATAACGTGCACCGCCAGAATGTTTCAGAACACTCCCTGTTGCCAGAAACTTCCTATACCATTCTTTAATTGTTTTCACGTCAGGTGTGTCACATTTATACACACGACGATGATTTCTTTGCACAGTAATCGGCGGTTTTTTTTCTGCAAACCACACCACTGCTTACGCTCGCTGCTGTGGAGTCGTCATTTTCACTTCATACGACCATGCTGCACTCTGGGGAATATAAATTCTTTGAGATGCTCTACAATGTGGTGTATTTTTCATTGTCGTATCTACTGTGGTTTTTATGTCCTGGATCTCTGAAATCGAGGAGGTTTGAGTGGGACACCCTCTATTACGTTCTGGCTGAATGATATTCCGATTTACTCGCTTTAGTGAAATACACAAACATGATATCAAAGAACCTAATGAAGAACACTGTTTCGCAGATCAAGTGCACACGTGGTCGGTTGTAGGGACTGAAAAGAAGCGTAGCTGGAGCCGCGAATAGACTGCTGCGGGGAGAAGAGAGGAGAGGGAAGACCACTGACGCATTCTCTCAGAGCCGCCACAATTAGCCGTGTTTTGTGCTTCTGCGAAAGTTCAGGCGACAGACCTCCTCTTCAGTTTCGGCGCGAACTGACAGATTAAACCACGGAAAAGTACTACACGGGAGAATTACGACACAGTATATCACACTATGGCCACGACAATTCTGCTAGGGGCACAATGATTTTTTACTTAGACCATAGGTAAGATAGACACCTTATGGCGTCATTAAGCGTAAACCTACATCTCAATCAGATGGTGAGTGGGTACCGGTTGTAGACGGCTTTTGGAGTGAATGTTAAAATTTGTTTACTGCAGTGTTTTCAGTCAAGATTTTTTTGACTGTAATCGTGAGGCCTTGTGCAACGTCTGGCTCCACGGGAAGATAAGAGAGTAATATTTTGTTCATGGGTGAATATAATAACTTGACTGACACAGTTTCCTAGATCAAATCATTGAACTGTAGTCTGAAGTTAGGGAGTGTTAGCGTTAGCGGGCAGATGGTTTTCTGTTTTCAGCATCGGAAGAAAACTGATGACACATGATGTGTTTCCAAACTTAAATTTGCTCTTGTTTTAATGCTTCGATAAAAAAAAGCAAGAACTGCAGTGCCAGACAAATAATTTAATCGTAGTAGTATTAGAGAATTTGACGAATTTTTGAGGCCATACAATGTTAAAATTGTATGACATACTGTAATAATTTTTGTTAATAATCATCAGTTTCCAGTCTGTTTTAGAAAACGGCTGAAACGGTCACCCGGCACCAGCTTCAGGTTGTCTATCTTATGGCTTCTAGGGGCAATAAACTTTAGTTTTCTGTATTTCATATAATTATTTGCCGAAATTAAAAATTTAAAATTCGCTCATAATATGCTCATTAAGAGGTGCAATCTTACGCTAAGGATTTAACACGTAAAGTGAAGTATTAAAGTTAGAAATATGGTATATATAAGGTGACAATTATTGAACTATATCAAATAAAACCCTCATAACCTCTGAACGGTTTTCGTTAGGCCGTTCAAACTGCAAGGTTGGCCGCGCGGCATGATGGGAATTACTATGCGCATGCGCATAGTGCATAGCGACATAACCCACTTTCAATAAACAAATAAGCAAAATTGGCGTATTTGGGGGACTGAGAATTTCGATAAAATGTGGTTCATGCAAGACGGAGCTCGACCCAATCGAAGCAGGAGAGTGTTCGATGATATCCTGGAGGAGCAGGTTGGGGACCGGATTCTGGCTCTGCGGTACCCAGAGGCCACTAGCATGGAGCCCGTTTGCCCGACATATTCTCCGGATCTGAACACATGCGCCTCCTTTCTGTGGGGCTGCATTAATGACAAGGTGTACAGCAATAATCCCAAAATCATTGCTGAACTGAAAATAGCCATTGAGGAGGTCACCGACAGCATCGATGTTCCGACAGTTTAGCAGGTCATGCGAAGTTTCGTTATTCGTCTGCGCAACATCATCGCCAATAATGGCAGGGATATCGAACATGTCTTAACTCAAATCTGAATATCTTTAGTGACCTTTACATGTTGAATAAAGTGTGTGCACGCCGTAATTTATAACTAATTTACGTTTTTTTCATATAGTTCAATTTGACGAAGTGTAATTCACGGTGTGCAAATTATCAAGACTAGGTTCATACAGTATTTGAGAATGAAAGTACTTTGCGACTGCCAGCAAACGTTACGTATAATTCCAAACTTTTCGAAACATTTTTTTCGCTGACAGATACCAGTAAATAATGAAAGGAAGAAAGTCAATACTTTCTACTTTTTTGCTGTTGACACAGTACAACTTGAGCATCAGGCTTGACGTTTTTACTTATAACTTCTGCATTATTAATTCTTTTCGAAACTCATTTTGCAGATATTGACTCATATACTGGTGAATGCACCTGCAAAATCATATCATTGTAAGTAACGTAGTTCAGGCGGGAAAAAACTAGCTCCGAAATGTAAGTTCAATTCTATGTACAATCTGGTGTTCAAAATGGCTCTGAGCACTATGGGACTCAACTGCTGAGGTCATTAGTCCCCTAGAACTTAGAACTAGTTAAACCTAACTAACCTAAGGACATCACAAACGTCCATGCCCGAGGCAGGATTCGAACCTGCGACCGTAGCGGTCTTGCGGTTCCAGACTGCAGCGCCTTTAACCGCACGGCCACTTCGGCCGGCCCAATCTGGTGTGTGTGTGTGGGTGGGGGGGGGGGGGGCGGTGGATGGTATGATGGGGCTATTCTGCTTCTTGTCTACACAATGTTTCAGTATCTAGTATGGATAGAAATGGCTATCAGTAAAAAAAAATCTATTTTTGAGGGATCCTCAGAAAATGACACACTTCCTGCCAAACAGATGAGATGTACTCTCAGGCTTACGTAAATGATGAACACCATGAAAGAAACTGTACGGCAAAAGTAGGAAAATCGCTGAAATATTTTATATAAATATATTTAATGTGTTTCGTGATGCAGTTTACTGAATTATAAATAATACTGCCACTTGTAATAAGTATACACAAACAGAACCGTAAATGGAATATGCTAAACTCTGCTACTCTCTTAGCCGATCAATTGTAAAAACGGCAACCATCGCTTTAAAACGGTTATTTACTTTAATTACAGTGCTTCGAATATAATACTAACACACCCTGGCGTTCAGTTCCACCTACAAACAGTAAACAGTTGAGCATTAGCTCCACTTCTCACACCGCGTAAGTGATAGGGTGTCAGCCGTTTTAGTCCGCCACTTGACTTTGATGTTGGTTCGATGCTGAGCGCGGCAAAGCTAGGGACACGCGCGATATATTTGCGTCTATGGTCTAGCTCTAGGGTTTGCTAAGATTGGCAACAATCACAACTTTTGATAATGGGACCCGTCAGTTGAGTTGTGCGGATTTTATTCTCTATTGGCAGCACTAGCTCGATTCGTTTTCTTATCGTCATTTATATTCTGGGCCAGCAAAAACGAAATACTTTGTATTAAGACCATATCTCTGCTGGAGAGTCCATAAATTTAGCGAAACAGGTATAACTTTATTAAAGAATTATACAGGAGAGGTCATTTTCCTTTTATTTTCGATATCTGTATCTATACTATGAGAATCACAGAGAAGTAAGAGAAGTGTATAACAGAGGGTACTTTTTTATTGTACTATAAATCAAAGAATTTCCGGCTTCATTCATGGGTGGATAGTCAAAAGAATGACTGATCACACATAAACTCTGTTAGCTGTTATGTGCACGATATTTAGGAAATATTAGGGGCAGTCAAATAAAAACGACGTCTATCGAAAAAAAGTAAGTAAACTGTTTATTACTTCAAAAGTAATCACCATAACGATTAATAGATTTATCTCACTGTGCGAGAAGGTGATTAATGCCTTCAGGGAAAAACGTTTGTGCCGGCCGGTGTGGCCGAGCGGTTCTAGGCGCTTCAGTCTGGAACCGCGCGATCGCTACGGTCGCAGGTTCGAATCCTGCCTCGGGCATGGATGTGTGTGATATCCTTAGGTTAGTTAGGTTTAAGTAGTTCTAAGTTCTAGGGGACTGATGACCGCAGATGTTAAGTCCCAGAGCCATTTTTTGAAAAACGTTTGCGCTTGCCTACGTAACAATGATTATACCTAGGTGTGCACCAGTTCGTCCGAAACAACACTGACGACCACAAGTACGACAACAAATGTCTTTCCTCTTGGTTTGGCGCGCCCACGTGTTGCCAAGGTTGTTTCTAGTACGCTGCAGAAGTATCGCTGGGAAGCCCTTACACATCCCCCCACACAGTCCCGACCTCTCCCAATGCAATTTTTATATTTTTGAAGCCCTGAAGAAAGACATTCGTCGGCGTAGATTTGCTTTGGACGAAGAGGTGCAACCTGGGTACAATTATGGTTTCATAGGCTACCATGAACATTTTTCCATAAAGGCACTGTCTATTTTATTTGCCAGTATTAACAGTTATGGCGATTACTTTTGAAATAATGAATATTTTAGTTAATTCTTAAGGTTCCGAGTCTCATTCTTTGAAAACGGAACTCTTATAGGATCGCTTTGTTGCCCGTTTGTCTGTCTGTCTGTTCGACTGTTAGGAACCCTATTTCTCAGGAACGAGTAGACACATCACGTTCAAATTTATGTCTCGTGTTAAGGTCTATGGTCCCTTGACGGTGTAAAAATTTTAAGCTTGTAAGTTATTCAAATGGTTCAAATGGCTCAAAGCACTATGGGACTTAACATATGAGGTTATCAGTCCCCTAGACCTAGATCTACTTAAACCTAACTAACCTAAGGACGTCACACGCATCCATGCCCGAGGCAGGATTCAACCTGCGACCGTAGCAGCAGCGCGGTTCCAGACTGAAGCTCCTAGAACCGCTAGGCCACAACGGCCGGCGTTCGTACGTTATTCAGTCAAAGGATAGTGCAATTTATTACACGTGTTTTGTTACTCGAAAACTCACTCATCAAAACCTATAGCATACTTCTCGTTGACTTAACATCATGAAATTTGCCAAGAAGTATGGTTTCACAGTACAAGTAAAACAGATTTGTAATTTTAGTGTACTATTTCTTTACTAATACATGTATTCACAGCACATTTTGCACGTAGTATTTATATATACTACACAATCTAGTTGCTAAATTATGACACTGTACCGTCGTGCAACACATAGCTCAGGAGTTATGATCTCACAAACAATAAGATACGTGAAAAACAAGCTTTTCTTAAAACGGAGTCTTCAGCGATATAGGCTTTACATGTTTAACGACAAACATGTAATACATAAACTCGTTTGTAAAGTAATCAGACGATTGAAGCTGTTTCATACATGGCAGTTCGAGTTTTAAAGAATCGGGAATGAGGCGTTCATAGTTGAGCACCATTCAGTTTCGGGCCATGCAAGTGTTTTGTACGACGATTTTTTTTTGTAGATCATTGCAGCTACCCAATATCACATTAACCAGCTTTACTCTGAGGTGACAAAAGTCATGGGATTCTCGTAACATCGTGTCAGACCTCCTTTTGCTCGACTTAGTGCTACAACTCGACGTGGTGTGGACTCAGCAAGTCGTTGGAAGGCCCAGCAGAAATACTGAGCCATGCTGCGTTTATAGACGTCCATAATTGCAAAAAGCGCTGCCAGTCCAGAATTTTGTGCACGAACTTACCTATCGAATATGTCGCTTAAATGTTCGATGTGATTCACGTCAGTCAATCCGGGTGGCCAAATCATTAGCTCGAATTGTCCAGAATGCGCTTCAATAGTGAACAATTGTGGCACAGAGAGATGGCGCACTGTCATCCGTAAAAATCCCATCGTTTTTTGGGAGCATGCAATCCATAAGTAGCTGTAAATGGTTCGCATGGCTCTGAGCACTATGGGACTTAACATCTGAGGACATCAGTCCCCTAGACTTAGAACTACTCAAACCTAACTAACCTAGGGACATCACACACATCCATGCCCGAGGCAGGATTCGAACCTGCGATCGTAGCAGCAGCGCGGTTCCGGACTGAAGCGCCTAGAATCGCTCGGCCACAGCGGCCGGCTGCAAATGGTCTCCAAGTGGTCAAACATTACCATTTACAGTCAATGACAGGTTTGGTTGGACCAGAGGACCCAGTCAATTTCATGTAAAAACAACCCACACCATTACGGAGCCGCCACCAACTTACACAGTGACTTTTTGGCACTTGGATCCGTGGATTCCTGGGGTCTCCGCCACACTGAACCTACACCACCAGCTCTTACCAACTGAAATAGGGAGTCATTTGATCAGGCGATAGTATTTCAGTCGTCTAGGGTCAAACCAATACTGTAACTAGCGCAGGACAGGCATTGCAAGCGATGTCATGCTGTTAGCAAAGGCATTCGCGTCCTATCGTCTGGTGCCTTAGCTCATTAGCGCCAAATTTCGTCCCACTAATCTTATCCGATAGGTGCGTCATACTTTCCACATTTATTTCAGCGTTATTTCATGCAATGTTTCTTGTCTGTTCGCACTGATAACTCTACGCAAACGCCGCTGCTCTCGGACGGTAAGTGAAGGCCACGGCATTGTCCATGGTGAGAGGTAACGCCTGCAATTTGGTATTTTAGGAGCGCTCTTGACACTGTGAATCTCGGAACACTGAATTACATAACGATTTCATTAATGGAATGTCCCATGCTTCTAGTTTCAACTAACACCCTGCGTTAAAAGTCTATTAATTCCCATCGTGCGGCCACAATGAATCACCTAAATACAAATGTCAGCTGCGCCTGTCAACTGCCGTTTTATACCCTGTGTACGCGATGCTACCGCCATATGCATGTGTGCATATCGATATTCCATGACGTTTGTCACCTAAGTGCAGTCTCCCACTTCTACAGCTGAGCCCGTACGCCCGTTCCACCTCATATCTCTGCAGACTGTTATTCACTAATATTTATGGTCAGAAAATGTCACGCTTTCCGATTTGTGAAGAGCATAACTTCGCATTTCCCTAGATTAAGAGTATGTTACCACTCTCCTTGAACCAGAGGTCTAACTAGACTTTACGGTTATTTTGACCGGATTTCCTGGCTGGTAACTGCTCCATCCGCTGAAATCCTGAGATTGCTAGCAGTATTATCAGCTGATTCATTAATGTATAAGATGGTCATGGATAGTCCTGTGAAGCTTCCTTTGAGCACACAGAACAGTACAACAGTGTTTGTGTCCACTAAGGATAGCGTGATGCGTCCTAGTTGTCGCGAAACTTTCGATGCAGTAGCAAAATCGGTAATTATTCCTTAGTAACGTTTTTTATATCTAAGGCGTCTATATCTAAATCCACATACAAGTATATATTGAAGGGTACATCGTATAACTATTATTGGTTATCTTTCCAAACAGAATGAAAAATACTCCTATCGTAGCACAAAAAAGGGAATATCTCCTGGACTGAGTTAGGGATGTAAAAGTAGGGACCTAGCATTTCGACTTATCTGGAAGGTTCACAGACATTTAACTGAAAACATATTGACACTTTCGCGGTTTTGTACTTATTAGTATTAGTGCCCATGTCATGTTATATAATGCATCGTGTCAAGTAAAGTAACACGGAACATGATATGTCGTACAATGTGACACATGCCATTATGCCATTCAACATGGCATCTGTCATGTCGTGGAATATGACACAATGCGTCATTAAAGTTTAGGATGCATGCATCCCCTCTCTGAGACACTTCTTATTATAGATGCACTCTCACTTTCTCATGCTTCCTATTGTGCATGCATCCCACTCTCTAGACGCACATAAAATCATGTGTATTTGTTCTTACTTCGCTCAACATACATGTAACAGAGTAGGTAAAAGAGAGGTCACTGCGAGATGCGTTTAATTTCTAAAAAAGCGTGAATACGTCAAAAGTATTGATTTAAATGTTTTCGATGCTGCGAGGTAAATCAAAAAGCTATTTCCTTTTTTTTTACATCCCCAACTCTGCCCGGGACATTTCACATTTTTCTGTACTGCTACAGGAGCATTTTTCATTCTGGTTCCCAACTTTCAGCCTTTCAGACCGCCATAGCTTGGCAACCGATGTAGATTTTTGTTGAATCAGGCGACGACTGACCGGGTATAGATTTTTTATTCAGTTTCTAACTAAGCTGCTTATATTGTGGGAACGGTTAAAGGTTTCACAAAACGAGAATTACTTGTATTTGTCAACCGTATTACAAAATTTGAAACGATTTGCACTAGTCTGAAACACAGAAGTGACGCGCGTAAATTGAAACTTACAATAAGTGTGTTTTTTTGTACGTAAAATCGAAGCAAAGCAAGATTTTTTTCAAAAGTTTAAAACTTACCTTCGGCCAACGTTCGATACACTGTTTGACCAAATTTGAACAATCAGTCTCGCTCAAGTCCGGAGCTATTTAAGGGTAACTTTTTTTTTCACGTAAAATCCGAATAGTGTACATACACGTGGTACCCCTACCTGAGCATTAACTTCAGTACAATTAAAATAGTTTGCAAAAGAAATTAATCGATTCGCACAATTTTCTTAATACAGTATACTGTAACATAGCTATAGTAAGAGAGATGTTCGAATGGCTACACAAATGGCCGCTGGCCGGGGATAAACTAAAAACCTTCCCTAACATTCTTTTTACACTATCGTCGCGATGCATATTTCTTCTTAATACTACCGCTAAGTACTTAAACAATTTTACTTGCTCATCAGTTACATCGTAATCGGCTCTATCGGGTTCTGTCTCTTCGTAATAGGCATTATCTTACCTTTTTCCGAATTTAATGAGTGCTGGCATTCATTACATCAAGTAGAAGTTCTACCCAGCTCTTTCTAAAATTCGTTTTTGTCGTCCCTCGACGGTACTATTCTGTACACAACATCGTCCTCAGTGAACAAATCTATAGTACTGCTGATCTTGTCTGACAAATTGTTCCTGTACATGGCCTGCCAAAAAAAAGTGAAGCACCCAGGAGACGTGATCGGATGTCGGTGTAACTTCATAAACGTGTACATCCCAGACGGTCATGTAGATGATTAGCAGTTGCAATAGGGGATTTGACTATTTTCTGGAAATCGTCTTAAATGGTTGATTATATCATTTTCTGCTCATAAAATATTTTTTGCTCATGAAATTCAGTCTATATACAAAAAAATAAAAATAAAAAATAGATATAAAATTTAAATTATTTGGAATCCCGCAAAGACGCTCCATTTGAGTCATGCCATGCTTGTGACGCCACTGGCTAGCACGCGAACTAGCACATTGCTCCTACTGCCCAAAGCTCATTCAAAGTGGTATTTTGTTTTGTAATTCACGTTTCGGAAAATTAGTTACAAATGTTTTGTAAAACAACAATGTACAAATACATCTATAAAACTCCTGAAAAATAGTTTTGGAATATTCCAAAGAGTGAGAAGTAGTGTAAAATGTGATTGCACCGTGCTCATAGGGATCCAAATGAGATATTAGTCGCTACGTTTGTTTATTTCCGTGAGGATAATTTTGACGTAAGTAAACACCCAATATGAAACTTATTATCCTGTTATTTCACTAGTAAGTATTATGCTCTGCAAGTGCAAAGATGTAAAGTATTATTATGTACAGGTTAGTCTGCTTATGTTTTTTCTTTTGCGTGTGACTGTTGGTTGGTAAACTAGACAACACACAATACGGTGACCACAATGATAACGTCCATTTAAAAGTGAAACGCATTCTTCGTACTTTATGTACGATATATGCACGTGAGATGCATCAGAATTCTCGGACTGAATCGACTGTTTTCATTCGGTTCTTCCGATCACTAATTTTAAAATCAATTTCATACTTAAAAATGCATCCACGTTTTTTTGTATTCAACTTACAGAAAACACCGTGTATTTGAAGTGTGTGCTAGGTCGCACCGAAGAAATAAAAGTACCCATGAACGTGGGACTCGGACCCACGAACCTGTGATAACGTATCTCGTGCTCTATCGACTGATACGGCGCTTACATGGAAATCACTCTCTGCGTCTACATCAATCTAGTCTCTGCCTCACTCGAGAGCTGAGCTCGTCAAAAGAGACGACTGCACGTAATGGCCTGGAACTGCCGTACAAGCCACGCTTCATAGTGCTCCGCTAACCGAACGCCTTATGATT
Organism: Schistocerca americana; assembly: GCF_021461395.2. Taxonomy (NCBI): domain Eukaryota; kingdom Metazoa; phylum Arthropoda; class Insecta; order Orthoptera; family Acrididae; genus Schistocerca; species Schistocerca americana. The sequence continues at coordinate 448,585,039 of NC_060125.1, read as the reverse complement.
TTAAATAATCTCAGAGATAGTTTGCAGTACAGTAGTGGACACTGTCGTAACGTATTTAGGAGAAAAATGACTAACTCCAAGTAAAAATCCTTACTTACAAACACATTTATTGTGTAAGGTAGTTTTAGTAACATCAGAGATAGTCTGCCGATACAAACAAGTGTATTTTTTTAATTTCAAAAAATGTCTCTGGCAATAATGCGCTTTAAAATATAAGTATATGTTAGTTTTAATGTAGTTTTCACGCTTCTTCTCTTATCTCCGGAAGGAAGAGATCATAAACGCACCAATTTTCGGAAGGTTCCGTTATCAGCCTTCACAAAATTCCTTTCCGTTTTTACTTAAAAGTGATAAATGCATTTTCTATCAGTGTATAACTAAACTGTGTGTAGAAAAGGTACAGAAAAACACTATAAACTTCGGTTAACACTCCTATAAAACAAGTGTAGCTTTGTCGTACTTCCTAACCTGTGACGTCGCCAGAGCTTCAGCCAATCACATGACCAAATATTGAAATTTAATGAATTTTAAGTTTTAATTGCATCAAAATAACAGATAATTTGTGAGAATATTGATCGAAAATACTTTTTAAATGTTATGATCATTAAGAATAACAAATCGAACCATATTTTTAACGTAAGAAAACAGCTTATTCTTCGTGACAGATAGAATGACCAGCAGAGTGCATTGGTGCTTTTCATGTTCAGCGTTGTCATCAGGGCTAGAAAGGAAAATAGGGGGCGCGAATAGCGCCAGATATTGAGTGGTCACGGTGAAGGACATGGTGATGCCACGTCCTCGTGTCAGACAGCGTTATCAGCACATTACAAAGATTGAAAGGGATGTCACTCTTTGTTTTACTGACTGGTCGAATCGTGCAATATACATATCTCTGGGGCATATGGACGTGACGGTGGTCCAGTGGTGGATAGCATGGGAACATGACAGCAGGCATACTTATCGTCAAGGTTCCAGTTGATAACTTCTGACCACCACAAGGGAAGATCGCCGTATTGTGCATCAAGGACACTGTAATCCCTTCACATCTGCTTCTGCCATCCGAGAACAAGTACTGGATTACCTGTAACATTCTGCGTCATCCCACACCATTGCTCGATGAGTAACAGCGGCTGGACTAGAGAATAACCGTTCCATTTGTACGCCACCGTTAACACTGCAGAACAAAATGCTACATTTCGACTGGTGCTGTAACTGGGGAACATGGACTGCTGATGAATGGTGTCGCACTGCGTTCAGCGATGAACAGCGGTCCTGCACCACATCGGATGACCGTCGTCAGTGAGTATGACCACGACCTCGAGAGAGCTTCTATTTCTCCAGTGCTGTTAGGGTAACGGCTGGAAGTGACAAGGATCTCTGTGGAACCAATGGTACGTTACAGACATCCCGCTTCCTCATATTTTGTGTCGCGCAACGGTAGTGTCGCGCTATTTTTCAACAGGACAATGCTCGCCCATACATAGTGCGTTTCTCTATGAACTATCTATTGTTGAGATACTCCAGTGCTCGGTAAGATGCCTTGGTCTGCCCTACTAGAAAATGTGTAGCTCCAGCTCGGACGTCAACTCTATCCCAGTGCCAATATCTAGGATATTGTGGACCTGTTACACCAGAGGATCAGCCTGCTTCAGGGGAGGAATGAACGGTTTTTTGTCACTCTTCCCAACCGAATTAGTGCATGAATCCGGGCCAGAGGGTGCAACCTCGCACTGAGAAGTGATCACATATTGACAAGTCCTTTGTAAATTTGGGTTGATATCGAAATCATTGAGATTTCATTTCGTTTCCTCGTCCCCTTGTGGCTTCTTCACTTTGTTACAGGACAGTGTATATCTGGAATCAGTAGCCCTGTTACGCCTCCTCTGGGCACACCTGATGCTCCTTATGTTTCAGTGGAACATTCGCGGTCAAATATAATGTACTGAGTTCTATTACACAAATATTTCAGAGCCAATCACGTATTTGCTATGATACTACTTATGATTGTATCTTGGTTAGTAGGTGACGACATGCCACAGTGTCAAACGCCTTTCGTCGTGGTTCTGACCCAAAAGCCTACCAAAAGTCCGGGAACACCGAGACAGGCTATCCATAGCACTCAGGAGAGCGCGAGTTGATTTTCGCATAATCGATGATTTTTTAAATCTGCTCTTATTTTATCCATTTTGTTACAGCCTCTTACATATCTCACGAACTTCATCTCTGTTACCTGTATACGTGATTTTTCGCCGGCCGAAGTGGCCGTGTGGTTCTAGGCGCTACAGTCTGGAGCCGAGCGACCGCTCCGTTCGCAGGTTCGAATCCTGCCTCGGGCATGGATGTGTGTGATGTCCTTAGGTTAGTTAGGTTTAATTAGCTCTAAGTTCTAAGCGACTGATAACCTCAGAAGTTAAGTCGCACAGTGCTCAGAGCCATTTGAACCATTTTTCTTTTTTTCTTACTGTCCATGTTTCGAAACCGTGTACAAGAGTAGATATAGCCATAACTTTACAGAATTTCATTCGTGTTTCTCTTCTTTACGAACTTCAAAATGGTTCAAATGGCTCTGAGCACTATGGGACTAACATCTGAGGTCATCAGTCCCCTAGAACTTAGAAGTACTTGAACCTAACTAACCTAAGGACACCACATACATCCATACCCAAGGCAGGATTCGAACCAGCGACCGTAGCAGTCGCGCGGTTCCGGACTGAAGCGCCTAGAACCGCTCGGCTATCGCAGCCGGTTTTACGAACTTCCAGCATGCTGGAGTAGCTGTGGATCAGCAACTTCTGTTAATCAGAACAACGAAAAACCACTCGAAAGTTTCTCTTCTTGTATTTTTTCTCAAGGTTCTTCCAGTTATTCCGCTAATAGCTTGATGTTTATTAACCTCCTTCTCAATGTCTTTGCTACAGTTAAAATGTCACTGGTCCAAAATAAAAGTAACAAACCCCTATTGCCCTGTCTCGTGTATAATTCACGATCTAATCATTCAAACTCTCAACAGATGTCCGTATGATCGTGTTCTGCATGGCAGATGGCATTCTGGTCAACGAACAAACACGCCAACGATGACGTCAGGATACCTACAAAACGGAGTAAAGTTTGCCAGGTAGTCCACAATCGCTGTGTACACAGTCAGTGACGGTGCAGTATGGCATAGAGAAGATCCCTACCAGACTCTGCGATGGAGGATCGTAGGAAGAATGGAAGCAGAACAGTCGCTAACTGATGTGGCGCGATGGCTTAATGTGAATCGCTCTGTTGTTTCTCGGATGTGGCGACAGGTTATAGAGACCGAAACTATATCCCGAAGACCAGGATAGAGCCCAGAAACAGAGCATCGTTATTTGGCTGCAAGTATACAACGGTATCACCTTAGTGCTGCACGATAACTGGCATCTGACCTCGCAGCATCCACAGAATGTGTTACATCGAGGCAAACGGTGTACAGAAGGCTTCAGCGGAGTGGGCTTTATTGTCGGAGACCAATTGTAAGTGTACCTCTGACACGTCTTCATAGAAAAGGACGTCTAGAGGAAAGTCCTCAACGTCCCTCCTGGACGATCGAACAGTGGGCCAATGTTCTTTTCACAGATGAGTCCCGATCTGGTCCGGAGAGTGATTCTCGACCTATTCGCATCTGGAGGAAACTTGGAATACGATTTCAGGGCCCAAAATTGTGGAAAAAGACCGATATCGAGAAGGATCCCTAACGGTGTGGGCAGGGATTGTGTTGACCACTCGAACACCTCTTCATGATATTGTGCACCATAATCGGCAAGTTTCATCTGGCTTCATGTATCGTGATAAGATCTTGGATCCTCATGTGCGGTTGTTGCGAACTGCTATGGGCCAAGACTTCGTACTGACGGACGATAACGCTCGACCTCACAGAGCATAGGTGGCTGATGATTCCTTGGCACCGGAAGATATTGTACGCATGTCGTGGCTTGCTCGCTCTCCCGATTTGAATCCCATAGAGTATGTGTGGGATGCATTAGGGAGACGGGCTGCACCACGTCAGCTTCCACCAGCAACTCTCCAAGACCTGCGAGCAGCTCTGCAGGAAAAATGGCTGTTATTACCTCAACATGACACCTTCGTAACTTCATTCGCAGCGTGATCTGTCGTCGTCAGGCCTTTATTACTGCCAGAGGTGGTCATACCCCATCCTGAGCACATTAAGCAGTTGTTTGAATGTGTGTGAAAATCCGTTAAGTTAGAAAAAAACGAAGAAGATGTTTTTCTACCGTTATGCATGTTACAGTTGTTTATTCTGCATTCTTTACATTGTTTCTATTTTACTGTCACCTGTTTGGATTTTTTTGGCAATAAAACGCAACTTTGCAAAAATTTTCGTTTGTTACTTTAATTTTGGACACCAGTGTAATATCACATAGTGGATAATTGATATGGAATACTTGTTATAAAATTTTTTATGTATTATTATTTTCGATGAGGCTGGATTCTTTCCTTTGAAAGCCATCGTCTTTGTCTTACTTACAGATATCGTTAAGTTGTAACGTATCGTGTTTTGGGTCAATCTATATGCTGCTCTTTGTCAATTATCTTCTGTTTTGTATAATTATCTGGTTGGGGGGGGGGGGGAGGGATTGATCTGGGGGAGGAGACCGAACTGCGAGGTCTCATCGGATTAGGAAAGGATGGGGAAGGAAGTCGGTCGTGCCCTTTCAAAGGAACCATCCCGCGTTTGCCTGAAGCGATTTAGGGAACTTACCGAAAACCTAAATCAGGATGGCCGGACGCGGGATTGAACCGTTGTCTTCCCGTATGCGAGTCCAGTGTCCTAACCACTGCACCACCTCGTTCGGTAATTATCTGGTCATCAGCACAGAAGAGAATAGAGTGAAATGGAAGGATCGCGTTGACAGAATGACAGTAAACAGATTGCCGAAAAAGATAACGAATTATTGAAAGACTGGAAAGGGAGAACTAGATAGGTTTCGTAAGAGATGGACGGATGGATGATAGAGACTGGAACAAGTGGCTACAACACATAATCCGTGGAAGGAGATGATGATTATGATGATCGACATTTTCGTTGTCTTTCACCAAATGAAACAGAAACGTCTGTAAAGAGGAGTTTCTGATTTCGTCTGCCAGTTTGCTGAACCATATTTAACAGTCAACCTCTGACGCTCTCTGGAAACACCACCGTTTCACACAGCCAGCAGAGACAAGCGTAGAAGACGAAAACAAGAAGACAGGTCAGCGGCAGCGGCCTACAGCAGGCGCGCTATTTCTGTCGGCGCGCGGCTGCCTCGGCAACGCAGGAGGGCAGCCTTCCAGCCTCCCAACTTCCCAGCTTCCTGCAGAGTCCGGAACACGTGGTGGCGACGGCCGCTCCCAGGGTCTGCTCTTCCCAAGTTTGGGAACAGTCGCTCCCGAATGTCATGGATGTGTCCTCCAGCTTAGAAATGTCCACAGTACGGGTAGTGTAAAAGGGCAGACAGAACTAACAGATATCGGAAAGGACTAAATACTTCCAAGATAAAAGCATTTGGAGGAAAGTAGGAACAGGTGGACTGAACATCTACAAAAAACGGGCCCTGAAAGATTATTTACAAAAATAATTAAATACAAACCGAAAGGTAAATGGAACCCTGGAAAATCGAGGAAGAGACGGGAACCGTAACTGACAATAAATCATCTGTAATGGGAAGTGAAAAGAAAGATAAAGATGGGTCCTTAGTTTCAATGATATTATCGAGTACTATTTTCCACTGACACCCACGGCAGTAGCACGCGAAGAGCAGACCAGCTTCGCCACGTCCGAGATGCTTGTTCCTATGCGCCGGTCCATAACATCTGCATTTATAGTCTGCAAGCCACCTTGCAGTATGTGGCGGGGGGTACTTCGTGTACCTTTCTCACTTCCCCCTTTTCTTGTTCCTGTTGGAACGTTTCGTGGGAAGAACGAGTACTGGTTAAGTCTCCATGTAGGTTCGAATCTCTCTGATTTCATCTTCATGATCTCTTCGCGAGATATATGTAGAAGGAAGCAACATATTGGTTGACTCTTGTAGGGCAATCGTGATACAGAACGCCACTCTTGCAGCGTCTGCCTCTGGATTTGGCTGAACGTCTCCGTGACGCTATCGTGCTTATTAAATGAACCTGTAACGAAATGCACTGCTCCTCTCTAGATCTTCTCTACGTCCTCTACGCCGGCCTGAGTGGCCAAGCGGTTCTAGGCGCTTCAGTCCCTAACCACGCGACCGCTACGGTCGCAGGTTCGAATCCTGCCTCTGGCATGGATGATTGTGATGTCCTTAGGTTAGTTAGGTTTAAGTAGTTCTAAGTTCTAGGGGACTGATGACCTCAGATGTTAAGTCCCATAGTGCTCAGAGCCATTTAAGCCAATTTTTACGTCCTCTACCAAACCTACCTGGAACGGATCCATGACTGACAAACAATATGCAAGTATTCGAGTATCTGCCCTTTTTTTCTCCTCTTCTTCTTCTTCTTCGTCTTCTTCTTTGACTTTTTCCACTAGAGATTAGTTCTAGTAGCCTCGGTTATTCCAGTCGTAGCTGTTAACCGCTTCCAATCCATTGCTGTGTCAATGAAAGGTGACCGTCCTCTTTTAGTTCATCTCGGGGCTAACATTGACATCTTAGGCCACCTGTCATTGCTCGACCTTTCAGCATGCCCAAACCACTACACAATTTTATTCACTAGTCTTCTTGTTACGGACTCTTCTTCCATATTTTAGATATTTTGGTGTCATCTATATGGATGACCTGCAGGCACCTTCTCATTAAATCTACTTTCACTCTCTTATTCGTAAGCGGACACATTTCTGCACCATAAGTGACTATATGTTCATTGAAATTACAGAATATCCTTGTTTTGGTCTTCTACTAATACTGTTGTTCCAAATTAATTCACGCAGAGACTTCATCGTTTATTTACCTGCCGTTACTTTGATCTAATTATCTTTGTCGTAGTTGCCCTCTCCAGATATACCCTAAGTATTTAAAATTTTCACGTTTTTGTATCTTTTTGGTCTTCGAGAAATAAATCTGTGGCTTTTCTTTACCGATACACGTGTAATATCTCTTTTCGTAGTTAATTTTTAGGCACTACCTTGTGTATTCCTTCTGCAAATTATCCAGCATGCGTTCCCTCTCTTGTCTCCTGTTTGGGAAAATTATTTGGTCATCTTTAAAAAATAGTTAATGTATTCTGTCCTGTGCTAATGACATGACCCAGTTATTGGTCCATGTGCGTGTTAAAAGGTAATGGGTATAGACTGCAACCTTTCTTAAGGCCTTCGGCAGTTTTAAAGTTTTCCATTATTCTGTTTTCCATATTTTATTTTGCTTCTGTCTCTTTGTACATTCTCATAATTATATTACTTCATTTATCCCATACTTTTAGTCTCTCCGTGAGAGGTGCAGTCTCAAGATGCTGTTGTACGCTTTTCACAAACCAACAAAAGTCATGTGTACTTCCCTGTTACCTGGCTGCCTTCTTTTCTGCTACTAGTCTAAGACAGTGGATGTTATCCATACATGATGTACCAACCCAAAACCCACCTTGTTCCTCTGTGAAATTTGTCATGTTCTGTTTAACCTGTTCCTTAAGGACAGCAAAGAGAAGCTTTGCTACTGAACGTATTACATTAATTAACCCATAATGTGAATAAGGCTTCCTGTCCCCCTTTTTTATAGCTGTTACAAATAAAAGAGACGTTTCGTTGTCTTTGTAAATCCTCTCCGTAATCTATTTTGGCAAAAAATTAAAAATAAGTCTTCTACTATCTTTTCACCCTTTGTCAAACTCACTTATGTTAGTGGATTTTCCCATTTTCGACCCGTGTTGTTATTAGGATGGTAGCCGCTTCGTCTCTGCTCTGTTATACAGGGTGTCCCTGGAGGAAAGGTCAACATTCAGGGATATACTGGGACGCTCATTTAAAGGAAAAAACTTCAGATGCATATATGTCCTATTGCGAATACTTTCCGAGACAGAACACGATTAACGTACATTTATTTTTGGGCTAGAATCTTATACACTCCTGGAAATTGAAATAAGAACACCGTGAATTCATTGTCCCAGGAAGGGGAAACTTTATTGACACATTCCTGGGGTCAGATACATCACATGATCACACTGACAGAACCACAGGCACATAGACACAGGCAACAGAGCATGCACAATGTCGGCACTAGTACAGTGTATATCCACCTTTCGCAGCAATGCAGGCTGCTATTCTCCCATGGAGACGATCGTAGAGATGCTGGATGTAGTCCTGTGGAACGGCTTGCCATGCCATTTCCACCTGGCGCCTCAGTTGGACCAGCGTTCGTGCTGGACGTGCAGACCGCGTGAGACGACGCTTCATCCAGTCCCAAACATGCTCAATGGGGGACAGATCCGGAGATCTTGCTGGCCAGGGTAGTTGACTTACACCTTCTAGAGCACGTTGGGTGGCACGGGATACATGCGGACGTGCATTGTCCTGTTGGAACAGCAAGTTCCCTTGCCGGTCTAGGAATGGTAGAACGATGGGTTCGATGACGGTTTGGATGTACCGTGCACTATTCAGTGTCCCCTCGACGATCACCAGTGGTGTACGGCCAGTGTAGGAGATCGCTCCCCACACCATGATGCCGGGTGTTGGCCCTGTGTGCCTCGGTCGTATGCAGTCCTGATTGTGGCGCTCACCTGCACGGCGCCAAACACGCATACGACCATCATTGGCACCAAGGCAGAAGCGACTCTCATCGCTGAAGACGACACGTCTCCATTCGTACCTCCATTCACGCCTGTCGCGACACCACTGGAGGCGGGCTGCACGATGTTGGGGCGTGAGCGGAAGACGGCCTAACGGTGTGCGGGACCGTAGCCCAGCTTCATGGAGACGGTTGCGAATGGTCCTCGCCGATACCCCAGGAGCAACAGTGTCCCTAATTTGCTGGGAAGTGGCAGTGCGGTCCCCTACGGCACTGCGTAGGATCCTACGGTCTTGGCGTGCATCCGTGTGTCGCTGCGGTCCGGTCCCAGGTCGACGGGCACGTGCACCTTCCGCCGACCACTGGCGACAACATCGATGTACTGTGGAGACCTCACGCCCCACGTGTTGAGCAATTCGGCGGTACGTCCACCCGGCCTCCCGCATGCCTACTATACGCCCTCGCTCAAAGTCCGTCAACTGCACATACGGTTCACGTCCACGCTGTCGCGGCATGCTACCAGTGTTAAAGACTGCGATGGAGCTCCGTATGCCACGGCAAACTGGCTGACACTGACGGCGGCGGTGCACAAATGCTGCGCAGCTAGCGCCATTCGACGGCCAACGCCGCGGTTCCTGGTGTGTCCGCTGTGCCGTGCGTGTGATCATTGCTTGTACAGCCCTCTCGCAGTGTCCGGAGCAAGTATGGTGGGTCTGACACACCGGTGTCAATGTGTTCTTTTTTCCATTTCCAGGACTGTATTTATCTCATCTGATACAGATATCTTTCTATTGTTGAGCAGGTTTACCAGATTTTTTCCACGATCACTTATCTCAATACCTAACGATTCGGCATTCGTGCGATTATTGAACGGGGGAAGCATATCATGATCTACATGCTCTTTCGCTAATTACTCTGAGATGAATAACTAGCACAGAACATTGGTGACCCCCACCCACCCCCACTTCCTCAAGAAAAAGAAACAAACAATAATGTTTCGTCATTTTTCAGGTATAAACCGCTACCGAACATGCCATGGTAACATGTGAGTGATTTAACTTTCTTGTTTGCACAGCAAACCAGGCAATGCGTTTCTCGGAAGCCCAACGGAAATTACGGATAAAAACGCACGCGAGTGCTTCTGAATGTTCGTGTAATGGGCTGTCCAGGCCACTAAGCTAGCTTAGCGGGCAGATTGCCAGACGTTTTTCACTAAGCGGCTCTGGATTCTCTCATAACGGCCCACAGCGGGGCACCCCAGGAACTAACCTCTGCCACTTGTAATTCCACAGTCTGTTTTTTTTCTTGCGACGTAACTCCCTCTCTTTTTATGGATTCTGGCTTTGTAACAATCCTTTCTTTTTCTTTTGATGTAAAAGAAATGAAATGAATTATGTTATTTACTTAAACAATTTTCTGCAGACAGTTCAAAGTGTAGACAGCCCTTGTACATTCTAACAATTTTTGAAGTCCTATTGGAATAAAAGCGATCTTCTTAACCAGTATAACAAAAACAGATAGTCCAGGTTGCAGGTAATATTTATCTGTTCTGGTAACCGGTTTTAGTGAAACATGACCATCTTCAATTGAAGTTCCTCATAGTGAGAATTGAGAAAGAGTGACCTGTATGCACTATAAGTTTTTTTTATAGCCAAGATCGCGTTCAAAACCATTTTATATTGACCGGTTTCGACAGGTAGATCTTCAAAAACTTTTTGTGTGTTCATTACACATGGAGTGTTAACAATTTAGTGCAGAGTAAATTTCACATTGCACACGCGTTCGTCAAAAACAAAATTGCAAGCAGGTTTGTCACAAATAAAAATACACACAGCTAAAATGCACTTTGTGGAACTTCACATGTCTTCATATGCAACATTCTTTCGATGTACGTCAGTTGTTAAAATCCACAATATATGGGAAAAGTGTACATTTATGCCAATGCAACCTTCTCACTCGATATACATAGTACAAGTCAGATCTGTGAGAGTAGATTCCAAGATGTGCTCCACTCGTCATGTAAATGTAAACATTGTCATAAATGTACAATTTTACTATACGTAGTTGATTTTAACAACTGACAAGTATCAAAGGAGGACTACATATGTAGATACGACAAGTTCCCCAAGGTGCATTTTAGTGTGTGTATTTTTACTTGTGACAAACCTGTTTGTAATTTTACACTGAAGAACCAAAGAAACTGGTACACCTTCCTAGTATCGTGCAGGACCCCCGCGAGCAGTCACGACTCGACACGGCATGGATTCGACTAATGTCTGAAGTAGAGCTGGAGGGAACTGACTCCATAAACCCGTATGAGTACGACGGGGTGGAGATCTCTTCTGAACAGCACATTGCAAGGCATCTCAGATATGCTCAATAATTTCATGTCTGGGTAGTTTGGTGGCCAGCGGAAGTGTTTAAACTCAGAAGAGTGTTCCTGGAGCCAATGTATAGCAATTCTGCACGTGTGGGGTGTCGCTTTGTCCTGCTGGAACTGCCCAAGTCTGTCTGAATGCAGAATGGACATCACTGGATGCAGCTGACCAGACTGGATGCTTTCGTACGCATCACCTGTCACAGTCGTATCTGCAAGTATCAGGGGTCCCATATCACTCCAACTGCACACGCCCTGCCGGCCGGAGTGGCCGAGAGGTTCTAGGCGCTTCAGTCTGGAACCGCGCGACCGCTACGGTCGCAGGTTCGAATCCTGCCTCGGAAATGGATGTGTGTGATGTCCTTAGGTTAGTTTGGTTTAAGTAGTTCTAAATTCTAGCGAACTGATGACCTCAGAAGTTAAGTCCCATAGTGCTCAGAGCCGTTTTTTTGCACACGCCCCACACCATTACGGAGCCTCCACCAGCTTGAACAGTCCCCTGCTGATATGCAGGGTCCATGGATTCATGAGGTTGTCTCCATACCCATGCTCGTCCACCCGCTCAATACCATTTTGAAACGAGACTCTTCCGATCAGTCAACATGTTTCCAGTCATCAACTGTCCAACGTCGGTGTTGACGGGCCCAGGCGAGACATAAAGCTTTGTGTCGTGCATTCATTAAAGTTTTACGAGAGGGCCTTCAGCTCTGAAAGCCATAACTGACGATGTTTCGGTGTATGGTTCATACGCTGAACACTTGTTGATGCCCAGCATTGAAATCTGCAGCAATTTCCGGAAGGGTAGCACTCCTATCGCGTTGAACGATTCTTTTCAGCCGTCGTTGGTCCCGTTCTTGCAGGATCTTTTCCCGGCCGCATTCCTGATATTCACAGTACATTCGTGAAATGGTCGTACGGGAAAATCGCCACTTTATCGCTACCTCGCAGATGATGTGTCGCATCGCTCTTGCGCCGACTATAACACCTCGTTCAGACTCACTTAAATCTTGATAGCCTGCCATTGTAGCAGCAATAACCGATCAAACATCTGCGCCAGACACTTGTTGTCGACAGCAGCGCCGTATCCAGACTGTTTAGTTATCTCTGTACTTGAATACGCATGCCTATACCGGTTTCTTTGGCGCATCAGTGTGTTTTTGACAAATTTGGGTGGAACGTGAAGATACTATCCATTAAAGTGGTATATGGTATGAGTAATGAACGCACAGTGGAAGATGACGTACAACTAAAGAAGTTTTGGATCTGAAGGTGACTGTCGTATCTGTCGAAACCTGTCAATAAAAAGTAGTTTTGAATGTGATCTTGGCTATGAAAAATTTCTTCTATATTCGGTAGTGAATTCTGGTTGAAAATTTTGTAGTAACAATGACAAAAGCAGAATACTTCTGTAATAATACTATCACACAGCATAACTAGTGCCACATTACTCACATTGACATTTATGGAAATTAAATATAGATTACTTTATACATGTTCATCAGGATAAAAGCATAGCATTGTAAAGAAATTAATCAAGTCGTGATCAATTAATTGTGTGTTCAGGTAATATACGTATACTCTTGATCTGCACATGAATTACAGTCATTAATTAATTTCCTAATACCGCAGTAACTTTGGTCATTAGCCGTTAGATAGGCACTTCACAATGACGCTGAAAGATGAGGCTATAAGATGTGAAATCATCACTTTTTTTTGGAATAGTTTCTTTAAAGCGGTTTCAGAAATACTGCAGAGTATCCACTGTTCGTGCAACATTATACTTGTATTGGTGTTTCAGAGTGGTTGCTTAACCAGTGTTGTACGTGTGACACGAAGGAATAGATAGAGGCTCATTGGTTTCCTTTGAACAAGACTCCATTATGGTTTGCAAAGGCTGTCACCAAAGTATGTGAGCAGCCTCTCGTCCAAGGCTACTTCTTAAGATTTTGCACTAAATTCAGTAGGTATCTTTTACTGCCATTACAGGCCTTCTTATATAATACTTTACTCCTGTGGTCGATAAACTCGTTAGTCAATAGTAGAAGGAATATAATTTCTTTTGAGAGCCAAATTTTTGGAATTTGAGTTTTGCAGGTGGATTCATTGTTATTAACTTAAACAGGGGACTCTTAAGCTGGCGTTTGCTATAAGGCATGTGGTCTGTGGTACTTTCGCTCAGGCTGATCCCTTTCAACTCTCCCATTCACATTCGTCTTGTGTAGTTATATCATCTGTCTCTTTTCTTCCTCCTCTCTGTATGTCGAAACCTTCTCAACATCCTTTCCTCAGTAATCTATACTACACCATCTTTCACTTCACAACACTCCCAAAAATTAACTTATTTGATATCATTCCTAACAAAGATATCATTTATTTATAAAATTAAATTGTAACATATTCAGAGAATGAAGTCATGGCAATCCCTGACAAAGACCAATGTGAACAATGGCCTTGCATCTCCTTGGAAAGTTTGCACAAATCATGTTTGTATGTTATTTTTAATTTTTGGCCTGAGTTCAGATTTGAACGACAGATGTGGTCTCTCCTGCGGGGACACGTGTTCACATTGTAGAACACTACACAATTTTGTGATATGATAACATGGTTGGAGGCCGTGGCTGTTATTTGAAGACAAATTTTTATGATATTGAGACAGCAACCTGCCAAAAATTTATTTTCAGTTCCTCTATTCAAAAGGTATCGTTACCGGTTTCGAATCATTACTATTCATCTACAGACGGTTTTCATGCTTTCATTACATGTGGTGCGTTTTTTTTCTTTTTTTACAGATTAATTGTCCTGAAATGTCGGTTTGTATTGTTTGTTTTCATAGTCCAAGAGATGTGAATACATCCCACTGCATTCTTATCGTTGCACACGTTAATGTTTCTCACTGAACACTTTAGATTTGTCTCAGAATAGATTTCTAACACTCACCGCATATTTTGATACATACAAAGTATGTGGTGCGTGTTAGAAATCTATTCTGCGACAAATCTAAAGTGTTCAGTGAGAAAAATTTACGTTTGCAACGATAAGAATGGAGTGGGATGTATTCACATCTCTTGGACTATGAAAACAAACAGTACAAACCGACATTTCACGACAATTGATCTACAAAAAAACGCACCACATGTAATGAAAGCATGAAAACCGTCTGAAGACGAATCGTAATATTCTGAACTGGTAACGGTACTTTTGAATAAAGGAACTGAAAATAAATTTGTGGGTGGTTGCTGTCTCAACACTATTAACATTGTAGAACACGTTGAGATTTTGTTTCTGGAAAAGTTTTCTCAATAAGTCGCTTCAGGGCACTCGCCTCAAGATACAGACACATAAATACCAACTATATATCTAAAAATAAAAATAAGAACACGGTATTTTTAATTGTAGGTTACACAAACTTATACCAGGTATGAATAAAAAATACGGCGATGAAGTTTATTTAGCATTAAATGCTGCTACAACAACCATTTGCTGTAATTTGTCCGATAGCCTGAAACGCTGAGAGAGCCAGCGCCATGTTGGAACACGTTCTCAATTGTCAGTCAGCGTCCAGAGACGCTAGAGTGAGGTTGTGTTTACCGTGTCTGTCGCGAACCTTCGATTGCGAACAATGCATGAACATAGACCGCTGAGTCAAAACATTATGACCACCTGCTTAATATCTTGTTTAACAGTCTTTGGAACGAAATACGTCACTCAATCTGCATATCAGGGATCCGACAGTTTCTTCGTATGTTTGTGAAGGTATGTGGCATTAGATGTCTACGCACATGTCATGTAATTCGCGTCAATAACGAGCCGCTGACTAGTGTACGCGGTGATGGCGCCCGATAGCTATCCAGATGGGTTCCGTAGGATTTACATCAGGCGAATTCGGTCACCGAGACAACAACCTCAGTTTACTATATTGCTCCTCAGACCACTGTGACACGGTTCTGGCTCCGAATATGGATCATATTGCTGAAAGATGACATCACTTTCGGGGAAGACATCAAGTATGAAGGGACGCAGATGGTTAGCAGCTGTCAGCGTGTCTTCGATTACTACCACAGGTGCCATGCAAGCACAGGAGAATGTCTCCCATAGCATAGTACTGCTCTCACCAGCTTGCGTCCGCGGCGCGCTGCACGTTTCGAGCCGCCGTTCACCTCGATGACACGTTTTTGGAGACGACCATCGATCTGCTGTAGCAAAAGTATGATTCAACCGAAGAGCCGGCAGGTTTCAATTGACCGACGGTGGAATCTCAGTTCCGGGCCAAGTTCAACCGTAATTAAGTATGTCATTGGGTCAAAATCTACATCTACATATATACTGTGCTAGCCACCAAGCAGTGTGTGGCGGAGGGCACAATTCGAGCCAAACTCATATTTCCCCGTCTGTTCCACTCGCGGATCGCACGAGGGAAAAACGACTGACTGAACGCCTCAGTACGAGCTCTAGTTTCCCTTATTTTTGAATGGTGATCATTGCGCGATATGAAAGTTGGTGGTAATAACATATTAGACTCGGAGAAGATCGGAAGTTGGAATTTAGTGAGCAGCCCCTTCCATTTAGCGCTTCGACTATCTGCAAGTGCGACCCACTTCAAACTTTCTATGAGATTTGTAACGCTCTCGCGATGGATAAATGTACCAGTCACGAATCATGCCGCTCTTCTTTGGATCTTCTCAATCTCTTGAATCAGACGCAACTGGTAAGGATCCCATACAGACGAACAATACTCCAATACTGGACGAACTAACGTATTGTAGACAATTTCCTTGTTTAAGGACTGCTGCGCTTGAGAATTCTACCAATAAATCGCAATCTAGAGTTTGCCTTGCCCGTTACTTGTGTAATCCGATCATTCCATTTGAGATCATTTCGAATAGTCACACCCAGATACTTGATGGATGTCACCGCTTCCAAGGACTACGCATTTATTTTGTACTCGTACATTAATGTGAATTTTCGCCTTGTTATACGCAGTAGGTTACATTTCCTAATATTTAGAGATAACTGCCAGTCACCACACCACCCACTTATTTTCTGCAAATCCTCATTTAATATTTCTTAAAATTTAAAAAATCTCTTCTCTCACACCGGCCTGATTTAGCTTCACTGATCAGGATAGTAAAAACGTGCGTATATTAAGGGAATTTTCATTGACAAAGCAGGCTTATCACATTCACACAGTTCAATACTGTTCTGTCCTGATTAAATTGAGCTTAACTTAAATTCCATAAGGCAGTGAAGCAATTTCGAAGTCTCGGTGCGACGAAAATTGTCAGTCGATCTCCTGGAAACATTTGTAATAATTATTAACTTTCGGTGATCACATGGGGAAGACCGGAGATCTGCTGGTAAGACCGTGTTAGCCTATTTATTTGAAGTAACTGGATATCTTGAGCATACAATACGGTAGGTTCGTCCAGTGTAAATCAGACGTTCCCCACTGATCCCGTGCAACACAGCTTAGTAAGCAGACACTGTCAATAATAAACAGTTAAATAATACGCGAACACACTTACTTTAGTTTAGTTCATGTATTAAATTCCTTCTCATACAGAATCTCATCAAGATGGCGACTAGCCCAACAATACATACATATACATCCTTGTTTCACCACTAATCGGCAAGAAGTCCTCCTCCTTTTCATAAGAGAAAACATAGATAGCAGAGAAGCTATTCCATGGAGTAAATGGACGCTCCAAGGAATAATTGGGCTTGAAACTACTTTGCATTGATAATCGGTAAGATAAGAAGAGATATTTCGAGATATGTACTGAGTTATATAATTTATAAAATTTCTGAAAATATCGCGGAGAGACCGCTGCAAGAGACATTACACTCATTGATTTGTTCACAACTTTCTTATGATACTACTTTACTGTAGAGTACAGCATCGTCGGCAAACAGTCTAATGCCGCTGTCAATACCATCAACCAGATCGTTTATATAAATCGTAAAAAGCAGCGGACCTATTACGCTGTCCTGGGGCACACCTAAAGTTACGCTTCTTTCTGTTGAAGTCACCCCACCCTGTTACAAAACTTTCTGTCCAACCGCATATGTCATCGGATAGACCGTCAGAGAGCACTTTTTGGAGCAAGCGACAGTGCGGAACTGAATCGAATGTCTTTCGAAAGTCGAGAAATATGGCATCAACCTGGGAGCCGGTATCCTAAAACCTATTGTATATCATGTGCAAAGAGGGCCAGCTGCGTTTCGCATGACCGCTGTTTCCTAAGAACGCGCTGGTTTCTGCAGATGAGCTTCTCAGAATCTAGAAAGGTCATTATGTCTGAACACAAAATATGTTCCATGATTCTACAACAAATCGATGTCAGTGAAATTGGCCTTTAATTATGTGTATCCAATTTTCTACCCTTTTTATAGATTGCTATGACCTGGGCGTTCTTCCAGTCCCGTGGAACTTCCCGCAGTTCCAAACACATGTGCGCGGTCTGCTGCGGAGCTCCACGTCCAGCAATGTAGAATGAACGGTGTGGTCCGAAACACTTGTGCGTGCACCAGCGTTGTGCTCTTTTGACAGACATACCGCAAATCACCATCTATCCTGCTTTACAGAGCAGACAAGCCTCCGAAAACCAGTTTCTGTGAAGAGTCTTGGAAGTCCAATCATTTAACGCCCAGTGGTAGTTTCACTGTTCTTCCACCTCTTTCCGTAGATGTTCTCGACAGTAACATGTGAACGTTCAACCAGCTATGCTGTTTCTGAAGTACTCGTTTACGGGCTCTCTGAAACAATATTATGCCCTTTGTCAAAGTCGTTTATTTCAGTGGAATTTCCCATTTGCAGCCCATGTGTTCGTTAGGGTGATCCCCCATCCGCGTCTGCTGCGCTTACATACTTTTGTTACCGTGTCACGTGCCCACAACGCCACGAGGGCACTGATAACAATGCTTTGGCTGATCAGCGCACGGTACTGCTTCAAGTTGCAGAGAAGTGCCAAAAATCTCCTGAAATGTTGAAATTGGTGTATGGGGATAACGCTGTAACTCTGAAGACTGTTTACAGGTGATATGCGCGATTTAAAAGCGGAAATGAGTCGTCAGAAGGCGAGCGAAGTCATGCATAACGTTCTTTTTTTCGATATTCAGGACATAGTGCGATCAGAGCTCGTTCCAACGGGGAAAAACTGTAAATGTCGGATTTTATAAGAACGTATAGCAATATCTGCGAAAAAATCCACGTAAAAACAGACCACTAAAACGTGCCAGCGACTTCCTTCTTCATCATGCCAACACGCCGTGCCATAATGTGCTTTAGATTCGTGAGTTTTTGGCCGGAAAAAGTGTTCCTGTCTGTCCACGTCCGCTTTACTCACCAGATTTAGCACCATGCGACTTCTGGCGCTTCCCAAAAGACTTAAAACCGTACTTAAAGGAAAACGTTTTGACACTGAGAGGGCCAAGATAAAGCAGCTGAACGCTCTTTCAAAAGAAGCCTTCCAGAAGTGCATTGCTAGCCAATAACGGTCTTTTGGAGATTAAACCAAATTCCGTGTAAACTTATTACTTCGTTCCTAATAAAATTATTCACATTCTTTTTTCATCTCACCTCGTATTTATTTGTCACTATCATCGTCTTTTTCAGTAATTTGCGACTAAGAAACCAGCGTCATTATTAAATTGCTTTCCAAATAATCACTTTTTTGTTCATGAGTTGTCTCGGCTCGTATGGATTGCGATCTATAGATCGAATCTCTGGTTCGTTTTATCTCTGGTCGCCGGGCGTCGCTCTTGCACTACGTTTCTGGTTTGAAATGTTTGTGACGGTGGCGCGTGCGGAACGCACAGTCACCGGGGACGAGGAGGAAGAAAGTTGGTTGAAAGAAACGTATGTTGACAGGCCCCGCTGGTCGGTGTCTTGGCCGATTCGCTCCGATGATGATGATGATTGGTTTGTGGGGCGCTCAACTGCGCGGTTGTCAGCGCCCGTACAAATTCCCAACCTTTGTTCAGAAATCTCGCCACTTTCATGAATGATGATGAAATTATGAGGACAACACAAGCACCCAGCCATCTCGAGGCATGTGATTCTTCTCTGAGTTGTGAATTTGTGCTTTCCAGGAAGTCTGGATACGCCGTTCAAAAATGGTTCAAATGGCTATGAGCACTATGGGACTTAACTTCTGTGGTCATCAGTCGCCTAGAACTTAGAACTACTTAAACCTAACTAACCTAACGACATCACACACATCCATGCCCGAGGCAGGATTCGAACCTGCGACCGTAGCAGTCCCGCGGTTCCGGACTGCGCGCCTAGAACCACTAGACCACCGTGGCCGATACGCCGTTAGTGTAGTCAGTGTCGCTTATAGAAACTGTTTGAGCGTGCCAACCTTGGTGTTCGCTGAGCGCCCTGTGTTGCTCTTCTGAAAAGTAACTTAGTTGTGATACCCGGGTGTGACGATTGTGGAGATAGTTTTTTACTGTTTGGTTTTAATACTTCCGGTAGCGGAATTATTCTCACTGTAACGAGTCTTCTCCCTTACTAGTGTTTCTCCTTGCCAAATGAGTCCTAACATTATTACTGTTACTGTCTTCGCAAGCGGTGGGAATCTGACGCGAAGGCTACTGGTGCTGTCATGACCATTTATGATTACTGCTCCCTTTTATTTATGTTCTAGATTCTGATCTGATGAGATCTATTAGTATACCGGGTGCGCTGCCGGAGGGAAGTGAAACTTTTGTGTTGGCGCTCTTGGGTGTTCTAAGGCGAGACTCCTTGTTCAAATGTTCAAATGTGTGTGAAATCTTATGGGACTTAAATGCTAAGGTCATCAGTCCTTAAGCTTACACACTACTTAATCTAAATTATCCTAAGGACAAACACACACAGCCATGCCCGAGGGAGGACTCGAACCTCCGCCGGGACCAGCCGCACAGTCCATGACTGCAGTGCCTTAGTGAGATTCGTTACCTGTTTCTTGGAGCCTGGTTAGGTATTTGGGGGGTCTTGTACTATTATCTGACCGTTATATTATTAATAGAACCATGATTTCAAAACCCGGAAAGGAAGTTCAAAAATTGTTATTTAAAATCTGGTTAAAGTATGTTTGTAGCTTGGTTCGCTTGTTTCATGAGCACTCTGCTGTTGCCTGATGGGATGCCGGCACGATAGCTCAGCGCGTCCGGTCAGAGGGCTGCTCGTCCTCTGTAATAAAAAACTGAGTAAAGGAATCAACGATCAACTTGAACGGATGTCTTGTGACGTCTGCCCGGGCCAAACGGAACGAACAATACCGAACAAAACGACGAAAAAAATGGGTCAGCTATTCTCTGTGCAGTCTATGCGTGCAACTGGCCCCAGCCCAACAGGTGTGAAAGCACCTGCTGCACTAAATTAGTGGCCGGCATTTGGGATTCGACGCTGCTGTTACCTTGCCTGACGCAGCTGTACGACACCGTGACTGCTGTTTAAATTATGTATTTGCTTCACCGGTTCGCGGGGGCCTAAATGTTTACAGAGTTCGCGTATTTTTTGCCTTTTGGCTTGGATTCCTTTTGGTGCGGTGCCGTTTCTATATCAAGTTTCCACTAGTCAGACGGACCATTTCTGGCCCTTGTATTTACTTAAAATTGTCAGCTCTCGCAAAGAACCGTGTTAAATATTGGTCTGTAGTTTAAAACCACTCCGTTGGCACGGGATATTTAAATTAGTTTAAACATTTTTGCTAAGTTTGTGCTAGTTATTGTTACATTTTACTTTTAAAAATATTGTTTTGAAATTGTCAGGTCCCTTAAAGGACCGAATTGAATTTTGGTCCGTAATTTAAAACCGTTAATTTGGACATTACATTTGTTCAAAAATTTTTAGCTTTTACTAAATTAGTGCAAATCGTTGATACATTTTGACTTCAAAAATGTTGGTCTGTAATTTAAAACCATTCTGTCCTCTTGGGACATTCAAATTTGTTCACAAATTTTATCTCTTACTAAACTGCTGCTAGTAGTTGTTACACTTGACCTTTGAAAGTTTTCCATTAAATTTTTCACTTCTCTTAAATAAACGTGTTAAATCTTGCGTCTATAACTTAAAACTATTGCGTCAGCCTGGGACATTTTAGGTATTACATTTGTTTACACATTTTGCTATCGTTGTTGAACTGGCCAAGCCATTGTGGTCCTTTGACTTTAAAGCAGTCCATTCACTGTTAAAATAACTGCTGATTTCTGGAAGATTATTTGATAGTGTTTTACTATTGTTGCTTTTTTAAGTTTTTTAATAAATATGAATCCCTTTGCAGATAAGCCCTTCCATGAATCCCGTTAATCTTGGTTGCTGGAGCTCTATCGCAACCTTTTTTTCACATTTCATAAGAAACAGTTATACACTCTGTAACCTCCCCCTCACTTATCGACCTTAATGACAGTGAAAAATTAAACCGCGTGTACCTAATGGGAATTTGGGAAAAGCAATCGTCACCGAAGTTAATCTGTCGGTAAAGAGGGAGGAAAGGGTTACATCTAAATGAAAGGAAAAATGCAAATGAAACTGGTGGAAATTAATTTTGAAAAGGGATGAAGTTAATAAAGAAAGTAAATGTGCGGCCGTTACGTTAACAATTAACTAGCGGTAATTAGATATTTGAGATTTGGGGGAATTCACGGTCGCCAGTCCTAAGGACAATTACTATAGTAACTGAAAAAGAAAGGTTATTACACATATAATTAACACTAGAAGCGTGGCAACTGAAGGTTGACACGTGTAGTGTGAAAACTGAAAGTTTGTCAGAAGTAATAAATTTCGCTACACTCTGACTTAATGTAGCAAAAGAATTAATAAAACCAGAAAACTGAAAGTTAATTTAGTGACTGAAATTAATAAGAAGCTTTCTTTCTTAAGCACACCGAAATCCAGTAAAATACGGTTAGTCTTGGACTACCTCAACAATCATTTCAAAAGCAACTTGACTCTACGCAATTTAGAAACAAGAGATTTAACTTTGAACTTGAATTAAATGATTCTGAACAATTAACAATAGTAAAATTTAGTACGTACCAAGCTGAGCTGCAGTCACAGGTAAGCTAAAATATGCTAACAAAACTCGCACTCTAAATTTGTGCTCGTGTAACCTAAATATTGTAGCCAGCTACTGAACTTTGAAATTAAAGCAGTGAAATCTAATTATATTATTTTAATGCTGGCGTTTGAATTTCAACGACACTCGGGTTCATTTCGGAAAAGGAAGGGACCCTGCTTGGCAATGCAATTGGGACAATGAACAACAAAGGTTCATGCTAAGTTGCTGTAATTTTGCGAGGCAAATGGAACAATTTGAAAAGCTGAGGTCTGCCATACAGTTCTGAAACTTTACGTGCTTTTAGTCTTCCTTGTTGGTTGATTGAAGGTTTGAAGCCGTTGATCGAGGAGGTCACTCATTGTCGGCCGTCGCTGCTGCAGAAGCTGGATGTTGGCGCGCCTTCTTCCCGACACGGTCACCAGGCGAAACGGGCTCTTGATGTGCGCCAGCTAATGCTTCCCGTCCGCGACACCATGTCAGAAACTATCATCGCGAGTCGAGCGCAATTACATGCTGCCAAACCCCGAAAGCGCGGCAACTCGCGGGAGCGTCACACAACACCTGCTCCACTCGCTACTCCCGCCAGACTCTCACTGCTCTGCCCGCGCTCCACGCGGCAGGGTTAACACTACCAAGGATCCTACACACTTTGATTCTTCACACGACCTATCGATGTAATCGTTCGATAGCAGTTTTCCCTAGGCAAGACCCAGCGTAAAAATACAAATAATAATTACGAAACAAACCAATTATACATCGACATAAGTGCAGAAATATATATATACAAACAGTAAAACAATTACAATATATAAAGAGACAGAAATGTCATATCTTGAGGTAACAAAACAAGGAAAAAAAATAATAGTACAATAGATGGAAATAGGAGGATATGCATTTCCGGCGTTACACGTGCCCCACATTGTCTGAGGATGTTCGTGTAACGTAAACAGACTCAGAAAATGTCCCAAAAAAGTAACAGCGGAAATGCATATGCTCAAAACATCAACAAAATTTAGCATTCGTCTAATTAACCATAAATCAATTTTTTAGACCATAATAATTGAGTGGAGACACTCCTAATCTTATTCCACTCTGTCATCTTGATCAAAATAAAACAGGTTGACAACATATTAAAATTCATAGAAAATATAGAAAATGGTTTAGCTATTCCAAAATCATTAAAATTCGTAACACTATGAGAAATGGAATACTATTTGCAAAATTAATTAGATTGCATGGTCATAAAACCAGGTAGATCAAAATACGCAAATAAATAATTAAATAGACTACACATTTTGTATAACCTTTTCATAATTAATATTCTCGTCACGAGAATCTACTTAACGCTAAACAAGAAAATAATATTCAGTAGATCGAAAAAAACATAAATATTGAGAGTAGAATTCTTTCAGCTGTCCTGGAAGAAAAACTATTCCGCCTTTCGTACTCGCAAGTACAAAGAATGCCGACAGCGGCCCAAGAGCCGACAGCGGCACAAGAGCCGACAGCGGCTCGCCTCGCCAGTATTGTTGCGCCCGCGTGTGCGGCACGCTTGATCTCACTCGCCCTTGTGACGGCGTTTCCAGAACGTCCGTTTCACTGAATTCTTTAGGAAAAACTCACTCCCGAGTAATCTCAAGGAGTCCCTTAATACTATCACAGTGGATAACTCAACACTGTCCATCATCACACGCATGTACTAGCCTGAAACTTAAAACAGCGTCTAAGTACATCGGCAATGACTAGTAAAACACATATTCATGAAATCTTACAGCTAGTTACAAAATCATATTTACATTGCTTAATCTACTGTGACTCAGCTGAAAACTTAAATTAGCAGCTTGGATTTTTCAATTGATAAATAATCACTTTCTCTTAAATCATTTAGTCAAAATTAATTACTTATTAATTACAACTTCTTTAATGTCCTCTTGGTCAGTCAAAAGCATGGCAATCTAGCAAACCTTAAATCTTACACTCTATATTTACATATTGTACAAATTACCCATTGTGTGGTATTAATCGATCCTAGGTTGGTACAATTTCAAATCTACTATATTTCGTATACCTAATAGCTTTCCAGAGCTTGGATACTCTAAGCAATAAGCATTTGTGTGAGGTATACCAATGACTTTATATGGTCCATTATAAACAAACTTAAATTTAGAGATTTCATTGTCTATCTCGCTCGATTTCTCATGAGCTTTTACAAGTACTAAGTCTCCGATCGCAAACTTAGCAAAACGCGCTTTAGCGTCATGACGACGTATGCGAGCATCGGCTTTAAGCTTCATTACTTCTCGCAAACGATCTTTTTTCACACCAATACTAATGTCAATCCGTGGAGGGAATTTGATTATCTCTTCCAATTCACTTTCTACACTTTTGTCAATGCCGAAATTCCTCATGTTACGACAGTTCAAACTCATTCCTACGTCAATGTCATCCGGCCAGTTAACAATGTGCATAGGCTGGTATTGCCTATGCACACCGTCTCCTGCCTCGTCAAAACCAACTACTATTGTTTTATCTAGTGACATACATGTCAAAGTTTTCCTTTCGCAGTTAATCACTGCACGGTACTTTAATAGCCAATCTAACCCGATAATTACTTCCGTAGTTAAGCCTGGCACGACGACAAACTCTTGTTCAAATCGTGCCCCACATATCTCGAAGTTGACAAAAATCTGTTTTGTGACCGGTTTACTGGCCTTCCCAGTAGCACCGATAATTTTCACTCCTGTTACTGGCATAACTACGATGCCAGGTCTGTCTTTCAGTAGCTCAAATATTTTCCCAGATACAGCACTCAATTCTGCACCGGTGTCAATCAACACGTTAAGTTGTAGGTTGTGCATATTAACAGACACTACTATCTGTCTACACTTGTCCTCGACGGTTTCTTTATTTTCCCACAGTAAATCCTCGTCTATATCCAGGTCATTCCAGAAAAAACCATCCGGCTTTGATCCTAAATCCGGTTTATCTGGCGGCTTTTTCAGCCTCTGTTCACATACAGTTTTAATTTCAACACGTCTGTCCTGAGGCTTAGTCTGTAGCTTCGCCTCCAATACCGAAACCTTTTCCTGTAACACGTCAACTAGTGAGTGTTGCTTTGCTATCAATTCACTAGTTGTCACCTTCGTTGATTCCACTTTGGTCAGATTGATCTCATCTGCCAATCTACCTGGAGGAATGTGCCCAGTAGCATCTGAAATTACTTCCTCTGGATCTGCGCAATCCACACTGCTATCGTCTGACTGTATAATGTCAGCTCTAACCTCATACACGCTGAAATCTACGTGGTTTTCTACCAATAATGTCCGGCTATCACTAAAATTTTCGTAATCTTTCTCCTTAATACTCTCGCAACGTTTAAACTGGAGGTTTGCGTCGGATGGGTCGGCTACTTCTATCACTATAACTTTCGGTAAAGTCTGCCGGTTAGGGCCAGAACTTTCCGTTACTACTTCAACATCTAACTCCTGCGGGACGAAACACGACGAATCTTGCTCGTGCTCCCCATTAACATCAACTATTTCTGGTAAAGTCTGCCGGTTAGGGCCAGAACTTTCCATCACTTCACAAATACTATCTTCCTGTGGGACGAGACGCGGCAAATTCTGCCCGCGCTCTCCATAAATGCTTCTCCCGTACAGGCCCCTATAATCTCTTAGTTCGTCGTATAAGCGACCGAACTGCCTTAACCAGACCTCATCCCTCTCTGCATCCCCTCGCTCAACGACGGACGTGTTATCCGACATCTGAACTTCTCTCAACAATTGCGAATCATTCTTAAACTCAATCTCCAGTTCCGCTGTGGGTATTACAGCTGCCCCTTTATAATCGATTTCCGGAACACTACTTAAATTGTTCTCACTGACAGTGAATGTATTTTCTACTGCCGTGTATACAGTTGATCTACTAGTTGTGGGCGCACTCCTTTCTCCTAACACTGGCACACTCTCCCGCCGTTGATTATTCCACACGGAATTTTCATAACGAGGACACCTGGGTTTTCTCCTGTTATTGGGCCGCCAAAATTTCTCCACGCCTGGTCGGCCCCTCACCGGCGCGGCTAATGGTTTCCCTGTCTCGTCCCAGCAGATACGCTCCCCGGATGCTGCTGAGGCGGCTGGTCACACCCTCTGGCGTTATTACTATTCTGTGAAGCCCGTATCACGTTAGTATGATACTGGTTTCCGTCATTCCTGTTATTATTTGCATTGTACCGATTGTTATTACGGTCCGAACCATTATTGTTATTGCTGCCATGGTTGCGGTATGCATTATTCCCGTGGTTATCGTTGTTGTGGTTGCTGTGGTACCCGTTGTTGTTACCACGGCCTCTGCCACTGTCGCGATTATTGCGCCAATTGTCCTCGTCCTCCACTCTTTCCAGGAAATCACTGATTGTCCTGTAATTGCTTCCTACGTATCGTTTTGTGTCATCTGGAAGCTTCTTGTAGCGTTCCCAGACTATTTCGGATTCCGAGCGGCGGTCACGCAAATATTCCAACTTGCGGATCCAGCCCTCACAAAACTCCTTCATCGAACCGCGCGAATTCGCATCGAAAGGCCTCGACACGACAAATTCGCGCCAGACTCTTTGCTGTTTTTGCTCTGACCAGTATTCAGCCAGAAACAAATTTTTAAATTCGTCAAAAGTCAGGTTCGTAATGTTGAGGTTTAAGCCCCAACGCTTGGCATCACCAGCCAACACATCAATAATCGCATTAATTTTTCTCTCATCAGTCCATGATCTGGGTAAAACTCTTTCACAATTTTTAATGAAATCCGTCGGGTGTATACCGCCTTTTTTCAAGGGGTCGAACCGCTCCTCTTTCGTCAACAACTCCGAACTATGTGCACAGATTGGCACATAGCTCTGTTTTTCGTCAAGTTTCCTTTCTAATTCCGACACCCTCGTAATCACTTGGCAAGTGGTTGTCGCAAGCGTTTCCACTTCCCTCTTTTTCTCTTCGCAGGTATTAGCCTGCTTCGTCACTTTGGTATCTACTTCGGATACTAAAGCCTTTAAAGTTTCCACCTTCTTTTGATCCTCTTTTTTCACTAATTGAATTTGTTCCGTCACCTTATTCTCGATGATCGGAGCAACTGATTCTCCTACACTTTTCTCGATTCTGCTAATTTCAAAATTAAAACGAGTATTTATGCTCGCAATTTCCGCCTGAACGCCTATCATTTCCTGTTTAAGATTACCGATTTCGGTATTAATCACGACAATATCGTCTTTGATTTTATCAACTTTTGTGTTAACAACTTCAACATTGTTGTTAACAACATTAATAGCTTTGTTCTGACTGTCTAGCTTTCGTTCAATTTTTTCAGACTGAGCTTCTTGCTTGGCCGATTGACTCTTGATTTCGTTAATCAAAACATTCAATAAATCAGTTAAATTCCCGGAAACTACCGGTTTTACTTCCGTAGCGGCTTCCTCTTTAATTGTCCCCCCGTATTCGTCATCAAGGGATTCGCATTTGATTTTCACTTCCGACTCCGAAACATTTTCTAAAGTGTGGAATTCCATTTCTGCTCTTTGTTGCGTTTCGGCGGTCACGTCTTTCATGCTAGCCGCCCGTCCCTGAACAATGGGTACCGAGGTGCGCGTTCCCCACTGTTCGACCGATTGTTCCGTATTCAAGTCAACCAAATTTTGGCAATTGTTGCCTTCACTCATTTTAATAATTTTCAATATAACTGCCAAATCTCAACTCTAATTAGGATTCCTCACACGAATATTCTCGCTGACGTATCGACCATTTCGTAACCAGTACTTTGTTACGAGATTTGCACAATGCAAAATTCGTGTCCAGAACAACCTCAAATTTGAAGATTGTCCTGTCACGGTCGCCACGTGTAACCTCCCCCTCACTTATCGACCTTAATGACAGTGAAAAATTAAACCGCGTGTACCTAATGGGAATTTGGGAAAAGCAATCGTCACCGAAGTTAATCTGTCGGTAAAGAGGGAGGAAAGGGTTACATCTAAATGAAAGGAAAAATGCAAATGAAACTGGTGGAAATTAATTTTGAAAAGGGATGAAGTTAATAAAGAAAGTAAATGTGCGGCCGTTACGTTAACAATTAACTAGCGGTAATTAGATATTTGAGATTTGGGGGAATTCACGGTCGCCAGTCCTAAGGACAATTACTATAGTAACTGAAAAAGAAAGGTTATTACACATATAATTAACACTAGAAGCGTGGCAACTGAAGGTTGACACGTGTAGTGTGAAAACTGAAAGTTTGTCAGAAGTAATAAATTTCGCTACACTCTGACTTAATGTAGCAAAAGAATTAATAAAACCAGAAAACTGAAAGTTAATTTAGTGACTGAAATTAATAAGAAGCTTTCTTTCTTAAGCACACCGAAATCCAGTAAAATACGGTTAGTCTTGGACTACCTCAACAATCATTTCAAAAGCAACTTGACTCTACGCAATTTAGAAACAAGAGATTTAACTTTGAACTTGAATTAAATGATTCTGAACAATTAACAATAGTAAAATTTAGTACGTACCAAGCTGAGCTGCAGTCACAGGTAAGCTAAAATATGCTAACAAAACTCGCACTCTAAATTTGTGCTCGTGTAACCTAAATATTGTAGCCAGCTACTGAACTTTGAAATTAAAGCAGTGAAATCTAATTATATTATTTTAATGCTGGCGTTTGAATTTCAACGACACTCGGGTTCATTTCGGAAAAGGAAGGGACCCTGCTTGGCAATGCAATTGGGACAATGAACAACAAAGGTTCATGCTAAGTTGCTGTAATTTTGCGAGGCAAATGGAACAATTTGAAAAGCTGAGGTCTGCCATACAGTTCTGAAACTTTACGTGCTTTTAGTCTTCCTTGTTGGTTGATTGAAGGTTTGAAGCCGTTGATCGAGGAGGTCACTCATTGTCGGCCGTCGCTGCTGCAGAAGCTGGATGTTGGCGCGCCTTCTTCCCGACACGGTCACCAGGCGAAACGGGCTCTTGATGTGCGCCAGCTAATGCTTCCCGTCCGCGACACCATGTCAGAAACTATCATCGCGAGTCGAGCGCAATTACATGCTGCCAAACCCCGAAAGCGCGGCAACTCGCGGGAGCGTCACACAACACCTGCTCCACTCGCTACTCCCGCCAGACTCTCACTGCTCTGCCCGCGCTCCACGCGGCAGGGTTAACACTACCAAGGATCCTACACACTTTGATTCTTCACACGACCTATCGATGTAATCGTTCGATAGCAGTTTTCCCTAGGCAAGACCCAGCGTAAAAATACAAATAATAATTACGAAACAAACCAATTATACATCGACATAAGTGCAGAAATATATATATACAAACAGTAAAACAATTACAATATATAAAGAGACAGAAATGTCATATCTTGAGGTAACAAAACAAGGAAAAAAAATAATAGTACAATAGATGGAAATAGGAGGATATGCATTTCCGGCGTTACACGTGCCCCACATTGTCTGAGGATGTTCGTGTAACGTAAACAGACTCAGAAAATGTCCCAAAAAAGTAACAGCGGAAATGCATATGCTCAAAACATCAACAAAATTTAGCATTCGTCTAATTAACCATAAATCAATTTTTTAGACCATAATAATTGAGTGGAGACACTCCTAATCTTATTCCACTCTGTCATCTTGATCAAAATAAAACAGGTTGACAACATATTAAAATTCATAGAAAATATAGAAAATGGTTTAGCTATTCCAAAATCATTAAAATTCGTAACACTATGAGAAATGGAATACTATTTGCAAAATTAATTAGATTGCATGGTCATAAAACCAGGTAGATCAAAATACGCAAATAAATAATTAAATAGACTACACATTTTGTATAACCTTTTCATAATTAATATTCTCGTCACGAGAATCTACTTAACGCTAAACAAGAAAATAATATTCAGTAGATCGAAAAAAACATAAATATTGAGAGTAGAATTCTTTCAGCTGTCCTGGAAGAAAAACTATTCCGCCTTTCGTACTCGCAAGTACAAAGAATGCCGACAGCGGCCCAAGAGCCGACAGCGGCACAAGAGCCGACAGCGGCTCGCCTCGCCAGTATTGTTGCGCCCGCGTGTGCGGCACGCTTGATCTCACTCGCCCTTGTGACGGCGTTTCCAGAACGTCCGTTTCACTGAATTCTTTAGGAAAAACTCACTCCCGAGTAATCTCAAGGAGTCCCTTAATACTATCACAGTGGATAACTCAACACTGTCCATCATCACACGCATGTACTAGCCTGAAACTTAAAACAGCGTCTAAGTACATCGGCAATGACTAGTAAAACACATATTCATGAAATCTTACAGCTAGTTACAAAATCATATTTACATTGCTTAATCTACTGTGACTCAGCTGAAAACTTAAATTAGCAGCTTGGATTTTTCAATTGATAAATAATCACTTTCTCTTAAATCATTTAGTCAAAATTAATTACTTATTAATTACAACTTCTTTAATGTCCTCTTGGTCAGTCAAAAGCATGGCAATCTAGCAAACCTTAAATCTTACACTCTATATTTACATATTGTACAAATTACCCATTGTGTGGTATTAATCGATCCTAGGTTGGTACAATTTCAAATCTACTATATTTCGTATACCTAATAGCTTTCCAGAGCTTGGATACTCTAAGCAATAAGCATTTGTGTGAGGTATACCAATGACTTTATATGGTCCATTATAAACAAACTTAAATTTAGAGATTTCATTGTCTATCTCGCTCGATTTCTCATGAGCTTTTACAAGTACTAAGTCTCCGATCGCAAACTTAGCAAAACGCGCTTTAGCGTCATGACGACGTATGCGAGCATCGGCTTTAAGCTTCATTACTTCTCGCAAACGATCTTTTTTCACACCAATACTAATGTCAATCCGTGGAGGGAATTTGATTATCTCTTCCAATTCACTTTCTACACTTTTGTCAATGCCGAAATTCCTCATGTTACGACAGTTCAAACTCATTCCTACGTCAATGTCATCCGGCCAGTTAACAATGTGCATAGGCTGGTATTGCCTATGCACACCGTCTCCTGCCTCGTCAAAACCAACTACTATTGTTTTATCTAGTGACATACATGTCAAAGTTTTCCTTTCGCAGTTAATCACTGCACGGTACTTTAATAGCCAATCTAACCCGATAATTACTTCCGTAGTTAAGCCTGGCACGACGACAAACTCTTGTTCAAATCGTGCCCCACATATCTCGAAGTTGACAAAAATCTGTTTTGTGACCGGTTTACTGGCCTTCCCAGTAGCACCGATAATTTTCACTCCTGTTACTGGCATAACTACGATGCCAGGTCTGTCTTTCAGTAGCTCAAATATTTTCCCAGATACAGCACTCAATTCTGCACCGGTGTCAATCAACACGTTAAGTTGTAGGTCGTGCATATTAACAGACACTACTTTCTGTCTACACTTGTCCTCGACGGTTTCTTTATTTTCCCACAGTAAATCCTCGTCTATATCCAGGTCATTCCAGAAAAAACCATCCGGCTTTGATCCTAAATCCGGTTTATCTGGCGGCTTTTTCAGCCTCTGTTCACATACAGTTTTAATTTCAACACGTCTGTCCTGAGGCTTAGTCTGTAGCTTCGCCTCCAATACCGAAACCTTTTCCTGTAACACGTCAACTAGTGAGTGTTGCTTTGCTATCAATTCACTAGTTGTCACCTTCGTTGATTCCACTTTGGTCAGATTGATCTCATCTGCCAATCTACCTGGAGGAATGTGCCCAGTAGCATCTGAAATTACTTCCTCTGGATCTGCGCAATCCACACTGCTATCGTCTGACTGTATAATGTCAGCTCTAACCTCATACACGCTGAAATCTACGTGGTTTTCTACCAATAATGTCCGGCTATCACTAAAATTTTCGTAATCTTTCTCCTTAATACTCTCGCAACGTTTAAACTGGAGGTTTGCGTCGGATGGGTCGGCTACTTCTATCACTATAACTTTCGGTAAAGTCTGCCGGTTAGGGCCAGAACTTTCCGTTACTACTTCAACATCTAACTCCTGCGGGACGAAACACGACGAATCTTGCTCGTGCTCCCCATTAACATCAACTATTTCTGGTAAAGTCTGCCGGTTAGGGCCAGAACTTTCCATCACTTCACAAATACTATCTTCCTGTGGGACGAGACGCGGCAAATTCTGCCCGCGCTCTCCATAAATGCTTCTCCCGTACAGGCCCCTATAATCTCTTAGTTCGTCGTATAAGCGACCGAACTGCCTTAACCAGACCTCATCCCTCTCTGCATCCCCTCGCTCAACGACGGACGTGTTATCCGACATCTGAACTTCTCTCAACAATTGCGAATCATTCTTAAACTCAATCTCCAGTTCCGCTGTGGGTATTACAGCTGCCCCTTTATAATCGATTTCCGGAACACTACTTAAATTGTTCTCACTGACAGTGAATGTATTTTCTACTGCCGTGTATACAGTTGATCTACTAGTTGTGGGCGCACTCCTTTCTCCTAACACTGGCACACTCTCCCGCCGTTGATTATTCCACACGGAATTTTCATAACGAGGACACCTGGGTTTTCTCCTGTTATTGGGCCGCCAAAATTTCTCCACGCCTGGTCGGCCCCTCACCGGCGCGGCTAATGGTTTCCCTGTCTCGTCCCAGCAGATACGCTCCCCGGATGCTGCTGAGGCGGCTGGTCACACCCTCTGGCGTTATTACTATTCTGTGAAGCCCGTATCACGTTAGTATGATACTGGTTTCCGTCATTCCTGTTATTATTTGCATTGTACCGATTGTTATTACGGTCCGAACCATTATTGTTATTGCTGCCATGGTTGCGGTATGCATTATTCCCGTGGTTATCGTTGTTGTGGTTGCTGTGGTACCCGTTGTTGTTACCACGGCCTCTGCCACTGTCGCGATTATTGCGCCAATTGTCCTCGTCCTCCACTCTTTCCAGGAAATCACTGATTGTCCTGTAATTGCTTCCTACGTATCGTTTTGTGTCATCTGGAAGCTTCTTGTAGAGTTCCCAGACTATTTCGGATTCCGAGCGGCGGTCACGCAAATATTCCAACTTGCGGATCCAGCCCTCACAAAACTCCTTCATCGAACCGCGCGAATTCGCATCGAAAGGCCTCGATACGACAAATTCGCGCCAGACTCTTTGCTGTTTTTGCTCTGACCAGTATTCAGCCAGAAACAAATTTTTAAATTCGTCAAAAGTCAGGTTCGTAATGTTGAGGTTTAAGCCCCAACGCTTGGCATCACCAGCCAACACATCAATAATCGCATTAATTTTTCTCTCATCAGTCCATGATCTGGGTAAAACTCTTTCACAATTTTTAATGAAATCCGTCGGGTGTATACCGCCTTTTTTCAAGGGGTCGAACCGCTCCTCTTTCGTCAACAACTCCGAACTATGTGCACAGATTGGCACATAGCTCTGTTTTTCGTCAAGTTTCCTTTCTAATTCCGACACCCTCGTAATCACTTGGCAAGTGGTTGTCGCAAGCGTTTCCACTTCCCTCTTTTTCTCTTCGCAGGTATTAGCCTGCTTCGTCACTTTGGTATCTACTTCGGATACTAAAGCCTTTAAAGTTTCCACCTTCTTTTGATCCTCTTTTTTCACTAATTGAATTTGTTCCGTCACCTTATTCTCGATGATCGGAGCAACTGATTCTCCTACACTTTTCTCGATTCTGCTAATTTCAAAATTAAAACGAGTATTTATGCTCGCAATTTCCGCCTGAACGCCTATCATTTCCTGTTTAAGATTACCGATTTCGGTATTAATCACGACAATATCGTCTTTGATTTTATCAACTTTTGTGTTAACAACTTCAACATTGTTGTTAACAACATTAATAGCTTTGTTCTGACTGTCTAGCTTTCGTTCAATTTTTTCAGACTGAGCTTCTTGCTTGGCC
Source organism: Schistocerca americana (assembly GCF_021461395.2). NCBI lineage: Eukaryota > Metazoa > Arthropoda > Insecta > Orthoptera > Acrididae > Schistocerca > Schistocerca americana. The sequence goes on along the minus strand of NC_060125.1, from coordinate 448,550,971 downwards.
GATTGACTCTTGATTTCGTTAATCAAAACATTCAATAAATCAGTTAAATTCCCGGAAACTACCGGTTTTACTTCCGTAGCGGCTTCCTCTTTAATTGTCCCCCCGTATTCGTCATCAAGGGATTCGCATTTGATTTTCACTTCCGACTCCGAAACATTTTCTAAAGTGTGGAATTCCATTTCTGCTCTTTGTTGCGTTTCGGCGGTCACGTCTTTCATGCTAGCCGCCCGTCCCTGAACAATGGGTACCGAGGTGCGCGTTCCCCACTGTTCGACCGATTGTTCCGTATTCAAGTCAACCAAATTTTGGCAATTGTTGCCTTCACTCATTTTAATAATTTTCAATATAACTGCCAAATCTCAACTCTAATTAGGATTCCTCACACGAATATTCTCGCTGACGTATCGACCATTTCGTAACCAGTACTTTGTTACGAGATTTGCACAATGCAAAATTCGTGTCCAGAACAACCTCAAATTTGAAGATTGTCCTGTCACGGTCGCCACGTGTAACCTCCCCCTCACTTATCGACCTTAATGACAGTGAAAAATTAAACCGCGTGTACCTAATGGGAATTTGGGAAAAGCAATCGTCACCGAAGTTAATCTGTCGGTAAAGAGGGAGGAAAGGGTTACATCTAAATGAAAGGAAAAATGCAAATGAAACTGGTGGAAATTAATTTTGAAAAGGGATGAAGTTAATAAAGAAAGTAAATGTGCGGCCGTTACGTTAACAATTAACTAGCGGTAATTAGATATTTGAGATTTGGGGGAATTCACGGTCGCCAGTCCTAAGGACAATTACTATAGTAACTGAAAAAGAAAGGTTATTACACATATAATTAACACTAGAAGCGTGGCAACTGAAGGTTGACACGTGTAGTGTGAAAACTGAAAGTTTGTCAGAAGTAATAAATTTCGCTACACTCTGACTTAATGTAGCAAAAGAATTAATAAAACCAGAAAACTGAAAGTTAATTTAGTGACTGAAATTAATAAGAAGCTTTCTTTCTTAAGCACACCGAAATCCAGTAAAATACGGTTAGTCTTGGACTACCTCAACAATCATTTCAAAAGCAACTTGACTCTACGCAATTTAGAAACAAGAGATTTAACTTTGAACTTGAATTAAATGATTCTGAACAATTAACAATAGTAAAATTTAGTACGTACCAAGCTGAGCTGCAGTCACAGGTAAGCTAAAATATGCTAACAAAACTCGCACTCTAAATTTGTGCTCGTGTAACCTAAATATTGTAGCCAGCTACTGAACTTTGAAATTAAAGCAGTGAAATCTAATTATATTATTTTAATGCTGGCGTTTGAATTTCAACGACACTCGGGTTCATTTCGGAAAAGGAAGGGACCCTGCTTGGCAATGCAATTGGGACAATGAACAACAAAGGTTCATGCTAAGTTGCTGTAATTTTGCGAGGCAAATGGAACAATTTGAAAAGCTGAGGTCTGCCATACAGTTCTGAAACTTTACGTGCTTTTAGTCTTCCTTGTTGGTTGATTGAAGGTTTGAAGCCGTTGATCGAGGAGGTCACTCATTGTCGGCCGTCGCTGCTGCAGAAGCTGGATGTTGGCGCGCCTTCTTCCCGACACGGTCACCAGGCGAAACGGGCTCTTGATGTGCACCAGCTAATGCTTCCCGTCCGCGACACCATGTCAGAAACTATCATCGCGAGTCGAGCGCAATTACATGCTGCCAAACCCCGAAAGCGCGGCAACTCGCGGGAGCGTCACACAACACCTGCTCCACTCGCTACTCCCGCCAGACTCTCACTGCTCTGCCCGCGCTCCACGCGGCAGGGTTAACACTACCAAGGATCCTACACACTTTGATTCTTCACACGACCTATCGATGTAATCGTTCGATAGCAGTTTTCCCTAGGCAAGACCCAGCGTAAAAATACAAATAATAATTACGAAACAAACCAATTATACATCGACATAAGTGCAGAAATATATATATACAAACAGTAAAACAATTACAATATATAAAGAGACAGAAATGTCATATCTTGAGGTAACAAAACAAGGAAAAAAAATAATAGTACAATAGATGGAAATAGGAGGATATGCATTTCCGGCGTTACAACTCTTCAACGAAATATGTATTTTTTCACTGCTTCATTTTCCAAGAACTTTAACTTGTTAAAAACTATCTCAAAGCCCTGACTTCAAAGTACACGATATATCCCGGTTTCGTTAGGACTGGGGCTACGAAAAATAAGTCATGGATTATTCACAAAATCACTGTATTTTTTTTCAATATAGTGTCCCTCTCAATCAATACACTGCTAAAATCGTTTTAAAAGTATCTTGAAATGTACACTGTAGTCCTTTTTGGAATCTTCTCATCAAACGTTTGCGGTTCCCATTCGAAAGTCACTTCCTTTCGACTGCTGATAGAGTAGTTGGGCAGAGTAATCTGTCATAGGTCCCTAATTTACACCTCGCTGTTGCAAACGGACGTTACCCCAAGACACAGACACAAATCTGAATAAAGCGAGCAACGGAAAAAAAGGGCACGAGGGTGATTTAAACCCGGCTCACCCGCATGACAACCCAGTATCGTAACCACTTACCCACAACACCCTCCATATACATAGCTGCTCTGTGTTGGACTTCTTTTCTTCGACCGTTCACATTCTATTTTTTATTTTATTTTTTTATTTTTTTTTTTACAGTCCAGTACACCTTCTTCCTGTTTTAATGTCTGATCTTTGTTCAGTTTCTGGCGGAGTGTCCACTGGACCCTCTTATCACTAAATCTGAGGGGGTTGTGATGGGGAGTTTCCCTTACAAGGCCGACATTCACTTGGCGGTGTACTAAATGTAAGCTTCAAAGCGAATGCAACCAAAAAAATACGACCATTTATGTCACATTTTTTGAAATAAAGTCTCTCGTCAAAACCTGCAGGCTTCTTACCATTGACCTAGAGTCATGAAATTTGGAAAAATAAGAGTTTCACACTACAGCCAAAGGAAAAAAAAAATATGAAAATTGTTAATTTGTAATTATATCACTCGAAAGAAATTGTCATTTCTTATCTGAGTCTGTCTGTTGGTCAAAACCCCTTTTTTCAGTAACGGGTAGACGTATAAAGTTGAAATTTATGTCACTAAAGTATGATAAACGTTAGCTCCTAGATCAAGGCAGTCGAAAGATACGGCCATTTATGTCACATTTCTTGATACTCTCAAAAAAACTAAACCTATAAGATACTTCTGGTTGATCTAAAATCACGAAATTTTGAGATAAGGAATGTTTCGCTATACAACTATGGAAAAAAATCCGAAAATTATGAATTCTCTTCTTCGACCGTTCACATTATATTTTTTTTTTATTTTTTTTTTTTTTTACAGTTCAGTTCACCTTCTTCCTGAAAGAATATTTCTTTTGTTGTTTGCTATCCCGACTTCAAACCTGAACGTAAAACCTATTCGAAAGCCTCGGAATCCCTGCGACTGCATATTGACAGTATCGATGTCGACAGCACACAAAAATCGACGAGATCCTCGATTCCCGCATTTAGATTATCTGTCTGTAGATATAGTTAAGTTTGTAGGGAAGTTCCGTGCGTGAGTCCTCCTCGTGCCTTGTCATTTTTTCTTTATAGATCATGTGGAATATTTTCAACTTCTTGCTTATCGAGTAGCAATACTGCATACTTTTTGTGCGTGTGTTTGGTCTTACAGATAAAATCGTAGAAAAACAGCCACTAGTAAATGTCTAACACATTACAGCTTTACTGCCAAATGAGAAATTACCTTCCATTTGCAGGTAACAAAACAAGAACGCCAAAAATAGCAATGGAAACAAATTCGCTCAGTTTAGCTGCAGCTTTTTTTCCCCAGAGGGATAAGAAGAAAAATCCTGAAGAGTCTCGAGCGTGCAACGGTGCGAGAGGGCGCCGAAAGAAAGCTGAACAGAGGCGGTAGGAGATCATTTCTGCGGCTTTGCTTGGCGGGCAATTTTGCGGACCCGGCTGCGCTTCAATTGGGCGGCGGGGGCGCCGCTTCTAGCCGGCATTGTTTCCTCTGTGCGGCGCGGCATGCGGAGAAAGGAACGGGAAGGTGAAAAGGCGGCGGCCTAAGGAGAGGAGAAAGGTGGGCAGGGGGGAAGGAGGTTGTGCGCCACAGACAAAAGAACCGCAGGTGCGAGCGCCTAGCCTCGCCGGCCTGCTACGGCCGACTCACACTGGCACCGACATGGGGCAATCCGCCGGCGGCCGACATCGGCCGAAGACGGCCGATCTTTTCTACATCTGCATGGACACTCTGCAAATCACATTTAAGTGCCTGGCAGAGGGTTCATCGAACCACCTTGACAATTCTCTATTATTCCAATCTCGTATAGCGCGTGGGAAGAATGAACACCTATATCTTTCCGTACGAGCTCTAATTTCCCTTATTTTATCTTGGTGATCGTTCCTCCCTATGTAAGTCGGTGCCAACAAAATATTTTCGCATTCGGAGGAGAAAGTTGGTGATTGGAATTTCGTGATAAGATTCCGTCGCAACGAAAAACGCCTTTCTTTTAATGATGTCCATCCCAAATCCTGTATCATTTCTGTGACACTCTCTCCCACATTTCGCGCTAATACAAAACATGCTGACTTTCTTTGAACTTTTTCGATGTACTCATTCAGTCGTATCTGGTAAGGATCCCACACTGCGCAACAGTATTCTAAAACAGGGTGGACAAGCGTAGTGTAGGGAGTCTCCTTAGTAGGTCTGTTACATTTTCTAAGTGTCCTGCCAATGAAACGCAGTCTTTGGTTAGCCTTCCCCACAACATTTTCTAAGTGTCCTGACAATTTAAATTGTTCGTAATTGTAATACCTAGGTATTTAGTTGAATTTACGGCTTTTAGATTAGAGTGATTTATCGTGTTACCGAAGTTTAACGCGTTCCTTTTAGCACTCGTCTGGATGACCTCACACTTTTCGTTATTCATGGTCAACTGCCACCTTTCGCACCATTCCGATACTTCTTCTAAATCGTTTTGCAATTTGTTGTGTCTAGACAAGACAGCCTAGACACAATGAGAGGAAGCCGAAAGGCACGCGCTAAGTGAAAGCAGGATGGCGTGAGGTCTGAAACAGGATACGTAATGAATGCTATAAAGAAAAGTACGTAGCTTCTGGAATACTTAACTTTAATCCATCCTTTTGGTACATCTGGAGATTGTGGCGATACAAGTGAGACTCTTTAGATACATGCAATGTTACTAATGGCGCCTTGCTAGGTCGTAGCCATTGACATAGCTGAAGGCTAATCTAACTATCTGCTCTGCAAATGAGCGAGGCTTCGTCAGTGTGCATCGCTAGCTACGTCGTCCGTACAACTGGGGCGAGTGCTAGTCTGTCTCTCGAGACCTGCCTTGTGGTGGCGCTCGGTCTGCGATCACACAGTGGCGACACGCGGGTCCGACATGTACTAATGGACCGCGGCCGATTTAAAACTACCACCTAGCAAGTGTGGTGTCTGGCGGTGACACCACACAATTTGTTTTGATCTTCTGATGACTTTACTAATCGATAAACGACAGCGTCATCTGCAAACAACCGAAGACGGCTGCTCAAATTGTCTCCCAACTCGTTTATATAGATAACGAACAGCAAAGGGCCTATAACACTACCTTGGGGAACGCCAGAAATCGCTTCTGTTTTACTCGATGACTTTCCGTCAATTACAACGAACTGTTCAAATCAGAACGCATATACGTGCGCGGTGTCGTTGCGACCGATGTCAACGCCTGTACGTACAGACTCGGACGCCAGTCGGCGTAAGGCTGCGTCCACACTGGCACCGACAATGCTCGTCAGACGCTGACTGGCGAATGGGCCAATTTTCGTTATGAACCTTTGGCTGTGCACGCATTTTTGGTGCTGAGGGATTCATTGTTATACAGTTATGTACTTCATATTTGTTTTTACTTATCAAATTTTTTACTAAAATTACAGTTTTGTAGTAGCTTACGGAGTTTAGTTTAGTTTAAACTTTACATTTCAAAATAACTTCACTATACATAACACACATGGACTCATAAGCTTAATTAAACACATCCACATCCCATCACCAGCTAAATTATCGTCATTAGACATAGTTAACCTATACACGCACATCCCTGTTAAAGAGACTATTAACATCATAAGAAACAATCTGCTTAAATATAAGAAAATTAGTAGTGCAGAAATCTATAAACTCATGTAAATACGCACACTTATTCCAGAGCTTAGTTACTTTAGTTTCAACAACAACCTGTGCCAACAACATGATGGTTTGGCAATGGGAAGTAGCTTCGCTGGGATATTGGCTGATATTTCCATCAACCATGTAGAACAAAAATTCTTCTCAACCAACCAGCACATCCCAAACAAAATAATCTACGACAGAAGATATGTTAATGATATAATCTTGCTTTTTGATAGTACAAACAACGACATTGATAGAGTAGCAGCAGGTCTAAACAAAATGCACAAAAATATTAAATTCACAGTTGAACATGAAACTAATAAAAGCATTAACTTTCTTGACCTGAAGATCTGTAATAGTAACGATAAACATCAATTTAATATTTACAGAAAACCTACCACCACAGTTGTCAGTATTGGCAACCCATCTTGCCACCCCCACCAACAAAAAAGGCATATTTCAGATCCATGGTACACCAAATTAAAAAAGTACCAATGAGTGACAGACCAACAAAATGAAATCAATATAATTAAAACAGTTGCTCATAATAATGGATATAATCCCATAACAGAAAAACTCCTCAACACACAGCAAACAATAACCACAGATCGACTTAACAGTAATCCACACAACATGCACTCCAAAACAAATCAGTGTGCCACAGAAACCAAACCTAAATATGCTGCTCTCCCATACATAGGTCCACTATCATACCAAATAGCAAACTTATTTAAAAAGAAAAATATAACTATCAGCCTTTCACAAATAATAAATTACAACAAAAAGTAATCCATGATGTAAATACCTCCAAGAGTATCGATGTAAATACCTCCTACAGTAAATCAGAAATATACAAGCTCAAATGGGATACATGCCCAAAATTCTACATTGGACAGACATGGAGAAGTTTTGAAGTTAGATACAAAGAACATATTGACGCTTTAAGGCTTAGCAACTTAAACAAATCTGCATTTGCAGCCCATATTGCCGAAGAAACCATTCATTAAGAAACACTGAGAACAACTTAAAAATTTTGCGTGTATTAGAAAAAGGAGTCACTATGAATATATTAGAAGAAATTGAAATATACTCACACACACAAAAACAGCACCCCAGACTATATCCTTAATGAGCAAACTGAGTTAGCTGACACCCCTTTCCTGAAAAATTTCCAAAAATTATTTTCCACCCTACAAAGTAAATAATATTCCTACACCTATCTGCACATCAAGCAGCAGATTTATATATTACTAAAATTCTCATGATACTAAATGTAAATGAACAATGTACAGTCTTATCCATATAAAAAAATCTTCGACATGGAACATCTTCATAATGTAACAGTATTTTCTCTAAAATTCACAAAATCAGTGTCTCTGTAATAGTGTAAAAGGCGTTTCACCTGCTTAAGTGATCCTTTTCCAAACATGGGACATCTTTATAATGTTACGATGTATCATAGCACCTTTGACACTCATATGTTTGTAAACACTTTGTTTCTATCAAAATATGCGATGCATTTTAGAAATCTATTCTGTGACAAATCTAAATGCTCGATGATACAAATTTACGTGTGCAGCGATAAGAATGTGGTAGAAATGTATTCAGTGACAAATCTAAAGTGCTCAGTGATACAAATTAATGTGTACAACGGTAAGAATGTCACGAAAACTATGAACACCATTTGTTGGACAAAAACTATGAAAACAAAAACTCCAGACCGACATTTCACGTAAGTCACATCCTAATGCAAATCTGTAAGGCAATCATCTGTGTGGCGAGCTTATAATCATGTATTATTTATATTTTAGGACAACTAATCAATAAAAGACGCACCACATGTTCTAACTGAAGCGTGAAAACCACCTGACGATGATTTGTAATGATTCGAAACTGGTAACTGTACCCTTGGATAAAGGAACTTAAATTTGTGGCTGGTTGCTGTCTCAACACCATCAATATATATAAAATTAGTGTTATATTATATACATATTACTATAATACATATAATTAGTGTTAATATTAATGAACAAATATTTTTTAGTCCTGTTCATGTCTATGTATATTACTGTAATGTATATAATTAGTGTTAATATTATTGAACAAATTCTTTTTTGTCCTATTCATGTAACTACAGTTAAAAAAAAATCTCTTCCAGGGTAGCAGGTTCTAAATAGAAATTCATCCATGGAATAGAAGGATCTGTCGAGGAGTAACGATTTTAAGTTAGATTTAAAACCTGCTTTGCTAGTTGCCAGACATCTCGTGTTATTGGGCAAATGATCAAAAAGTTTTGTTGCTACATACGAGTACTGAACTCCTTTCTGGGCCACTGACAGCTCTAATAATGAGTAATAAACATAATTTTCTCTACTAGTGTGTAGGTTAGGTCAACGCTTTTCTTCTTAATTTTTCACTATCGGATATATAAAGAGCGATCGAAAAATTATTCCATAAGACTTTCTTGAGTGGAAGTATAAAAATATGTCCAGAGGCTGATCTGTTTGCTTCTGAGAGTAGCAATTACATGAAGAGGAAAAGTAATTGAACTTAACCATTTGAGATGCTCAGTAATATGCTTCTTCCAGTTAATTCTGCCCTACTTACCGACTCGTGTTCATCTGTTACATCAATTGTTGATCTTTTGAAAAGCATTATCAACAATCTCTTCTGTTACATTGTCCGTAATGGGATTTACTATAACGCTAGCATTGCCTGCAAAAGGTACCAATTCTGCTTGGTGAATGTCCAGAATTGTTTGAATTAGTTAGAACAACTTTTTGCGTTCTGTTTCTGATAATTCAAACAACTTGTGTGTATAGTCTTGAGTTTCCTAAAACTCCAGTTTCTCTAAGAGTATCACATGATCTAAACCACCAAACGCCTTGGAAAGATCACAAAAAATACCAACTGTCGATATTTTACTGATGAACACTTGTAATAATTGTCGAGTGAAAGTATAAATAGCAATCCCAGTGGAGCAACCCTTCTGGAATCCAAACTGTGATATGCTAATTTCACTACCTGATGGGATCTGTGATCGCAATTTAATGTGAAACCAGTCCTGAGTGCATCACTTTTTCTATTAGTCTTCTACTTCCATAACAGATTGGTAGTCTCAAAATTTGGGTGTGATTAGTTTACTGGGTGAGATTTCTGTATTAAATTTATGGCCTTGGTTAACATACATGTAATTCAACTTACTTTACAAATTAAGAATTACAGCTTTTAGGAGGAGTATATTTTTAGATTGGTTAGTGCCTCCAAGTACATGTGGCAAGAGCAAGCCATTAATGTTAATTTAACCTGGGCAGCAGGGCAGGTGTTGAAGTGTGGATGTATGGATGCTTAACGGTTAGTCTATTATACTGGTAGGTGCAGTCCACTTAGTGGTGCAATTAGATTGTGCAGAACACATTATGTAGTATATTATGTGACGTGATTGTGGTAAGGCTGTTATGTGGAGAGAAGTGGGTACAATTGATCGAAATATCTGCACTTGTACCCTCACACACTGTATACCTATATAACGTAACCATCACCAGAGTTTGGATACAAATCTTTTGTTTACTAATAGCTGTCACGTATCTAAGAAAATTCATGTCAAGCAATACAAAGAAATCGCCTACATAACCTACATTTGTATTAAATGCGATACGTAATTGTATACTGATTTTACATAATTTTCGATGTACTGTATCCACAATTATCGTATCACTTATATATTTCATCGAAAAGAAACAGTTACTGGTATTTACAAAGAAATAAATTTATCACTATACAATGCACCAGTTTGTAATTTTAGTCTTCCGCTCAAAGATTGGTTTGGTGCAGCTATCCCGTGAAACACTCCTCTGAGCATAAACACAGAAATCGACCCTAAATAACGAAAAGTGTGAGGTAATCCACACCGGTGCTAAAAGTAATCCATTAAACTTCGGTTACACGATAAATCAGTTAAATCTAAAGGCCGTAAATTCTATTAAATACCTTGTAATTAAAATTACGATAAACTTAAATTGGAAGGAACACATAGAAAGTGTTGTGGGGAAGGCTAACCAAAGGCGGCGTTTTACTGGCAGGACACATAGAAAATGTGACAGATCTTAAGAGACTGCCGACACTACGCTTGTCCGTCCTCTTTTAGCACTGCTGCGCCGTGTGGGATCTTTACCACATAGGACTGAGGGAAGAAGGGCAGCGCGTTTTGTATTATCGCGAAATACGGGAGAGAGTGTCACTGAAATGATACGGGATTTGGGGTGGACATCATTAAAACAAAGGCGTTTTTCGTTGCGTCGGTATCTTCTCAAGAAATTTCAATCACCAGTTTTCTCCTCGGAATGCGAAATATTTTGGTGATGCCGACCTACATAGGGAGAAACGATCATCATAGTAAAATAAGGGAAATTAGAGCTCGCACGGAAAGATATATGTGTTTTTTTTTCCACGCGCTGTACGAGATTAGAATAATAGAGAATTATGTGAAGGTGGTTCGATTAACACTCTGCCAGGCACTTTAATGTGATTTATATAATATCCATGTAGATGTAGATGTCCACCCATTTCAACAGCTTATTGTATTTAATCTTGACTCCTTCTATAGCTTTTAGTCTGCCCGCTTCACTACAAAACTAACTTTTCCTTTATGTCACGAGATCCATTCTATCAACCGATTCCTTCTTTTAGCGCGTTTGTATCATTAAAATCTTTTCTCTGCGATTCGACTATCTCTTGTTTAGTTATCTAAGCTATCCATGTCATCTTCTGTATTCTTCTGTAACACCACTTCTCAAAAGCTGCTATTCACTTCTTGACTCTTCTGTGTATCATCAACGTTTCATTCACATGTAATGCTACATTCTGAACAAATACAATATTGTTCTAAAAGTTTTTCTAATGCTTAAATGTGTATTTGACATTAACTCATTGCTTTTTCTCTTTCTGTTGCCAGTCAGCATTTTATTTCGCCCCTTGTTCGGTGATCACTTACTGCGCTCTCCTAATGGCAAAATTCGCCTGCTCCTTATAGCAATACCAATAACAAATTATATCCTTGACGTATTCCACGCTGTATGTAAGCCTCTTGTACTTCCCCATTTGTGTGTATGATGCCTCGTCGGTTTTTATGCAAGTTATACACTATTAGCATGTCTAGGCCAGTACTAGACATAATCTTTATTAACATGTTCCAGTTCACACTATAGAATGCTTTTTCCATATCTACGAATGCAATAAATAATGGTTTTCTTACGCCCAGCATCTTGTTCACTACCTGTCGTAACTTTAAGATATTTCGTCTTCTACCACTGTCTTCTTTACGTCGTACTTAGCACTGTCTAGACTTTACAGGCGTTATATTGCGACCATTTAAATGCGCGGAACGCTTCTCCATCGTTGTCATGTCATGTCAGTTGTCCAGAAAGTCGGAGTCAGAATGTCTCAGGCTTCCCCAGAAAGTATCAAAACGTTCTCGTAGAATGTAATAGAACCTTCCCCTCCCCCAGGGTGTCGAATCAGCACTTTCCTTGACCCTTGACACTGGGCAGAAATGTCCAGTTTCCCAGCCAATCATGAGTGTGGTGTTAAAATTATTCCTCTTTTTTGTTCTAGCTACCAACGTGTTCCATAAGTTTTCCAAATGTCCCCAAATTGTATCCATGGCGCCACCTCTGAAGCTGCCGCTTGCAAGTCGGCCTGTCAGGCAATGTTACTTCCGTCTCGCAAACGCTGTCTGAGGGCTATTTACTTAGAGTTAGCAGTCCGGCCCTTTAAAATTTTCAGATCCTTTTATTGATCTCGTCGCAAACGTCTGCCAGGTCTTTAGCAGCTTGGATGCAGAACTCCTCCTCCGTTAAACACTGGGAGAAAAGCTCCTAGAATTTTGAAATCGTCCAACGGCAGCGGTCTGATCGTAGCCAGTGTGCAGCTGACCCTGCTGTTGCTTGACTGTACTTGTGAACTCCTAAAGGGCTGTAATCTTGATAGCTGATGGTGGAGGGGAATCTTGATCGTTGCCTGTGACAAACGGCACTCAGCGGTTTTCCCGAAGATCCTTGCAACCAGTTATAAACAGTTTCTGTGTATCTTTGTATTTCTCTTATTTCTTTAGGGGAAAGTGCTAGCCAAAACCGGAAACAATCTTGCTCACATACGTCGGGAAACAAATACTTGTGGAGATAAGGGAAATTTGACTTGTGCGGGGAATAGTCAGCATTAATTGCTGTAAGCTTTGTGTTGACATCCATTTTTCATTTCTTATTGGTTTGTTTTGTGTCTCTACTTCCACTGACTGATGCTGTTGGCAGATGTAGCACTGTCTTCTACGTCAGCTGTTTTATACGCATCTCGTATGAAAACTGTGACCATTGACGAGAAACAAAAATCTGTATGCACCCAGTATTCTTGGACAGTACCTGCTCGCTAAATCACTACCTTCTTGCACCCCGAGATTTCTCGTCCAACGGAAACGCTGCCTATGAGTCATTCCGGAATTCCTAGTACACGTCGACGTATGACAGTTTGAACAATTATCCCTATCACCACCGACTTAGTTGGCATTTACAGAAGGTGAAACTTAGCACAGATAACATTAAAGACCATATGGAAATGATGCACAAAATATAAAAAGAACCCGACTCGACGTTCTTAGAACAGCTGAAAACTAAAGTGCATAAATAAACGAGCCAGACAGGCTGCTCGGATGAACCAAGTGTAGCAATTTATTTTGTAAGGTAGCAGATTTTGCACCTTACATGATACTAAATCAGTACTAATACACCGAATAATAATTGATAATTGACCCACCGCTAGGAGAGAATGGACACAGAAAAGGAAGTTGTGCGTGTCATGTCAAACTAACGAGATGGCCGCAGAGGCTGGAACACGGCCGGAACCCCTAAGGAAGGTGTTTGTGTCATGTCAAACTAACGGGATGGCCGCGGCCGGACCCGTTTGTCGGCTGGCACTTCAGACCATCAAAGACGTTGGGAGAGGCAGGGCCATCACAACAAGAAGTGAGAAGGAGCTTTATGCGAAAGAGAGAAAGGCGATTTCGCGTCACAGTGGAAAATTTGCGGAAGAGTGTGACGGGATTGGCGCAGAGCGCGTAGAGATACACATTAAAAGTTCGTCGGCAACAGTAACCGTTGGAGAATTCTGTGTCGTGGTTGGGTAGAAACGCGCACGGATACGTGGTAGTTTGTGTCGTGATTGGCTACCAACGCGCACGGATCCATGCGGCGAAGAACGGCCAGGTTTGCAAAAACTCTGAAGGACTCTGGGGTCGGCTGTGGAGGAGAGCAGTAGCGGTGTCCGGCTGCCCTGCTTGGAGAGCGTGGAGAAAAGTAGGTTGGAGAAGTTACCGGCATTGGGTCCAGTGGTTACTCTCCAAGTCTGAATAGTGTAGAGCATATGACTCCACACACGTAGCATAAGTCTGTTCCTCTGAGGAGAGAAACAGGTTTGTACTAACTTGTGGTGTTCTGCTGTCGCGCACTTGATTCGACCAACTACTCTTCGCATATGTGCAAGTAGCTTGAGTATTGACTAGTGACGGACTCCGCAATTGAACACTTGTGTACAGGAGTTTACGGACGCAAACCACGTCCACGTTGGAGATTAAAGCCAAGCTCGCTCACGGGAAAGACAGCATCACGGCGTTGGCTGGGCCGACCGTCGTAATCATCACGGAGAATTACGGCGATATTAGCAATCATCAGCCAAAGTAGGGCACTGTGATTCTGAATGAGTTCGCATTCCGCTAGCTCTTTGACTGGCGCTCTCTGAGTCTGTGTCCGTTCAGGCAGAACTGCAATAGTGTCACTTGCGGGTTCAGTGTTGACTTAAGTAGTTAGGAAAAGAGGATGCATTGTGCCAATGATAGGCTAGTTAGGTTAGTGAGTGTATTGGATTGTCATGTTACGCTAGAAATATTGCTCATCCTGTTCTGAATAAATCTTAATTTGGTATCATGTGCTAACCACCGCATTATTGATTTCGTAGCTAGCAATCACCATATTGTTGTTTAATAATTAGAGTGTAATGATAATTTCGATGCAAATGATACTGGGGGCATAACCGCGCGTTTAAACAGAGCCAACTTAAATCAGGTAGCGACTCAAGGTCGACTAAGAGTACGAATAGATATTTTTCAATACATGGTTAACTTTACAATAAACCCCCGTACTTTGCAAACTGTAAACCTAAATTGCATAAAGAAACGAGGCAGACAGGCTGCTTGGTGACCAAAATGCATTTACTACTAATTTCTCCATTAATATTTATGAAGATATGCTCGTATGAACCAAGTGTAGCGATTTATTTCTGCTTGAGTTGGCTGGTGCTCGCAACGAGGTACTGTGGCACCATGCTAATGACCAGCAACATAAACATCTTGCTGCTGGAAGGGGAGCGCCACCAGCGGCCGATATAACCCTATACGATATGGTCTCTTACATATGCATGTTGAACTAGTCCTAGTTGTTTTAACGTTGAAATCGTCCTTTTCCCTTTTTCAGGATGCATACTTTGTTCTAATATGAAAATATCATCCTACGCAGTCGCTTTAAATTTCTTTTATTATTACGTACCGAGCGAGGTGGCGCAGTGGTTAGACACTGGACTCGCATTCGGGAGGACGACGGTTCAATCCCGCGTCCGGCCATCCTGATTTAGGTTTTCCGTGATTTCCCTAAATCACTACAGGCAAATGCCGGGATGGTTCCTCTGAAAGGGCACGGCCGACGTCCTTCCCCATCCTTCCCCATCCTTCCCTAATCCGATGAGACCGATGACCACGCTGTCTGGTCTCCTTCCCCAAACCAACCAACCAACCAACCTATTATTACGTACATTGAGGTGACAACAGTCATGGGATACCTTCCAGTATCGTGTCGGACATCTTTCGCCCGGCTTAGGGTAGCAACTCGACGTGGCATGAAGTAAACAAGTCGTTGGAAATCACACGAGCCACGCTACCTTTAAAGCCGTCGATAATTCCGAAAGTATTGCCGGTGCAAGGCGGTGTGCGCGAACTGATCTCTCCATTAAGTTACATATTTGTTCAATGGGATACATGTCAAACGATCTTGGTGGTCAAATCATTCATTCGAATTGTCCTGAATGTTCTTCAACCCGATCGTGAACTGTTATGGGCTGCTGACATGACATCATTGTCTGGGAAAATGAAGTCCATAAATGGGTGCGTATGGTTTCCAACTATAGCTCGCGTCACGTAAGACGGCGCTTCTGTGCATTGAGGCGGAGCAGCGAAGGGTCGAGAACTGCACATGCGCTGCAGAAGAGAGCGGGCAAACAAAGTCCACGTTGTAGAACTGCACTGCTGCAGACAACGGTAAGGTTCATTTGCCTACGGTACATCATATTATACCATCAGATATATGAGGGGAATAGTAAATATTGAAACCAATTTCGATCAGTCGTCATGAGAGAAGTATTAATCCACGTTTTGACGACGTTGCGTCCACTGCTACACAGATTTACTCCGCGCGACATCGGGAGGCGAGAACAGCTGACACAGTTTTCGAAGACGTGAAGTACACTTTGTGTCAACATGACAATTGTCTAACGACAAGATCATTGAAACTGCTTGCAATAATTATCATTTATTGCGATTTCAACTGTATTATAAGTAAAAATTTAATACACAACAAAATTAACTTCAAGCACAAATCAAAATCATTGTATTTGCTTGACACCTGCTTCTATTCAATAGAATTTTTAAAACTCTGTATAAGGTGTGTGTGTGTGTGTGTTGATGTGTCTGACTGTAGTTAAGTGTAATCACCTCGCATAAAAAAAGTAGTGGTATAAAAGACTAATGAAAAGACTATCATATAAATGATCAGTAAGCTGTCATATTTTTCGCGGTTAACGGGCATTATGAGTGTAAACTAACTCGTTACACATTACAGTGAGAGACCGCATTTATAATCCATTGAACAAGCAAACAATAACCATCATTTGCGAATAACTCCAGGGAATGATGATCGATAACATCGAAAACGACCTATATCTCTACAAGTGACACTTAATATCATTTTAGCGACTTATCCTATTCGTGCCTTGAAAGTGACAGGAGGTTATATGTGGAAATATCGGACTTTTGAGGAATTTATCCAGCTGCATTCTCGCTTGTTATTAGAGCATACAACATGATGGGAGAAGCTTAATTAAAAAGGCTAGGAAGTTCTCATTATTATGTACGCAACTGATATGTTGACAAACACATTTTTTAAACCACGAGTCTTTAAAACTAAGAAATATTATTACATTGTTCCGAAGTCTACATCGCAATACCACCGTCACTTCTATTCGAATCTGTTTCCGAACAATCTGACTGTAAATTTACGATGGTAGATTCAAGGCTTATATCCATCATCACTTCCCTGTCAAATTACTCTTTCTGAAGCTTTTCAGCATGACGCACAGACTGTGCCCACGCTACAGGTGGGATGTTGTTTATTGCCTCATGTACAAACGGTTCAGTGACTTATCTTGAATGTTTCTTTTTTCTCCCACATAGCCTTATCAATTTTCCAAATTAATTCCATAGGGCTACATTGACAGTGACATGTGGGTAAACGCAAAACTGTGTGACCCCATTCATGTGCAAGGAAGTCAAGTTTGTACGCTCTGTCACGTGACTTGTATAAATTAACGAGCTGCAGGAGAACGGCACGAGTCTGGTTTATATTTTTATTTTTAATGCAGGGAAAAGTATCCGCTTTTCTGGTGTTTATCCTTGGTGTCTTCTCTGTAACAGTTCAATCTTAACTGGTAATGACCGACTTCGAAGGAAAGTATGACAAGAATTGTAAACCACGTCACGAAACTTACAGAGTTAATTCTCGAATGGTAGTCATTGTTGTTTCTCTTACACATAAATACAAGTTCATTCTCAGAAACAAAGCCGGCCAGAGTGGCCGAGCGGTTCTAGGCGCTACAGTCTGGAACCGAGCGACCGCTACGGTCGCAGGTTCGAATCCTGCCTCGGGCATGGATGTGTGTGATGTTCTTAGGTTAGTTAGGTTTAATTAGTTCTAAGTTCTAGGCGACTGATGACCTCAGCAATTAAGTCGCATAGTGCTCAGAGCCATGTGAACCATTCATAGACAAAATCAGACGAAGAGTCAGCACGTAGAATAATTATCGGAGAACCTACTCCTTTGAAAGCTTTAAAACATCTAGTACCAGCAGATATTCCTGGAATGATTGTAATTGATCCACGCTGCATCAAGATAATATACTGTTGAGGTACCTCCTTCTCCAGTATCGTGAATCTTTATATTGGATGTAGTTCATACTGTACCTACATCACTTCTTTGAACTAAAAACTCTTCTTAACATATCTGGAACCAACAGATTTTAAAATTCTTTACATTGACGAAGCGCCTACCATTGAAGCCTATTTTCTCCTGCATAACTGTAACACGTTTTCATGTTGTCGGGCACTTATTAATCACATGGAGCCCCTTAAAGCATCGTTTTTAGAGCCATCGGTTTGTTTTACAGGTTCCCTGCTATTTCGGTGTTTTCGGCGACACGAAACCAACTTTTTCTACGGCTCCTACAGCTCTGACACTTTCGTTTATAATTCTGTTTACAGTTCTCTTACCGACACCATATGATTTTGGAGTCCGTTCTTGTGTCTTCAAACATCAACAGTAGGAGACCTGCTTTCAAATTGACGTTTGAAAAAATTATACATTCGATAAATAATTACCCTCGCCTGCTTGTGAAGCACTTCGTTTACTGCCATCCATCACATGATTTTTTTTTTTTTTTTAATCGCACTTAAGCGTCTAGAAGTACACATTCTCAGCTATAGTGCTACAAGAAAGAAAAAGAAAACAGAAACAACTGATAGTTGAATGAATAATTCGGTTGTCTCTAAGTACGGCAACAGAGCAGCATGTAGGAGCGAGGTTCTCGCTGTCTAGCTGTAACACTCTGCCAGCCGCTCGGAAAGAGAATGAATATTATTGGCTGCCAGTGGCTAGTGGAGGGGGATGCGAGGAATGGCTGAAAATTGGGCCGCCTTCCAACATGACGCTGACTTTACCCGCACATAACCATTTTAAGTCAGTGATAGATTCAGTTGGACCAGAGAACCCAGTCCATTCCATGTAAACGTAGCCCACACCATTATGGAGCCATCACCATCCAGCACAGTGCCTTGTTCAAATCCTAGGCCCTTGGCTTCATGTGGTCTGTCCCACACTCAAACCCTACCATCGGTTGTTAAGTGAAGGCTGTCGGCCATTGCGGTGTCTGTGGTGAGAGGCAATGCCAAAAATTTTGTATTCTCGGCAGACTCTTGACACTGTAGATCTCGGAATATTGAATTCCCTAACCATTTCCGAAACGTGATGTCCCATGCATCTAGCTCCAACTGCCAATCCGCATTCAAAGCCTGTTAATTCCTGCCGTGTGGCCATACTCAAATCAGGAGCCTTTTCGCATGAATCACCTGTGTACAAATAACAGCTCTGCCAATGCACTGCCCTTTTATACCTTGTGTATGTGATAATATTGACATTTGTATATGTGTACATTGCTAACCCATGAGTTTTGTCACCCCAGTGTAAGTCGTTTTAAAGTATATGTTAAATAACACAGAATTTTATAATGCTTATGAAACTTCCACTTGGCAACACAGACAATGATGCGCACAGTTATAAATATAAAGAAAACTGTTTTCATATTTTGAAGTCGCATATAGCGGACGCGCGTATATACCGTTAGGAGTGGGAGGAGCAGTTATATACAGCTTATGTCACATATATACTTGCTTATTCCTGGACTTTTAGTTAGTACAACTCATCTACTATTTAGGATGCAGCGGTAGTTCTTTATGCTGGCTGGTGGAAGCGAGTTGGCAGAGGTCAGAAGGTCAGTGGTCCGCAACCCTGGGCGGGACAACATTAGAGTGATGAGTGGACGCATGGTAGTCACAAGTTGTCACATAAATATCATTGTTTAAAACATTCATTTATTGCCCATCATCGACAACAATCGTGGGGAAGCAAAGCCCTCAGGACGTAAGCCGTGTATGACCTGTGGACAGCCTGATAGTTTTCAGTGTTGGGTGGCTGGTGGTAACGATGCCAGGAATTCTGCTGCCGCTGCTGGTGGCTCGAAATGCAGACTATAGACTGCCTGGCAGCCCAGGACACAGCGCACAGAATCGTGTAGAATCACCACGTGGACTAAGGGTGAATGAGGTGGCTCACAGCAACACTAGTATCTACCCACACGACCAGAGGCAGAGAGCGCGGAGTTTGCGTCCACGATTGATGGCAGCCGAGCGGCTGCACGGTGCTGGTTTCCAACTGTAGGCTCCAGGGTAAGTAGCTGGTAGTAGCTGAATTATGTTCGCAGCTGGCGCGCTGACTGGAGTGAACTTGGACCACAGCGGCAGGGCGCGGCCAGCGGCGGCAGAGTCCGGATAGGGTGACTGGTTGGTCGATGAAGAATCGTAGTCTCGTGTACTCGTAGACTGATGTAGACTCCCCACGAAACTGGTAGCTGACATACTGTGACACCTTCGACTAAAAATGGCAACATTTATACGGACTTGGCCGCCCTTGTTTTCCTGCAGCATTAGTTACTGTCACGTAAACCTCAAAAAGCCGTGGCTTGGATGTGAAGCAATCATGCCACCAACGCTGCAATGGCTGTGTCCTCCTGCTGCCTCGATGATATTGTAAATCACGTCTCTCGGCTGCCCAGAGGTGTGGTAATCACCTGGCACCATAGTGGCAGTTGTATTAGCAGGCAGTACGTGTTGTAACAGCATCCTGTCGGCTCTGATCTGACCTCCTTCTGCAGCTGTGGAAAATATCTCAGTTTTACTGAGTTGTGCCCAGTACATTACATTGCGCAACACAAAAAAAGAACCACTTTTTTCAGTACCCCATAATTTTCTTCATTTACTTCGTATACATTTGAAATTTTGATGAAAGATGCCTCCAGCCTTCCTCTGTGATGGTGCAAAAGTATGGCGCCATGCGACGTCATCCTCGGGCTTGGCGACGTTCCAAACAGCGAGATGGCGACAAGAGAAGAAAAGGCCACAGCTCAGGTGTAAGGTAGGCTAATGAAGTCAATTGCCACCAAACTTCTGGTCGACACCCTGGAAGTGTCACACCCCCTCTTATCGACATTTCACACTCTCTTTTGATACCTCTGAGATGATCAGACCCGCAACGCCGGTTGAAACCTCGCGGTTTTCTTATGAGTAACCGAGGAAAACGTTTCAGATGCATCGCCATTCATAATGCGCACCCCTAGGGTGGCACCAAGGGCTTGAAAAAAAGCATGCCTTCTCTTCAAGCCTTGATGCCCAAATGTTGCCCAGTCTAAAACGACGGTCTGCAGTGTGATGAGCAACAGGACGTTCTTGACAATCTCTGATACTGCTGGCATCACTCGGACGTTCCATCCCTTCTCCAAGGACATCGTGGGCTGTGAACCCCACTGAACGTGATCGCTTTGAAGCGCAGTGCTGCAGTTTTTGCTCTGGAGTACAGAGCGGAACCAATAGGGACCGTTCACAAAATTAAATTGGTTAAAATGGCTCTGAGCACTATGGAACTTAACATCTGAGGTCATCAGTCCCCTAGAACTTAGAACTTCTTAAACCAGATTTAACATCTGAGGTCATCAGTCCCCTAGAACTTAGATCTACTTAAACCAGATTTCGTTGGGCGGAAATTTCACTGGGTTTAGTTTACAGGACACCATTCCGTACCTATTATACTGAGGTTTTATTGACATCAGAACAATACTGGTATTCCGTGCAGGGTGAACGACGTAAACAGTGAACTGGAGTCCTTTTAAGGCAGACATCACACACATCCATGCCCGAGGCTGGATTTGAACCTGCGACCGTAGCGGTCGCGCGGTTCCAGACTGAAGCGCCTAGAACCGCTCGGCCACATAGGCCGGCGACCGTTCACAACCATTCGACGAAATTCGAACGTGATCCAAATCAGCAAAGGGTGTTATGCTTTTTTAACCGTCCTGTTTCGTGTTCTCCTGTGGCGTGATCACAGAGGGGTGCGACATTGACAGATACGTGAATTAAACGCAAAGGGTGTCTCTAAGACATCTCCCCCTCCCCCCCCCCCCCCACCAGTTCGGTAATACCTTCGATGGCACCCGCCCACTTTTATTGTGAATTTTAAAAATATTCATTAACAGAGACCACTTTAAAGTAGTCCTAGGCGCCTGCAGGCAGGAAACGCATCGGACGGATGTCAAGTCGTTCTTTAACCGTGCTGCGCAGTGTAGGTTGCAGTGCAAGAGTATCTTGCATGCACCATATGCTGGAAAACTGGTATGGACCACATTATATTTTATGTTTATTTTAAAGTATGCTTTGTAAAGTAAAAGAAACACGATTATTCATATGTTCATTATTTGGTTTTTATGTTTTCCATTGTACTTTCTGAAGATCTAGTCACGAGAACAAAATTTGCGAGTATGTCAGTAGAAAATAAAATAAGTTATGATCACCTTCGAATGTAAATGTTTGTGTATTATAGTCCTTGTTCAAGTATCTCCACGCCTCGTCTGCAGCAGCGTAACAACGTAAGCACCCTCTGGTTTTTCGTTTCCAAGGCAAGTTACAGAATTCGGAGAGGGTTTACTGGCCTGTCCTCGACCTTTCCTATGCGCAGATTTCGTTAGGCGCAAATTTTACTGGTTGTAGCTTACAGGACACCATTCCGTACCTATTATATTGAGGTTTTACTGACATCAGAACAATACTGGTATTCCGTGCAGGGTGAACGACGTAAACAGTGGACTGGAATCCTTTGAAGCAGACATAGCGCTTTTACTATGGTTCGGCCAACGGCGTTAGCTGACAAGCACATGTTATGTACTCCCGACGAAATGCTCAACGCCGCCTTCCCCCCCCCCCCCCCCCCAAAAAAAAAAAAAAAAAAAATCAGCAGGTTGTTCCAGAGAGTTGTTGATATGGTGGCGTTCACAAGGTCAAAGGCTTGCTGAATACCTTGGCCAGTCTGCACGCTGAACACGGAGGAACGAGCGTTGTCACACGTAGAAGATGATATTCAAACAAGTATGCGGAGAACTGTAGCTACCTGAGGCAAAAACCCCTCTCTTGCTTGGTAAGTTCTGCACGAGGAGTTACTTTAGCCATAACACAGTATGTGCAAGATCTCGGGGCACAAGATCAGCGTGACATGTTACTTCAATTACAACTTCCGGGCTTAAAGGCCGTCGACGACATGTGAAACTACTCTCTGGCTTTCTCTCTTCATGATTGCAGAGCTTAACCCATCTTTTTATAGGTGTAGCTATTTTTCTTGAAAGCCGACCGTAAGTGATTAAGCTCATATTGTAAATAAACCGGCTTTCAAATTTTATTAGGCCCATCCACAAGCGACAAAGGTTTAAAGACGCTTCTTTCTTGTCTTGGGTGATTGTTGGATTCCTTATTGGAGATATCGATAGGAGTGTGTTAGCTTTCCTGTACACATTACGACGCGATAGCCCATCCACCCGTTTCGCAATCGTAAACAGAAATGAAAAGAGAAACCCTGAACTAACGATGAACAAGGGTCGGCAACTGGGAAAGTTTTCTTCCCTTTTATTAACAAGATTACGGATCGGATGGGAAAAGTGTCAGCCCAGTACGTGGTTGAAACGTCTTTAGCGCAATAATAATATTAATAAGTGTGTCATTCACTAGCGAGACCTGGGTTATATTAAATTCCGTATGGTTGTGAGGAAGTATACACTACCTGACAAAAAGAAGTGAAGGACCCAGAAGACAGTCGAATGTAAATCTAACTTCGTACTCCTACACACCGTTGGTAGGTATGTAAATGATTAGGCTTACAATTCTCTGTGACAGGCAGAAAGGCCACCAGGGTGCTCACCGTTCTTGCCAGGCCTGGAACGGTACAGAAGGCGTGTAAACACATCAGATGTTGAGTGGCCGGCCTGAGTGACCGAGCGGTTCTAGGCGCTACAGTCTGGAATCGCGCGACCGCTACGGTCGCAGGTTCGAATCCTGCCTCGAGCATGGATGTTTGTGATGTCCTTCGGTTAGTTAGGTTTAAGTAGTTCTAACTTCTAGGGGACTGATGACCTCAGAAGTTAAGTCCCATAGTGCTCAGAGCCATTTGAACCATTTAGATGTTGAGTGATCACTTGAAAGACACAGAGTTGCTACGCACTGCTGTGACACAGCATTATCAATTTAAAAGAGGCCTCATTGTGGGTCTCCATTTACCTAGATGGCCAAATCGTGCAATATCCAGCTTTATGGGACATTCAAATGGGACAGTAGTCATTGTTGAACTGCATCGTAACGTGAAGGCAGGCATACTAGTCGTCAGGTTTTTGGTCGATCACATATGACCACCACAAGGTGTGATAGCCGTATTATACACCAAGCACATCGTAACCCCTTCACATACGTGCCTGCCATCCGACAACATGTAACGGACTCGCTGGAACGTCCTGTGCCATTCCACATCATTGGTTGGAGACTAGGCAAGAGACAGACTAGGGTATTTTTGTCCAATTCATAGACTGCCGTTAGCAACACAACACAAACGGCTGCGTTTGGAGAGGTGTTGTGACCGGGAAGCAAGGACTGCTGATGAATGGCGTCAGTGTGTGTTCAGCAAAGAATCACGATTTTGCACTGCAACGGATGACCGTCGTCGGCGTGTATGGCAGCTACCTGGGGAGAGGGACAATTCTACCATTGTACTGGAAAGGCACAGTGCTGGGAGCCGTCGCGTTTGTCTTCATGTGGCGGCTGGCGGTGACTGACGGGACACTGATGGCACAGTGGTACGTCACAGACAACCCGTATCCTCACATGTTAGCTTTCATCTGACAGTAACGTGGCGCCATTTTTCAACAGGACAATGCTTGTCCACAAGTGGCACGTCTCTCTATGAAATGTCTGCCTGATGTTCAGGTACTTCCCTAGCCAGCAAGATGCGCTCACCTCTCGCCGATAGAATTCGTGTAGGGCCAGCTCCGTTGTCAACTCCGTCTCATTGACAGGACCCACAATATCAAGGATCATTTAGAACAGTTGTGGCCAGCTTGTCTCAAAAGCCGGCCGGTGTGGCCGTGCGGTTCTAGATGCTTCAGTCTGGAAGCCTCTTGACCGCTACTGTCGCAGGTTCGAATCCTGCCTCGGGCATGGATGTGTGTGATGTCCTTAGGTTAGTTAGGTTTAAGTAATTCTAAGTTCTAGGGGACTGATGACCTCAGAAGTTAAGTCCCATAGTGCTCAGAGCCATTTGAACCATTTGATTTGTCTCAAAAGTGTATACAACGGCCTTATGTCGCATTTCCCAATCGAATCAATCCATGCAACTAGGCCATACTGATAAGTAGGCTTACACGCCAAGTTTCTTATAAACTTGACTCGGTGTTGTAATCACTGTAGTAACATGACATACCCACTCAATCCGTGAAGTTTCTTTTGCTCCTCCACTTCTGGATACTTAACTTTTTTTGTCAGGTGGTGTATATTTTTTAAAAAGAAGTGTTAACACTCACTAAGCTGAACCCTGAACAATACATCACATTGCCACTAATGGAACATGCTTCCCTAGTTGGAGACCATTAAAAAATCTGTGGGGCTAGAGTGTTAGCAAAGGCAACGCATTACACGCGCGCACGTATGGAGAGGCTATAGAGATTTACAAACACCGTAATATTTTTAACAGAAATGGAGAGGAAGTTAAATTAAATATCAATGCCGAGTTTGCACCAAACGAACGACGGTGATCTTGTTGGCTTGTGGAGCGCTCAACATCGCGCTCAAGAGCACTCGTACAAGTTCCAATCTCTCCATTTGCAGTCCCGCCACTACCCGAATGATTATGAAATGATGATAACACAAAAACCAAGTCCTCGGGCGAAGAAAATCCCCGACTCGGCTGGAAATCGAACCAGGGACACCGTGATCCACAAGCAGCATCGCTAGCCACTAGACCACGAGGTGCGAACCCCAAAGGAACAACGAATGATAGTCTAACTGTTAATTGAGAACGATGGCGTCCTTCAGAGCAAATCTCACATTTGGGCAACGCTTGAAGAACTGTGGTACTCTCTACACAGTTTATAAATTTGATAGTTCCTTGAGCCTTTGATGCAGTCGCCGTTTCACTTCCAAATATGTCTTCCGTACTCGGAGACGAGACGACAAGAAATAATTTTATATGTCGAGCATAGACCCCAGCCCAGAAGTTTTAACTATAGCGAACAACAGTCAAGAAAGCCTACACTGTATGATGACAGATGACTGTTCAGCCAATAGGTTCTAAGACGGAGCGCTGAACATCAGCAGCTCGCAGTTCGCGTTTTATTTACGGGGGAGGCTGTTTTCGCATACACAACAGGAAATAAAGTTTTTCAATAACCACCTCTAGGTAGATGCATTCCATCGAGAGACCATTGAAATAAAGCGTCATTTTGGTTTTAGCATAAGCAAGTAACCCACATCCCTGGCCGATTCTTTAAAGGGTCGAACTGCTTTACATAAAACAGTAGGGGAAGAAGTAATAAATTAAAACGTCATGTCTGATGATGAAGTTTTACTGTATGAACAGCGAAAACGTAGAAAGCCATAAACTTTTTTGCCTTTAATTATTTTGTGAGGTGTGTCAGCGAGAAAAAGTTTCTAAAAGATGATAATTACGTGTAAAGTTTACTGGAAGTCCTAAGCGCTCTCGTTCACAAATACGGTGTAATTTATGTGCGGTGAGTTACGCTTCCTCAAGACATGTACACTATTTGTACCTTTAATACGTGACTTATTGTGATATGCCTTTAACGTAAGGTTAAACCTCTTTATCAGTCGATTAGGCAACATTCTAAATTTTTGAATTCGGTCATTAATCATATGAAGCACAGAAAATAAAATTTTTGCCCCTCGAACCCGTTAGATGGGCAACCTGCAATTGTAACGGGGAGACGGATGCTATTTAGTAAAATAGACCAGGAAGCTCCGCTTCTTTAAAGAATCTAACTCCCATTTATAAAATTGTTTCTGATTACTTTACAAGTGAGTTACTGAGTTAAATATTTTAGGCCAAGCAAGTAAGTGGGAAGAAATTTACGAAAGGTTTGAAACTATTTTCCATGTTTGTTGGAAGTCGCTAAGTGCTTTCATTATCAGCTAATGGATGAGTATAGAGCTGCGCCACGAATAAGTACAGGCGTGGGTTTGGGGAATTCTTGTAAATTTCGTGCAGCTTTGGCTGGAAGGTAGCAGTTAAGGGACCGATTGGCTCATAAGATGGCAGGCAAGGGCGATATTGATATTTTGCAAACAGTTCTGCGCGGCAGGTTTCAGACATCGCTCGCAGGCGGGAAGGCATGGACCGGCGGCCACTGTATGGAATTGTCAAGTAATCAGGGCAGCACTGGTCACTGGTGTGCTGTGAAGAACCCATACGTTGCAGTTACAACAGCACGTAGTGACCTGTGATTAGGGGCGGAAGCAGGTTGAGGAATGCTGCATTCCACTGTTCCCCTTCAGAGGAACTACACTACTGGCCATTGAAATTGCTACACCAAGAAGAAATGCAGATGATAAACGGGTATTCATTGGACAAATATATTATACTAGAACTGACATGTTATTACATTTTCACGCAATTTGGGTGCATAGATCCTGGGAAATCAGTACCCAGGACAACCATCTCTGGGCGTTATAACGGCCTTGATACGTCTGGGCATTGAGTCAAACAGAGCTTGGATGGCGTGTACAGGTACAGCTGCCCATGCAGCTTCAACACGATACCATAGTTCATCAACAGTAGTGACTGGCGTATTGTGACGAGACACTTGCTCGGCCACCATTGACCAGACGTTTTCAATTGGTGAGAGATCTGGAGAATGTGCTGGCCAGGGCAGCAGTCGAACATTTTCTGTATCCACAAAAGCCCGTACAGGACCTGCAAGATGCGGTCGTGCATTATCCTGCTGAAATGTAGGGTTTCGCAGGAATCGAATGAAGGGTAGAGCCACGGGTCGTAACACATCTGAAATGTAACGCCCACTGTTCAAAGTGTCGTCAATGCGAACAAGAGGTGACCGAGACGTGTAACCAATGGCACCACATACCATCACGCCGGCTGATACGCCAGTATGGCGATGACGAATACACGCTTCCAATGTGCGTTCACCGCGATGTCGCCAAACGCGGATGTGACCACCATGATGCTGTAAACAGAACCTGGATTCATCCGAAAAAAGTAACGTTTTGCTATTCGTGCAACCAGGTTCGTCCTTGAGTACACCATCGTAGGCGCTCCTGTCTGTGGTGCAGCGTCAAGGGTAACCGAATCCACGGTCTCCGAGCTGATAGTCCATGCTGCTGCAAACGTCGTCGAACTGTTCGTGCAGATGGTTGTTGTCTTGCAAATGTCCCCATCTGCTGACTCAGGTATCGAGACGTAGCTGCACGATCCGTTACAGCCATGCGGATAAGATGCTTGTCATCTCGACTGCTAGTGATACGAGGCCGTATTACCCTCCTGAACCCACCGATTCCATATTCTGCTAACAGTCATTCGATCTCGACCAACGCGAGCAGCAATGTCGCGATACGATAAACCGCAATCGCGATAGGCTACAATCCGACCTTTACCAAAGTCGGAAACGTGATGGTACGCATTTCTCTTCCTTACACGAGGCATCACAACAACGTTTCACCAGGCAACGCCGGTCAACTGCTGTTTGTGTATGAGAAATCGGTTGGAAACTTTCCTCATTCAGCACGTTGTAGGTGTTGCCACCGTCGCGAACCTTGTGTGAATGCTCTGAAAAGCTAATCATTTGCATATCATAGCGTCTTCTTTCTGTCGGTTAAATTTCGCGTCTGTAGCACGTCATCTTCGTGGTGTAGCAATTTTAATGGCCAGCAGTGTACGTCAGGAGCGTCGGGAAAAGACGTGTAAGTAAGTGAGCCCGGAGGCTCAAATCAGGCAGTGGTGTCGCCGTTCTGTCCGTGTCTAGAACCGAAGAGAATGACGATTGTTGAAGTTGCAGGCTAACCACGAAGGCTTACTGTTGATGGACAACGGCAGCCAACAGACCAATTGAATCTACCTCCAACTTCCGCTGCACGAACACGTCATGGCTGTGGCGGGGCGTGTCACACCTTGGAGCTACACCGGCAGGTAGAGCGAGAATACTGCCCGCCTCCGATCTCTGGCTGGCATAGTCCGGAGGACTGGAAGTTGCCTTCCATAGGGGCGGGGCCGGGGCGCGAACTCGTGACCTACAGGGTGCAGAGCTGTCTGCGGTCACTGAACGAGCTGCCCTCGGCGGATGGTCGGAGCTGCAAATGCTCACCACAACGACGGCGATCGGCTGTTTCCCTTTGACGCTTGAGGGGGCAGTCAGCCGTGGGCACAGCGGCCCAGGCGGCGGCCACTTATCCGTAGCGTGGATCGGAGCGCTACGTCCATAAACCATGGCTACCGGGCACCGGCGCTTCAGGTTCCGGCATCCGGCACCGTTGCCGAGTTCAGCAGAAGGCCTGCTGTGTGTCTTCCATGTAATGAAGTCATTGACACACTTGCATGTATTTCAAAAAAATGGTTCAAATGGCTCTGAGCACTAAGTTCTAGGGGACTGATGACCATAGATGTTAAATCTATGGACATCAGTCCCCTAGAACTTAGAACTACTTAAACCTAACTAACCTAAGGACATCACACAACACCCAGCCATCACGAGGCAGAGAAAATCCCCGACCCCGCCGGTGATCGAACCCGGGAACCCGGGCGTGGGAAGCGAGAACGCTACCGCGCGACCACGAGATGCGGGCTGCATGTATTTCTCTGCACGCTTCGGATCGAGTCACCCCTCTCTCCCAGATCATACCTCTTGGTCGTTCTGACTTAGTACAACCTCTGAGCTGGAAGGGATTTAACAATAGTCCCGGCTATTTTCTCTCCATTTTAAGCAAAAGCTAGTTTTTCATGCATCGCAATGTTTACAATGGCATACCTCTTGCACCGTGTGTCGTATAATGATTGTATTTTGCAGGTACTGTAATGCATACGTGCACTACCTTCACGTGTTTATGCTAATTATTACGCACATTATGAACCTTTGCGAGATCTAAACGCTCTGGAATGCTCTGTAGCAGCCAGGATACATGTCCAGCTGACAATTATGCGTCAGCAAGGAGCATTAACGATAACACCATCAGAGGCAATGTTGTGCAACCTTAGTAGAGACAAGATTCGACTATTCGGGAGTAGGATCTTACAATCTGAGAAAGTGTTCCGAGACAAACTTCCGTCACACTGTCCGCAAACGTGACGTCAGATCCGCCTGGCAACAGCGATCTGAACGCCCATTGGCTGAGAGTTTTGATATCTATATGCGTAGGACACGAGTGGAGTATCCCTGTTGGCTGAGGGAGACAACTGGGTTCTCACTTGTGCATCGGGAAGACGGTGCGAAGTTAGTAGCAAGGCGCCACTCAAAACGCACGGTCGAGTAACCGGAAGAGGCTCTAAAAGGACGGTCGCGAGTAGGCAGTGGCAGTAGCAGAATGCACCACTGACCACAAATATAGAAGTGATAAACAAGATACAAAGTTAAAGTGAACGGTATGATCAGTGAACGCCACGTGTGTGTGAGGTTTTCGGGCGCTAAACAGCGTGGTCATCAGTGCATGAACGCCACGTGTCATGGGCAGTATCTATATTGAGTATTGAAAGTGATAACGGTATTGTAAAGTGTTGATTGTAACGGGGGACTCAAGAGCTGCCATATTTGAAAGTCTGTGACGCGTGTTTTAAAGTCTTCTTCATTAAAACGATTATATTAGAAGACGTTGTTAACCTTTAACAACTGGCATCCCGACACACCCTATTTCAGCAGGAGCAAAAACCTACATTGAACATGGCGCCTGAGTGCTACTACTGCGACGAGGGACAACCGAAGCAGCAAGACATCAGGTTAGTAATAAACAAACCAGAGAAGGAAGGCAGAGTCGCTTCCGTCTCGCTACAATGCCACACATAAGAAGGAGGGCATTGTAGTACATTCAGTAATACATGTAGATACAGTAGCAAAGTGCGTTACGAACAGTAGTAAAAAAGTAGTAAATTAGAAGGACACCGTGATGTTGAAACATTATTCCATGCCGTTTTAATCAAAGCTAGTTTTTCAAGCATCTACATTTTAATGATGTCATATCTGCTAAACTATGTGTCACACAATGATATAATACTGTCGATACATTCAGTGGTATATGTAGATATCTGCAAACTATCATCTGGATGGAGTCAGTAGTAAAGAAGCAATAAACTAAAACCTCATGGTTAATGTTGAAGTTTGACTGCATGAACAATGAAAATGTGCTAAGCTATTAAACTTCTTCCTTTCATCACTTTATTGCGAGTTATCACAGAGAAAGAGGTTCGTATGAGTTTGAAATTATGTATAAAGATAGTCGGAAGTAGCTAAGTGCTCTCATTCTCAAATACTGGATGAACAAAGTCCACTTATTTGCGTGCCTTCAGTTGCACTGCATCAGGACAAAGACAGTGTCTAATCGTGACACTTGTCTTATTGTGTTAAACTTTCAACGCAAGATTATACCTCTTTATGAGTAGATTACGGCAGTATTTTAGATTTTAAATTTGGTCAATAATTACGTGAAACACTGAAAATAAATTTTTTGTCGCTGTGGAATCCATTAGATAGGTAACCTGCAACTGCCGGGTTCCTGGAAATACGCTCGTAATACAAAAATGTGTGGACAGGGATTTCGAGTGGCAAGACTCACAGAGCCATACACCACCAGTTTCTGCACGACGAAGTACCTGCGCCAGTGCACCTTGCAGAAAACAACTGATGTACACTGATCAGCCAGAATTATGACCACCTACCTTTGGCACAGATAACAGCGGTGACACGTCGTAGCACGGAAGCCATCAGGTCTTGGTAGGTCGCTGGAGGGAGCTGGTACTACATTTGCATACACAAATCACCTAATTCCTCTGACGCCACGCTCAACCACATCCCAGATGTCTTCGATGGGGTTCAGATCTGGCGAGTTGGGACCAGCACATCAATTGGAGCTCACCACTGTGTTTCTCGAACCACTCAATCGCACCACTGGCCTTGTGAAATGGCGCATTATTTTGCTGAAAAATGCCACTGGCGTCGGGGTCGGGTAACATGATCGTATGTGGGCTGCTACCAGTGTACAACACTCCTTGGCCGTCATGGTGTCTTGCACGAGTCCCACTGGACCCATGGATGCCCATGTGAGTATTCTCACAGCGCAATGGAGCCGCCGCCATCTTGTTTCTGGTCCACAGTACAGGTGTCAAGGAGCTGTTCTCCTAGAAGACGACGGATTCGCGCCCCCCCCCCCCCCCCATCGGCATGATGAAGAAGGTATCGGGGTTCATCAGACCATGCAATGTTCTGCCTCTGCCCCAGCGTCCAGTGCTGATGGTCATGCGTCCATTTCAGTCGCAGTTGCCTATGTCGTGGCGTTAATATTGGCACATGCATGGGTCGTCGGTTGTGGAGGCCCATCATTAGAGTAGTTCGGTGCACTTTGTGTTCAGACATACTTGTACTCTACCCAGCATTAAAGTCTGATAGTTCCACCACAGTTCGCCACCTGCCCTGTTTTACTAGACTGCCAGTCTACAAGTCATCTGTAATGAGGGGTGGCTGTACAACCACATATCGTCTGAACGTGGCTTCACATTGGTTTTGCCATGTGTTGAAGACACCATAGGACTCCTCCAACACTCCTCGAACACCAGATAAATCGCGTAGCTTCCGAAATGCTCGTGCCGAGTTCTCGGACCATCGAAATCTGCCGCCCTTATCCAATCTCAGATAGGCTGCGCGCCTTCCCCGTTCTACACACATAGAGCATGCTCACTGATACTATATGCACCGTGTGTGTGATGCATAACATTGTCTTTTGTGGATACATACAGATCTTTATTCAGGGAGTCACTGCTTTGTTTGGGCTCAACCACTCATTTGCTTTCCTTATGTTAGCATAAACGAATCATTTCTCGTCACCAGTAACGATACGGGATAAGAACGGTCGGTGTTGTTCGCGAGACAGTTGATGACGAGCAAGCAGAGACGCATATATGGCCAGCCACTGATTTTTTTGATTTTGGCTTAAAGAATGCGGTAGCCACGCACTCGATACATGAACCTTGTCCATTGCATGCAAATGTCGCACAAGGTGGGAGGATCACAGTTCATCACATTTGTCAGTTCTGGAATACACTGCCGTGGACCATTGTGGATTAATGCGTTTGAAAGGTCTTTTCAGACATTAACGGCCTTTCTGAGCGTTATGAGTCACTAATGCCGAAACGACCCTCCTTAAAACGAGAAAACAATTTTCTTGCTGTGCTCTGACCAAAAGCATTGTCCCCATACACGGTGCAAATGTTTCTGGCAGCCTTAGCTGCTGTTACCTATTTATTGAATTTAAACAGACGAATAAGTCGGGAATATTCTGGTTTGAGCACTTGGCCCTCCATTTTGTAGCTTCCACAGCTCCACTAAACTCCGCTAACTATCTCCAAATTACAAAATGACAATGTGTAAATTCAAAGAGCAACAGTGAACTAAAAATAAAAAAATACAATCGATAAAGAAACCTATAGCAGCGGGAATGCCAACATGCAAAACTAAGACGCTACGAACTTATGCAACGACCTAATATTTCGCACCCATCGACAACATGCACATGTTAAAGTGGCGGTTGTCCCACATATGTAACGAAATTCGGGGGCAGACAGGTGTGTTTCAAAAATGGTTCAAATGGCTCTGAGCACTATGGGACTCAACATCTGTGGTCATCAGTCCCCTAGAACTAACTAACCTTAGGACATCACGCACATCCATGCCCGAGGCAGGTTTCGAAACTGCGACCGTAGCGGTCACGCGGTTCCAGACTGTAGCGCCTAGAACCGCACGGCCACACCGGCCGGCTAGGTGTATTTGTGACTGAGTAGAAGGGCTCTAGGCTGCGTAAGAAGGAGTGGTTACTACACGAAATGGATCCTATGATGTGAACAGACGTATTGTTATTATCGAACAGAATTGTCCATTTCCCAAAACATATTTGTTTCCAGATATACGTTTATAAAACATTTTTCCAATTTTCAACAATATTATCTTCAGAAAGAATATGGGATTATGATAGGGCTGTTGCTGCCGGCCGGAGTGGCCGAGCGGCTCTAGGAGCTACAGTCTGGAACCGCACGACTGCTACGGTCGCAGGTTCGAATCCTGCCTCAGGCATGGATGTGTGTGATGTCCTTAGGTTAGTTAGGTTTAAGTAGTTCTGAGTTCTATGGGACTGATGACCTCAGAAGTTAAGTCCCATAGTGCTCAGAGCCATTTGAATTTGACTGTTGCTACTAATTGAACTCAAACATCCATAGTAGCAGAGAAATAGTTTTACTGCTATAGTTCTTTAGAGGTGGCGGGTTGCACGCTGTAACTATCGATGTAAACACTTGATTCACAGGGCGGTACTAAAATAGAGTGGCAAGACGTTTGATGTGTGGCACTTGATGTCCTACATCTACCACAATATTTTAGTAACTTTACTGTCTCTTAGCATCGATGATTTTGTCACTATCACTAAAAGTAATATGACAGATGCTCTTAATTGTCCTACTACTCCATAAACGGCAATTTCTGAGTCTGAATGTAGTTTTTTAGGACCTTTCCTGAACTGGCTGCAGCCAATGAGCTGTCTGACTGCAGGATCTGAAATCAATGTCCGTGGTACGCTGTATTTTGTTCATGTCGGCGGACGGGTTTCCGTCTCCGCCAGTACAAGGCAAAAGCAAAGCAGTCAACGAGTAGTGGTGCTCTCTCGGTGGGTGTATATGGCGTGTTGAAGGACGCGGCGCAGGAGCAGAAAGAGGTCCGTGTTTGTGAGCACCATCTGGAGGCCGCTGCGTGCTACTGAGAGGCGCCGGGCAAGTGGTTGTGCCACTGTCGTGGCGGCCTCTCATGGCATTCTGCCTCTTGCTTGGTACACAACGCTAAAGCAAAGCTATACAGCGGGTCGCTAGGCGCATTTTCCCTGGTGTCTCGGCAGATACTTGCAGTTCAGCTTTTTCAATGTGTAGCTGGAGTCAGCCCAGAAAAATACTACTTGTCAAGCCTTTGTGCGACGCCTAGTGTCAACAGGACGTGTCGGTTTGCTTCCCGTTACAAGCCAGATGATTTTAAAGCGTAATTTTGTGTGACCATTCGATTGATTGGTCCCAAATTTGTCTTGTGCGGTATTTGTTTAACCAATACGCATTAACAGGGACAGTAAAACTCTCAGAAGTAACGAGTACTTCAGCAGTGACAAAACCAATCAGGCCCTCACAACTGCTACACAGCAGCGCTGCTCAGGAACTGCTGCTGGAGTACTTGCTATTCTTCGGGTTTTATTGTCTCTGTTAATACACAGCGATTAAAAAAATATCGCACTATACTAATTTGGGACCACTCAATCGAATGGGCA
The DNA here is from genome assembly GCF_021461395.2 of Schistocerca americana. Lineage (NCBI taxonomy): Eukaryota > Metazoa > Arthropoda > Insecta > Orthoptera > Acrididae > Schistocerca > Schistocerca americana. The sequence goes on along the minus strand of NC_060125.1, from coordinate 448,516,180 downwards.
CGCTAAATTCCGCTTTAAAATAATTTTGCTCGTAATGGGAAACTAACTGACGCTTTCTTTGGCACTAGATGTCGCATAAAATACTTGATGAGCAGTACCTTTACAGGCTGACTCCAGCTTCAAGTTGCAAAACTGAAATTACAGATATCTGCAAAACACCAGAGCAAATGCTCCTGATGCCTCTTAAGAGAGACGTCCTATATACGCTGATGACCACATGCTTAATAGCTTGTCTCCCCGTCCTTGGAACGAAATGCATCACTGTTTGTGACATCACAGATCCGACAGATTTTTTTGTGCGTTTTTCAAGGCAGGTGGCATTAGATGTCTACGCAAAGGTCATGTAATTCGCGTTGATGCCGCCGGATAGCGGCTCAGACGGTGTCCATGGGATTTACATAAGGGAAATTTGGTCGCCGAGACATCATCGTGAGCTCACTATAATGCTCCTCAAACCACTGTGGCACGGTTCTGGCTCCAAGACAAGGACAATTATACTGCTGAAAGATGACATCGCCGTCGGGGAAGGTATCAAGCATGAAGGGATGCAGGTGGTTCGCAGATGTCAGGGTGTCTTCGATTACTACCATAAATCCCATGCAAGCGCATGAGAATGTCTCCCAGAACATAATACTGCTCCCACCAGCCTGCGTCCATGGGAGCCGTCGTTCACCTCGATGACGGCACTTGTGGAGACGACTATTAAACTATTATAGCAAAAATGTGATTTATCCAAAGATCCGACATGTTTCCATTGATCAACGGTCGAAAGCCGGTGGTCCCTTGCCCACAACAATCGTAACTGACGATGTCGTTGAGTCAACATGTGAACATATAGGGGTGGTCTGCTGCGGAGCTGAATGTTCAGCAATGTGCGATGAACGGCGTGCTCTGAAACACTTGTGCGTACACCCGCATCGTGGTTTGTCGGCCCAGATGCCAGAGATCATAAACTGTCCTGCTTTAGAGAGTGACAAGCCTCCGAACCCCACGTTCTGTGAAGAGTCGCGGACGTCCAACAATTTAGCGCCTCGTGGTAGTTTCACTGTCCTTCTACCTCTTCCCGTACATGCTCACGACACCAGCACGTGAACATTCGACCAGCTTCGCCGTTTTAGAGATATTCGAGTACAGGCTCAGCGTAATAATAATCCGCCCTATGTCAAAGTCGCTTATCTCGATGGATTTCCAAATTGTAGCCCATATCTACATTAGGGTGATCCCCCGACCGTGTCTGCTCCGCTTACATACTTCTGTTACAGCGTCACGTGCCCGTAACGACACCAGGCGGCATCCAGCGTCGCGATGGGCAGTGGTCATAATATTTTGGGCTATCAGTGTATAACACGTCACGTTCGTTCTGGTACTCTTTTGGAAAGCCGAGCCGTAATTCTTCACTACTGGGAGTTTTGGGTGCATCCCCTTATCTCGAGTGCCGTTGCAAGACTCTGCTCGTGCCTACCTTCGATCTTCTAGGACCTACCCTCTCGTTTAATATGCGTTACCACCCTGCTTCAGGGTGGCTGTAGTGTCCCCATTCAATGTAACACAGCAAGTACATTTGTAACGGTGACTCCAAGCCCATCGAATGTTTCAGTCGACTCTGCAGGTAAATCTGGAATGCACCTACATAGTTATTTGTATTTTACTGCGGGGTCACCTGTTACGCCATGTAGCCTGTATTTTCAATATAGAGAATACAGGTGGATTTTTATGCAAGCAGCAACAAATCGTGTCCACCTGCATATCGGCACTATTTACCAAACCGTGTTATAATAAATAATTCAACAATTCGATGTGTCTGAAAAGTATAAATATGGCATGCAGTAATTCTATGGAAACATATTGATAGCTACAATCTTTATTTATGACGCATTTCGAGTCATCATCATCATCAGATAGCTGTGGTAAAATTTACCAAAAGAAGAATTAGAAAAACTAATACATAATAATTACACGGCAATGATAACTACCAAAGATATTATTTGGAGACTTTGCATATCAGACGGAAGACAGCAGACTCGAGGAGCGTATTGTATCAATTTGCCCTCAGATGGCGTTGATGTCAAAGATGGAGACAAACCAAGACGTACCTTTTATAATACACAAAAAAAAAAACGTAAATATTCCTACCAACTAGGCACAAGGCAATTAGGCACAATGTGCAAATATTCCGTCGAGAGAGAAAGCAATGCAAAGGCCACCATTATAAAGGTAGACATTACAATGTTATAATTACAATTTTCCAAGCAAAGCAAGCAAGCTTCAACCTATTGAGACTACTGATGGGTCATGTCAAAAACAGAACCTATCATAAAATAGCAATTTTTCCAACTGCGTCAGGGTGGACTGAGGATGGACTGGAAAAAGGAGGGCGGGCTGTGGACGGTGAGGGAGGGGGGGGGGGAGCACTAAGGGCAGGTTAGAGAAGGACAGATGGGGACAGATATTGAATTACTTGGAGAGGGAAGGGATAGGATGAGATGCGTAGGAAAATAGTTAGGAGTTGGAGAGAGATGGAGAACTGAGGAACTGGAAGGAAGGGCAGCATGGAATGATGATCGCATACCTTATAAATGGAGGACTGCGTCAGTCAAATCGAACGAATTGTAAATATGATGACACATCTAAGAACCAGTCCGTACTTCGTATTCTTTACATCTCATATTGACCTGATATAACACATTATTATTTCAGCTGAATTAATATCTTGAGCTTGAATACTAACCTGGAAATCCTATTTCTTCATCAGCGGAATTTCTTCCTCTTATCAGTCTATTTTTGCGTATTTCTGTCTTAGTCTTTAGTTGACACTCTTCGTATGCATCAATTTTCTTTTTTTGAGGATCGCATTTCAAGGGCACATCATGCGAGATCATGATCTCTTTGAAGCCTTTCCACCATTCTGTGAACACAGCTAAGTTTTATTATCAGGAAACTATACATCGGTCATATTGGGCAACTTTTTTAATCCCATTCCTGTCAGCTGGCCACAGAAATAAGTCCACGTTTTTCTCAACTGTAAACGTTATGTGCTACATGTGTGAGTATAGATTATGGTGGTCTTCTTTCGTAGAAAGTACCTAAAATAGGATGAACAGAAACAAATTTCAAAAGCTTAAAATTATAATTAAAGAAGGAATATGAAATCAGAGCCAATAGCCACAAACGTAATTATACATGCGTCATCCAACCACCTGCAAAATCAAAAATTAGCGGCCCTATAACGCATGTTATACAGACTAAATAATATCCCACTCAGCAAAGAAAATTATGGAAAAGAGTTACAAACAGTACAACTCATACCCACAAACAATGGTTACAGCACCCATAAAGTACAAAAACTCAATCAAAAAATTAAAACAAAACTAAAGAAAAATCAAAACAAGCAGAGAGCACAGAACCCCACATACACTACAGCACACACGGAAACACAAAACAATAACACTCATGACATGAATAACAGAAAAAAATGGTACACTCTTACATACAGACACAAAGCAACACACAAGATAGCAAATGTTCTAAAGAAACAGGGATTACAAATAGCTTACAGAACAAGAAACACACTCCAGTCACATTTACAAACAACAGAAAAACCAGATAAATAGTAAGGGGCACATATATCCCAGCTAGAGTGCCAAGAATGTAAATCAGTATATCTGGGGATAGCAAGCAGAAACTTTTAAACTAGATATAAAGAACATATAAGATTTGGAAATATGAAAATAGCCATTCTACCTAAACCAAACACCTGATAAAACATCGACATAAACCATCCAACATGGACTGTAACATGACAGTTATTAGAGTGAATAATCACAACAAAAAGCTCCTGACATTGCTAGAAAACTTTCACATATAAAGAGTCTTTGCAACGGAAAAGAAGGTACTCAACGACCAAATCCATATAAATATCTCCTTCCCCTCTTCTCCCCCCCCCCCTCCCCCCCCCCCCCCCCACACACACACAGACATATGAACTCACTTTTAAAAGAAAACAACATACATTTACACACAGCAAAATACACACACGCACAAATCCACATTTATTATTAAAATGCATTTACACACAACAAAATACACACATAAACTCATATTTATAAAAAAATACGTCTGCACACAGCGAAATACATATGCACACTGCACACACACAAATCCGTAAGCATTTCCACACATCAAATTACACACACACACACACACACACACACACACACACACACACACACACACACTCACACACAAACCCATATTTATTGTTTTAAAAAAATACACACACGCATGCGTGTGCACAAACACACACACAACAAATGAAAAACATCAAACACAATTGAAACAAAAGACAGACACACATGAGTTGGCAACACTTCACACCAAAACACACATATGTTGATCATCAAATGGAAGTGAAAGTGAAACATGCAATGTGACAAATGTTGAATGAAACAGCACCAGAAATCGAAGAAACACCGAACGATACATTCACAATACGGAACTTGGGCTACAAAAGTTGCTTCTAACCTAAAAAGCAAGAGAAAAACACTACAAAATGTAATATAGCAGCGTATTTGATCTATCACATAATACATTTATTGTATGTATGAAAAAAAACATGTATTTCAGGCCACTGATGATGCTTCCCAAATAAAAGAAGTGAAACGCGTATGGCAAGAAACAAACTGCCTTCATTTAGTTGCATAGACGCTACATACCTCCCCGAAAATCAAAATTGTATGAGATTATAAATATTGTGCCTAGCTTTAAGCTTATAGTTTGAGTTTGGACCTATCTTAGGCTCTTATAACATAGAAACTAAAAACTTGGTGTTTGTGTTCACCCCTTTCTGTGGGGTTATTATTATTTTTTCCGTTCATTGCTCTTTGGGGTAGAATAGGAAAGTGCCAAAACCTGTTTTCGATCTGGGAGGATAAGAAAAAAGTTTAAGTGGTTCAAAAAAAGTTTTATTCAATACGAACACTTAAAATATTGCACGAACTGTGACTTCTACTCTGTATTCCAAATAAAAATTGTTATATCTCTAATTACTTTCTTGTAACATTAATTTAATGAATTTGGTTTGTTTGTTAATACATCAGTGACATCTTGTTTGAAAATGATGTCTTTGAACCTACCCTCAGAAGCAATCGAAAGCTTTTGAACAATATCTCCTTCAGTGACAAAAGACTCCTCATCTATTTAAATAAATGTGTTTAAGCGGCCTTATTGTTTAAATAAACCTTCAACATAACCTTTGCCTGCTAAGTAACAAATTTCACATGTATACATTATAAATGACTGCTTACGTTTCCCAAGTAGTTTAATCACACCTTAAACCTTCTGGCTTGAGAACAGTGACAGATGATTTTTCATTTTTGTCAAATTCTTGGTCTTTTTCTGAAGAAACACTGACGAGTACTGTTTCTATTCATCTCAAATTCTGAAAAAAATGTCCCTATATTTTCATTTAGCTGAAATTCAAGTGAGATTCAAGCATACTTTAAAACTGAAATTTTGTTAATGTAACGGGACTGCAATCTGTTTGCCAGGTACTTATAAAAACACCATTTGGAATTGTTTTTACAGACAAGGTTCGTAGTATGCAAATTCAGCACCACGACCGCTTGTTGTCATCGAGTGAACAAATGTCAACTGACAGTGTCGTCAACTTTGAAATTCATAATTTCCCTTAGACTGGTTCACTGCCAACCTAGACAAACAATACTTTGAATGATAGTCCGATTTGTCCTCCGACGACGTAGTGTAGAAATTATTTTGGAATAGTATCCCAAATCAGTGCCCGCAGCAATCTGTCACTTATTATTGTGTTACCAGTTGGATTATTATAGCATACTACCCCTGTGTATCCTACATTACTTTTCGGCTTGTTTATTTGTTTCAGTATACTGGGGCTGTAAAATTTGTTTTATTCCAGAATCTGTCCTTCGTTAAGCATATGTAACTTCATACCAGCGTACGACTTAAACTTACGTACACTATGAATTGTCAAACCATCTGTTGCGTAACATTTCCAGTGCTGAGATGGCTATATGAGTACGTTCTGAAAGCCAATAAATTGAAAAAAAAAGAACAATTTTTGTAAGTTTCATTTCTATCCACGACAATGGTTCTTTTTGTCTCTTTTAACGGTACATGTATATTTCCTCTTCGAAAGTGGCCAACTGTCGGTCTGTTTTTCTGATAGTTTTTATCTGTTAGCTTCTATACAAGGGAGTATAGGAAGACATTATCCTCAGTATAAGAAAATGTTGGTTATACAATAACTCACCAAGGATGTATTGTGAGGGGACGGACAGACATACTGAAAGTACAAAATTGTTGACGCTCTGGTGGCCAATTGCTGCGGTATTGTCTGTTGGCTTTTGTCCTCCGATCTTCGGCCGACATTTGTTTAGCGATTTTTCTGACTTTTCGACGGCACGAATGGCTATGACAGTGAAAGATTCACCCTCCATTGCTTCTCTCTCTCCCTGTCTCTTCCTCTCTCTAGTTGTCTCCGCTGGCTACAATATCGGAGCTGCAACAGTCTCTTTCTTCCAGTCCGTTAACAGCAGTGAGATATTACAGGGGATCGATCTGTCGATACGCTGTGCTCCGGTGAGTATCGATGGCTGTCAACGTTACAATATTAAAATATCGCATCTGCGTGCATGCTGTATCTGAAACGTGGACACACCCATGAATTTTTCTTACTTGACTTCCTCAGTAGCGATATTACCACCGCCTCCAAAAGGAAATCGTTATCATCCAATAATTCGTTAGTACTTTCACCCAGAGTTTTCTTAGTAAAAGCTGCTCATGTAGGGGTTGTTGGGAAAAAAATATGGAAGCTCCGAAAATACCATACACAATACGAAGTAGGAGACACGCTGGCATTCAAAACAGCTTGGAATCGTGTCGGAATCAAAAAATAACTATCTGTCCCGTAAATCTTCGTACTTTTTGCAAAATAGTGGCAACTTGAAGTAAAGATTAAGGACTTGGATTACGATCTGACATGCTTCTTTCCAAATTAGGCCATAAACAGTCAGTAATAATGAAATCTGATGACTGTGATGGCCAGGGGCGATGTGACAATTCATCGTTCGCAAAAGCAGTCCTGGACGATCCGAGCTGTGTGAAGAAGAGCCCTCTAGTCTTGTAATGCATTGTATCGTGGTCTGGACCTTCTCAGCCAAAATGGTGCATAATCCTTGTCAACAATGCTACCTCGCAGAGCGACCATGGGGCCCATGGAATACCACACTGTAGCCGCCGAAAACATCACCGAAGCCCTACCCTTTTTCACTCTTAGGGCGTGAACACGGCCAGAGGTTGAAACCTGTGTGCAATAAGACTCAGACGACCAAATAAGTTTCTTCCATTGACCCAAAATCCAGGGTTTATGGCTTCGGCGCCACATAATCCCTGTTAGGGGCATTTGTGTAACTGATGAGTGGTTTCGAATTCCAGATCGCCCTTCAATTCCCAGGTTTCAGAGCTCCATTCGTTTTGTTTTGAGTGCGACTTTCAGTTCGGCACTGACGTTTGTAGCTGTCGTTCTCTTATTTTTCGTCAGAGTCATCTTCAATAGACGTACATTACGCTTACTGCGTGCTCACTTCTGTCCGCGTTGTGACTCAGCAGATGATTTTTCATGCTTTCCCTATATGGGTATAAATCATCCTTACTGTGCCTCTTCAAACACCAGATACTTCCGCACACTTAGTTACGGAATCACTCACCATTCGAGCACAAACACTTTGCACATACTTGAATTCACTTAGCTCCGACATAATTCACTCATAACTACTCAAAACTTTTTTCGGGCCACGACTGCCAAATGCATCTTATTGAGGACTTTCCACTGATGCCAAATACAACAGTGCACTTTTAGGCTTGGCTAGCATCTACATTTACAATCAAACACGTATTTCTCGCTGTGTTTTCATGCTTTTGTCCAAACATGGTACATTATTAGAACAAGACAGCAACTAAATATTTTTACAGTTACCTTGTTTACTGGCCATCAAATACTAACACACATGTATCCGGAATCTTGTATCCGTGAAAAATTAAAGTCAACAAGTTTATAAACGAAGCAGAAGGAACTGACAGTTCAAGAAGTCCAGCGTCTATCGCAGAGTGCAAAGAGTAACTCTTGATAATAACGTAGGCAAGTTCAGGGTGTTCCACATGACACAGGCAACGGCGGAACAGATCTACTGAGAAAATGTTTGCTTGGCTATAACCTTATAGTCGGCCACCGCTGACAGAATGCCACGGCAATACAGCAGCGCGAGACGATGAAGCAGAGTCCATCAGAGTGAAGTGATATCCCACTCAGTCGGCAGCGTCAGTGACAGTGAGATCTCGGTGGCTTACGAGAAGAATACAGCTAGTGCCACAACCTGGTTTCCCAGGAACTTCTGTCAGTGAAAGAGGAGTCAAGAAAAGATAATATGTGTCTCAGCTTCGTAGATACTCGACTGTTTCTAAGAAAAAGACGGCCAAATTTTGCGACGCAATTAAGATGCCTTTTGGCAAGCGATAATTTCAGTCGGAGCGGTAGTACAGAGGCTGCGTCGAGGCTTCTAACTTTTGCGTACCGTGTTCAAAACCCGATTATTGTTTTATTTGTTTATTCCTTCATTTATTTTTCATTTATCTACCCATGTTTGTAGAAGGCTACATCACTCGTATGTTTCTCATTAAGTTAGGTGGTACAAGAGGGTTGTATTAATTGTAAAATTCCAACTGTGTTTCAAAATAAGCGTCACATATTTCTTACATAATATCCAGGGTGATTCACGAAGATATCAAAATATTTGCATATCTTCGTGAATCACCCTGAATATTATGTAAGAATTATATGACACTTATTTTGAAACACATTGTAATATGTTATTCTACAAGTAAGGATAAAGAAAAAAGTTCAGATAAACATAGGTCCGCAAAAGTTTAGTTACGGAGTTACGGTTAATACAAGCATTTGTCTGAAATTTAGCAACTTCGCTAATATGAAGCCGTCACAAAACTGTACGAGGTTAAAGTAAAGCTCGATTTCCATTTATTTTGTTGTTATTGCCCTGGTGAATCTAATAAAATGTGTCCCAGGCGTATATCTGCATTAGTTTTCCAGAACATCCAGAGAAGCAAAGAAGTGATTTCGTAAATTTTTTGATTTATTAACTACTTGATCCAATTTGTTTTTTTAAATTCCAGACAATGACAAAAAGTTTTCAACAGAAGTTGTAGAGAAGTTAGTTTTGGAAAAATGATGGTCATAACGTTAAATGAATCTGTATGAATGTGTCAGGTAATTTGCTTTTATTAATACCGTAACACACCTGAATTCATGTTAAACAGGAAAAAACAAAGTTCAGTGTTAAGGAAGTTATACAGCGTACACAGAATTTACAAAATTAAATTTTCTACAAATTCTGTTGAAAACTTGGTGCAATTGTCTAGAATTTAAAAAACAAATTGGGCCACGTAGTTAATAAATTAAAAATTTTACGATATTAATTCTCTGCTTCTCTGGATGTTCCAGAAAACTACTGCAGATACTCGTCTGGGACATATGTTTTATTGGATTCACCAGATCAATAACAACAAAATAATTGGAAATTGTGCTTTACTTTAACCTCGTACAGTTTTGTGATGGCTTCATATTAGCGAAGTTACTAAATTTTAGGCACAATCTTTTATTAATCGTAACTCCGTAGCTAAATGACAATGCGGATCTATGTTTAAATGAGCTTTCTTCTTCACTCTTACTTGTAGAATAACACATTAAAATGTTTGCATATCTTCGTGAATCACCGTCTATATGTGTTTGATACTTTCACTGATTACTATCTATTTAAATTCCCGTATTGTTATATTTCACTCTTGTATCAAGTCCTATATTAATACTTGTATCTTCATTCTTCAAGAAGAAGTGGTGCTTTTCCTTGGATGATACCGATCGTAGGAACATTCGAAAAAATAGAAATTCGCGCTAAGATAGGTTTGTCACAGTGTCAGTTCTTCGTATGAATCTCACTCGGGAAAGAAATGTTAACGTTACTGAAGAGTGCACCCGTTACTAATAATTTCACCTAAAATCATGCATAACGAACCACTTTACCGAAAACTGGCGCTTGCGACAGATTAGGCATCAAGATACATCACAGGAATTTCGCCGAAAACAATTTGAAATAATTTTGTCGTTCATTTATTGTTTCTATTTCTAATTGATTCGCCAGAAGTACAGTTAGGACAAAATATATCGAAAAACATTCGTGTAGTAATCTTCTATGGATATGGGTAGAAAAACGAAGAAACAAAAATGAAAATAATAATCGTGTTTCGAAAAAGGGGCACAAAAGTGCAAAGCCGCGATCATAGCCTCTGCGACATTGCTTCGTATGAATTATTAACTCGCTGAAAGTCACACAAAATACGTCGAAAGCTTTGACCGTTGTTTTCTCAGAAACCGTCATGTAGCCACATATACGCCGAGACACGTGTTCGCTTACTTTAAACCTTCTTCCACTTAGAGAAGTTCCTGGGAAATCGGGTTATGGCACTTGCCGTTCTTTCCTCGTCAGCATAGCCGCGATGAACTACTGGAGGTGGCTGTCCGAAGAGGATTTCTGCCTGCTCTGTAGCCGGTTACGTCACTGTATCCATAGTTCTTGCGAAACAGTTACAGGAGTCGACAGCAAATGAAGGAATTGTCGATGGAGTACAACATCTCTGAGAAATGCTCGTGAGGACTCTATATCATCACATGTCGACTTATTTGATATCATTTATAACAGTTGAGAGTCAGTTTATAGAAATGCTCAATCGCAATGACTAAGTTGCAGCTATCTTTGGTTTCGCCAAGGTAGAAGTTTAAAGTAATCGCGTCCACTGACAATGTTTTGAATTCAGTACGGTTGTTGTTGCTGAGCGCCAGTGCTGAACAATGTTGCCAAATCGGTTTTTTGTGGTAACTCTGGCTTATTTTTAATATCATTTAGCTGGGAAATGAGTGATTTAGCTGTGGTCCGGAAATTTGGCTTATCTCACAGTCAGTGATGTCTTTTTTAGCTTTTTTCCCCTTCACAACAGGAAAACATTAAAATGCATGATTATTAAAGGAAAATTACTTGCGCTGAACTAAGATTTCAATACTCACTTCAATAATCCATGAAAATGTATTATAAGATTAAATTAAAAAGCAAAACAAAGCAAACTAAAGCTTTATTGCGATGTGTTCTGGGCTCGTCAGCATACGCATACACAATACCAAAAACATAACTATAATAAATAAACGACTGAGAGACTTATTAGGTTAGCACAGCATAGCATCACAACTTCACTATAACGAAGAAAGACGTTCTAAGCAAAGTAGACTTTGATTTATGCAGGATGAATCAGAAGCCATACGCTTCACAGAGGCAATAAATAATGTACCAGCGACTGAACTGAGGAAAGGAACAGCGAACTTCGATTCAGTACAGTAGTTTGCTACGTGTAAGAAATAATATGACATTACAGTGCCGACATTGTGAAGTTTGCCTTGTAAGTAGCTTGCAGAAACATTATTTATATTTTTGGTCTGACGAAATGAAAGTTATGGGAAAGGAACTGATGTGTGGATGTTTATTTAAATACCTATTTACGTCAAAATATCAAGCTTTAAAAAGGGGCTGACATTTTATATGCTTCTCACAGAAATAAAATCTCAATTGTTGTATCTGCAGTCGAAGTGTTATTGCATCCAGAAATAATTTCTTTAATAAGATGCACAAGGCACGCCTGTAAATTATTAATCTTTTGTGCCTTCTGTCCAGCTATTAACGTGGCACACACTTTAGGATACGATGCAAAATTCTGTGGAACAGTTATTTCCCGAAATTGTTTTAAACTGAGTTATGTACCTGATCCGAAAGGTAAAAATAATCTATCAAACTAATATCAGCATTGATTACGTTCTGACTTGTTGTGTATGAAATATGATCAAATTGCTCCTCATATACACTCCTGGAAATAGAGAAAAGAACACATTGACACCGCTGTGTCAGACCCACCATACTTGCTCCGGACTCTGCGAGAGGGCTGTACAAGCAATGATCACACGCACGGCACAGCGGACACACCAGGAACCGCGGTGTTGGCCGTCGAATGGCGCTAGCTGCGCAGCATTTGTGCACCGCCGCCGTCAGTGTCAGCCAGTTTGCCGTGGCATGCGGAGCTCCATCGCAGTCTTTAACACTGGTAGCATGCCGCGACAGCGTGGACGTGAACCGTATGTGCAGTTGACGGACTTTGAGCGAGGGCGTATAGTGGGCATGCGGGAGGCCGGGTGGACGTACCGCCGAATTGGTCAACACGTGGGGCGTGAGGTCTCCACAGTATATGGATGTTGTCGCCAGTGATCGGCGGAAGGTGCACGTGCCCGTCGACCTGGGACCGGACCGCAGCGACGCACGGATGCACGCCAAGACCGTAGGATCCTACGCAGTGCCGTAGGGGACCGCACCGCCACTTCCCAGCAAATTAGGGACACTGTTGCTCCTGGGGTATGGGCGAGGACCATTCGCAACCGTCTCCATGAAGCTGGGCTACGGTCCCGCACACCGTTAGGCCGTCTTCCGCTCACGCCCCAACATCGTGCAGCCCGCCTCCAGTGGTGTCGCGACAGGCGTGAATGGAGGGACGAATGGAGACGTGTCGTCTTCAGCGATGAGAGTCGCTTCCGCCTTGGTGCCAATGATGGTCGTATGCGTGTTTGGCGCCGTGCAGGTGAGCGTCACAATCAGGACTGCATACGACCGAGGCACACAGGGCCAACACCCGGCATCATGGTGTGGGGAGCGATCTCCTACACTGGCCGTACACCACTGGTGATCGTCGAGGGGACACTGAATAGTGCACGGTACATCCAAACCGTCATCGAACCCATCGTTCTACCATTCCTAGACCGGCAAGGGAACTTGCTGTTCCAACAGGACAATGCACGTCCGCATGTATCCCGTGCCACCCAACGTGCTCTAGAAGGTGTAAGTCAACTACCCTGGGCAGCAAGATCTCCGGATCTGTCCCCCATTGAGCATGTTTGGGACTGGATGAAGCGTCGTCTCACGCGGTCTGCACGTTCAGCACGAACGCTGGTCCAACTGAGGCGCCAGGTGGAAATGGCATGGCAAGCCGTTCCACAGGACTACATCCAGCATCTCTACGATCGTCTCCATGGGAGAATAGCAGCCTGCATTGCTGCGAAAGGTGGATATACACTGTACTAGTGCCGACATTGTGCATGCTCTGTTGCCTGTGTCTATGTGCCTGTGGTTCTGTCAGTGTGATCATGTGATGTATCTGACCCCAGGAATGTGTCAATAAAGTTTCTCCTTCCTGGGACAATGAATTCACGGTGTTCTTATTTCAATTTCCAGGAGTGTAGTTGAAGTTACGTAACTACCTTATTGGATTTTCATATACATCCCTCCACCTCTTAAATACCTTACAAAGCATAACTATTGCAAAAATAAAACAGCACAATAATACAGCTTGTTTCATTTCAGCTTTCTTCGCAGACAAATTTGTCTTATTTTCTTTTGGAAAGTTGGCAACACTGCTGGGCGGCAGCGGTCAATCTGCAGTCGGCAAGCAAAGCTGTGTCGCCAGAGCTGCGCAGTCGGTTGCGAATCTCGGTGAAAGTTGTTTCTCTGTTTTTGTTTACAATTACTTGCGCCGCGTTACTTCATTTGAGAGTTTCAGTGCGGAATGTTAGAAATCGCATACTGGCACACAGAATATTAATTAATTGTGAATGTTTTTAAGTATTAGCTGTGCCGTGTTTACTACAGTAAACAGTACCGTTCGTGACCTCCTGACAATAACTGTTCTCCACAATTCTCGTCATTATCAGTTTCCTCAAAGCATCGCTCATTGGATTGTATCTGTCTCTTAATGAATGAAGTTGAGAGAGGCGGCAGTATCGTCGTATTTCTAGCACGCAACCGACTGTCGTGTTATAGCCTCTAAGTCAATAATCATTAAGACGGAAATAAGATGCATTACACCAGTAAATTGGAATTTGTTAAAAGAAATTTCTACCGTTAGACTGTCAATTGTGTTATAGCCTCTTTAAGTCAATAATCATTAAGACGGAAATAAGATGCATTACACCAGTAAATTGGAATTTGTTAAAAGAAATTTCTACCGTTAGACTGTCAATTGTTCATTTATTCATAAGAGTCACGATTTAGGCTTTATAGCCATTCTCAAGTGCATATTGATATGTTAAAATATGTCTGACCTGTCTTTGAAATGTCATCGTCGAAAAAACCTATTTAGAGTTTTATAGACCAGTTGTCGTATTACAGAATATGAGTATACATCGAAGATACATAATATGGCTGATATTGTGCACAGGAAGAAATCATCATGACACAGTATGGCATATTTGACAGCTAATATATTTCTGTGACCTACATTCGTCACCTCTATTCATGTTCCTAATGAACAGAAATATGACTACAGGTCACAGGAATATATCAGCTGTCAAATACGCCTTACTGCATGTTAACGATTTTTCTCACTGTGCACAATGTCAGCCATATTATGCATCTTCGATACATACTCGTATCCTGTAACATGACAACCGGTCTATAAGACCAAAAATACGTTTTTTTCGACGATGACATGTCAAAGATAGGCCAGGCACATTTTAACATTTCAACATACACTTGAGAACAGATATAAAGCCGAAATTCATGACTGCGTAAGATAAAGGAACAAGTAGTTTCTTTAAAATATATATATATGACTGTGGTCCCCCACGAAAAATAGTCAATTGAAAGTTTCTTGTCTTGTGACTAAATTGTGAAATAATGCCACGAACTTAGGTTTCTAGGAGACGTGACTCAACTCCCCCTAGACAAGAAAACCAGATCGTATCAATAGAAGACGAAGGAGTCCAGTGCTCGTTGTTGCCACAGAATAACAAGTAAAACAAAATCCTATCAGAAGAGGAAGTGCAATTGCTCATTTTTCACAAAATAGTAAGTAAATTATCCTTGTACTTGGCCACTGTGCATAAATGCAATGTCAACACAGTAAAGTTAACCAGCTGGGTATATGATCTATTACATTTATTTTTAAACGGTCGTCCAACCAGGAAAAGTTGTAGGACAACTGTAAGTACATTGAAATCTAAGTGAAGTCCGCCTGTTACAGGAATTTATTTGCACTGTATGCTTCCGGAAAGTAGCAACAAACTGACAGAGGGCAATGTTATCTGACTATCCGATTAAACTACCAAGAATTACGCTAACATTCTGAGAGGTACCAAAATTTACTTGGAAGGCTGCATAGAGATTATAGCTCGAAGATCATTATCTGTGCCACTCAAGAATTCAAAGTGAAAGAATCGAAAGTTACAATTTACAACAAATCACATTGGCCACACAGTTTGCTTCCTAGAAACACGCAAACTCAGAATATGGATAGCGCTACCTCAGATTGCGAACTTATTTTTTCTCAAGAACAACAAAGTGTGCTTAACGGTACCAGAGGGCTACTAGAACACAATACCTACAAATTACCTCTCTAGAGCGAAGCCGGCCGCCGATTCCTCTAATCTACTTGGTCCTTTCCATTTCTCCATTTCAAAAGGAGACGGATCTATTGTGTTGCCAATGTGATTGAGAATTGTTGCTCAAGTCATAAAAAATTAGTAGCAAGAACATGTAACTTCCTGCTTTTACTTATAAGACGCGCATGTTTAAACACGAAGTTGGTACTGGGCCAAAGCAATGTCTTCACGAATTATCAGTCTTCTGTACCAAGAAAAAGTATGTCAAAAGAGACGAAATTCTAGACTAAATATTTGGAGCAAACAAACCGGAC
Organism: Schistocerca americana; assembly: GCF_021461395.2. Classification (NCBI taxonomy): domain Eukaryota; kingdom Metazoa; phylum Arthropoda; class Insecta; order Orthoptera; family Acrididae; genus Schistocerca; species Schistocerca americana. The sequence continues at coordinate 448,500,295 of NC_060125.1, read as the reverse complement.
TCTTCCACAATGCTCGGATGACCACGGTGCCTTGCTCCCTGATGTTCTCACAGAAAGGCCAAAATATCATGTTCAATTATTATCTGGATGGCTGCGGCATTCACTGACCGTAGGGGGTAAAGGAGCCAGCTTGGCTTTCAAAAGCCACGGTGCAGGTCTCTGCGAGAACTGATTTTATTCCCAAAGGAGGCAATCTTACGTAATAAGATTCTCTGACTGCCTTCAGCCGAGAAAAGAGGCCACAGAGACGTTCCTGGTGGCCCACTGTGACGGTATGGAGTGTACGGGGCCACTTATCTAAACACGCAGTCCCAAAACTTTGACTAATGCAACCACGAAACAATGGCAGAAAATGAATTAATGTCGCATACCAAAATATGGCAGTAATGTCAACAGTCAGTTACAGTGCTCCATAACACATAAGACAGGTCTAGCAGACCAACTGAAAGCTCAAGAAACTAAAATTCAAGGTAACTTTTTGGCGCATTTATGGAAAATATGTGTGTGAGGGACACATTCCTCTACAGAGTCCAAGTGGTGCAATCAAGTTGCTTAAAGTTTATGATTTATTTCTAGAGGTCAAGGTAAGGGCTGATGGTTATTAAACTGGGAATTTCAAGTAAGTTGATTGAGATCTGGAACAATTCTCCAAATCTGTAATTTTGGAAAAAACTAATCTGTCCAATTCAGTGTCCTCTTACATTGATGTTCTCATCGTTGTTAGTATCCTAGATCAGTCAGAGTGTGTGTGTGTGTGTGTGTGTGTGTGTGTGTGTGTGTGTGTGTGTGTGTATGTGTTCAAAAATGGTTCAAATGGCTCTAAGCACTATGGGACTTAACATCTGAGATCATCAGTCCCCTAGACTTAGAAACTACTTAAAATTAACTAACCTAAGGACATCACACACATCCATGCCCGAGGTAGGATTCGAACCTGCCACCGTATCAGCAGCACGGTTCCGGACTGAAGGGCCTAGAACCGCTCGGCCACAACGGCCGGCTGTGTGTGAGTGTGTCTTCTGTGTGTGTGGCTGCTTGAAATATGATCGTATTATTTTGTTTTAACTGTCCACGACGTTGATTATTTGGATCTCTGTAATATTCACTAAGGAATTGAAGTTTGTTTTTACTTTTTAATACATTGTGTGTTTGAAGTGGCTGTTTGAATGCAGCCTAAGACCAATAAATAAAAAAATTTGTTGAAGACTATAATTTGTTTTGTTAGTGCACTTTTAAGTTTATTCACAGTAAACTACTTCAATGTATTTAGTGCCAAGTTCAGTAATTGTCAGTACAACAGTAATTAAAAATGTGTACCCGTCCACACCTGCCAAATCTCAAAAATCTGAAACTGATAAAAGTGAAAAATGGTTCAAATGGCTCTGAGCACTATGCGACTTAAGTTCTGAGGTCATTAGCCGCCTAGAACTTAGAACTAATTAAACCTAACTAACCTAAGGACATCACACACATCCATGCCCGAGGCAGGATTCGAACCTGGGACCGGAGCGGTCGCTCGGCTCCAGACTGTAGCGCCTAGAACCGCACGGCCACTCCGGCCGGCGTAAAAGTGAACACTGCCAATATTTGTTCTTAGGAAAAATTGGCTAGCTAGTAAAAACTACCATAAAAACCTGCCTTAGAAAGTTTGCTATAAACTATAAATGCAGTTAAAAGCTTGAGTATTACAAGTTTTTACCTTTCTTCTTTTCTTATCGGAAACTAAAGTACAATATAGTAAACTTGGGGATAAGTGATATCAAAAGTTTGCAAGGGAACCAAATTGCTGCAGACACCTTCATATTAACGTTGTTCTATCGGCAAATGCTCGAACAGTTTTGCGAAGAAACATAGTCCATTCTGTAATGTCAGATCCGGTTATTTGTCCATCGTGTTTATTCGAAATAGATCTCGCGAGAAAGTGTTTTCAGAATTAACTGTCCACGTTTACAATGAAGAAAAGTCACAGTAGTATTATTGCGGGATGACGCTATTTTTTTCTGCTGTCGAGAAAACATTTAATTAACTTCTTATCTGAGTGTATCATTACTGCGCTTAATAGAACTACTGAAAAGCAGCCAGTAATATGATTCATTTACACAGGCTATGCGCAGGACGTAAGAAAACTATATATACGAATTTGAAGAGTTATTTGAGGAGATAAAACGGAATACATCTGTTGCGTGACACAAATAGGTACGTCGTGTCCCCGACAACGGTCGTTAAAGGGATCGAGCCTGGACTCACATTAGGCCAATCTTCAGAGCTGTTTTCACTGCATCATATGCAACGCGTTGACGTAGGAACCTGATTTTAAACACCATTACGTCCTGCTGCTAGAAAGGTTAGGTATTCATTACTGACGACGTCCGCAGTTCGTGTTCTAGCGGCGAGCGTTGCTGCCTGTGGATCACGGGGTCCCGGGTTCGATTCCCGGCCGGGTTGGTGATTTTCTCTGCCTGGGGACTGGGTGTTTGTGTTGTCCTCATCATTTCATCATCATTATCATTGGTGGCTAGAAGAATCTGAAGTCATTTTGACTATTTTTCGGCCGTGACTGTCTCAATAAATATGTAAAGGTTTTTTAAATTACCGCTACCAGTCACAAACTTTGTGAACTACTGTATTATCTTTTTATTTTGCTACATGTTTCGAAGGAATACCTCATCTTCAGGTTAAATGGCATTACAAAAACAATTTCACGATAAGATTATATTGATGACACATAGTCTTTTCATAAATGCTGTGTTATCTTTGTTCTTCTGTGTCATCAATGTAATCTTATCGTGAAATTGTTTTTGTAATGCCATTTAGCCTGAAGATTAGGTATTCCCTCGAAACATCTAGCAAAATAAAAAAAATAATACAATAGTTAACAAAGTTTGTGACTGGTAGCGGTAATTTAAAAAACCTTTACATTTGGTGGCTAGATTGGGTTGGGTAAAAAAATTGAACTGTGTAAAAATTGGGACTTTGTACAGGTGCTGATGACCGCGCAGTTGAGAACTCCTCAAACCAAACATTATCATCATCACCATCATCATTACTCCTGCTGACAGTGTCCGCGTCAGTGTATAAACAAATAGATTATTGTTGTTTATGTTACGTTGTGTTTACATGAAAGTGTCTACTGACGTTTACATATTATTGATGGCACATTACACTCTAACCGAGTTAGATGATATGCAACTGATTTATGAGGAGCCACGATGCAACAGTCGAGCGGCGAGGTATCTGTATATGAAAAACTTTCTGCGAAGGAGTTTACCATATGACGATATATTTCAAAGACTTGATGACTGTCTCCGTGAAACAGGATTTACTAGGCCAGATCGGTAAACTTATAGGCCTCACACTGCGCGACCAGTTCAGTTTAAGAAGGTTATGTCCAGTAAATTGAAGGTAACCGCAGCACAGCACACGATGCATATCAAGGAATGTAAATATCTCCTACGCCGATATGTGAAACAGATCTGCATCCACTGAAAAGGTGCACGACATATCAGCTGATGACTATCCCTAGCACGTGGAATTCTGCTAATGGTTTCTATACCAAATTGTAAACGTCCCTGACTTACAGACATGCATTTTGTTTAGTGATGAAGAAAGTGAGTCAGGAAAATAAGACGGGCACAGCAGGCATGCCTGGAAGTCAGAAAACGCTTAAGGCATCTCACGTGTTCCACCATCAACAGAAGTTTGGCATAAATGTGTGGGCAGGTATTGTTAAGGACCATGTGATTGACCTGTATCTTCTGCCCAACACTCTCGGTGGAGGAAATTACCGCGTCTTTCTCTGTGAAGGACTACGAGTAATGTTGGAAAATGTCCGTCTTGCAACAATCAGTTAGTGATTATGATTCCAAAATGACGAGGCCTCAAAACACTGTCACTCATGTCAGAGAACATTTAGGCAGTATTCTTCCCAATCGCTGAATTGGAAGGGCTGGACCAGTACCGTAGGCACTGTGGGTTCCCGACCTCTCTTATGGATATGGATTCCTTTGTGTGTGTGTGTGTGTGTGTGTGTGTGTGTGTGTGTGTGGAGTGGGGAGGGGAGGGGAGGGAGGAGGGGGAAGGAAAGGGGATGAGATAGCACTGGGTGTATGAGAGACCAGCCGACACTCTAAAAGAGCTGGTTGCCCGTTTGTCTGAAGCTCCAGCCATTATTCGTGGAACACCACGCTGTTTTGAGCGTGCTAGACAATCATTAGCACGTAGATGCCCATTGTGCAGCATTGTAAACGGATGACTTTCTCAGCAACATCTCTAAAACAGTATTTGTGGCATAGAAGTTTGAACATAGTTTCTGAACATGCTAGCTTCTAAATCTTCATGGATCCGTAGCGGGTAAGCGGTGGTTCTACGACAGTTTTCTCACATGATTTTTTTGTTTTTATCTCCTCTAAACGTTCTAAAATTCTGTATACGAAAATTTGTACACCCTATATAATACCGCTTTGATTGGTACGACAGTAATTTCTTTGTTCTCATCATAGAGTAATGCATCAGTCCATCTACGGAAATAAGTACGTAATATACCGGGTGATCAAAAACGTCAGTGAGTGCGCATGACAATCGTGTATAAAAGTAGCTGTAATGAGAGAGAGAATCAGATGCGCCAGCAGTCACAGCATGTTGACGTTACCTGAAAAGGCGCTTTTATTTGAAGCTGTATTATCAGAATGGGGAATGTGCTAGTTCAGCGTTACGATCCTATCGCCATAGGAAGGGGATTCGAATGGGTAAAGGTTCGTTGACAAATCCAGCTGTGGCGAGAATGATTTCGAAGTTCGAAGCCACGGGTTGTTTAGACGATAGACCACGTAGTGGCCGACCGAGCACAAGGCGTAATGCTGCTGAGACAGTTCAGAAAGAAATGGAGACTGTAGCGGGTTCGTCTATGCACGGGGAAGTCAGCGCTTGTGCAGTCGCACGTCGCACCGGCATTCAATACGCTACTGTTTGGTTGGCACTTTGGCGTACCCTCCGGTACTATTCGTACAAAATCCATCGGCATCATGAACTGTTACCTGGCGATTTAGTGAAGCGGAGGGCATTTGCGGTGTGGGCGTTTCAAAAGATGGCGGAAGATGACGATTGGTTGAGTAACGTCTTGTGGGCCGACGAAGCTCATTTCACGCTCCGAGGGTCTGTCAACGCCCACAACTGCAGAATTTGGACTACCCAAAATCCTAGAACTGTCGTGGAAACTCCATTGCACGACGAGAAAGTCACGGTATGGGTTGGATTTACCACATCTAACGTTATCGGGCCATTTTCTTCGAGGAAATGCGTGATTCTGGTTTTGTAACTGCTACCGCGACGGGTGAGAGGTACGCCGATATGTTACAGAATCGTATCATCCCCAACCTGGCTGATGAACACCTGCTGGAACATACGATGATTATGCAGAAAGGCGCTCCACCCCATATTGCTAGACGCGTGAAAGATCTCTTGCGCGCGTCGTTTGGTGATGATCGTGTGCTCAGTCGCCACTTTCGTCATGCTTGGCCTCCCAGGTCCCCAGACCTCAGTCCGTGCGATTATTGGCTTTGGGGTTACCTGAAGTCGCAAGTGTATCGTGATCGACCGACATCTCTAGGGATGCTAAAAGACAACATCCGACGCCAATGCCTCACCATAACTCCGGACATGCTTTACAGTGCTGTTCACAACATTATTCCTCGGCTACAGCTATTGTTGAGGAATGATGGTGGAAATATTGAGCATTTCCTGTAAATAACATCATCTTTGGTTTGTCTTACTTTGTTATGCTAACTATTGCTATCCTGATCAGATGAAGCGCCATCTGTAGGACATTTTTTGAACTTTTGTATTTCTTTTGGTTCTAATAAAACCCCATGTCATTCCAAGCATGTGTATCGATTTGCACCTCTCTATCAGAATTATTCCGTGATTTATTAAGTTTTCAAATTTCTACTGACTTTTTGATCACCCGGTATATCAATGAAGGCGTGATGGGTCCACAATCGTTCACAAGTTTCCAGCGTCAAGCTGACAATGCACAGAAAAAATTACATTTAAATTATTCTTACGTGGTTGTAACCTCAAAGCATAATAGGGGGTCATATCAGCAGCATCGCAAGGCGAAACAAAACGCAGATTCACATATGTAGACAGTGTGCCGTATAGCTGTGTTCCAAATACGTCTTTATGTTTTATGTATCATCTGCTTAAGGTGGAAATGAGGAAACATTTTGTGAATGTATGTTGAAATCCATACTGCACCATGTGCCTTTATATGATGGCACGTTATTATCACAATAATTTGGGCAACGAAGAGCTTGAAAAAACACCCTCACAACAAAATTCGGTGATCGGTCCAGTGAGTGGAGTGGTATATTAGAATCATACACGGTTTAAATAGTTTTACCGTTGACATAGCTGACCATTCTGTTTGTTTTATATCAAAGTCACGTTCGTAAAACAATAATAAATGACGTCGAATTTTCAGTTTGATAATATTTCATCAAGGCAAGTTCATGTGCACCAATAGCTTGCATACAGCGACATACCTCAGTTAGTCACACAAATAGGTATATTTGAGTAAAAGTCTGCGTTTGCAGATTGTTACGTTCCGTGGTTTCAACCGATGACGTTTATGTCCCTCTTGTCAAGTGACGGCTGTTGTGTAAGAGCACAAGAGCGTGCGTACAACCTAACTTCTGACAGCTTGCTGATTTATTGGTTAGTTTTCTTTGAATGTTGTTAAATGTAATGTATATGGGGTAATCTGAAATATACAGCACTAAAACTACCACGGTGTGCTACATTGCTTCCCTAGGCTCGGTGAAACTTGGCATCAGGCTGGCAACCACACCATCAGTTCTGCATGTTTTAAGGACCTTTTGCGCATGCGTAACTGGCGTGACGTAATTATCTTATGGGCCAAATACATACAGATTTGATAAACGACATGCATAGTTCACGGCATGCACAGATAGCCCTTTTTACTCAACTACGAGTTTCAGTGAATGCCACCAGCAGCAGACTTTTGTCTCCATTGACTTGTCAGAAATCCCACTAGCAGTAGCACACTCCTCAGATATGCCAATTCACTCACTATGGCGCAAAATTAGATCGGGCTTCAGTATATATTATAATTATACTAGTAGAAAAACCTATTTTGGGGACTAGTAGGGAGAAGGCGTCGTCACTCCACTTCTGATATCAAACTGATATGCAAATTAATTAAATTAATCAATTACGCACCCCCACTGCCGCCCACACCCGCCCCCCGACCACACCCACCACCGCCCCAAATGACGTCACGTGTTTTTATCAGCTACACGTGTGCCCCATCACCCCCCCCCTTGCCCCCTCCCCCCTCCGCCGCTCACCACCAACCTACCCTATTGGCTTAAATATTGAATTTTGGAGGGAATTTCGAATTTTGGCGGGAATTTCCTTGTCCCAGGGCTGTGCTGACATCCCACCCCACCCCTCACGCCGAAATTGGCGGGAAATTAAAATTAGTGGGAAATTAGAATTGGCGGTGCCCTTTCCAGGACTTGAAAACTGGTCCTCCTGGGCGGGAGGCCCAAGTGCACTGCCCCCTAACACAATTAAACTACCAGAGGCACTTGAAATCTATTGGAAATTAAAAATGGTTGTGCCATTCCTGGGACTCGTAACCTGATTCTACTGGATGGAAAGTCCAAGTGGATCCTCAACACATGGAAACTGTCCAAATGCGGGAGAGGAAGGTTATGTTTGTGTACTTTATTTATTTTGGTTGGGAAACTGGTGCAAAGATCGATATTAATTACCTACTTAATCACAAATATCAAGCCTAATTACACAACTATATGCACAGCACTACACAAGGACGGCTTAAAAGCACAATACCGCTCAAAAACTAACGATACCATACAACTGGAATTATCCTGCTGGAAAAAAATTTCGCAGTATCACTCGAAACTAGCGACAGACACACTCAAACACTGCCCGACACCTACAAGCTGGCGGGAAAAAGGCTGAGGTGTAAGGTACTATCTTTATTCTTTTTCGTGGGAAATACGTCCAACAGACGAGATGCTGGTGATGGACAGAGAGGAGTTTCATATCAGTGTATTACCTGCAAGCATACAGTATCTTTCGCTGTTTGACATCAGAGTTCGCTACAGATGCCTGCTCTAAAACCATCCCGCAGCCCAGGTAATCAAAGCCAATACACGCTACCACAACTCATGAAAAAAAATGCGTCACAGTTCTAATTACACTTAGAAATTGTCATGAAAAAACCAGCACTCATAATGAACGGTTCATAATGCAGCACATGTACTGGGGGGAAATCGTCATCCTACAAGACTGTAGGGGGGGGGGGGGGTTGGTAGTTGAATGTGCATGCTTGTTGATGTACAATCACAAATTGCCGAAACCCATGGACTTCTCACTTCCCCTCACGCCTCCCCCTCCCCCCCCCCCCCCATCTACAATGCTCAGCCGAGCGTCTTGCGCCCACCCTCTTAGGCAACTGCCTGCACTCGGCTTTGCACCAATTGGCGACTGCCTTAGGGCGACGATCCTATGCCTGCACAATAGCATGTATAGTCAACTAAACAAAAGGAGATAAAAGGATGGCCACCTCAAGTGCAACTTGTTCGTCTAAAATATAGCGACAGAGCCCCCACATGCGGCCCCCGTTCCCCCCCCCCCCCCCCCCCCCCTCGCGGCAGAGAGCGTCTGTGTCTGGCGACAACCATAACAGACACGCCGCCCCTCCCCCTCGCCTGCAGCAGTCTGCCATTCGTCGATGGAGAACGATTGTATTTCATGTCAACGCCCATCTATTAAAACAAGCAAAACACATTTGCGGCCACAATAAATGTCCTTTTTCCACGAAAATAGGTAAAATGCATTTTCTTTTAGTTTTATGAGGAAAATTGGTATAGTTTTTACATTCGACTACTATTTGATAGGCAAATTAATTAAATTGATCATGAGAGTCACTTTGTACGTCGGGTAATTTTTTTTTGCAGCAGTCGGATTACACACACCAAGTAGGACAACTGGAAATCCATGGAGAGAACACGATGTTCTTTTCGAGGAACGCTACTGAAAAATGACACCTGAAGTTGACTACAGAGGGATTCTACAACCCACAACATACATTTCGCGTAAGGACTGCGCTATTAAAAAAGGCGATCATAACGACAATGAAATTTTCACTCTGCAGCGGAGTGTGCGCTGATATGAAACTTCCTGGCAGATTGAAACTGTGCACCGGGCCGAGACTCGAACTCGGAGTCTTTGCCTTTTGAGGGCAAGTGCTCTACCAACTGAGCTACCCAAGCACGGCTCACGCCCCGTCCTCACAACCTTAATTCCGCCAATACCTCGTCTCCTATCTTCCAAACTTCGCAGAAGCTCTCCTGCATACCTTGCAGAGCTAGCACTGCTGGAAGAAAGAATATTGCGGAGACATGGCTTAGCCACAGCCTAGAGCATGTTTCCAGAATGAAATTTTCACCCTGCAGCGGAGTGAACGCTGATATGAAACTTCCTGGCAGATTAAAACTGTGTGCCGGGCCGAGACTTTGCAAGGGCAAAGGTCCCGAATTCGAGTCTCGGTCCGGCACACAGTTTTAATCTGCCAGGAAGTTTCATATCAGCGCACACTCCGCTGCAGAGTGAAAATCTCATTCTGGAAACATTCCCGAACCTTGATATCGAAAGTGGAATGACACCGCCATCTCCCTACTATTTTGGGGTATTCTCATTGAGATTCAGTATACTAAATTTCGGATTTTATCGTACAGTAATCCATCTGGGGCACTGAGAACCACAAAGCACATCATTGTCGATTGTAAGACTGTAACATTTATTCGTGCTTCTGACATCTTTTGATATTATGATGGGTTAGGTTTATCTGTATTGTAGGCTCAGACTGTATGTATATATGAACATCCATGATAAAGTGTCTCATTGGTTCCTTTTATATTCAGTTAAATGTGGGATCGACGGTGGTGTGCTTTCAGCTCTTTTGGCCTTCAGCACCTCATTTGTATTCTAATCAAATGATGTTATTGGTAGATAGTGCTACTAGAATTTAATCATTTCTTTATATGGCAGTTTGTGTTTGGAGTTGGTTGTTTACGGTGCAGGAATCGGCTTTCCTGTGCAGTGTCTACATTAACTCTGCTGAAAATATTTTAAGTGCTAACAGAAAAGAAAATTACCAGGGAAATTTAGCCACAAAGGAACTACGGCATCCCAGACCATACCCATTGTGTGAGGGAGTGAGGGAATCAAATAAGGGTGATTGTAAGCGAATATTTAACAAAGAAATGTGTAATAAGCGTTAGTTGTTGTGTAGGTACAACGTAAGAATGTGTGATTTTCAGCCTGGGCGTTAACTTGTCATCTAATACATGTATTTGGGAACTTATGCACTTCTCCAAAAAAATAAAAAGCAAAAAGACTCCCACTTACACAACAATGGAAATGGAGAGTAGTGAAAACTTAAACATTATTTCATTCCTGCCATAGACTGTGCTTAATTATGTACAAAACAACAAAATTCCACGAAACGAGTCTTTCCCTTTCTCAGACAAGTTATGCATATAATAATAATAATAATAATAATAATAATAATTATTATTATTATTATTATTATTGTTGTTGTTGTTATTATTGTTATTGACAAAAGCTCAAGTTGTATAAATATGATAAGCATAACTGTTATACAGGATGTACTATTACTTTCATAATCTCATATCTATCTGAATTTAAAAATTTGTGAATGCTCATATTGTATACATACCAGCTGTCACTGCTCTTGTCCACATCAGATGTACATCTAAATATGCATCCATACCCCCTAATCTGGGCTTGTGCTCTGTCTCTAATGACCTCATTGCCCAATTCCTCCACTTCATTATCTTCACGTGAAGAACTGCACTATTGAAACTTTCAATGTCATTGCTCATGAACTACGAAAATGAGATACAGCTCATAAACAGTGACAGTGAAAATTTAAATAGTGTGGTTTCTCTAAGTGGAGTTAATGGAGAAATAAAGAAAAATTACGAACTGTGAGAGGAAAACAACTATAATGCAAAACACAAAAAACCCTCAAAACTGCAGCAAATGGTAACAAGAAAGTAAATAAAAACCAATTGATGATGCTGAAACTTCAAAGAAAAGTGTTTGGGTAATAGAAGACAATAAAAATTATGTTTTTCTCACGCGTATACCATCCAAAATCAAAGTTGTTCATGATCTTTGTGATTACTAAAAAGTTGTGTGGATAGATTCACTCAAAACGGTAATGACTCATTTCATTTCAAAATTTGGTAGGTCTATCCAAAGGCTGACATATTTGGAGAAGAGTAGTGCAATTAGGGTATTGTGATGTTGTTATTACTTTTAATGATTGAATGGATGGTAGATTAAAAAATAATGAAATATTACAAATAACAGTGGGACAAAATATGAAAAAATGTGGTGAATGAACTCTTTCAAAAAAAGGACAGAATTTTCCACCAAAAAGGCCAGAAAAGCAAGAAAAAGGTCGAAACTACAAAAGAAAGAAATGGCTCTGAGCACTATGGGACTTAACATCTATGGTCATCAGTCCCCTAGAACTTAAAACTACTTAAACCTAACTAACCTAAGGACATCACACAACACCCAGTCATCACGAGGCAGAGAAAATCCCTGACCCCGCCGGGAATCGAACCCGGGAACCCGGGTGTGGGAAGCGAGAACGCTACCGCACGACCACGAGCTGTGGACACAAAAGAAAGAAAGCAAGGAAAGAAGACAAACATGTACACTACTTACCTGGGCAGTTTTAGTTCATGGAAGGCATCCTAGCATACTGTAAAGTACTTTTCAAGTTTTGAAGTTGATTTTCTCAGTTCATATACATAGAAAATGGTTTCCCTGGTATAGTTTTGTTTAATTAATACATCACCTTATAATTTTTGGAGGATGCTGCACTTACATTGGTCCACAACACACACTAGAATGTCCCTTAAGATAGAAAACTTTTTATGTTATGAAATTTTAATTTCTGTAAATATGGAAAAAGTGGCCAAGGAACTCACTTTATTATAAAATAATTACCACATCGACTGACTTGACAGCTGTAGTAAATATCCTCCTTGTGTATTGTATCTATAAATCCAATGAGAATAAACTCCAAATGTTTCTTATAAACTGAGTTATCAAGGAAACCGTGAAATATATCTTTTGCAGAGTTGTATTTTAATTTTTTAACTAAAAAAATCTGGAAACTTATTATTTAACCAAATGTCTGTCTTTATCATTTCTTCACACAATAAATTTCATGGAATTATTGTTTATACTTTTTGAGGAACAGATGTCTGTATTTACTGTAACTTCACTATGTGATAACAGTATGTACCCCCTAAACATGGCGGTGGTATGGCATGAAATTCTAATGTTGGTGGTGTGTGGGGTGCAGTACACTCCATCTAGTTTTTCACAAATCTTTAAAAGTTTAACATTAAAATTAGTGGTTTTATCTACCATAAGTTATTACTATTGATTAATATTATTGTAAATTATTAACTTATAGTGACAACACTGTTAATTATTAGTCAGATAACAGTTAAAAATATTGAGTCACAAGCTTTGATTTTTAATCCACTGCTACTGTTCACAGTTAGAGAAAATTTTCTTACAGTTACTCATTAAACCGGTCAAGAACGTCTCTGATTGGAGTCAATGCTTCTACTTCCTTCCTGGCTGCTCAAGTATCTTGGTTATCAAATTGAGGACAGTGCAAAAGTAATCTGATTCTTTGAAGGAACATAGCAGCCCAAAAAATTCTCATCCCAGTTACATCAGATGCCCAGAGGTCTTCTAAATTCAGACTGCTTGTATTGTAGGTTCCTGCTAAATACAGGAACGCAGTGCCATTATTTCATGCTCGGTTGTAGGTCCAAGTTATCTCTCTGATGCTCCATGCACATGTTTGTAAACAAAACAATTTCTTCAATAATATAAGAAGATATAGAGAGACTGAAACACACTAAAGCATAGCACATTGTTTGGCATCACCAGCAATGGGTAATAATAATCTATGACCCTGCTCTAACATTACTTTGCGTAAATTCTTTTCTCCAATGAACTCGTTCCATCTTTCCCCAGATAATAACTATCACTGACCTCATCTTCATCATCGTCTTCCTGCTCTTATAACGTGTAATGGTCGCCATTAATAACAGAATTAATTGACCCTTTATCATGTATGTGATCAATTAATGCTTGCATTGCGTCTCCTTCTGGCCCATAGCAATCCATATATAACAATATTTGTTATGAATTGAATGGTCAGATATCATATCTTACGCAAAATACTCAGAAAAATGCAATGAAATAGTTACCTTGACTTCTTCGTCTTATGGGACGAGAATAGAGTGTTGAGGTTTCATGAACACTGGCATACTGTTTCAACAGCATCTCACAAAGTCCTATTCTCAATCAAAGTTACGAAAACATATTTGTACTACTCTACGACATCTCGTAGCAGCTACCTGGGACCACAAAGGAGTGTGACATGCCGTCGAGCAGGTAACCACAGAAATTCGTCATAAAGGGTATATCGCTCCCCTTCTCAGAACTTTTGGGTTAATATTGGTGGTAGTCTAGTTAAATTGAAAAATAAATTAAGGTAAAGGGTCTCCTGAGATAATGAGATTATTTGGAAACACATTTGTATTTGCTTACTTTAAAAATAATATTTTGTTGAGATACATGCTTTGTAGATAGCAGTGATTATCGACAGATCTGAACCTTATTTTATCTGAAATCCATCATTGATCAGTATTCAGGCAATATTTCATGTGGTACACGTGCGTCTCTAAAGAGAGTGTACCAATTCCTCTTTCAAGAACTGCAATAACAAGGACTATGAAAGACACATATCTTTGGGAAATGAAATGTAAACACGAGCCGCCGTGACAGCAGGGCAGGTGAGAACGGCACCAGCTGCGGCGCTGTGTGCGGGCCCCACCTGGAGGTGTGGCGGGGGGAGTGGTGGCCGGCAACGGACCGCAGGGGGGGAAGCGGGGGCGCCGCTGAGTGGCAGCGGCCAGGCCCGGCTGCACGCAGAGGTTGCCGCTCGACAGCTAATCTCACCCGCTCGCAACGTTTCCAGAAAACCAATTTCACAAATGGCGGTGTTATCGGGCCTCCCAAGAGGGAAGCTGCGGGCCTGCAAAAATAAATTCGCGAGAGCGACGACAGAGCAGCCAGACCAGCAGACATGCGGCGAACGTGCTGCCTGATGCTTGCAGAGAGCACCAACAGTCTCAGGTTCTGTGCGGTGGCGGTGCGATTCTACCACTCACTCTAGGATGTATATCACTGCGCACGTCATCTGCATCATTTCTAGACATTTCGTTCTAATGAACGAGAGTGAAGATCCGTCTCAAAAGGTAACATAGCCTTTAATCCACCCATGTGATAAGGGCTTGTAGGGAGGCCACGACGTTCGGATCACGAATTTACTTCAGACTGTGCACACTTAGTAGACTATTATCACAGCGTATTACGCAAATAGTAAGGCGTACTACTCAGGCGATTTCGAGAAAATCTCAAAATAATTTCGCACGGTGTACTGGTGTGTCGCGACCCTGAGCAGGAGATGGCAGCTGTTATATAGTTAGAGTTCAAGTTCCATAAATGGTAGACCTCTGGCTCGAGTCCCACTCTTTTTTTTAATTTATATTTTTTTCGGCACGTCATTATTTCACACGTATTAGATTTGGAAGGTAGTATGACGAAAAGATAATTGTATTTGCACGAAATTTATTTGAATTACCAATGTTATTTGGTTGTTAGCAATGTTCCCTTACCATAACAAATAAACAATTAAACATAAAATTTTCCTGTAAATACATGCCTGTCGTGATTTTCGAAATCCCTTGTACCTGCGATTGTGCAACGTACCGAGAACTGCTTTGCATCTGGACGGTTGGACATAGGTTTCAAGGACGAGGGCCTGGCTGGGAAAGCCGAAGTCAGACATCGATAAATAAAGGTGTAAATAACTTTATTCTGTAATACAGTGAGTTTCAATATGCCAGAATATGAGGGTAACGCACGATTACCCGTCGCATGTGCTTTAGACGTTACAAGTTGCAGGGTGATATTTTTCGTACAGACATGGAAAACATGAATTAAAACGGCAATGTTACCTCATGCACAAGTAATCTTCAGAGTCTGTAAGGAAAACGAAAGTCGTTGACGATTTCAAAAATTTGTCTTTCTTCTGACAATTTGGATGTAAACCATTTTCGTAAATAACGGTGCAAAAATTGGTGAGGTACGATCGAATGTATTTTAATCGCATCTTCACGAGAAGCAGTTTCTCTTTCATCCTCAATCAAATATGATCAAGTTTGGAGGCACTCGATAAAGTTTTTAACTTGCCTATAGAAATGAAAGTCACGTAATATTTGTCATAATGACATTGGAAATTAAATAAAAGCTCATGCAAATAATATTATCTCACAAACGCAATATGTACGAAATAATATGACTAGTGCTGCAAAAGACATTAATTAAAAAATGGGAAGACGAGCGGGTTTGGCTCTGAACACTATGGGACTTAACTTCTGAGGTCATCAGTCCTCTGAACTTAGAACTACTTAAACCTAACAAACATAAGGACATCACACACATCGATGCCCGAGGCAGGATTCGAACCTGCCACCGTAGCGGTCGCGCGGTTCCAGACTGTAGCGCCTAGAACCGCTCGGCCACCCCGGCCGGCCGAGCGGGTTTCGATCTAGCGATCCACCAATTACGATACGGGTACGCTAACCATATGACCACGTCCAGCTCGTACTCAACAGTCGGGATTCACCGGTAAGTCTCGGATGCGTAAAATTTCTCTTGAGATTTTCTCGAAATCGCCAAAGCAGCATGCCTTACTATTTGCGTATTATTGTATCCTAACGTACTAGTAAAAGTGTACAGAATTCGAAGTAAATCCGTTATCCGAACGTCGTGGCCTCCCCTTACCAGATAGGTAACCTGAAAACAAACGTAAAGAGTTCGCTGTAATCTTCATTCCACTTGCTGAATTCTCAGCTTTCACTAGCTGAAAATTTCATACCTAAAGAAGGTAGAAAGCAACGAGCAAGTTTTACAACGAAATCACGTCAACACAATGCTAATAAAAAGTCCCACTATTCTTTCTTTTTGGTCGTTGAAACAGGATAAAATTTCCTACAGTTGTTTACCTGTCCTCAGTTTAAAATTCTACTAAAATTCGATTTTTCATCGATACTGGTCTCATTAAAAGTCAGTGACAGATTCGCCCGTCCTTAAAGTGAGAAGCCTAATGCTCCACCCCCCCCCCCCCCCCCCATATCCATTTTTGTTGTTGCAGGCAGCACACAAAAACTCAAAAATACCGAAAAGCCTAAAACATCGACACCATTTAGTCTCGTTAGACTTTCACCGATTCCACATGAAAGTTCAATTCCATAAAACTGAAATGGAGTAGCAATATAGTTTCGCAAACTGTGTCATGGTTGCTTATTAAAACAGTGATGCGGGAAGTGAAGAATGAATTTCTTTTGTTTCGGCCAAAGAACACAAAACGTTTGGTCCTTAGACTAAAGGTTTCGGTCTGCTTTATTATACACTCCTGGAAATTGAAATAAGAACACCGTGAATTCATTGTCCCAGGAAGGGGAAACTTTATTGACACATTCCTGGGATCAGATACATCACATGATCACACTGACAGAACCACAGGCACATAGACACAGGCAACAGAGCATGCACAATGTCGGCACTAGTACAGTGTATATCCACCTTTCGCAGCAATGCAGGCTGCTATTCTCCCATGGAGACGATCGTAGAGATGCTGGATGTAGTCCTGTGGAACGGCTTGCCATGCCATTTCCACCTGGCGCCTCAGTTGGACCAGCGTTCGTGCTGGACGTGCAGACCGCGTGAGATGACGCTTCATCCAGTCCCAAACATGCTCAATGGGGGACAGATCCGGAGATCTTGCTGGCCAGGGTAGTTGACTTACACCTTCTAGAGCACGTTGGGTGGCACGGGATACATGCGGACGTGCATTGTCCTGTTGGAACAGCAAGTTCCCTTGCCGGTCTAGGAATGGTAGAACGATGGGTTCGATGACGGTTTGGATGTACCGTGCACTATTCAGTGTCCCCTCGACGATCACCAGTGGTGTACGGCCAGTGTAGGAGATCGCTCCCCACACCATGATGCCGGGTGTTGGCCCTGTGTGCCTCGGTCGAATGCAGTCCTGATTGTGGCGCTCACCTGCACGGCGCCAAACACGCATACGACCATCATTGGCACCAAGGCAGAAGCGACTCTCATCGCTGAAGACGACACGTCCCTCCATTCACGCCTGTCGCGACACCACTGGAGGCGGGCTGCACGATGTTGGGGCGCGAGCGGAAGACGGCCTAACGGTGTGCGGGACCGTAGCCTAGCTTCATGGAGACGGTTGCGAATGGTCCTCGCCGATACCCCAGGAGCAACAGTGTCCCTAATTTGCTGGGAAGTGGCGGTGCGGTCCCCTACGGCACTGCGTAGGATCCTACGGTCTTGGCGTGCATCCGTGCGTCGCTACGGTCCGGTCCCAGGTCGACGGGCACGTGCACCTTCCGCCGACCACTGGCGACAACATCGATGTACTGTGGAGACCTCACGCCCCACGTGTTGACCAATTCGGCGGTACGTCCACCCGGCCTCCCGCATGCCCACTATACGCCCTCGCTCAAAGTCCGTCAACTGCACATACGGTTCACGTCCACGCTGTCGCGGCATGCTACCAGTGTTAAAGACTGCGATGGAGCTCCGTATGCCACGGCAAACTGGCTGACACACACAGCGGCGGTGCACAAATGCTGCGCAGCTAGCGCCATTCGATGGCCAACACCGCGGTTCCTGGTGTGTCCGCTGTGCCGTGCGTGTGATCATTGCTTGTACAGCCCTCTCGCAGTGTCCGGAGCAAGTATGGTGAGTCTGACACACAGGTGTCAATGTGTTCTTTTTTCCATTTCCAGGAGTGTATTAGGACATGTTATAAAACAGATCTGAAGATACTTATTACTGACCGAAGTCCAAAGTCTAAGGACCAAAAATTCTGTGATCATTGATGGAACTAAAAGAAATTTATTAACATAGTCTTTTTCACGATAGATAAGTGCTTCCGAGTACAGTCATTTATTGACAGTGCCGACCGGCTATAGTTCAAGTAACAGTTACACATGCGCAGTTTCCGTCACGCACTGCTCCCTCGGAGTGGGTATTGAAAGGTGACCGCACTGTCTGTACCGGTATAGCTTTTGTCACTGGGTGCGGACGGCATTTGCTAGACTCGTCTTCTCACTGCTAATACCTCAAACTGCCTGCTAAAGAAGTACACTCGCGCAAAACCAAATCTCAAAGATTCTTCTTGAAGGGATTCGATTTTCATACAATTTTTTTCTGTAACTGAGAACTGTTTGCATATTATATTGACAAAATTTGAGTTCTCTATCTAAATATAACGTTACGCAATAGTTTCGCGTTCTGCGACCACATATTGACGTCAGCTGTTTGAAATTGAAGAAAATTTGTGCCGGACCGGGTCCCGAACCTAGCTCTCCGTCTAATCGCGAGAAGTCGTCTTAATTACTTCTGATATTCGAGCCCACCTCCAGGACCAATTCAAGTTCCTATACATTGCGTAGTCACGTCCTTTAGGCTCCCACAATTTGTGATTCCCACACGGGGAGACAAATATTATATCATCACCATGCCCATCGGGGCATGGTGACGTCATTGTTCGCTAAAATTTCTGTGATTATACAGTGTCTGTATCATCAGATTACAATATCCTTCAGATTTGCATACACGTCTAATCGACACTATATTGCGAAAATACGTACACTTTATAAACACCCGTATTGTAGCTGTCAACGATAAATAATTACGACCTCTACAAACTTTTTAATGGAGCTACTCATAATCTTCTCCCTTTGAACTTGCCACTTCCAAACCTCTGTATCATGTAATATTACATTTATTATTTAGAAAAATGGTGTAGCTTCATTAATCTATAAGTGGAATATGGTGCTTAAATTTCTACTTGCTAGTTTAAGGGGTGATAATTTACAACATTTTTTGCTATTCTGTACCAGATTTTACATTTTCAAACATAATTCGAAAAATAATTAAAAAAGTGCAAACAAATCGTCACCCTGAACTTGGCTGATGATTTTATGATAAAATTCATCTGCTGTCAAAATGTAAGTTTGTGGCTTTCATATCTTGCTCCTGTAAAAATTATGAAAACTCGAATTTTATGGAAACTTCTACATTAATCAACTTAAGCCACACTTTGCCGTATGCACGATGTCTAGCCACACAAGGACAGTTATTCAAATCTGCGTCCAGCTATGCTGATTGGGTTTTCTATGATTTACCCTATACCGCTCCAGGCAAGTGCCAGGATGCTTCCTATGAAAGGTCACGGCCGATTCACTTCGCCGCCCTTGAAACAATCCAGGTTTGCGTTCCGTCCCTAATCACGTCGGCGTCGATGGCACGTTTCTTCTGCCTGCACGCATAGTAAGGTATTGGCCCAATACGTCATAAATGAAAAAATTCAAGTGCTTCCCCACGCCACCTCTAACCATACCCACAAGCATCAGAATCAATTATTTCTCCTCACTACCATGATCGGACAATTATTCCATACTGTGTTGTTTCGGTGATCAAACCTGAAAGTTGCTTTTATGCATTTCACCATTACTGCCATTTGCCATCTCTCCGTTTCATTACAAAGTAATTGTTGCAGCTTACAACATACACGACCTGCCTTAAATAGGGTGAGCTTCCAATGTGCACTGAAATGTCGCCTCCAGAAAGTACTATCATCCATAAATGTAAATTCCTCTTTTTTTTTACCAACGATTTAGTAAATTATTACCGTCAAAGTTTTCTGTTTACAGAAATGACCTAGGAAAATTTTCTGTCGCTCGAACATGCAGTTACACACTTATATTAGAATAATTAGCCTACCAGGAGACTTCTTGGCTCAATGTATTTAGCGAAGAAATGTTTGCGACATTCACTCACTGGTATTCACTTAGTGGAACTGTCGGCAAGTCCCGAAAAAGTGCGATATTTCCAGCGTTACTACAACCTCTCGTTTGGATCACTACTGAAACTTCATTTTGCGATCAATGTACTCTGTTTGGACGAATCTGTTCTATGAAATATTTACGTAATGATAATTTTACTTACAATTCGCTTAGTTTTATGCTTTTCCTTCCCGTCGCCCATCAGCAATAGAAAAGCAGTAGCTCCGTGAAAACGGGTTTGCTTGAAAAGTAAGACGTAACTTTTCGATTCCTTTCAGTACTACCTTTTCATCGTATGATTTTTTATACCCATTGGAAAGTCACCCAGTATACGCCTATCCGTGGCTGTTCCTGTGATTCCTTCCTTCCTTTATGATTTCAACAACAGTTGTCGCAAATGGATCATTGGTATGTCCCAAGACAGTCTATCCTTTTATTGCCGCGCGGGATTAGCCGAGCGGTCTCAGGCGCTGCAGTCATGGACTGTGCGGCTGATCCCGGCGGAGGTTCGAGTCCTCCCTCGGGCATGGGTGTGTGTGTTTGTGCTTAGGATAATTTAGCAGTTAAGTCCCATAAGATTTCACACACATTTTATCCCTTTATTACACATTTTTTCTTGTTGACTAGTTGCAGGCTGTTTTCATTCCTTACCCAATAAACCCAAGCAATCTTTAACAGCCACCCGTAGCACAACAATTCAAAAGCATACAATCATTTTTTTGCAGCTGCACTTCGTACCCAACATGTATGGTGAAAGAAGCTGTTGTAAAATGTCGCAATTAATAAAATATTCCGGATTATTATGCAGTGGTCAAATGAATTTCACATTAAAACCCAACGTTTCGTCCCCAATTGTGGAGGGCATTTTCTAGGAGGATCGCAGCTTCTTCGAGTGTCCGATTCTCACCCTGGCTCAATACTGACTACAGCAAAATTCTGAGCATCCGTTCTCCCGCGCAGTTTCTTGACGTCACATGCTTTGAATACTAGTGTGCGTTGGTCGTTGTCGGTTGCCGTCGTCCGCTGTTGCTATTGCACTACTGTGGAAGATCGGTACACATCTTCTTCAGCACTGGAATCCAAATGTCATTCAATTTCACGCCCTCATCCTACCTACCGAAATTCGTGACGTGTTTAACAATCTTTGTAGCCTCTCTTTATAGTCTTTCATGGTACCTGAGTCGTATTAAAATGAATGTGGTGGTCTCCTGGCTGCAAAGTAGATGATCTGTCCACCTCCCTCTTCTATATTTTCCCTTGTGCTCTACTAGTTGTTTTTTGACCGTTCTTTTGAAGTAACGTACATCTCCCTGTCCTATAAATTCCTGCTTTTTCCAGTGGTTTGAAAGCATCCTTGCCCAATTTAAGGTGACTCTGTATTTTCCGGGATCATCCGGAACGTATAAACAGAATTTTATTGCAATCAGTAGGGAGCCAGGGTGTGAATTGGACACTCAAAATAACTACATTCCCTCCTGACAATGTCTTCCGCAGTCGGGGACGAAACGTTAGGTTTTGAAGTGAAATCCATTCGATCACGGCATAATAGCCCTGAATATTTTATTAACTGTAACAAGCACCGTTGTGCTACAGCTATCATTGTAACAAGGCACTTCCCACCCAAACATTAGGCACAGAAACCTTTAACCAAAGCTACTGAAATGTGTACAATTCTATTTTAAAAAAAGCCACAGGTTTATTCAATGACACACGAATAAACTTCAAGAAATCGGTGCACAATATTCATAGACTGTGACAGATCAGCTCTGAGGCTAAGTGGAAATGTTGCACTGTATAGTGTTCTAACAGGAGTAGGATTAACCGTGACGGTGCCATGCAATGTCGAAGAGCGTCTGGTCCTTCTTCAGACAGGTGAGCTGCAATGAACGGGAACGCTAGCGACGATAGCGACTGGTGATCCACTGAGCTCTCACTGCAACTCTCGCAGGAATATACTCTGCTGGTCAGACCACGGAGCGCGTCTTATAACCTGGGGCGCAATGATACTAATCTACGCACTATTTGTTGCACGCGATGCGGGATGTCAAACGTAGTTTCATTCTGCTAGCGACCTCAGCAGTACACCTCTAGAATATGCTGGCGGACTCGCTCCCCCTAGCGAGTCAACTGTCCCGCGCAGCTTGTGCTGTTTGAAGAAAGACTAGCTTGCAGGAGTTGCTCCTCAGAACACATTTTTATTTCTGTTTCCATAATTATCCAGGTTTCACTAGTTTCGAGTACTGTTCTGCAGAAATAACTTTTCGGGAACCTTTTCTGGTCTCTAGGGTTATGGATTTGGATGTTAGTGGCTCTTTCTCTTTACGGAAATAACTTTTTCCTTTTGCAATCCTTACTGTGTCTTGAGTTTTCTTCTTAGACTATTATATTAACTGCAAACTCCAGCACCTTAGTTTTTTGTACACATTACAACCATCATCTGCCACTCAGTACGTGACACAGTTCCTAATAAGTTTAGGTTAATACTACTATCTTGTCAGCGACGCATATCACGCCAGTTTTCTGTCCATGAAAGACCACTCCCATATCGAGATAGTCCTTTGACTCCAGCGTTGCTCTTCAAGTCACAGATTAAACGATGCCAGTGACTGTGAGCAGTCCTGTTTTACACGTTTCGTGATTTTTACTTCTGATATGATTCCACATGTTCCGATTATTTCAACTTGCTCCAGACAAAAAAAAATGGATTACCCTTCTGTCTCTGTAGTTCATACTACACTACAAACTAATATTTAAAAAAAGTTGTTTTCCATTCCAAGTATCAAAAAGCTTCTCCAGTCAGCCCTCTGTCAGTAGTGATTAAAATTGCTTCTCAGGTGCTCCTGTTTCCCCTAGAACCTCTTAATCTGCTTTCAATTGACCCTTTTATTTTCGATCAGATACACTACTGTGTGTTTTTGGTGTACGAGATACTCTAGTCAACGTGTGGTAATTCCACCATCGATCCACTCTTGGTCTCTTTGAAACTGCAATAATTCTGTTACTCTCATAATCCGATAGCTCTTTTACAGTTACATATATCTCTTTCACGACTTTGTTTTGTTTTTGTTCTACTCCTTCGCATGTCATTCTGATTTCCTCTCGTAATTCATCAACATCTGGGCACAATCTAAAATAGTCAACTGAGTACTACTTTTCAGTGTGAACGACGTGAAAAGTCGACCATGGTTGAAGCCTTTTGCTATTGCTTACCTCATGTATACTACCAAATGGCTTTTGTTTATCACTAAGAGTCAGTCATACCTGACCATCTTGATCTAGTTTTCTGGGGTCTTTCTAAATCGTTTAAGGTGAATGCTGAGACTGTTCCTTTAAAAACGAAACGATTACTTTCCTTCCCCAGCCTTCCAAAATCTGAGCTTTCACCCTATCTTTAATGACTTCCACGTCGACAGGATGTAAAACCCTAATCCAGCTTAGACCGATGACCACGCTGTCTGGTCTCCTTCCCCAAACCAACCAACCTAATCCAGCTTCCTTTTAAAAGGTCTATCCGCAGGATGTTCGAGAATGTGAAGAGTGTTTATGAAGTGTGTTCTCTTTTGTTGTAGATTAGTCAGATGATCAGTTTGGTGCAAGGCAGATTAAAAAAAAAACCAAGAGAAAAAGTTCTACCTCTAAAATTGATGATGGAAGCAAGACTTAAAAAATAACAACAGTTTCGTAAGATTTGTGACTCTGAATTAGAGTCTTCAATGTAGAGTGGCACTAGATAATTGAAAGATTTAGAATGAATAGTTATACACTGTGGGAAAAGAAGCGTAACATGCAATTAAGTATAAACAATGAAGGGTAAAATAAGGCCGAAGGAGGCTTGCTCGGATAAAAAAGGGTGTAATGGCAGATATGTAGTCAACCTGTACGTCGAAGAAACAACGAAAAAAATAAAACAAATATTCAGAAGTGGGATAAAAATTTAGGGTGCTTGGAAGGATACTAGTGACCACATTCGCTCATGACATTGCCAGCCTCTCTGAAAGTGAGGTAGAATTACAGTACTTGTTGGATGGCGTGAAGAGACTACAGAGCACGGAAAATGGATTGAGATTAAACTGAATGTAAGGTGTCAGGCAAATCCAACACCATCCATGAAAACCCTGACATGATAAGCAAATCCAGTAGTATGTCACATAGCTCCGAATAAATCGTGACACTAAATTAACCAAAGTAATACGAGTAACGAGTGATCAAATGGAATACCACAGACTAACACAAGAATGCCTAAATACATGTCATACCTTCCCACCGTGAGACAGACGCAGTTCCGAGGTGAGAAACGAGAACAGAAGCCGAGAGCAGAACCGTGTTAAGCTAGAAGGCCCTACGATAAGGGACGGACACCCACGCTGCCAGCTAACCACCAGGACCACCCCCAGCCCATGTTAAAAGCTAGAGACCTCCAGAAGAACAGTATAGATCTTACGATAACACTAAAACACCAGCCGCAGGTTTTAGCGTGAGACTTTTTCGCGTCTCTGTTACGTTGCAAACTTTAAAAAACATTGCCCCACCACAAAAAGTATAACGTTTCTCATTGGATAGACAGAATTTTTGTAGGCGGAGCTTAAGGTTAACATTGAGACCCTGATTGGTCAGGTGAAAACACAGCCAGATAGTTTTTTTTTTAAACCAGCTTCGGTAAATTGTAGTAAGGAGAAGTTAGGAGAGAGTTGCTTCCGAGACGGCGAGCTGTATGGAGCTGCGCCGGGCGCCGCCCCCTGACGAACACTGACAAGGTAATGAACGCACGCGATGCCGCAGTTTTGAGCGCATAAGGCTTCACTCAGAACTGCAGAAGTCTCATCTGTTACATCCCCTTGTTAAGTAATACTAGTGTCGATCGTCAATTAAATCTCATGGTATTCACATTTGCTACGTAAGTTAAAATCTGAAACGCGATGATTTCTCTGTTATATAATTATTGAGAAGCCACATCAGCCACTGTAATTTACGACAAGTTAGATAAGTAATTAAAGGCAACTGAGGGTCACTGTAGAAGAACAGTACAGATCTTACGATAACACTAAAAGGGCCACACCAGCCGCAGGTTTTAGCGTGAGAACAATGGTAACATCGAAATTGAGCACCACATGGTAGACATGTGAAGGTGTTCTGCTACATTTTAACTGAAGTAGCATGAGAAGGGAAAAACAAGGATTGTATACACTGAGGTGAAAAAAGTCATGGGGTACCTCCTAAAATCGCGTTGGCCCACCTTTTGCCCGGAGTAGCGCAGCAACTCGATGTGGAACGGATTGAACAAGTCGCTGAAAGTCCCCTGCAGAAATATTCAGCCATGCTGTCTCTATAGCCGTTCATAACTGTGAAAGAGGTGCTCCTGTAGGATTTTGTGCACGAACTCATTATTGATTATTCTATTTGAATTATTTTAAGGTAGCTCCAATTTAGATGAGATGATTCATGCTGGGCTATCTGGGACGCCAAATCATTCGGTCGAGTTGTCCTGTACGTTATTCAACCAAATCCCGAACAACTGTGCCGGCCGGTGCGGCCGAGCGGTTCTAGGCGCTACAGTCTGGAACCGCGCGACCGCTACGGTCGCAGGTTCAAATCCTGCCTCGGGCATGGATGTGTGTGATGTCCTTAGGTTAATTAGGTTTGAGTAGTTCTAAATTCTAGGGGACTGATGACCTCAGAATTTAAGTCCCATAGTGCTCAGAGCCATTTGAACCGAACAACTGTGGCCCAGTACATGACATAGTTGTTTTCGAACATGAAGTCCATGAAGGGTTGCAAATGGTCTCCAAGTAGGCGAACATAACCATTTCCCGTCAATGATCGTTTTCGTTGGACTAGAGGATCCAGTTCATTCCATGTAAACACAGCCCACACCATAACGGAGCTGCCATCAGCTTGCGCAGTGCCTTCTTGACAACCTGGTTCCATGGCTTTTTGGGATCTGCACCACACTTGAAAACTACTATCAGCTCCTACTGACAGAAACCGGGACTCATCTGACCAGACCACGGTTTTCCAGTCGTCTAGGGTCCAGGC
This sequence comes from Schistocerca americana, assembly GCF_021461395.2. Classification (NCBI taxonomy): domain Eukaryota; kingdom Metazoa; phylum Arthropoda; class Insecta; order Orthoptera; family Acrididae; genus Schistocerca; species Schistocerca americana. The sequence goes on along the minus strand of NC_060125.1, from coordinate 448,474,139 downwards.
AGTACGGTTAGCAAAGGTATTCACGTCGGCAGTCTACTGCCATAGTTCATTAACGCTAAATTTCGCCACATTGGCCTAACGGATACGTTTGTCGTATGTCCCACATTGATTTCTGCAGATATTTCTTGCAGTGTTGCTTGTCTGTTAGCAATGACAACACTGAGAAAAGCCCTTAGCTCTCAGTCTGCGCCGTGCGTGGTGAGAGGTAATGCCTGAAATGTGGTATTCTCAGCACGCTCTTGACACTGTGGATCTCGGAATATTGAATTCCTTAATGTTTTCGGGGAATGAAATGTCCCCTGCGTCTATTTCAAACAACCATTCCGCGTTCAAACTCTATTAATTCCAGTGATGCGGCCCTAATCACTTCGGAAACATTCTCACATAAATCACCTGAGTACAAATAGCTCCGACAATGTGCTGCTCTTTTATACCTTGTTTACGCGATACTACCGTCATCTGTACATGTGGACACCGCTATCCCATGGCTTTCGTCACCTCAGCGTAAGAAATAGACTAGCACAGATAAATGGCACGTTTCTCGGTAAAAGAAGTGTAGTATTATCAGAGAGCTCTGCATGTTGTTCTCGGGTGAAGTATTAGCTTAAGGATCGTAGCAATGCTGTAGATGATATGAGATTAGACTTGCAGCGTGAGATTATGTATGTTGAATCGAATATTATCTAATACTTCTTCTTAACAGGGTTATGCCCAGGATGCAACGACCTTGCCGCAGCGGTAACACCGGTCCCGTCAGATCACCGAAGTTAAGCGTTGTCTTGCTTGGCTAGGACCTGGATGGGTCACCGTCCGGAACTGCCGAGTGCTGGTGGCAAGCGGTGTGCACTCAGCTCTTGTTAGGCCAATTGAGGAGCTACTTGACTGAGAAGTAGCGGCACCCCTCACGAAAATTGACAACCCTCCGTATCCGCATCTGATGACGCCTATAGGCTGAGGATGACGCGGCGGCCGGTCAGTATCGTTGGGCCTTCAAGGCTTGTTCGGACGGTGATAGTTTGGTTTTTAATGCCCGGGATGCATTGCAATGCCTCCTTCAGTTGTTTTGTCATTCGCTGGAAGTAAAAATACATAAATGAAGTAGACAATGATACGTATATAGAAGATAAATAAAAGGCTAATTTCTTCATCATTGCGTTACTTGTGAATACGTTTATCATAGTGTATTGGGGTAAACAATATTTTTTCCATCTTATGCAAAAACAAATTTCTCGGCTGTTCCACTCGTGACCATGTGAATAGCACGAATTTTCCAGATTTAATCCACACACTTGAAGCAGCTGACCTTGTGCTTTGTTGATGGCCATTGAGAGTGCTAGGCAACGGGGAACTGTAGTTGTTTGAAATGAAATGGCATGTCGGTGGAAGTGACAGGTATACGTGGAATGAGCACACCATCTCTGTTTCAATCGCCATTCAGAACTGCCGATTCTGTGACGTTTGGCATAAGTTCTGACCGCGAGTCTGCTCCTATTGCACAATCGAGGCGGAGTAACATTGTACAAAAGAATTATTGATGCACCAAATTTGAGCGACAATGTATGCGGAGGGACACCAGGATGATCTAACGAATTCAGAAACTCGTATGGATAGTTTACCGCCCGTATTCATGACGCCATCAATCGATTTGTAGGAGAGAGAGACGCCCGCAATTTCTTCACTGACGACGTAATTGATTGCATCGTTGGTGTTTTTGCTGCCAAGATAACGCGTTAGCAAAGGCATTAATGATTTTTGTAATTTGTGGAAATTTCTGTGAAAACTTTTTCAATTAATTGTTCGATCGAAGAAAGAATGACACAGCTCAGTCGATAGAGCACTAGCCCGCGAAAGGCAAAGGTCTCGAGTTCGAGTCTCGGTGCGGCACACAGTTTCAAGATGGCAGGAAGTCTCAACGGCACAAAAGTTCAATGCGAACGAAATATATTTTGTAACGGTGTCTGCTGGAACGTTTTCATTACCAAAGTGTAATAGCTGTTTTGGAACTATGGCTGGCGTTTTCCGCTGTAGGTGTATGCGCATATTGGTCTGTAATGTGAGTTTATTGTACGTCTCGCCAAAGATATGATGCTTTGAGGCAAGTGTTGAGTTCATCAGCCACTGTTGATTTTGGTGTAACTGGTAATCTGTGGATGAGCTATTCATTTTGCTTACGTATGAAAATTATTGTGTACGCTATTCAGTTTTTGTTAAACACACTGTTACACAGGACCACAAACATATGAGAGTTTACAGAAATCACACCATGATTAGATTAGATTAGTACTTGTTCCATAGATCATGAATACGACACTTCGTAATGATGTGGAACGTGTCAGGTTAATAAAAGGTGTCTACAAAAGATATTACATTAGACAAAATATTACATGACACACTTTTTTTTTTTATAGAAGAGTTGTAGCGTTGTCTTTCACGTAATCGTTTTTAATGGAAATCCGCCACATTATTAATGGTAATACTGGTAAGTCTTCTTTATTAGCGATTGGGGTACCTCGTTTGCCTCACTGTCAGCTTGTCTGATATTTGTCTCAAAACATTTGCGATTCGCCGACGGACTGGATCTCAAACAGCCCGCTCAACGCCTAGGAGTGGAGAATTAAAGGAGTTCAATTTTATATAGATAAGGACTTGTTGTTCAGATGTTGTATTTACAATCGGCATAGCTTCTAATGTCCACAATTCTGCAATTTTGGTGGGAACGATTTCTTAATGGAACAGTAATAAAAATGGGTGTTTTTATCCTCAGAAATTATCTTAGGCTTACTCAGTGTGTTTTATAAAATCAGTTAAATAATCTCGGGGAATGGTAACTGTCACTGGTTATTTGTTCCGTATCGGCAGCGTCCTTTTCGACCGCACTCGACGCGCCGCGTGCCCCACCAATTTCCGCGAAAGAAAATGCATTTAAGAAAGGTCACAGTGGGTCACGCTCCCTCCAGGGCAAGTCGTCTTCGTAAGAATGTCGCCACGGGCGCCACCAGAGGATGTCGTCCTCGCTTCCACTCACCGCATGCAATGTATCCGTCCGCGCGTCTGCTTAAGATGCCGCGCAATGATTTCACCCAGATTTCGGAAGACTTGCAGTCAGACCACAACTACGTATTAGCACGACGCCATTGATATTCAGTGATAAATACTGTTAGCAAGTGATAAACATTGTTATACAGACTCTGAGAATACAGAGTCTGAAACTGTCAGCAAGTGCCTAAAATTTTTGTAGGAGAGACAGTGTGAAACAGAAACAAAGTTCCCAGAATGAGATTTTCACTCTGCAGCGGAGTGTGCGCTGATATGAAACTTCCTGGCAGATTAAAACTGTGTGCCCGACCGAGACTCGAACTCGGGACCTTTGCCTTTCGCGGGCAAGTGCTCTACCAACTGAGCTACCGAAGCACGACTCACGCCCGGTACTCACAGCTTTACTTCTGCCAGTACCTCGTCTCCTACCTTCCAAACTTTACAGAAGCTCTCCTGCGAACCATGCAGAACTAGCACTCCTGAAAGAAAGGATATTGCGGAGACATGGCTTAGCCACAGCCTGGGGGATGTTTCCAGAATGAGATTTTCACTCTGCAGCGGAGTGTGCGCTGATATGAAACTTCCTGGCAGATTAAAACTGTGTGCCCGACCGAGACTCGAACTCGGGACCTTTGCCTTTCGCGGGCAAGTGCTCTACCAACTGAGCTACCGAAGCACGACTCACGCCCGGTACTCACAGCTTTACTTCTGCCAGTACCTCGTCTCCTACCTTCCAAACTTTACAGAAGCTCTCCTGCGAACCATGCAGAACTAGCACTCCTGAAAGAAAGGATATTGCGGAGACATGGCTTAGCCACAGCCTGGGGGATGTTTCCAGAATGAGATTTTCACTCTGCAGCGGAGTGTGCGCTGATATGAAACTTCCTGGCAGATTAAAACTGTGTGCCCGACCGAGACTCGAACTCGGGACCTTTGCCTTTCGCGGGCAAGTGCTCTACCAACTGAGCTACCGAAGCACGACTCACGCCCGGTACTCACAGCTTTACTTCTGCCAGTACCTCGTCTCCTACCTTCCAAACTTTACAGAAGCTCTCCTGCGAACCATGCAGAACTAGCACTCCTGAAAGAAAGGATATTGCGGAGACATGGCTTAGCCACAGCCTGGGGGATGTTTCCAGAATGAGATTTTCACTCTGCAGCGGAGTGTGCGCTGATATGAAACTTCCTGGCAGGTTAAAACTGTGTGCCCGACCGAGACTCGAACTCGGGACCTTTGCCTTTCGCGGGCAAGTGCTCTACCATGAGTACCGGGCGTGAGTCGTGCTTCGGTAGCTCAGTTGGTAGAGCACTTGCCCGCGAAAGGCAAAGGTCCCGAGTTCGAGTCTCGGTCGGGCACACAGTTTTAATCTGCCAGGAAGTTTCAGAAACAAAGTTATGTATAACCATAGTTTGCTTCGCTCATAGTGTAAATAAACACATTACTCAAAAGAATTAGGGGAACAAGCGTGTCAACGGCAGGTATGTTAAATCTACTCAGACGGGAAAAATTAAATATACGATGTAATGGTCGTGAGCGCTAGTTACTCTTGAGATTGGACGCGCTGAGTTGATGGTAGTCAAGAATGTCTTTAAGGCAAAAAAAGAGGCCATTATCAACACCTCACTGAGTTTGAACGAGGTCAAATAGGGCTTCGAGAAGCTGATCTTTCTTCTGCAATACTGCAGAATGAATTGGCAGGAATGTAGCCACTATACATGAGTGCTTTTAGCGGTGGTCACGAGAATGTACGGTCGCAAGAAGACCCGAGTAAGTTGATGTTAGTCAAGAATACCATTAAGGCGACAAAGACGCTATCATAAAAACCTCACTGAGTTTGAACGTGGTCAAATAGGGATACGAGAAGCTGAACGTTTCTTCTGCAGTATTGCAAAATGCCTTTGCGGGAATGCAAAATGGTTTTGGCTCTGGAAGACCACGTGGCCTTACCGAGAGTTCAGACCAAGGTTTTCGGCGTATGGCTCTGGCGCATCGCATACATAGAAAGCGAAGATCTCAGGCTATAAGACCACAGATACCAACTGTTTCAAAATACAATGACGAAAAAAATTCGCAATACCAAAAAATAATTAATGTTAATTAATGAAATTTCGGGAATACATTTTCTAGGCAACGTATGTAAGTGATCAACATTGCAACATCAGAGGTTAATGCAAGAGCGAAATGACACATTGCAAATGTGTGCAAGCGGTGTGCAGCAGCAATTTGAGCAGCAGTTGGTACCACAGTGACACGATAAACTGTCATAAATCTGGCTCCGAGCCAGATGTCCTATTGCGTACACTTCACTGACCCTGAACCACCACGATTTGCGACTTCAGCGGTGTCAAGTGAGAGATCATTGGAGAGCAGGATGGAGTGCTGTTGTGTTTTCTTACGAAAGCTATTTCTGCCTTGGAGCCTGTGATAGCAATGCGTTGGTTGGAAGTAGGTCAGTTGGAGGCCTGAAGCTAACTTGTTAGCATTCTAGACACACTTGAGATACTCCTGGAGTTATGGTCTGGGGTGCAATTTCTAGGAGCAATATCGTGGTTGTAATGATTATTGTAGCATCATGCACAACCATCGTTATTCATCGCTGTATGGACCGAAAAAGTGCAACAGGCAAGGAACGCTATCCCACAAAGTAACATCCGGTATCTGTACAGCACAACGCATGCGGGTTTGCATGCTTACACTGAACACACTGGCTGTTACACCGGTTATTATGTACTAGGATTTCACATTTGCAATGTGTCATTTCGTTCTTGCATTAACCTCTGATGTTGCAATGTTGATCACTTACATACGTTGCCTAGAAAATGTATTCCCGAAATTTCATTAATTAACATTAATTATTTTTTGGTATTGCGAATTTTTTTCGTCATTGGATTTTGAAACAGTTGGTATCTGTGGTCTTATAGCCTGAGATCTTCGCTTTCTATGTATGCAACAACTAAAAGTCATTCTCCGGCTGTCGGCTATGTTACGCATTACAGTATCAGATGACCCAACAGATGGAAGTGAGTACCGGTATACCAGCGTTATCTAATAAGGCACACAGACGGAAGCTGTAATTTGTAGGCACTGCATTCAACCAAGCACATGTAATTCGACAGACAAACTTGCAAGAAGAGTCTGTTTGATCCAAGAGGAATGGACTCGCCGTTGTGTTGATGCACATGCCAATGTCTCTCCATCCGTCATCTATAGGTTATGGTCGTGCTACATGGAGACAGGTCACGCATAAGGTGGGTTGGACAAGGTCTCCGACGCATTACAATGCCACGTGACGACCAACTGGCCATCTCTGCGCTGCGCTGCGGCGCCCTACAGCTACCACCAGAACACTACAAGACGATCTTAGAAGAGCCACTGGAGCGGTTGTATCCGATTTAACTGCAAGGAACAGGTTACGGCAAGGAACCTTACGACGCAGGCGTTCTGTTTGAGTACTCTGCATGACACGACAACATCTTGCAGCTCGCCGTCAGTTCTGCCGTTCCCATGTCAACTGGAAACTTCGACAATGGCGAAACGCGTTATTCAAAGACGAGTCCAGATATCCTCTGATGTGAGGTGACGGCCGTGTTCGTGAGTGGAGACGCCGTGGTGAACTCTACCCGCCAAATATTGTCCAGGAAATCAACAGATTTCCAAGTTTTCTTGATGGTGTGGAGAGCCATCAGTGCTGACAACCGTAAGGATCTTGTCGTTGTCAATGGTCGCCGGGCAGTATATCGAACACATCCTGTTGGAACATGTGGTTACTGCTGCATACGGTGGTGGCACTGAATACTTACTTATGCACAATAATTCCACGGCCCATGTGGCGGGCCTCACCAGGGATGTCTTGCGAGACCTGGACATTGAAATAATGCAATGGCCAGCTATGAGTCTCGACCTAAACGGTACCGAGAATATGTGGGACTTGGTTAACAGACGTGTTCGTGGTCGTCCTGTTCCACACAGGCTCTCTGAGAACTCCCAATTGCTCTCATTGGTTCAAATGGCTCTGAGCACTATGAGACTTAACTTCTAAAGTCATCAGTCCCCTAGAACGTAGAACTGCTTAAACTAACCTAAGGACATCACACACATCCATGCCCGAGGCAGGATTCGAACCTGCGACCGTAGCGGTCGCGCGGTTCCAGACTGTAGCGCCTAGAACCGCTCGGCCATCCAGGCCGGCTGCTCTCATTCAAGAATCGGAACGGGTACAACAGGGTGACCCCTTTAGACTTACACGGAGCACGCCACATAGGTGTCAGGTAGTGACAAAGGCTCACGGAGGACACACACATTATAGAAGCTCTCGAAGTCCAATGAAAAGCACCGAGGATGACGGGATTAATGATTGTTTCCATTTTATTTTCGACACTTGCCGGCCATTTCTATTCTTTATATGTAAATGAAAGTGGATTTACTGATGTCTTGTTGTGTACTTAATTTGTGAAAGATAAAGGTATAATATAGTGACATCTCCAATTCTCAGTTATTGCTCAATGGAGTACGCAGACGTCAGTCTTGTCCGCCTATTTCTTTTGAGTAGTGTATATTGAGATTTAATTAATTTAATAAATGTCTGTACTGTTGCACGCCAACTCGTGTCTAATACGGACACGACAAAACGGTTTGTTTTGCTTCCTGTACCATTCATTCTGCAGTATTTTCCTGGACTCGACGTTTAATACACGTTAAAACGTAGATAATCCTAAAAAAAAGAAGGCCGCTCAAATCGTAATATTAACGGTTGATTCTTACAAGAGACACTTTTGGCCTCGGACGCTCAGAACCGCACGAAACCGTGCTTAGACTAACACTCGATCATAAAAACAACAGTGGGCTGTGTCATTTCCATGAAAAACTCTGTATATGTCTGCTAGCGCCATCAGAAGATGGCACGTTCTAGCTGTACTAACAAGTACCCGAGCTGTATTACGAATGTGTCACTTTGCGTGTTCACATACGGGTTACTGTGTAAACTCTGTAAGTGATATCACGAGGAAAACTGATCCTACGAATTTGGTCCAAATATTAGGGACAAATTTGCGACGTGCTGATATGGAAATGAAATATGGGTCGAGGATCTATAGTTTGCGGAAATGTTTTGTAAAATAACAATTCAGAAATATAATGAGGATGACACAGAAATACATGACGTTACGTTGCATAGATATACCGATTTTTAAGGTGGATGTCCAAGCCGTACACGACGTCCACCTCCAGAGTAACAGTCTATTAAAGTGAGTACGAACTGTCTCCACCCACACAGTCGAAGCCCAGTGTGTTAGAAGATATTGATGACAGTGTACTAGAGAGCATGTATGAAGACTGTTGTAATCGTGGCTTTAATTCCTATAGCAATCTAATGAGGCGCTATAAGTGCATTAAAAGTAAATCAAATGCAGATTAATTCTAAATTATGTGTCTATCAAAAGACGAGCTGGAGCTCGTTACAAAGGAAACGTACTGTCGCAATTACAGACTATAAAAGAGCATTTAATATCGCAATTTGATAGAGCAAGGTCGTATGGATCTACAGTTCACTATTGACATCGTCAAATGTGAACACTTGATGCGTCTAAAACGATTGACTTGGAAAATTTCAAAGCTTCGATTTCTTTCATCGTCAATCTAGCGGTGAACAAGTCATTTCATCCAGACATAATACTAAATTTGTCACAACTAAGGATATAGAAGACGATAATAGTATAAATCAAAGTTCCAGATGTTGTGGAGGGAGTGAACATGTTTATGACAGAGCAGGATGTGGAGAAAGGAAATGTTTGGAACAGTCACCAGAGTCAATTCCAGTATGAAGTGTCTTTATCGTCAGCACTGTCTCACAGAGGAGAGAAATTTCGTGCTAGTGTGTTGCAGTATGAAAATAGCTCTACCCAAATCTACACAAATGATGTCGCGTTACCAGAGACAGCCAGAGTAGTAAACAAGTTGTGCATCTGTTTTCAAGAGGTACGAGCCACTAGGCACTTCCGGCCTAAATATTTCAAAGAAACTTGAAACAACCTGCCCACGAAACATTCACGTGGAGGCAAGCAAAAGAGGAAAACTGACTAAAGCACACATGAAACGTTTTAACGTCAATCCTTGGCAAACATGTAACAAGTGACAAGAACCTACTACGTTGTGATTCCTCGTCAAGTCATACAGATCGTACCCTTCTAGGTGCAGGTGTTCCAAACAAATACGTTATACTGAAGATGTCACCGAAAACAACAAAATAATGCCAACCGCTTGATATTTACTTCTTCCGGCATTATAAGCACGATATCAGAAAGGTTGCTGATTTTGCAAGACTGCAATGCGCCAAACCACAAGTGAAGATACAGGGTCGTTATTTGATTATCAAACTTCACTTTGATTTGCAATCAATTTTCTGCACCAAAGTATACGCCTATTTTGCAATATTCTAAGCGAAAGTCAGGCTATGACACTGATATAACTATATCATCATTTGAAAATGTAATTAGTTTGACTTTTGATATTGCTCTGGTTGAATGCCAAAGTGGCTTCAATGAGGCATGGACATTGTTCTCTTCCACTTTGTTTTAATCACTTCAGCAAAGTCCCGCTTTTGCACTATGAGGACTAATAAGTACTATCAAGTACGTAAGTTGTATGTGTTTTGCGCCCTGATAATTACTTTAAGCAGAGGATTGTTGGCACTGTTGCCGGCCCGTGTGGCCGTGCGGTTCTAGGCACTTCAGTCTGGAACCGCGTGACCGCTACGGTCGCAGGTTCGACTCCTGCCTCGGGCATGGATGTGTGTGATGTCCATAGGTTAGTTAGGTTCAAGTAGTTCTAAGTTCTAGGGGACTGATGACCTTAGAAGTTAAGTCCCTTAGTGCTCAGAGCCATTTGAACCTCTTTTTTTTTTTTTTTTTTTGGCACTGTTGATTGAAAATGTAATGATACGCCGGCGCTTAATTACATTTAATTTTATGATATTCATATTTTGTTACTTTGTCTCTATGAAAATGTCACTTGTGGTAGAATGCAACGTTTTTGCATGGAAATGACATAGAGCACTTTCTTCTTCTTCTTCTTTTTTTTTTTTTTTTTTTTAAAAAAAAAAGATCGAGTATTATTCTAAGCATGGTTTCATGTTTGTGAGCGTTTGAAGTGAAAGGCGTCCCTTGATAGTGACCATTTCCTTATTTGCATAAATCTGTCGTTCCTCATCACTGCTACCATACCTGAAATGGCAGATAAAAGTCACATTACATGATAATCAGTTCCAATGCCTATGAGGTTGACTTCCTGAAACAGCAGTAAGAAAACTGGAAGGCGATGTCTCTTCAGACATCTTCCCCTACAATGATAGAGCTTTCCGTGACTCATTAGTGTACAAACGGCAGCAGCAGTTGTAAGGGCCGATACCACAGGCACGCTCTAACCAGCTGTAGCTCGATGTTTCGAAATCGTTGTAGCTGTGTGGCATACCTGCATATCATTAAGCTGTTGGGGTTTGTTGCATTCCACTAAACGAAATGATTGTTCGTCAGACACATGTATTGCAATACCGGCCCATCTGGTATTTATAGTGGGGGTAAGCGTCGACAGTGATTTTACAGTAATACAGCGTGGCTGAGAAGTCCCCGTCCCTTCAGTATTGAATGCTAATTGATTTGTTTCAGCACAAGTACTTACGCTTTACGTGTCCAATATATCGGCATGTTCCACATCATGCTGTAAACGCAAATCCATACTCCTCCATGTTCTTCTTGGCATATTTTTGAGCATGTCTGGTGTTACAGTTCATCCTCAACAGCGTTGCACAGTTCTTCGTTTGTAGCATAACGACGTGCAGATACATGCGCGTTAAGGGGGAACGGCAGGATGACGGTCGAAAACACTCGAATTTTTTTTTAATTACTGAATTCGAATGTATAACATTGAAGAATTATGCCCCAAAATAATATGCGCGAACTCCACAAAGTAACGATTCTGTGAGCATTTGAAGCTGAGCGTGCACGGCACGCCTCGGCGTTAAAGAACGGTTCGGCGCTCACGCTCCCTTCGTTGCGTCCTTGAAGTGTCTAAGGCTGATTCTAATGGAGTAAATGTTTATCAAGGTCTCGAACACATAGCAGACTTTCACTTTTCTCGTGTTTGCCTCCTGGTAGACGCTGTTGTTTTATGGCTGAGTTAGCGTCAGTTGGTGTCATTGAGAGACGACCGTCTTTATTGCTCGACGTGAAGTGAAAATCAGTTTTGTTTGGTATTTTTTTACATTTAAATCGTGGCAAATGTCCTTCAAAACAAAATCTGCGATGAAATACTCCGATTCTGTGAAGATAGAGACGCCAGTGGCGATGCGGTCAGCGACGAAAAGGGCTCAGAGCACGAAAATGCGGACGTATCAGGCCAAAGTAGCAGAAAGCGTCATCCATTGGCCGGGACGATCATTGTTGTGGGCCAGGCGTCGATGATATCCCGCAAATTTCAAGCTTTGTCCCTTTTTTTCATATGATAAAAACTTGTCAAGCTTTAAACGCGTTTTCCTCCAAACCATGCTTTCTGGCGTGGTTGTCGTCATCCATGCTACAATTTTCTTCCGATTTTAATGACTTTTGGTCTCCCTTGAAGAAAATTGAGTTCACCTCAGTTCAGTGTAGCTGTTTTTTATGTTTATATTTAGTATTTTTTTCAGCCAAAAAAGATTGGCCTAAAATGGCCATTTTTTTTCAAGCATCCATTATTTCGCCATTTTTTCGCAAATCCCTACGATGAACTAAAATTACGTGATATGTTAATTTCATGTTTCCTATAACCACAACCGGAGTTACAGCGACAACCGTCGATCTACCGCCTTTCAGAGCTGGCTCGGGAAAATCCCTACTACACAGGGAAGATAAAATATTTTTCAATTAAAAATAGCAACAAAAACTTCACTGTATGTTTTAATCACTGCAGCGAACCGCATTTGTCTACTACATCCAACACGGAGAAAAAAGTCCTCAATTTGAGGAACATTTTCATCCGTCATCCCGTTGTTCCCCCTTAATGACTGTCCCTAACGTGTTGTCAGGCGTGGTGAGGTCAAGACTTTGGTGGCCATTTCAAGTGAGCTGGTGTCGCTGATGAACCACAATCCATCCACCGTCCTGGGAAGTGTTCATTTAGGAACTCGCGCACTGCAAGAGTGTGGTGAGGAGGCACTCCGTCTTGCTCCAACCATATGAGTTCTGTGAATCCCTTTTCCTGAAGCTGAGCTATTAACCATGTTTGTAACATTTACGCCATTCACAGTCCCTTCAGAAAAGTATGGTCCAAGCAGATGCTGTGGTGTCATCGCTGTCCATATCATTACGTGAGGTGGGTTCCTTTCTAATTCAATTGTGTAATGATGATTCCCTTTGGCCCAAACGACTTTGCTTCTAGCACGTGAGCTGCGATAAATGTCACATTCCTCTGGAAACATAACCTTGGAACGGTTCACTGCCTTTGGAAACTGAATTAACAAAGCATGGCATGCTGAAACGCGCTCATTCCGGTCTGTATCTGGTAACGTCGGTCGAAAAGATCAGACATTAAGGTCTTTTTTCTTACGAAGTTGCATTGTTGTCCTTGGTATACCGAATTCCAAGGTACATTTACTTGTCGATTTCATAGGAGGTTGTTCAATAAAAGCAGAGACTCCGGGACAAGTTTCTGCTCGTGTCTTTTTCCTTTCAGTCCGCGGACTGTCTTTAACTCTGCCAAAAGCAAAAGCACGTCCTCCCCAATCCTGAAGTGTTGCCTTTTGTGGTGGAGCCTTATTCAAACTTTCGTGGAATGCTCCCATAATCTGTCCCATTGTCTGGTCTGTGTATTGTCGCCCACGTACCCACACAATTGCCACTAACAGCTCCTCAATAGTATAACTATGACCGCTCCAATCTTTCATAACTATAAATTAAAACTTGACTGCGATTGCCAAAACACATAAACATGAATGCCATGAATTGATTCCAACAACTTTCCGCCCCTGGTAGCTGAGTGGTAAGCGCGACGGAATGTCATACCTAACGGCCCGGGTTCGATTCCCGGCTAGGTCGGAGATTTTCTCCGTTCAGGGACTAGGTGTTGTGTTGTCCTCATCATTATCCTTTCATCCCCATCGACACACAAGTCGCCGAAGTGGCGTCAACTCTAAACACTTGCACCAGGCGAACGGTCTACCCTACGGGAGGCCCTAGCCACACGGCATTTCCATTTACTTTTCCATTCCAACAACTGATTATACGATACATAGCTACCAACCTGAATAATAATATGGTGATACTTAACAGGGGTTACAGAGGTAGGCGGACTTTTAGCTCACCATGTCCTTACGAGGTTCACTCTTCTCACACTGTTTTTAGCGATGAATAATTGAACCTAGGTGCGTGTTTATTCTCTAGCGAGTGACTCTCGTAGTTACATTGCTAACATACTCAACGCTGTTCTGTATTGGGAGCAAACTAATACAAAATAATTCCAAAGTTCATAAAAAAAGAAATTTATGCAACATTTTAATCATTTTAAACACTTTTGCTGCTACTTAGTTTATTGTATTTATTCTCTCTCTCTCTCTCCGTCTCTCTCTCTCTCTCTCTCTCTCTCTCTCTCTCTCTCTCTCTCTCTCTCTGTGTGTGTGTGTGTGTGTGTGTGTGTGTGTGTGTGTGTGCGCGTGAAAAAGTTACGTAAATTTGGTCACTGTTGGCAGTAACATCATTTTTTGTGCTATTTCAACTCCTTAACTCCCAATCGCTTGCTTCGTTTAGTTCAGTTTGCAGAAAGTGCGTGTCACTTAAACACGATTACATTTCCAGAATGAGATTTCCACTCTGCAGCAGTGTGTGCGCTGATGTGAAACTTCCTGGCAGATTAAAACTGTGTGCCGGACAGAGTCTCGAATTCGGGACCTTTGCCTTTCGCGGGCAAGTGCTCTACCAATTGAGCTACCCGAGCGCGACTCACGACCCGTCCGCACTGCTTCAATTCTTCCAGTACCTCGTCTCCTACCTTCTGTTCTGGTTTTCCGACAATCCATGTTTCACTACCATACAATGCTGTGTTCCTAATGTACACTATACGAAATTTCTTCCTCAATTTAACTCCTATATTCGATACTAGTAGACTTCTCTTTGCAGAAATGTCTTTTTTGTCAGTGCTAGTCTGCTTTTGATGTCCTCCTTGCTCCGTCTGCCATTGGTTAGTTTGCTGTCCAGGGAGCAGAATTCCTGAACTTTATCTACTACATGATTACCGATCCTGATGCTAAATTTCTCACTCTTCTCATTTCTGGTACTTCCGATTACTTCATCTTTTTTCGATTTACTGTCAATTCATATTCTGTACACATCAGAGTGTTCATTCCATTAAGCAGATCCTTTTAAATTCTTCCTCACTCACTGACGATAGCAATGTCATCAACGATTCTTATCATTGATATATTTTCACCTTGAAATTTAATTCCACTCTTGAATCTTTATTTTATTCCAATCATTGCTTATTCGATGTATAGATTGCGCGGTAGGGGTGAAAATCTGGATCCCTGTTTTTATAACCATTTCAATCAGAGCATATGGTTCTTGGACTTTGAATCTTATTATTCCCTCTTGGCTCTTGTACATATGTATCATATCACCCGTCTTTCCCTAAAGCTCACCCCTGTTTTTTCTCAGAATTTCAAACACCTTGCACCATTTGTCATTGTCGAACGCTTTTTCCAGGTCAACAAATCCTATGAATATGTCTTGATTTTTCTTTAGTCTTGCTTCAATTGTAAACCGCAACGTAAGAATTGCCTCTCTGCTGCCTTTACCGTTCTTAAAGCCAAACTGATCGTCATCTAAGACACCTTCAATTTTCTTTTACATTCTCCTGTATGTTATTCTTGTTAGCAACTTGGACGCATTAGCTGTGAAGCTGATTACGATAATTCTCGCTCTTGCCGGTCTTGCAGACTTTGAAATTGTGTTGATGAAGTTTTTCCAAAAGTGAGATGATATATCGCCAGACTCAAATTCTAGACACCAGCTTGAATAACCGTTTTGTTGCCAATTCCACCAATTATTTTAGAAATTAGAATTGAATTTTATCTATCCCTTTTGCCTTATTCGATCTTGTCTTCAGAAGCTCTTAAATTCCATTTTAATACTGGATCCCCTGTCTCTTCTACATCGATTCATGTTTCTTTTCTGTCACGTCATCAGACAAGTCTTTTCTCTCATAGAGGCCTTCAATGTACTGTTTCCACCTATCTGTTCTCTCATCAGCATTTAAAAGGGGAGTTCTTAATGTTACCATAGTTGCTATTAATTTCACCGAAGATTGTTTTGACTTTTCTATATGCTAAGTCAGGCCTTCCGACAGTCATTTCTTTTTCGATTTCTTCACATTTTTCATGCAGCCATTTGCCTTAGCCTCCTTGTACTTGCTATTTATTTCATTCCTAAGTGACTTGAAGTTTTGTATTCCTGAATTTCCCCGAACATTTTTGTACTTCCTTCTTTCATCGATCAACTGAAGTATTTCTTCTGTTACCCATAGCTTCTCTCAGTTACCAGCTTTCTACCTACGTTTTTCTTCCCAACTTCTGTGATTGCCTGTTTTAGAGATGTTCATTTCTCTTCAGCTGTACTGCCTACTGAGCTATTCCTTACTGCAGTATCTATAGCTTCAGAGAACTTCAAGCGTATCTCTTCATTCCTTAATACTTACGTTTCCCATTTCTTTGCGCACTGTACAAGAAGTTACGGAGTAAAAATTCATTTTATCCTGGTTTTTTGTGCACTCGGTGAGGTAGATTGACAGGCCCGCCACCCTAACGATTTCAACACCCTCCCTCTCTCCGTACTCTTCCTACGGCGATAACAGGTCCGTAGCAGCTGACAGTGAAGTTCCCAGCTTTCAAACGCGAAACGCAGAAGACTGTCGGCGGTACCGAAGTTACGTGTTTGTTGACAAAACGTTCAGCACTAACAGTATTTGCCTCTTCACACACACACACACGCGCACACACACACACACACACACACACACACACACACACACACACACACAGTAACTAACAAACACACAAGGAACACTGACGTCCACAAAATTTATTTATGAAATAATGAATAAGAATATCCTTGTTGGAAATTGGAAACTCCAACATGGTCGTAATCAGACAGGGAATCTGCGATCACGAATGCTCTAGAAGTCAGAACTGTTATCTTCAGTGGTACTGTTCTCGTCGATTGATAAAGAAGCTACTATATTAACATTGTTTTTTACCTTATACTACTTCCTTCGTTTGACCTTTTGATTTCACTTCACATGTGGTTTACGAACTCCTCCCTTTTACCTGTCGTCGTTTGTGTGAAAGCCTCCCCCACTCCTGTGTCTGAATCTCGCAACGTCAATATTTTATTTCGCCCTGCAACACCCGCTTTAACATGAGCTCAGACAAGCTGAGTAGCATTGAGGTAGCGGCGATACGGTGGGAGACATACGGCTCGTGGGAGTTGTTCACTGATAATGGGTCAATTATCAATTGCTTTTTTGTGGTTTGTATCTTCCCAACATCTCTAACAGTTCTGCTTTTCGCATCTTCTCTTCAAAATTTATATTATTGCCCTTCAACCACTGTCAAGAGAATTTATGATACTAGGAGCCGGCTCTAACCTATGCATGAGGGCACTGGCTATTGTTAAGTCACATCTTGATGAATATTTTGAGATTTGTTTCCCTAAATAGTCCTCATTTTCATGTCATCGCTCATTTCGAAACATTTATTTTGTATTACAATTTCATAAAAAACTTTATTTTCCGTCTCGACGATAATTTTAGTATTTCGACGGTTAATTAATCTCTTTATTGCAAAATATGGACGCGTGGCAAGCCAGAATATTATTCTGGATTCTGTTGATATTACTGGAGATTCTATGTGAAATTGGACAATTTATTTCACTATTCTAAAATTAATTGTGTAGATCGCCGTCAATTTCCTGAAAGAGTGCATCATGTTGAAAAAGTCGTTTTTATAAAAAAAAATTTATTAATTCCTACGCTGTATCTTGGTCTACACACCAGCTGCAAGCTTTTCCTAAAAAGAGTGGTCTTAAGCTTTTCCTGCAAATTGACTGTATTGTTGTTGGGTGTCCAGCGGCGTGCATCCGTTTACGTGTTTCGCAAACGACTGCATCTGACTGGACCTCCGAGAGCACTAAAGCTTCTTTAAGATGGTTCGTCCTCTTTTGGACGAGTATAGATAAATTTCTTTTAATGCTAACCACTTCAACCTACTCCTGATACAATGCCATACATAAAAACTGCAACGCCATGAAGACGACATCAACAAACTTCAGTTTAGCATGTTTGGATACGCAAGTGATCTGCATTTGTCCGCACAAAGCAAGTGCGAATAGCGTCAGCCACATTCTATATATACGGGAATGTACTATAACCTAAGAAAACTACACACTGCGAAGGAATTATCCGAATGGGACGGAAATAGGTAGGTATGACATACATGTACACACAAACAAATGATTACAATTTCAGAAAAATTGGACCACTAATTCAAGACAAATAGCTTCACAAATTCAGCAAGTCAATAGCGTGTTGATCTAACTCTGGCCATTATGCAACCGGTTATTCGATTTGGCATTGATTCAGAACGTTGTTGGATCTCATCCTGAAGGATATCGTTCCAAATTCTGTCCAAGTGATGCGTTAGATCGTCAGAATCCCGAGATAGTTTGACGGCCCTACCCATAATGCTTCAAACATTCTCAATAGGGGAAAAATCTGGCTACTTCACTGGCCAAGGTTCCCAAGTACGTGAGTGGCTCGAAGACTTCTTAAGTAATAGAACCCAGTACGTTGTACTCGATGGTGAGTGTTCATCGGAGGTGAGGGTATCATCTGGAGTGCCCCAGGGAAGTGTGGTAGGTCCGCTGTTGTTTTCTATCTACATAAATGATCTTTTGGATAGGGTGGATAGCAATGTGCGGGTGTTTGCTGATGATGCTGTGGTGTACGGGAAGGTGTCGTCGTTGAGTGACTGTAGGAGGATACAAGATGACTTGGACAGGATTTGTGATTGGTGTAAAGAATGGCAGCTAACTCTAAATATAGATAAATGTAAATTAATGCAGATGAATAGGAAAAAGAATCCCGTAATGTTTGAATACTCCATTAGTAGTGTAGCGCTTGACACAGTCACGTCGATTAAATATTTGGGCGTAACATTGCAGAGCGATATGAAGTGGGACAAGCATGTAACGGCAGTTGTGGCGAAGGCGGATAGTCGTCTTCGGCTGATTGGTAGAATTTTGGAAATATGAGGTTCATCTGTAAACGAGACCGCTTATAAAACACTAATACGACCTATTCTTGACTACTGCTCGAGAGTTTGGGATCCCTATCAGGTCGGATTGAGGGTGGACATAGAAGCAATTCAGAGGCGGGCTGCTAGATTTGTTACTGGTAGGTTTGATCATCACGCGAGTGTTGCGGAAATGCTTCAGGAACTCGGGTGGGAGTCTCTGGAGGAAAGGAGGCATTCTTTTCGTGAATCGCTACTGAGGAAATTTAGAGAGCCAGCATTTGAGGCTGACTGCAGTACAATTTTACTGCCGCCAGCTTACATTTCGCGGAAACACTACAAAGATAAGATAAGAGAGATTAGGGCTCGTACAGAGGCGTATACGCAGTCATTTTTCCCTCGTTCTGGTTGGGAGTGGAACAGGGAGAGAAGATCCTAGTTGTGGTACGAGGTACCCTCTGCCACGCACCGTATGGTGGATTGCGCAGTATGTATGTAGATGTAGATATGCAAGCACGAAGACAAGCAGTAGAAACTCTCACCGTGTGCGAGAGGGCATTATCTTGCTGGAATGTAAGTCCATCATGGCTTGCCATTAAGGAAAAAAAAACTGGGCGTAGAACATCTTCGACGTACCGCTGTGCGGTAAGGGTGCCGCGGATGACAATCTAAGAGGTCTTGCTGTGAAATGAAGTGGCATTACAGACCATCGCTCCCGGTTGTCAGGTCGTATGGCGGGCGACAGCCAGGTTGCTACTCCACCGCTGTCCGGGGAGTTTCTGGACATGTTTTCGGTCTGGAATCTCATTTACTGGAGCAGAACTATCTTGAGTGATGAGTCACGCTTCGAAGTGAACCCCGATATACAGCGATTACCAGCACAGTATTATGTATCTGGTCTGTATAGATCACAATGTGGAACACGTGATCGTTTTGATAGAGGCCAAAGTAGTTCGTACTTTAGAACTGGATAAAAGGAACATATCAACCCTAATAATAAGACTGTTTTTGGCTATCAATTGCAAACCACAGAATATACAGCGGGAGATATTGAGAGTGCTATGAACATTTTATACGTAACACCTAAGAGACTGAAGTTAGACGTACTTGAAGAACGGAAAAATGTGTAAACGGAAATAAAGGAGCCGGACAAATTGTTTAACAAACAGTCCGAATTTAAACACAATAAGTTTTTTCTCTGTTTAAAAAAATAAGTCATGATTCAGAAAATCAGTTGCCTTATGACATATCAGTAATTTATGAAATAGTGCGATAATGTCTGAGACCTTTATCAATACAGTAACTATGGATTTTGTTGTAGCATTATCATCTTTGAGATAAAAGCCGCATGAACCATAGAACTGAAGGAGTTTGTTAAATTTCACACACACACACACACACACACACACACACACACACAAACACAGACACACACACTCACTCACTAACGAACAAACACACAAGGAACACTGACGTCCATAAAACTTATTTATGAAACAATAAATAAGGAACTTACATTTAATATCCCTTTTGGAAAACGGCTTAAGACTACTCTTTTTAGGAATAGCTTGCAGCTGGTGTGTAGACCAAGATAGAGAGTTGGAATTAATTAAAAAACGTTTTTATCAAAACGATTTTTGCATCATGATGTACTCCTTCGAGAAATTGACGGTGATCTAATCTACACA
This sequence comes from Schistocerca americana, assembly GCF_021461395.2. Classification (NCBI taxonomy): domain Eukaryota; kingdom Metazoa; phylum Arthropoda; class Insecta; order Orthoptera; family Acrididae; genus Schistocerca; species Schistocerca americana. Next base: position 448,454,110 of record NC_060125.1, on the reverse strand, counting down.
ATTAATTTTAGAATAGTGAAATACAATCTCCAATTTCACATAGAATCTCCAGTAATATCAACAGAATTCATAATAGCATTCTTATTTTACAATAAAGAGATTGAGTAACCTGCGAAATACTAAAATACTAATATTAAATAAATGTTTCGGAATGAGTGACAACATGAAAACGAACACTATTTAGGGAAATAAAATTCAAAATATTCATCAAATTGTGACGTGACAACAGCCAGTGCCCTCATGCATTGGTCAGAGCCGATTCCTAATATCACAAATTCTCTTGACAGTGGTTGAAGGAAAATAATATAGATTTTGAAGAGAGGATGCGAAAAGCAGAACTGTTAGAGATTATGGGAAGATACAAACCACAAAAAAACAATACATAATTGACCCATTATCAGCGAACAATTCCCACTGAGCCGTAACTCTCCCACCGTATCACCGTCACCTCAATGTTACTCAGCTTGTCTGAGCTCACGTTAAAGCGGATACTGCAGGACGGAATAAAATATTAACGTTGCGAGACACGGACACAGGAGTGGGGGAGGCTTTCACACAAATGACGACAGAGAAAAAACAGGAGATCGTGAACCACATGTGGAGTGAAATCAAAAGGTCAAACGAAGGAAGCAGTATAAGGAAACAAACAATGTTAATATAGCAGTTTCTTTATCAATCGACGAGAACAGAACCACTGAAGATAGCAGTTCTGAGTTCTAGAGCATTCGTGATTGCAGAATCCCAGTCTACTTACGCCCATGTGGTAGTTGCCGATTTCCAACAAGGATATTAAATGTAAGTTCCTTATTTATTATTTCATAAGTAAATTTTGTGGACGTCGGTGTTCCTTGTGTGTTTGTCAAATTTTGATGTAAAAAAGAAAGAACAAAAACACCTATCGAATTTGGAATATATCAAGACAATGTAAATACCGTCAAATATGCTGTAATCTGCACCCATAAAATGTTTGAGGATGTTGTATTTCACGTTTTGTCAAGAACATTGTACCTTCTAGTGCAGGTAACGGTTGAATAATTAACGAAAATGTTCGGAACTAATCACTGCTAAAAATATTATTTGCAACACTGGCGGAAACCTTTGTTTCAGTCAACCGTGACAACTTAGTACCACTTCTCCATTTTTGAAAATACTGGACACAAAATAAATTAATAAATTACGTGTCACAACAGACATTCTGACAGTTTCCATATATGGTTACCGAGTGCTTGGGAAAGTGAAAATGTGTATCAACTGTGCCCTACTGGAAAAAAAATTGTATTTTAACATTGGTACAGAATTATATTGTCGTTTAGGGGAACTTACGACCAGTCTTAAAAAACATGGTATTTTTCCTATCTATCTGGGTAAATTTAGATCATGCCAGAAGGGAATCAGGTGTTAATAAGAAGTAAAAGCAATCAGTGTTAATTTAATATTGCAAGTTCACTTTGAAATTGCAAGGTATTTCTATTGACCTGGCATTGTTCAACTTAAATCACTGTAGCCAGAAGCTCTCTTCACAGCGAACGTAACTGAAGGATAACGATAATCATAAGACTGAGAGCTCGTAAGAAGGTGGAAAGACATGCGTATAGTCAGGAGTGCCCCAGGGAAGCGTGATAGGACCGCTTTTGTTCTCTGTACACATAAATGATTTGCCAGACAGGGTGGGCAACAGTTTGCGGTTGTTTGCTGATGATGCCGTGGTGTACGGTAAGATGTCGAAGTTTAGTGACTGTAGGAAGATACAAGGTTACTTAGACAAAATTTCCAGTTGGTCTGATGAAAGGCAGCCAGCTCTAAATTTGGAAAAAATGTAAGTCAATGCGCATTAGTAGGAATAACAGACATCTGACGTTCGGACACTGTTAAGTTGCTTAAATATTTGGGCCTAACGGTGAAAAGCGATGTGAGGTGGAATGAGCACATGAGAACTGTGTTAGGGAAGACAACTGGTCTGCTTCGGTTTATTGGGAAAATTTTAGGAAAGAGTGGTTCATCTGCAAAGGACACCGCATACAGGACGCTGGTGCGACCTATTCTTGAACACTGCTTGAGTGTTTGGGATCAGTACCAGGTCGCATTAAAGGAAGATATCTAAGCAATTCAGAGGCTTCTGCTAGAATTGTTCCGGTAGGTTACAACAACTCGTAAAGTGTTACGGAGATTCTTCGCCAACTCAAATGGGAATCCATGGAAGGAAGGCGACGTTCTTTTCGAGAAACACTATTGACTAAATTTAGAGAACCGGTATTTGGAACTTACTGCCAAACGTTTCTATCGCCGCCAGCATATATTCCACGTAAGGGCTACGAAGATAAGATACGAGAAATTAGGATTCATACGGAGGTTTATAGATAGTCGTTTTACCTTCGCTCTATTTGCGAGTACAACAGGAAAGGAAATGACAAGTAGTGGTACCCTCCGCTACGCACCGTACTGTGGCTTGCGGAGTATCTATGAAGATGTAGATGTGGAAATACTAACTAGAGAACACAGAGGTAATAAAACTGTTACTTTTAGTACAAAATAACGGGGGAGCAGCGCCCATTTGAAACAAAAGTAGTAAGTGGTACAAAGCTAACCTGACTGGTAAAAAGTTACCACAAGTGACTGTAATAAATTAATTTATCACCTTGTTCCACAGTCCTAACACTTTGTCTGCTGAAAACAGTAGCTCACGAATAGCCGACCAGCTCCAGAATTTCCAACAATCTCTTTTTCATGTGCCGGGCCATAACAATGTTGCTTTTTTCAAAGCCGCTCATTATGTGCTACTGCTGGGCTTACATACTTTTAGAGTTGCGCTCTACCAAAACTACGGTTCGGTAGTTTTGGTACACTACATAAATGACGTAGTAAATGGTCTGATTCTGGGTAGTATTGGTATCGCGGTACGGAAAGAAACAAACATGAATGTGTGACAGATAGTGGGAACCGACAACTTCTCTATGTTTTATGTTTGTTTGTTTTGCACATAATTAGAACCTCAAGTCTTTCTGTGTTAGTCCAATGTGTATTTTATAGATAGATATATAGATATTCAGCGATCACAGGCCCTGCAGACCACGAGCTGCTTCCACAAACTGCCTCCATTTACACGTCCGAGGCAAGTTTGTATTTCGTAACTAAGAATTTTTTTTACAGGATTGGGTTGTTAGCCCAATGCCCAACCCTCTTCCTTTATCCGGGCTTGGGGCCGGCAGTGACTGTTGCAAGGCAACTGACCCCAGGCGGAATTCTGTATATTTTATATCCTTCCAAAATATATATTGTATTTTACAAGTAATAAAAATCAGTTCTGCGCCTGACTTATGCGCTTTTATGAAACCAAAGCAGTTGCTTTTGAAGTAAGTACAGTTTAAAAGCACAAACATAAAAACATATACTCAAAAGTATGTTTTTCATTATGAGCAGAAGCAGGAGTTCTCTTTTATTATTGATAAGTGCGGAAGTTGTTTACAAATAATAGAAACATGTTTTGTATAAGCTCGACGAATTGCGGATGTAGTATTTGATACATTTTGGATTTTTTAGTTTTACCTTTTTTTTAGGAATTTGCAGTTTCTAGTGCTGTATGGGAAATCGGCATTGTTTTTACATTTTTACAACATCCCGCTGTTTGACGTACTAAATCAACAATTTTCGAATAAAACCTGTATTAACCATTGACAATTTTAATTTTATTACAAATACTGTTAATTTTTAAGTAACACCAGAAGGGTAACTACGTAGAAAAGAAACGTCCTGTAGGCTATGCAGCCTAGACGGTTCACCTCTTCCGGTTTCTATGGGAATCTGGTAAGACACTGATAGCATACGCAAACAAAGAGATCGTTAAGAGGTGGCTCCCAGCTGGTATGCAGCACATCAGACGCACGGGTAAAGCTGTTACGATCTTAATTGATGACGATTACTAGGAAAACTACCATAGTGTACTCTTACTAATGATAGTCCACGGTAGCTTACGGTAGTTTAACAACTCTACATACTTTCCTTACCACGTCAAGTACCCGCCACCCCTCCAGACGTCATTCAGTCTCTCGGTAGGAACTGGACATAATCTGTTGTCTCAGCAGTGTCTTTTCTTCACAGACTGACAGTACGGCACTGTATCGTCAGTGCGTGAGGACGGATGCTGTTGCTACGACGGTCTAAATCTGTCGGACAAGACAGATTAAGCTATGTTCTATTTTTAGAAGCCGCCTTTACTGTCGCTTACAGAGTAAAAACGTAAATGAAAATAACGACGTTCCTGCAAACGAATCTCTTCCCTCGGAAATCTTCATGACCGTTTTTGTGTAGTTCTACTATTTGCGACAAATAGCAGGAAAAGTATTTTTCCTAGATACTCCGTTGTTTCGAGAATAAGGTCGTGATTATAAAACACTCACAATTTCTTCATTGTGTTCCATTATCAGACGTTAATGATTCAAACACTTTATTGCAACCCAGTATTACGTGAATAAAACACGAAATATACTGTCATTGCACAAACATTATCAGAATATTTAAAGCTAATAATTATTAATTAATTGCGGCTGACTTCGAAATATTTTTAGTCGAGATAAACTACGAGTTTTTCTGTCAGTTGTAATGAATAATTATAAACGGAGCATAAAACAATCGTTGCTGGACCCGGTTTGTTATTCACAGCATCGTAACCACTGAAGCGTGAAAACGATGTTATTTTCATCTCCCATTCATAGCGATTCGTATGAGGTGTAATGGAAAAATCAGTAATTATGTATGACTATCCTACCTCGGGTATGTGCGACGTGAAATTCGACAAGAACATGTGAATTTTTCAATGGACAAAACTTACTGACACACTTTTTTTGAACTCGGAGTCTTCATGATTTGCTGATTAACAAGAGTTAATTACCTCTTACTAGAGAATTTACGGCTCGATTTCATAGCGAGTTTGTGGCTATTATGTTCCTTGTAAACTAATACCTCTAACAAGATATTCCATTTCATGAAGCATTGTATTCCATGTTACTTGCAGTCGTGAATGGAGCAGCCAACTTGTACAGTGAATAATGTAGGTTAATCGGGGGATCTATGTTGTTCAGGTTGGGGCACCTCACGCCCACAACACAGGGAAGAGCGCACGTTTGATTACACTGCTTGACAACTGCTAAGGAAAGGAGACGTTGTTGGACAGGAATAATAACTGGCAATGGTGGACAACGTGAAGCACAGTACATACGTGACAGAGGTGGAATGGTATATTTATAACAAAAAGCCGTACAGATTTCACCACAAAGGAAAGCAGGATAATACACGTAAATAACATTCCTTTTTGACACAGGTTAGACTCCCAACATGAAGGTCGACATCGAACTCTCATTAAGGAATATACGCTCCTCGGACAATAATGCACACTTTGCACTTATCACGCTGGCTGCCACACTGTTGAGGAGTCGTTAGGGAATAGTGTCCCAGTCCCCTCTCAAGGCGGTAGTCCTTTCAAGGTCCAAGGAGGGCGTTTCTGTCGAGAAAAACACCTTCCAAGAGAATCCCAGGAATGTTCTGTATGGTTTAGATAAGCCATTCCATAGTTCAGCATCTTCAATTTCCAGTGTGCCCGACTCGTCAGCGATTCTGTCTAGTGGAGCATTGTCATCCGTAAACAAAAAGACGGGAACAACCGCACCCTTAAACAGACGGACATGATCCAGAATGATCTCCCTGCAATACTACTGTGCTCCAACGGTACCTCCCGCAAAGATCTGCAGCGGTGTTAGGCCACTGAGCATAATGTGTGCCCGCACCATAGCACCTGGGCCATACCGATGACGTTCATGAACATTCTGTGGTGAGTAACGTGTTCCCCTCTCTCTCCACACTCCATGGTGGCCACAGTCAAGGAGGATTCGTAGAAGACAACACTCTGGACCAGTGTCGCTGATCCCAACCAACATGCCCCTTACACCAACGTACTCTATCTGGTCGATGGTGTGGTCGAAGTGGCATGGATTTAATAGGTTCCTGAACATACAGACCAGACTGATTTTTGTTTTTCTCACTTGTATGAGCTGTCCCAAGCATATTGTAAGTACTTGTACTCAATATGTACTTTCATTCCTGATATTACTTTGGCCTTGTAATATTTACATATATTACTTTCTAATTTATTCTTTTGTATAAATTTTGCCACTGTTATCTGATAAGATAACTACTCGAAACACTTCATAACTAAAATATTTGGCGATGAAGAAGTCTCAGTAGACTTACTCCATGCCAGGGAGAATGTACTTCTGGGTCTCCAAGGAACCCTTCGTAGTAATCGAAGTCACTATAACAGCTGTGGTCTAAACGAATCCTTTCATGTTTGATGTCTTCCCCGAAGGCGGTTGCTTCTTCCATCAGGATAAATGTCAGTTTGACAAGCCCAGCAACATACTACTGTGGTTTAACGAACATGGTAGTGAATACAAGCTGATATCTTGGCCACCAAATTCGCCTTATGTGACCCCGATGTGATACATCTGGGATGTCATGGGGCGCCATTCCCACACTTTTTTAGTCATCAGTCTTCTAGCTGGTTTGACGCAGCCCCTCACGACTTCCTCTCCTATGTCAACATCTTCATCTCGGAGCAGCAGTTGCAAATTATGTATTCAGTTATTCGTCTTCCTCTACAGTTTTTACCGTCTACAGCTACCTCTGGTGGTGCCATGGAAGTTATTCCCTGTTGTCTTCACGGCGTCCTGCTACCCTGTCCCAATTTTTTGTCAGTGTTTTCCATATAAACCTTAACTCTCCGAGTCTGCGAAGAACCTCCCCATTCCTTACCTTATCAGTCCGCTTTATTTTGAACATTCGTCTGTTGCACCGCTCCACTAATGTTTCGATTTTTCTCCGTACCGGTTTCCCCACAATCCATGTCTCAGTATCATACAATTCTGTGCTCCAAACGCACAGTCTCAAAATTTTCTTCCTCGAATTAAGGCTCATGTTTGATACTAGTAACACCGCTCTTGGCCAGGAATACCTTTTTGCCTGTGTTACTCTGCCTTTTGGGTCTTCTTTCTACATCCATCATGGGTTATTTTGCTGCCTAGGTAGCAGAATTCCTTATCTTCATCTACTTCGTGAGTCACTGTTCTGATGTTAAGTTTCTCGCTATTCTCATTTCTGCTACTCCTCATTACTTCTGTCTTTCTTCGATTTACTCCAAACCCGTATTCTGTACTCATTAGACTCTTCGTTCTATTGAATATATCCTGTAATTCTTCTTCACTTTCACTGAGAATAGAAATGGCACCAGCGAATCTTTTCATTGATATACTTTCACCCTGAATTTTAGTCCCACTCTTGAACCTTTCTTATATTTCCCTCATTGCTTCTTCTTGAAAAGTATGTGCGAAAGAATCCTTTCCTGTCTTACACACTACGCCGTTGGTCTTCCAATCTCATTTTTCCCTCTTGGCTCTTGTACATATTGTATATTACCTGTCTTTCCCTATAGCTTACCCATGTTTTTCTCAGAATTTCGAAAATCTTGCACTATCTGACGTTGTCGAAAGCTTTTTCCAGGTCGACAAATCCTGTGAACGTGTCTTGCTTCCATTAATAACCACAACGCCAGAAAACTGCCTCTCTGGTGCTTTCACCTTTAATAAAGAAAACCTAATCGCCATGTAACATATCCTCAATTTTCTTTTCCGTTCGTCTGTACACCATTCCTGTCAGCAACTTGAATGCATGATATGTTAAGCTGATTGTGCGAGAATTGTCACACTTGTCGGCTCTTGCTATCTTCGGAATTGTGTGGATGATATTTTTCCACACGCTATCGGCCCTTAATTTGCGGGAATTGCGTGACCTGCGCGAAGACATCTGATATCACATATCTCCGGAATTGTCAAATCCATGTGACACGGAATTGCTGCTGTCACAAAGGTGGACCAACACGTCACTAAGCAGGCGGTCATTATGTTCTGGTTAGTTGGCTTACCTGGAGATACTGGAAGGTATCAGATAGATTACATAATGGTAAGACAGAGATTCAGGAACCAGGTTTTAAATTGTAAAACATTTCCAGTGGCAGATGTGGACTCGGACCACAATCTGTTGGTTATGAACTGTAGATTAAAACTGAAGAAATTGGAAAAAGGTAGGAACTGAGGAGATGGGACCTGGATAAACTGAAAGAACCAGAGGTTGTAGAGAGCATCAGGGAGAGCATTAGGGAACGATTCACAAGAATAGGGGAAAGAAATACAGTAGAAGAGGAATGGGTAGCTTTGAGAGATAAAATAGTGAAGGTAGCAGAGGATCAAGTACGTAAAAAGACGAGGGCTAATAGAAATCCTTGGGTAACAGAAGAGATATTGAATTTAATTGATGAAAGGAGAAAATATAAAAACGCAGTAAATGAAGCAGGCAAAAAGGAATAAAAACGTCTCAAAAATGAGATCGATAGGAAGTGCAAAATGGCTAAGCAGGGATTGCTAGAGGGCAAATGTAAGGATGTAGAGGCACATATCACTGAGGTTAAGATAGATACTGCCTACAGGAAAATTAAAGAGACCTTTCGAGAAAAGAGGACGACTTGCATGAATATCAAAAGCACAGATGGACACCAAGTACTAAGCAAAGAAGGGAAAGCAGAAAGGTGGAAGTAGCATATAGAGGGTCTATACAAGGGCGATGTTCTTGAGATAGAAATGGAAGAGAATGTAGATGAAGATGAAATGGGAGATATGATACTGCGTGAAGAGTTTGACAGAGCACTGAAAGATCTACGTCGACACAAGGCCCCGGAGTAGACAACATCCCGTTAGAACTAGTGACAGCCTTGGGAGAGCCAGGCCTAACAAAAATCTACCATCTAGTGAGCAAGATGTATGAGACAGGCGAAATACCCTCAGGCTGCAAGAAGAATATAATAATTCCAATCCCAAAGAAAGCAGGTGTTGACAGATGTGAAAATTACCGAACTATCAGTTTAATAAGCGACGGCTGCAAAATACTAACACAAATTCTTTACAGACGAATGGAAAAACTGGTAGAAGCCGACCTCGGGAAAGATCAGTTTGGATTCCGTAGAAATGGAGGCAATACTGACCCTACGACTTATCTTAGAAAATAGATTAAGGAAAGGTAAACCTACGTTTCTAGCATTTGTAGACTTAGAGAAAGCTTTCGACAATGTTGAGTGGAATACTCTCTTTAAAAAAAAAATGGCTCTGAGGACTGTGCGACTTAACTTCTGAGGTCATCAGTCGCCTAGAACATAGAACTAATTAAACCTAACTAACCTAAGGACATCACACACATCCATGCCCGAGGCAGGATTCGAACCTGCGACCGTAGTGGTCACGCGGTTCCAAACTGAAGCGCCTAGAACCGCACGGCCACATCGGCCGGCATACTCTCTTTCAAATTCTGAAGCTGGCAGGGGTAAAATACAGGGAGCGAAAGGCTATTTACAATTTGTACAGAAACCAGATGGCAGTTATAATAGTCGAGGGACATGAAAGGGAAGCAGTGGTTGGGAAGGGAGTGAGACAGGGTTGTAGCCTCTCCCCGATGTTATTCAATCTGTATATTGAACAAGCAGTAAAGGAAACAAAAGAAATATTCGGAGTAGGTATTAAAATCCATGGAGAAGAAATAAAAACTTTGAGGTTCGCCGATGACATTGTATTTCTGTAAGAGACAGCAAAGGACTTAGAAGAGCAGTTGAATGAAATGGTCAGTGTCTTGAAAGGAGGATATAAGATGAACATCATCAAAAGCAAAACGAGGATAATGGAATGTAGTCGAATTAAGTCGGGTGATGCTGAGGGAATTACATTAGGAAATGAGACACTTAAAGTAGTAAAGGGGTTTTGCTATTTGGGGGGCAAAATAACTGATGATGGTCGAAGTAGAGAGGATATAAAATGTAGGCTGGCAATGGCAAGGAAAGCGTTTCTGAAGAAGAGAAATTTGTTAACATCGAGTATAGATTTAAATGTCAGGAAGTCGTTTCTGAAAGTATTTGTATGGAGTGTAGCCATGTATGGAAGTGAAACGTGGACGATAAATAGGTTAGACAAGAAGAGAATAGAAGCTTTCGAAATGTGGTGCTACAGAAGAATGCTGAAGATTAGATGGGTAGATCACATAACTAATGAGGAAGTATTGAACAGAACAGGTGAAAAGAGAAATTTTTGGCACAACTTGACTAGAAGAAGGGATCGGTTGGTAGGGCATGTTCTGAGGCATCAAGGGATCTCCAATTTAGTATTGGAGGGCAGCGTGGAGGATAAAAATCGTAGAGAGAGACCAAGAGATGAGTACACTAAACAGATTGAGAAGGATGTAGGTTGCAGTAGGTACTGGGAGATGAAGAAGCTTGCATAGGATAGAGTAGCATGGAGAGCTACGTCAAACCAGTCTCTGGACTGAAGACCACAAGAACAACAACAAGTAGTTCTAAGTCGAGGGGACTGATGACCTCAGATGTTAAGTCCCATTGTGCTTAGAGCCGTTTGAACTGTAGAGTTGAGAAGAGCGAGAAAAAGAGAGAGCTGAGAGCAATGGGAAACAACTGTGAAGCACAAAGAAATTTTGCCTATTCTGTGTGAGGTTTCTGTTTATTTCTGGTATTCAAGAAAAGTGATGTAAACTGTGTTTTTATTCAGTGTGTCATACTTCACGTATACTGGATATTTTTCAGATTTTTTCCGTAGTCGATATGTTATGTCACAGAGGTTCTGACTACATGCAGTATGATCTTTAGTTGCTATTAACTTTAGCATTGCTGCAGCATTCTGAAAGAACATAGCGAGTGAGTCGAATGTTGGTCATGTTACTGAGCGGTCTGGGAACAGCTTGTAGAACACAGATATAAGATTTTGAAAATGTGATTTGATAAAGATTAATTTGAGAAGTGAAGATTTCGAGACGCTATAGCTGCTGCACTGCATACCTTCACGTAATTTATGATATGTTTGAGAAATGTAAAGTTGGTGGGATTTTTTCTTTGTTGGTTCGAGTCAGTTAGACTCATTGTTTAGAGGTGATTAAGCACAGTTAGCAGTTCACATGGCTCCCACTCAACAATTAAAGATTTACCACTTCTTTACCATCTCAGTAATTAATCTAATGGCCGAGTATTATTTCTTGTTAAAAATAGTTTATTTTCAGTCAGTTAACAAGTTTAAGTTGTTCCACTGTTTCCATTTGAAAGTTTATTTTCTGGCTATGTGTGCCACCGTATGGCACTGAGCGAAACACAGTGGCTAAAACTAAAGCACACTCTGCTTAGAATAGTGGCACAGGCTTGCTTTGCGCTCCACAAGACTTTTCTTTCCTTTACTTAGTTTGCTGCTATGCTGCATTTTTAATATTCATGGCTTCGATCAATACCAACTTCCGTTGCCACTGGTAAGCCGTAAAAATTTATCAGGGCCAGTTTAACATCAGTCATGAAAGAATAAAGTCACTTACAGTTAAGCATTGCACTTCAAAATTAATGTCAGATTCACGTTAGGTAAAGTTCATTTTAGATCTCATTTCTTATGCAGACGATTATATTCTCATAGTGCAGTATTACATCTACGTAGGTATCATTCAGAGTTTGGAATTTAGTCAGTTCAGGTTCGTAAAATTACAGGACATTGCCACATAAACATTCTGATTGTTTATTGCTTCAAATTTTGTTTTGTAATTTGAGGTAGCATTTTTATTCTTAGCTTTGTGTGTTGTAATTTCAAGTCACGTACTGTGACGTCACGCACCGACAACACTTTCGCAATTATGGACAGCTGTAGAGGCAGCTCGGCTCAATATATCTATAGGGGAATTCCAGCGACTTATTGAGACCACGCCACGTCGAGTCGCTGCAGTATGGCGGGAAAAAGGAGGTCCAGCACGATATTAGGAGGCATCCCACGACATTTATCACTCAGTGTACGCAGCTGTTGTTTCTGAAATAAATAGTTTAGAAGTGTGATTTAAGCAGCGGATGTGAAACCGATTTTGTGGAATTTTATTTGAAAGTAGATTTATGTAAAATAATGATAACTTGATATTCAGCAGTAAGTTCTTTTTATAAATGTAGAGACAGTTGTAAGCATATATTCTAGTGAAATTATGTATGGTAATGTTAAAAGTAATTTAGGAAAGATTACTTTTATCTATAGCCTGTGTGTCGGGATGTGCATCAGTCACGGCATCGATTTCTACACTATAATGTTTTTTGTTCTACCACATTACTGTATCCAATGAGTCCTTCCTCTCTTCTCGGACGAACCATTGCCTCGTAGACATTTAAAGAATGACGGCGGGGTGTTTTCGAGGTTGGAACGGTTCCTGCACACGCAAAATACACAACAATCAAGATCTCCAATAAGCCATCTAGCCTTGGGGAGAATGTGTGTTCCATTGAAGGGCGATAAGGAGACAAGATCTAACGCCATCACCAGATTTCATGCTCATAGTTTGATTTCGAGGGGATAATTAAGACTTGGTGCGTGCTTAACGTTTGATGTCCGTAGGTGTACGAAAAACGTTCTCGCTCCAAAGATTTGAACAGGGGCAGTGATACGTGTTACTACGGTCTTCACAAAGAGCGCACGGTAGAGCTCTGACGTTTCTGGAGCCGTGTTGGGTCAAGGGTTGCGTCGCCTGTAGTGTAGGTCGCGTGGGCGAATCAAGGGCCGGGCAGCTTGCGTGATCTGCGGCTCCGAGAAGAGCACCACTAACGAGCCTTTGTTCCAAAATATCCTGGCGGTTGCGGCGCGGTGCGGCCGCGTCGTCAGGCCTGGACGGAGCAGAGTTGTCCAGAGGAGACAGCGCGTCCGCTGGAGCTTGCTCTCCGCTTAAAAAGAGTTAGGGATGGTTCCTGTCATCAAATGGGATAATACTCAAATCAAAAGATAAATGAGGAGCTGGTTATCAAAGATGATCAAGTGCATTTCTTCGATTTTTGATATCGATGGTACTTACAGTATTTTTCGTGCTGAATCGGATGGTAGCCTCACTGAGTGTCAAAAACGAACGAAAATGGTTTAAAAAGTTTTTAAATGTGTGGCTTTGCTTCAAAAAGAGCCAAGTCCAAGCAGGTGTTGTTTCAAAGTGACCAACACCACCTGTAGTCAATCATCACGTAGGACTCGGTAAGCGGCATCCGTCTTGCGCTGTTTGCTTGCGTGCTGTCTGCGTGTTAGCGCTATTTGTTACTGTGTTTTTGTTCAATTTTGATTTTCCCTTGTGAAAATGCCGACGCTTCCGAATCACTGGCAACAAATTCATACAAGTGTGTTGGTAGCTGGGTAGTCAGCTTGTAATACAGATGTCAGCAGGCTTTTCGGTGTTACAAAAAAGGCAAATCACTTGGTCTGGTGAGTCCTTCGATAATACCTTTTGGGTGTGCCGTGAATTCTGAAAAGATTACAGATGTAACAAAATTATGGTTCAAATGGCTCTGAGCACTATGGGACTCAACTGCTGAGGTCATTAGTCCCCTAGAACTTAGAACTAGTTAAACCTAACTAACCTAAGGACATCACAAACATCCATGCCCGAGGCAGGATTCGAACCTGCGACCGTAGCGGTCTTGCGGTTCCAGACTGCAGCGCCTTTAACCGCACGGCCACTTCGGCCGGCGTAACAAAATTAATAGAGAAACGTTTAGGGAAAAATGATGTGAAACAGAGAGACTGCAATGATATCGCAACATCACTGAGAAAGAAGCGTCTGGTGCGGAAGAGGAGAAAGAACATTGCAAATATGAGAATACGGAAGAAGATGGGTATTCACTGCTCAGTTCATGTGCTTAGTTCTTTATTGTTACTTTTTAAATGAAACATGTTAAGTATTTTCCTTTTTTATTCAAGAACAACCAGTGCTAAAACTCTTGTTAACGCAACTTCTTAAATTTTTTGGATAACTCAGTTAAAAAACGTTTTGATTTGAGCGTTCAGTAATTTTTTGTTGTTGCTCAAACCCTTCCACCCCTTTTTTGTCATTTTTGAAACAAAAGTGCATAAGGCACGGATTGTTATATATTTAAAAAAGTTATAGTAAAAACCACTCTCAGAAGTACGTGGATACACTTCAGTTTAGTTTCAAATGCGGACAAGTCAAATAGTTAGCATCAAAGCCGACGATCTCTTTATTTCAACTGTTTTTACGATTTCAGTATTGACTTGGCATTGCATTTCATCGTTACTGAAAGTCATTTGTTTTATATAAAAAGAGCAGACAACAATGTTTCAGAAGCGTAGGTATTTTGCTAATATTGTTTTAGTTTTCTGCCTCTCTTGTAAAAATATCGTAAGCGGAACTAGCCATCTTTGATATTATGGCTCCTCAAATACAGTTTCGTTTTGTAGAAAAAGCTTTTGTCAGCATTAACTGGAATACTTTGAAATTCTGGAGTTGTTATGGGTAATGTACAGGAAGCGGAAAGTTACCTACAACTTGACGTTTCAGTTACACAGAGTGGGGATATGATTAGTGAAACTGAACAGTTCAAATTTGTAGGTGTTCCGATAAATAGTAAATTGTCGTAGAAAGCCATGTTCAGGATCTTGTTCAAAGACTTAATGCTGCCATTTTTACTATTAGAGCAGTACCTGAAGTAAGTGTAATGCGGCACGAAAAGTAGTCTACTTTGCTTATTTTCATTCGATTATGGATTTTGCTACTATATTTTGGGTTAACTCTTCCCGTTCTAAAAGGGTATTTTTGGCTCAGAAGTGGGCAATAAGTGGTGTAAGTTACGAAACTCTTCATTAGTCTGAGTATTCTGGCATTGGTCTCTCAATATATATTTTATCAACAATATCAGCTTATTCGTAAGAATTAGCAGCTTTCACTCGGTTAATACTCGGCAGAAATCCAATCTGCATTTGGATCGCACTTCCTTGGCTTGTGCTAAGGTGTGCAGTATTCTGCTGCATCCATATTCAATAAGCTACCACAAGAACTCGAAAGTCTTAGCAGTCATCCACGCGCTTTCAAATCCAAACTGAAGAGTTTCCTCACGAGTCGCTCCTTCTATTCTGTCTAGAAGCTCTTTGAAAAATTAAGTTGATTCCTGTGTTACATTTCTGATTGCGTTTACGAAACTAGTTGCTTGTCTTTTTTGGGTTCATAAACATTTTATTTTATCTGTTATTACTTTTACGTTGTAATTTCGTGTACTGGCACGTTCCATGAACATCGTTATTGTCCTTCAATTTTTTACTACGGAACTAGATACGTAAAAAGAAAATAAAAGTACTGAAAACCAGAAAGTAGTGCTAAGGGTGGTAAGGGTGATATTCCGAAACAGAATGTAAGAGCAAGGAGAGGCAGTAAAATCCTACCTGTTAAAGAGTCGCAGACAGACGAGAAACACTCCAGAATCAGTCTGACCAGTGTTTTGTAATTAACATGTTTCAAGTCATGAACTATATTTTCTAAGAATTTTTCTGTCACGCTCAGCCAAGGCTGTGTTTAGGCCCTGTAATGTTACTGCTCTGCCTGACAGAAAAAGTGAAGTACTCAGAAGCTATGGTCGAATGCCATTATACGTACACACCATCGGCGAGTATGTAAATGATAATAGTTGCAATTCTCTGCAAAAAGTAGAACGGCTACCATAGTGCATTAGTGTTGTTCGTGCTTGGCGTCGTTACCAGGCCATACAACGTGTATGAACAGCGTCATATGTTGAGTGACTGCTGTGAAGGTCACGGAGGTACCGCGTACTCTTGTGAGATAGCGTTATCAGCACTTGACAGCGTTTGAAAGTGCCCTCAATGAGGGTCTCCATTTGGTCGGCTGGTCGAAGCGAGCAATATCGATATTTGTGAGGCATTCGGACATGACATTATCGCGATGTTAGACTATATGGGAACGTGAGGGCAGGCATATTCGTTGCCAAGGTTCTAGTCGACCACATTTGACTACCACAAGGGAGGGTCGCCATATTAGGTGTCGTAAACCCTTCACGTCGGCGACTGCCGTCCGAGGACCAGTAATGGACTCCCTGCAACATTCTGTTTCATCCAAGGGATAATGTCTAGACTGCCAGTAAAACCTCAACGCAAACGACTACGTTTGGAATGGTGTCGTGAACGGGAAGCATGGACTACCCATAAGATTAGATGCGTCTCTGCTCTCCTCTGGGCGACGATCGTCGGCGAGTTAGGCGGCGACATGCGGAGAGGTTCCACTCTGACATGTTTTGGAGAGGCACGGTAGTGTTACATCCACCTCTGCATCCACATGGATACTCCGCAAGCCACCGTTCAGTGCGTAGTGGAGGGTACCCTTTACTCGTTTTCTTTTCTGTTCCATTCGCAGATAGAGCAAGGGAAAAGCGACCGTCTATATGCCTCTCTATGAGCATTAATTCCTCGTATCTTATCTTCGTGGTCCATCCCATGGCATCTCATAGCAAAAGAAGGACCCAAGAGGAAACAGAAATTACTTTGTGGGCCACTAAACGAAGATCTGAGGAAAAGAGTTGCCAAATCTTACATCTGGAGCGTTGCACTATATGGTGCGGAGACCTGGACATTGAGGATAGAAGATGAAAGAAGATTGGAGGCACTAGAGATGTGGATGTGGAGAAGAATGGAAAAAGTGAAAAGGGAAGACCGAGTAAGGAATGAAGAAGTATTAGGAAGAGTTGGAGTAAACAAAAATATGCTGAAAGTTATCAGAAAGAGAAAACGGAACTGGAGTGGGCATTGATTGAGGAGGGACTGTTTATTGAAGGAAGGAATAGAAGAAATGGTGGAGGGAAAAAGGGGAAGAGGAAAAATAAGATATCAAATGCTGGACAATATAAAAGGAGACAACTATTCAGAAAGGAAAAGACTGGCTGTGGACAGACAAAAGTGGAAGAGGCTTAACCCATGACAAGACCTGCCGTAAGGCAGAATACCATACTCCTACTACTACTACTACTACTACTACTACTATCTTCGTGGTCCTTACGCGCAGTGTACGTCGGCGGCAGTAGAGTCGTTTGGCAATCAGCTTCAAATGCCGGTTCTCTAAATTTTATCAATAGTATTTTTTCGAAAAGAACGTCGCCTTCCCTCCAGGGATTCCCATTTGAGTTCGCGAAGCATCTCCGTAACACTTACGTGTTGCTCTATCCTATCCGAAATAAATCTTGTAGTCCGCCTCTGAATTGCTTCGATGTCTTCCTTTAATCCGACGTGGTACAGATTAGCGTCCTATATGCGGTCACCTTTCCAGGTGAACCACTCTCTCCTAAAATTCTCGCATTAAACCGAGGTCGATCATTCGCCTTCCCTTTCACAGTTCTCACATGCGCGTTCCATTTCATATCTGCAACACTACGCCCAGATTTAAACGACGAGACTGCGTCAAGCGGGACACTTCTAATGCTATATCCGAACATCACTGGTTTCTTTCTCCTATTCATCCGCATTAACTTTCAATTTTCTACATTGAGAGCTAGCTGCCGTTCACCAAACCAACTAGAAATTTTGTCTAAGTCATCTTGCATCCTCCTATAATTACTCAACGACGTTACCTTACTAGATACCACACCATCATAAGCAAACAACCACAGATTGCTGCCCACCCTGTCCGGCAAATCGTTTATATGTACAGGGAACAACAGCCGTCCTATCACATTTGCCTGAAGCACTCCTGATGATACCCTTGTGTCTGATGAACACTCGCCGCCGAGGACGACATCCAGGGTTCATTACTTAAGAAACCTTCGAGCCATTCATTCATGTGTGAACTTATTCCACATCTCGTACCATCGTTGACACCCGACAATAGGGCACTGTGTCAAATTAAACTAAACTCTGCCAGAAGCGAACATGAAGGTCCAATGTCAAATGCTTTCCGCAAATTTGGAAATATGGAAACTGCCTGTTGCCCTTCATCCATAGTTCGCAGTATATCGTGTGAGAAAAGGTCAAGCTGAGATTCGCAAGAGTGATGCTCTCTAAAGCCATGTTGAGTCGTGCACATAAGCTTCTCAGTCTCAACAAAGGGTAATATATTCGATCTGAGAACATGTTCAAGAATTATGGTGCAAACCGAAGCTAGGGATATTCGTGTGTAATTTTGTGTGTCCGTTCGTTTACCCTTCTTATATAATGGAGTCACTTGCAAGTTTTTCCAGTCGCTTGGGACTTTACGCTGGGTGAGACATTCACGATAAATTCAGGCTAGGTAACGGGGCCAGTGCCGTAGGGTATCCTTTGTAAAACCGAATTTTAATTCCATCCCGACCTGGTGATTCACTTGTTTTCAAATCTTTCAGTTGTTTCTTTACGCCGCGGATGCCTATTCGCCCATATGGGAGTGTGTCCGATTATCAAATGACGGTATGATTGTTACTCCTGGCATCTCCGCGTCGAGGGCCCTCGGGTATGACAACTGGCCACGGCTGGTATCGAAAACTGACTGCACAACTATACGTGGCGGATATCCTGGGCCCTCAGTGTTACCTCTCATGCGACAGCATCGTGGCGCCATTTTTCAACGTGGTACGTGTGTCTACGAACAATCTCCGTGACGTTGAGGTACTTCCGTTGCCAGCGAGGTCACCAGATCTGTCCCATTTAGGACGTGTGTGGAACCAGCTTGGACGTAATCTCCATCCCAGCCCCAGTATCCAGGATATGTCAGTTGTGGGCCAGCTTGCCTCAGGAGAGGCTACAATGGCTTGCTTTGTGACACTCTTCCCATTGGACATCGTGCGCGCATCCAGGTCAGAGCGGGTGAAACGTTATACCCATAAATGCGCTCATACTGCAATGTTCTTGGTAAATTTGACTATATTTTGTAACAGGTGAAATAATATTATATATCCTCTCACCCCGTGAAGTTTCATTTGGTTTCTTCCTCCCCTCTGGGTCTTCACTTTTCTGGTCAGACAGTGTAAATCCGACTCTTATGTAAATAAGGGCTATCTAACTATGATGGCAAAGTTTCGGAGCGGTAAGAGGGGGGGGGGGGGGGTGTCAAGCAGAGTTAAGGAAGACAATTGAAATATTGTAGAATTATCTCATAGCTACAAATAATAACACCTGTTGTTCATAGAAGAATGGAAAAACTGGTAGAAGCCGATCTCGGCGAAGATCAGTTCGAATTTCGGAGAAATATAGGAACACGAAAGGCAATACTGACTCTGCAACTTATGTTAGAAGATAGGTTAAAAGAAGGCAAACTTACATTTACAGCACTCTTAAACTAAGGAAAAGCTTTTGACAATGCTCACTGTAGCACTCTCCTTTGAAATTCTGAAGGTAGCAGGGGTAAAATACAAGGAACGACGAGCCATTCACAACTTGTACAGAGACCAGACGGCAGTTGTGCGAGTCATGAAAGGAAAGCAGTGGTTGAGATGGCAGTGAAGCAGGGTTGTAACCTATTCCAGATATTATTCAATCTTTACATTGTGCAAGCAGTGAAGGAAACAAAAGAATAATTTAGAATAGAGATTAAAAATGAGTGAGAAGAAATACGAACCTCGTGGTTTGCCGATGAAATTGTAGCGCTGTCAGAGGCAGAAATGAGCTTTGAACAGCGCTTGAACGGAATGGAGAGTGACTTGAAATGAGAACATGATGTAGCATCAACAAAATCAAAACAAGGATAATGGAATATGGTCGAATTAAATCAAATGATGGCGAGGGAATTACATTAGGAAACGAGACACTTAAAGTAGTAGATGAATTCTGATATTTGGGCAGAAAAATACCTGATGTACAAAGTAGGGAAGATATAAAATGTAGACTGCCAATAGCAAGAAAAGCGTTTCTGAAGAAGGTAAGTTTGTTGACATCAAATATAGACTTAAGTGTTCGGAAATCTTTTCCGAAGGTTTTTGCCAAAAGAGTAGCCATGTATGCAAGTGAAAAAAGAACGGTAAACCGTTTAGACAAGAAGAGAATAGAAGCTTTTGAAATGTGATGTTACAGAATATTGCTGAAGATTAGATACGTGCATCAAGTACTGAACTGAATTGGAGAGACAGGATACTGGTGGCATAACTTGATTAAAAGTAGCGATCGGTTTATTGGAAGCACTATAAGACATCATGGGATCACCAGCAATGGTGCAAATGGCTCTGAGCACTATGGGACTCAACTGCTGAGGTCATTAGTCCCCTAGAACTTATAACTAGTTATACCTAACTAACCTAAGGACATCACAAACATCCATGCCCGAGGCAGGATTCGAACCTGCGACCGTAGCGGTCTTGCGGTTCCAGACTGCAGCGCCTTTATCCGCACGGCCACTTCGGCCGGCTCACCAGCCTAGTACTGGAAGGAAGTGTGTGAGGTAAACATCGTGCAGGGAGAGTGATTTGGTTTTGTTTTGCCTTAGAGCGCAAAGCACAACTGGGGTCATTCGCGCCCAAGTCAAAACTATAGAAAACGAACATAGAGAGGAGTTAAACGACTATATGTCAGTCCCAATTGACATAGCAGAAGACAGTTAAATCAGGCACGTGGAAAAAGGGCTAAAAAAGACACCATACAGAAATGGAGGTCCAAAACTAAAAATTAAATGGTCTTCGCCGTATTGCTTTGGCGGATAAAAAGTAAAACGCGGTCAACAGCCCGCGCGTCATTTGGTAAAACGGTTGATAAATCAGATGTCAAGCCCAAGCGGGAATGCAAGTGGTTAAAAAAAGAGCATTTCATCAGGAAGTGGTGGACAGTTAAAACTTGGGCGCAATGTGTGCAAAGTGGTGGGGTAGCGCCACTTAATAAATGACAATGGTTAAGAAGGCATTGCCCAATACGCAGCCGAATTAAAATAATCTCCTCTCGGCGGAGAGCCGGGAGGAGGTCGTCCAAGCCGCTGGGAGAGGCTTAATAAGCCGGAGCTTATTCCTGTGAAGGGAGGACCATTGGTGATGCCAAGGGAACACCACCTCTTGAGAGACGGCAACACAGAGATCGTGGGAGGGAATATAGGTACTCCCGGGCTGAGGTACGAGGACTGCAGCCTTGGCAGCAGCGTCAGTAGCTTCGTTTCCTGGCAGACCGACATGACCAGGAACCCACAGAAACATCACACTGGCTCCACGAAGAGTGAGCAAGTGACAGTTTCCCTGGATCCGCAGCACTAAGGGACGGGCAGTGTACAGCACGCATAGACTCTGAAGGGCGCTGCGTGAGTCTGAGCAGAAGACAGAAATGAAAAGTCTATGTCGCCGGATGTACTCCGTGGCCTGATACAAGGAGAATAGCTCGGCTGTAAGTCATGAGGAGTGTGCCGGAAGCCATTGTCGAAAGACACGGGTGCCAATGACTAAAGCACACCTGACCCCACGGTCAGTCCGAGAGTCATCAGAGTATACAAAAGTATTATCGCGAAGTTCCATGCGAAGGTCGTGAAACTGAAGGCGATAGACCGAGTCTGGAATAGTGCCCTCAGGAAGCGAATGAAGGTCGAGGTTAACATGGGCCGCTTCTCGAAGCAAAGGTGGTGAAGGTTTCACAACCACTGGGGAAGTTGCAGGTAGTGTGAAGTTAAGCCGCCGTAGCAAGTGCCGAAAGCAAACTCGGGGAGGTAACAGAGAAGAGGGACGTGTCTCATACTGGCAATCAAAGGAATCCTCGAAGAAGGAAGCATAGGATGTGTGTCATGCATGGCAGACAAACGGCATGCATACCTGCTGAGGAGGAAGTCAGGCGGTAGGACAGTGGTAGTTCAGCAGCTTCAGCATACAGGCTCACAACTGGGCTGGTGTAAAAGGTGCCCATGGCCAAACGGATGCCATGATGGTGGATAGTGTTGAGATGGTGTAAGAGGGATGGGCGTGCAGACGCATAAACAAAGCACCCATAGTCGAGGACTGGTACAAACGGAAGAGGATGGTTCGATCGACACCCCAGGAAGTACCATTGAGGATACGTAGGCCATTGAGGAACTGTGTACAGCAGGCTGCCAGGTAAGATACATGGGAGGACCAAGAGAGTTTCCTATGGAGCATGAGCCCCAGAAATTTCGTAGTTTCAGCGAACGGAAGGGCAACAGGCCCAAAATGTATCGATGGTGGGAGAAACCATTTGCGCCGCCAGAAATTCACACAGACGGTTTTGTCAGTGGAAAAGCGAAAGCCATTGTCGATGCTCCAGGAGGAAAGACGATCAAGACAGCGCTGAAGATGCCACTCAGATAGGTCCATGAAGAACTGCAATAGATGGCAAAATGGTCCACAAAAATGGAGCTGGAGATGGCCAGCAGTAAACAGGCCAGGCGATAGCAAAGAGGATGACGCTCAGGACGGAAACCTGAGGCACACCATTTTTCTACATAAAGGTATCCGACAAAGTAGAACCCTCACGCACCTTGAAAACTCGGTCTTGTAAAAATGCCTGAAGGAAACAGGGCAGGCGCCCACGGAAGACCCATGTGTCAAGAGTATGGAAGATACCAGTTCTCTAGCAGGTGTCGTAGGCCTTCTCCAAATCGTAAAACACGACCAGAGTCTGGGATTCCCGCAGAAAACGATTCATGACATGGGTGGACAAAGTAACGAGATGGTCAACTGCAGAATGTCTCGCACTAAATCCACACTATGGATTCGTCAGTAAACTGCGAGACTCGAGACTCCACACCAGCCGGGCATGAATCATACCTTCCATCACCTTGCAAACGCGGATGGTAAGAGAGATGGGGTGGTAGCTAGAAGGAAGGTTTTTGTGTTTACCGGGCTTAGGTATGCGTGTGACGGTGGGTTCACACCAGAGTCCAGGAAATGTGCCCTCTGCCCAGATTCACTTGTACATGTTAAGCAGAAAGTGCCTGCCCGCAAGAGAAAGGTGCTGCAACTTGTGAATGTGGATGGCGTCTGGCCCTGGGGCGGAGGATCAGGATGAACTGAGCATGATCTAGGTTCCTCATAGTAAAGGCGGCATTGAAGCACTCACGATTCGGAGAAAAGAAGGTATCGCCCGAGCCTCCTCCACTCGTATCCGATGGAGGAAGGCAGGGTGATAGTGGGAAGAGCTCGAAACTTCCTAAAAATGGTGGCCCAAAGTGTTGGAGATAGCAATAGGGTTCACAATGACATCGTCAGCTACTGTCAGGCTGGTAATTGGGGTATGGATCTTGGTTCCAGGGAGCCCACACGACAGAGGAAGGGGTGGACCTGTTAAAAAAACTAATGAATGAAATTCAGCTAGCTCTTTTGTTGTCCTGAAGAACTCGACGACACTTTGCACGCATCTGTTTGTAATGAATGCAGTTCTCCATCGTATGGTGGCGGTTAAAAACGTGGAGAGCACGTCTCTGTGCGTGAATTGCGTCGCAGCATGCCTCAGTTCACCAAGGGACTGGGACACGATGTGGTAAAGAGGAAGTGTGGTGAATGGAACATTCTGCAGCAGTAATGATAACGTTTGTGAGATATTCCACCTGGACATTACAACTGGGGAAATCCTTCTCTTCGAAGGTCGCCAGGAGAAGTAAAACTGCCTGTCAGCCTTAGGAAGCTGCCATTAGGCGTGCACACGGATGAGGCAGGAGTCAGCAAATGGATAGCACATGGGAAATGGTCGCTCGAGTAGGTTCAGAAAGAACGGACCGCTCAAGATGAGGAGCAAGCTGGGCAGTGCACAAGGATAGGTCCAAATGGGAATAGGTGTATGAGGAGTCAGAAAGGAAAGGGGGTGCTCCAGTGTTAAGGCAGAAGAGGTTAAGTTGGTTAAGAAGTTCAACCAAGAGGGCACCTCTCTCACAGATTCTGGAAGAACCTCAAAGGGGATGATGAGTATTAAAGTCACCGAGTAGCAAAAATGGGGGAGTTAGCTGTCCAATAACTTGAAGGAAGTCTGCCCACGTGGCAGCGAATGAGAGAGGGACATAAATGACACAGAGGAAAACGTCGGGTGGGTAAGGAAAAGGTGAACTGGAACAGCTTGAAGATTGATAGGGAGATGGGTTGACTATGAATGTAATCCCTTACGAGCAGCACGATGGAATGCCGACCTCAGGGGGAAGGTCAAAACGAATTGGTAAGAAATGTGACAGCTCAAAGTGATCGTGAGGGCGCAATTTCGTTTCATGAAGGCAGAGTGCAAGATGACGCTGCAATGCTAAAAGGAGCCGTAAATCCTCTTTGTGTGACCGTGAACGTTCCATTGGAGGAAAGCTATGATGAGGAAAAGATGTAGGGGGGTCACCTCGGCGGCTGCCGAGTGACAGCCGGGGAAGCGTCGCTACTACAGGGCACAGAAGCGGAAGGATCCTGCTCCATGGGGTCCACAAAAGCATCAGCTTGCTTGTGCGGCGGCTCTGTGGAGTCCAACGCTGAAAAACAATTGTTGGTGTGCATCGGCGACACGGAGGCTAGCCGGGCTAAGGTATCACAAGGCTACACTATCGAAGAGGACCTGCGAGGTGGTGAAGGAGAAGACCGTTTGCCTTTGGTGGACTTCTTCGAGCCTTTCTGGTCAGAGGAAGACTCACGTGTTGTTTGGCTGGAGGGACAGAGGAAGTCTTCATGGGAGTACTCCTTCTGTACTTTCCGGCCTACCGGTTGTGTAGCTGTTGGCTTCGCCCCTTGAGGTGAGAGTTTGACGGCTTGTTGCACATCTGGGCGATTTCACAACCTTAGAGCTGGACTGGAGGTCGCAAGTCTGCATGGCCATGTCCTTCATGGAGCAAGGGGTAACAAGAACTATAAGTACCAGACGGGAGAACGCAGGGTTTGCGACTAGTCAGTAACTTGCGAGTGACTGGGTAAGGCAAATTTTCCTTTGCCCAGATCTCTTGAACAGCCCGATCACATGGGACAATCCCGAGAGGAGGTGGCGTGGCTGCCATTGCAGTTGATACAGCGGGGAGATGGAGGCGGACAATCGCCCTCGTGTGCATCCCTGCCACAAGTTACACATTTGGCTGGGTGTCGACAAGACGATCTAGTGTCGTTGAAACGGTGACACTGGTAGCAGAACATCAGGTTCTGAAGGCACGGCCGGACTGTGACAATTTCACAGCCTTTTTTTGAGCTTGGACCGAAGCACCATTCTATGAAAGGTGAGAAAGTGAGAACGGGTGGGCACTAAGGAAGAATCTACCTTCTTCATTATACGATGACGTCAATGACACCCTGATCAGAGAGATAAGATTGACTTCGGCCTCGGTTAGACTGTCGAGCAGCCTGGTGTAAATTACACCACAGGAAGAATTCAAAGTTCTATGGGCCTCAACACAAACAGAGTAACCGTGGAGAAGCGAGACAGCAAGCAGTTGTATTGCTTGAGAATAAGAAATGGTCTCCAAAAGCAAATTGCCATTCTGTAAACGACAGCAGGAATTCACAGGGCCAGCAATTGCATCAACACCTTTCTGAATAATAAACTGATTTACCATGGCAAGGGACTGACTATCTTCAGTACGTGAGACCACAAGAAACTGTGGTGCAGTGGGAAGGGTCTTTGAATCATTAGGCTCATAACGTTTACGTTTTGTAGACGTTGAGTGGGAAGATGATTGACTCGTTGCGAGGAAATGCCCCATTATTGCCAGTGTCTCTGACGGCGCTCTTCTTCCAACTGGGGGCCCTCTTCACAAGGAGCCACACCTGCCTTAGGTGACTATTCATACCTCAGGTCACACCTTCCGAACACCTGACAGGGGGACCAATCGCACATTTGGGAAGGTTACAGTTTAGGCAATCAACTTTCCTTTGGACTGCCCTGTAGCAGGGGGTACATGCGAATCCTACCTGTCGACCTGGGGCTGGGAATTACGTTTTACCCAGTCACCTGTTACGCGCCAGACGCATTGGCCAGCCTTCAGGAGCGCACAGGAACGAAGATGGAAAAAGAGGATCCTCATACGCCGGAGCGGAGGAAAGAGAGGAGAAGGGAAACAAAGAAAAGAAAAGGGAGCGAAAAACAAAGGTGAAACTGTTCATACATCAGCGATAGAATGAAAAACATTCCGAATAATACTCCAGACATGTCCCCCAAGGGAAGGGAAAAAGAATAGCAAGAGGATAGACATGCAGCATGGAAGTGAAAAAATGGTGAAAAGGATGGGGCCCTGTGGTAGCCAAGCACGAACCAGCTAAAGAGTGGCAAACCCCCTGGGGGGGGGGGGGTTGGAGGGAGAGCGAGGTTAACTATTTTGCATACAGGAAAATTCTTACATAGTAGAGAGCATTGCTTCATTCAGGCTATTTCACATCAGCTTTAAATGCAATTAAAGTGAATAGGCTTCAGTGACATCTGGAGACATGGAACATATTTAAAGAGGACGACAATAAATTTGTAAAATCATTTAATGATGAAAGTTTATACACAGGATTAAATGCTTGATGGTTGAATACAATACAATACAACACACCGTGTGATTTACGTCCCCCTTACCCCCCCCCCCCCCCCCCCCGCAGGATGTGATACATAACAAAAAAATACAAAATATTATTATTAAGTTCTAAAACACTGTCTTACGCGTGAAAGAGCATTGAGCTAAGTAATTTTAAACGTTAGATAATAATTTAGAAATGGATACTGTCCCCCACGTGTTGCCAAGAAGCTGAAGACATGAACAAAGACCTAATATTCCAGCGCCATTTACGACTGCAAAAAAATTGTGAAATAAATCTAAGTCTTCATGATCTTAAAGCGCGCCTAATTACAATCACATAAGAACAGCGCAGCTGTGACAGACGAGCAGCAATCTTATCGTATTCCAAAGCAGGAGAAGGAGGCGACTTTGTTGCGGCCACGAGTCTTTCCAAACGGAAATAAGTTGCTTAGCATCTGATTGGCCGGAACCTGTCAAAGCCCGCACGTCCTTCCAAGATTTTCCTTCCATTCTACCCAGAGATGCACAACGCTAGCGGACAGATAGGTGACTGCACGTTTTTGAATCTAGTAAGTGACTATAGTCGTGCGCTGTAAATACGCCCTCTGAAAGGTGATAACGTCATACCAGAAACCTTTCAAAGATCACAAAAACAAAAAGGACTGCATTCGTTAAAGTATTTGACATAATTTATAAACAATGTGTTGAAAAACTAATTTTTGAATATTCGTGTCTTGCAAAATTATGTATTTCGGTTCAGAAAACAACATATTATAGCTGTAAGGAAATATTGATTTCCAGCATGCTAGTTTAACAACAGAGCAGCAAGTTGGGTTAACCAGTATGACGTAGAAACAGTCGAACTCGGTAGAATCAGCTTTTTTATTTAATTGATGACTATTTTCCGGTTATCTCAACGTATTTTCAAATCATCCAAACAGACTAAACGGTATTTTTCGTAATAGCATGCAAACAGTGTTTAGATTGTATGTCTGTATTGCTAATGTTCATAAAAAAAATTGACTCTGGTGCAGGTATATGTACAATACTAACATCATTTCCGTGCTATTACCGAATAATATCGTTTTGTCTGTTTGGATGATTTGAAAATTGGTTCAGGTAACCTGAAACTAATCATCAATTAAATTTTTGTTGTTGTTGTCTTCAGTCCTGAGACTGGTTTGATGC
Source organism: Schistocerca americana (assembly GCF_021461395.2). Taxonomy (NCBI): domain Eukaryota; kingdom Metazoa; phylum Arthropoda; class Insecta; order Orthoptera; family Acrididae; genus Schistocerca; species Schistocerca americana. The sequence continues at coordinate 448,426,651 of NC_060125.1, read as the reverse complement.
AGCTCTCCATGCTACTCTTTCCTGTGCAAGCTTCTTCATCTCCCAGTACTTACTGCAACCTACATCCTCCTGAAGCTGCTTAGTGTATTCATCTCTTGGTCTCCCTTACAATTTTTACCCTCCACGCTGCCCTCCAATGCTAAATTTGTGATCCCTTGATGCCTCAGAATATGCCCTACCAACCGGTCCCTTCTTCTAGTCAAGTTGTGCCACAAACTCCTCTTCTCCCCAATTCTATTCAATGCCTCCTCATTAGTTATGTGATCTACCCATCTAATCTTCAGCATTCTTCTATAGCACCACATTTCGAAAGCTTCTATTCTCTTCTTGTCCAAACTATTTATCGTCCATGTTTCACTTCCTTACGTGGCTACACTCCATACAAATACTTTCAGAAACGCCTTCCTAACACTTAAATCTATACTCGATTTTAACAACTTTCTCTTCTTTAGAAACGCTTTCCTTGCCATTGGCAGTCTACATTTTATATCCTCTCTACTTCGACCATCATCAGTTATTTTGCTCCCAAAATAGCAAAACTCCTTTACTACTTTAAGTGTCTCATTTCCTAATCTAATTCCCTCAGCATCGCCCGACTTAGTTCGACTACATTCCATTATTCTCGTTTTGCTTTTGTTGATGTTCATCTTATATGCTCCTTTCAAGACACTGTCCATTCCGTTCAACTGCTCTTCCAAGTCCTTTGCTGTCTCTGACAGAATTACAATGTCATCGGCGAACTTCAACGTTTTTATTTCTTCTCCATGGACTTTAATACTTACTCAGAATTTTTCTTTTGTTTCCTTTACTGCTTGCTCAATATACAGATTGAATAACATCGGGGACAAAAAAACTAATCTTGCAACTTTGGCTGCGTACATCAGTCTATAAGGAAATATGTTTGTCAGGGAAATGCAAGGTAACTAAAGGAATCCATCAACCAATAATACTTCACCTATTTATTCCATTCAAATATAATGCTTTACTAAACAATCAGCCTCAAAAAGAAAGTTTCAAATAATAGTTCTGGTTAACTGGTTTCCTACCTAGTCTTCATTCCAAAGGAGACAAACTGTTGACGCTGTATTCTGAAATGAAAGTTAGAATTCTGTTTTTAATCAACTACAATTTTGAAACTGGTTTTTTCTCAGTGCTGCTTGTAATCGTGAGGGGTACATTCTTAAAGGGAGGTTTACTATCTTTGGCCCAAAAAAAGCATGTTCTTTGAGAATTTTTTTCTCGGTATGTGTTATAGATTTCAATGTCAAATTTGACAGAATGTTTATTGATATTTACTCTATAAACTGGAATTTTTTCGATGGAAATATCGACGAGCAAAGGCGGAAGTGCAGTCGGAACGAAAAGAAATTTCGATGTAGACCTCTACGCGCGGTATGTCAGGTCAGCCGACTCGTCTGAAATCAAAACTGAGTTGACGTTAACGAAGTATATAAGATCCTTTAGGAGTTGTACCTCGCTTAAGTTATCTGGACCAAAGGAAACAAAATGGCGACCATTTGAAAAAAATAGGGCTTTTTCATCAATTTTTCGACTTCGTCGGCCAAGTAAAAATATATATAGTTGATGGATCGGAGTAAAAGTGGTACAACTCCTAGACAATTTAGTTAGCTTCGCCGGAAACAAAGAATCATGGCAATCGGTTAAGTAGATTTGAAATTACCATACCATCCAATAAAAAAAAAAGTCATTTCCAGAAAAACACGCTTGAAGTTTTGACTACATATAAACGCAATATTATGCAATGTACGTTCAATCTGCTATTCTGGGTCCATAAACTAGTCCTTCCTCTTCCTCATAGAGGGCGTTCTGCTCGATCTGGGCCAGCCTGCGCTGCTCCAGAACTGCTCGTACGGTCGGTGACAAACTGTTTTCGGCCGCTTGAATCCGGTGGTCGTCCGAATGCTTGGTGAACTGCATCGAATAGAGTCCCAGGGTGACGTCCATGTTGTCATGGTCTTCAGAATTGCTGAATACCCTTCGTTGAAACTGTTCACTGCCAGGAAAGTCTCAGTCTCCACAGTCTTCGCACCAGAATGCAAATTCTTGGAGGCTAACTTCCAAACTCACGCGTTAAAACTTTCCTTTGAACTTTGTGTGTTTCCTCCCAAGCAACGGTACAACAACTCGTCCTCCGAAAGAAACAAACTGGTGTGTGAAAAAGGCCGATTTCAGGCAGGTGCATTTTTTTGTTCAACCGCGAATAACAAACTTTTCCGTTCCGTATTCGGAAAAATCGTTTCAGGGGTGGCTTCTAAACACTTTTATGGATCCAAAAATGCAACTAAAAATCGATTTTTTGAACCAAAAGAGAGTAAACCTCCCCTTAAAGCGATTCGACGTTAGGAAAACTGCTTTGACGAGGCCTTGGTTTCAGTGAAATGAGATATGCAATAAAATTAACTCACTTCAAACTTCTAACGTTCTGTATCCATTGCTTAAAGGTCTTTGCAACGATGCTAACTGAAATGCGACGCTTTTGGGTGGGCGCCACTGGGAATTTGCCACGAGAGTGTGTAGCCTCCACCTTCCTAATCGGCCTACTGGACTGCGATATAACTGACCGTGATCACATATGCCTTATGAAACTTTACAGTCAGTAAGGCTATCGTCTCCGACGCAAAATAGCACCGGTTAGTTGGAGGAAAGTGTACAACAGACGCTTCCGAAGGAAGAATCTATTCTAAGCTAAATACTGATGATAATTTTGAAATGGGTGGAATATAGTGCAATCGCTCGCGTACGGCACAGGAGGGAAAAAGGGTACCACGTAATATTTACTACGAATTTACTGATAATACAAGGAAAACACTGATTAGGTGAAAAGAGGGATAATCAAACGGTCGCTAGGCCGCTAGGGCAATGAATCTCCAGAATCTTAAGAAAGGTAATAGCAAAAACTGTAAGCAATTAATCACTGGCGTGCAGCAACAAATCGTTGTCACGGTTTTCCACTGTACAACAGTTCACGAGAAAATAGATAAATCGGATAGCACAGAGTTTGTAGTTACTTATTCTGAAATATTAAATTTTGAAATTAAATGAAGTTACTGGTTAAATAAATGACTGACTTAACTTAAACGTTGTTACCTAAAAAAATTACTTTCAGTAACCTGAGTGGAACGTAATGCAAAATTTAGAAAAGGGCAAGCAATTTACTTTTGATAATTGAGAGACTGAAATGAATTTACTTTAAGCAATTGAGCAACTTATTTTACTTTTAAAATAACGATGAAATACATACCAGGTCAGCAGAAGTCACTCCCTAAGCTAATACAGAATAAATGAAATAGCTCACTCTTTATTTGGGCTCTGTCTTTAGTCATTAGTTTTGCCAGTGAAATTTTACGTTACTTTAAGTAAATGAAGTTAATACTAAAATTTGCGAATTAGTTTAGCCTCTGTTATTCAATACAAGAATAAACAGTTACTGAAGCAGAAAATGTAGACTGAAACTGGTCATTAGCAAATACACAAAACTGGCAGTAAATAGTTAATTTTAATATTTTTACGACACTCGGTGATTGCATGGAAAGGAAAAGGGGACCTGCCTGATAATAATGTCTAAGGACAAAGACAACACATATGCCCTACAAGTTTTAACTATTGCAAGTTATTCATCAAGTTAGTCATACTTTGTGAAAGAAATGTAACTGGGTAAAGCCTTTACATTCCTATATCTGTCAGATAACAGTCTTACGATGTTGTAGCTGTGCGGACGACGAAGCATATAGCCGCTGACAACGCTGGGCTGCCGTTGTTGCTGCTGCTGCTGTTTGAGAACGCCGCGTCGTCTCCAGAGCCACGGATAATATTGGGACAGGCAGTAGTTGTAACTGCAGCTTCCTCCACCTGTCCACTCTTACCGTCCTCTAAATACCCGCGGATTAACGAATCATGTGCGTCTACAATGGCGCGAGCATAGCTGTACACCGCATCGGCGGGAGCGCCCAGCAAACACCTCCGCACTCTTTCATCACTCAAGCTACTCTGCCTCCTCTCTGCTTGTAACGCGACAGAGAGTCTCCATATGCAAAGATAAACAACGGCACAGTTACTGCCATTTCATCGTTGCTATCGATACATTAAATAAAGTTACCTTGGCTATCACACAGCAATTAACAATACTTTCATTATAATTACAATCAACTACATACAATCAGAAATAAATACACTATTACATCGATTACTCACTAAATATAATTTCTGTAATACAGTTTCAAAATCAGAAGTACAGTACATGATATCAGTGGATATTAAACGGCTAAAATTTTCGTTTGTTGCAGAAGTATTTTATCTGAATTTTCGGTGTTAACATAATTAATATTGGCCTTCCACACTTTTGTGTTAAATTCTAGCCTCTTCCCCGTGCTTTAGCCCATGAATGTGTACAGAAAATGTAATACACACATCTCGTCCTTCCCTCTCTTTCTTTCAGTAACCTCCTTCCATTCTCTATGTACATCTTCTCCCCCATTTCTCACTGTCCACACCCTCCTTCCCACTCTTCCTTTTCCTTTTCCATCTCCCCCTCCACCCTATCGCTTCGTCTCCTTCTTCCCTTTTCTCTCTTTAACTCCTCCTTCCCTCTATGTCTCCTCCTCCTTCTCTGTCCATCTCCTCCTCACCCCTCTCTCTGTCCATGCCCCACTCCCAAATCTTTTTCTATCTCCTCCTATCTCTGACCATCTCCTCCTCCCCTCTCTCTATACACCTTCTCCTTCTCCCTCTATCTTCGTTCATCAGCTCCTAATCCCTCTTTCGATCCATCTCCCCTTTCTGATCTCCTCCTTCCACTCTCTCTGATTATCTCCTCCTCCTTTCTCTGTCCATCCCTCCTTTCCTACTCTGTCCATCTCCTCTGCCCTCTGACAATCTTTTCCTTCCCCTCTCTCTGAAAATCTCCCCCCTCCTCCAGCTCACTATTGAACCCCTCTCTGATAATCATCTCCCCCCCCCCTCTCGTAGATCTTCATTCTCCCTCCATCCCCTCCTGCCCCATTTCTCGATTCATTACTTCCTGCTCCTTCTCTCTGTCCATCTCCTCCTCCCCCTCTCTCTGTCCATAGGCTCCTCCCCCTCTCTTGGACCATTTGCTGCTCCCCTCTCTCTGACCATCCCCTCCTCTCCTCTAACCACCCTCCCTTCCCCCCGTTTGTTCATCTCTTCCTCCCCCTCTGTCAATCTCCACCTCCAAATGCTCTCAGAGCAATTCCTCCTCCTCCTCCTCCTCCTCTCTCTGTCCATCTCCTCACCTTATCTGCCAGTCTCCTTCTATCCCCTCTCCCTGTCAATCTCTGGCTACCCCTTCTCTGTCTACGCCCTCCTCATTCCCCCTGCCTCTCTGTTCCTATCCTCTTGCCCCCACTCCATTTGTTCACCTTCTTCTCCCCCTTACTCTCTGAGCACCTCATCCTTCCACATCTACCTGTCCATCTCCTCCTCCCCAGTCTCCCTGTCACTCTATCTCCTCTTCCACCTCTGTCTATGTCCATCTCCTACTCCCACCTCACTGTACATCTATCTCCCCCTCCTTCCCCCTTTCTCTGTCCATCTCATCCTACTCCTTTTATCCGTCTCCTCCTGCCCCCTCTATCTGCTCAACTGTTCCCATTTGCATCAGTACAGCCTGCAATGCATATTGGTAGTACTTAAAAAATGCATGTCACATGCACGGCAGCCTAGAAATGTGGGATTAGAAACCCTTTTCAACCCTATCACCATTCCTGTGGGAGAGAATGTTTTAACCCCCATAGTGGCTGATGCCCAAACAGCAAGAAGTAAATATACCAATTTTGGCTGAAATCGGTCCAGTGGCTTAGGAGGAGGTACTAGACGTACACACAGACATGTGTGTAATTTCGAGGTCAGCGATCTGTAGCCTGTAGTCCAGACAGAGTGCCCTAACCGCAGCCTGCCATTTGCTTTACCTGCATTTTGTGTTATGTGGCCACACCACCTTAGTTTCTTCTGGATAGTTATTCCTGAGTATTTTACTATTATTATGATTTCTGGCTATTTATTTCCAATAATGTAATCGAACAGTAACAGATCTCGCCATATATTTATGACAAGTAGTTTACATTTCCACTGTCTTATCAAAACTATCCAGGCAGCTGTATGTAATGCAGAGTGGACCACTAGATGTTGCGAAAGGCGGACACACCGATATAGATGGAGCCAGGAAGTATTGTTTTGTAGCTAAAGAAGCAGCAACAGCAAAATGGGTCTCTTAGAAGAACTTAGTGACTTGGATCGTGGACTACTCCTTAGGTATTCCCTTAGTAACAAAACCGTCACGGATGTTCCAACCTTTCTAAAGCTGCCCGAGTCACCCGTTAGTGACGTGACTGTGAAGTGGAAACAACCACAGCTAAACAAAAAAAGCAGACCTCATGTACTGTACTGAACGACAGGGATCGTCGAGTAGTTGTAGAAACCCGCATAAATCCAGTGGAAGGAATCACTTGTGACTTTAGAAATGCTACCAGCAGTCCAACTAGCGTGTTGATTGTGTGCAGGGAGTTAAAAAGAATGGGGGTACAGTGGTCGAACTACTGCTTATAATAACGCATATATTTCTGTAGTCAGTGCTAAGCGACATTCGAGTTGCTGTAAAGGACGATGGTACTGAAAACGAGTGATGAATCACCCTGTACCATGTTACAATCCAACTGAAGGGTTTGCGTTTTACAAATGCCTTGAGAACGTTACCTGCCATCATGCGTAGTGCCAACTCAAAAGTACAGAGGAGGTGGCGTTACGGTATGGGAGTGTTTTCCGTGGTTTCTATGTGGTCCTCATATCGCTTTTAAGAAAACGCTGCATGTGTAAGGATACGAACTCATTTCACAGAATTGTGTACTGCATACAGCAGGGGAACAGTTCGGAGACGATTATTGTTCTTATCAGCGTGAGAATGCACCCTGCCACACTGCAGCATCTGTGATGCATGGATTGCGAAGTGTAACATTCCTGAAATGGACCAACTTGCCTAGAGCTCAGACCTGAACTCCACGGGATATCACTGGGTGGGTCAGAAAGTCGACTTCCCTCCAGATTCCAGCGTCCAGCATGATTGCCTTTTCTGATTTCGGGTCTTGTTTGAAGAGGAATGGGGTACAATTCATTAAAGTTGTCCCTTGCAGAGGTCATGCCGTCATAAAGACGAAGGAAGGGTGGACATACACCGTGTTAATGTCCACTAATAGGTGTCTGGATACTTTGATCAGATAGTGTAGTTACGTTGAAGGTCGTTGCACCCTCTGCAGGTTACCAGCATGTATCTGCAATTTCTTTGCATTGCAATCTTCTTATAGACAGGGCAGGAACCGCGAGAAACATCACCGAGCTTCTGCGTTATCCACTACATCATTTATCTACGTAATGTAAACAGAAGCGGCTGTATAACGTTTTCTGTATGTGCTGGATAAGTTACTTTTATGTCTATCGATTTCATCCCCTTACGTGTTGAGTTATACCTGCTGGGACGTCCTGAACCCAGTCACAAATCTGGACTGATATTTGCTGTGCTCTGCTAAACAGCACCGAATACCTTTCGGAAGTCAAGACATATGGCATCAACCTGGTGTGGGCGTCTATGGTAGTCTGGCTCTCTCGGCAGAACAGAGCGAGTTGAGCTATTTCCAATGTTTCATCGTAATCGACCGGTCACAAAAACTGACAACGGAGGGAAGAGCGGTGTGCTGACAACATGGACCTCCTTATCCGCATCAGGTGACGCCTAAGGGCCGAGGATGACACGGTGGCCGGTCGGTACCGTTGGGCGTTCAAGCCTGTTTCGGACGGAGTTTGTTTGTCTGTCGTTTTTTTTCATTGTAATCTACATATTTTTAAAATAAAGCGAAAGCTGGACGTTTAAAACAAATCAACAAACTAAATTTTACTATGGGAGCGCCTTAGAAACGGCAGCTGTTCCTCAAAATTCGGATGTCTGTATTGGCACCGAGCGAGGTGGCGCAATGGTTAGCACACTGGAGTCGCAGTCGGGAGTACGACGGTTCAGATCCGCCTCCAGCCGTCCACATTTACTTTTTCTGTGATTTCCCCTAAATCACTATAGGAAAATGCCTGGATTGTTCTTTTGACAGGGCACGCCCGATTTCCTTGCTCATCTTTGAAATATTCCGAGCTCGTGCTACATCTCTCATGACCTCGATGTCGACGGAGCGTTAAACCTTAATCTGCCTTCCTTCCTTTCTACGTTGGCTGTTCTCGTTTAGCGCAATCGATCTCCTGCGTTGGTCGCTCTTCAGTATATATATTAATATTTTAGGACTGGGACAGCCTGCCTTCTTCCTACTAAATACTGTACGGAGGTTTTTACGACGTTTGATTACATTTATCGAAATGATGACTGTTGTGACCAAATCGGGCTCATGGGAGTGGGAAGCCCACAGACGCCGTAGCTACAAAACGTCTACATTTGTAGTTTCCAACAAACTACTTTTTGATACATAAACATCGTTATTCAGTGAACAGATGGTAGCTGCAATAAATCGACGAATTCAGTCCAATACAGAGAAGTAAACTGACGGAAATTTTCAGCTGTTCTAAGTTCAAGACGGCGTGCTGTTACAGCATAACACCCAATAAACAGGTAGACCATACATGCGACATGATACTGAGATCATTGCGACCTTCCAAGATCAAAGAGAGGAATAAGCAACGCTTTATCACGTACAATACACATCATCTGCGAACCAAACAAGTTTCATAAAAGACTGACTTATTTGGGAAGTCTACGCTCGGAGTCAAGTATGTAAGCAAGGAAGTGAACCACACACTATTCGCAAAAAATTATGGTAATGGTGCTTCCAGCAATAAGAACTTAGCACCGACTAGGTTTTACTTTCAGTTTTCAAAAACAAAGTGAAAGATCACCTTCAAAAGATTCTACAGAGAGACTATGTGAGGAAAACTTACGCAGAAAAAGAACAAATACTGTTGATACATAATTTCATATTCTTATTTTCTCTGGTGTACATTTTATTCAACTAAACACGATTGACTGAATGTACAGTGCTGCTTTTCTTTGAATTTGGATTTTTTTACTGTCAGCTCCAGCAAGTGGACTAGTTATGCTGCCCCGAGTACCTGAACTGTAGAGAATTGGTTTTGGTGCGCCCTAAAACCAAAAAAAAAATTGGTTTTGTGTTAGATTTTAATAATCTCATGTTTAGGTAAACGGTAAACTATGGTACGTATTTGAACAGATCTTGAGGAGAGGAAGTGTATTACCGAATAAAAAGTATAGGGTGCTGTTTAAAAAAGCCATACTGCTGTTGATATCTTTGTAACGGACAGAGTTACAATGAAGGCAGTCGGACTGGTCAGGGTCATCCCTTTGGCTGATGCATTTTGTTAATTTTGTTTCGGGAAAGAAAGTTACGTGCGGTGTTCAAGATGTTATACCCTTTTCTAAAAAATTACTTTTCATGTATAATTTCCTGTGCATATTTGTGACCAAAGAGCCAATGTTCGTATTTGCATTATCTGTACAAATAAAGGAAGGCGCATCCTTAATTTTTTTCAGGGAGCAACAAGGAGAAACCTGGCGGTTTTTCATTTGCCTCTCCTCTTCCAGCCGTCAGAATGCAAGAATAGGGGTCTGTAGTTATTAATGATTTCTAATATACAAACTAACTGTGTTAAAAACGTGTTGCATCTTTATTAATTCACTAGACCAAATGTTTATGCCAATATACACTCTGTTACAAGTCCTATTTTTCAGTTTCTCTCGCGGGAAAGACGTAACACTTCGATCTGGCACCGATACGCTAGTGGCGTGATTACATTACTGATTTACAATGTTCATTTCTGCTTACCATAAGACCAGAGCCTGCAGTCATTCAGAGAAAAAGTCGGAGATTATTTTTAAATCAGTCATATAACATAGAGCGGTTATCAGATCGCGATTGCAATTTATGTTTTGGTTCAAATGGTTCAAATGACTCTGAGCCGCATGGGACTTAACTGCTGAAGTCCCCTAGAACTTGGAACTACTTAAACCTAACTAATCTAAGGACAACTCACACATCCATGCCTGAGGCAGGATTCGAACCTGCGACCGTAGCGGTCGCGCGGTTCCAGACTGTAGCGCCTAGACCCATTCGGCCATCCCGGCCGGCAATTTATGTTTTCTGAAATACCATCGGTCCACATCCTCTGTTGCGCTGCTCCTAATACCAATCTGAGACACTTACAGATTTCATTCTGGCAAAATTTTGAAATATTTTAGTTATCGGAGGTGAAAGCCAACTCACAAAGTTAAATGGGACAACCTGCACAATTCTGTAACCCTCCTGTACACTACTGTGGAAATTTTGTGTTATTTCGATATTATGCCAGTCCAGGCACCCAGCTCGACATCAAAAATCACGTGACACCAACTTCACAAAACGACCCAAATTCCTAATTTGCCTCGGACAGCTCACCTGCATGGGGTGCGATGTAGACTGGTGTAGAAGTAACAAAAGTATCTCCTTGGGTAACAGCCGTTTTGCCTTGCAGTGAAGAATTAATAATTCAAGTTTGTGTGTTTCGTCTTCGATGACATCCCAAGTATGCAACCTACAACAAAAGTGAGTACAGCACGGTGATATTACGTATCCACATACCTGTGAAACTATATCACAACTTCAGTGATTAACAAAATTGTTATTCGATTGTATTGATCACAAAGTTTTTTAGTAAAATTATAGGTTTCATCTATGCAGTATCCATCTTCAGAGCCTGTATAAAAATGAAAGAAAGTAAATTTTAGCTACTACATGAAGAGACGAAAAACAAATGATAGTTATGTTAGAAATACTCACTCTGCTGCATTGCATGTCAAAAGATGTAAAAGAAAAACGCGATTCGAAACCGCCATACGCGCTTCAACCAGCTACTTATAGGATGCAAAGTGATCCTAGAGGTCGTTGGTGCATGCATCACGTGCAAATAATGATACAAAGTAATGAAAAAAGTTCATTTAAAAGTATAGATTTTTGAAATATTTTCAGTTCTATACAAGAATTAAGGATTCTGAAAAAGCTGTTTGGCTATTTGAAAAATGTATTCGTTTTGTGACAAAATGGTTCAAATGGCTCTGAGCACTATGGGACTTAACAGCTATGGTCATCAGTCCCCTAGAACCTAGAACTACTTAAACGTAACTAACCTAAGGACATCACACAACACCCAGGCATCACGAGGCAGAGAAAATCCCTGACCTCGCCGGGAATCGAACCCGGGAACCCGGGCGTGGGAAGCGAGAACGCTACCGCACGACCACGAGCTGCGGCCCGTTTTGTGACAGTTTAGAGCTGGGCCCGAATTTAGTAGAATGCTCAAAAAAAAAAAAATTGAGTGTAGAACCAGGTCTAGAAGTTTTTCCTTTATTGTTATTTCGTGGGCTGTCAGCGGTACAATAATCCGTTCTTCAGCCAAACGAATTAAAAAATATAGAATAAGCAGCAAAATTTGTGGCTGATTTTAAATTATAAGTCGAAGACCGACTGCTGAAAAACGAAAATATATACTTTTTAAAAACACATCACAGCAGGTGAAATTCTGATTTAAAAAAGCAATGAAGCACTGGACTCTCATTTAAAATCTGATGGACCTGCACTGGTTGCGAAGTATTTTCGAAGGAGAGCAAGTGTTCCATAGGGTTGAGGGGTGTGGGTAAACTGGTAGGTAGAGAAACTATAGAGAATTTAGGTAGGATGTCAGGCAGATAGGCGGAAAACAGACAATCGGAATGATGGAGGGTGAGGTGTATTGTCGTGTGTAGGTACGGTAGTGGCACAAGAGGATAGGGATAGGGGTAGATGGAGAGGCATAAGGAGAGAAGAGCCCAGATGTGGAGTGCGATAGGTGGGAAAAGGGTTAAAGTTGGTGGGAGGTACAAATGACGGGCGGACCTCATTGTCTTGGAGAGGGAGTTGGTTGAAGTTGCATTGAGATAGGATATGGAGTGTGTGTAGGTGTAGGGATGGAGGAATGTGTTTGTGAAGGCATGACAGCATACCAGGACTGGTGATCAGAGAGGAGAAAATGAGACAATGGGATTACTGGAATCTAGTTTGCGGATAGTATAGGAAATGCGGAGTTGTTCGGTGTGGGTGAGGAGGGCAGGGAATTGGTGAAAGGTAAACTGATACGGAAAGCGAGACGGAGTGCATGGCGGCAGAGGGTTTGGAGGGGCTTACAGAACTTTGACGATGTCGGAGATCCATGAAAGAAGACGGCGTAAATTAGAGAACGTGGATATTGTCGCGGTTCTCATACTCTGTGTTATGATTCTAATAATAAGTAACAAAACTGAAGATAAAACAGAAACGTTCGTAAAGTAACGAAAGAGCTAAGTTGTAGCAATATTTCTCTAACGTAATTGTCGGATAGCATAATTTATAGTAGCAAGTTGCCAAGAGAAAGCAACATGGAACTAAGAGTAACCTGCGACACCTATCGACGACCAATGCTCGTCGCTGCCTTCCTCTCCAAACTGTCACTTCATGTCAAATTCTGTTAATCGATTAATTGTTTGCGTGTGCCATCCATTGCAGCACACAGCTTTTAGTCGATATTAATTTGTGATCATAATTACGGGTCTTATCTATGTAACTAACACAGCCCCAAACTGATATATTTTGGTTTCACTCAACCAGGTCCTGTCAATTAATCGTTACCTTTTGGGAGACTAGGGCACAATTGCTGTCTGGCTGCAATCAGGAAATCGTGTTTAGACTACTGGACCCCCGGGTAAACGAAGCTTGCAGTTTCGTCTTGGCCACCTACTGATCTGATCAACAGTCTTGAATCAGTGGAAAGTATTGTCTCAGAATAACGGCTTTTGGTACCAAAATCCATCAGAGTCACGGATATGTAAATAAGCCAGTTTCTTCACGGACGGAGTAGGTTGTTGACACTTCCATCAAACATGCCTAAGTCTTTACTCCGCATCTGTAGTCAATATTTATAGCTCCCTTCCCGATCAGCTTCACCCAACTCTGTGCGTCGTTGGTAAAATTGTTGGCTTCATTTCACTGCGGCTGGAACCTACAATGCTTTCAGTCCGTATATGAACAGAATTTCATGGTGAATTTATGTGCTATTTTGGCGTTTTGCCACGAGAATCTTACTGTCCCGGGTACTTCGACTTTGGAGTGTTTGCAGTTTCCGCGGCCTTTCGCTCGGACACTGTGATATACCTGTTATTCGCACCACAGCAGAAGTGTGCTTGCAAGAAACCCTGAACGTCAACTCTCTTCTGATGATGCGCCATTCTTTTTGCGGAAGGACCCTAAGCAGTTCTCACACGGGACGAGGCAGCTAACGCTGACATGGACGCGGACGGGACACCAGACCTCGCGAGCGACGGCGCCGTCGGCACACGGGACGAGCTGGTTAACGTGATTTGCGCTCTCAGCGCTCTCCAGCGGCAGTTGTCGACTTTAATTGACTCGCGGAGCGTACAGTTTCTTTTACGAAATCAGATGCGCGCAAAGCAGCTGCGTTAACTCTGTTAGCGATTATCGAAGAAGTGCGGAGAAAGTCGCGACGAAGATTCTTGTCGATGACTTGAGAAGCGAACTGCTGGTGGATAAACACTGCAGAATGCTGTACAACGATCACAGAGTTAATCGTTAATTCAATTTTGGTTTTAAATTAAATATAGTTAGGGCGTAGAGTCTAATGTCAGTTTGCGCGTGAATAATATCTGGATTCTCGTTGTTGAATTTACTACTAACACTTTGACACAACTTACTTCGTGGCATAGATTTCAAGGTCGAGTTTCCTTTCGTAATTTCATTCGAAATAAAGACGAAGTTTTTTTTAAACTGCTCACATCACTGAAAAAGATACTTTCCAGCGAGATTCAAACATGAGCCAGTCCATTAGCCCAGAGATAAGTATACATAATTTACAGAAAGTTTTATCATAGCAAAAACTTCTATTGTGTAACTTGTATCTACTTTCAGACGTAGAGTGGCACTCACTATAAGATTACTAGCCACTGCTGAAACCATCCAGTCGTTGGCCTTTACAGCATTAATTGCAACAAAGATATTATTTTTGATAAATAACATCGATTTCTGAGATAAGGCTTTTATTAAATGAATAAGAAAGACGTAGAATCCCTAGGAAAAGAAAAAGCATCAAAAAATGTTTTTGGAAGAAGGCAGACGCGAAGCTGCTACCTTCCTCTCCTGAGCTCAGAGTCCACGATGCTATTCGCAGCGTTGCAACTACGAAAACTAACCACAATTTGGCATATAGTATACAGTCTGTAAAGACTGTATCTACATATCTCATTATTTGATATTTAATATGCATGTTGTATCAGGAAGATTAGACAGATCATTATTCTGCTGTAGCACTGAAACAATATACTTTCATAGCACATAAGTTGTGTCGCTAAAAACATTAGCTACAGGAAGTATTTACCTACCGACATGTAGTTTCCTGGAAAGGCAAACCTACGTTTCGAGCATTTGTAGACTTGGAGAAAGCTTTTGACAATGTTGACTGGAATACTCTCTTTCCAGTTCTGATGGTAGCAGGGGTAAAATACAGGGAGCGAAAGGCAATTTACAATTTGCACAGAAACAAGATGACAGTTGTAAGAGTTGAGGGTCACGAAAGAGAAGCAGTGGTTGAGAAGGGAGTGAGACAGGGTTGTTACCTATCTCCGCTGTTATTCAATCTGTACACTGGAGAAGCAGTAAGGGAAACCAAAAATAAGTTTTGAGTAGGAACTAAAATCCAGGGAAAAGAAATAAAACTTCAAGGTTTGCCGACGACGTTCTAATTCTGTCCGAGACCCCAAAGGACCTGGAAGAGCAGTTGAACGGAATGGACAGTATCTCGAAAGGAGGATATAAGGTGAACATCGTCAAAAGAAAACCGAGCAAAATTGAATGTAGTCGAATTAAATCAGGTGTGCTGAGGAAATTAGATTAGGAAAAATTGAATGTAGTCGAATTAAATCAGGTGTACTGAGGAAATTAGATTAGGAAATGGGACACTTAAAGTAGTAGATGAGTTTTGCTATATGGGGAGCAAAATAACCGATGATGGTCGAAGTAGAGAGAATATAAAATGTAGACCGGCTACGGCAAGGAAAGCGTTTCTGAAGAAGAGGAATTTATTAACATCAGGTATAGATCTAAGTGTCAGGAAGTCTTTTTTGAAAGTATTTGTATGGAAATGGACGATAAATAGTTTAGACATGAAGAGAATAGAAGCTTTTGGAATGTGATGCTATAGAAGAATGCTGAAGATTAGATGATTAGATCACATAACTTGTGAGGAGGTACTGAATAGAGTTGGGAGAAGAGGAATTTGTGGCACAACTTGACTAGAAGAAGGGATCGGCTGGTAGGACACGTTCTGAGGCATCAAGGGTTCATCAGTTTAGTATTTGAGGGAAGCGTGGTAGGTAAAAACCGTAGAGGGGGACCAAGGCTTGAATACGCTAAGCAGATTCAGAAGGATGTAGGTTGCAGCAGTTACTCAGAGATGAAGAAGCTTGCACAGGGTAGAGTAGCATGGACGGCTGCATTAAAACAGCCTCTGGACTGAAGATCAAAACAAGTTTCCTGTTATTTTATTGTAACAAATCGTAGCTAAAATGGCGCTTTCGAGAAATTCTCAATTTGCTGGTGCTTTCAAACAGCTTAATTTCATACCATGTACTATATGAAAAAGAAAATCCACCAAATACGATGTTTATGCTATACATTGTCGCGGTTCCTATCTTCTCCTTGTAACGTAAAACGTTTCGCGTTCCACTGGTCACGTTTCTCTGCAAGAGGCAAGGTGTGACATGCCAGATTCTTTATTTCTCGCTCCCCAGTGTAGTGGGACGTGGAATTCGACGCTGTGACGTCACCACGTTCGATTTCACGTATGGTGAGATGCATAACTTACTTTTTGATTCCCCTCATATCTACAGCTCATCATTTGCCGGCAAAAAGCATTCGTGTCGGCGTGTGATCCGAAGGCACCTTGCGCGCTCGATCCAGGGGCTCCTTCCGCGGTCTCTGTGGCAAGTAGTTTCTCGTTTCACTCCCAACCTACGTGAAATTACTGGCCGAATTAAAATCGGGTAAAGTGATTAGCTACTACGATAATTCGTTTCTGTAAGATTCGATGAAGGTTATTGAGGGGGAGCTTCAAGATGGAGACAGCATGACGGAGAGTCAGGTGGAATGATGGAGTGGTCTGCGTTGCGGTTGTGCCCCAGGCGTGGGCAACAGCGGAAGCCGTCCCAGGGCACAGGAATGCGATTAGCAAAAGGTCGCAGGTCGCGCCGCGGCGACCACTCCCCTCTGGCTCCAGTAAGGAGCCTGTCTGTAGCACCGCGGTCAGTGGATCCGCAGATTCCACCACCGAGGCGAGTCTTTAGGATGTCATTGGGCTAACAGTACGTCAACTGGTATTAGACACTTCTTCTGTAAACCAGCCTGTACTAACAACCAATAACCTACTCATATTGACAATGAACATTACATTACTTTATGTATTCAGTCTTGGACATAATACGGATGCAAGGTGATAAATTCTTGTTGTTAGACAAGCTTTCAGGTGGCGCTGTTGTATATGAGCACGAACAGCAACTTTGCGATGTCCTAATAACTTTGTAAATGTCAGTCTTGGCCAGAACAGTAATCTGTGCAGTTGTGGGTGCATTGTGTCAGGGATAAATCAATTGGAACGTGGGCAAATTGTTTGTGGTCGTACATTGGCTGCTTCCGTAGCCGAAGTGTTTGACGTCTTGAGTGGCAGCGTACAGTGAAAGTGGAAAAGCACTATTCGCAAAGTCACAACGCGGACGAAATTGTGTATTGAGTGATCGTGACAGATGAAAAATTAGAGGACGACAGCTGCGAAAGTCACTGAAGAATTAAATGTTCCACTCGGGAACACCCTCAACACCAAAACAACACGAAGGAAGCTCCATAAACAGGGAAATTCAGAGCGAGCTGTAATTCCGAAACCACGCAACAGTGAGGCAAATGTCCTTAACAGCCATAAAACTTGGAGCAATTGAAGAAAGACATTTGGACGGATGAGTCTTGTTGCACACTGTTTCCATCTTCTGGTAGAGTTTACGGCCCAAGAGTGAAGCCTGGCGAGGATTGTGTGATGATTTGGGCAGCCATATCGTGGTATTCCATTGACGCCTTACTGTGAAAGGTAGCGTTACTGCCGACGATTATGTGACAATTTTGGGTAATCAGGTCCTCCCATGGTATGATGTTTGTTTCCCAATGGTGGTCTTGTATTCCAAGACGACTGAGCCCATATTCACACAGTTCGCATCATCCAGGACTTGTTTCGTGGGCATGACCATGAGGATGAACTGTCGAATGTACACTCCCCAGACCTCAGTATTACGTATTGAACCTTTTGTGAGCTAATTTAGACATTTCTACCTGAACGTCTTACTGTTTTGCAGCAAGAATGGTATAAGATTCAATTGAAAACTGTACAGGACCTGTATTGATCCATTCTACACGACTGGAAGCTTTCTTAATGGCTGCTGTGTCCCTACAACGTATTGACACGGTAATGTGTTGTGTATTAGATGTTTCCAAATTTTTGTCCATCCCATGTACCTTAGCAGATCATAAGTAGATATGTAACATTACAATCATGTCAATTGTATAAAATTTTCAATAGAACTATTGCAACTTAAATTTTGTTATTGTTTTTAACCAGACATTTTTCACCTAATTGTATTAGACGTCTTTAGTGGTCTACTGAGACAGAATTAAAGTGGTACGTGGTACTTACTGGAATTAAGGAAAACATGGAAGGGAGGACCCACCAATATAACCTTCTATTCACACAACTTGTTAAATAATATATAAAATGTGTTTTACAGATAATCAAAACGTTTAATCATAAAATTTTCTTTAATAAAATGAACAAATTTGGAAAACTCTTTTGACTTTAAACCTTAAGTTGAATAAAATTTTAATCTTGCAAAAGAAATATGAAGTGCTGTATTGCAAAACAGCAAACAATATGACAATGATTACAAGACGACCGGACCTGCAGCCTCCCATTATCAGGTGAAACAGCGGTGTTTACTACCGCACTGGACACAGTCTGTCTTATTAAATTGCCTCTTGCAACACATGAAAACTATATACGCGCCATTCATGACAAGAGTGACTCAATTAATCAAAGCAGATGACTTAACCTTTAATTTCAAAGCTGTATTAGAACATTAATGATCGGTTACAAACCAGAAAGGAAAGGCAAATATAATAGTGGGACAAATTTTCAGACGACAACTAGTTTCTTAGTACAATAATACTGCCTATATTTACGACCAAAGAGATGACCGAGTAAAACTCTGAGGGCCGGGTACAAATCAGAAAATAATAAGGGGAGCAGGTAGACAATGAAACACAAGACCACGAGGGTTACAGAATGGTACTCCCCTTCATCAGCAAGAAGTTTCATGGACCCACGGTGCGTCGCAGCGGTCACTGAGTAGTGCCGATGAAAGCCAGGTAGAAGAGGGCAGCCCGGCCACGAGCGGTCGTCCGACACGAATGTTGACAACCAACCGACGGGATGTCGGCCTGTTGCTTGTAGTCCATGCTGACCCCGGTGAAGTACTCCGGTATCTTACCTTTGCGCAGGTCCTCCTTGTGCAGCTCGTGGCTTTGACCACTCGGGCCTCGTGACCACCTCTTGTCGCAACGCTACCGCCAATCCTCCAACTTCGTGCCTCCCTCTCGGGCCAGCGAACTCTGTGTATATATCGGCAAACAAAATATTTGTTTTGAGATATGCAGTATTTCGTGTCAGCAATTTTAGGTTACCTTAAAATTAACGTGATTTGCAAATACGCGAGTGAGATTGTAACTCTTATTTATATGTCTCCAGGGCTTTGTCAATGACCATTCCCTTTTCGTTAAACATTTCCTAACTCAAACTTCCTTAATAATTTTTCAGTCAACGACTTCCAGATTAACAGACATATCATCATCAGAGAGAAGGGTGTCATCAGGAGTGCCCCAGCGAAGTGTAATAGGATCGCTACTATTTACTATATACATAAATGATATGGCGGTCTGAGTGGACAGCAACTTGAAGCTGTGTTTTACGGAAAGGGCCGAAGTTGAGTGATTGTAGTAGGATAAAAGATGACTTAGACAAAGTTTATAGTTGATGTGATATATGGGAGCTAGCTCTAAATGTAGAAGATGGAAGTTGATGCGGATGAGTAAGAAAAATGAACTCATCAAATTCGGATACAGCATTAGCAGCGTCCTGCTTGACACCCCCACGTCGTTTAATTATCTGGGCGTAACGTTAAAAAGCGATGTGGAATGGAACGAGCGTGGGAGAGTTGTGGTAGGGGATGTGAATTGTGAATTTCGGTTTACTGGGAGAATTTTGGAAATGTGTGGTTCATCCGTAAAGGAGACCGTATATAGGAGGGTAGTGCGACCTATTCTTGAGTACTGTTCGAGTGTTTGGGATCCGTACCAGGTCGGATTAAAGGAGGACTTCGAGGCAGTTCAGAGGTGGGCTGCTAGATTTGTTACTGGTAGGTTCGAACAAAGTGCAGCAAGTGTTACAAAGATGCTTCCGGAACTCAAAGGGGAATCCCTGGAAGGACAGCGATGTTCTTTTCGAGGTACACTATTGAGAAAATTTAGAGAACCGGCATTTGAAGCTGATTACAGAACGATTCTACCGCCGCCAACGTATATTTCGCGTAAGGACGACGAAGATAAGAGAAATAAGGACTCATACGAAGGCCTATAAACGGTCGTTTTGCCCCGCTCGATTTGTGAGTGGAACAAGAAAGGAAATGACTGACGCCTGGGAACGAGTATCTTGGAAACGAAGGAGCTGGTCAACTTTCCGTGTGCGACTGTCGTGAAAGTGGCTGAAGGACGGTGAAACCAGTAGTAGGTGACAAAGTGTTGGACATCCATGAAAATCATAACATAAAGTGTGCTCTAGAGGCCTCCACGCCCCGTAAAGCAAGATAGGCGGCGATTTGTGACAGCATCTCCCCATGTTGACCCGACGACATCGTCAATTACGATTGCAGTGGGCACATGTTGATCGAGATAGGACCGTGGATCAATAGAAACGTGTCGCTTGTGCTGATGAATCATGCTTCTTGTTACGCTAGGTCGATGATTGTCCGGATAAGTTGTCATCCGTGCTAGCGACTGCTCGAAGCACGCATCGAAATACTGACGCAGTCTGATAGGTACACTGTAATGCTAGGGGGGACATTTTTTGGGCTTAAATTGAACCTAGTAGTAATCAGAGGCACTATGACAACTGTAGAGTATGTGAGCGTTAATACGGCCCACCTGCGTCCGCTCATGGAGGGTATTCGCAAAGAAACTGCTATCAGTGACCATGAGGCAGTTGTTGATCACCAAAGTACAGAGAGCAACTAAAAACATGTAGAAGGTGTGGTGTCACCGCCAGACACCACACTTGTTAGGTGGTAGCCTTTAAATCGGCCGCGGTCCGTTAGTATACGTCGGACCCGCGTGTCGCCACTGTCAGTGATTGCAGACCGAGCGCCACCACACGGCAGGTCTAGAGAGACGTCCTAGTACTCGCCCAGTTGTACAGCCGACTTTGCTAGCGATGCTACACTGACAAATACGCTCTCATTTGCCGAGACGATAGTTAGCATAGCCTTCAGCTACGTCATTTGCTACGACCTAGCAAGGCGCCATAGCATTTGATAATTATCTTATGAAGCATGTACAATCAAGAGCGATGTTCTACAATTATGGATTAAAGTTAAGTATTACAGCAACTGCGTCCGTTTTTCTAAGTTCTCATTTCCTTGTAATGTTCCAGACCTCACGCCAGTCTGCGTGAGCTTAAAGCGTGCATTTCGGCCTCCTCTAGCAACACGGTGTTGGCTCTTCTGCCAACACTTCAGAAGGATTTGTATGTTCAGCAAACTATAGGGCCTAACAGAAAAATTTGAAGCACCCAGAAGGGGAGGAGGAAACCAAACGAAACTTCCCAGGTTGACACGGCGTATGGTATTATTTCAGTGATAACAAAATCGAATCAAATTTACGGAGAACTTGGGAGTACGAGACCTCTTTTCAGTATGACGTTGCATCCCCTCTGACGGCGATTCATGCTCGCATTTGGTTGGTAGGCGTGTTATAAAGCGATTGTACCCTCTCCTGAGACAACTGTTGTAACCGATGCTGGGACAGAGCTGATATCCGGGCTAGTCCGACACATATTTTCTTGGGGACGATGTGGGGATCTTATTGACCACGGGAGTGGACTAGCATTGCCCCGTTGGAATATGTCACAACAGTACTACCGCATGAGAGGTTATACATGAGGATGCACGATATCCATGATGTACTGTCGTGCAGTCTAACCTGCCTCAGTCACCACGTGTCGCGACCTGAATTCATACCTGAAGGCCAGACGTAAGAGAGCTGGGTCCCTGCAAAACGTTGGAAGAATGGGACCTCTCCCCATGTCGCAGCCAAACTCGCCGACGATGTCTTTACATCTTCTACCTGAAATTTGATTAATTTACAAAAGTTCTTTCTGGTTTTCTTTACTTCTTGCTCAGTGCAGAAACTGAGGGATAGGCAACAACCCCATCTCTCTTACTAGTCAATTGCTACCTCCTTTCATATCACTGGAGTCTTGTAACTTGTCTGGTTTCTGTGCAAGCTGTAGACAATCTTTCCTTGCTGTATTTTATCTCTCTTCAGCATCAGAACTCCAAAGAAATAAAAGGTATTACTAATGAAATCTTGAAGTCTTTGTCAACTGAAGCACCTGAGAGATACGACGCTTACTGAAGCGCCCATGACACCGACCTTCGAGTGTCATCATGAAATGATAGTGCCTTCCACAGTGAACTTGTGAACAGTGCTGTTAGCAACATACGCTGTTCCATACCCGGTGACAACTTAAGATTTTTATCGGCTATAAAGTTGTGGGCCTGCTTGTCCTCGTAAGAACAATGATCCACTGTTCGGTAAATTAAAAAGAAAAACTGACATGAAATAACTACAAGTGTCGAAGCTTTCGAACGGCTTTCTGCAGCCTGGAAGAACAGTGCGTTTATTTATCTAAGTAATTAGTAAAGTTCGAGAACAGGGAGGAAGAATGTTTTAAAAATTCGTCAGTAATAGGATTCACGCATGATCGTGCCACTGGGAAATATTTACTCCAATAAATAGCAACCATTTCTACAGCTACGGACACGTATGGCAGCTGCTGCCTTCAGCCAGATGGTTGGACACAGCAGCATGCAGCTGTAGCATAACAGCGTGGAAACCTCGCACTCATCTACATAATGCTTTGCCTATAAATGCTCAGCCCGCGCGACCACTGCGACAAGTAGGGGTACACTGCAGCAGGCAGGTCCCCCGAGGAGTGCAGACACAAACATCAGCAGTTGCACCAGTTTAGCTCATCAAAATGAAATTAGCCTTCTGCTCTGTCTAATGACCTTGCATTCATTCATCTCCTGGTAAAGGCGCCTCCCACTCAGGGCGTGCAAGCGTATGAAATACACTGCTGTGATACATTCAAAGCACTACACTCATTGTTGTCTTTACAGAGTAAGCAGCCTAACTCCTTCCACTAATATAAATTTTGATAGATCGCTTAGTAAGCTTCACGCTCCATACAACACATTCACGGCGCATATGTAGAACATTTCATTTCAACAAAAATTTACAGTCTCTGCAATCTTCCGTTGAAATTAAAGGTTCCAAATTATAAATTCATCATGAATGTGACGCAAGGAGCATGGAGCTTACTATGTCGCTCCCTCTCATCCAGTCCGATAAGCCTCCAATAACCCGCGGTTCTGGGTGACTTTCCCGAAATCTACCTCTTTATCTACAGTATCGTTTGGCTTAAATTTATCACTTCCAAAAAGGCACATAGCACCTGGTAATGAGCATTTGAAACCAGTGGTTACCCACGGACCCACTGGTTACCTCATTTTAGGGCGTGCAAGTGCTTCAGTTTCTGCTCGCGGCGACATGATTGGCTAACGTCAAAGCTAATTAAATCGGAAACGGCGCAACGTATCGAATTTGTTTCTTAACAATTATTTCTCAGCACATCCTTACAAGCTTTTCAGGCTGTTTATGACCACCGTGTATGTATCAGGTGTTTCACAGTTCATGTTACACACTTCTAGAGGTTGTAGATAAGAGTTAGTTGATCAACCCATGTCCGAAAACGATTTACTGTCGTGTTACAAGGAAAACGAGAGTTACTCAGTCGCGTGTTAGGTGTTCCTTACGAAGTTCGCCTGTTATGGTGGGCTATCCAAATCCATGACTGGTATGACGACACGATGTCACGTGATATCCTCTGTTTCCATTTGTCTTGTTGTCATGCTTCCTGGTGATGCGTCATTTGACATTGCAGTGACTAATACTACAGTAAGAGACTAGTACATGTTCGCAGAGTACACCGATTATGTTATTAATTTAAGATGAAGCTGATCGTTCAAAAAATGGTTCAAATGACTTTGAGCACTATGGGACTTAACATCTCAGGTCATCAGTCCCCTAGAACTTAGAACTACTTAAACCTAACCAACCTAAGGACATCACACACAACCATGCCCGAGGCAGGATTCGAACCTGCGACCGTAGCGGTCGCGCGGTTCCAGACTGAAGTGCCTGGAGCCGCTCGGCCACCAGCGGCCGGCAAGCTCACCGTAATGGAGCGTCTGTACCACGAGTACTTTCCAAATCTTGTGACTCCTTTTCTTCCCATGTTTTCCAAACAACAGCTGCAGGAAAGTGGGGAATTCATGAGCGATAGAGAAAACTGTGGTGCACCAAGAAGGCGGAACACTGTGGTACTGGAGGTGGTTCTGCTTCATCAGTTTGAAGAGAATCCATCGACGAGTGCTCACCCAATTACACGTGACTTGCATGGGTTTCACTCGCCTGTCTGGCGTGTTGTGTTCTGTATGAATAACAACTTCACTTATACCACCATCAGAAGGTACAAGCCATTCTCCAGGCGGATTTTGTGCCACGTGTCATTTTCTGCACTTGGTTTTTACGCCGTTGTGTGAATTTTCCTCGGTTTCCAAGGCGAATTTTGTTCACCGGCGAAGCGCATTTCAACAGGGAAGGTGTTTTTGACCCTCGAAATAGGTACATTTGGGATCAAGAAAACCTCAAAGCCACGTGTACGCGAAGATTTCAGCTTATCTTCGGCATGAGACTCTGGGCAGGTATCTGCGATTGTCGTGGGATTGGGCCGAAATTCTTCCTCCCCACCTAATGGGTGTCAGGTACTTGACAACCCTGAAACAGGTGCTGGCGGAGTTTTTGGAAGATGTGCCATTGGACAATCGGCGCGAATTGTGGTTCCAACATGATGGCCCGGAGACATGGCTTGGCCACAGCCTGTGGGATGTTACCAGAATGAGATTTTCACTCTGCAGCGGAGTGTGCGGAGTCTCGGTCCGGCACACAGTTTTAATCTGCCAGAAATGTAATTGGAGCCTTTATATTGCCTAAGAACATAGCAGTCTAAAGAGTCCTTTTTGTTATGAACTATTTTGGGGTTTCTATCTGTTAAAATTATGGCATGTAAAGTCATGCGGTTATATAAGCACGTAAATTAATGTGGCACTAATGTGGCATGCGTGTCTTTACGACGTACTCGAAGTAAATGCGGAAACGTGAACTACGGCGACATTATTACTAAATGCGTCGAAACAAGACCAATGTATTGTTAATCCTTTCTTGGCTACCGAAGGAAAAACGCTGGCAGATTCCAATGGAGAATGTATATGGGGCAGCATGTCTGTCGAAAACCTTCACTGTGGAATTGTGACCCAAGTACCATGCTGCTGATTGACGATAGCGCGCGCCTCCGTATCACAAACGTCGCAACGCCGTACTTACACCAACTGAAGTGGGAGACGCTCGAGCATACACCCTTATAACTGATCTATCGATTATCGTGACTTCGGTCCCTTAAAAAAGACCTTTAAGGATCGATGATTCCTCTCGGACGAGGAAGTGCACCAGGCACTTAGGGACTTCCTCACGCAGCAGGACACAGTGTGTTACCAAAGGGGTATCTTCAACGTGGCGTGTCGCTTGTGTGATTGCCTCAATGCTCTCGGCGGTTTTGCCTCATTGCCAGACCGATTTTGGACTATACGGCCTTCTAACAGAAACTTTGTAATTACCAATTATGCATCATAACTTTATTTTATTGCATTGGCTATCAAATTTTTAAATGTTTATTTGCGCGACGAATTTTTGTGTCCTTTGTTATGATGTTATCTGACGACTATTACATGTTATTGATAAAGTATGGGTCGTTCAAACTTTTAACTCCCATCAGTGAAATTCTCAAGTTTTTCGCGGAAAGAATTACTCTGCTACACATGCGAATAATTGTGTCTTTATTATCTTCAAGATGATGGTGAGTTCAGCCTGAGTATGTCGATCTTTTCTTGAGGTTGCTTCGTATGTAAGCGATTAAACGAAATAATAGACCTTTGAGGGCGAGCTGAAAAGTAATGTCCCCGAACTTTTTATGTGAAAACTCTTAAAGATTTTTAAGTAAAAAAGCGTTATTTATTTCTCGATATGGTCACCCTGGTGAATAACACATTTGAAGCAACGACTGACCAGTTTTTTCGTACCGTCACTATAGAACGTTTGACTTTGTTGACTTGACAGAGTCACAACCTCAACTCTGCTAGCACCGTTTCGTCACCATCAAATTGAAGTTCTCGAAGCTGTTCTTTAAAGTTTGGAAATAGATAAATATCCGATGAGGCGAAGTTAGGATTGTTTGAGGTTGATCTATAATAATAACCAAGGCGTCGGAATTTTGCAGATACGCAACGCTCGTATGTAGCCTGGCACTTTCATGTCGAAGGGAGTTCTATTTGTGGATGAACTCCTCTAATTCAAACTCAATTTCAGCGCCCTTTTTCTCACGCACCGACAAAGTTACGTTACACAACGCCATGTTAGACGCTACAGTTCGGAACCCTTCAGAGGCAGGGGGTTGCAAAATGTAGCAGGAAGAATGAAGATGTAGAATGAAAATAACGTTTGTTCTATTTAAAAAGCGTTAAGAGTTTTCACTTTAAAAATTCTGAGGCATTGCTTTTAAGCACGCTCTCGTACAGGTCATCCTTTGGACTTATCACTTATTATTGCAAAATTGTTGTTTTTGTTACCAGCTGTTATCATAAGCCGTTACATTTACTGCAACACATTAGTTCACTCTGTTCAGCGCTTTGTAAAATGAAAACTTGTCCCACAACTTTCTTATTTAATAGTCACTGCTATCTTATGCCGTCAGTATTCTGTCTGTCTGTTTTTTAGCGGGGCATAGGTCTTCTGATTAGTTTGATGCGGCCCGTCACTAATTTCCCTCCCGTGCCAACCTCTTCATCTCAGAGTAGCACTTGCAACTTACGTCCTCAATTATTTAGTGGATGTATACCAGTCTCCGTTTTCCTCTGCAGTTTTTACCCTCTACAGCTCCCTCTAGTATCATGGAAGTTATTCCCTGCTGTCTTAACAGATGTTCTGTCATCCCGCCCCTTCTCCTTGTCGGTGTTTTCCATATGTTCTTTTCCTCTCCCATTCTGTGCAGCACCTTCCCGTTACTTATCTTATCAATCCACCTAATTTTCAACAATCCTCTGTAGCACCACATCTCATAAGCTACGATTCTCTTCTGCTCCGGTTTTGCCATAGTCCTTGTGTCATTACCATAAGGTGCTATACATTCTGAGAAATTTTTTCGTCAAATGAAGACCTATGTTTTATACTAACAGACTTCTCTGGCCCAGGAATACCCTTTCTGCCAGTGCTAGTCTGCTTTTCTTGTCCTCCTTGCTCCGTCCGTCATGGGTTACTTTGCTCTATAGATAGAAAATTCCTAACTTCGCCTACTTCGTGATCACCGATGCTGATGTTAAGTTTCTCGCGGTTCTCGTTTCTGCTACTTCTCATTACTCCGCCTTTCTTCGATTTACTGTCAATTCATATTTTTACTAATCAGAGTGTTCATTCCATTCAGTACATTCTTTATTTCTTCCTCACTCTCACTGACGATAGCAATGTCATCAGTGAATCTTATCCTTGATATCCTCTTACCCTGAATTATAATCCTACTCTTGAATCTTTCATTAATTTCCCTCATTGCTTCATCGATGTATAGATTGAACAGTAGGGGCGAAAGAGTACGTTCCTGCCTTACACTCTTTTTAATCCGAGCACTTCATTCTTGGTCTCACCGAGCGAGGTGGCGCAGTGGTTAGGCACTGGACTCGCATTCGGGAGGACGACGGTTCAATCCCGCGTCCGGCCATCCTGATTTAGGTTTTCCGTGATTTCCCTAAATCACTCCAGGCAAATGCCGGGATGGTTCCTCTGAAAGGGCACGGCCGACTTCCTTCCCCATCCTTCCCTAATCCGATGAGACCGATGACCACGCTGTCTGGTCTCCTTCCCCAAAACCAACCAACCAACCATTCTTGGTCTCCCACTCTTATTGCTCTCTCTTCGTTCTTGCCCATGTTATATGTTACCCGCCTTCCCCTATAGCTTACCCCTGTTATTCTCAGAATTTCGAACATCTTGCACCATTTTACACTGTCGAATCCTTTTTGCAGGTCGTCAAATGAACTCCTCACTCTTGCTTCCATTATTAACTGCAACGCCAGAACTGCCTCTCTGGTGCCTTTGCCTTTCCTATAGCCAAACTGGTCGTCATCTAATAGTTTTGTTTTCCATTCTTCTGCGTATTATTCTTGTCAGCACCTTGGATGTATGAGCTAT
The DNA here is from genome assembly GCF_021461395.2 of Schistocerca americana. NCBI lineage: Eukaryota > Metazoa > Arthropoda > Insecta > Orthoptera > Acrididae > Schistocerca > Schistocerca americana. The sequence goes on along the minus strand of NC_060125.1, from coordinate 448,398,773 downwards.
TAAGCTGATTGTGTGATAATTTTCGCACTAGTCGGTCCTTACTATCTTAGGTATTGTGTGAATGATGTTTTCCGAAAGTCTGATGATATATCACCAGTCTCATATTTCTACAAGAAACGTAAATAGTCGTTATGTTGCTGCTTCCCACAAAGGTTTGAGAAATTCCGATCGAATGTTATCTATTCCTTCTGGCTTTTTTGATCTTAAGTTTCCCAAAGCTCTTATGAATTCTGTCTTCCCTGCCGACTACTGTTTCTTCTTCTGACACGTCGTCAGACTGGTCTTTCCCTTCGTAGTGGCCTCAATGTACTCTTTCCACCTGTCCGTTGCCTCCTCTGATTTTAACAGTGGAATTTCCATTGGAATTCTGTCTGAAAGTGTTAAGAATTTCAATATTTCTACAGCTCATTCATACTCCCAACTTTACTCTTGCATCCACCTAAGTTTCTCTGCCTGTTCTATTGTGACGCCACCGACGCTGTTGTGTCGTCCGCTCCCGACGTTGGTTTAGCTGTCTGGCGTCGGATGTGCTTATTTCCCATGATTGCACCACCTGGCTTCACAATTTGTGACGATGTGTATAATGGTCTTCTAAATAACTTCCTGTTCTTGCAGGTGCTTTATCTTATCAACTTCTGCGTGAAAATGGCGTTGAGTTCAGGGCGAATCTATTTACCTATATAATAGCTTAGCTATTCAGCAACTGATAAAAAGCGTGAAGTAACACAGTGATTTCCGAAGATTTGGTCATCTTATGATAGCAGCCCTCTTCAATGACACTCAAGTATCCCCCACGCTTACAGTTAGTTTTGAATCAAAATTCGAACTGAACTTTTTTGTCGCATATAGGATCTCGCAGAGGTACTCGAAACACTCTCTATCTTCGTGTAAGACTTGCACAGACTATTTTATTACGCCCAACTTAATGTGTAAAGGCTGCAACAAAATTTATTTTCAGAACCACAAAGCTCTTGAGCAAAAAATAAAGCCAATGAGTATGTTATAGTGACTGCAACTTGTACCAACCACTGCAACAAAGTCCACTGAAATTTAGGGTTCATTTTATTATTAACTGAAACAGTATAGGAAATACAGCCTGTAGGTAAAATAACTGAAATGCATTTAAAAAATATCGAGTGTTAACTGAAGAAAAGCAGTTGGTGTAGCAATTTGAGAGGACATGAAAAATTATGATAACACAAGCTCAGTCGCAGGTAGTGCAGGTGGCGGACTTCTGCACATTGGTATTGATCTAGGAAAGTACGGTCTGTCTTCGAAGCAGATTGCTAACGAAACAGTTGTGAAACCAGTCCTAGAATATCCCTCATACATTGGGAGGGTGGGAGGTGTGATGGGGGGCAGGGAATCCATACCGAATTGGTCTAACAGGGGATGCTGAAAGTTTAGAAAGACGGGCAGCACCAATGGTCATGGGTTACTTTAAAGCACCACAAACTGACACAAAAATCCCGCATAACTTAAACTGGCAGACGCCTCAAAATAGATGCCAACTGTTTCGCGAAAGTCTTCTTAAAAAGACAGAGGAACGAGAAATGTATGAGGATTCTGGGATGAGAATATACTGCAACTCAATATGTATCGTTTCCTTATGGCCCGCGAGTACAAGATCAGATTAATGACTGCAAGCACAGAAGCATTTCAGCAGCTATTCGTCCCGTCCTCCATTTCCGAACGTAACTGGAAGAAAACCTGATACGGCGTACATTCGGATGTACCCTTACCACAGGCCTTCGCAGTGGTTTTCAATCACGGATATATATATATATATATATATATATATATATATATATATATATATATATATATATATATATAAAACCAAGATACGGTAACCTCCTGGGTCAACCCAATTTTGTCAACCTTCTTTTTTTCGTAACGTTTATTCCGATTTTCGGCTACAAAGTATCAGAATCATGTTTCTCATTAATTACCAACACAGTGGTGCATTCACGAAACTGTAACCCGTTCCAATTTGTCCATAACGTAAGAACAGTATTTTTTTCTGTTTTTGAGTGCTAATGTTGTTGTACGAAAATTAGTTGTCCTGTAGATTTCACATTACAGTAACCTAGATTCAAAATAGAGTACGTAGTTGTGCAAAACTTTATCTGGTGATTTGCTCCATATCAATGCATGGAACATGTGACGTAAAGTTAAGAGATGTTCAAATGTCCATTTTACTTTACATTGTGATTTTTAAGACTTAAGAGTCATCTGTGAGCGCTACGTATACGGAAATGGCTGTTTGTTGACTGTAAATGTTTTATTTCTGACAAACGTATGTATAACGTGCCACATTTCATACATAATAGTGACAGCATGGCATGAGGTTATAACTCACAATGAAGATATTTTGTAACAAAAAATTTTTGAAGCCTAGAAAATGAGAATTGTGTCTGTCCAAAACGGTTTTCAGAAATAAAGAAGAGTTTATGAGATCTTGGATACAGAAAGCTTTTTTACAATATACATACTTTCTGTGTGAGCTATATTTCTGAGAATTTAGCACATGATAAAAATGCAGTTTCACGTAAACTTGTCACTGTTGCAAAAAGCGGAAATTGTGTAATTTATGAACTTGATGCACTTAATTTTGTAGAACATTCAGGAATCATTATTGTTTCTATGTACATAGAAAAGCACGCCAAAGCTCACACTCCCTGTTAACTACACTCCTGGAAATAGAAAAAAGAACACATTGACACCGGTGTGTCAGACCCACCATACTTGCTCCGGACACTGCGAGAGGGCTGTACAAGCAATGATCACACGCACGGCACAGCGGACACACCAGGAACCGCGGTGTTGGCCGTCGAATGGCGCTAGCTGCGCAGCATTTGTGCACCGCCGCCGTCAGTGTCAGCCAGTTTGCCGTGGCATACGGAGCTCCATCGCAGTCTTTAACACTGGTAGCATGCCGCGACAGCGTGGACGTGAACCGTATGTGCAGTTGACGGACTTTGAGCGAGGGCGTATAGTGGGCATGCGGGAGGCCGGGTGGACGTACCGCCGAATTGCTCAACACGTGGGGCGTGAGGTCTCCACAGTACATCGATGTTGTCGCCAGTGGTCGGCGGAAGGTGCACGTGCCCGTCGACCTGGGACCGGACCGCAGCGACGCACGGATGCACGCCAAGACCGTAGGATCCTACGCAGTGCCGTAGGGGACCGCACCGCCACTTCCCAGCAAATTAGGGACACTGTTGCTCCTGGGGTATCGGCGAGGACCATTCGCAACCGTCTCCATGAAGCTGGGCTACGGTCCCGCACACCGTTAGGCCGTCTTCCGCTCACGCCCCAACATCGTGCAGTCCGCCTCCAGTGGTGTCGCGACAGGCGTGAATGGAGGGACGAATGGAGACGTGTCGTCTTCAGCGATGAGAGTCGCTTCTGCCTTGGTGCCAGTGATGGTCGTATGCGCGTTTGGCGCCGTGCAGGTGAGCGCCACAATCTGGACTGCATACGACCGAGGCACACAGGGCCAACACCCGGCATCATGGTGTGGGGAGCGATCTCCTACACTGGCCGTACACCACTGGTGATCGTCGAGGGGACACTGAATAGTGCACGGTACATCCAAACCGTCATCGAACCCATCGTTCTACCATTCCTAGACCGGCAAGAAAACTTGCTGTTCCAACAGGACAATGCACGTCCGCATGTATCCCGTGCCACCCAACGTGCTCTAGAAGGTGTAAGTCAACTACCCTGGCCAGCAAGATCTCCGGATCTGTCCCCCATTGAGCATGTTTGGGACTGGATGAAGCGTCGTCTCACGCGGTCTGCACGTCCAGCACGAACGCTGGTCCAACTGAGGCGCCAGGTGGAAATGGCATGGCAAGCCGTTCCACAGGACTACATCCAGCATCTCTACGATCGTCTCCATGGGAGAATAGCAGCCTGCATTGCTGCGAAAGGTGGATATACACTGTACTAGTGCCGACATTGTGCATGCTCTGTTGCCTGTGTCTATGTGCCTGTGGTTCTGTCAGTGTGATCATGTGATGTATCTGACCCCAGGAATGTGTCAATAAAGTTTCCCCTTCCTGGGACAATGAATTCACGGTGTTCTTATTTCAATTTCCAGGAGTGTATCATTGTAGGCCAGTCAGGCTGTGATTATAAAAACTTATGCTGCACATGTAAAATGTCTTTTATTTTGAGAAAGTGTTATGTAAACGTCTCTTCCGTTAGTAAAAACCGTATGTTGTGATTTTGTGAACAAATATTCACCAAAACGTGTGATGAGATACCGTCGAAATAAAAATTATCAAAGTTTAATCTTGAATAAGTGCTACAATATTTAAAAAAAAAAGACCGAATAAGTCGTAATATGATGAAGATTCTTATCTTTAATTTTCCCCTACACTTTCAAAAATGGTTCAAATGGCTCTGAGCACTATAGGACTTAACTTCTGAGGTCATCAGTCCCCTAGAACTTAGAACTACTTAAACCGAACTAACCTAAGGACATCACACACATCCATGCCCGAGGCAGGATTCGAACCTGCGACCGTAGCGGTCGCGCGGTTCCAGACTGTAGCGCCTAGAATCGCTCGGCCACTCAGGCCGGCCCCCTAGACGTTGATGCAGGATTTAGTTAAGTACTAATGTAACATCTCTTGGAACATTAAATAGTAAATGCAATATTAGCGGTACTCAGTAGAAATGCATGCATGAAGTTTTAGTAGTCCAACCAAGAGGGTGTGGTTATAACATGAAGACTGGAAGGAGATGAAAGCCTACTACATGCCACAATGAAAGTATCCTCTGCCATGCGCTTCACCGTGGGTTGCTGAGCATGGATGGAAGTGTAGATACAGGTAAAGAATGAAACGAGAGGAAACCCTGTTACTTGGCGCAGTGGAAGTACACTCTAACAAACATTGTCGAATGGTTTGCAGAGTATGTAGATGAAACAGGTAAGTGGGAAACTAGGCGAAAGGTCTAACGAACTGCGAAACAGGACCCTCGCGTCCGGTCGTGTTTATCGATGTTCAAACGTTTTTGCTACCACTTAACAATATTGAGGTTGTGTCGGCATTTCCGCATCGTTGCCACTAGCAACATTACGCGCCGTGACGTGCGCCCGATCAATTATCGATCTGGAAGACAGTTTTCGATATCGCGCGCGCCTCGAGTTGCCCAGAGCGGCGCGGTGCGGCGCGGAGAAGCGGACGTGTCTGCTTTCGCCACAGGATACGACGCCGAGACCCACGTTCACCGAGACCTTGCGTGGTTTCCGGGCGCTATGGATAATCCTCTTACAGACGTCAAGTTCAGCGCCTCCCATGAGGGAGAGGGACTGTGAGTGAGGGAAAGCTATGCGGGGGCCAGAGCACACCCCCTCCCCTCCACCACAAAAAAACCATCAGCATAGCCAAGATTATTTTGACGCTGTGAGACAAAACCTAACCTGATTCATTAGAAATTGATACCACTGTACTTCGTGTAAATCTGTCGAAGTGCGACACTCAACTGACTGAACAGTTGTCTTGACGAAGCATTTCTCAATTGAGGGATCCAAACTTACGGGTAGTGCGTCGTCTACGAAATATTTATATCATGAGAAAGACAACTTTCCTTTGAAAGTTTTATTCACGAATTTGACTATCGCCAAATTTTACTGGCTAATATTAAGTATACAGAAACAGAAAACGAATATAAGAGACGAATTTCTAACATTTAGCAGCCTATATGTATTCTAAAAATAAACAAAATCTTCAGTTTGATTTTTTGTGGGAAGTGTTATAGAAATTGATGTAATTATCAACTCTCATCACAATTCTCTCCAAAACTTAACTGAAATTTTAATTTTATAGTTCAGTTATACCTTCAACGTAAACATAGAATCTTCGCCAAATTTTTAATCAGTTTCAAATATAGTTCTTACGTAACATTTAACATTTAGTACTAAATTTTATTTGGAGTTTTTATTATCAGCTACAGCGTTTGTTCATACACGTTTACGCATGAATCACTATGGTCGTTTATTTCAACTGTTTCCTCATTTTTTTCTTCTACGTTTCTTCATGTTTCGCTATTCTTTCTTCTGTCCAAGTGGCTCCAGTACTCATCTTGAGTCGTTCATGGAAACCTTAGGAATTTTGCAACTTTTTTCTGAGCGGCAGTCTTCCTCAATATCTTGTGCAGTAATTCGGAGTCGTCTGTATACCTTTTAACTTCTTTGCACCATGTGTTATCCATTTCTAATTCACATAAATAAATGAACAGGTTTTTTTTCAGTCTGTTGGGTTTCATCATATCGATGTGGCAATAGAAAGCATTCCTTCTTTTCCTACTCATATCTGTTTCTCTCTGTACTTTTTTTTTAATGTTACGGAATGTTGATTTCGTATTACATTGTATATACATCCTTAGTGTGGCAGTATGGTGTTTTGATCTTATTCACTCTTGCATTAATAGCTTCTTTCTACGAAATCTCTTATTCAGTTACCTCTTCAATATACAGGACTTTGCTAGTTCGCTGAATTTTTCTATATTTTGTTTTGATTATCTTGAGGACTGCCTCAATGTTTGTTATAAATTTGATTTTCACAAGTGAGATTTTTAAGCCTTCTTTTCCAGCTTGTTCTTTCAATTCTTTCTATTCAGTCGCTGTTTCCATTAAATCTGAAATAAATAGCTACGTTGTCTGCAAACGCTACACAGACTATTTCCATGTTATCTCTTTTGTAATCCAAACTAACTCCGTCATTATATGTTTGTGTACATGAACATCTTCCACAGCAGCTGTTAAAACCAGTTATTATTGGCTTCACCGTCTTAAGAGTGCTGCAATTGATTAAAGAGAATTTTACGTTAACCGCATTTTACTTTTGTTTACGAGACTTCTCTGTGGTCATGGGTGTTTCTGCCTTTTGTTAACATATTCTGCAAACCACTGCTTTTTCCTTTGTTGTCAGCGAAGGCTGAAGTCGGAAAAAACTTGGTGGAATACATAACAACAAAGGAAAAAGTAGTGGTTTGTAGAATATATGAGGAAGAGGCAGAAACATCAATCAGCACAGAAGATGCTTTGTAAATAAAAGCGAAAAGCGTCTGATGTAAAATTCTGCTTAATTAATTGCAATTAGCTTAAGACGGTGAAAGCAATAATAACCCCCTCATTGATCTGGCTTTCTCTTAAAAACATTTTCCATTACTTTGTGACTGTTCTAGAACACAGTTGGGGCTTTTGTGTTTGACTCCAGAGTTAATCTGAAAAGTTCTAGATATTTCTCCTCTAGATTCCACTTTAGAAAGGGTGTTTGTTGGCGTTTGCTTAATTGGGTCAAATGGCTCTGAGTACTATGGGACTTAACATCTATGGTCATCAGTCCCCTAGAACTTAGAACTACTTAAACCTAACTAACCTAAGGACATCACACAGCACCCAGTCATCACGAGGCAGAGAAAATCCCTGACCCCGCCGGGAATCGAACCCGGGAACCCGGGCGTGGGAAGCGAGAACGCTACCGCACGACCACAAGCTGCGGACTTTGCTTAATTTGTGGTTTTGCCACCTACATCCAGTTCGTTGAAAATTGCAAACAGTGGCTTCCTGAGTCATATACTTTTCTGAATTCAACAAAAGCGATTACGAAATTTTTAAATCTTCTTTTATATACAGCATTATTGACTTTAAGTTGAGAATCTGGTCAGAGCGCGATTTTTTTTTTCTCTAAACCACATTAGGATGGAGTTCTGCCCTAGTTACTAATGCTTTTTATAAGACTTTGTAAATAACCGTTAAATGAGGAATGCCTATGTAGTTGTTCATATTGGTTTTTTCACCTGCTGTGTGCGGTGGATGGATCAAGGTTGTCTTTGCTTAAATTTCTTTTGGGTCGCATAGAAAGGTATAGTACTGCTCATTTGACCAGTTTGCTGTTTCCTTCCTAGTTTAAAGGAATCGTATCCTGTTTTCCGTGTTCTTGTCTGTATTCTATTTCTCCCATGCCTTTTGTCTTCTTATGACTGTTTCATCACATTCCAAATTCCATCACGCATTTCTTTTCATTCCAGTTAAGAAAATTGTTTCTTTTGCTGTTTGAACAAGTGATTGCTTCATCTGTTCCCAGTTTCTTGGATTTTTGGTTTAGAATTTGGCGCTAAAGCTTCTTCCTTAGTTGTTTCAGTATTTAAATGTCATATTTTAATTTGCTTTGTTTGGCTTGCCTCTTGGTATTTCTTGGTTGGAAATTAACCCTCATTTTAGGCAGTTACTCATCAAGATCTACCTTAGCGTTTCTTATCAGTAAAGCTCAGATTTCCATGTACTGTATGAATGGTTCAAATGGCTCTGACCACTATGGGATTTAACTGCTGTGGTCATCAGTCCCCTAGACCTTAGGACTACTTAAACCTAATTAACCTAAGGATATCACACACATCCATGCTCGTGGCGGGATTCGAACCCGCGACCGTAGCGGTCGCGCGGTTCCAGACTGTAGCGCCTAGAATAGCTCGGCCACTGTATGAATGTAAAACGTTCATATCGTTAAACATGCACAATGAGGCACCAAAAAAAGATACGAGATATAAAAATGCAGTTCTATAATTATTCTGTTTTCTTCTGCAACCGTTCACAGCAAGCAGTTTCTCCAAATTCTCAAGTGAACTTGAGCTCATGCGTTTAGCAGGCATAACATTTTAGTACGAAGAAAATGACTTTTCTACGCCATAAGAGATGATAGAAACGTATTGGAGTGAACAAATTTCGGACGAACTGAGATCAAGTTTTCGCCTCAAAATACTTTTTTTTTTGTCAACTTCATAACCTCAACTTCATAACCTCAAAATCAAGATTCGATCCGATAACTTGGTCCATCTTATCTTTTGCTGTAATACTCACTTCTTCATAGGGTGACTGAAAAGATTTTTCAGTCTCTTCAATAACTGTCGGAGATTCCACCAATTACCTCTTTCTTCCGGCTTTGTTATTTGAACATCTGCTCCAGACAGGAATCAGCATATGTATAATGTAATAACACAAATTCCATTAAAGTAAGCATTTGTTTTACGAGCTTCGTTAGTACCGAACTGGAAAATTCCACTCGCATAAGACTAAAAAGCGTAAAATAATAATTAAAATAAAAATAAATTTTTAATATACTGCGTTTTTATTTCGGACTAAAAAGTATAAAAAAATTTCTTCTCGCCCCCATACAGATTCCTAACCACACCCAGCTAGTCCTGACAGTTTGTGACTGTTATGAAAAAAACTGTAGGATCTAAAACGAAAAACGTGGAGCGCATGCAATATATAACTGATGAAAGAATAGTTCATCTCCTTACCATCATCTATTGCATGCACCCCTCGTTTTTCGTTTTAAATCTTACTCTCATTTTCATAGCTACGAAAAGTTCACGGTCACAAATTTTCAGGTCTCTCTGATGGGATTAGGAATCGGTGGGGGGAGAGGAGAAATTTTCCTACACATTTTAGTTATATTTAAAAACATGTTATATTAAAAAAAATTTATATTTAAATAATTATGTCTATATAAATGTGACGAATGAATCAGAAATAATTTTTGAGGTACTTTTCACATTGCAATATAAAATTTGAATCAAGCTCTTAATTTGTTATTATCAAACAATATCCGTAATTTTACACTCAATTTCAACGTTTCGTAGGTTGCAGCTTCGATTGATCTTCCGCAGACCTCTCTCCTCCTCGCCAACGAAAAAAAAAAACATAAAAAAACAGTAATCAAATGAGCGCCCCTGAATATCCTCACGCACGCCTTCTGTATTTCATAGAACCAGACGGACAAACAGTCTGTGACTGGTTTTTTGTTTAAATTTTCTTAATTCTCGCGCAAGAAGTTGAAGATAGCCTTCCTAAGACGCCATTATCCTCCCAGATATCTACACTATGTGATCAAAAGTATCCGGAGACATACATTTTTTATATTAGATGCATTATGTTGCCACCTACTGCCAGGTACTCCATATCAGCGAACTCAGTAATCATTAGACATCGTGACAGAGCAGAGTGGGGCGCTCCGCGGAAAACATGGACTTCGAACGTTTTCAGGTGTTTGGGTATCATTTGTCATACTTCTGTAAGAGAGATTTCAACACTCATAAACATCTCTAGGTCCGCTGTTTCCGATGCGATAGTGAATTGGAAACGTGAAGGGACACGTACCGCACAATAGCGTAAAGGCCGACAT